>NC_067466.1:12500-1290000 GCF_025434085.1 Hippocampus zosterae
CAAAGTCAGAAAACGTGCTCAGCTCGGTCTGAAAATGCATTTAAAGCAAAAAAACTCAAATTGAGTGTCACGCATAAAGCAAATAACTTATGCACACACTTCAACATGTATTTTGTTCAGGTTGACCTCCTGAAACCTAAATGAGCATTAATTTGACCACACAACTCATTCCTATGAAGATACATTCAAAGTCAGAAAACGTGCTCAGCTCGGCACGAAAACGCATTTAAAGCAATAAAACTCAAATTGAGTGTCACGCCTAAACCAAAGGACTTATGCACACATTTGAACATGCATTTTGTTCAGGTTGACCTCCTGATGACTAAATGAGCATTAATTTGACCACACAACTCATTCCTATAAAGATACATTCAAAGTCAGAAAACGTGCTCAGCTCAGCCTGAAAGTGTATTTAAAGCAATAAAAACTCAAATTGAGTGTCACGTCTAAACCAAAGGACTTATGCGCACACTTCAACATGTATTTTGTTCAGGTTGACCTCCTGAAGCCTAAATGACAATTAATTTGACTACACAACTCATTCCTATGAAGATACATTCAAAGTCAGAAAACGTGCTCAGCTCAGCATTAATTTGACCACACAACTCATTCCTATGAAGATACATTCAAACTCAGAAAATGTGCTCAGCTCGGCCTGAAAATACATTTAAAGCAATAAACCTCAAATTGAGTGTCACGCCTAAACCAAAGGACTTATGCACACACTCAACATGTATTTAGTTCAGGTTGACCTCCTGAAGCCTAAATGAGCATTAATATGACCGCACAACTCATTCCTATGAAGATACATTCAAACTTAGAAAATGTGCTCAGCTCGGCCTGAAAATAAATTTTAAGCAATAAAACTCAAATTGAGTGTCACGCCAAAACCAAAGGACTTATGCACACACTCAACATGTATTTAGTTCAGGTTGACCTCCTGAAGCCTAAATGAGCATTAATTTGACCGCACAACTCATTCCTATGAAGATACATTCAAAGTCAAAAAATGTGCTCAGCTCGGTCTGAAAATGCATTTAAAGCAATAAAAACTCAAATTGAGTGTCACGCCTAAACCAAAGGACTTACGCACACATTTCAACATGTATTTAGTTCAGGTTGACCTCCTGAAGCCTAAATGAGCATTAATATGACCGCACAACTCATTCCTATGAAGATACATTCAAACTTAGAAAATGTGCTCAGCTCGGCCTGAAAATACATTTTAAGCAATAAAACTCAAATTGAGTGTCACGCCAAAACCAAAGGACTTATGCACACACTCAACATGTATTTAGTTCAGGTTGACCTCCTGAAGCCTAAATGAGCATTAATTTGACCGCAAAACTCATTCCTATGAAGATACATTCAAAGTCAAAAAATGTGCTCAGCTCGGTCTGAAAATGCATTTAAAGCAATAAAAACTCAAATTGACTGTCACGCCTAAAGCAAAGGAGTTATGCACACACTTCAACATGTATTTTGTTCAGGTTGACCTCCTGAAGCCTAAATGACAATTAATTTGATCACACAACTCATTTTTATGAAGATACATTCAAAGTCATAAAACGTGCTCAGCTCGGCCTGAAAATGCATTTAAAGCAATAAAAACTCAAATTGAGTGTCACGCCTAAACCAAAGGACTTGTGCACACATTTCAACATGTATTTAGTTCAGGTTGACCTCCTGAAGCCTAAATGAGCATTAATTTGACCACACAACTCATTCCTATGAATATACATTCAAACTCAGAAAATGTGCTCAGCTCGGCCTGAAAATGCATTTAAAATAAATAAAACTCAAATTGAGTGTCACGTGTAAACCAAAGGTTTTATGCACACATTTCAACACGCATTTAGTTCAGGTTGACCTCCTGATGACTAAATGAGCATTAATTTGACCACACAACTCATTCCTATGAAGATACATTCAAAGTCAGAAAACATGCTCAGCTCAGCATTAATTTGACCACACAACTCATTCCTATGAAGATACATTCAAACTCAGAAAATGTGCTCAGCTCGGCCTGAAAATACATTTAAAGCAATAAACCTCAAATTGAGTGTCACACCTAAACCAAAGGACTTATGCACACAATCAACATGTATTTAGTTCAGGTTGACCTCCTGAAGCCTAAATGAGCATTAATTTGACCGCACAACTCATTTTTATGAAGATACATTCAAACTCAGAAAACGTGCTCGACTCAGCCTGAAAATGCATTTAAAGCAATAAAAACTCAAATTGAGTGTCACGCCTAAACCAAAGGACTTACGCACACATTTCAACATGTATTTAGTTCAGGTTGACCTCCTGAAGCCTAAATGAGCATTAATTTGACAGCAACACTCATTCCTATGAAGATACATTCAAAGTCAAAAAATGTGCTGAGCTTGGTCTGAAAATGCATTTAAAGCAATACAAACTCAAATTGAGTGTCACGCCTAAAGCAAAGGACTTATGCACACACTCAACATGTATTTAGTTCAGGTTGACCTCCTGAAGCCTAAATGAGCATTAATTTGACCACACAACTCATTCCTATGAAGATACATTCAAACTCAGAAAACGTGCTCAATTCGGCCTGAAAGTGCATTTAAAGCAATAAAAACTCAAAATTGAGTGTCACGCCTAAACATAAGGACTTATGCACACATTTCAACATGTATTTAGTTCAGGTTGACCTCGTGAAGCCTAAATGAGCATTAATTTTACCACACAACTCATTCCTATTAAGATACATTCAAACTCAGAAAATGTGCTCAGCTCGGCCTAAAAATGCATTTAAAATAAATAAAACTCAAATTGAGTGTCACGCATAAACCAAAGGTTTTATGCACACATTTGAACGTGCATTTTGTTCAGGTTGACCTCCTGATGACTAAATGAGCATTAATTTGACCACACAACTCATTCCTATAAAGATACATTCAAAGTCAAAAAAACGTGCTCAGCTCGGCCTGAAAATGCATTTAAAGCAATAAAAATTCAAATTGAGTGTCACGCCTAAACCAAAGGACTTATGCACACACTTCAACATGTATTCTGTTCAGGTTGACGTCCTGAAGCCTAAATGAGCATTAATTTGACTACACAACTCATTCCTATGAAGATACATTCAAAGTCAGAAACGCGCTCAACTCGGCCTGAAAATGCATTTAAAGCAATAAAAACTCAAATTGAGTGTCACGCCTAAAGCAAAGGACTTATGCACACACTTCAACATGTATTTTGTTCAGGTTGACCTCCTGAAGCCTAAATGACAATTAATTTGATCACACAACTCATTTTTATGAAGATACATTCAAAGTGATAAAACGTGCTCAGCTCGGCCTGAAAATGCATTTAAAGCTATAAAAACTCAAATTGAGTGTCACGCCTAAACCAAAGGACTTGTGCACACATTTCAACATGTATTTAGTTCAGGTTGACCTCCTGAAGCCTAAATGATCACTAATTTGACCACACAACTCATTCCTAAGAAGATACATTCAAACTCAGAAAATGTGCTCAGCTCGGCCTGAAAATACATTTTAAGCAATAAAACTCAAATTGAGTGTCACGCCTAAACCAAAGGACTTATGCACACACTAAACATGTATTTAGTTCAGGTTGACCTCCTGAAGCCTAAATGAGCATTAATTTGACCACACAACTCATTCCTATGAAGATACATTCAAACTCAGAAAACGTGCTCAATTCGGCCTGAAAGTGCATTTAACGCAATAAAAACTCAAAATTGAGTGTCACGCATAAACCAAAGGTTTTATGCACACATTTCAACACGTATTTAGTTCAGGTTGACCTCCTGAAGCCTAAATGACAATTAATTTGACCACACAACTCATTCCTATGAAGATCCATTCAAACTCAGAAAATGTGCTCAACTCGGTCTGAAAATGCATTTTAAGCAATAAAAACTCAAATTGAGTGTCACGCCTAAAGCAAAGGACTTATGCGCACACTTCAACATGTATTTTGTTCAGGTTGACCTCCTGAAACCTAAATGAGCATTAATTTGACCACACAACTCATTCCTATGAAGATACATTCAAAGTCAGAAAACGTGCTCAGCTCGGCACGAAAACGCATTTAAAGCAATAAAACTCAAATTGAGTGTCACGCCTAAACCAAAACATTATGTAAACATTTCAACATGTATTTTGTTCAGGTTGACCTCCTGATGCCTAACTGAGCATTAATTTGACCACACAATTCATTCCTATGAAGATCCATTCAAACTGAGAACGCGTGCTCGGCTCGGCCTGAAAATGCAGTTAAAGCAATAAAAACTCAAATTGAGTGTCACGCCTAAACCAAAGGACTTATGCACACATTTGAACATGCATTTTGTTCAGGTTGACCTCCTGATGACTAAATGAGCATTAATTTGACCACACAACTCATTCCTTTAAAGATACATTCAAAGTCAGAAAACGTGCTCAGCTCGGCATGAAAATGCATTTAAAGCAATAAAAACTCAAATTGAGTGTCACGCATAAAGCAAATAACTTATGCACACACTTCAACATGTATTTTGTTCAGGATGATCCCCTGAAGCCTAAATGAGCATTAAGTTGACCACACAACTCATTCCTATGAAAATATATTCAAAGTCAGAAAATGTGCTCAGCTCAGCCTGAAAATACATTTTCAGCAATAAAACTCAAATTGAGTGTCACGCCTAAACCAAATGACTTATGCACACACTTCAACATGTATTTAGTTCAGGATGATCCCCTGAAGCCTAAATGATTATTAATTAAACCACACAACTCATTCCTATGAAAATACATTCAAACTCAGAAAACGTGCTCAGCTCGGTCTGAAAATGCATTTAAAGCAAAAAAACTCAAATTGAGTGTCACGCCTAAAGCAAAGGACTTATGCGCACACTTCAACATGTATTTTGTTCAGGGTGATCCCCTGAAGCCTAAATAAGCATTAATTTGATCACACAACTCAAACCTATGAAGATACATTCAAAGTCAGAAAACGTGCTCAGCTCGGCCTGAAAATGCATTCAAAGCAATAAAACTCAAATTGAGGGTCACGCCTAAACCAAAGGAAGAAGCACACACTTCAACAAATATTTTGTTCAGGTTGACCTCCTGAAACCTAAATGAGCATTAATTTGACCACAGAACTCATTCCTATGAAGATACATTCAAAGTCAGAAAACATGCTCAGCTCGGCACGAAAATGAATTTAAAGCAATAAAACTCAAATTGAGTGTCACGCCTAAACCAAAGGACTTATGCACACATTTGAACATGCATTTTGTTCAGGTTGACCTCCTGATGACTAAATGAGCATTAATTTGACCACACAACTCATTCCTATAAAGATACATTCAAAGTCAGAAAACGTGCTCAGCTCAGCCTGAAAGTGTATTTAAAGCAATAAAAACTCAAATTGAGTGTCACGTCTAAACCAAAGGACTTATGCGCACACTTCAACATGTATTTTGTTCAGGTTGACCTCCTGAAGCCTAAATGACAATTAATTTGACTACACAACTCATTCCTATGAAGATACATTCAAAGTCAGAAAACGTGCTCAGCTCAGCATTAATTTGACCACACAACTCATTCCTATGAAGATACATTCAAACTCAGAAAATGTGCTCAGCTCGGCCTGAAAATACATTTAAAGCAATAAACCTCAAATTGAGTGTCACGCCTAAACCAAAGGACTTATGCACACACTCAACATGTATTTAGTTCAGGTTGACCTCCTGAAGCCTAAATGAGCATTAATATGACCGCACAACTCATTCCTATGAAGATACATTCAAACTTAGAAAATGTGCTCAGCTCGGCCTGAAAATAAATTTTAAGCAATAAAACTCAAATTGAGTGTCACGCCAAAACCAAAGGACTTATGCACACACTCAACATGTATTTAGTTCAGGTTGACCTCCTGAAGCCTAAATGAGCATTAATTTGACCGCACAACTCATTCCTATGAAGATACATTCAAAGTCAAAAAATGTGCTCAGCTCGGTCTGAAAATGCATTTAAAGCAATAAAAACTCAAATTGAGTGTCACGCCTAAACCAAAGGACTTACGCACACATTTCAACATGTATTTAGTTCAGGTTGACCTCCTGAAGCCTAAATGAGCATTAATATGACCGCACAACTCATTCCTATGAAGATACATTCAAACTTAGAAAATGTGCTCAGCTCGGCCTGAAAATACATTTTAAGCAATAAAACTCAAATTGAGTGTCACGCCAAAACCAAAGGACTTATGCACACACTCAACATGTATTTAGTTCAGGTTGACCTCCTGAAGCCTAAATGAGCATTAATTTGACCGCAAAACTCATTCCTATGAAGATACATTCAAAGTCAAAAAATGTGCTCAGCTCGGTCTGAAAATGCATTTAAAGCAATAAAAACTCAAATTGACTGTCACGCCTAAAGCAAAGGAGTTATGCACACACTTCAACATGTATTTTGTTCAGGTTGACCTCCTGAAGCCTAAATGACAATTAATTTGATCACACAACTCATTTTTATGAAGATACATTCAAAGTCATAAAACGTGCTCAGCTCGGCCTGAAAATGCATTTAAAGCAATAAAAACTCAAATTGAGTGTCACGCCTAAACCAAAGGACTTGTGCACACATTTCAACATGTATTTAGTTCAGGTTGACCTCCTGAAGCCTAAATGAGCATTAATTTGACCACACAACTCATTCCTATGAATATACATTCAAACTCAGAAAATGTGCTCAGCTCGGCCTGAAAATGCATTTAAAATAAATAAAACTCAAATTGAGTGTCACGTGTAAACCAAAGGTTTTATGCACACATTTCAACACGCATTTAGTTCAGGTTGACCTCCTGATGACTAAATGAGCATTAATTTGACCACACAACTCATTCCTATGAAGATACATTCAAAGTCAGAAAACATGCTCAGCTCAGCATTAATTTGACCACACAACTCATTCCTATGAAGATACATTCAAACTCAGAAAATGTGCTCAGCTCGGCCTGAAAATACATTTAAAGCAATAAACCTCAAATTGAGTGTCACACCTAAACCAAAGGACTTATGCACACAATCAACATGTATTTAGTTCAGGTTGACCTCCTGAAGCCTAAATGAGCATTAATTTGACCGCACAACTCATTTTTATGAAGATACATTCAAACTCAGAAAACGTGCTCGACTCAGCCTGAAAATGCATTTAAAGCAATAAAAACTCAAATTGAGTGTCACGCCTAAACCAAAGGACTTACGCACACATTTCAACATGTATTTAGTTCAGGTTGACCTCCTGAAGCCTAAATGAGCATTAATTTGACAGCAACACTCATTCCTATGAAGATACATTCAAAGTCAAAAAATGTGCTGAGCTTGGTCTGAAAATGCATTTAAAGCAATACAAACTCAAATTGAGTGTCACGCCTAAAGCAAAGGACTTATGCACACACTCAACATGTATTTAGTTCAGGTTGACCTCCTGAAGCCTAAATGAGCATTAATTTGACCACACAACTCATTCCTATGAAGATACATTCAAACTCAGAAAACGTGCTCAATTCGGCCTGAAAGTGCATTTAAAGCAATAAAAACTCAAAATTGAGTGTCACGCCTAAACATAAGGACTTATGCACACATTTCAACATGTATTTAGTTCAGGTTGACCTCGTGAAGCCTAAATGAGCATTAATTTTACCACACAACTCATTCCTATTAAGATACATTCAAACTCAGAAAATGTGCTCAGCTCGGCCTAAAAATGCATTTAAAATAAATAAAACTCAAATTGAGTGTCACGCATAAACCAAAGGTTTTATGCACACATTTGAACGTGCATTTTGTTCAGGTTGACCTCCTGATGACTAAATGAGCATTAATTTGACCACACAACTCATTCCTATAAAGATACATTCAAAGTCAGAAAACATGCTCAGGTGAGCATTAATTTGACCACACAACTCATTCCTATGAAGATACATTCAAACTCATAAAATGTGCTCAGCTCGGCCTGAAAATACATTTTAAGCAATAAAACTCAAATTGAGTGTCACGCCTAAACCAAAGGACTTATGCACACAATCAACATGTATTTAGTTCAGGTTGACCTCCTGAAGCCTAAATGAGCATTAATTTGACCGCACAACTCATTTTTATGAAGATACATTCAAACTCAGAAAACGTGCTCGACTCAGCCTGAAAATGCATTTAAAGCAATAAAAACTCAAATTGAGTGTCATGCCTAAACCAATGACTTATGCACACATTTCAACATGTATTTAGTTCAGGTTGACCTCCTGAAGCCTAAATGAGCATTAATTTGACCACACAACTCATTCCTATGAAGATACATTCAAACTCAAAAAATGTGCTCAGCTCGGCCTGAAAATGCATTTAAAATAAATAAAACTCAAATTGAGTGTCACGCGTAAACCAAAGGTTTTATGCACACATTTCAACACGTATTTAGTTCAGGTTGACCTCCTGAAGCCTAAATGACAATTACTTTGACCTCACAACTTATTCCTATGAAGATACATTCAAAGTCAAAAAAACGTGCTCAGCTCGGCCTGAAAATGCATTTAAAGCAATAAAAATTCAAATTGAGTGTCACGCCTAAACCAAAGGACTTATGCACACACTTCAACATGTATTCTGTTTAGGTTGACGTCCTGAAGCCTAAATGAGCATTAATTTGACTACACAACTCATTCCTATGAAGATACATTCAAAGTCAGAAACGCGCTCAACTCGGCCTGAAAATGCATTTAAAGCAATAAAAACTCAAATTGAGTGTCACGCCTAAAGCAAAGGACTTATGCACACACTTCAACATGTATTTTGTTCAGGTTGACCTCCTGAAGCCTAAATGACAATTAATTTGATCACACAACTCATTTTTATGAAGATACATTCAAAGTGATAAAACGTGCTCAGCTCGGCCTGAAAATGCATTTAAAGCTATAAAAACTCAAATTGAGTGTCACGCCTAAACCAAAGGACTTGTGCACACATTTCAACATGTATTTAGTTCAGGTTGACCTCCTGAAGCCTAAATGATCACTAATTTGACCACACAACTCATTCCTAAGAAGATACATTCAAACTCAGAAAATGTGCTCAGCTCGGCCTGAAAATACATTTTAAGCAATAAAACTCAAATTGAGTGTCACGCCTAAACCAAAGGACTTATGCACACACTAAACATGTATTTAGTTCAGGTTGACCTCCTGAAGCCTAAATGAGCATTAATTTGACCACACAACTCATTCCTATGAAGATACATTCAAACTCAGAAAACGTGCTCAATTCGGCCTGAAAGTGCATTTAACGCAATAAAAACTCAAAATTGAGTGTCACGCATAAACCAAAGGTTTTATGCACACATTTCAACACGTATTTAGTTCAGGTTGACCTCCTGAAGCCTAAATGACAATTAATTTGACCACACAACTCATTCCTATGAAGATGCATTCAAACTCAGAAAATGTGCTCAACTCGGTCTGAAAATGCATTTTAAGCAATAAAAACTCAAATTGAGTGTCACGCCTAAAGCAAAGGACTTATGCGCACACTTCAACATGTATTTTGTTCAGGATGATCCCCTGAAGCCTAAATGAGCATTAATTTGACCACACGCGATAGTATACCGCGAGAAGTGGAAAGTACTTTCGGTTTCTCTCCCGCCACTTTCCTCCTTTGAATGCCTTGCCTGTCAAATATCCGGACCTATCCCCACGATTATTGCCACAGTGTACCGCTCCCCCAAACCCCACCGCGACTTTTTAAATGAAGTGTCTACTGTCCTCACCCATCTCTCCTCTCTGTCACCAAATGTAATAATCCTGGGAGATTTTAATATACATATGGACAACACTGCTCTTCCTCTCACCATTGACTTCACTTCTTCAATTAACAGTCTTGGTTTTGATCAATTTGTAGATTTTCCCACACACATCAAAGGTCACACCCTGGATCTGATCTGCTGCTCTGGTATTTCCCCCTCCAACTGTACTGCTGACGAACTTCCAATAACGGACCACTTCCTTATCTCATTCAACATTACACTCCAGCTCTCAACTGCCAAATCACCCCGGACCATTGTTTACCGTAATATTAAAGACATTAACATTGACTCTCTTACTGCATGGCTGACCACCCTGACTCCGGACATTGACTCCACTCCTGATGATTTGGTTTTCCAATACAACTCTGGTCTCACCAGCATCCTCAATACTCTCGCCCCTGTCAAGTCCCGCTCTGTCCTTTTTACTCGGTCTGCCCCTTGGTTCACCCCTCATCTACGTTCCTTGAAATCCCAAACCCGGCAGCTTGAGAGACTTTATAGGAAAACCGGCCTCACTGCTCACAAGGACATCTATGCAGCTCAGCTATCCCTCTACAAGGACTCCATCTCTCAAGCAAAATCACATTACTACTCCGGACTCATCTGCTCCAATGCTGGAAATACTAAGACTCTCTTTTCCCTTTGGAACAGAATCACTCAACCTCCTGACTCCCTACCACCTCACTTTTATTCTCGTGACACCTGCAATGCACTTCTCCTCTTTTTCAATGAAAAAATCAACAGAATCCACCAGCATCTGGGCTCCTCTGTACCTTTCCCCTCATCTGAACCTCTCACCCCTTGCAAACTGTTCTCTTCTTTTGAACTCCCCCATCTCTCATTAATTTCAGACCTCATCATTAAATCCAAGACTTCCTCCTGTCAGCTCGATCCCCTCCCTACAGTTCTGGTCAAATCCTGCCTACCCTCTCTGCTTCCCTTCATCTCAGCCATTATCCATTCCTCTCTGTCGACTGGAATTGTTCCTGTGCTCTTCAAAACTGCAGCTGTCACACCAATCCTGAAAAAAACTGGTTCAGATCCCAATGACTTCAATAACCTACGCCCCATTTCCCATCTTCCCTTCATCTCGAAAATTCTGGAGAAAACTGTCGCCTCTCAGATCCACTCCCACCTTACCGACAATAGTCTTTATGAACAATTCCAGTCCGGCTTCCGTCCCCGTCACAGTACTGAAACAGCCCTCATAAAAATCACAAACGATCTTCTCATGGCAGCAGACTCTGGCCTTATCTCCATCCTCATCCTCCTTGACCTGAGTGCAGCCTTCGACACAATCTCTCACCCCATCCTCCTCAATCGACTCTCTACCATAGGCATCACCAACACCCCTCTACATTGGTTCCACTCATATCTCACTGGCCGCTCTCAGTTCATTCAAGTTGATTCTTTTACTTCACAATCCCTCCCCGTTTCTTCTGGTGTTCCCCAGGGTTCTGTCCTCGGTCCGCTCCTCTTCATTGTCTACCTCCTTCCACTCGGAAACATTTTCCGCAAATTTGGCTTACACTTTCACTGCTTTGCGGATGACACCCAGCTCTATCTCTCCAGCAAACCCGACGCTTCTCTCCCACCCTCGTCCCTCTCTCACTGTCTCTCAGAAATCAAATCTTGGTTCACCCACAATTTCCTCAAGCTAAACAGCAATAAAACTGAACTCCTACTCGTCGGTACCAAATCCACTCTAAACAAAGCCGACAGTTTCTCCCTCACAATTGATAATGCCACTATATCTCCTTCCCCCCAGGTGAAGAGTCTGGGTGTCATCCTTGACAGTTCACTATCCTTTCACTCCCACATCAATAACATTACCCGGTCCGCTCATTTCCACCTTCGCAATATAAACCGCCTCCGTCCCTCACTCACTCCGCACACCACCGCTATCCTTGTTCACAGTCTCGTCACTTCCCGTATTGACTACTGCAACTCACTCCTCTTCGGTGTCCATCAAAAATTCCTCCATAAACTTCAACTTGTTCAGAATTCAGCAGCCCGGATCATCACGAGAACCCCCTCCTTCCATCATATCACCCCCATCCTCCGACAGCTCCACTGGCTTCCTGTCAAACTTAGAATCAACTTCAAAATACTTCTCTATACATTCAAAGCCATCCATAACCTTGCGCCCCCCTATCTGTCAGATCTTCTTCAAATCTCCATTCCCTCTCGCTCACTCAGGTCCTCATCCTCCCTCCACCTTTTTCTACCCTCTGCCCGTCTCAGTACAATGGGGTGCAGAGCCTTCAGTCGCTCTGCCCCCAAACTCTGGAACTCACTTCCTCCCAACATTCGTAATATTGACTCTCTTTCCTTATTCAAAACCCAGCTCAAAACCCACCTATTCAGACTTGCCTACCCGCCTTAAATCTTTCTTTCTTTATTTATAATTTTATCTGTGTTTTACTATTGGTCTTGGCTGTACAGTGTCCTTGAGTGTTGTGAAAGGCGCTTACAAATGTGATGTATTATTATTATTATTACAACTCATTCCTATGAAGATACATTCAAACTCAGAAAACGTGCTCAATTCGGCCTGAAAGTGCATTTAACGCAATAAAAACTCAAAATTGAGTGTCACGCATAAACCAAAGGTTTTATGCACACATTTCAACACGTATTTAGTTCAGGTTGACCTCCTGAAGCCTAAATGACAATTAATTTGACCACACAACTCATTCCTATAAGATACATTCAAACTCAGAAAACGTGCTCAGCTCGGCCTGAAAATGCATTTAAAACAAATACAACTCAAATTGAGTGTCACGCATAAACCAAAGGTTTTATGCACACATTTGAACATGCATTTTGTTCAGGTTGACCTCCTGAAGCCTAAATGACAATTAATTTGATCACACAACTCATTTTTATGAAGATACATTCAAACTCAGAAAATGTGCTCAGCTCGGCCTGAAAATACATTTTAAGCAATAAAACTCAAATTGAGTGTCACGCCAAAACCAAAGGACTTATGCATACAGTCAACATGTATTTAGTTCAGGTTGACCTCCTGAAGCCTAAATGAGCATTAATTTGACCGCAAAACTCATTCCTATGAAGATACATTCAAAGTCAAAAAATGTGCTCAGCTCGGTCTGAAAATGCATTTAAAGCAATAAAAACTCAAATTGAGTGTCACGCCTAAAGCAAAGGACTTATGCACACACTTCAACATGTATTTTTTTCAGGTTGGCCTCCTGAAGCCTAAGTGACAATTAATTTGATCACACAACTCATTTTTATGAAGATACATTCAAAGTCATAAAACGTGCTCAGCTCGGCCTGAAAATGCATTTAAAGCAATAAAAACTCAAATTGAGTGTCACGCCTAAACCAAAGGACTTGTGCACACATTTCAACATGTATTTAGTTCAGGTTGACCTCCTGAAGCCTAAATGAGCATTAATTTGACCACACAACTCATTCCTATGAATATACATTCAAACTCAGAAAATGTGCTCAGCTCGGCCTGAAAATGCATTTAAAATAAATAAAACTCAAATTGAGTGTCACGTGTAAACCAAAGGTTTTATGCACACATTTCAACACACATTTAGTTCAGGTTGACCTCCTGAAGCCTAAATGACAATTAATTTGACTACACAACTCATTCCTATGAAGATACATTCAAAGTCAGAAAACGTGCTCAGCTCAGCATTAATTTGACCACACAACTCATTCCTATGAAGATACATTCAAACTCAGAAAATGTGCTCAGCTCGGCCTGAAAATACATTTAAAGCAATAAACCTCAAATTGAGTGTCACGCCTAAACCAAAGGACTTATGCACACACTCAACATGTATTTAGTTCAGGTTGACCTCCTGAAGCCTAAATGAGCATTAATATGACCGCACAACTCATTCCTATGAAGATACATTCAAACTTAGAAAATGTGCTCAGCTCGGCATGAAAATACATTTTAAGCAATAAAACTCAAATTGAGTGTCACGCCAAAACCAAAGGACTTATGCACACACTCAACATGTATTTAGTTCAGGTTGACCTCCTGAAGCCTAAATGAGCATTAATTTGACCGCAAAACTCATTCCTATGAAGATACATTCAAAGTCAAAAAATGTGCTCAGCTCGGTCTGAAAATGCATTTAAAGCAATAAAAACTCAAATTGACTGTCACGCCTAAAGCAAAGGAGTTATGCACACACTTCAACATGTATTTTGTTCAGGTTGACCTCCTGAAGCCTAAATGACAATTAATTTGATCACACAACTCATTTTTATGAAGATACATTCAAAGTCATAAAACGTGCTCAGCTCGGCCTGAAAATGCATTTAAAGCAATAAAAACTCAAATTGAGTGTCACGCCTAAACCAAAGGACTTGTGCACACATTTCAACATGTATTTAGTTCAGGTTGACCTCCTGAAGCCTAAATGAGCATTAATTTGACCACACAACTCATTCCTATGAATATACATTCAAACTCAGAAAATGTGCTCAGCTCGGCCTGAAAATGCATTTAAAATAAATAAAACTCAAATTGAGTGTCACGTGTAAACCAAAGGTTTTATGCACACATTTCAACACGCATTTAGTTCAGGTTGACCTCCTGATGACTAAATGAGCATTAATTTGACCACACAACTCATTCCTATGAAGATACATTCAAAGTCAGAAAACATGCTCAGCTCAGCATTAATTTGACCACACAACTCATTCCTATGAAGATACATTCAAACTCAGAAAATGTGCTCAGCTCGGCCTGAAAATACATTTAAAGCAATAAACCTCAAATTGAGTGTCACACCTAAACCAAAGGACTTATGCACACAATCAACATGTATTTAGTTCAGGTTGACCTCCTGAAGCCTAAATGAGCATTAATTTGACCGCACAACTCATTTTTATGAAGATACATTCAAACTCAGAAAACGTGCTCGACTCAGCCTGAAAATGCATTTAAAGCAATAAAAACTCAAATTGAGTGTCACGCCTAAACCAAAGGACTTACGCACACATTTCAACATGTATTTAGTTCAGGTTGACCTCCTGAAGCCTAAATGAGCATTAATTTGACCACACAACTCATTCCTATGAAGATACATTCAAACTCAAAAAATGTGCTCAGCTCGGCCTGAAAATGCATTTAAAATAAATAAAACTCAAATTGAGTGTCACGCGTAAACCAAAGGTTTTATGCACACATTTCAACACGTATTTAGTTCAGGTTGACCTCCTGAAGCCTAAATGACAATTACTTTGACCTCACAACTTATTCCTATGAAGATACATTCAAAGTCAAAAAAACGTGCTCAGCTCGGCCTGAAAATGCATTTAAAGCAATAAAAATTCAAATTGAGTGTCACGCCTAAACCAAAGGACTTATGCACACACTTCAACATGTATTCTGTTCAGGTTGACGTCCTGAAGCCTAAATGAGCATTAATTTGACTACACAACTCATTCCTATGAAGATACATTCAAAGTCAGAAACGCGCTCAACTCGGCCTGAAAATGCATTTAAAGCAATAAAAACTCAAATTGAGTGTCACGCCTAAAGCAAAGGACTTATGCACACACTTCAACATGTATTTTGTTCAGGTTGACCTCCTGAAGCCTAAATGATCACTAATTTGACCACACAACTCATTCCTAAGAAGATACATTCAAACTCAGAAAATGTGCTCAGCTCGGCCTGAAAATACATTTTAAGCAATAAAACTCAAATTGAGTGTCACGCCTAAACCAAAGGACTTATGCACACACTAAACATGTATTTAGTTCAGGTTGACCTCCTGAAGCCTAAATGAGCATTAATTTGATCACACAACTCATTTTTATGAAGATACATTCAAAGTGATAAAACGTGCTCAGCTCGGCCTGAAAATGCATTTAAAGCTATAAAAACTCAAATTGAGTGTCACGCCTAAACCAAAGGACTTGTGCACACATTTCAACATGTATTTAGTTCAGGTTGACCTCCTGAAGCCTAAATGATCACTAATTTGACCACACAACTCATTCCTAAGAAGATACATTCAAACTCAGAAAATGTGCTCAGCTCGGCCTGAAAATACATTTTAAGCAATAAAACTCAAATTGAGTGTCACGCCTAAACCAAAGGACTTATGCACACACTAAACATGTATTTAGTTCAGGTTGACCTCCTGAAGCCTAAATGAGCATTAATTTGACCACACAACTCATTCCTATGAAGATACATTCAAACTCAGAAAACGTGCTCAATTCGGCCTGAAAGTGCATTTAACGCAATAAAAACTCAAAATTGAGTGTCACGCATAAACCAAAGGTTTTATGCACACATTTCAACACGTATTTAGTTCAGGTTGACCTCCTGAAGCCTAAATGATCACTAATTTGACCACACAACTCATTCCTATGAAGATGCATTCAAACTCAGAAAATGTGCTCAACTCGGTCTGAAAATGCATTTTAAGCAATAAAAACTCAAATTGAGTGTCACGCCTAAAGCAAAGGACTTATGCGAACACTTCAACATGTATTTTGTTCAGGATGATCCCCTGAAGCCTAAATGAGCATTAATTTAACCACACAACTCATTCCTATAAGATACATTCAAACTCAGAAAACGTGCTCAGCTCGGCCTGAAAATGCATTTAAAACAAATACAACTCAAATTGAGTGTCACGCATAAACCAAAGGTTTTATGCACACATTTGAACATGCATTTTGTTCAGGTTGACCTCCTGAAGCCTAAATGACAATTAATTTGATCACACAACTCATTTTTATGAAGATACATTCAAACTCAGAAAATGTGCTCAGCTCGGCCTGAAAATACATTTTAAGCAATAAAACTCAAATTGAGTGTCACGCCAAAACCAAAGGACTTATGCATACAGTCAACATGTATTTAGTTCAGGTTGACCTCCTGAAGCCTAAATGAGCATTAATTTGACCGCAAAACTCATTCCTATGAAGATACATTCAAAGTCAAAAAATGTGCTCAGCTCGGTCTGAAAATGCATTTAAAGCAATAAAAACTCAAATTGAGTGTCACGCCTAAAGCAAAGGACTTATGCACACACTTCAACATGTATTTTTTTCAGGTTGGCCTCCTGAAGCCTAAGTGACAATTAATTTGATCACACAACTCATTTTTATGAAGATACATTCAAAGTCATAAAACGTGCTCAGCTCGGCCTGAAAATGCATTTAAAGCAATAAAAACTCAAATTGAGTGTCACGCCTAAACCAAAGGACTTGTGCACACATTTCAACATGTATTTAGTTCAGGTTGACCTCCTGAAGCCTAAATGATCACTAATTTGACCACACAACTCATTCCTAAGAAGATACATTCAAACTCAGAAAATGTGCTCAGCTCGGCCTGAAAATACATTTTAAGCAATAAAACTCAAATTGAGTGTCACGCCTAAACCAAAGGACTTATGCACACACTAAACATGTATTTAGTTCAGGTTGACCTCCTGAAGCCTAAATGAGCATTAATTTGACCACACAACTCATTCCTATGAAGATACATTCAAACTCAGAAAACGTGCTCAATTCGGCCTGAAAGTGCATTTAAAGCAATAAAAACTCAAAATTGAGTGTCACGCCTAAACATAAGGACTTATGCACACACTTCAACAAGTATTTAGTTCAGGATAACCTCCTGAAGCCTAAATGAGCATTAATTTGACCACACAACTCATTCCTATGAAGATACATTCAAACTCAGAAAACGTGCTCAACTCGGTCTGAAAATGCATTTTAAGCAATAAAAACTCAAATTGAGTGTCACGCCTAAAGCAAAGGACTTATGCGAACACTTCAACATGTATTTTGTTCAGGATGATCCCCTGAAGCCTAAATGAGCATTAATTTAACCACACAACTCATTCCTATAAGATACATTCAAATTCAGAAAACGTGCTCAGCTCGGCCTGAAAATGCATTTAAAACAAATACAACTCAAATTGAGTGTCACGCATAAACCAAAGGTTTTATGCACACATTTGAACATGCATTTTGTTCAGGTTGACCTCCTGAAGCCTAAATGATCACTAATTTGACCACACAACTCATTCCTATGAAGATACATTCAAACTCAGAAAATGTGCTCAGCTCGGCCTGAAAATACATTTTAAGCAATAAAACTCAAATTGAGTGTCACGCCAAAACCAAAGGACTTATGCATACAGTCAACATGTATTTAGTTCAGGTTGACCTCCTGAAGCCTAAATGAGCATTAATTTGACCGCAAAACTCATTCCTATGAAGATACATTCAAAGTCAAAAAATGTGCTCAGCTCGGTCTGAAAATGCATTTAAAGCAATAAAAACTCAAATTGAGTGTCACGCCTAAAGCAAAGGACTTATGCACACACTTCAACATGTATTTTTTTCAGGTTGGCCTCCTGAAGCCTACGTGACAATTAATTTGATCACACAACTCATTTTTATGAAGATACATTCAAAGTCATAAAACGTGCTCAGCTCGGCCTGAAAATGCATTTAAAGCAATAAAAACTCAAATTGAGTGTCACGCCTAAACCAAAGGACTTGTGCACACATTTCAACATGTATTTAGTTCAGGTTGACCTCCTGAAGCCTAAATGATCACTAATTTGACCACACAACTCATTCCTAAGAAGATACATTCAAACTCAGAAAATGTGCTCAGCTCGGCCTGAAAATACATTTTAAGCAATAAAACTCAAATTGAGTGTCACGCCTAAACCAAAGGACTTATGCACACACTAAACATGTATTTAGTTCAGGTTGACCTCCTGAAGCCTAAATGAGCATTAATTTGACCACACAACTCATTCCTATGAAGATACATTCAAACTCAGAAAACGTGCTCAATTCGGCCTGAAAGTGCATTTAAAGCAATAAAAACTCAAAATTGAGTGTCACGCCTAAACATAAGGACTTATGCACACACTTCAACAAGTATTTAGTTCAGGATAACCTCCTGAAGCCTAAATGAGCATTAATTTGACCACACAACTCATTCCTATGAAGATACATTCAAACTCAGAAAACGTGCTCAACTCGGTCTGAAAATGCATTTTAAGCAATAAAAACTCAAATTGAGTGTCACGCCTAAAGCAAAGGACTTATGCGCACACTTCAACATGTATTTTGTTCAGGATGATCCCCTGAAGCCTAAATGAGCATTAATTTAACCACACAACTCATTCCTATAAGATACATTCAAACTCAGAAAACGTGCTCAGCTCGGCCTGAAAATGCATTTAAAACAAATACAACTCAAATTGAGTGTCACGCATAAACCAAAGGTTTTATGCACACATTTGAACATGCATTTTGTTCAGGTTGACCTCCTGAAGCCTAAATGACAATTAATTTGATCACACAACTCATTTTTATGAAGATACATTCAAACTCAGAAAATGTGCTCAGCTCGGCCTGAAAATACATTTTAAGCAATAAAACTCAAATTGAGTGTCACGCCAAAACCAAAGGACTTATCCATACAATCAACATGTATTTAGTTCAGGTTGACCTCCTGAAGCCTAAATGAGCATTAATTTGACCGCAAAACTCATTCCTATGAAGATACATTCAAAGTCAAAAAATGTGCTCAGCTCGGTCTGAAAATGCATTTAAAGCAATAAAAACTCAAATTGAGTGTCACGCCTAAAGCAAAGGACTTATGCACACACTTCAACATGTATTTTTTTCAGGTTGGCCTCCTGAAGCCAAAGTGACAATTAATTTGATCACACAACTCATTTTTATGAAGATACATTCAAAGTCATAAAACGTGCTCAGCTCGGCCTGAAAATGCATTTAAAGCAATAAAAACTCAAATTGAGTGTCACGCCTAAACCAAAGGACTTGTGCACACATTTCAACATGCATTTAGTTCAGGTTGACCTCCTGAAGCCTAAATGATCACTAATTTGACCACACAACTCATTCCTAAGAAGATACATTCAAACTCAGAAAATGTGCTCAGCTCGGCCTGAAAATACATTTTAAGCAATAAAACTCAAATTGAGTGTCACGCCTAAACCAAAGGACTTATGCACACACTAAACATGTATTTAGTTCAGGTTGACCTCCTGAAGCCTAAATGAGCATTAATTTGACCACACAACTCATTCCTATGAAGATACATTCAAACTCAGAAAACGTGCTCAATTCGGCCTGAAAGTGCATTTAAAGCAATAAAAACTCAAAATTGAGTGTCACGCCTAAACATAAGGACTTATGCACACACTTCAACAAGTATTTAGTTCAGGATAACCTCCTGAAGCCTAAATGAGCATTAATTTGACCACACAACTCATTCCTATGAAGATACATTCAAACTCAGAAAACGTGCTCAACTCGGTCTGAAAATGCATTTTAAGCATTAAAAACTCAAATTGAGTGTCACGCCTAAAGCAAAGGACTTATGCGCACACTTCAACATGTATTTTGTTCAGGATGATCCCCTGAAGCCTAAATGAGCATTAATTTAACCACACAACTCATTCCTATAAGATACATTCAAACTCAGAAAACGTGCTCAGCTCGGCCTGAAAATGCATTTAAAACAAATACAACTCAAATTGAGTGTCACGCATAAACCAAAGGTTTTATGCACACATTTGAACATGCATTTTGTTCAGGTTGACCTCCTGAAGCCTAAATGACAATTAATTTGATCACACAACTCATTTTTATGAAGATACATTCAAACTCAGAAAATGTGCTCAGCTCGGCCTGAAAATACATTTTAAGCAATAAAACTCAAATTGAGTGTCACGCCAAAACCAAAGGACTTATCCATACAATCAACATGTATTTAGTTCAGGTTGACCTCCTGAAGCCTAAATGAGCATTAATTTGACCGCAAAACTCATTCCTATGAAGATACATTCAAAGTCAAAAAATGTGCTCAGCTCGGTCTGAAAATGCATTTAAAGCAATAAAAACTCAAATTGAGTGTCACGCCTAAAGCAAAGGACTTATGCACACACTTCAACATGTATTTTTTTCAGGTTGGCCTCCTGAAGCCAAAGTGACAATTAATTTGATCACACAACTCATTTTTATGAAGATACATTCAAAGTCATAAAACGTGCTCAGCTCGGCCTGAAAATGCATTTAAAGCAATAAAAACTCAAATTGAGTGTCACGCCTAAACCAAAGGACTTGTGCACACATTTCAACATGTATTTAGTTCAGGTTGACCTCCTGAAGCCTAAATGATCACTAATTTGACCACACAACTCATTCCTAAGAAGATACATTCAAACTCAGAAAATGTGCTCAGCTCGGCCTGAAAATACATTTTAAGCAATAAAACTCAAATTGAGTGTCACGCCTAAACCAAAGGACTTATGCACACACTAAACATGTATTTAGTTCAGGTTGACCTCCTGAAGCCTAAATGAGCATTAATTTGACCACACAACTCATTCCTATGAAGATACATTCAAACTCAGAAAACGTGCTCAATTCGGCCTGAAAGTGCATTTAAAGCAATAAAAACTCAAAATTGAGTGTCACGCCTAAACATAAGGACTTATGCACACACTTCAACAAGTATTTAGTTCAGGATAACCTCCTGAAGCCTAAATGAGCATTAATTTGACCACACAACTCATTCCTATGAAGATACATTCAAACTCAGAAAACGTGCTCAACTCGGTCTGAAAATGCATTTTAAGCATTAAAAACTCAAATTGAGTGTCACGCCTAAAGCAAAGGACTTATGCGAACACTTCAACATGTATTTTGTTCAGGATGATCCCCTGAAGCCTAAATGAGCATTAATTTAACCACACAACTCATTCCTATAAGATACATTCAAACTCAGAAAACGTGCTCAGCTCGGCCTGAAAATGCATTTAAAACAAATACAACTCAAATTGAGTGTCACGCATAAACCAAAGGTTTTATGCACACATTTGAACATGCATTTTGTTCAGGTTGACCTCCTGAAGCCTAAATGACAATTAATTTGATCACACAACTCATTTTTATGAAGATACATTCAAACTCAGAAAATGTGCACAGCTCGGCCTGAAAATACATTTTAAGCAATAAAACTCAAATTGAGTGTCACGCCAAAACCAAAGGACTTATGCATACAGTCAACATGTATTTAGTTCAGGTTGACCTCCTGAAGCCTAAATGAGCATTAATTTGACCGCAAAACTCATTCCTATGAAGATACATTCAAAGTCAAAAAATGTGCTCAGCTCGGTCTGAAAATGCATTTAAAGCAATAAAAACTCAAATTGAGTGTCACGCCTAAAGCAAAGGACTTATGCACACACTTCAACATGTATTTTTTTCAGGTTGGCCTCCTGAAGCCTAAGTGACAATTAATTTGATCACACAACTCATTTTTATGAAGATACATTCAAAGTCATAAAACGTGCTCAGCTCGGCCTAAAAATGCATTTAAAGCAATAAAAACTCAAATTGAGTGTCACGCCTAAACCAAAGGACTTGTGCACACATTTCAACATGTATTTAGTTCAGGTTGACCTCCTGAAGCCTAAATGATCACTAATTTGACCACACAACTCATTCCTAAGAAGATACATTCAAACTCAGAAAACGTGCTCAGCTCGGCCTGAAAATACATTTTAAGCAATAAAACTCAAATTGAGTGTCACGCCTAAACCAAAGGACTTATGCACACACTAAACATGTATTTAGTTCAGGTTGACCTCCTGAAGCCTAAATGAGCATTAATTTGACCACACAACTCATTCCTATGAAGATACATTAGAACTCAGAAAACGTGCTCAATTCGGCCTGAAAGTGCATTTAAAGCAATAAAAACTCAAAATTGAGTGTCACGCCTAAACATAAGGACTTATGCACACACTTCAACAAGTATTTAGTTCAGAATAACCTCCTGAAGCCTAAATGAGCATTAATTTGACCACACAACTCATTCCTATGAAGATACATTCAAACTCAGAAAATGTGCTCAGCTCGGCCTGAAAATGCATTTAAAATAAATAAAAATCAAATTGAGTGTCACGCGTAAACCAAAGGTTTTATGCACACATTTCAACACGTATTTAGTTCAGGTTGACCTCCTGAAGCCTAAATGACAATTAATTTGACCACACAACTCATTCCTATGAAGATGCATTCAAACTCAGAAAATGTGCTCAACTCGGTCTGAAAATGCATTTTAAGCAATAAAAACTCAAATTGAGTGTCACGCCTAAAGCAAAGGACTTATGCGCACACTTCAACATGTATTTTGTTCAGGATGATCCCCTGAAGCCTAAATGAGCATTAATTTAACCACACAACTCATTCCTATAAGATACATTCAAACTCAGAAAACGTGCTCAGCTCGGCCTGAAAATGCATTTAAAACAAATACAACTCAAATTGAGTGTCACGCATAAACCAAAGGTCTTATGCACACATTTGAACATGCATTTTGTTCACGTTGACCTCCTGAAGCCTAAATGACAATTAATTTGATCACACAACTCATTTTTATGAAGATACATTCAAACTCAGAAAATGTGCTCAGCTCGGCCTGAAAATACATTTTAAGCAATAATACTCAAATTGAGTGTCACGCCAAAACCAAAGGACTTATGCATACAGTCAACATGTATTTAGTTCAGGTTGACCTCCTGAAGCCTAAATGAGCATTAATTTGACCGCAAAACTAATTCCTATGAAGATACATTCAAAGTCAAAAAATGTGCTCAGCTCGGTCTGAAAATGCATTTAAAGCAATAAAAACTCAAATTGAGTGTCACGCCTAAAGCAAAGGACTTATGCACACACTTCAACATGTATTTTGTTCAGGTTGGCCTCCTGAAGCCTAAATGACAATTAATTTGATCACACAACTCATTTTTATGAAGATACATTCAAAGTCATAAAACGTGCTCAGCTAGGCCTGAAAATGCATTTAAAGCAATAAAAACTCAAATTGAGTGTCACGCCTAAACCAATGGACTTGTGCACACATTTCAACATGTATTTAGTTCAGGTTGACCTCCTGAAACCTAAATGAGCATTAATTTGACCACACAACTCATTCCTCTGAAGATACATTCAAACTCAGAAAATGGGCTCAGCTCGGCCTGAAAATGCATTTAAAATAAATAAAACTCAAATTGAGTGTCACGCGTAAACCAAAGGTTTTATGCACACATTTCAACACGCATTTAGTTCAGGTTGACCTCCTGAAGCCTAAATGACAATTAATTTGACTACACAACTCATTCCTATGAAGATACATTCAAAATAAAAAAACGGGCTCAGCTCGGCCTAAAAATGCATTTAAAACAAATACAACTCAAATTGAGTGTCACACATAAACCAAAGGTTTTATGCACACATTTGAACATGCATTTTGTTCAGGTTGACCTCCCGATGACTAAATGAGCATTAATTTGACCACACAACTCATTCCTATAAAGATATACTCAAAGTCAGAAAACGTGCTCAGCTCAGCATTAATTTGACCACACAACTCATTCCTCTGAAGATACATTCAAACTCAGAAAATGGGCTCAGCTCGGCCTGAAAATGCATTTAAAATAAATAAAACTCAAATTGAGTGTCACGCGTAAACCAAAGGTTTTATGCACACATTTCAACACGTATTTAGTTCAGGTTGACCTCCTGAAGCCTAAATGATAATTAATTTGAGCACACAACTCATTCCTATGAAGATGCATTCAAACTCAGAAAATGTGCTCAACTCGGTCTGAAAATGTATTTTAAGCAATAAAAATTCAAATTGAGTGTCACGCCTAAAGCAAAGGACTTATGGGCACACTTCAACATGTATTTTGTTCAGGATGATCCCCTGAAGCCTAAATGAGCATTAATTTAACCACACAACTCATTCCTATAAGATACATTCAAACTCAGAAAACGTGCTCAGCTCGGCCTGAAAATGCATTTAAAACAAATACAACTCAAATTGAGTGTCACGCATAAACCAAAGGTTTTATGCACACATTTGAACATGCATTTTGTTCAGGTTGACCTCCTGATGACTAAATGAGCATTAATTTGACCACACAACTCATTCCTATAAAGATACATTCAAAGTCAGAAAACGTGCTCAGCTCAGCATTAATTTGACCATACAACTCATTCCTATGAAGATACATTCAAACTCAGAAAATGTGCTCAGCTCGGCCTGAAAATACATTTTAAGCAATAAAACTCAAATTGAGTGTCACGCCAAAACCAAAGGACTTATGCATACAGTCAACATGTATTTAGTTCAGGTTGACCTCCTGAAGCCTAAATGAGCATTAATTTGACCGCAAAACTCATTCCTATGAAGATACATTCAAAGTCAAAAAATGTGCTCAGCTCGGTCTGAAAATGCATTTAAAGCAATAAAAACTCAAATTGAGTGTCACGCCTAAAGCAAAGGACTTATGCACACACTTCAACATGTATTTTGTTCAGGTTGACCCCCTGAAGCCTAAATGACAATTAATTTGATCACACAACTCATTTTTATGAAGATACATTCAAAGTCATAAAACGTGCTCAGCTCGGCCTGAAAATGCATTTAAAGCAATAAAAACTCAAATTGAGTGTCACGCCTAAACCAATGGACTTGTGCACAAATTTCAACATGTATTTAGTTCAGGTTGACCTCCTGAAACCTAAATGAGCATTAATTTGACCACACAACTCATTCCTCTGAAGATACATTCAAACTCAGAAAATGGGCTCAGCTCGGCCTGAAAATGCATTTAAAATAAATAAAACTCAAATTGAGTGTCACGCGTAAACCAAAGGTTTTATGCACACATTTCAACACGCATTTAGTTCAGGTTGACCTCCTGAAGCCTAAATGACAATTAATTTGACTACACAACTCATTCCTATGAAGATACATTCAAAATCAAAAAACGGGCTCAGCTCGGCCTAAAAATGCATTTAAAACAAATACAACTCAAATTGAGTGTCACACATAAACCAAAGGTTTTATGCACACATTTGAACATGCATTTTGTTCAGGTTGACCTCCCGATGACTAAATGAGCATTAATTTGACCACACAACTCATTCCTATAAAGATATACTCAAAGTCAGAAAACGTGCTCAGCTCAGCATTAATTTGACCACACAACTCATTCCTATGAAGATACATTCAAACTCAGAAAATGTGCTCAGCTCGGCCTGAAAATGCATTTAAAGCAATAAAAACTCAAATTGAGTGTCACGCCTAAACCAATGGACTTGTGCACAAATTTCAACATGTATTTAGTTCAGGTTGACCTCCTGAAACCTAAATGAGCATTAATTTGACCACACAACTCATTCCTCTGAAGATACATTCAAACTCAGAAAATGGGCTCAGCTCGGCCTGAAAATGCATTTAAAATAAATAAAACTCAAATTGAGTGTCACGCGTAAACCAAAGGTTTTATGCACACATTTGAACGTGCATTTTGTTCAGGTTGACCTCCTGATGACTAAATGAGCATTAATTTGACCACACAACTCATTCCTATAAAGATACATTCAAAGTCAGAAAACATGCTCAGCTGAGCATTAATTTGACCACACAACTCATTCCTATGAAGATACATTCAAAGTCAAAAAATGTGCTCAGCTCGGTCTGAAAATGCATTTAAAGCAATAAAAACTCAAATTGAGTGTCACGCCTAAACCAAAGGACTTACGCACACATTTCAACATGTATTTAGTTCAGGTTGACCTCCTGAAGCCTAAATGAGGATTAATTTGACAGCACAACTCATTCCTATGAAGATACATTCAAAGACAAAAAATGTGCTCAGCTCGGCCTGAAAATACATTTTAAGCAATAAAACTCAAATTGAGTGTCACGCCTAAACCAAAGGACTTATGCACACAATCAACATGTATTTAGTTCAGGTTGACCTCCTGAAGCCTAAATGAGCATTAATTTGACCGCACAACTCATTTTTATGAAGATACATTCAAACTCAGAAAACGTGCTCGACTCAGCCTGAAAATGCATTTAAAGCAATAAAAACTCAAATTGAGTATCACGCCTAAAGCAAAGGACTTATGCACACTCTTCAACATGTATTTTGTTCAGGTTGACCTCCTGAAGCCCAAATGACAATTTGATCACACAACTCATTTTTATGAAGATACATTCAAACTCAGAAAACGTGCTCGACTCAGCCTGAAAATGCATTTAAAGCAATAAAAACTCAAATTGAGTGTCATGCCTAAACCAATGACTTATGCACACATTTCAACATGTATTTAGTTCAGGTTGACCTCCTGAAGCCTAAATGAGCATTAATTTGACCACACAACTCATTCCTATGAAGATACATTCAAACTCCAAAAATGTGCTCAGCTCGGCCTGAAAATGCATTTAAAATAAATAAAACTCAAATTGAGTGTCACGCGTAAACCAAAGGTTTTATGCACACATTTCAACACGTATTTAGTTCAGGTTGACCTCCTGAAGCCTAAATGACAATTACTTTGACCTCACAACTTATTCCTATGAAGATACATTCAAAGTCAAAAAAACGTGCTCAGCTCGGCCTGAAAATGCATTTAAAGCAATAAAAATTCAAATTGAGTGTCACGCCTAAACCAAAGGACTTATGCACACACTTCAACATGTATTCTGTTCAGGTTGACGTCCTGAAGCCTAAATGAGCATTAATTTGACTACACAACTCATTCCTATGAAGATACATTCAAAGTCAGAAACGCGCTCAACTCGGCCTGAAAATGCATTTAAAGCAATAAAACTCAAATTGAGTGTCACGCATAAACCAAAGGTTTTATGCACACATTTGAACGTGCATTTTGTTCAGGTTGACCTCCTGATGACTAAATGAGCATTAATTTGACCACACAACTCATTCCTATAAAGATACATTCAAAGTCAGAAAACATGCTCAGCTGAGCATTAATTTGACCACACAACTCATTCCTATGAAGATACATTCAAACTCAGAAAATGTGCTCAGCTCGGCCTAAAAATGCATTTAAAATAAATAAAACTCAAATTGAGTGTCACGCATAAACCAAAGGTTTTATGCACACATTTGAACGTGCATTTTGTTCAGGTTGACCTCCTGAAGCCTAAATGATCACTAATTTGACCACACAACTCATTCCTAAGAAGATACATTCAAACTCAGAAAACGTGCTCAGCTCGGCCTGAAAATACATTTTAAGCAATAAAACTCAAATTGAGTGTCACGCCTAAACCAAAGGACTTATGCACACACTAAACATGTATTTAGTTCAGGCTGACCTCCTGAAGCCTAAATGAGCATTAATTTGACCACACAACTCATTCCTATGAAGATACATTAGAACTCAGAAAACGTGCTCAATTCGGCCTGAAAGTGCATTTAAAGCAATAAAAACTCAAAATTGAGTGTCACGCCTAAACATAAGGACTTATGCACACACTTCAACAAGTATTTAGTTCAGAATAACCTCCTGAAGCCTAAATGAGCATTAATTTGACCACACAACTCATTCCTATGAAGATACATTCAAACTCAGAAAATGTGCTCAGCTCGGCCTGAAAATGCATTTAAAATAAATAAAAATCAAATTGAGTGTCACGCGTAAACCAAAGGTTTTATGCACAAATTTCAACACGTATTTAGTTCAGGTTGACCTCCTGAAGCCTAAATGACAATTAATTTGACCACACAACTCATTCCTATGAAGATGCATTCAAACTCAGAAAATGTGCTCAACTCGGTCTGAAAATGCATTTTAAGCAATAAAAACTCAAATTGAGTGTCACGCCTAAAGCAAAGGACTTATGCGCACACTTCAACATGTATTTTGTTCAGGATGATCCCCTGAAGCCTAAATGAGCATTAATTTAACCACACAACTCATTCCTATAAGATACATTCAAACTCAGAAAACGTGCTCAGCTCGGCCTGAAAATGCATTTAAAACAAATACAACTCAAATTGAGTGTCACGCATAAACCAAAGGTTTTATGCACAAATTTGAACATGCATTTTGTTCACGTTGACCTCCTGAAGCCTAAATGACAATTAATTTGATCACACAACTCATTTTTATGAAGATACATTCAAACTCAGAAAATGTGCTCAGCTCGGCCTGAAAATACATTTTAAGCAATAATACTCAAATTGAGTGTCACGCCAAAACCAAAGGACTTATGCATACAGTCAACATGTATTTAGTTCAGGTTGACCTCCTGAAGCCTAAATGAGCATTAATTTGACCGCAAAACTAATTCCTATGAAGATACATTCAAAGTCAAAAAATGTGCTCAGCTCGGTCTGAAAATGCATTTAAAGCAATAAAAACTCAAATTGAGTGTCACGCCTAAACCAATGGACTTGTGCACACATTTCAACATGTATTTAGTTCAGGTTGACCTCCTGAAACCTAAATGAGCATTAATTTGACCACACAACTCATTCCTCTGAAGATACATTCAAACTCAGAAAATGGGCTCAGCTCGGCCTGAAAATGCATTTAAAATAAATAAAACTCAAATTGAGTGTCACGCGTAAACCAAAGGTTTTATGCACACATTTCAACACGCATTTAGTTCAGGTTGACCTCCTGAAGCCTAAATGACAATTAATTTGACTACACAACTCATTCCTATGAAGATACATTCAAAATAAAAAAACGGGCTCAGCTCGGCCTAAAAATGCATTTAAAACAAATACAACTCAAATTGAGTGTCACGCATAAACCAAAGGTTTTATGCACACATTTGAACATGCATTTTGTTCAGGTTGACCTCCTGAAGCCTAAATGAGCATTAATTTGACCACACAACTCATTCCTATGAAGATACATTCAAACTCAGAAAACGTGCTCAATTCGGCCTGAAAGTGCATTTAAAGCTATAAAATCTCAAAATTGATTGTCACGCCTAAACATAAGGACTTATGCACACACTTCAACGTGTATTTAGTTCAGGATAACCTCCTGAAGCCTAAATGAGCATTAATTTGACCACACAACTCATTCCTATGAAGATACATTCAAACTCAGAAAATGTGCTCAGCTCGGCCTGAAAATGCATTTTAAAATAAATAAAACTCAAATTGAGTGTCACGCGTAAACCAAAGGTTTTATGCACACATTTCAACACGTATTTAGTTCAGGTTGACCTCCTGAAGCCTAAATGACAATTAATTTGACTACGCAACTCATTCCTATGAAGATACATTCAAAATCAAAAAACGTGCTCAGCTCGGACTGAAAATGCATTTAAAGCAATAAAAATTCTAATTGAGTGTAACGCCTAAACCAAATGACTTATGCACACACTTCAACATGTATTTAGTTCAGGTTGACCTCCTGAAGCCTAAATGAGCATTAATTTGACCACACAACTCATTCCTATGAATATACATTCAAAGTAAGAAAATGTGCTCAGCTCGGCCTGAAAATGCATTTAAAATAAATAAAACTCAAATTGAGTGTCACACGTAAACCAAAGGTTTTATGCACACATTTCAACACGTATTTAGTTCAGGTTGACCTCCTGAAGCCTAAATGAGCATTAATTTGACCACACAACTCATTCCTATGAAGATACATTTAAAGTCAGAAAATGTGCTCACCTCGGCCTGAAAATGCATTTAAAATAAATAAAACTCAAATTGAGTGTCACGCGTAAACCAAAGGTTTTATGTACACATTTCAACACATATTTAGTTCAGGTTAACCTCCTGAAGCCTAAATGAGCATTACTTTGACCACACAACTCATTCCTATGAAGATACATTCAAACTCAGAAAACGTGCTCAGCTCAGCATTAATTTGACCACACAACTCATTCCTATGAAGATACATTCAAACTCAGAAAACGTGCTCAATTCGGCCTGAAAGTGCATTTAAAGCAATAAAAACTCAAAATTGAGTGTCACGCCTACACATAAGGACTTATGCACACACTTCAACATGTATTTAGTTCAGGATAACCTCCTGAAGCCTAAATGAGCATTAATTTGACCACACAACTCATTCCTATGAAGATACATTCAAACTCAGAAAACGTTCTCAGCTCGGCCTGAAAATACATTTTAAGCAATAAAATTCAAAATTAAGTGTCACGCCTAAACCAAAGGTTTTATGCACACATTTGAACATGCATTTTGTTCACGTTGACCTCCTGAAGCCTAAATGACAATTAATTTGATCACACAACTCATTTTTATGAAGATACATTCAAACTCAGAAAATGTGCTCAGCTCGGCCTGAAAATACATTTTAAGCAATAATACTCAAATTGAGTGTCACGCCAAAACCAAAGGACTTATGCATACAGTCAACATGTATTTAGTTCAGGTTGACCTCCTGAAGCCTAAATGAGCATTAATTTGACCGCAAAACTAATTCCTATGAAGATACATTCAAAGTCAAAAAATGTGCTCAGCTCGGTCTGAAAATGCATTTAAAGCAATAAAAACTCAAATTGAGTGTCACGCCTAAAGCAAAGGACTTATGCACACACTTCAACATGTATTTTGTTCAGGTTGGCCTCCTGAAGCCTAAATGACAATTAATTTGATCACACAACTCATTTTTATGAAGATACATTCAAAGTCATAAAACGTGCTCAGCTCGGCCTGAAAATGCATTTAAAGCAATAAAAACTCAAATTGAGTGTCACGCCTAAACCAATGGACTTGTGCACACATTTCAACATGTATTTAGTTCAGGTTGACCTCCTGAAACCTAAATGAGCATTAATTTGACCACACAACTCATTCCTCTGAAGATACATTCAAACTCAGAAAATGGGCTCAGCTCGGCCTGAAAATGCATTTAAAATAAATAAAACTCAAATTGAGTGTCACGCGTAAACCAAAGGTTTTATGCACACATTTCAACACGCATTTAGTTCAGGTTGACCTCCTGAAGCCTAAATGACAATTAATTTGACTACACAACTCATTCCTATGAAGATACATTCAAAATAAAAAAACGGGCTCAGCTCGGCCTAAAAATGCATTTAAAACAAATACAACTCAAATTGAGTGTCACGCATAAACCAAAGGTTTTATGCACACATTTGAACATGCATTTTGTTCAGGTTGACCTCCTGAAGCCTAAATGAGCATTAATTTGACCACACAACTCATTCCTATGAAGATACATTCAAACTCAGAAAACGTGCTCAATTCGGCCTGAAAGTGCATTTAAAGCTATAAAATCTCAAAATTGAGTGTCACGCCTAAACATAAGGACTTATGCACACACTTCAACGTGTATTTAGTTCAGGATAACCTCCTGAAGCCTAAATGAGCATTAATTTGACCACACAACTCATTCCTATGAAGATACATTCAAACTCAGAAAATGTGCTCAGCTCGGCCTGAAAATGCATTTTAAAATAAATAAAACTCAAATTGAGTGTCACGCGTAAACCAAAGGTTTTATGCACACATTTCAACACGTATTTAGTTCAGGTTGACCTCCTGAAGCCTAAATGACAATTAATTTGACTACGCAACTCATTCCTATGAAGATACATTCAAAATCAAAAAACGTGCTCAGCTCGGACTGAAAATGCATTTAAAGCAATAAAAATTCTAATTGAGTGTAACGCCTAAACCAAATGACTTATGCACACACTTCAACATGTATTTAGTTCAGGTTGACCTCCTGAAGCCTAAATGAGCATTAATTTGACCACACAACTCATTCCTATGAATATACATTCAAAGTAAGAAAATGTGCTCAGCTCGGCCTGAAAATGCATTTAAAATAAATAAAACTCAAATTGAGTGTCACACGTAAACCAAAGGTTTTATGCACACATTTCAACACGTACTGTATTTAGTTCAGGTTGACCTCCTGAAGCCTAAATGAGCATTAATTTGACCACACAACTCATTCCTATGAAGATACATTTAAAGTCAGAAAATGTGCTCACCTCGGCCTGAAAATGCATTTAAAATAAATAAAACTCAAATTGAGTGTCACGCGTAAACCAAAGGTTTTATGTACACATTTCAACACATATTTAGTTCAGGTTAACCTCCTGAAGCCTAAATGAGCATTACTTTGACCACACAACTCATTCCTATGAAGATACATTCAAACTCAGAAAACGTGCTCAGCTCAGCATTAATTTGACCACACAACTCATTCCTATGAAGATACATTCAAACTCAGAAAACGTGCTCAATTCGGCCTGAAAGTGCATTTAAAGCAATAAAAACTCAAAATTGAGTGTCACGCCTACACATAAGGACTTATGCACACACTTCAACATGTATTTAGTTCAGGATAACCTCCTGAAGCCTAAATGAGCATTAATTTGACCACACAACTCATTCCTATGAAGATACATTCAAACTCAGAAAACGTTCTCAGCTCGGCCTGAAAATACATTTTAAGCAATAAAATTCAAAATTAAGTGTCACGCCTAAACCAAAGGACTTATGCACACACTTCAACATGTATTTTGTTCAGGATGACTTCCTGATGACTAAATGAGCATTAATTTGACCTCACAACTTATTCCTATGAAGATACATTCAAAGTAAAAAAAACGTGCTAAGCTCAGCCTGAAAATGCATTTAAAGCAATAAAAATTCAAATTGAGTGTCACGCCTAAACCAAAGGACTTATGCACACAATTCAACATGTATTTAGTTCAGGTTGACCTCCTGAAGCCTAAATGACCATTAATTTGATCACACAACTCATTCACATGATGATACATTCACAGTCAGAAAACGTGCTCAGCTCGGCCTGAAAATGCATTTAAAACAAATACAACTCAAATTGAGTGTCACGCATAAACCAAAGGTTTTATGCACACATTTGAACATGCATTTTGTTCAGGTTGACCTCCTGATGACCAAATGAGCATTAATTTGACCACACAACTCATTCCTATAAAGATACATTCAAAGTCAGAAAACGTGCTCAGCTCAGCATTAATTTGACCACACAACTCATTCCTATGAAGATACATTCAAACTCAGAAAATGTGCTCAGCTCGGCCTGAAAATACATTTTAAGCAATAAAACTCAAATTGAGTGTCACGCCAAAACCAAAGGACTTATGCACACACTCAACATGTATTTAGTTCAGGTTGACCTCCTGAAGCCTAAATGAGCATTAATTTGACCGCACAACTCATTCCTATGAAGATACATTCAAAGTCAAAAAATGTGCTCAGCTCGGTCTGAAAATGCATTTAAAGCAATAAAAACTCAAATTGAGTGTCACGCGTAAACCAAAGGTTTTATACACATTTCAACACGTATTTAGTTCAGGTTGACCTCCTGAAGCCTAAATGACAATTACTTTGACCTCACAACTTATTCCTATGAAGATACATTCAAAGTCAAAAAAACGTGCTCAGCTCGGCCTGAAAATGCATTTAAAGCAATAAAAACTCAAATTGAGTGTCACGCCTAAAGCAAAGGACTTATGCACACACTTCAACTTGTATTTTGTTCAGGTTGACCTCCTGAAGCCTAAATGACAATTAATTTGATCACACAACTCATTCCTATGAAGATACATTCAAACTCAGAAAATGTGCTCAGCTCGGCCTGAAAATGCATTTAAAATAAATAAAACTCAAATTGAGTGTCACGCGTAAACCAAAGGTTTTATGCACACATTTCAACACGTATTTAGTTCAGGTTGACCTCCTGAAGCCTAAATGAGCATTAATTTGACCACACAACTCATTCCTATGAATATACATTCAAAGTCAGAAAATGTGCTCAGCTCGGCCTGAAACTGCATTTAAAGCAATAAAAATTCAAATTGAGTGTCACGCCTAAACCAAAGGACTTATGCACACAATCAACATGTATTTAGTTCAGGTTGACCTCCTGAAGCCTAAATGAGCATTAATTTGACCGCACAACTCATTCCTATGAAGATACATTCAAACTCAGAAAATGTGCTCAGCTCGGCCTGAAAATACATTTTAAGCAATAAAACTCAAATTGAGTGTCACGCGTAAACCAAAGGACTTATGCACACAATCAACATGTATTTAGTTCAGGTTGACCTCCTGAAGCCTAAATGAGCATTAATTTGACCACACAACTCATTCCTATGAAGATACATTTAAAGTCAGAAAATGTGCTCACCTCGGCCTGAAAATGCATTTAAAATAAATAAAACTCAAATTGAGTGTCACGCGTAAACCAAAGGTTTTATGTACACATTTCAACACATATTTAGTTCAGGTTAACCTCCTGAAGCCTAAATGAGCATTACTTTGACCACACAACTCATTCCTATGAAGATACATTAAAACTCAGAAAACGTGCTCAGCTCAGCATTAATTTGACCACACAACTCATTCCTATGAAGATACATTCAAACTCAGAAAACGTTCTCGACTCAGCCTGAAAATGTATTTAAAGCAATAAAAACTCAAATTGAGTGTCACGCCTAAACCAAAGGACTTATGCACACATTTCAACATGTATTTAGTTCAGGTTGACCTCCTGAAGCCTAAATGAGCATTAATTTGACCACACAACTCATTCCTATGAAGATACATTCAAACTCAAAAAATGTGCTCAGCTCGGCCTGAAAATGCATTTAAAATAAATAAAACTCAAATTGAGTGTCACGCGTAAACCAAAGGTTTTATGCACACATTTCAACACGTATTTAGTTCAGGTTGACCTCCTGAAGCCTAAATGACAATTAATTTGATCACACAACTCATTTTTATGAAGATACATTCAAACTCAGAAAACGTTCTCGACTCAGCCTGAAAATGTATTTAAAGCAATAAAAACTCAAATTGAGTGTCACGCCTAAACCAAAGGACTTATGCACACATTTCAACATGTATTTAGTTCAGGTTGACCTCCTGAAGCCTAAATGAGCATTAATTTGACCACACAACTCATTCCTATGAAGATACATTCAAACTCAAAAAATGTGCTCAGCTCGGCCTGAAAATGCATTTAAAATAAATAAAACTCAAATTGAGTGTCACGCGTAAACCAAAGGTTTTATGCACACATTTCAACACGTATTTAGTTCAGGTTGACCTCCTGAAGCCTAAATGACAATTACTTTGACCTCACAACTTATTCCTATGAAGATACATTCAAAGTAAAAAAAAACGTGCTCATCTCGGCATGAAAATGCATTTAAAGCAATAAAAATTCAAATTGAGTGTCACGACTAAACCAAAGGACTTATGCACACACTTCAACATGTATTTAGTTCAGGTTGACCTCCTGAAGCCTAAATGACCATTAATTTGATCACACAACTCATTCCCATGATGATACATTCACAGTCAGAAAACGTGCTCAGCTCGGCCTGAAAATGCATTTAAAACAAATACAACTCAAATTGAGTGTCACGCATAAACCAAAGGTTTTATGCACACATTTGAACATGCATTTTGTTCAGGCCGACCTCCTGAAGCCTAAATGAGCATTAATTTGACCGCACAACTCATTCCTATGAAGATACATTCAAACTCAGAAAATGTGCTCAGCTCGGCCTGAAAATACATTTTAAGCAATAAAACTCAAATTGAGTGTCACGCCTAAACCAAAGGACTTATGCACACAATCAACATGTATTTAGTTCAGGTTGACCTCCTGAAGCCTAAATGAGCATTAATTTTGACCGCACAACTCATTACTATGAAGATACATTCAAAGTAAAAAAATGTGTTTAGCTCAGTCTGAAAATGCATTTAAAGCAATAAAAACTCAAATTGAGTGTCACGCCTAAACCAAAGGACTTATGCACACATTTCAACATGTATTTAGTTCAGCTTGACCTCCTGAAGCCTAAATGAGCATTAATTTGACCACACAACTCATTCCTATGAAGATACATTCAAACTCAAAAAATGTGCTCAGCTCGGCCTGAAAATGCATTTAAAATAAATAAAACTCAAATTGAGTGTCACGCGTAAACCAAAGGTTTTATGCACACAATTCAACACGTATTTAGTTCAGGTTGACCTCCTGAAGCCTAAATGACAATTACTTTGACCTCACAACTTATTCCTATGAAGATACATTCAAAGTAAAAAAAAAACGTGCTCAGCTCGGCATGAAAATGCATTTAAAGCAATAAAAATTCAAATTGAGTGTCACGACTAAACCAAAGGACTTATGCACACACTTCAACATGTATTTAGTTCAGGTTGACCTCCTGAAGCCTAAATGACCATTAATTTGATCACACAACTCATTACCATGATGATACATTCACAGTCAGAAAACGTGCTCAGCTCGGCCTGAAAATGCATTTAAAACAAATACAACTCAAATTGAGTGTCACGCATAAACCAAAGGTTTTATGCACACATTTGAACATGCATTTTGTTCAGGTTGACCTCCTGATGACTAAATGAGCATTCATTTGACCACACAACTCATTCCTATGAAGATACATTCAAACTCAGAAAATGTGCTCAGCTCGCCCTGAAAATACATTTTAAGCAATAAAACTCAAATTGAGTGTCACGCCTAAAGCAAAGGAATTATGCACACACTCAACATGTATTTAGTTCAGGTTGACCTCCTGAAGCCTAAATGAGCATTAATTTGACCGCACAACTCATTCCTATGAAGATACATTCAAAGTCAAAAAATGTGCTCAGCTTGGTCTGAAAATGCATTGAAAGAAATAAAAACTCAAATTGAGTGTCACGCCTAAAGCAAAGGACTTATGCACACACTTCAACATGTATTTTGTTCAGGTTGACCTCCTGAAGCCTAAATGACAATTAAATTGATCACCCAACTCATTTTTATGAAGATACATTCAAAGTCATAAAACGTGCTCAGCTCGGCCTGAAAATGCATTTAAAGCAATAAAAACTCAAATTGAGTGTCACGCCTAAACCAAAGGACTTGTGCACACATTTCAACATGTATTTAGTTCAGGTTGACCTCCTGAAGCCTAAATGAACACTAATTTGACCACACAACTCATTCCTATGAAGATACATTCAAACTCAGAAAATGTGCTCAGCTCGGCCTGAAAATACATTTTAAGCAATAAAACTCAAATTGAGTGTCACGCCAAAACCAAAGGACTTATGCACACACTCAACATGTATTTAGTTCAGGTTGACCTCCTGAAGCCTAAATGAGCATTAATTTGACCGCACAACTGGATGACCCCCTAAAGCCTAAATGAGCATTAATTTGACCACAGAACTCATTCCTATGAAGATACATTCAAACTCTGAAAACGTGCTCAGCTCGGCCTGAAATTGCATTTAAAGCAATAAAAACTCAAATTGAGTGTCACGCCTAAACCAAAGGACTTGTGCACACATTTCAACATTTAGTTCAGGTTGACCTCCTGGAGCCTAAATGAGCATTAATTTGACCACACAACTCATTCCTATGAAGATACATTCAAACTCAGAAAATGTGCTCAGCTCGGCCTGAAAATGCATTTAAAATAAATAAAACTCAAATTGAGTGTCACGCATAAACCAAAGGTTTTATGCACACATTTGAACATGCATTTTGTTCAGGTTGACTTCCTGATGACTAAATGAGCATTAATTTGACCACACAACTCATTCCTATAAAGATACATTCAAAGTCAGAAAACGTGCTCAGCTCAGCATTAATTGGACCACACAACTCATTCCTATGAAGATACATTCAAACTCAGAAAATGTGCTCAGCTCGGCCTGAAAATACATTTAAAGCAATAAACCTCAAATTGAGTGTCACACCTAAACCAAAGGACTTATGCACACACTCAACATGTATTTAGTTCAGGTTGACCTCCTGAAGCCTAAATGAGCATTAATTTGACCACAGAACTCATTCCTATGAAGATACATTCAAACTCAGAAAATGTGCTCAGCTCGGCCTGAAATTGCATTTAAAGCAATAAAAACTCAAATTGAGTGTCACGCCTAAACCAAAGGACTTACGCACACATTTCAACATGTATTCAGTTCAGGGTGACCTCCAGAAGCCTAAATGAGCATTAATTTGACCACACAACTCATTCCTATGAAGATACATTCAAACTCAAAAAATGTGCTCAGCTCGGCCTGAAAATGCATTTAAAATAAATAAAACTCAAATTGAGTGTCACGCGTAAACCAAAGGTTTTATGCACATATTTCAACACGTATTTAGTTCAGGTTGACCTCCTGAAGCCTAAATGACAATTACTTTGACCTCACAACTTATTCCTATGAAGATACATTCAAAGTAAAAAAAAAAACGTGCTCAGCTCGGCATGAAAATGCATTTAAAGCAATAAAAATTCAAATTGAGTGTCACGACTAAACCAAAGGACTTATGCACACACTTCAACATGTATTTAGTTCAGGTTGACCTCCTGAAGCCTAAATGAGCATTAATTTGACCGCACAACTCATTCCTATGAAGATACATTCAAAGTCAAAAAATGTGCTCAGCTTGGTCTGAAAATGCATTGAAAGAAATAAAAACTCAAATTGAGTGTCACGCCTAAAGCAAAGGACTTATGCACACACTTCAACATGCATTTTGTTCAGGTTGACCTCCTGAAGCCTAAATGACAATTAATTTGATCACACAACTCATTTTTATGAAGATACATTCAAAGTCATAAAACGTGCTCAGCTCGGCCTGAAAATGCATTTAAAGCAATAAAAACTCAAATTGAGTGTCACGCCTAAACCAAAGGACTTGTGCACACATTTCAACATGTATTTAGTTCAGGTTGACCTCCCGAAGCCTAAATGATCACTAATTTGACCACACAACTCATTCCTATGAAGATACATTCAAACTCAGAAAATGTGCTCAGCTCGGCCTGAAAATACATTTTAAGCAATAAAACTCAAATTGAGTGTCACGCCAAAACCAAAGGACTTATGCACACCTCAACATGTATTTAGTTCAGGTTGACCTCCTGAAGCCTAAATGAGCATTAATTTGACCACAGAACTCATTCCTATGAAGATACATTCAAACTCTGAAAACGTGCTCAGCTCGGCCTGAAATTGCATTTAAAGCAATAAAAACTCAAATTGAGTGTCACGCCTAAACCAAAGGACTTGTGCACACATTTCAACATGTATTTAGTTCAGGTTGACCTCCTGAAGCCTAAATGAGCATTAATTTGACAACACAACTCATTCCTATGAAGATACATTCAAACTCAGAAAATGTGCTCAGCTCGGCCTGAAAATGCATTTAAAACAAATACAACTCAAATTGAATGTCACGCATAAACCAAAGGTTTTATGCACACATTTGAACATGCATTTTGTTCAGGTTGACTTCCTTATGACTAAATGAGCATTAATTTGACCACACAACTCATTCCTATAAAGATACATTCAAAGTCAGAAAACGTGCTCAGCTCAGCATTAACTTGACCACACAACTCATTCCTATGAACATACATTCAAACTCAGAAAATGTGCTCAGCTCGGCCTGAAAATACATTTAAAGCAATAAACCTCAAATTGAGTGTCACACCTAAACCAAAGGACTTATGCACACACTCAACATGTATTTAGCTCAGGTTGACCTCCTGAAACCTAAATGAGCATTAATTTGACCACAGAACTCATTCCTATGAAGATACATTCAAACTCTGAAAACGTGCTCAGCTCGGCCTGAAATTGCATTTAAAGCAATAAAAACTCAAATTGAGTGTCACGCCTAAACCAAAGGACTTACGCACACATTTCAACATGTATTTAGTTCAGGTTGACCTCCAGAAGCCTAAATGAGCATTAATTTGACCACACAACTCATTCCTATGAAGATACATTCAAACTCAGAAAACATGCTCAGCTCGGCCTGAAATTGCATTTAAAATAAATAAAACTCAAATTGAGTGTCACGCGTAAACCAAAGGTTTTATGCACACATTTCAACACGCATTTAGTTCTGGTTGACCTCCTGAAGCCTAAATGACAATTAATTTGATTACACAACTCATTCCTATGAAGATACATTCAAAATCAAAAAACGTGCTCAGCTCGGCCTGAAAATGCATTTAAAACAAATACAACTCAAATTGAGTGTCACGCATAAACCAAAGGTTTTATGCACACATTTGAACATGCATTTTCTTCAGGTTGACTTCCTGATGACTAAATGAGCATTAATTTGACCACACAACTCATTCCTATAAAGATACATTCAAAGTCAGAAAACGTGCTCAGCTCAGCATTAATTGGACCACACAACTCATTCCTATGAAGATACATTCAAACTCAGAAAATGTGCTCAGCTCGGCCTGAAAATACATTTAAAGCAATAAACCTCAAATTGAGTGTCACACCTAAACCAAAGGACTTATGCACACACTCAACATGTATTTAGTTCAGGTTGACCTCCTGAAGCCTAAATGAGCATTAATTTGACCGCACAACTCATTCCTATGAAGATACATTCAAAGTCAAAAAATGTGCTCAGCTCGGTCTGAAAATGCATTTAAAGCAATAAAAACTCAAATTGAGTGTCACGCCTAAACCAAAGGACTTACGCACACATTTCAACATGTATTTAAGTTCAGGTTGACCTCCAGAAGCCTAAATGAGCATTAATTTGACCACACAACTCATTCCTATGAATATACATTCAAAGTCAGAAAATGTGCTCAGCTCGGCCTGAAAATGCATTTAAAATAAATAAAACTCAAATTGAGTGTCACGCGTAAACCAAAGGTTTTATGCACATATTTCAACACGTATTTAGTTCAGGTTGACCTCCTGAAGCCTAAATGACAATTACTTTGACCTCACAACTTATTCCTATGAAGATACATTCAAAGTAAAAAAAAAACGTGCTCAGCTCGGCATGAAAATGCATTTAAAGCAATAAAAATTCAAATTGAGTGTCACGACTAAACCAAAGGACTTATGCACACACTTCAACATGTATTTAGTTCAGGTTGACCTCCTGAAGCCTAAATGAGCATTAATTTGACCGCACAACTCATTCCTATGAAGATACATTCAAAGTCAAAAAATGTGCTCAGCTTGGTCTGAAAATGCATTGAAAGAAATAAAAACTCAAATTGAGTGTCACGCCTAAAGCAAAGGACTTATGCACACACTTCAACATGCATTTTGTTCAGGTTGACCTCCTGAAGCCTAAATGACAATTAATTTGATCACACAACTCATTTTTATGAAGATACATTCAAAGTCATAAAACGTGCTCAGCTCGGCCTGAAAATGCATTTAAAGCAATAAAAACTCAAATTGAGTGTCACGCCTAAACCAAAGGACTTGTGCACACATTTCAACATGTATTTAGTTCAGGTTGACCTCCCGAAGCCTAAATGATCACTAATTTGACCACACAACTCATTCCTATGAAGATACATTCAAACTCAGAAAATGTGCTCAGCTCGGCCTGAAAATACATTTTAAGCAATAAAACTCAAATTGAGTGTCACGCCAAAACCAAAGGACTTATGCACACCTCAACATGTATTTAGTTCAGGTTGACCTCCTGAAGCCTAAATGAGCATTAATTTGACCACAGAACTCATTCCTATGAAGATACATTCAAACTCTGAAAACGTGCTCAGCTCGGCCTGAAATTGCATTTAAAGCAATAAAAACTCAAATTGAGTGTCACGCCTAAACCAAAGGACTTGTGCACACATTTCAACATGTATTTAGTTCAGGTTGACCTCCTGAAGCCTAAATGAGCATTAATTTGACAACACAACTCATTCCTATGAAGATACATTCAAACTCAGAAAATGTGCTCAGCTCGGCCTGAAAATGCATTTAAAACAAATACAACTCAAATTGAATGTCACGCATAAACCAAAGGTTTTATGCACACATTTGAACATGCATTTTGTTCAGGTTGACTTCCTTATGACTAAATGAGCATTAATTTGACCACACAACTCATTCCTATAAAGATACATTCAAAGTCAGAAAACGTGCTCAGCTCAGCATTAACTTGACCACACAACTCATTCCTATGAACATACATTCAAACTCAGAAAATGTGCTCAGCTCGGCCTGAAAATACATTTAAAGCAATAAACCTCAAATTGAGTGTCACACCTAAACCAAAGGACTTATGCACACACTCAACATGTATTTAGTTCAGGTTGACCTCCTGAAACCTAAATGAGCATTAATTTGACCACAGAACTCATTCCTATGAAGATACATTCAAACTCTGAAAACGTGCTCAGCTCGGCCTGAAATTGCATTTAAAGCAATAAAAACTCAAATTGAGTGTCACGCCTAAACCAAAGGACTTACGCACACATTTCAACATGTATTTAGTTCAGGTTGACCTCCAGAAGCCTAAATGAGCATTAATTTGACCACACAACTCATTCCTATGAAGATACATTCAAACTCAGAAAACATGCTCAGCTCGGCCTGAAATTGCATTTAAAATAAATAAAACTCAAATTGAGTGTCACGCGTAAACCAAAGGTTTTATGCACACATTTCAACACGCATTTAGTTCAGGTTGACCTCCTGAAGCCTAAATGACAATTAATTTGATTACACAACTCATTCCTATGAAGATACATTCAAAATCAAAAAACGTGCTCAGCTCGGCCTGAAAATGCATTTAAAACAAATACAACTCAAATTGAGTGTCACGCATAAACCAAAGGTTTTATGCACACATTTGAACATGCATTTTCTTCAGGTTGACTTCCTGATGACTAAATGAGCATTAATTTGACCACACAACTCATTCCTATAAAGATACATTCAAAGTCAGAAAACGTGCTCAGCTCAGCATTAATTTGACCACACAACTCATTCCTATGAAGATACATTCAAACTCAGAAAATGTGCTCAGCTCGGCGTGAAAATACATTTTAAGCAATAAAACTCAAATTGAGTGTCACACCTAAACCAAAGGACTTATGCACACACTCAACATGTCTTTAGTTCAGGTTGACCTCCTGAAGCCTAAATGAACATTAGTTTGACCGCACAACTCATTCCTATGAAGATACATTCAAAGTCAAAAAATGTGCTCAGCTCGGTCTGAAAATGCATTTAAAGCAATAAAAACTCAAATTGAGTGTCACGCCTAAACCAAAGGACTTATGCACACATTTCAACATGTATTTAGTTCAGGTTGACCTCCTGAAGCCTAAATGAGCATTAATTTGACCACACAACTCATTCCTATGAAGATACATTCAAAATCAAAAAACGTGCTAAGCTCGGCCTGAAAATGCATGTAAAGCAATAAAAATTCTAATTGAGTTTAACGCCTAAACCAAATGACTTATGCACACACTTCAACATGTATTTAGTTCAGGTTGACCTCCTGAAGCCTAAATGAGCATTAATTTGACCACACAACTCATTCCTATGAATATACATTCAAAGTCAGAAAATGTGCTCAGCTCGGCCTGAAAATGCATTTAAAATAAATAAAACTCAAATTGAGTGTCACGCCTAAACCAAAGGTTTTATGCACACATTTCAACACGTATTTAGTTCAGGTTGACCTCCTGAAGCCTAAATGACAATTAATTTGACCACACAACTTTCCTATGAAGATGCATTCAAACTCAGAAAATGTGCTCAACTCGGTCTGAAAATGCATGTAAAGCAATAAAAATTCTAATTGAGTTTAACGCCTAAACCAAATGACTTATGCACACACTCAACATGTATTTAGTTCAGGTTGACCTCCTGAAGCCTAAATGAACATTAGTTTGACCGCACAACTCATTCCTATGAAGATACATCCAAAGTCAGAAAATATGCTCAGCTCGGCCTGAAAATGGATTTAAAATAAATAAAACTCAAATTGAGTGTCACGCCTAAACCAAACGACTTATGCACACATTTCAACATGTATTTAGTTCAGGTTGACCTCTTAATGCATAATGACCATTAATTCTATCACACAACTCATACACACACTTCGACATGTATTAATAAGTTCAGGTTGACCTCCTGAAGCCTAAATGAGCATCAATTTGACCACAAAACTCATTCCTATGAAGATACATTCAAACTCAGAAATTGTGCTCAGCTCGGCCTGAAAATACATATTAAGCAATAAAATTCAAATTGAGTGTCACGCCTAAACCAAAGGACTTATGCACACACTTCAACATGTATTTTGTTCAGGATGACCACCTGAAGCCTAAATGACCATTAATTTAATCACACAACTCATTCCCATGAAGATACATTCAAAGTCAGAAAATGTGCTCAGCTCGGCCTGAATATGCATTTAAAATAAATAAGACTCAAATTGAGTGTCACGCGTAAACCAAAGGTTTTATGCACACATTTCAACACCTATTTAGTTCAGGTTGACCTCCTGAAGCCTAAATGAGCATTAATTTGACCACACAACTCATTCCTATGAAGATACATTCAAACTCAGAAATTGTGCTCAGCTCGGCCTGAAAATACATTTTAAGCAATAAAATTCAAATTGAGTGTCACGCCTAAACCAAAGGACTTATGCACACACTCAACATGTATTTAGTTCAGGTTGACCTCCTGAAGCCTAAATGAGCATTAATTTGACCACACAACTCATTCCTATGAAGATACATTCAAACTCAGAAAACGTCCTCAATTCGGCCTGAAAATGCATTTAAAGCAATAAAAACTCAAAATTGAGTGTCACGCCTAAACATAAGGACTTATGCACACACTTCAAAATGTATTTAGTTCAGGATAACCTCCTGAAGCCTAAATGTGTCACGTCCCGTGCCGGCCAGCAGGTGGCGGGCTTTTCCCTCCGCCAACTGCACTCCTGTCCGTAATTTCGGGCTGATTACCTGCCTTTATTAAGAGGCTCCGGCAGTCCACTCACTGCCGGAGAATTCCACGCCGTGCCATTGTTCTCTCGTGCTAATTCCTCTATTGTAGATTACTCGTTGCCTTCTTGCCTTCAGCTCGGTCTGAAAATGCATTTAAAGCAATCAGTAGTTCCTCGCACTTTTTTTTTTCAGCGAGCGTTTTCGGTTGTTTCCTTATTTCTTCCCTGGTCCTTATTTGACCAGTGTTTTTTGTTACTGTTTCCCTGTCGGGCTCTTTCTGTTCGTTATTAAAGACTTTTTGTGTTCCTACAAAATCTTTTCGTGTCTGCTTTACCTGGGGATCCACCTCGTTATTTTGTTGTGCACGAGGTGATCTTTCATCGCCTCGGGCACAACGTGACAGAATTCTCCGGCCAACATGGATCCCGCAGACATCAAAAAAATTTTGGCCGCTCTTTCCCGACAAGAGCAACAGATGAGTCAGCAGGGCCAAGCCATTAAGGAACTCCGCGGCGCGGTCTCCATGCTGACTCATTGGTACGATGATTTAGAACCTCGGTTGGTCTGGGTGGAGGAGCAGAGACCATCTCCCCCCGGGGTTCGTTCAATCATTCCTGAAGCGCCCTCCTCATATCCCACTATGACGAGGGAGCCATCGCTTCCACACCCCCCTAAGGGGGGTGAGCACGGGCAGTGTGACACTTCCTCCACCAATGCTCCCTCATTTTCGACCAACAACCATCTGCCTTCGCTAATGACGCCGCGAGAGTGGCATATGTTATGAGCTTGTTGACAGGTCCGGCGGCGTCATGGGCGATAGCAACCAGTGACGCGAAGCCGAATCTCCGTACTTCGTTCCCCGACTTTGTGGCAGCGTTCCGCCGGGTGTTCCACCATCCCGTGCGGGGCAGAGAGGCAGAAGGCCGGTTACTCGCCCTCCACCAGGGAGAGCGATCGGTAGCAGATTACTCCATCGAGTTCCGGATCCTGGCCGACCAGAGTGGATACGGTGATCGGGCATTGTGTGGTCTGTTTCGCCGCGGACTAAACCCTCAACTCAAGGACGAGCTGGCGACCCGCGACCACAGCACCGACCTGCAGGAGTTAATCGACCTCTCCCTCCTCATGGACAATCGCCTGAGGGAGCGAAGCCGGGAGCGTGGAGGTGATCGGTTCCAGTTCCGGCGTACACCCACGGAGGAACAGATGCAGCTGGGAGGCAAGGACGTTGGTGCGGAAGAAAGAAGGCGTCGTTTCAGCGATCGAGCGACGACTGACAGCGTTCAACCATCTCCTCACGCCGCAACCAGCTATCCGGGGTCGTCATCCCCTGTCCACCCTGAGTACTGTGAGTCACGACCTCGCGCGCCACCCTTCGAGTCTAGGCGAGTCGACTCGTGGCCGGGACACCCCAACAGACTTGAGCTCGAGGGGGAGATATTTGGTGGGTCCCGGTCGTGGCGGGTTCGGGCCCTGGTAGACTCGGGGGCAGATGACTGTTTAATGGACACCAATCTCGCATCCGAGCTGGGTTGTTCCGTGGAGAAATTGATCGATAGGAAGCGGGTTTGTGATCTTGATGGGCGCCTCCTGGCCGTAGTAACGCATAGAACGGAGCCGTTGAAACTTCAACTCTCCGGCAACCATGTCGAGCATCGCCGTTTTTACTTAATGCGGTCCCGCAACGCCCCGATCATTCTCGGATTACCCTGGCTTAAGACACACAACCCCGTGATTTCCTGGGCGCGCCCAGCAATAGATAGCTGGAGCCAGTATTGTTACCAGCACTGTCTACAATCGGCCGTCGGGAAGCACGAACGTGTCACACCCCCCGAGGAGATCTGCCTTGACGGAGTGCCGGATTGCTATCGGGATCTTAAGGAAGTGTTCAGCGAGGATCGTGCACGCTCTTTGCCCCCACACCGCCCCTACGATTGCGCGATAGACCTGCAGGCGGGCGCTCCGTTGCCGACCTCGCGGCTGTATCAGGTGTCCCAACCCGAGCGCGAGGCGTTGACGGAGTACATCAACAGCTCGCTCGCTGCAGGTCTCATTAGACCATCGCGTTCACCGTTAGGGGCGGGTTTTTTCTTCATAGGGAAGAAGGACAAGACCCTGCGACCCTGCGTAGACTATCGTGGATTAAACGAAATTACAATTAAGAATAGATACCCGCTACCCTTGTTGGACTCCGCCTTTGCCCCATTACAATCAGCCATCATTTTCTCAAAATTAGACTTACGCAGCGCTTACCACTTGGTTCGCATCCGGGAGGGTGACGAGTGGAAAACAGCTTTTAAGACCCCTCTGGGTCATTTCGAATACTTGGTTATGCCTTTTGGGCTGACAAACGCTCCTGCCGTGTTCCAGAACCTGATCAACGACGTTTTAAGGGACATGATTAACATTTTTTGTTTCGTTTATCTTGACGACATTTTGATTTTTTCCCGGTCATTACACAAGCACCAGCAACATGTTAGGCTGGTGTTACAACGTCTACTGGAAAACCGGCTCTTCGTCAAGGCAGAAAAGTGTGAATTCCATGTCCCCGTCATCTCCTTCCTGGGGTTCATTATCGAACAGGGCAGGTTAAGAGCGGACCCCATTAAGACGCGTGCAGTCACTAACTGGCCGGTTCCTACCAATCGCAAGGAACTGCAGCGCTTTTTGGGGTTCGCAAACTTCTACCGACGCTTCATCCGCGGTTACAGTCAGAAGGCGCTCCCCTTAACTCGCCTTACGTCCATTAAAATCACATTTAAGTGGGATCCGCCCGCGGATGCGGCGTTCGCGAACCTGAAGGCGGCGTTTACCAGTGCCCCCGTACTACAACATCCTGATACTGATCTCCCCTTTATCGTGGAGGTGGACGCCTCGGATTCGGGGGTGGGGGCTGTGCTGTCCCAGCGCTCTCCGGTCGACCAGAGGCTGCACCCCTGCGCCTTTTTCTCCCGTCGTCTCAGTGCTGCCGAATCCAATTACGACGTGGGCAACCGTGAACTGTTGGCTGTTGTGACCGTCTTGCAGGAGTGGCGGCACTGGCTCGAGGAGGCAAAGGAACCCTTCACGGTCTACACTGATCATAAGAATCTCGCTTATCTCCGTTCCGCTAAAAGACTGAACGCCCGTCAGGCCCGGTGGGCCCTGTTCCTCACCAGGTTCGACTTTATCCTTACCTACTCTCCCGGGTCCAAGAACACCAAGCCCGACGCCCTTTCCTGTCTCCACGAACCTGCGGGGAGGGACCGGTCCCCGGAAACCATCCTCCCGGCCCAGTGCATCGTGGGGGCCGTCCAATGGGAGATTGAGCAGCGGATCCAGGCAGCCCTGGAGGGGGTTCAGGTGCCGGCGGGGTGCCCAGCGGGGAGGCTGTTCGTGCCTCCGCCCCTGCGATCTGAAGTTCTGCAGTGGGGACATGGGTCCAAGGTGGCATGTCACCCCGGGGTGAACCGGACGGTGCAACTCGTCGCCCAGCGGTTCTGGTGGCCGGAGCTCCGTAGTGACGTGACGGAGTTCATCAAGGCCTGCACCTCCTGCGCCTGCGGCAAGTCGTCCCATCAACCTCCGGCGGGACTGCTCCAGCCGTTGCCCATTCCTCCTCGCCCGTGGTCCCACATCGCTCTGGACTTCATCACGGGCCTTCCTCCTTCCCGGGGTCGAACTGTCGTGCTCACGATCGTGGACCGCTTCTCCAAGGCTGCTCATTTTATGCCTTTGTCCAGGTTGCCGTCGGCGCTGGAGACCGCCGACCTCCTCGTCAAACACGTCTTCCGTCTCCACGGCATTCGGGCGGACATTGTGTCGGATCGGGGGCCCCAGTTCGTGTCTCGCGTCTGGAAGTGGTTCTGCCGGTCCCTCGGAGCTACGGCCAGCCTGACCTCGGGATACCACCCCCAGTCCAATGGACAGGCTGAGCGCGCCAACCAGGATCTGGGGGCGGCCCTCCGCTGTGTGTGCCTCCACCGTCCCGCATCCTGGGTCGACCACCTACCCTGGGTGGAATATGCACACAACACCCTCGTCTCTTCCGCCACAGGCAGATCGCCATTCATGACGGCTTACGGTTACCAGCCGCCGCTGTTCCCGTCCGAGGAGGGGCAGGTGGAGGTCCCTTCTGTACAGCACCACCTTAAGCGGGCCCATCGCGTGTGGAAGGAGGCCCGGGCTGCGTTGTCCTGCACTGCGACCCGGAACCGGCAGATCGCAGATCGTCGTCGGCGCCCGGCGCCCTCATATGTGGAGGGACAGAAGGTGTGGCTGGCAACGAAGGATCTTCGTCTGCAAAGCTGGGACCCCGATTCACTGGACCATTCGAGGTCGAGGCCGTCATCAGTCCCGTCGCAGTCAGGCTCCGGCTACCGGCCACCATGAAGGTTCACCCCGTGTTCCACGTCTCCTTGCTCAAGCCTGTGTCTTCCAGTATCTTGGCGCCTTCTCCCGCTCCGCCACCACCTCCGCGTGTGGTCGATGGTGGTCCAGTGTACGCGGTACGTGCCATCCTGGACTCTCGGCGCAGGGGCAGGGGTTTCCAGTACCTGGTCGACTGGGAGGGCTACGGGCCGGAGGAGCGGCAATGGGTGCCCCGCTCCTGGATCCTTGATCCGTCCCTTTTGAGCGACTTCCACACTGCTCATCCGTCCAAGCCGGGTTGTCCGCCGGGAGGCGTCGATTGAGGGGGGGGGAACTGTCACGTCCCGTGCCCGCCAGCAGGTGGCGGGCTTTTCCCTCCGCCAACTGCACACCTGTCCGTAATTTCGGGCTGATTACCTGCCTTTTTTAAGGAGCCTAAACCAAAGGACTTACACACACATTTCAACATGTATTTAGTTCAGGTTGACCTCCTAAAGCCTAAATGACCATTAATTTGATCACACAACTCATACACACACTTCGACATGTATTAATAAGTTCAGGTTGACCTCCTGAAGCCTAAATGACCATTAATTTGATCACACAACTCATTCCTATGAAGATACATTCATAGTCAGAAAATGTGCTCAGCTCGGCCTGAAAATGCATTTAAAGCAATAAAAACTCAAATTGAGTGTCACGCCTAAACCAAAGGTTTTATGCACACACTCAACATGGATTTAGTTCAGGTTGACCTCCTGAAGCTTAAACGAGCATTAATTTGACCGCACAATTCATTCCTATGAAGATACATTAAAAGTCAAAAAATGTTCTCAGCTCGGTCTGAAAATGCATTTAAAGCAATAAAAACTCAAATTGAGTGTCACGCCTAAAGCAAAGGACTTATGCACACACTTCAACATGTATTTTGTTCAGGTTGACCTCCTGAAGCCTAAATGACCATTAATTTGATCACACAACTCATACACACACTTCGACATGTATTAATAAGTTCAGGTTGACCTCCTGAAGCCTAAATGACCATTAATTTGATCACACAACTCATTCCTATGAAGATACATTCATAGTCAGAAAATGTGCTCAGCTCGGCCTGAAAATGCATTTAAAGCAATAAAAACTCAAATTGAGTGTCACACCTAAACCAAAGGTTTTATGCACACACTCAACATGGATTTAGTTCAGGTTGACCTCCTGAAGCTTAAACGAGCATTAATTTGACCGCACAATTCATTCCTATGAAGATACATTCAAAGTCAAAAAATGTTCTCAGCTCGGTCTGAAAATGCATTTAAAGCAATAAAACTCAAATTGAGTGTCACGCCTAAAGCAAAGGACTTATGCACACACTTCAACATGTATTTTGTTCAGGTTGACCTCCTGAAGCCTAAATGACAATTAATTTGACTACACAACTCATCCCCTCCGTGAGTCGTCACCTTACCGTGGTGGAGGGGTTTGTGTGTCCCAATGATCCTAGAAGCTAAGTTGTCTGGGGCTTTATGCCCCTGGCAGGGTCACCCATGGCAAACAGGTTCTAGGTGAGGGGCCAGACAAAGCACGGCTCAAAAGACCCCTTATGATGAGTAAAATTAATGGATCTCAGTTTCCCTTGCCCGGACGCGGGTCACCGGGACCCCCCTCTGGAGCCAGGCCTGGAGGTGGGGCTCGTTGGCAGGCGCCTGGTGGCCGGGCTTACACCCATGGGGCCCGGCCGGGCACAGCCCGAAGAGGCAACGTGGGTCCCCCTTCCCATGGGCTCACCATCCATGAGAGGGGCCAAAGGGGTCGGGTGCAATGTGAGCTGGGCGGCAGCCAATGGCGGGGACCCTGGCGGTCCGATCCTCGGCTGCAGAAGCTAGCTCTTGGGACATGGAATGTCACCTCTCTGCAAGGGAAGGAGCCCGAGCTATGTGAGGCAGAGAATTTCCGACTGGATATAGTCGGACTTGCCTCCACACACAGCCTGGGTTCTGGTACCAGTTCTCTCGAGAGGGGTTGGACTCTCTTCCACTCTGGAGTTGCTCACGGTGAGAGGCGCAGAGCAGGTGTGGGCATACTCATTGCCCCCCGGCTCAGTGCCTGTACATTGGGGTTCACACCGGTAGACGAGAGGGTTGCCTCCCTCCGCCTTCGGGTGGGTGGACGGGTCCTGACTGTTGTTTGTGCATATGCACCAAACAGCAGCTCAGCATACCCACCCTTTTTGGAGTCCTTGGAGGATGTGCTGGAGAGTACTCCTGCTGGGGACTCCATTGTTCTGCTGGGGGACTTCAATGCTCACGTGGGCAATGACAGTGATACCTGGAGGGGCGTGATTGGGAGGAACGGCCCCCCCCGATCAAAACCCGAGTGGTGTTTTGTTATTGGACTTCTGTGCTCGTCACGGATTGTCCATAACTTACACCTTGTTCAAACATAAGGGTGTCCATATGTGCACTTGGCACCAGGACACCCTAGGCCGCAGTTCGATGATCGACTTTGTAGTTGTATCATCGGATTTGCGGCCGCATGTTCTGGACACTCGTGTGAAGAGAGGGGCGGAGCTGTCAACTGATCACCACCTGGTGGTGAGTAGGCTCCGATGGTGGGGGAAGATGCCGGTCCGTCCTGGCAGACCCAAACGTATAGTGAGGGTTTGTTGGGAGCGTCTGGCGGAATCCCCTGTCAGAAGGAGTTTCAACTCCCACCTCCAACAGAGCTTTTCCCATGTTCCGGGGGAGGCGGGGGACATTGAGCCCGAGTGGACCATGTTCCGTGCCTCTATTGTTGAGGCGGCCAATCTGAGTTGTGGCCGTAAGGTGGTTGGTGCCTGTCGTGGCGGCAATCCCCGTACTCGCTGGTGGACACCAGCAGTAAGGGGTGCCGTCAAGCTGAAGAAGGAGTCCTATCGAGCCTTTATGGCCTGTGGGACCCCAGAGGCAGCTGACGGGTATCGACTGGCCAAGCGGACCGCGGCTTCGGTGGTCGCCGAGGCAAAAACCCGAGCGTGGGAAGAGTTCGGTGAGGCCATGGAAGCCGACTTCCGGACGGCTTAGAGGAAATTCTGGTCCACCATCCGACGTCTCAGGAGGGGGAAGCAGTGCACCACTAACACTGTGTACAGTGGGGATGGGGCGCTGCTGACTTCGACTCTGGACGTTGTGAACCGGTGGGCAGGGTACTTTGAAGACCTCCTCAACTCCACCAACACGCCTTCCTTGGAGGAAGCAGAGCCTGGGGACTCTGAGGTGGGCTCTCCTATCTCTGTGGTTGAAGTCACCGATGTTGTTAAAAAGCTCCACGGTGGCAAGGCCCCAGGGGTGGATGAGATCCGCCCGGAGTTCCTCAAGGCTCTGGATGTTGTGGGGCTGTCCTGGTTGACACGCCTCTGCAACATCGCGTGGTCAACAGGGAGAGTGCCTCTGGATTGGCAGACCGGGGTGGTAGTCCCTCTTTTTAAAAAGGGGGACCGGAGGGTGTGTTCCAACTACAGAGGGATCACACTCCTCAGCCTCCCTGGTAAGGTCTATTCAGGGGTGCTGGAGAGGAGGGTCCGTCAGGAAGTCGAGCCTCAGATTGAGGAGGAGCAGTGTGGTTTTCGTCCCGGCCGTGGAACAGTGGACCAGCTCTACACCCTTAGCAGGGTCCTTGAGGGTATGTGGGAATTCGCCCAACCAGTCTACATGTGTTTTGTGGACTTGGAGAAGGCGTTTGACCGTGTCCCTCGGGGAATTCTGTGGGGGGTGCTTCGTGGGTATGGGGTACCGAACCCCCTGATACGGGCTGTTCGGTCACTATACCACCGATGTCAGAGTTTGGTTCGCATTGCCGGCAGTAAGTCGGAATCGTTTCCAGTGGGGGTAGGACTCCGCCAAGGCTGCCCTTTGTCGCCGATTCTGTTCATAACCTTTATGGACAGAATTTCTAGGCGCAGCCGAAGCGTTGAGGGGGTCCGTTTTGGGGGCCTCAGTATTACATCCCTGCTTTTTGCAGATGATGTGGTGCTGTTGGCTCCTTCAAACGGGGCTCTCCAACTCTCACTGGAGCATTTCGCAGCCGAGTGTGAAGCGGTTGGGATGAAAATCAGCACCTCCAAATCTGAAACCATGGTCCTCAGTCGGAAAAGGGTGGAGTGCCCCCTCCGGGTCGGGGAGGAGATCTTACCCCAAGTGGAGGAGTTCAAGTATCTTGGGGTCTTGTTCACGAGTGGGGGTAGGAGGGAGCGGGAGATCGACAGGCGGATCGGTGCAGCGTCTGCTGTGATGCGGACGTTGTATCGGTCTGTCGTGGTGAAGAAGGAGCTGAGCCAAAGGGCGAAGCTCTCAATTTACCGGTCGATCTACGTCCCAACCCTCACCTATGGTCACGAGCTATGGGTCGTGACCGAAAGAACGAGATCCCGGATACAAGCGGCTGAAATGAGTTTTCTCCGCAGGGTGTCCGGGCTCTCCCTTAGAGATAAGGTGAGAAGCTCAGTCATCCGGGAGGGGCTCAGAGTCGAGCCGCTTCTCCTCCACATCGAGAGGAGCCAGATGAGGTGGCTTGGGCATCTGATTCGGATGCCCCCTGAGCGCCTCCCCGGTGAGGTGTTCCGGTCATGTCCCACCGGGAGGAGACCCCGAGGAAGACCCAGGACACGCTGGAGAGACTATGTCACCCAGCTTGCCTGGGAACGACTTGGGATCCACCGGGGAGAGCTGGAAGAAGTAGCTAGGGAGAGGGAAGTCTGGGCTTCCCTGCTAAAGCTGTTGCCCCCGCGACCCGATAAGCGGTAGATGATGGATGGATGGATGGATGGATGGATGGATGGATACACAACTCATTCCTATGAAGATACATTCAAAATCAAAAAACGTGCTCAGCTCGGCCTGAAAACGCATTTTAAGCAATAAAAATTCTAATTGAGTGTAACGCCTAAACCAAATGACTTAAGCACACACTTCAACATGTATTTAGTTCAGGTTGACCTCCTGAAGCCTAAATGAGCATTAATTTGACCACACAACTCATTCCTATGAATATACATTCAAAGTCAGAAAATGTGCTCAGCTCGGCCTGAAAATGCATTTAAAATAAATAAAACTCAAATTGAGTGTCACGCGTAAACCAAAGGTTTTATGCACACATTTCAACATGTATTTAGTTCAGGTTGACCTCCTGAAGCCTAAATGAAAATTAATTTGACTCCACAACTCATTCCTATGAAGATACATTCATTATCAAAAAACGTGCTCAGCTCAGCCTGAAAATGCATTTAAAGCAATAAAAATTCTAATTGAGTGTAACGCCTAAACCAAAGGACTTATTCACACACTTCAACATGTATTTTGTTCAGGATGACCCCCTGAAGCCTAAATGAGCAATAATTTGACCACAGAACTCATTCCTATGAAGATACATTCAAACTATGAAAACGTGCTCAGCTCGGCCTGAAAATGCATTTAAAGCAATAAAAACTCAAGTTGAGTGTCACGCCTAAGCCAAAGGACTTATGCACACATTTCAACATGAATTTAGTTCAGGATGTCTTCCTGAAGCCTAACTTACCTTTAATTTGATCACACAACTCAGTCCCATGAAGATACATTCCAAGTCAAAAAACGTGCTCAGCTCGGCCTGAAAATGCATTTAAAATAAATAAAACTCAAATTGAGTGTCACGGCTAAACCAAAACATTATGTAAACATTTCAACATGTATTTTGTTCAGGATGACCACCTGAAGCCTAAATGACCATTAATTTGATCAGACAACTCATGCACACACTTCAACATGTATTAAGTTCAGGTTGACCTCCTGAAGCCTAAATGACCATTAATTTGATCACACAACTCATTCTATGAAGATATGTTCAAACTCAGAAAACGCGCTAAGCTCGGCCTGAAAATGCATTTAAAGCAATAAAAGTCAAATTGAGTGTCACGCCTAAACCAAAACATTATGTAAACATTTCAACATGTATTTAGTTCAGGTTGACCTCCTGAAGCCTAAATGAGCATTAATTTGACCTAAGATCTCATTCCTATGAAGATACATTCAAAGTCACAAAATGTGCTCAGCTCGACCCGAAAATGCATTCAAAGCAATAAAACTCAAATTGAGCGTCACGCCTAAACCAAAGGACTTATGCACACATTTCAACATGTATTTAGGTCAGGTTGATGTCCTGAAGCCTAAATGAGCATTAATTTCACCACACAACTCATTCCTATGAAGATACATTCAAACTCAGAAAACGTGCTCAACTCGGCCTGAAAATGCATTTAAAGCAATGAAAAGTCAAATCGAGCGTCACACCTAAACCAAAGGACTTATGCACACATTTCAACATTAATTTAGTTCAGGATGACCTCCTGAAGCCTAAATGAGCATTAATTTGAACACACAACTCATTCCTATGAAGATACATTCAAAGTCAGAAAACGTGCTCAACTCGGCCTGAAAATGCATTTAAAACAATAAAAACTCAAATTGAGTGTCACGCCTCAACCGTAGGACTTATGCACACATTTCAACATGTATTTAGTTCAGGAGACTTCCTCTAGCCTAAATGAGCATTAATTTGATCACACAACTTATTCCTATTAAAAAACATTCAAACTCAGAAAACGAGCTCAGCTCCGACTCAAACTGCACTTAAAGCAATAAAAACTGAAATTGAGTATAGTCATGGTACCCGCGTTGAGTTATAATTAGTTCAAGAACAAAGAGTCATGGAATAATTGGCTGAAGAGTACAGTTATACAGTCATATAAATGAAAATGGTTTCAGGCCTCGGAGACAATATCGGAATTTGGTCAGTAGAGGGCGACACAGACAATAACATGATTCAAGACATCTTTTGAAAACCTTCTCAGCTCGGCCTGAAAATGAGTGTCACGCCTAAACCAAAGGACATATGCACACATTTCAACGTTTATTTAGTTCAGGATGACCTCCTGAAGCCTAAATGACCATTAATTTGACTATACAACTCATTCCTATGAAGATACATTCAAAGTCAGTAAACGTACTCAGCTCGGCCAGAAAATGCATTTAAAGCAATAAAAACTAAAATTGAGTGTCACACCTGAACCAAAGGACTTGTGCACACATTTCAACATGAATTTAGTTCAGGATGATCTCCTGAAGCCTAAATGAGCATTAATTTGACTACACAACTCATTCCTATGTAGATAAATACAAACTCAGAAAACACGCTCAGTGCGGCCTGAAAATGCATTTAAAGCAATAAAAAACTCAAATTGAGTGTCACGAATAAACCAAAGGACTTATGCACACATTTCAACATGTATTTAGTTCAGGTTGACCTCCTGACGCCTAAATGACTATTAATTTGACTACACGACTCATTCCTACAAAGATACATTCAAAGTCAGAAAACGTGCTCAGCTCGGCCTGAAAATGCATTTAAAGCAATAAAAACTCAAATTGAGTGTCACGCCTAAACAAAAGGACTTATGGCCACATTTCAACATGAATTTAGTTCAGGATGACCTCCTGAAGGCTAAATGAGCATTAATTTGACCACACAACTCATTCCTATGAAGATACATTAAAAGTCAGAAAACGTGGTCAACTCGGCCTGAAAATGCATTTAAAGCAATAAAAACTCAAATTGAGTGTCACGCCTCAACCAAAGGACTTATGCGCACACATCAACATGAATTTAGTTCAGGATGACCTCCTGAAGCCTAAATGAGCATTAATTTGATCACACAACTCATTCCTATTAAAAAACATTCAAACTCAGAAAACGAGCTCAGCTCAGACTGAAACTGCACTTAAAGCAATAAAAACTGAAATTGAGTATAGTCATGTTACCCGCGTTGAGTTATAATTAGTTCAAGAACAAAGAGTCATGGAATAATTGGCTGAAGAGTACAGTTATACAGTCATATAAATGAAAATAGTTTCAGGCCTCGGAGACAATATCGGATATTGGTCAGTAGAGGGCGACACAGACCATAACATGAATCAGGACATCTTTTGAAAACCTTGTCAGCTCGGCCTGAAAATGCATTTAAAGCAATAAATACTCAAAATGAGTGTCACGCCTAAACCAAAGGACTTATGCACACATTTCAACATTTATTTAGTTCAGGATGACTAATTTGACTATACAACTCATTCCCATAAAGATACATTCAAGCTCAGAAAACGTGCACAACTCGGCCTGAAAATGCATTTAAAGCAATAAAACTCAAATTGAGTGTCACGCCTAAACCAAAGGACTTATGCACACATTTCAACATGTATTTAGTTTGCAGATGAAATTGAAAAATCCCGTCATTCATTCTCGGCAATAGCGCTTGTGTCCGCCAGAGGGCGGTGTAGTAGGCAAAAGGCCATTAATTTTAACGGGCGTCGGAGAGCGGGCCGGCTCGGCGGCCGGGCAGCAGATTGAGAGATTAAAAAAAAAGACGGCCCGGCTTTTTTTTTAAGCGTCAAAATGACCTTACTAGTGAACTAGTGAGCGTTTTGTGGCTTACATGTTCACGAGTAAGCGTCAAAATGATCTTACTAGTGAACTAGTGGGCGTTTTGCGGCTTACATGTTCACTAGTAAGCGTCAAAATGACCTTACTAGTGAACTAGTGAGCGTTTTGTGGCTTACATGTTCACTAGTAAGCGTAAAAATGACCTTACTAGTGAACTAGTGAGCGTTTTGTGGCTTACATGTTCACTAGTAAGCGTCAAAATGATCTTACTAGTGAACTAGTGGGCGTTTTGTGGCTTACATGTTCACTAGTAAGCCTCAAAATGATCTTACTAGTGAACTAGTAGGCGATTTGTGGCTTACATGTCAACTAGTAAGCCTCAAAATGAACTTACTAGTGAACTAGTAGGCGATTTGTGGCTTACATGTCAACTAGTAAGCCTCAAAATGAACTTACTAGTGAACTAGCGGGCACATTTATGGCCTTACATGTTCACTAGTAAGCGTCAAAATGATCTTACTAGTGAACTAGTGGGCGTTTTGCGGCTTACATGTCAACTAGTAAGCCTCAAAATGACCTTACTAGTGAACTAGTGGGCGTTTTGCGGCTTACATGTCAATGAGTAAGCCTCAAAATGATCTTACGAGTGAACTAGTGGGCGTTTATCGGCTTACATGTCAACTAGTAAGCCTCAAAATTACCTTACTAGTGAACCAGTGAGCGTTTTGTGGCTTACATGTTCACTAGTAAGCGTCAAAATGACCTTACTAGTGAACTAGTGAGCGTTTTGTGGCTGACATGTTCATAAATAAGCGTCAAAATGATCTTACTAGGGAACTAGTGGGCGTTTTGTGGCTTACATGTTCACTAGTAAGCGTCAAAATTACCTTACTAGTGAACCAGTGAGCGTTTTGTGGCTGACATGTTCATAAATAAGCGTCAAAATGACCTTACTAGTGAACTAGTGGGCGTTTTGTGGCTTACATGTTCACTAGTAAGCGACAAAATTACCTTACTAGTGAACCAGTGAGCGTTTTGTGGCTTACATGTTCACTAGTAAGCGTCAAAATGACTTTACTAGTGAACTAGTGAGCGTTTTGTGGCTTACATGTTCACTAGTAAGCGTCAAAATGATCTTACTAGTGAACTAGTGGGCACATTGATGGCCTTACATGTTCACTAGTAAGCGTCAAAATGACCTTACTAGTGAACTAGTGGGCAATATGGAATAAATACTCAAAGGGCTTGCCTGGCAAGCCCTTTGAGTATTTATTCATCCGTGATGGTATTGTAGACCAATGAGAGCACGTCCGACAGACACGTGGACTTCGGGCAGCCAATCATGATGCATTTCGAGCCAAGCCCCAAAAAAAACGGAGGAGAAAACTTTCAGACGCTTTGAAAGCTTTTGGGGTACATATTACTCTTGTTGTTACACAAAATTTTGTTTTACGATTATTTCAGGCGGTAACGTTATGGTGTAAATGTCAAATACGTGGTCAATTTATCAAGATGAAGCCTGCTTAAAAATTTGCTCCAACGATTTCGGAGATGTGTCTGACTTTGACAGCAATGGCGGCAGTTCAACGCTGACAGTCGCAGTCGGGTACAGATTTATTTCGGCAGGACTTTCCAAAATCTGCCGTTTGCTCTGACAGTTCTCTGTCTGACAGTCACATTTTGTCTTATTACTCACAATAATTGACATTTAAAAAAGAGTTAAAGTTAATGTTTGGAACACGATTTTGCTCTTACTGTTTGCTGCCTTAGTTCGTTTGAATTATTCGCTTCCTGCATTACATGAAGTACATTTTTTAATATTCACAAGACTGTAACTGTGCATTATAAATAATGTCACATTTGCACTATGTTTTACTGGATCTACAACTAAACTAGGTCCTCGTTTCTGGGAGAGTCCACAGCACCTCCTGTATCACAACCATTCTGCCGGCACACCTTCAGCAGCACGATGTTTCTAACGGGAGCTGGAGGGTGATCAGCTTCATTGAAGAACAGGAGGAGGAGAGGCACAACGTTTGTCATTTGTGATATGTTTTTAGACTTTTCTCCTAATTAAAAAAACTGTATGTTTTGTTAATTTCTTGATATAGTTCTTGTATTTAAATATTTTAACAATCAAATATTTTTCAACTGTGTTTTAGATATGAATTGTATGAAATAAATCAGTGAAGCCCCATTCAAATTCTACTCCATCTAATCTGCTCGATCACACTGCTGTCAACCTGCTGTAAATAATGCCTCCATTCATGATTGTAGAAAACCCAGAACGGTAAACATGTGATTATTTTATTTTAAAATATAAGAAGCCTATGTTTTGCAATTGTGCTCATTTTCATTGTATTGCACGACAAATATAATAGATGAGCCGGTTTGGGGACATCATCAATCAAGCTGCTGCTCCAATTGCAATGCGATATATTGTCCTGCTCTCCTAAATTCGCATCTACACCACAAATTTCTGTATACTGTAGATATTACGCAAATGGCGGTAAATAATTGTGAAAGCTCAGAATCAGGTTTTAAAGGGTTAATTCTTTGCTGGGTGGAGCTCTTATCATGGAGCCAATAGGAGGTGTCCTCGGGTGGTGTCCGTCCCTCATTCAGCTCGGGTCCTCCAACAGAGGCCAGGAAGCCCGAGGTCCCCGCGCAGTACCCCCGCCGCTCCCAGCACCGCACACCTCCGGACCGAGATGTCCGACGCTGCTCCCGGGATCCGTCGCAACCACCCATCCAGTAAGGGGGTCACTGCCCCGAGCGCCCCGACCACCACAGACACGACCGCCACCCCCACCCCCCAGGCCCTCCCCACCCCCTCCCCGAGCCCCTGGTACCCCCCGAGCCCCCCATGCTCCCTCCTCCCGATGCCTCCACCACCTGGGACCGCCACATCCACCACAACGGCCCTACTCCGCCCCCCATCCACGACCACGACATCTGGTTGACTCGCCACCACCATCCCGCCAGTCTGGATCCGGAAGTCCCACAGGATCCCCGCTCCGCCACCCTCCACCACCCTCGTAGGTGCCCCCCACTCCGACCCCGGGGCCCCCAGTCCACACTCCGCACAGATGCCTCGGCAGACCACGCCAGCCACCTGGCCATGGCGCTCCACGCAGGCCCCCCCTGCCAGCATCCCACACCCCGCAGCCACGTGCCGGATCGTCCCAGGCGCCTCCCCGCACAACCCACACCCCGGGTCCTGTCCGGCGCGGCACATCCGGGCCTCGACGGCTCCGGCGCCCAAGGCCCGCTCCTGAGCAGCCAGGATGAGCGCCCCTGCGCTGTCCCCCAGGCAAGCCCCCTCCAGCCACCGATAGGACTTCTTGAGATCAGCCACCTCAGCCATGGTCCGGTGGCACATCCCACGTAGGGGCCCGCCCCCCCACGATGGTCCCCCCCCCCCCCAGCGCCCGTCCCTCCGCTCCCCACTGTCCGAGACACTCTCCAAGCACGTCACCCGCCGGAGCCCCCGCCCCCCGATGCATTCATGGAGCCCGGATGTCCCATCCCAGAAAGCGGCGCCGACACCCACCAGTCCCCGGCCTCCCTCCCCTCGGCCCGCGCACACAGTCTCTATATATATATATATATATATAGCTGGATAGCTCAGTTGGTAAGGTTTGGCATACGGGAGACGCTGGTTCGCTTGGGTCCCGCTTGGGGCAAAAAATGAGCACATAACACCATCCAGTGTGGGTCCTTGGGCAAGAGCCTTCACGCTAATGCGTACCTCATACAATGATGAGAGATAATAAAATGAATGACATGCCAGCTCAGAGGTCGCCCGGCCAAACAAGGTCTGCGTCAGGTGCTGGGGAACCAGAGCACCTTGATGAAAAATGGAGTGGAGTTGGGCAAGATGCAATAACATGGCTCTGTTGGAATGCTACTACTCAAGCAAGCCTAGTCAGAGAGGTTACATGCAGAGAATCTGGGTTAAATGGTTACTTCAAAACCCACAGTCACGGGTGACCACGAAACAACTAGTAACTCAGTGTTCCAACATCCACAAACGGCAACTGCTGTCACAACTTGAGATTGATGAGGTACAACGCAGGTTCCATGGTGAGGGGCCCCAGGCTGCCAGATCAGAGGAGGAGTTCATACCAGAGTGAATGCAGATGATGAGATTGGGAGTGCTGTGAATGAATGAAATGCTGAGCGAGGCAGCAACTGACCTGAAAGCTAAGATCATGGCAAGAATGAAAGCTGGGAAACCTAGAAACCGATTACAACGGCTATGTGAAGTACCACCTGAAAGTCTCATGGAAAGTGTGAATGCAGCTCTGAGGGCGAACCCTACCGTAACAATCACGGAAATGAACTGATATGCGCTTCAGCATCAGTGATCCTTGAGATGCTTGGCTATAAGAGCAACCATGGAAGCCATGAGATACATTACCGACCATGGAAAAGACGGTTGGAGGCTAAGATCAAGGCGGCTCAGAAAGATGTGAGTCCATTGACGGAGGCCCAGAGAGGTGTGATGAAAAGGCCGATACCTGAGAGGTACATCCAGATGACCATACCTGAAGCACTCGAAACTGCCAAACAAAGGCTCCAAGCCTTGTCCAGCCGCCTAAAGCGGTACACGAAAGAGAATGAGGCCAGACGAATAAACAGGCTGTTCACAACACAACCTGCGAAAGTGTACGCTCAGTGGCAGGGTCCTAAAAGGTACTGGAGAGGCATATGGGAGAAGGAGGTTGCACATATCAGCAGTGCACAATGGCTGGTCTCCCTGAGAGAGGAGCACAGACACCTCCCTGAACAGAATCCAGTTACCATAACAGTGGCAGACATACAGGAAAGAGTCTCAGATATGAAGAAATGGACAGCACCAGGCCCGGACATGGTCCACACCTACTGGCTAAAGAAACTCACAGCACTCCATGAGCGTCGAGCAGCATAAACGAACCAGCTGCTGAGGGATGGCTAACCGAAGGGCGAACGATACTGATCATGAAGGATCCCTCAAAGGGTGCAGTCGCATCCAACTATCGGCCATTAACCTGTCTCTCTAAAACATGGAAGCTCATGCTGCGGCTAAGATAAGTGCACACATGGATCAATACATGAGCGAAGCACGGAAGGGCATTGGTAGAGATACCGGGGGAGCCAAACATCAGCTCCTGGTTGACAGAACAGTCGCACAAGACTGCAGGTCCCGAAGTACCAACCTGTGCACAGGCTGGATTGATTACAAGAAAGCCTATGACTCGATGCCACATACATGGATCACTGAATGCTTGGATATGTATAAGTTGAACAGGACCCTAAGAGCTTTCGTTGCGAAATTGATGAGGATGTGGAAAACCACACTTGAAGCCAATGGCAAGCCACTTACCCAAGTGTCCATCAAATGTGGCATATACCAAGGTGATGCACTCTCCCCACTGCTGTTCTGCATAGGACTGAACCCCCTAAGCCAAGTAATCACCAAGACAGGCCATGGATACCGCCTCAGAAATGGAGCTACGATCAGTCACCTCCTCTACAAGGATGACATGTAGCTGTTTGCTAAGAGCGAAAGGGACATAGACTCCCTGATCCACACAATCAGGATCTACAGCAGCGACATCGGGATGTCATTCGGGCTGGAGAAATGTAGTCGGATGGTGACTAAGAGAGGAAGGGTAGTCCGCACTGAAGGGGTCTCACTCCCTGAAGGAACAATAGCAGACATTGAGGACAGCTACAAGTACCTCGGTATACCACAAGCCAATGGCAACCTCAAACTGGCAACAAGGAAAGCGGCTACGGCCAAATACCTCCAGCGAGTGAGGCAAGTCCTAAGAAGCCAGCTCAATGGCAAGAATAAGACCCGGGCAATAAACAGCTATGCCCTTTCCAGTGATCTAGTGAAGAGATTCAGACCACGGATGTTAAGACCCGAAAGCTCGTTACCATGCATGGAGGGTTCCATCCCAAATCCAGCACCCTGAGACTGTACACAAGCCGAAAGGAAGGAGGCCGGGGACTAGTGAGTGTGAGAGCCACTGTCCAGGATGAAACATCCAAGCTCCACAAATACATCAAGGAGAAGGCACCAACGGATGATGTACTCAGAGAATGTCTCAGACAATGGGGAACAGAAGATGAGGTGCTGGAAGAGGGCACATCATGGGAGGACAAGCCCCTACACGGGATGTACCACCGGACAATAACTGCCGCGGCCAATCTCAAGAAGTCCTATCAGAGTTCTAGATAGGGCTGGCCTGAAGGACAGCACAGAGGCACTCATCCTGGCTGCTCAGGAGCAGGCCCTGAGCACCAGAGCCATCGAGGCCTAGATATACCACACTAGCCAAGACCCAAAGTGTAGGTTGTGCAAAGAGGCACCTGAGACGATCTAACACATAACTGCAGGGTGTAAGGTGCTGGCAGGGAAAGCCTATATGGAACGCCATAACCAGGTGGCTGGCATAGTCTACCGAAACATCTGTGCGGAGTATGGACTGGACACCCCAAGGTCAAAATGGGAAACACCTCCGAAGGTGGTGGAGAATGACAGAGCGAAGATCCTGTGGGACTTCCAGATCCAGACTGACAAGATGGTAATGGCGAACCAACCAGATATCCTGATCATAGATAAAGGGCAGAGGAAAGCCGTTGTAGTGGATGTAGCGGTCCCAAGTGATGGAAACATCAGAAAGAAGGAACACGAGAAACTCGAGAAATCCCAAGGGCTCAGAGAGGAGCTGGAGAGAGCCTGGAAGGTAAAGGTGACAGTCGTGCCTGTGGTGGTCGGAGCACTCGGGGCAGTGACCCCCAAACTAGATGATGAGTGGTTGCAACAGATCCCGGGAACAACATCGGACATCTCAGTCCAGAAACGTGCAGTGCTGGGAACAGCAAGGATACTGCGCAGAACCCTCAAGCTTCCTGGCCTCGGGTAGAGGACCCCAGCTGAATGAGGGATGGACACCACCTGAGGGGTGAGACGAGGAGTTTTTTTTATAGATATACAGAGGATATATAGATGTACAATTTTCCCTGCAAGAAACATTGAAAAGCCATTTAAAAAGTCCTTATTGTATTTAGGAGACAGACACAGCACTCCATTAACTTCTATAAATCATGCCACTTCCTTTACACAATGTCATCTTACTCTGAGTATTGCACGGAGGCATCTCTTCATTTAGTTTAACAAGTTAAGCAGCACTTGTGATCGGCCCAAGTTACGGCTGCGCAATGTGAAAGCAATTTCTGATTCCGGTGGACTGTGACAGAACCAGAATTTTTGTCCTCACAGAAACTGTGATGTACTGTTCGGTCAATAGCAAGTACAAAATGTTAGGCCCCTGATTTGGGTAAAAACAAGTGAGATTTTCTGCATAATTCATATTCATATAAATTCATATAAAATTAATCTGAATACCATGTTTAGACCAGTGCATGTGCGTAGAATGTATGATTGTAAAGGCATTGAAAATAAAAAAAGACTTCCCCTTTAAATATTCCTGCTGCATAATATATCTCCTTTCCTTTCGTAAAGGATGGTCAGAACCTTTCCTAAGCATTATTAAAATTTAGACGATCTTTGCTCCAGGTGCTACCGGCTCATCTCACTCGGTTAGGATAGGAAAGGAAAGTTCCTATGCCAAAATGATAATCCAAAAAGGGCCCCTGTTGGTGAATAATCAGGCCATGGGAGGTGTGAGTAAATTGTGAGGGGGTGTTGGCTGGAGCTAGAAATAATTTTGGTTTCTTGTCCCTGCAGTAGGTTCATTAAAAGAGCAACCAGTCTTTTCACCACCATGGTCGGATCTTACTCTGGAGGGTAACCCATACAGGCAGGTGGCTTGGACAAAATATTTCAACACTGTCAAAGCTGTGTTGTCTGTGCTCCAGTTGAAGGTACGTTATTAGCCTGGAATTCCCATCAATGCCAGCATGTGTCACAAACCCCCACCTGTAAAACAAACATGAAAAGAATAATGATTAAATACAAGAAAACAATCAAGTTTCATATCTTGTTTGAAATATCATCTCGGTAGAGAAGGTATTGCTGTGCACTTAAGACTACATGGAGGCAATTTGGAGTTTGTGTAACTTGGATATACAAATGATAAAATTCAATTTAATCTGTGCTGTCCATACAATATGGCTTTCTAATGCTCCCACGAGTACAAATATAAGATGATCCCTTATTACCGAATGAGACGCATAGGCCCATCTATGTGCCATAAACTATTGGGGAATGGCACATAGTATGTTCTTCTAGCCACAGTCTGGCTCCATCTCTGGGCTGCAGCAGCTGGCTCAATACGGTTGAGGATTTCTCGAACTCTTTTTCTTTGTACTACAATACCATCAGCACGCAGGTATGCCCTCATCATCTGCAACAGGTTCATAAAACAACACAATAAAGAAAGTACACTTTCACAATGAATATAATGATATATACATGAAGGGACAAGAGTATGTAGCAGAACACTTGCTTCCGAGCCTGATCTGGGAAATTGGCTGTGCAATCTTCTGACATGCTCTTCCAGGTCAACATCATGAATGGGAGTAAATCTATTTCTGGTTGAAATCTGAAAAAACTTCATTTTTTTATGCAGGTATGAAGAGGAACAACACAACATCTCCGTGATGGCTCTCACTGTAAAGCCCTGAGTGGGGAGCAGTTCAATTTGATCCGTTGTAATGTCAAGTGCTGGTCTTCCTCGTCTACCTAAAGTATGGAAATAAAAGGATTAAGGAATTCAAGCAAATGAATCACTACGTGTTTTTTATATACAGTACTGTATACAGTACAGGCATATAGACACAGATGTACATAAAAGTATATGCAGCTTCAAAAGCGCGACCAGCTATTTTCTCTAACCATTTTACTCAAGAAAAAAATAATTCAAACTTATAATTGAATAACTAAAAGATCACTAGTTATTGCTTATAAGTGTATAGCCATCGCGTTACTTAATAGTCTACCGATTTGCAGGAAAACCACTGGTCTAAAACGACGTTTGACAGGGTGGTAGAAGGTAAGTCACAGCAAGTCGTCAGTAAAACCCGTGTGTAGTTCGAATAAAAACACATACAAAAAAGCAATGACAAAAAAATGGTAGCCATTTTACCTGTGTGCAAACGATGTGCCACACGGGAACAAACACATCCACCATTAGGAGCGGGTCCCGCAATGATGACAGATCGGAGATCTATTAGACTTTGAATCAAATTTTGAATAGTATCAGCGCTAAACTGGTCACTAACTCTTCTTAAATTAGCAATTGAAATGTTTATCGCGCGTGCTTCACTTTCACCGGCAGACCCTTGACGACAGGCACTCTCTATTGCCCTGCACCTTCGACGAATACGTCTCAGGACGCTGTCCGCCATTGTTGTTTTAAAAAACTAAGTGGGCACAGAATTTCCAAAATCATGAGCCCTGACTGGTGGGATGATACTATTTTGAAACGTACAGCCAATAGGATACCGTTACATGTTTTCGTAATCATCCTTATTTGCATTTAATGCAAGTACAGTGTAATGTCACTAGCACTACAAGTGGGCACATTTATGGCCTTACATATTCACTAGTAAGCGTCAAAATCATCTTACCAGTGAACTAGTGGGCACATTTATGGCCTTACATGTTCACTAGTAAGCGTCAAAATGACCTTATTAGTGAACAAGTGGGTGTTTTGCGGCTTACATGTCAACTAGTAAGCCTCAAAATGATCTTACTAGTGGGCGTTTTGTGGCTTACATGTTCACTAGTAAGCGTCAAAATGATCTTACTAGTGAACTAGTTGGCGTTTTGCGGCTTACATGTCAACTAGTAAGCCTCAAAATGATCTTACTAGTGAACTAGTAGGCGATTTGTGGCTTACATGTCAACTAGTAAGCCTCAAAATGAACTTACTAGTGAACTAGCGGGCACATTTATGGCCTTACATGTTCACTAGTAAGCGTCAAAATGACCTTATTAGTGAACTAGTGGGTGTTTTGCGGCTTACATGTCAACTAGTAAGCGTCAAAATGATCTTACTAGTGAACTAGTGGGCACATTTATGGCCTTAAATGTTCACTAGTAAGCGTCAAAATGATCTTACTAGTGAACTAGTGGGCGTTTTGCGGCTTACATGTCAACTAGTAAGCCTCAAAATGATCTTACTAGTGAACTAGTGGGCGTTTTGCGGCTTACATGTCAACGAGTAAGCCTCAAAATGATCTTACGAGTGAACTAGTGGGCGTTTATCGGCTTACATGTCAACTAGTAAGCCTCAAAATCACCTTACTAGTGAACCAGTGAGCGTTTTGTGGCTTACATGTTCACTACTAAGCGTCAAAATGACCTTACTAGTGAACTAGTGAGCGTTTTGTGGCTTACATGTTCACTAGTAAGCATCAAAATGACCTTACTAATGAACTAGTGAGCGTTTTGTGGCTGACATGTTCATAAATAAGCGTCAAAATGATCTTACTAGGGAACTAGTGGGCGTTTTGTGGCTTACATGTTCACTAGTAAGCGTCAAAATTACCTTACTAGTGAACCAGTGAGCGTTTTGTGGCTCACATGTTCACTAGTAAGCGTCAAAATGACCTTACTAGTGAACTAGTGAGCGTTTTGTGGCTTACATTTCCACTAGTAAGTGTCAAAATGATCTTACTAGGGAACTAGTGGGCGTGTTGTGGCTTACATGTTCACTAGTAAGCGTCAAAATTACCTTACTAGTGAACCAGTGAGCGTTTTGTGGCTTACATGTTCACTAGTAAGCGTCAAAATGACCTTACTAGTGAACTAGTGAGCGTTTTGTGGCTTACATGTTCACTAGTAAGCGTCAAAATGATCTTACTAGGGAACTAGTGGGCGTTTTGTGGCTTACATGTTCACTAGTAAGCGTCAAAATTACCTTACTAGTGAACCAGTGAGCGTTTTGTGGCTTACATGTTCACTAGTAAGCATCAAAATGACCTTACTAGTGAACTAGTGAGTGTTTTGTGGCTTACATGTTCACTCGTAAGCGTCAAAATTATCTTACTAGTGAACTAGTGGGCGTTTTGTGGCTTACATGTTCACTAGAAGCCTCAAAATTATCTTACTAGTGAACTAGCGGGCGTTTTGTGGCTTACATGTCAACTAGTAAGCCTCAAAATGATCTTACTAGTGAACTAGTGGGCACATTTATGGCCTTACATGTTCACTAGTAAGCGTCAAAATGACCTTACTAGTGAACTATTGGGCAATATGGAATAAATACTCAAAGGGCTTGCCAGGCACGCCCATTGAGTATTTAAAGGGTTCTAAGGGCTTGCCTGGCAAGCCCTTTGAGTATTTATTCAACCGTGATGGTATTGTAGACCAATGAGAGCACGTCCGACAGACACGTGGACTTCGGGCAGCCAATCATGATGCATTTCGAGCCAAGCCCCAACAAAAACGGAGGAGAAAACTTTCAGACGCTTTGAAAGCTTTTGGGGTACATATTACTCTTGTTGTTACACAAAATTTTGTTTTACGATTGTTTTAGGCGGTAACGTTATGGTGTAAATGTCAAATACGTGGTCAATTTATCAAGATGAAGCCTGCTTAAAAATTTGCTCCAACGATTTCGGAGATGTGTCTGACTTTGACAGCAATGGCGGCAGTTCAACGCTGACAGTCGCAGTCGGGTGCAGATTTATTTCGGCAGGACTTTCCAAAATCTGCCGTTTGCTCTGACAGTTCTCTGTCTGACAGTCACATTTTGTCTTATTACTCACAAGCTAATTGACATTTAAAAAGAGTTAAAGTTAATGTTTGGAACACGATTTTGCTCTTACTGTTTGCTGCCTTAGTTCGTTTGAATTATTCGCTTCCTGCATTACATGAAGTACATTTTTTAATATTCACAAGACTGTAACTGTGCATTATAAATAATGTCACATTTGCACTATGTTTTACTGGATCTACAACTAAACTAGGTCCTCGTTTCTGGGAGAGTCCACAGCACCTCCTGTATCACAACCATTCTGCCGGCACAAATTCAGCAGCACGATGTTTCTAACGGGAGCTGGAGGGTGATCAGCTTCATTGAAGAACAGGAGGAGGAGAGGCACAACGTTTGTCATTTGTGATATGTTTTTAGACTTTTCTCGTAATTAAAAAAACTATGTTTTGTTAATTTCTTGATATAGTTCTTGTATTTAAATATTTTAACAATCAAATATTTTTCAACTGTGTTTTAGATATGAATTGTATGAAATAAATCAGTGAAGCCCCATTCAAATTCTACTCCATCTAATCTGCTCGATCACACTGCTGTCAACCTGCTGTAAATAATGCCTCCATTCATGATTGTAGAAACCCCAGAACGGTAAACATGTGATTATTTTATTTTAAAATATAAGAAGCCTATGTTTTGCAATTGTGCTCATTTTCATTGTATTGCACGACAAATATAATAGATGAGCCGGTTTGGGGACATCATCAACCAAGCTGCTGCTCCAATTGCAATGCGATATATTGTCCTGCTCTCCTAAATTCGCATCTATACCACAAATTTCTGTATACTGTAGATATTACGCAAATGGCGGTAAATAATTGTGAAAGCTCAGAATCAGGTTTTAAAGGGTTAATTCTTTGCTGGGTGGAGCTCTTATCATGGAGCCAATAGGAGGTGTCCTCGGGTGGTGCCCGTCCCTCATTCAGCTCGGGTCCTCCACCAGAGGCCAGGAAGCCCGAGGGCCCCGCGCAGTACCCCCGCCGCTCCCAGCACCGCACACCTCCGGACCGAGATGTCCGACGCTGCTCCCGGGATCCGTCGGAAACCACCCATCCAGTCCGGGGGTCACTGCCCCGAGCGCCCCGACCACCACAGGCACGACCGCCACCCCCACCCCCCAGGCCCTCCCCAGCCCCTCCCCGAGCCCCTGGTACCCCCCGAGCCCCCCATGCTCCCCCCTTCCGATGCCTCCACCACCTGGGACCGCCACATCCACCGCAACGGCCCTCCTCTGCCCCCCATCCACGACCACGACATCTGGTTGACTCGCCACCATCATCCCGCCAGTCTGGATCCGGAAGTCCCACAGGATCCCCGCTCCGCCACCCTCCACCACCATTCGTAGGTGCCCGCCACTCCGACCCCGGGGCCCCCAGTCCACACTCCGCACAGATGCCTCGGCAGACCACGCCAGCCACCTGGCCATGGCGCTCCACGCAGGCCCCCCCTGCCAGCATCCCACACCCCGCAGCCACGTGCCGGATCGTCCCAGGCGCCTCCCCGCACAACCCACACCCCGGGTCCTGTCCGGCGCGGCACATCCGGGCCTCGACGGCTCCGGCGCCCAAGGCCCGCTCCTGAGCAGCCAGGATGAGCGCCCCTGCGCTGTCCCCCAGGCAAGCCCCCTCCAGCCACCGATAGGACTTCTTGAGATCAGCCACCTCAGCCATGGTCCGGTGGCACATCCCGCGTAGGGGCCCGCCCCCCCACGATGGCCCCCCCCCCCCCCCAGCGCCCGTCCCTCCGCTCCCCACTGTCCGAGACACTCTCCAAGCACGTCACCCGCCGGAGCCCCCGCCCCCCGATGCATTCATGGAGCCCGGATGTCCCATCCCAGAAAGCGGCGCCGACACCCACCAGTCCCCGGCCTCCCTCCCCTCGGCTACTACTACTACTGCTACTACTCAAGCAAGCCTAGTCAGAGAGGTTACATGCAGAGAATCTGGGCTAAATGGTTACTTCAAAACCCACAGTCACGGGTGACCACGAAACAACTAGTAACTCAGTGTTCCAACATCCACAAACGGCAACTGCTGTCACAACTTGAGATTGATGAGGTACAATGCAGGTTCCATGGTGAGGGGCCCCAGGCTGCCAGATCAGAGGAGGAGTTCATACCAGAGTGAATGCAGATGATGAGATTGGGAGTGCTGTGAATGAATGAAATGCTGAGCGAGGCAGCAACTGACCTGAAAGCTAAGATCATGGCAAGAATGAAAGCTGGGAAACCTAGAAACCGATTACAACGGCTATGTGAAGTACCACCTGAAAGTCTCATGGAAAGTGTGAATGCAGCTCTGAGGGCGAACCCTACCGTAACAATCACGGAAATGAACTGATATGCGCTTCAGCATCAGTGATCCTTGAGATGCTTGGCTATAAGAGCAACCATGGAAGTCATGAGATACATTACCGACCATGGAAAAGACGGTTGGAGGCTAAGATCAAGGCGGCTCAGAAAGATGTGAGTCCATTGACGGAGGCCCAGAGAGGTGTGATGAAAAGGCCGATACCTGAGAGGTACATCCAGATGACCATACCTGAAGCACTCGAAACTGCCAAACAAAGGCTCCAAGCCTTGTCCAGCCGCCTAAAGCGGTACACGAAAGAGAATGAGGCCAGACGAATAAACAGGCTGTTCACAACACAACCTGCGAAAGTGTACGCTCAGTGGCAGGGTCCTAAAAGGTACTGGAAAGGCATATGGGAGAAGGAGGTTGCACATAACAGCAGTGCACAATGGCTGGTCTCCCTGAGAGAGGAGCACAGACACCTCCCTGAACAGAATCCAGTTACCATAACAGTGGCAGACATACAGGAAAGAGTCTCAGATATGAAGAAATGGACAGCACCAGGCCCGGACATGGTCCACACCTACTGGCTAAAGAAACTCACAGCACTCCATGAGCGTCGAGCAGCATAAACGAACCAGCTGCTGAGGGATGGGACATACCCGGGATGGCTAACCGAAGGGCGAACGATACTGATCATGAAGGATCCCTCAAAGGGTGCAGTCGCATCCAACTATCGGCCATTAACCTGTCTCTCCACAACATGGAAGCTCATGTTGCGGCTAAGATAAGTGCACACATGGATCAATACATGAGCGAAGCACGGAAGGGCATTGGTAGAGATACCAGGGGAGCCAAACATCAGCTCCTGGTTGACAGAACAGTCGCACAAGACTGCAGGTCCCGATGTACCAACCTGTGCACAGGCTGGATTGATTACAAGAAAGCCTACGACTCGATGCCACATACATGGATCACTGAATGCTTGGATATGTATAAGTTGAACAGGACCCTAAGAGCCTTCGTTGCGAACTTGATGAGGATGTGGAAAACCACACTTGAAGCCAATGGCAAGCCACTTACCCAAGTGTCCATCAAATGTGGCATATACCAAGGTGATGCACTCTCCCCACTGCTGTTCTGCATAGGACTGAACCCCCTAAGCCAAGTAATCACCAAGACAGGCCATGGATACCGCCTCAGAAATGGAGCTACGATCAGTCACCTCCTCTACAAGGATGACATGTAGCTGTTTGCTAAGAGCGAAAGGGACATAGACTCCCTGATCCACACAATCAGGATCTACAGCAGCAACATCGGGATGTCATTCGGGCTGGAGAAATGTAGTCGGATGGTGACTAAGAGAGGAAGGGTAGTCCGCACTGAAGGGGTCTCACTCCCTGAAGGAACAATAGCAGACATTGAGGACAGCTACAAGTACCTCGGTATACCATAAGCCAATGGCAACCTCAAACTGGCAACAAGGAAAGCGGCTACGGCCAAATACCTCCAGCGAGTGAGGCAAGTCCTAAGAAGCCAGCTCAATGGCAAGAATAAGACCCGGGCAATAAACAGCTATGCCCTTTCCAGTGATCAGATACCCTGCAGGAAAAATAAGGTGGCCAAAGGAAGAGATTCAGACCACGGATGTTAAGACCCGAAAGCTTGATACCATGCATTGAGGGTTCCATCCCAAGTCCAGCACCCTGAGACTGTACACAAGCCGAAAGGAAGGAGGCCGGGGACTAGTGAGTGTGAGAGCCACTGTCCAGGATGAAACATCCAAGCTCCACAAATACATCAAGGAGAAGGCACCAACGGATGATGTACTCAGAGAATGTCTCAGACAATGGGGAACAGAAGATGAGGTGCTGGAAGAGGGACCATCATGGGAGGACAAGCCCCTACACGGGATGTACCACCGGACAATAACTGCCGTGGCCAATCTCAAGAAGTCCTATCAGAGTTCTAGAGAGGGCTGGCCTGAAGGACAGCACAGAGGCACTCATACTGGCTGCTCAGGAGCAGGCCCTGAGCACCAGAGCCATCGAGGCCTAGATATACCACACCAGCCAAGACCCAAGGTGTAGGTTGTGCAAAGAGGCACCTGAGACGATCTAACACATAACTGCAGGGTGTAAGGTGCTGGCAGGGAAAGCCTATATGGAACGCCATAACCAGGTGGCTGGCATAGTCTACCGAAACATCTGTGCAGAGTATGGACTGGACACCCCAAGGTCAAAATGGGAAACACCTCCGAGGGTGGTGGAGAATGACAGAGCGAAGATCCTGTGGGACTTCCAGATCCAGACTGACAAGATGGTAATGGCGAACCAACCAGATATCCTGATCATAGATAAAGGGCAGAGGAAAGCCGTTGTAGTGGATGTAGCGGTCCCAAGTGATGGAAACATCAGAAAGAAGGAACACGATAAACTCGAGAAATCCCAAGGGCTCAGAGAGGAGCTGGAGAGAGCCTGGAAGGTAAAGGTGACAGTCGTGCCTGTGGTGGTCGGACCACTCGGGGCAGTGACCCCCAAACTAGATGATGAGTGGTTGCAACAGATCCCGGGAACAACATCGGACATCTCAGTCCAGAAATGTGGAGTGCTGGGAACAGCAAGGATACTGCGCAGAACCCTCAAGCTTCCTGGCCTCTGGTAGAGGACCTGAGCTGAATGAGGGACAGACAGCACCCGAGGGTGGGTGAGACGAGGATTTTTTTTTAAAAATATATACAGTCCCTGATTGACTATTGTGTTCTTGAGATACAGCACAAACATTGCTGATTACTTCAGCGTTCATGCTTTCCCTATGGAATGCAATGTTAACGGAGTGGTGGCTTGCTGACATGGTGATGCACTGCAGTTCCAAAACAACAATGGCGGAGCCACCCGGGTTTGCAACAGAAAAAAAAACCACAAGCAGCCAACACCTGCCCAAAAAGATGTTTGTGAGAAATATAACAAGTCACCGATGCAAAAGCACAGAGACTATGTTTATATGCAGACGTACTATATGCTCATGCATACTTGACATTTTCAATGGTCAATTTCAACACCAGGTTGGTCATATTTTTTTTACAAAGAAAACACCTTTATTTCAGCCTTGTACTGTGTTATGGCTGCTTCATCATCGCCGTCGTGAGTCGTTATGAGTACAAATATTTTTATTTGTTGATATGTCTCTCTTAATAGACTGTATGATACATTTTAACTGTGTTTGATCATTTAAAAAATGTGTTAAAACACCGTAAAAACATTTTTTTAAATGTTCTGGAAATGATTTTTTAACTTGCCTAAGGTGTGTAATTGAAGGAATTCGTTCACCTATTCTCTATATTGCTCATGAGAGTCACAGGTGACCTGGATCCTATCACAGCTCAATCCCGATTAGGCATGATAAACCCTGGACTGGCCGCGTCTCTATTGCAGGGCACTTATCGACAAACATTCATTCACACCTAAGGATTTGTTTTTAGTTTTCAATTAACCCAAAAAGTGTGGTTTTGGAATGCAGGAGGAAGCCAGAGTACTGGCATAAAATCCCGAAAAGCATGGAGAGGGCATGCAAACTTCTGGAGGCCCAAGCTTGGATTCTAACAACCAACCTCAGGACTGTTAAGTGACCACACCATATTATATATAATTTTACTTTGACCTTAATGAGTAACTTTTTTATTCAGTTCACATACTGTAAATACTTTTTAAAAAATGTATAATTTTCAAAGGCATTAAAAAGTTACTCAAGTTTTTTATTTATTTATTTATTTATTTTTTAGGTTACCTCTATCCGCTGTTGCAGCATGATCTAATGGGCCAGTGGTCCTCAACTAGAAATGCTGAAGGTCCACTTTTGTTTTTTTTAATAAGACCAAGGTCCGATTTCATGCACGGGAATCATGGGTAGCAGGGCTATATGCCCATTTAGTATGGTAAAGCCAAGCTTATACAAAACAACACTCCTCACAACCAATCAATAATGGGGTGCATGAAAATAACCCCGGGTAGACGGGAGCAGAACTGCACACAATGGAAACCTCCCGCGATTCGTTTTGTCTAATTGTCTATGTGCGGCTCTCCTGGGCTGAAGCTGTGAGCACACTGTGGCGTCGCGCATGCGTCTGTTTCCGGACACAATCCTCAATTTTGAATCGCCGTGTTAGCGTTAGCTTGTGGCGCAATGTAAACACCGACTAGTAAAAAGGAGGTGAACTCACGTAGCGAGTAGAATGGCTTGCAGTTTGTTGGAAAATCCTGCGCACTATGCGGGTGTAGGGCCGTCTCGTTTTTGCTCCCCGCGACGCTCGGGTTCGACGGCGGGTATCGTCCGAGGCGCGCCCTTCGGGTTGCGCAGGCCGTCTCGTTTTTGCTGCCCGCGACGCTCGGGTTCGACGGCGGGTATCGTCCGAGGCGCGCCCTTCGGGTCGCCGCGCGCGGCGGGTCGATGGCCGCCGCTGCCCGGCTCCGACCGCGCCAGCTTGCAACGCACTGTGAGACAAGGGCTCGGAACGCCCCAGCGCGCATGCAAATTAGCCATGTGCGCGAAAGCCGCGTGCGGGATTCGAAATGTACGCACCTTGTGTTGTCGTCTGAAATGAAAAATAAAATCATTTGCCCTCCCGCCGCCCCCCTCTCTCTACTCGTCCGAGGCATTTTGAATGCGTATGTATTGGGATAGACGCGTGTTGACGGTTACGTATGGGCACACCTTAAATTCAAATGAGCCAATCAGCGTATCGTATATGCTGACGCTTAGGTATGGGCACCCTTAAATTCAAATGGGCCAATCAGCGCATCGTATATGCTGACGCTTAGGTATGGGCACACCTTAAATTCAAATGAGCCAATCAGCGCATCGTATATGCCGACGCTAATGTATGGGCACACTTTCATTTCAGAGGAGCCATCAGGCGCCGACAGGTATGGCAGCCTCAGTCACACGCTCCCTAGTATTATCCCTGTTTTTGTCATTTTCGTTTGTTTTTGGCGACCCTGAGCGGCTTACTTACACGAGGGAAAAGTTGCTGCGCATTGGGGAGGCTACGCTAGGTCTTTTTTCACCAGCACACGAAAATCCACAAGGTTTTTCGGAGCTAATCGCGAGCGGAGCGGCTGCGCTGTACGGAGCATGGAAACGCCGCCGGAGGAGGGGGAAGCGAGCCGGCGTGCTCGTTAAGCTCCGGCAGCGCGGATTTCAAACCCCGCTCCCATCGATCCATCTTGCTAATCTACGATCTCTGCCAACTAAGATGGATGGACTTTTTCTCACAAAGACCAACAAAACCTTTGCACGCTACATCTACCCAGCTTCCGCCTTCTCCGAGCCGACCGCGACACGGAGCTATCAGGGAAAACGAGAGGTGGTGGGATTTGTTTCTATATAAACGAAGAATGGTGCACTGATGTCACGAAGCTCGACGCACACTGCAGCCCGGACCTGGAGTCGCTGTCTTTAAACTGCAAGCCATTCTACTCGCCACGTGAGTTCACCTCCTTTTTACTAGTCGGTGTTTTCATTGCGCCACAAGCTAACGCTAACACGGCGATACAAACGCTAGCCAAACAAGTAAACAAACTCGAACTAAAATACCCAGAGTCACCCCTGATCATTTTGGGCGATTTTAATAGAGCACATCTTAACCGTGAACTTCCCAGATATAAGCAGCACATCGACTGTTTCACCAGAGAAGGCAACATTCTAGACCACTGCAATACAACAATAAAAAATGCATACCGATCGGTCGCCCGTGCAGCATTGGGTCTTTCTGACCACAATGTAATCCACTTAATACCTACATACAGACAGAAACTCAAATGTGTTAAACCGGTTGTTAAGACTGTGAAAAAAAATGGACGGATGAAGCAAAGCTAGCTCTACAAGAATGCTTAGACTGCACTGATTGGGGCGTCTTTGAAACTTCAACGGGCACACTGGATGAATACACAGACACTGTAACATCATACATCAGTTTCTGTGAGCACATGTGTGTACCAACGAAGTTCTTCCGCCATGGTTTACTCCCAAACTCGGGCAACTCAGGAAAGAGAAAGAGGCTGCATTTAGAAGTTGAGATCGGGCACTGTACAAACACGCCCGAAACCAATTGACAAAGGAAGTTAACATCGCTAAGAGAAGCTATGCAGAGAGTCTGAAAAACCAGTTCTCTGCTAAAGACTCTGCATCGGTATGGAATGGCCTGAAAGCAATCACTAACTATAGAATGCCACCCCCCCCCCCCCCAAACAGTGAACAATAAGGGTCTTGCTAATGAACTAAACATGTTTTTCTGCCGATTTGAAAAGGACACCCCCATTTCCTACACACACCCACCTCTACCAGAAACCACTCTACCTACTCTAAACCTATCTTTTGGTTTAATGACAATGGCATTCCAATTACTTAGGGCATTGTTTTAGTTTGACTAGTTGTCATTTTATGAAAAGAAAATTGGGAAAGTCACAATGCTGCCTGTGGTTTGTGGTATTTTTTTTCCACAGCAAGAAAATTCAGTTTATGATGCAAGTTTGAATGACTAAATTATTGGAGTAGGCCTTAATCCCTTTGATGACATGAAAAATAGTGACTCCCCATAGACAAAGGGAAATGTGTATTACAAAGCCGTAACAGTCTCAGTTGTAAAAAAAAAGATTGTCTCTGCTTTGCAATTGGGAAAAAATATATTTATTTCATAAACCATACACTGTTTTAGGACTCAGAGACAGACAACCATTTACAAAGACTCACCGTCAACACTATAGCCCATTTATAGTGTAGTGATAAATGGACCTTTTTTTTGTTTTCCGCTATCCATTTAGTGGCAGTATGTACTAGTATGGTGACCTGGTAAAACTCACCAAGGTGAGCATGTATGTTTGCTGGTTGGTTTTAGTTTGTGCTGGTTATCTTGTAAAACATTCACAAAGTGCAAAGTAATTAACAAGATTTAATAAGAAAGAGCAAATCCCAGGATGAGTGTATGTGCATGCTTGTCACAGATAAGAGACAAAAAAGACTGGTGTGTTTGATGAGGATATTATATCGAAACATTTTCAATTGAGTTTTAGAAATTAAATGAAACCACTTTTTACAATGCTCAAGGTAAGTTTTACATGTGACGTAAAAATAAAACATCTAATGTTGAACTTGAAAATAAAGAAAAATACTGCCAAGTAGAATATGCATTACAAAATGTTAAGCACACATAAAGGGAACAGGAGCAGCTCTGCTTGGCTATCAGGAATTAGAGCAGGCAAACATACATAGGATGATGCACTGTATGCATAGTAGTAATGCTAAAAAAAATACAAATAAATACTAGTTCACTAGTAAGATCATTTTGACGCTTACTAGTGAACATGTAAGGCCATAAATGTGCCCACTAGTTCACTAATAAGATCGTTTTGAGGCTTACTAGTTGACATGTAAGCCACAAAACGCCCACTAGTTCACTCGTAAGATCATTTTGAGGCTTACTAGTGAAGATGTAAGCCACAAAACGCCCACTGGTTCACTAGTAAGATCATTTTGACGCTTACTAGTGAACATGTAAGGCCATAAATGTGCCCACTTGTTCACTAGTAAGATCATTTTGAGGCTTACTGGTTGACATGCAAGCCACAAAATGCCCACTAGTTCACTAGTAAGATCATTTTGAGGCTTACTAGTTGACATGTAAGCCGCAAAACGCCCACTAGTTCACTGGTAAGATAATTTTGACGCTTACTAGTGAACATGTAAGCCACAAAACACTCACTAGTTCACTAGTAAGGTCATTTTGACGCTTACTAGTGAACATGCAAGCCACAAAACGCTCACTAGTTCACTAGTAAGATCATTTTGACGCCTACTAGTGAACATGTAAGCCACAAAACACTCACTAGTTCACTAGTAAGGTAATTTTGACACTTACTAGTGAACATGTAAGCCACAAAACGCTCACTAGTTCACTGGTAAGATCATTTTGAGGCTTACTAGTTGACATGTAAGCCGCAAAACGCCCACTAGCTCACTCGTAAGATCATTTTGACTCTTACTAGTGAACATGTAAGCCGCAAAACGCACACTAGTTCACTAGTAAGATCATTTTGAGGCTTACTAGTTGACATGTAAGCCGCAAAACACCTACTAGTTCACTAGTAAGATCATTTTGACGCTTACTAGTGAACATGTTAGGTCATAAATGTGCCCACTAGTTCACTAGTAAGATCATTTTGAGACTTACTAGTTGACATGTAAGCCGCAAAACGCCCACTAGTTCACTAGTAAGATCATTTTTATGCTTACTAGTGAACATGTAAGGCCATAAATGTGCCCACTAGGTCACTAGTAAGATCATTTTGACGCTTACTAGTGAACATGTAAGGCCATAAATGTGCCCACTAGTTCACTAGTAAGGTCATTTTGACGCTTACTAGTGAACATGTAAGCCACAAAACGCTCACTAGTAAGGTCATTTTGAGGCTTACTAGTGAAGATGTAAGCCAGAAAACGCCTACTAGTTCACTAGTAAGATCATTTTGACGCTTACTAGTGAACATGTAAGGCACAAAACGCTCACTAGTTCACTAGTAAGGTCATTTTGACGCTTACTAGTGAACATGTAAGCCACAAAACGCCCACTAGTTCACTAGTAAGATCATTTTGACTCTTACTAGTGAACATGTAAGGCCATAAATGTGCCCACTAGTTCACTAGTAAGATCATTTTGACGCTTACTAGTGAGCATGTAAGGCCATAAATGTGCCCACTAGTTCACTAGTAAGATCATTTTGACGCTTACTAGTGAACATGTAAGGCCATAAATGTGCCCACTAGTTCACTAGTAAGATCATTTTGAAGCTTACTACTTGACATGTAAGCCGCAAAACGCCCACTAGTTCACTAGTAAGATCATTTTGAGGCTTACTAGGTGACATGTAAGCCACAAAATGCCCACTAGTTCACTAGTAAGATCATTTTGACGCTTACTAGTGAACATGTAAGGCCATAAATGTGCCCACTAGTTCACTAGTAGGATCATTTTGACGCTTACTAGTGAACATGTAAGGCCATAAATGTGCCCACTAGTTCACTAGTAAGATCATTTTGAGGCTTACTAATTGACATGTAAGCCACAAAACGCCCACTAGTAAGATCATTTTGAGGCGTACTAGTTGACATGTAAGCCGCAAAACGCCCACTAGTTCACGAGTAAGATCATTTTGAGGCTTACTAGTGAAGATGTAAGGCTATAAATGTGCCCACTAGTTCACTAGTAAGATAATTTTGAGGCTTACTAGTTGACATGTAAGCCACAAAACGCCCACTAGTTCACTAGTAAGATCATTTTGACGCTTACTAGTGAACATATAAGGCCATAAATGTGCCCACTAGTTCACTAGTAAGATCATTTTGAGGCTTACTAGTTGACATGTAAGCCACAAAACGCTCACTAATTCACTAGTAAGGTCATTTTGACGCTTACTAGTGAACATGTAAGCCACAAAACGCCCACTAGTTCATTAGTAAGATCATTTTGAGGTTTACTTGTTGACATGTAAGCCGCAAAACGCCGACTAGTTCACTAGTAAGATCATTTTGACGCTTACTCGTGAACATGTAAGCCACAAAACGCCCACTAGTTCACTGGTAAGATACTTTTGAGGCTTACTAGTGAACATGTAAGGCCATAAATGTGCCCACTAGTTCACTAGTAAGATCATTTTGAGGCTTACTGGTTGACATGTAAGCCACAAAACGCCCCTTAGCTCACTCGTAAGATCATTTTGAGGCTTACTAGTTGACATGTAAGCCACAAAACGCCCACTAGTTCACTAGTAAGGTCATTTTGAGGCTTACTAGTGAAGATGTAAGCCACAAAACGCCTACTAGTTCACTAGTAAGATCATTTTGACGCTTACTAGTGAACATGTAAGGCACAAAACGCTCACTAGTTCACTAGTAAGGTCATTTTGACGCTTACTAGTGAACATGTAAGCCACAAAACGCCCACTAGTTCACTAGTAAGATCATTTTGACTCTTACTAGTGAACATGTAAGGCCATAAATGTGCCCACTAGTTCACTAGTAAGATCATTTTGACGCTTACTAGTGAGCATGTAAGGCCATAAATGTGCCCACTAGTTCACTAGTAAGATCATTTTGACGCTTACTAGTGAACATGTAAGGCCATAAATGTGCCCACTAGTTCACTAGTAAGATCATTTTGAGGCTTACTAATTGACATGTAAGCCACAAAACGCCCACTAGTTCACTAGTAAGATCATTTTGAGGCTTACTAGTTGACATGTAAGCCACAAAATGCCCACTAGTTCACTAGTAAGATCATTTTGACGCTTACTAGTGAACATGTAAGGCCATAAATGTGCCCACTAGTTCACTAGTAGGATCATTTTGACGCTTACTAGTGAACATGTAAGGCCATAAATGTGCCCACTAGTTCACTAGTAAGATCATTTTGAGGCTTACTAATTGACATGTAAGCCACAAAACGCCCACTAGTTCACTAGTAAGATCATTTTGAGGCGTACTAGTTGACATGTAAGCCGCAAAACGCCCACTAGTTCACGAGTAAGATCATTTTGAGGCTTACTAGTGAAAATGTAAGTGCCCACTAGTTCACTAGTGAGATCATTTTGACGCTTACTAGTGAACATGTAAGGCTATAAATGTGCCCACTAGTTCACTAGTAAGATAATTTTGAGGCTTACTAGTTGACATGTAAGCCACAAAACGCCCACTAGTTCACTAGTAAGATCATTTTGACGCTTACTAGTGAACATGTAAGCCACAAAACGCCCACTAGTTCATTAGTAAGATCATTTTGAGGTTTACTTGTTGAAATGTAAGCCGCAAAACGCAGACTAGTTCACTAGTAAGATCATTTTGACGCTTACTCGTGAACATGTAAGCCACAAAACGCCCACTAGTTCACTGGTAAGATACTTTTGAGGCTTACTAGTGAACATGTAAGGCCATAAATGTGCCCACTAGTTCACTAGTAAGATCATTTTGAGGCTTACTGGTTGACATGTAAGCCACAAAACGCCCCTTAGCTCACTCGTAAGATCATTTTGAGGCTTACTAGTTGACATGTAAGCCACAAAACGCCCACTAGTTCACGAGTAAGATCATTTTGAGGCTTACTAGTTGACATGTAAGCCACAAAACGCCCACTAGTTCACGAGTAAGATCATTTTGAGGCTTACGAGTGAAGATGTAAGCCACAAAACGCCCACTAGTTCACTAGTAAGATCATTTTGACGCTTACTAGTGAACACGTAAGGCCATAAATGTGCCCACTATTTCACTAGTAAGATCATTTTGAGGCTTACTAGTGAACATGTAAGCCACAAAACGCCCACTAGTTCACTAGTAAGATCATTTTGAGGCTTACTTGTTGACATGTAAGCCGCAAAACGCCCACTAGTTCACTCGTAAGATCATTTTGAGGCTTACTAGTTGACATGCAAGCCGCAAAATGCCCACTAGTTCACTAGTAAGATCATTTTGACGCTTACTAGTGAATATGTAAGGCCATAAATGTGCCCACTAGTTCACTAGTAAGATCATTTTGAGGCTTACTAGTTGACATGTAAGCCACAAAACGCTCACTAATTCACTAGTAAGGTCATTTTGACGCTTACTAGTGAACATGTGAGCCACAAAACGCCCACTATTAGTAAGATCATTTTGAGGCTTACTTGTTGACATGTAAGCCGCAAAACGCCCACTAGTTCACTAGTAAGATCATTATGAGGCTTACTAGTTGACATGTAAGCCACAAAATCCCCACTAGTTCACTAGTAAGATCATTTTGAGGCTTACTAGTTGACATGTAAGCCGCAAAACGCCCACTAGTTCACTGGTAAGATCATTTTGAGGCTTACTAGTCAACATGTAAGGCCATAAATGTGCCCACTAGTTCACTAGTAAGATCTTTTCTAGGCTTACTAGTTGACATGTAAGCCACAAACGCCCACTAGTTCACTAGTAAGATCATTTTGAGGCTTACGAGTGAAGATGTAAGCCACAAAACGCCCACTAGTTCACTAGTAAGATCATTTTGAGGCTTACTAGTTGACATGTAAGCCACAAAACGCTCACTAATTCACTAGTAAGGTCATTTTGACGCTTACTAGTGAACATGTAAGCCACAAAACGCCCACTAGTTCATTAGTAAGATCATTTTGAGGTTTACTTGTTGACATGTAAGCCGCAAAACACCCACTAGTTCACTAGTAAGATCATTTTGACGCTTACTCGTGAACATGTAAGCCACAAAACGCCCACTCGTTTACTAGTAAGATCATTTTGACGCTTACTAGTGAACACGTAAGGCCATAAATGTGCCCACTAGTTCACTAGTAAGATCATATTGAGGCTTACTATTTGACATGTAAGTCACAAAACGCCCACTAGTTCACTAGTAAGATCATTTTGAGGCTTACTAGTGAACATGTAAGCCACAAAACGCCCACTAGTTCACTAGTAAGATCATTTTGAGGCTTACTAGTGAACATGTAAGCCACAAAACGCCCACTAGTTCACTAGTAAGGTCATTTTGACGCTTACTCGTGAACATGTAAGCCACAAATTGTCACTAGTTCACTAGTAAGGTCATTTTGACGCTTACTAGTTAACATGTAAGCCACAAAACGCCCACTAGTTCACTGGTAAGATCATTTTGAGGCTTACTAGTGAACATGTAAGGCCATAAATGTGCCCACTAGTTCACTAGTAAGATCATTTTGAGGCTTACTAGTTGACATGTAAGCCACAAACGCCCACTAGTTCACTAGTAAGATCATTTTGAGGCTTACGAGTGAAGATGTAAGCCACAAAACGCCCACTAGTTCACTAGTAAGATCATTTTGAGGCTTACTAGTTGACATGTAAGCCACAAAACGCTCACTAATTCACTAGTAAGGTCATTTTGACGCTTACTAGTGAACATGTAAGCCACAAAACGCCCACTAGTTCATTAGTAAGATCATTTTGAGGTTTACTTGTTGACATGTAAGCCGCAAAACTCCCACTAGTTCACTCGTAAGATCATTTTGAGGCTTACTAGTTGACATGCAAGCGGCAAAACACCCACTAGTTCACTAGTAAGATCATTTTGACGCTTACTCGTGAACATGTAAGCCACAAAACGCCCACTAGTATACTAGTAAGATCATTTTGAGGCTTACAAGTGAACATGTACGGCCATCAATGTTCCCACTAGTTCACTCGTAAGATCATTTTGGGGCTTACTAGTTGACATGTAAGCCACAAAATCCCCACTAGTTCACTAGTAAGATCATTTTGAGGCTTACTAGTTGACATGTAAGCCGAAAAACGCCCACTAGTTCACTGGTAAGATCATTTTGAGGCTAACTAGTTGACATGTAAGCCACAAAACGCCCACTAGTTCACTAGTAAGATCATTTTGAGGCTTACAAGTGAAGATGTAAGCCACAAAACGCCCACTCGTTTACTAGTAAGATCATTTTGACGCTTACTAGTGAACACGTAAGGCCATAAATGTGCCCACTAGTTCACTAGTAAGATCATTTTGAGGCGTACTAGTTGACATGTAAGCCGCAAAACGCCCACTAGTTCACGAGTAAGATCATTTTGAGGCTTACTAGTGAAAATGTAAGTGCCCACTAGTTCACTAGTGAGATCATTTTGACGCTTACTAGTGAACATGTAAGGCCATAAATGTGCCCACTAGTTCACTAGTAAGATCATTTTGAGGCGTACTAGTTGACATGTAAGCCGCAAAACGCCCACTAGTTCACGAGTAAGATCATTTTGAGGCTTACTAGTGAAAATGTAAGTGCCCACTAGTTCACTAGTAAGATAATTTTGAGGCTTACTAGTTGACATGTAAGCCACAAAACGCCCACTAGTTCACTAGTAAGATCATTTTGACGCTTACTAGTGAACATGTAAGCCACAAAACGCCCACTAGTTCATTAGTAAGATCATTTTGAGGTTTACTTGTTGAAATGTAAGCCGCAAAACGCAGACTAGTTCACTAGTAAGATCATTTTGACGCTTACTCGTGAACATGTAAGCCACAAAACGCCCACTAGTTCACTGGTAAGATACTTTTGAGGCTTACTAGTGAACATGTAAGGCCATAAATGTGCCCACTAGTTCACTAGTAAGATCATTTTGAGGCTTACTGGTTGACATGTAAGCCACAAAACGCCCCTTAGCTCACTCGTAAGATCATTTTGAGGCTTACTAGTTGACATGTAAGCCACAAAACGCCCACTAGTTCACGAGTAAGATCATTTTGAGGCTTACTAGTTGACATGTAAGCCACAAAACGCCCACTAGTTCACGAGTAAGATCATTTTGAGGCTTACGAGTGAAGATGTAAGCCACAAAACGCCCACTAGTTCACTAGTAAGATCATTTTGACGCTTACTAGTGAACACGTAAGGCCATAAATGTGCCCACTAGTTCACTAGTAAGATCATTTTGAGGCTTACTGGTTGACATGTAAGCCACAAAACGCCCCTTAGCTCACTCGTAAGATCATTTTGAGGCTTACTAGTTGACATGTAAGCCACAAAACGCCCACTAGTTCACGAGTAAGATCATTTTGAGGCTTACTAGTTGACATGTAAGCCACAAAACGCCCACTAGTTCACGAGTAAGATCATTTTGAGGCTTACGAGTGAAGATGTAAGCCACAAAACGCCCACTAGTTCACTAGTAAGATCATTTTGAGGCTTACTTGTTGACATGTAAGCCGCAAAACGCCCACTAGTTCACTCGTAAGATCATTTTGAGGCTTACTAGTTGACATGCAAGCCGCAAAATGCCCACTAGTTCACTAGTAAGATCATTTTGACGCTTACTAGTGAATATGTAAGGCCATAAATGTGCCCACTAGTTCACTAGTAAGATCATTTTGAGGCTTACTAGTTGACATGTAAGCCACAAAACGCTCACTAATTCACTAGTAAGGTCATTTTGACGCTTACTAGTGAACATGTGAGCCACAAAACGCCCACTATTAGTAAGATCATTTTGAGGCTTACTTGTTGACATGTAAGCCGCAAAACGCCCACTAGTTCACTAGTAAGATCATTATGAGGCTTACTAGTTGACATGTAAGCCACAAAATCCCCACTAGTTCACTAGTAAGATCATTTTGAGGCTTACTAGTTGACATGTAAGCCGCAAAACGCCCACTAGTTCACTGGTAAGATCATTTTGAGGCTTACTAGTCAACATGTAAGGCCATAAATGTGCCCACTAGTTCACTAGTAAGATCTTTTCTAGGCTTACTAGTTGACATGTAAGCCACAAACGCCCACTAGTTCACTAGTAAGATCATTTTGAGGCTTACGAGTGAAGATGTAAGCCACAAAACGCCCACTAGTTCACTAGTAAGATCATTTTGAGGCTTACTAGTTGACATGTAAGCCACAAAACGCTCACTAATTCACTAGTAAGGTCATTTTGACGCTTACTAGTGAACATGTAAGCCACAAAACGCCCACTAGTTCATTAGTAAGATCATTTTGAGGTTTACTTGTTGACATGTAAGCCGCAAAACACCCACTAGTTCACTAGTAAGATCATTTTGACGCTTACTCGTGAACATGTAAGCCACAAAACGCCCACTCGTTTACTAGTAAGATCATTTTGACGCTTACTAGTGAACACGTAAGGCCATAAATGTGCCCACTAGTTCACTAGTAAGATCATATTGAGGCTTACTATTTGACATGTAAGTCACAAAACGCCCACTAGTTCACTAGTAAGATCATTTTGAGGCTTACTAGTGAACATGTAAGCCACAAAACGCCCACTAGTTCACTAGTAAGATCATTTTGAGGCTTACTAGTGAACATGTAAGCCACAAAACGCCCACTAGTTCACTAGTAAGGTCATTTTGACGCTTACTCGTGAACATGTAAGCCACAAATTGTCACTAGTTCACTAGTAAGGTCATTTTGACGCTTACTAGTTAACATGTAAGCCACAAAACGCCCACTAGTTCACTGGTAAGATCATTTTGAGGCTTACTAGTGAACATGTAAGGCCGTAAATGTGCCCACTAGTTCACTAGTAAGATCATTTTGAGGCTTACTAGTTGACATGTAAGCCACAAACGCCCACTAGTTCACTAGTAAGATCATTTTGAGGCTTACGAGTGAAGATGTAAGCCACAAAACGCCCACTAGTTCACTAGTAAGATCATTTTGAGGCTTACTAGTTGACATGTAAGCCACAAAACGCTCACTAATTCACTAGTAAGGTCATTTTGACGCTTACTAGTGAACATGTAAGCCACAAAACGCCCACTAGTTCATTAGTAAGATCATTTTGAGGTTTACTTGTTGACATGTAAGCCGCAAAACTCCCACTAGTTCACTCGTAAGATCATTTTGAGGCTTACTAGTTGACATGCAAGCGGCAAAACACCCACTAGTTCACTAGTAAGATCATTTTGACGCTTACTCGTGAACATGTAAGCCACAAAACGCCCACTAGTATACTAGTAAGATCATTTTGAGGCTTACAAGTGAACATGTACGGCCATCAATGTTCCCACTAGTTCACTCGTAAGATCATTTTGGGGCTTACTAGTTGACATGTAAGCCACAAAATCCCCACTAGTTCACTAGTAAGATCATTTTGAGGCTTACTAGTTGACATGTAAGCCGAAAAACGCCCACTAGTTCACTGGTAAGATCATTTTGAGGCTAACTAGTTGACATGTAAGCCACAAAACGCCCACTAGTTCACTAGTAAGATCATTTTGAGGCTTACAAGTGAAGATGTAAGCCACAAAACGCCCACTCGTTTACTAGTAAGATCATTTTGACGCTTACTAGTGAACACGTAAGGCCATAAATGTGCCCACTAGTTCACTAGTAAGATCATTTTGAGGCGTACTAGTTGACATGTAAGCCGCAAAACGCCCACTAGTTCACGAGTAAGATCATTTTGAGGCTTACTAGTGAAAATGTAAGTGCCCACTAGTTCACTAGTGAGATCATTTTGACGCTTACTAGTGAACATGTAAGGCTATAAATGTGCCCACTAGTTCACTAGTAAGATAATTTTGAGGCTTACTAGTTGACATGTAAGCCACAAAACGCCCACTAGTTCACTAGTAAGATCATTTTGACGCTTACTAGTGAACATGTAAGCCACAAAACGCCCACTAGTTCATTAGTAAGATCATTTTGAGGTTTACTTGTTGAAATGTAAGCCGCAAAACGCAGACTAGTTCACTAGTAAGATCATTTTGACGCTTACTCGTGAACATGTAAGCCACAAAACGCCCACTAGTTCACTGGTAAGATACTTTTGAGGCTTACTAGTGAACATGTAAGGCCATAAATGTGCCCACTAGTTCACTAGTAAGATCATTTTGAGGCTTACTGGTTGACATGTAAGCCACAAAACGCCCCTTAGCTCACTCGTAAGATCATTTTGAGGCTTACTAGTTGACATGTAAGCCACAAAACGCCCACTAGTTCACGAGTAAGATCATTTTGAGGCTTACTAGTTGACATGTAAGCCACAAAACGCCCACTAGTTCACGAGTAAGATCATTTTGAGGCTTACGAGTGAAGATGTAAGCCACAAAACGCCCACTAGTTCACTAGTAAGATCATTTTGACGCTTACTAGTGAACACGTAAGGCCATAAATGTGCCCACTATTTCACTAGTAAGATCATTTTGAGGCTTACTAGTGAACATGTAAGCCACAAAACGCCCACTAGTTCACTAGTAAGATCATTTTGAGGCTTACTTGTTGACATGTAAGCCGCAAAACGCCCACTAGTTCACTCGTAAGATCATTTTGAGGCTTACTAGTTGACATGCAAGCCGCAAAATGCCCACTAGTTCACTAGTAAGATCATTTTGACGCTTACTAGTGAATATGTAAGGCCATAAATGTGCCCACTAGTTCACTAGTAAGATCATTTTGAGGCTTACTAGTTGACATGTAAGCCACAAAACGCTCACTAATTCACTAGTAAGGTCATTTTGACGCTTACTAGTGAACATGTGAGCCACAAAACGCCCACTATTAGTAAGATCATTTTGAGGCTTACTTGTTGACATGTAAGCCGCAAAACGCCCACTAGTTCACTAGTAAGATCATTATGAGGCTTACTAGTTGACATGTAAGCCACAAAATCCCCACTAGTTCACTAGTAAGATCATTTTGAGGCTTACTAGTTGACATGTAAGCCGCAAAACGCCCACTAGTTCACTGGTAAGATCATTTTGAGGCTTACTAGTCAACATGTAAGGCCATAAATGTGCCCACTAGTTCACTAGTAAGATCTTTTCTAGGCTTACTAGTTGACATGTAAGCCACAAACGCCCACTAGTTCACTAGTAAGATCATTTTGAGGCTTACGAGTGAAGATGTAAGCCACAAAACGCCCACTAGTTCACTAGTAAGATCATTTTGAGGCTTACTAGTTGACATGTAAGCCACAAAACGCTCACTAATTCACTAGTAAGGTCATTTTGACGCTTACTAGTGAACAAGTAAGCCACAAAACGCCCACTAGTTCATTAGTAAGATCATTTTGAGGTTTACTTGTTGACATGTAAGCCGCAAAACACCCACTAGTTCACTAGTAAGATCATTTTGACGCTTACTCGTGAACATGTAAGCCACAAAACGCCCACTCGTTTACTAGTAAGATCATTTTGACGCTTACTAGTGAACACGTAAGGCCATAAATGTGCCCACTAGTTCACTAGTAAGATCATATTGAGGCTTACTATTTGACATGTAAGTCACAAAACGCCCACTAGTTCACTAGTAAGATCATTTTGAGGCTTACTAGTGAACATGTAAGCCACAAAACGCCCACTAGTTCACTAGTAAGATCATTTTGAGGCTTACTAGTGAACATGTAAGCCACAAAACGCCCACTAGTTCACTAGTAAGGTCATTTTGACGCTTACTCGTGAACATGTAAGCCACAAATTGTCACTAGTTCACTAGTAAGGTCATTTTGACGCTTACTAGTTAACATGTAAGCCACAAAACGCCCACTAGTTCACTGGTAAGATCATTTTGAGGCTTACTAGTGAACATGTAAGGCCATAAATGTGCCCACTAGTTCACTAGTAAGATCATTTTGAGGCTTACTAGTTGACATGTAAGCCACAAACGCCCACTAGTTCACTAGTAAGATCATTTTGAGGCTTACGAGTGAAGATGTAAGCCACAAAACGCCCACTAGTTCACTAGTAAGATCATTTTGAGGCTTACTAGTTGACATGTAAGCCACAAAACGCTCACTAATTCACGAGGAAGGTCATTTTGACGCTTACTAGTGAACATGTAAGCCACAAAACGCCCACTAGTTCATTAGTAAGATCATTTTGAGGTTTACTTGTTGACATGTAAGCCGCAAAACTCCCACTAGTTCACTCGTAAGATCATTTTGAGGCTTACTAGTTGACATGCAAGCGGCAAAACACCCACTAGTTCACTAGTAAGATCATTTTGACGCTTACTCGTGAACATGTAAGCCACAAAACGCCCACTAGTATACTAGTAAGATCATTTTGAGGCTTACAAGTGAACATGTACGGCCATCAATGTTCCCACTAGTTCACTCGTAAGATCATTTTGGGGCTTACTAGTTGACATGTAAGCCACAAAATCCCCACTAGTTCACTAGTAAGATCATTTTGAGGCTTACTAGTTGACATGTAAGCCGAAAAACGCCCACTAGTTCACTGGTAAGATCATTTTGAGGCTAACTAGTTGACATGTAAGCCACAAAACGCCCACTAGTTCACTAGTAAGATCATTTTGAGGCTTACAAGTGAAGATGTAAGCCACAAAACGCCCACTCGTTTACTAGTAAGATCATTTTGACGCTTACTAGTGAACACGTAAGGCCATAAATGTGCCCACTAGTTCACTAGTAAGATCATATTGAGGCTTACTATTTGACATGTAAGTCACAAAACGCCCACTAGTTCACTAGTAAGATCATTTTGAGGCTTACTAGTGAACATGTAAGCCACAAAACGCCCACTAGTTCACTAGTAAGGTCATTTTGACGCTTACTCGTGAACATGTAAGCCACAAATTGTCACTAGTTCACTAGTAAGGTCATTTTGACGCTTACCCGTGAACATGTAAGCCACAGAACGCCCACTTGTTCACTAGTAAGATCATTTTGAGGCTTACTAGTGAACATGTAAGGCCATAAATGTGCCCACTAGTTCACTAGTAAGATCATTTTGACGCCTACTAGTGAACATGTAAGCCACAAAACACTCACTAGTTCACTAGTAAGGTCATTTTGACACTTACTAGTGAACATGTAAGCCACAAAACGCTCACTAGTTCACTAGTAAGATCATTTTGAGGCTTACTAGTGAACATGTAAGGCCATAAATGTGCCCACTAGTTCACTAGTAAGATCATTTTGAGGCTTAGTAGTTGACATGTAAGCCATGTAAGTTGACGGTTACGTATGGGCACACCTTAAATTCAAATGAGCCAATCAGCGTATCGTATATGCTGACGCTTAGGTATGGCACCCTTAAATTCAAATGGGCCAATCAGCGCATCGTATATGCTGACGCTTAGGTATGGGCACACCTTAAATTCAAATGAGCCAATCAGCGCATCGTATATGCCGACGCTAATGTATGGGCACACTTTCATTTCAGAGGAGCCATCAGGCGCCGACAGGTATGGCAGCCTCAGTCACACGCTCCCTAGTATTATCCCTGTTTTTGTCATTTTCGTTTGTTTTTGGCGACCCTGAGCGGCTTACTTACACGAGGGAAACGTTGCTGCGCATTGGGGAGGCTACGCTAGGTCTTTTTTCACCAGCACACGAAAATCCACAAGGTTTTTCGGAGCTAATCGCGAGCGGAGCGGCTGCGCTGTACGGAGCATGGAAACGCCGCCGGAGGAGGGGGAAGCGAGCCGGCGTGCTCGTTAAGCTCCGGCAGCGCGGATTTCAAACCCCGCTCCCATCGATCCATCTTGCTAATCTACGATCTCTGCCAACTAAGATGGATGGACTTTTTCTCACAAAGACCAACAAAACCTTTGCACGCTACATCTACCCAGCTTCCGCCTTCTCCGAGCCGACCGCGACACGGAGCTATCAGGGAAAACGAGAGGTGGTGGGATTTGTTTCTATATAAACGAAGAATGGTGCACTGATGTCACGAAGCTCGACGCACACTGCAGCCCGGACCTGGAGTCGCTGTCTTTAAACTGCAAGCCATTCTACTCGCCACGTGAGTTCACCTCCTTTTTACTAGTCGGTGTTTTCATTGTGCCACAAGCTAACGCTAACACGGCGATACAAACGCTAGCCAAACAAGTAAACAAACTCGAACTAAAATACCCAGAGTCACCCCTGATCATTTTGGGCGATTTTAATAGAGCACATCTTAACCGTGAACTTCCCAGATATAAGCAGCACATCGACTGTTTCACCAGAGAAGGCAACATTCTAGACCACTGCTATACAACAATAAAAAATGCATACCGATCGGTCGCCCGTGCAGCATTGGGTCTTTCTGACCACAATGTAATCCACTTAATACCTACATACAGACAGAAACTCAAATGTGTTAAACCGGTTGTTAAGACTGTGAAAAAAAATGGACGGATGAAGCAAAGCTAGCTCTACAAGAATGCTTAGACTGCACTGATTGGGGCGTCTTTGAAACTTCAACGGGCACACTGGATGAATACACAGACACTGTAACATCATACATCAGTTTCTGTGAGCACGTGTGTACCAACGAAGTTCTTCCGCCATGGTTTACTCCCAAACTCGGGCAACTCAGGAAAGAGAAAGAGGCTGCATTTAGAAGTGGAGATCGGGCACTGTACAAACACGCCCGAAACCAATTGACAAAGGAAGTTAACATCGCTAAGAGAAGCTATGCAGAGAGTCTGAAAAACCAGTTCTCTGCTAAAGACTCTGCATCGGTATGGAATGGCCTGAAAGCAATCACTAACTATAGAATGCCACCCCCCCCCCAAACAGTGAACAATAAGGGTCTTGCTAATGAACTAAACATGTTTTTCTGCCGATTTGAAAAGGACACCCCCATTTCCTACACACACCCACCTCTACCAGAAACCACTCTACCTACTCTAAACCTATCTTTTGGTTTAATGACAATGGCATTCCAATTACTTAGGGCATTGTTTTAGTTTGACTAGTTGTCATTTTATGAAAAGAAAATTGGGAAAGTCACAATGCTGCCTGTGGTTTGTGGTATTTTTTTTCCACAGCAAGAAAATTCAGTTTATGATGCAAGTTTGAATGACTAAATTATTGGAGTAGGCCTTAATCCCTTTGATGACATGAAAAATAGTGACTCCCCATAGACAAAGGGAAATGTGTATTACAAAGCCGTAACAGTCTCAGTTGTAAAAAAAAAAGATTGTCTCTGCTTTGCAATTGGGAAAAAATATATTTATTTCATAAACCATACACTGTTTTAGGACTCAGAGACAGACAACCATTTACAAAGACTCACCGTCAACACTATAGCCCATTTATAGTGTAGTGATAAATGGACCTTTTTTTGTTTTCCGCTATCCATTTAGTGGCAGTATGTACTAGTATGGTGACCTGGTAAAACTCACCAAGGTGAGCATGTATGTTTGCTGGTTGGTTTTAGTTTGTGCTGGTTATCTTGTAAAACATTCACAAAGTGCAAAGTAATTAACAAGATTTAATAAGAAAGAGCAAATCCCAGGATGAGTGTATGTGCATGCTTGTCACAGATAAGAGACAAAAAAGACTGGTGTGTTTGATGAGGATATTATATCGAAACATTTTCAATTGAGTTTTAGAAATTAAATGAAACCACTTTTTACAATGCTCAAGGTAAGTTTAACATGTGACGTAAAAATAAAACATCTAATGTTGAACTTGAAAATAAAGAAAAATACTGCCAAGTAGAATATGCATTACAAAATGTTAAGCACACATAAAGGGAACAGGAGCAGCTCTGCTTGGCTATCAGGAATTAGAGCAGGCAAACATACATAGGATGATGCACTGTATGCATAGTAGTAATGCTAAAAAAAATACAAATAAATACTAGTTCACTAGTAAGATCATTTTGACGCTTACTAGTGAACATGTAAGGCCATAAATGTGCCCACTAGTTCACTAATAAGATCGTTTTGAGGCTTACTAGTTGACATGTAAGCCACAAAACGCCCACTAGTTCACTCGTAAGATCATTTTGAGGCTTACTAGTGAAGATGTAAGCCACAAAACGCCCACTTGTTCACTAGTAAGATCATTTTGAGGCTTACTGGTTGACATGCAAGCCACAAAATGCCCACTAGTTCACTAGTAAGATCATTTTGAGGCTTACTAGTTGACATGTAAGCCGCAAAACGCCCACTAGTTCACTGGTAAGATAATTTTGACGCTTACTAGTGAACATGTAAGCCACAAAACGCTCACTAGTTCACTAGTAAGATCATTTTGACGCCTACTAGTGAACATGTAAGCCACAAAACGCTCACTAGTTCACTCGTAAGATCATTTTGAGGCTTACTAGTTGACATGTAAGCCGCAAAACGCCCACTAGCTCACTCGTAAGATCATTTTGACTCTTACTAGTGAACATGTAAGCCGCAAAACGCACACTAGTTCACTAGTAAGATCATTTTGAGGCTTACTAGTTGACATGTAAGCCGCAAAACACCTACTAGTTCACTAGTAAGATCATTTTGACGCTTACTAGTGAACATGTTAGGTCATAAATGTGCCCACTAGTTCACTAGTAAGATCATTTTGAGACTTACTAGTTGACATGTAAGCCGCAAAACGCCCACTAGTTCACTAGTAAGATCATTTTTATGCTTACTAGTGAACATGTAAGGCCATAAATGTGCCCACTAGGTCACTAGTAAGATCATTTTGACGCTTACTAGTGAACATGTAAGGCCATAAATGTGCCCACTAGTTCACTAGTAAGGTCATTTTGACGCTTACTAGTGAACATGTAAGCCACAAAACGCTCACTAGTAAGGTCATTTTGAGGCTTACTAGTGAAGATGTAAGCCAGAAAACGCCTACTAGTTCACTAGTAAGATCATTTTGACGCTTACTAGTGAACATGTAAGGCACAAAACGCTCACTAGTTCACTAGTAAGGTCATTTTGACGCTTACTAGTGAACATGTAAGCCACAAAACGCCCACTAGTTCACTAGTAAGATCATTTTGACTCTTACTAGTGAACATGTAAGGCCATAAATGTGCCCACTAGTTCACTAGTAAGATCATTTTGACGCTTACTAGTGAGCATGTAAGGCCATAAATGTGCCCACTAGTTCACTAGTAAGATCATTTTGACGCTTACTAGTGAACATGTAAGGCCATAAATGTGCCCACTAGTTCACTAGTAAGATCATTTTGAGGCTTACTACTTGACATGTAAGCCGCAAAACGCCCACTAGTTCACTAGTAAGATCATTTTGAGGCTTACTAGGTGACATGTAAGCCACAAAATGCCCACTAGTTCACTAGTAAGATCATTTTGACGCTTACTAGTGAACATGTAAGGCCATAAATGTGCCCACTAGTTCACTAGTAGGATCATTTTGACGCTTACTAGTGAACATGTAAGGCCATAAATGTGCCCACTAGTTCACTAGTAAGATCATTTTGAGGCTTACTAATTGACATGTAAGCCACAAAACGCCCACTAGTAAGATCATTTTGAGGCGTACTAGTTGACATGTAAGCCGCAAAACGCCCACTAGTTCACGAGTAAGATCATTTTGAGGCTTACTAGTGAAGATGTAAGGCTATAAATGTGCCCACTAGTTCACTAGTAAGATAATTTTGAGGCTTACTAGTTGACATGTAAGCCACAAAACGCCCACTAGTTCACTAGTAAGATCATTTTGACGCTTACTAGTGAACATATAAGGCCATAAATGTGCCCACTAGTTCACTAGTAAGATCATTTTGAGGCTTACTAGTTGACATGTAAGCCACAAAACGCTCACTAATTCACTAGTAAGGTCATTTTGACGCTTACTAGTGAACATGTAAGCCACAAAACGCCCACTAGTTCATTAGTAAGATCATTTTGAGGTTTACTTGTTGACATGTAAGCCGCAAAACGCCGACTAGTTCACTAGTAAGATCATTTTGACGCTTACTCGTGAACATGTAAGCCACAAAACGCCCACTAGTTCACTGGTAAGATACTTTTGAGGCTTACTAGTGAACATGTAAGGCCATAAATGTGCCCACTAGTTCACTAGTAAGATCATTTTGAGGCTTACTGGTTGACATGTAAGCCACAAAACGCCCCTTAGCTCACTCGTAAGATCATTTTGAGGCTTACTAGTTGACATGTAAGCCACAAAACGCCCACTAGTTCACTAGTAAGGTCATTTTGAGGCTTACTAGTGAAGATGTAAGCCACAAAACGCCTACTAGTTCACTAGTAAGATCATTTTGACGCTTACTAGTGAACATGTAAGGCACAAAACGCTCACTAGTTCACTAGTAAGGTCATTTTGACGCTTACTAGTGAACATGTAAGCCACAAAACGCCCACTAGTTCACTAGTAAGATCATTTTGACGCTTACTAGTGAGCATGTAAGGCCATAAATGTGCCCACTAGTTCACTAGTAAGATCATTTTGACGCTTACTAGTGAACATGTAAGGCCATAAATGTGCCCACTAGTTCACTAGTAAGATCATTTTGAGGCTTACTACTTGACATGTAAGCCGCAAAACGCCCACTAGTTCACTAGTAAGATCATTTTGAGGCTTACTAGGTGACATGTAAGCCACAAAATGCCCACTAGTTCACTAGTAAGATCATTTTGACGCTTACTAGTGAACATGTAAGGCCATAAATGTGCCCACTAGTTCACTAGTAGGATCATTTTGACGCTTACTAGTGAACATGTAAGGCCATAAATGTGCCCACTAGTTCACTAGTAAGATCATTTTGAGGCTTACTAATTGACATGTAAGCCACAAAACGCCCACTAGTAAGATCATTTTGAGGCGTACTAGTTGACATGTAAGCCGCAAAACGCCCACTAGTTCACGAGTAAGATCATTTTGAGGCTTACTAGTGAAGATGTAAGGCTATAAATGTGCCCACTAGTTCACTAGTAAGATAATTTTGAGGCTTACTAGTTGACATGTAAGCCACAAAACGCCCACTAGTTCACTAGTAAGATCATTTTGACGCTTACTAGTGAACATATAAGGCCATAAATGTGCCCACTAGTTCACTAGTAAGATCATTTTGAGGCTTACTAGTTGACATGTAAGCCACAAAACGCTCACTAATTCACTAGTAAGGTCATTTTGACACTTACTAGTGAACATGTAAGCCACAAAACGCCCACTAGTTCATTAGTAAGATCATTTTGAGGTTTACTTGTTGACATGTAAGCCGCAAAACGCCGACTAGTTCACTAGTAAGATCATTTTGACGCTTACTCGTGAACATGTAAGCCACAAAACGCCCACTAGTTCACTGGTAAGATACTTTTGAGGCTTACTAGTGAACATGTAAGGCCATAAATGTGCCCACTAGTTCACTAGTAAGATCATTTTGAGGCTTACTGGTTGACATGTAAGCCACAAAACGCCCCTTAGCTCACTCGTAAGATCATTTTGAGGCTTACTAGTTGACATGTAAGCCACAAAACGCCCACTAGTTCACTAGTAAGGTCATTTTGAGGCTTACTAGTGAAGATGTAAGCCACAAAACGCCTACTAGTTCACTAGTAAGATCATTTTGACGCTTACTAGTGAACATGTAAGGCACAAAACGCTCACTAGTTCACTAGTAAGGTCATTTTGACGCTTACTAGTGAACATGTAAGCCACAAAACGCCCACTAGTTCACTAGTAAGATCATTTTGACTCTTACTAGTGAACATGTAAGGCCATAAATGTGCCCACTAGTTCACTAGTAAGATCATTTTGACGCTTACTAGTGAGCATGTAAGGCCATAAATGTGCCCACTAGTTCACTAGTAAGATCATTTTGACGCTTACTAGTGAACATGTAAGGCCATAAATGTGCCCACTAGTTCACTAGTAAGATCATTTTGAGGCTTACTAATTGACATGTAAGCCACAAAACGCCCACTAGTTCACTAGTAAGATCATTTTGAGGCTTACTAGTTGACATGTAAGCCACAAAACGCCCACTAGTTCACTAGTAAGATCATTTTGACGCTTACTAGTGAACATGTAAGGCCATAAATGTGCCCACTAGTTCACTAGTAAGATCATTTTGAGGCTTACTAGTTGACATGTAAGCCACAAAACGCTCACTAATTCACTAGTAAGGTCATTTTGACGCTTACTAGTGAACATGTAAGCCACAAAACGCCCACTAGTTCATTAGTAAGATCATTTTGAGGTTTACTTGTTGAAATGTAAGCCGCAAAACGCAGACTAGTTCACTAGTAAGATCATTTTGAGGCTTACTAGTTGACATGTAAGCCGCAAAACGCCCACTAGTTCACTGGTAAGATACTTTTGAGGCTTACTAGTGAACATGTAAGGCCATAAATGTGCCCACTAGTTCACTAGTAAGATCATTTAGAGGCTTACTGGTTGACATGTAAGCCACAAACGCCCACTAGTTCACTAGTAAGATCATTTTGAGGCTTACGAGTGAAGATGTAAGCCGCAAAATGCCCACTAGTTCACTAGTAAGATCATTTTGAGGCTTACTAGTTGACATGTAAGCCACAAAACGCTCACTAATTCACTAGTAAGGTCATTTTGACGCTTACTAGTGAACATGTAAGCCACAAAACGCCCACTAGTTCATTAGTAAGATCATTTTGAGGTTTACTTGTTGACATGTAAGCCGCAAAACACCCACTAGTTCACTAGTAAGATCATTTTGACGCTTACTCGTGAACATGTAAGCCACAAAACGCCCACTAGTATATTAGTAAGATCATTTTGAGGCTTACAAGTGAACATGTACGGCCATCAATGTTCCAACTAGTTCACTCGTAAGATCATTTTGGGGCTTACTAGTTGACATGTAAGCCACAAAATCCCCACTAGTTCACTAGTAAGATCATTTTGAGGCTTACTAGTTGACATGTAAGCCGAAAAACGCCCACTAGTTCACTGGTAAGATCATTTTGAGGCTAACTAGTTGACATGTAAGCCACAAAACGCCCACTAGTTCACTAGTAAGATCATTTTGAGGCTTACAAGTGAAGATGTAAGCCACAAAACGCCCACTCGTTTACTAGTAAGATCATTTTGACGCTTACTAGTGAACACGTAAGGCCATAAATGTGCCCACTAGTTCACTAGTAAGATCATATTGAGGCTTACTATTTGACATGTAAGTCACAAAACGCCCACTAGTTCACTAGTAAGATCATTTTGAGGCTTACTAGTGAACATGTAAGCCACAAAACGCCCACTAGTTCACTAGTAAGATCATTTTGAGGCTTACTAGTGAACATGTAAGCCACAAAACGCCCACTAGTTCACTAGTAAGGTCATTTTGACGCTTACTCGTGAACATGTAAGCCACAAATTGTCACTAGTTCACTAGTAAGGTCATTTTGACGCTTACTAGTTAACATGTAAGCCACAAAACGCCCACTAGTTCACTGGTAAGATCATTTTGAGGCTTACTAGTGAACATGTAAGGCCATAAATGTGCCCACTAGTTCACTAGTAAGATCATTTTGAGGCTTACTAGTTGACATGTAAGCCACAAACGCCCACTAGTTCACTAGTAAGATCATTTTGAGGCTTACGAGTGAAGATGTAAGCCACAAAACGCCCACTAGTTCACTAGTAAGATCATTTTGAGGCTTACTAGTTGACATGTAAGCCACAAAACGCTCACTAATTCACTAGTAAGGTCATTTTGACGCTTACTAGTGAACATGTAAGCCACAAAACGCCCACTAGTTCATTAGTAAGATCATTTTGAGGTTTACTTGTTGACATGTAAGCCGCAAAACTCCCACTAGTTCACTCGTAAGATCATTTTGAGGCTTACTAGTTGACATGCAAGCGGCAAAACACCCACTAGTTCACTAGTAAGATCCTTTTGACGCTTACTCGTGAACATGTAAGCCACAAAACGCCCACTAGTATACTAGTAAGATCATTTTGAGGCTTACAAGTGAACATGTACGGCCATCAATGTTCCCACTAGTTCACTCGTAAGATCATTTTGGGGCTTACTAGTTGACATGTAAGCCACAAAATCCCCACTAGTTCACTAGTAAGATCATTTTGAGGCTTACTAGTTGACATGTAAGCCGCAAAACGCCCACTAGTTCACTGGTAAGATCATTTTGAGGCTAACTAGTTGACATGTAAGCCACAAAACGCCCACTAGTTCACTAGTAAGATCATTTTGAGGCTTACAAGTGAAGATGTAAGCCACAAAACGCCCACTCGTTTACTAGTAAGATCATTTTGACGCTTACTAGTGAACACGTAAGGCCATAAATGTGCCCACTAGTTCACTAGTAAGATCATATTGAGGCTTACTATTTGACATGTAAGTCACAAAACGCCCACTAGTTCACTAGTAAGATCATTTTGAGGCTTACTAGTGAACATGTAAGCCACAAAACGCCCACTAGTTCACTAGTAAGGTCATTTTGACGCTTACTCGTGAACATGTAAGCCACAAATTGTCACTACTTCACTAGTAAGGTCATTTTGACGCTTACCCGTGAACATGTAAGCCACAGAACGCCCACTAGTTCACTAGTAAGATCATTTTGAGGCTTACTAGTGAACATGTAAGGCCATAAATGTGCCCACTAGTTCACTAGTAAGATCATTTTGACGCCTACTAGTGAACATGTAAGCCACAAAACACTCACTAGTTCACTAGTAAGGTCATTTTGACACTTACTAGTGAACATGTAAGCCACAAAACGCTCACTAGTTCACTAGTAAGATCATTTTGAGGCTTACTAGTGAACATGTAAGGCCATAAATGTGCCCACTAGTTCACTAGTAAGATCATTTTGAGGCTTAGTAGTTGACATGTAAGCCACAAAATGCCCACTAGTTCACTAGTAAGATCATTGTGAGGCTTACTAGTTGACATGTAAGCCGCAAAACGCCCACTAGTTCATTAGTAAGATCATTATGAGGCTTACTTGTTGACATGTAAGCCGCAAAACGCCCACTAGTTCACTCGTAAGATCATTTTGATGCTTACTAGTTGACATGCAAGCCGCAAAACGCCCACTAGTTCACTAGTAAGATCATTTTGACGCTTACTCGTGAACATGTAAGCCACAAAACGCCCACTAGTTCACTAGTAAGGTCATTTTGACGCTTACTAGTGAACATGTAAGCCACAAAACGCCCACTAGTTCATTAGGAAGATCATTTTGAGGCTTACTTGTTGACATGTAAGCCGCAAAACGCCCACTAGTTCACTAGTAAGATCATTTTGACGCTTACTAGTGAACATGTAAGCCACAAAACGCCCACTAGTTCACTAGTAAGATCATTTTGACGCTTACTAGTGAACATGTAAGCCACAAAACTCCCACTAGTTCACTCGTAAGATCATTTTGAGGCTTACTAGTTGACATGCAAGCGGCAAAACACCCACTAGTTCATTAGTAAGATCCTTTTGACGCTTACTCGTGAACATGTAAGCCACAAAACGCCCACTAGTATACTAGTAAGATCATTTTGAGGCTTACAAGTGAACATGTACGGCCATCAATGTTCCCACTAGTTCACTCGTAAGATCATTTTGGGGCTTACTAGTTGACATGTAAGCCACAAAATCCCCACTAGTTCACTAGTAAGATCATTTTGAGGCTTACTAGTTGACATGTAAGCCGCAAAACGCCCACTAGTTCACTGGTAAGATCATTTTGAGGCTAACTAGTTGACATGTAAGCCACAAAACGCCCACTAGTTCACTAGTAAGATCATTTTGAGGCTTACAAGTGAAGATGTAAGCCACAAAACGCCCACTCGTTTACTAGTAAGATCATTTTGACGCTTACTAGTGAACACGTAAGGCCATAAATGTGCCCACTAGTTCACTAGTAAGATCATATTGAGGCTTACTATTTGACATGTAAGTCACAAAACGCCCACTAGTTCACTAGTAAGATCATTTTGAGGCTTACTAGTGAACATGTAAGCCACAAAACGCCCACTAGTTCACTAGTAAGGTCATTTTGACGCTTACTCGTGAACATGTAAGCCACAAATTGTCACTAGTTCACTAGTAAGGTCATTTTGACGCTTACCCGTGAACATGTAAGCCACAGAACGCCCACTAGTTCACTAGTAAGATCATTTTGAGGCTTACTAGTGAACATGTAAGGCCATAAATGTGCCCACTAGTTCACTAGTAAGATCATTTTGACGCCTACTAGTGAACATGTAAGCCACAAAACACTCACTAGTTCACTAGTAAGGTAATTTTGACACTTACTAGTGAACATGTAAGCCACAAAACGCTCACTAGTTCACTAGTAAGATCATTTTGAGGCTTACTAGTGAACATGTAAGGCCATAAATGTGCCCACTAGTTCACTAGTAAGATCATTTTGAGGCTTAGTAGTTGACATGTAAGCCACAAAATGCCCACTAGTTCACTAGTAAGATCATTGTGAGGCTTACTAGTTGACATGTAAGCCGCAAAACGCCCACTAGTTCATTAGTAAGATCATTATGAGGCTTACTTGTTGACATGTAAGCCGCAAAACGCCCACTAGTTCACTCGTAAGATCATTTTGATGCTTACTAGTTGACATGCAAGCCGCAAAACGCCCACTAGTTCACTAGTAAGATCATTTTGACGCTTACTCGTGAACATGTAAGCCACAAAACGCCCACTAGTTCACTAGTAAGGTCATTTTGACGCTTACTAGTGAACATGTAAGCCACAAAACGCCCACTAGTTCATTAGGAAGATCATTTTGAGGCTTACTTGTTGACATGTAAGCCGCAAAACGCCCACTAGTTCACTAGTAAGATCATTTTGACGCTTACTCGTGAACATGTAAGCCACAAAACGGCCACTAGTTCATTGGTAAGATCATTTTGAGGCTTACTAGTGAACATTTAAGCCACAAAACGCCCACTAGTTCACTAGTAAGATCATTTTGAGGCTTACTAGTTGACATGTAAGCCACAAAATCCCCACTAGTTCACTAGTAAGATCATTTTGAGGCTTACTAGTTGACATGTAAGCCGCAAAACGACCACTAGTTCACTGGTAAGATCATTTTGAGGCTTACTAGTGAACATGTAAGGCCATAAATGTGCCCACTAGTTCACTAGTAAGATCATTTTGAGGCTTACTAGTTGACATGTAAGCCACAAACGCCCACTAGTTCACTGGTAAGATCATTTTGAGGCTTACGAGTGAAGATGTAAGCCACAAAACGCCCACTAGTTCACTAGTAAGATCATTTTGAGGCTTACTAGTTGACATGTAAGCCACATAACGCTCACTAATTCACTAGTAAGGTCATTTTGACGCTTACTAGTGAACATGTAAGCCACAAAACGCCCACTAGTTCATTAGTAAGATAATTTTGAGGCTTCCTTGTTGACATGTAAGCCGCAAAACTCCCACTAGTTCACTCGTAAGATAATTTTGAGGCTTACTAGTTGACATGCAAGCCGCAAAACACCCACTAGTTCACTAGTAAGATCATTTTCACGCTTACTCGTGAAGATGTAAGCCACAAAACGCCCACTACTATCCTAGTAAGATCATTTTGAGGCTTACAAGTGAACATGTAAGGCCATAAATGTGCCCACTAGTTCACTCGTAAGATCATTTTGGGGCTTACTAGTTGACATGTAAGCCACAAAATCCCCACTAGTTCACTAGTAAGGTCATTTTGACGCTTACTCGTGAACATGTAAGCCACAAATTGTCACTAGTTCACTAGTAAGGTCATTTTGACACTTACTAGTGAACATGTAAGCCACAAAACGCTCACTAGTAAGGTCATTTTGAGGCTTACTAGTGAAGATGTAAGCCAGAAAACGCCTACTAGTTCACTAGTAAGATCATTTTGACGCTTACTAGTGAACATGTAAGGCACAAAACGCTCACTAGTTCACTAGTAAGGTCATTTTGACGCTTACTAGTGAACATGTAAGCCACAAAACGCCCACTAGTTCACTAGTAAGATCATTTTGACTCTTACTAGTGAACATGTAAGGCCATAAATGTGCCCACTAGTTCACTAGTAAGATCATTTTGACGCTTACTAGTGAGCATGTAAGGCCATAAATGTGCCCACTAGTTCACTAGTAAGATCATTTTGACGCTTACTAGTGAACATGTAAGGCCATAAATGTGCCCACTAGTTCACTAGTAAGATCATTTTGAGGCTTACTACTTGACATGTAAGCCGCAAAACGCCCACTAGTTCACTAGTAAGATCATTTTGAGGCTTACTAGGTGACATGTAAGCCACAAAATGCCCACTAGTTCACTAGTAAGATCATTTTGACGCTTACTAGTGAACATGTAAGGCCATAAATGTGCCCACTAGTTCACTAGTAGGATCATTTTGACGCTTACTAGTGAACATGTAAGGCCATAAATGTGCCCACTAGTTCACTAGTAAGATCATTTTGAGGCTTACTAATTGACATGTAAGCCACAAAACGCCCACTAGTAAGATCATTTTGAGGCGTACTAGTTGACATGTAAGCCGCAAAACGCCCACTAGTTCACGAGTAAGATCATTTTGAGGCTTACTAGTGAAGATGTAAGGCTATAAATGTGCCCACTAGTTCACTAGTAAGATAATTTTGAGGCTTACTAGTTGACATGTAAGCCACAAAACGCCCACTAGTTCACTAGTAAGATCATTTTGACGCTTACTAGTGAACATATAAGGCCATAAATGTGCCCACTAGTTCACTAGTAAGATCATTTTGAGGCTTACTAGTTGACATGTAAGCCACAAAACGCTCACTAATTCACTAGTAAGGTCATTTTGACGCTTACTAGTGAACATGTAAGCCACAAAACGCCCACTAGTTCATTAGTAAGATCATTTTGAGGTTTACTTGTTGACATGTAAGCCGCAAAACGCCGACTAGTTCACTAGTAAGATCATTTTGACGCTTACTCGTGAACATGTAAGCCACAAAACGCCCACTAGTTCACTGGTAAGATACTTTTGAGGCTTACTAGTGAACATGTAAGGCCATAAATGTGCCCACTAGTTCACTAGTAAGATCATTTTGAGGCTTACTGGTTGACATGTAAGCCACAAAACGCCCCTTAGCTCACTCGTAAGATCATTTTGAGGCTTACTAGTTGACATGTAAGCCACAAAACGCCCACTAGTTCACTAGTAAGGTCATTTTGAGGCTTACTAGTGAAGATGTAAGCCACAAAACGCCTACTAGTTCACTAGTAAGATCATTTTGACGCTTACTAGTGAACATGTAAGGCACAAAACGCTCACTAGTTCACTAGTAAGGTCATTTTGACGCTTACTAGTGAACATGTAAGGCCATAAATGTGCCCACTAGTTCACTAGTAAGATCATTTTGACGCTTACTAGTGAGCATGTAAGGCCATAAATGTGCCCACTAGTTCACTAGTAAGATCATTTTGACGCTTACTAGTGAACATGTAAGGCCATAAATGTGCCCACTAGTTCACTAGTAAGATCATTTTGAGGCTTACTAATTGACATGTAAGCCACAAAACGCCCACTAGTTCACTAGTAAGATCATTTTGAGGCTTACTAGTTGACATGTAAGCCACAAAACGCCCACTAGTTCACTAGTAAGATCATTTTGACGCTTACTAGTGAACATGTAAGGCCATAAATGTGCCCACTAGTTCACTAGTAAGATCATTTTGAGGCTTACTAGTTGACATGTAAGCCACAAAACGCTCACTAATTCACTAGTAAGGTCATTTTGACGCTTACTAGTGAACATGTAAGCCACAAAACGCCCACTAGTTCATTAGTAAGATCATTTTGAGGTTTACTTGTTGAAATGTAAGCCGCAAAACGCAGACTAGTTCACTAGTAAGATCATTTTGAGGCTTACTAGTTGACATGTAAGCCGCAAAACGCCCACTAGTTCACTGGTAAGATACTTTTGAGGCTTACTAGTGAACATGTAAGGCCATAAATGTGCCCACTAGTTCACTAGTAAGATCATTTAGAGGCTTACTGGTTGACATGTAAGCCACAAACGCCCACTAGTTCACTAGTAAGATCATTTTGAGGCTTACGAGTGAAGATGTAAGCCGCAAAATGCCCACTAGTTCACTAGTAAGATCATTTTGAGGCTTACTAGTTGACATGTAAGCCACAAAACGCTCACTAATTCACTAGTAAGGTCATTTTGACGCTTACTAGTGAACATGTAAGCCACAAAACGCCCACTAGTTCATTAGTAAGATCATTTTGAGGTTTACTTGTTGACATGTAAGCCGCAAAACACCCACTAGTTCACTAGTAAGATCATTTTGACGCTTACTCGTGAACATGTAAGCCACAAAACGCCCACTAGTATATTAGTAAGATCATTTTGAGGCTTACAAGTGAACATGTACGGCCATCAATGTTCCAACTAGTTCACTCGTAAGATCATTTTGGGGCTTACTAGTTGACATGTAAGCCACAAAATCCCCACTAGTTCACTAGTAAGATCATTTTGAGGCTTACTAGTTGACATGTAAGCCGAAAAACGCCCACTAGTTCACTGGTAAGATCATTTTGAGGCTAACTAGTTGACATGTAAGCCACAAAACGCCCACTAGTTCACTAGTAAGATCATTTTGAGGCTTACAAGTGAAGATGTAAGCCACAAAACGCCCACTCGTTTACTAGTAAGATCATTTTGACGCTTACTAGTGAACACGTAAGGCCATAAATGTGCCCACTAGTTCACTAGTAAGATCATATTGAGGCTTACTATTTGACATGTAAGTCACAAAACGCCCACTAGTTCACTAGTAAGATCATTTTGAGGCTTACTAGTGAACATGTAAGCCACAAAACGCCCACTAGTTCACTAGTAAGATCATTTTGAGGCTTACTAGTGAACATGTAAGCCACAAAACGCCCACTAGTTCACTAGTAAGGTCATTTTGACGCTTACTCGTGAACATGTAAGCCACAAATTGTCACTAGTTCACTAGTAAGGTCATTTTGACGCTTACTAGTTAACATGTAAGCCACAAAACGCCCACTAGTTCACTGGTAAGATCATTTTGAGGCTTACTAGTGAACATGTAAGGCCATAAATGTGCCCACTAGTTCACTAGTAAGATCATTTTGAGGCTTACTAGTTGACATGTAAGCCACAAACGCCCACTAGTTCACTAGTAAGATCATTTTGAGGCTTACGAGTGAAGATGTAAGCCACAAAACGCCCACTAGTTCACTAGTAAGATCATTTTGAGGCTTACTAGTTGACATGTAAGCCGCAAAACGCCCACTAGTTCACTAGTAAGGTCATTTTGACGCTTACTAGTGAACATGTAAGCCACAAAACGCCCACTAGTTCATTAGTAAGATCATTTTGAGGTTTACTTGTTGACATGTAAGCCGCAAAACTCCCACTAGTTCACTCGTAAGATCATTTTGAGGCTTACTAGTTGACATGCAAGCGGCAAAACACCCACTAGTTCACTAGTAAGATCCTTTTGACGCTTACTCGTGAACATGTAAGCCACAAAACGCCCACTAGTATACTAGTAAGATCATTTTGAGGCTTACAAGTGAACATGTACGGCCATCAATGTTCCCACTAGTTCACTCGTAAGATCATTTTGGGGCTTACTAGTTGACATGTAAGCCACAAAATCCCCACTAGTTCACTAGTAAGATCATTTTGAGGCTTACTAGTTGACATGTAAGCCGCAAAACGCCCACTAGTTCACTGGTAAGATCATTTTGAGGCTAACTAGTTGACATGTAAGCCACAAAACGCCCACTAGTTCACTAGTAAGATCATTTTGAGGCTTACAAGTGAAGATGTAAGCCACAAAACGCCCACTCGTTTACTAGTAAGATCATTTTGACGCTTACTAGTGAACACGTAAGGCCATAAATGTGCCCACTAGTTCACTAGTAAGATCATATTGAGGCTTACTATTTGACATGTAAGTCACAAAACGCCCACTAGTTCACTAGTAAGATCATTTTGAGGCTTACTAGTGAACATGTAAGCCACAAAACGCCCACTAGTTCACTAGTAAGGTCATTTTGACGCTTACTCGTGAACATGTAAGCCACAAATTGTCACTAGTTCACTAGTAAGGTCATTTTGACGCTTACCCGTGAACATGTAAGCCACAGAACGCCCACTAGTTCACTAGTAAGATCATTTTGAGGCTTACTAGTGAACATGTAAGGCCATAAATGTGCCCACTAGTTCACTAGTAAGATCATTTTGACGCCTACTAGTGAACATGTAAGCCACAAAACACTCACTAGTTCACTAGTAAGGTCATTTTGACACTTACTAGTGAACATGTAAGCCACAAAACGCTCAGTAGTTCACTAGTAAGATCATTTTGAGGCTTACTAGTGAACATGTAAGGCCATAAATGTGCCCACTAGTTCACTAGTAAGATGATTTTGAGGCTTAGTAGTTGACATGTAAGCCACAAAATGCCCACTAGTTCACTAGTAAGATCATTGTGAGGCTTACTAGTTGACATGTAAGCCGCAAAACGCCCACTAGTTCATTAGTAAGATCATTATGAGGCTTACTTGTTGACATGTAAGCCGCAAAACGCCCACTAGTTCACTCGTAAGATCATTTTGATGCTTACTAGTTGACATGCAAGCCGCAAAACGCCCACTAGTTCACTAGTAAGATCATTTTGACGCTTACTCGTGAACATGTAAGCCACAAAACGCCCACTAGTTCACTAGTAAGGTCATTTTGACGCTTACTAGTGAACATGTAAGCCACAAAACGCCCACTAGTTCATTAGGAAGATCATTTTGAGGCTTACTTGTTGACATGTAAGCCGCAAAACGCCCACTAGTTCACTAGTAAGATCATTTTGACGCTTACTCGTGAACATGTAAGCCACAAAACGGCCACTAGTTCATTGGTAAGATCATTTTGAGGCTTACTAGTGAACATTTAAGCCACAAAACGCCCACTAGTTCACTAGTAAGATCATTTTGAGGCTTACTAGTTGACATGTAAGCCACAAAATCCCCACTAGTTCACTAGTAAGATCATTTTGAGGCTTACTAGTTGACATGTAAGCCGCAAAACGACCACTAGTTCACTGGTAAGATCATTTTGAGGCTTACTAGTGAACATGTAAGGCCATAAATGTGCCCACTAGTTCACTAGTAAGATCATTTTGAGGCTTACTAGTTGACATGTAAGCCACAAACGCCCACTAGTTCACTGGTAAGATCATTTTGAGGCTTACGAGTGAAGATGTAAGCCACAAAACGCCCACTAGTTCACTAGTAAGATCATTTTGAGGCTTACTAGTTGACATGTAAGCCACATAACGCTCACTAATTCACTAGTAAGGTCATTTTGACGCTTACTAGTGAACATGTAAGCCACAAAACGCCCACTAGTTCATTAGTAAGATAATTTTGAGGCTTCCTTGTTGACATGTAAGCCGCAAAACTCCCACTAGTTCACTCGTAAGATAATTTTGAGGCTTACTAGTTGACATGCAAGCCGCAAAACACCCACTAGTTCACTAGTAAGATCATTTTCACGCTTACTCGTGAAGATGTAAGCCACAAAACGCCCACTACTATCCTAGTAAGATCATTTTGAGGCTTACAAGTGAACATGTAAGGCCATAAATGTGCCCACTAGTTCACTCGTAAGATCATTTTGGGGCTTACTAGTTGACATGTAAGCCACAAAATCCCCACTAGTTCACTAGTAAGGTCATTTTGACGCTTACTCGTGAACATGTAAGCCACAAATTGTCACTAGTTCACTAGTAAGGTCATTTTGACACTTACTAGTGAACATGTAAGCCACAAAACGCTCACTAGTTCACTAGTAAGATCATTTTGAGGCTTACTAGTTGACATGTAAGCCGCAAAACGCCCACTAGTTCATTAGTAAGATCATTATGAGGCTTACTTGTTGACATGTAAGCCGCAAAACGCCCACTAGTTCACTCGTAAGATCATTTTGATGCTTACTAGTGAACATGTAAGCCACAAATTGTCACTAGTTCACTAGTAGGGTCATTTTGACGCTTACCCGTGAACATGTAAGCCACAGAACGCCCACTAGTTCACTAGTAAGATCATTTTGAGGCTTACTAGTGAACATGTAAGGCCATAAATGTGCCCACTAGTTCACTAGTAAGATCATTTTGACGCCTACTAGTGAACATGTAAGCCACAAAACACTCACTAGTTCACTAGTAAGGTCATTTTGACACTTACTAGTGAACATGTAAGCCACAAAACGCTCACTAGTTCACTAGTAAGATCATTTTGAGGCTTACTAGTGAACATGTAAGGCCATAAATGTGCCCACTAGTTCACTAGTAAGATCATTTTGAGGCTTAGTAGTTGACATGTAAGCCACAAAATGCCCACTAGTTCACTAGTAAGATCATTGTGAGGCTTACTAGTTGACATGTAAGCCGCAAAACGCCCACTAGTTCATTAGTAAGATCATTATGAGGCTTACTTGTTGACATGTAAGCCGCAAAACGCCCACTAGTTCACTCGTAAGATCATTTTGATGCTTACTAGTTGACATGCAAGCCGCAAAACGCCCACTAGTTCACTAGTAAGATCATTTTGACGCTTACTCGTGAACATGTAAGCCACAAAACGCCCACTAGTTCGCTAGTAAGGTCATTTTGACGCTTACTAGTGAACATGTAAGCCACAAAACGCCCACTAGTTCATTAGGAAGATCATTTTGAGGCTTACTTGTTGACATGTAAGCCGCAAAACGCCCACTAGTTCACTAGTAAGATCATTTTGACGCTTACTCGTGAACATGTAAGCCACAAAACGGCCACTAGTTCACTGGTAAGATCATTTTGAGGCTTACTAGTGAACATTTAAGCCACAAAACGCCCACTAGTTCACTAGTAAGATCATTTTGAGGCTTACTAGTTGACATGTAAGCCACAAAATCCCCACTAGTTCACTAGTAAGATCATTTTGAGGCTTACTAGTTGACATGTAAGCCGCAAAACGACCACTAGTTCACTGGTAAGATCATTTTGAGGCTTACTAGTGAACATGTAAGGCCATAAATGTGCCCACTAGTTCACTAGTAAGATCATTTTGAGGCTTACTAGTTGACATGTAAGCCACAAACACCCACTAGTTCACTGGTAAGATCATTTTGAGGCTTACGAGTGAAGATGTAAGCCACAAAACGCCAACTAGTTCAGTAGTAAGATCATTTTGAGGCTTACTAGTTGACATGTAAGCCACATAACGCTCACTAATTCACTAGTAAGGTCATTTTGATGCTTACTAGTGAACATGTAAGCCACAAAACGCCCACTAGTTCATTAGTAAGATAATTTTGAGGTTTCCTTGTTGACATGTAAGCCGCAAAACTCCCACTAGTTCACTCGTAAGATAATTTTGAGGCTTACTAGTTGACATGCAAGCCGCAAAACACCCACTAGTTCACTAGTAAGATCATTTTCACGCTTACTCGTGAAGATGTAAGCCACAAAACGCCCACTACTATCCTAGTAAGATCATTTTGAGGCTTACAAGTGAACATGTAAGGCCATAAATGTGCCCACTAGTTCACTCGTAAGATCATTTTGGGGCTTACTAGTTGACATGTAAGCCACAAAATCCCCACTAGTTCACTAGTAAGATCATTTTGAGGCTTACTAGTTGACATGTAAGCCGCAAAACGCCCACTAGTTTACTGGTAAGATCATTTTGAGGCTTACTAGTGAACATGTAAGGCCATAAATGTGCCCACTAGTTCACTAGTAAGATCATTTTGAGGCTAACTAGTTGACATGTAAGCCACAAAACGCCCACTAGTTCAATAGTAAGATCATTTTGAGGCTTACAAGTGAAGATGTAAGCCACAAAACGCCCACTAGTTTACTAGTAAGATCATTTTGACGCTTACTAGTGAACACGGAAGGCCATAAATATGCCCACTAGTTCACTAGTAAGATCATATTGAGGCTTACTATTTGACATATAAGCCACAAAACGCCCACTAGTTCACTAGTAAGATCATTTTGAGGCTTACTAGTGAACATGTAAGCCACAAAACGCCCACTTGTTCACTAGTAAGATCATTTTGACGCTTACTAGTGAACATGTAAGCCACAAAACGCTCACTAGTTCACAAGTAAGGTCATTGTGACGCTTACTAGTGAACACGTAAGCCACAAAAGAACCCACTAGTTCACTATTAAGATTATTTTGAGGCTTACTAGTTGACATGTAAGCCGCAAAACGCCCACTAGTTCACGAGTAAGATCATTTTCACGCTTACTTTTTGACATGTAAGGCCATAAACGTGCCCACTAGTTCACTAGTAAGATCATTTTGAGGCTTACTAGTTGACATGTAAGCCACAAAATGCCCACTAGTTCTCTAGTAAGATCATTTTGAGGCTTACTAGTGAAGATGTAAGCCACAAAACGCCCACTTGTTCACTAGTAAGATCATTTTGACGCTTACTAGTTAACATGTAAGCCACAAAACGCCCACTAGTTCACTAGTAAGATAATTTTGAGGCTTACTTGTTGACATGTAAGCCGCAAAATGCCCACTAGTTCACTCGTAAGATCATTTTGTGGCTTACTAGTTGACATGCAAGCCGCAAAACGCCCACTAGTTCACTAGTAAGATCATTTTGACGCTTACTAGTGAACATGTAAGGCCATAAATGTGCCCACTAGTTCACTAGTAAGATCATTTTGAGGCTTACTCGTTGACATGTAAGCCACAAAACGCTCACTAATTCACTAGTAAGGTCATTTTGACGCTTACTAGTGAACATGTAAGCCACAAAACGCCCACTAGTTCATTAGTAAGATCATTTTGAGGCTTACTTGTTGACATGTAAGCCGCAAAACGGCCACTAGTTCACTCGTAAGATCATTTTGATGCTTACTAGTTGACATGCAAGCCACAAAACGCCCACGAGTTCACTGGTAAGATCATTTTGAGGCTTACTAGTGAACATGTAAGGCCATAAATGTGCCCACTAGTTCACTGGTAAGATCATTTTGAGGCTTACTAGTTGACATATAAGCCGCAAAACCCCCACTAGTTCACTGGTAAGATCATTTTGAGGCTTACTTGTTGACATGTAAGCCGCAAAACGGCCACTAGTTCACTAGTAAGATCATTTTGACGCTTACTCGTGAACATGTAAGCCACAAAACGCCCACGAGTTCACTGGTAAGATCATTTTGAGGCTTACTAGTGAACATGTAAGGCCATAAATGTGCCCACTAGTTCACTGGTAAGATCATTCTGAGGCTTACTAGTTGACATGTAAGCCACAAAATCCCCACTAGTTCACTAGTAAGATCATTTTGAGGCTTACTAGTTGACATATAAGCAGCAAAACCCCCACTAGTTCACTGGTAAGATCGTTTTGAGGCTTACTAGTGAACATGTAAGGCCATAAATGTGCCCACTAGTTCACGAGTAAGATCATTTTGAGGCTTACTAGTTGACATGTAAGCCACAAAACGCCCACTAGTTCACTAGTAAGATCATTTTGAGTCTTACTAGTGAACATGTAAGCCACAAAACGCCCACTAGTTCACTAGTAAGATCATTTTGACGCTTACTAGTGAACATGTAAGCCACAAAACGCTCACTAGTTCATAAGTAAGGTCATTGTGACGCTTACTAGTGAACATGTCATCCACAAAAGAACCCACTAGTTCACTAGTAAGATCATTTTGAGGCTTACTAGTTGACATGTAAGCCACAAAACGCCCCTTAGCTCACTCGTAAGATCATTTTGAGGCTTACTAGTGAACATGTAAGCCACAAAACGCTCATTAGTTCACTAGTAAGGTCATTTTGACCCTTACTCGTGAACATGTAAGCCACAAAACGGCCACTAGTTCACTAGTAAGATCATTTTGAGGCTTACTATTGAACATGTAAGCCACAAAACGGCCACTAGTTCACTAGTAAGATCATTTTGAGGTTTACTTGTTGACATGTAAGCCGCAAAACGCCGACTAGTTCACTAGTAAGATCATTTTGACGCTTACTCGTGAACATGTAAGCCACAAAACGCCCACTAGTTCACTGGTAAGATACTTTTGAGGCTTACTAGTGAACATGTAAGGCCATAAATGTGCCCACTAGTTCACTAGTAAGATCATTTTGAGGCTTACTACTTGACATGTAAGCCGCAAAACGCCCACTAGTTCACTAGTAAGATCATTTTGAGGCTTACTAGGTGACATGTAAGCCACAAAATGCCCACTATTTCACTAGTAAGATCATTTTGACGCTTACTAGTGAACATGTAAGGCCATAAATGTGCCCACTAGTTCACTAGTAAGATCATTTTGAGGCTTACTAGTTGACATGTAAGCCACAAAACGCCCACTAGTAAGATCATTTTGAGGCGTACTAGTTGACATGTAAGCCGCAAAACGCCCACTAGTTCACGAGTAAGATCATTTTGAGGCTTACTAGTGAAGATGTAAGGCTATAAATGTGCCCACTAGTTCACTAGTAAGATAATTTTGAGGCTTACTAGTTGACATGTAAGCCACAAAACGCCCACTAGTTCACTAGTAAGATCATTTTGACGCTTACTAGTGAACATATAAGGCCATAAATGTGCCCACTAGTTCACTAGTAAGATCATTTTGAGGCTTACTAGTTGACATGTAAGCCACAAAACGCTCACTAATTCACTAGTAAGGTCATTTTGACGCTTACTAGTGAACATGTAAGCCCCAAAACGCCCACTAGTTCATTAGTAAGATCATTTTGAGGTTTACTTGTTGACATGTAAGCCGCAAAACGCCGACTAGTTCACTAGTAAGATCATTTTGACGCTTACTCGTGAACATGTAAGCCACAAAACGCCCACTAGTTCACTGGTAAGATACTTTTGAGGCTTACTAGTGAACATGTAAGGCCATAAATGTGCCCACTAGTTCACTAGTAAGATCATTTTGAGGCTTACTGGTTGACATGTAAGCCACAAAACGCCCCTTAGCTCACTCGTAAGATCATTTTGAGGCTTACTAGTTGACATGTAAGCCACAAAACGCCCACTAGTTCACTAGTAAGGTCATTTTGAGGCTTACTAGTGAAGATGTAAGCCACAAAACGCCCACTAGTTCACTAGTAAGATCATTTTGACTCTTACTAGTGAACATGTAAGGCCATAAATGTGCCCACTAGTTCACTAGTAAGATCATTTTGACGCTTACTAGTGAGCATGTAAGGCCATAAATGTGCCCACTAGTTCACTAGTAAGATCATTTTGACGCTTACTAGTGAACATGTAAGGCCATAAATGTGCCCACTAGTTCACTAGTAAGATCATTTTGAGGCTTACTAATTGACATGTAAGCCACAAAACGCCCACTAGTTCACTAGTAAGATCATTTTGACGCTTACTAGTGAACATGTAAGGCACAAAATGCTCACTAGTTCACTAGTAAGGTCATTTTGACGCTTACTAGTGAACATGTAAGCCACAAAACGCCCACTAGTTCACTAGTAAGATCATTTTGACTCTTACTAGTGAACATGTAAGGCCATAAATGTGCCCACTAGTTCACTAGTAAGATCATTTTGACGCTTACTAGTGAGCATGTAAGGCCATAAATGTGCCCACTAGTTCACTAGTAAGATCATTTTGAGGCTTACTTGTTGACATGTAAGCCGCAAAACGCCCACTAGTTCACTCGTAAGATCATTTTGAGGCTTACTAGTGAACATTTAAGGCCATAAATGTGCCCACTAGTTCACTAGTAAGATCATTTTGAGGCTTACTAATTGACATGTAAGCCACAAAACGCCCACTAGTAAGATCATTTTGAGGCGTACTAGTTGACATGTAAGCCGCAAAACGCCCACTAGTTCACGAGTAAGATCATTTTGAGGCTTACTAGTTGACATGTCAGCCACAAAACGCCCACAAGTTCACTAGTAAGATCATTTTGAGTCTTACTAGTGAACATGTAAGCCACAAAACGCCCACTAGTTCACTAGTAAGATCATTTTGACGCTTACTAGTGAACATGTAAGCCACAAAACGCTCACTAGTTCATAAGTAAGGTCATTGTGACGCTTACTAGTGAACATGTCATTCACAAAAGAACCCACTAGTTCACTAGTAAGATCATTTTGAGGCTTACTAGTTGACATGTAAGCCACAAAACGCCCCTTAGCTCACTCGTAAGATCATTTTGAGGCTTACTAGTGAACATGTAAGCCACAAAACGCTCATTAGTTCACTAGTAAGGTCATTTTGACCCTTACTCGTGAACATGTAAGCCACAAAACGGCCACTAGTTCACTAGTAAGATCATTTTGAGGCTTACTATTGAACATGTAAGCCACAAAACGGCCACTAGTTCACTAGTAAGATCATTTTGAGGTTTACTTGTTGACATGTAAGCCGCAAAACGCCGACTAGTTCACTAGTAAGATCATTTTGACGCTTACTCGTGAACATGTAAGCCAGAAAACGCCCACTAGTTCACTGGTAAGATACTTTTGAGGCTTACTAGTGAACATGTAAGGCCATAAATGTGCCCACTAGTTCACTAGTAAGATCATTTTGAGGCGTACTAGTTGACATGTAAGCCGCAAAACGCCCACTAGTTCACGAGTAAGATCATTTTGAGGCTTACTAGTTGACATGTAAGCCACAAAACGCCCACAAGTTCACTAGTAAGATCATTTTGACTCTTACTAGTGAACATGTAAGGCCATAAATGTGCCCACTAGTTCACTAGTAAGATCATTTTGACGCTTACTAGTGAGCATGTAAGGCCATAAATGTGCCCACTAGTTCACTAGTAAGATCATTTTGACGCTTACTAGTGAACATGTAAGGCCATAAATGTGCCCACTAGTTCACTAGTAAGATCATTTTGAGGCTTACTAATTGACATGTAAGCCACAAAACGCCCACTAGTTCACTAGTAAGATCATTTTGACGCTTACTAGTGAACATGTAAGGCACAAAATGCTCACTAGTTCACTAGTAAGGTCATTTTGACGCTTACTAGTGAACATGTAAGCCACAAAACGCCCACTAGTTCACTAGTAAGATCATTTTGACTCTTACTAGTGAACATGTAAGGCCATAAATGTGCCCACTAGTTCACTAGTAAGATCATTTTGACGCTTACTAGTGAGCATGTAAGGCCATAAATGTGCCCACTAGTTCACTAGTAAGATCATTTTGAGGCTTACTTGTTGACATGTAAGCCGCAAAACGCCCACTAGTTCACTCGTAAGATCATTTTGAGGCTTACTAGTGAACATTTAAGGCCATAAATGTGCCCACTAGTTCACTAGTAAGATCATTTTGAGGCTTACTAATTGACATGTAAGCCACAAAACGCCCACTAGTAAGATCATTTTGAGGCTTACTAGTGAAGATGTAAGGCTATAAATGTGCCCACTAGTTCACTAGTAAGATAATTTTGAGGCTTACTAGTTGACATGTAAGCCACAAAACGCCCACTAGTTCACTAGTAAGATCATTTTGACGCTTACTAGTGAACATATAAGGCCATAAATGTGCCCACTAGTTCACTAGTAAGATCATTTTGAGGCTTACTAGTTGACATGTAAGCCACAAAACGCTCACTAATTCACTAGTAAGGTCATTTTGACGCTTACTAGTGAACATGTAAGCCACAAAACGCCCACTAGTTCATTAGTAAGATCATTTTGAGGTTTACTTGTTGACATGTAAGCCGCAAAATGCCGACTAGTTCACTAGTAAGATCATTTTGACGCTTACTCGTGAACATGTAAGCCACAAAACGCCCACTAGTTCACTAGTAAGGTTATTTTGAGGCTTACTAGTGAAGATGTAAGCCACAAAACGCCTACTAGTTCACTAGTAAGATCATTTTGACGCTTACTAGTGAACATGTAAGGCACAAAACGCCCACTAGTTCACTAGTAAGATCATTTTGACTCTTACTAGTGAACATGTAAGGCCATAAATGTGCCCACTAGTTCACTAGTAAGATCATTTTGACGCTTACTAGTGAGCATGTAAGGCCATAAATGTGCCCACTAGTTCACTAGTAAGATCATTTTGACGCTTACTAGTGAACATGTAAGGCCATAAATGTGCCCACTAGTTCACTAGTAAGATCATTTTGAGGCTTACTAATTGACATGTAAGCCACAAAACGCCCACTAGTTCACTAGTAAGATCATTTTGAGGCTTACTAGTTCACATGTAAGCCACAAAATGCCCACTAGTTCACTAGTAAGATCATTTTGACGCTTACTAGTGAACATGTAAGCCACAAAACGCCCACTAGTTCACTAGTAAGATCATTTTGAGGCTTACTAGTGAACATGTAAGCCACAAAACGCCCACTAGTTCACTAGTAAGGTCATTTTGACGCTTACTCGTGAACATGTAAGCCACAAATTGTCACTAGTTCACTAGTAAGGTCATTTTGACGCTTACTAGTTAACATGTAAGCCACAAAACGCCCACTAGTTCACTGGTAAGATCATTTTGAGGCTTACTAGTGAACATGTAAGGCCATAAATGTGCCCACTAGTTCACTAGTAAGATCATTTTGAGGCTTACTAGTTGACATGTAAGCCACAAACGCCCACTAGTTCACTAGTAAGATCATTTTGAGGCTTACGAGTGAAGATGTAAGCCACAAAACGCCCACTAGTTCACTAGTAAGATCATTTTGAGGCTTACTAGTTGACATGTAAGCCACAAAACGCTCACTAATTCACTAGTAAGGTCATTTTGACGCTTACTAGTGAACATGTAAGCCACAAAACGCCCACTAGTTCATTAGTAAGATCATTTTGAGGTTTACTTGTTGACATGTAAGCCGCAAAACTCCCACTAGTTCACTCGTAAGATCATTTTGAGGCTTACTAGTTGACATGCAAGCGGCAAAACACCCACTAGTATACTAGTAAGATCATTTTGAGGCTTACAAGTGAACATGTACGGCCATCAATGTTCCCACTAGTTCACTCGTAAGATCATTTTGGGGCTTACTAGTTGACATGTAAGCCACAAAATCCCCACTAGTTCACTAGTAAGATCATTTTGAGGCTTACTAGTTGACATGTAAGCCGCAAAACGCCCACTAGTTCACTGGTAAGATCATTTTGAGGCTAACTAGTTGACATGTAAGCCACAAAACGCCCACTAGTTCACTAGTAAGATCATTTTGAGGCTTACAAGTGAAGATGTAAGCCACAAAACGCCCACTCGTTTACTAGTAAGATCATTTTGACGCTTACTAGTGAACATGTAAGGCACAAAACGCCCACTAGTTCACTAGTAAGATCATTTTGACTCTTACTAGTGAACATGTAAGGCCATAAATGTGCCCACTAGTTCACTAGTAAGATCATTTTGACGCTTACTAGTGAGCATGTAAGGCCATAAATGTGCCCACTAGTTCACTAGTAAGATCATTTTGACGCTTACTAGTGAACATGTAAGGCCATAAATGTGCCCACTAGTTCACTAGTAAGATCATTTTGAGGCTTACTAATTGACATGTAAGCCACAAAACGCCCACTAGTTCACTAGTAAGATCATTTTGAGGCTTACTAGTTCACATGTAAGCCACAAAATGCCCACTAGTTCACTAGTAAGATCATTTTGACGCTTACTAGTGAACATGTAAGCCACAAAACGCCCACTAGTTCACTAGTAAGATCATTTTGAGGCTTACTAGTGAACATGTAAGCCACAAAACGCCCACTAGTTCACTAGTAAGGTCATTTTGACGCTTACTCGTGAACATGTAAGCCACAAATTGTCACTAGTTCACTAGTAAGGTCATTTTGACGCTTACTAGTTAACATGTAAGCCACAAAACGCCCACTAGTTCACTGGTAAGATCATTTTGAGGCTTACTAGTGAACATGTAAGGCCATAAATGTGCCCACTAGTTCACTGGTAAGATCATTTTGAGGCTTACTAGTTGACATGTAAGCCACAAACGCCCACTAGTTCACTAGTAAGATCATTTTGAGGCTTACGAGTGAAGATGTAAGCCACAAAACGCCCACTAGTTCACTAGTAAGATCATTTTGAGGCTTACTAGTTGACATGTAAGCCACAAAACGCTCACTAATTCACTAGTAAGGTCATTTTGACGCTTACTAGTGAACATGTAAGCCACAAAACGCCCACTAGTTCATTAGTAAGATCATTTTGAGGCTTACTAGTTGACATGCAAGCGGCAAAACACCCACTAGTTCACTAGTAAGATCCTTTTGACGCTTACTCGTGAACATGTAAGCCACAAAACGCCCACTAGTATACTAGTAAGATCATTTTGAGGCTTACAAGTGAACATGTACGGCCATCAATGTTCCCACTAGTTCACTCGTAAGATCATTTTGGGGCTTACTAGTTGACATGTAAGCCACAAAATCCCCACTAGTTCACTAGTAAGATCATTTTGAGGCTTACTAGTTGACATGTAAGCCGCAAAACGCCCACTAGTTCACTGGTAAGATCATTTTGAGGCTAACTAGTTGACATGTAAGCCACAAAACGCCCACTAGTTCACTAGTAAGATCATTTTGAGGCTTACAAGTGAAGATGTAAGCCACAAAACGCCCACTCGTTTACTAGTAAGATCATTTTGACGCTTACTAGTGAACACGTAAGGCCATAAATGTGCCCACTAGTTCACTAGTAAGATCATATTGAGGCTTACTATTTGACATGTAAGTCACAAAACGCCCACTAGTTCACTAGTAAGATCATTTTGAGGCTTACTAGTGAACATGTAAGCCACAAAACGCCCACTAGTTCACTAGTAAGGTCATTTTGACGCTTACTCGTGAACATGTAAGCCACAAATTGTCACTAGTTCACTAGTAAGGTCATTTTGACGCTTACCCGTGAACATGTAAGCCACAGAACGCCCACTAGTTCACTAGTAAGATCATTTTGAGGCTTACTAGTGAACATGTAAGGCCATAAATGTGCCCACTAGTTCACTAGTAAGATCATTTTGACGCCTACTAGTGAACATGTAAGCCACAAAACACTCACTAGTTCACTAGTAAGGTCATTTTGACACTTACTAGTGAACATGTAAGCCACAAAACGCTCACTAGTTCACTAGTAAGATCATTTTGAGGCTTACTAGTGAACATGTAAGGCCATAAATGTGCCCACTAGTTCACTAGTAAGATCATTTTGAGGCTTAGTAGTTGACATGTAAGCCACAAAATGCCCACTAGTTCACTAGTAAGATCATTGTGAGGCTTACTAGTTGACATGTAAGCCGCAAAACGCCCACTAGTTCATTAGTAAGATCATTATGAGGCTTACTTGTTGACATGTAAGCCGCAAAACGCCCACTAGTTCACTCGTAAGATCATTTTGATGCTTACTAGTTGACATGCAAGCCGCAAAACGCCCACTAGTTCACTAGTAAGATCATTTTGACGCTTACTCGTGAACATGTAAGCCACAAAACGCCCACTAGTTCACTAGTAAGGTCATTTTGACGCTTACTAGTGAACATGTAAGCCACAAAACGCCCACTAGTTCATTAGGAAGATCATTTTGAGGCTTACTTGTTGACATGTAAGCCGCAAAACGCCCACTAGTTCACTAGTAAGATCATTTTGACGCTTACTAGTGAACATGTAAGCCACAAAACGCCCACTAGTTCATTAGTAAGATCATTTTGAGGTTTACTTGTTGACATGTAAGCCGCAAAACTCCCACTAGTTCACTCGTAAGATCATTTTGAGGCTTACTAGTTGACATGCAAGCGGCAAAACACCCACTAGTTCATTAGTAAGATCCTTTTGACGCTTACTCGTGAACATGTAAGCCACAAAACGCCCACTAGTATACTAGTAAGATCATTTTGAGGCTTACAAGTGAACATGTACGGCCATCAATGTTCCCACTAGTTCACTCGTAAGATCATTTTGGGGCTTACTAGTTGAAATGTAAGCCACAAAATCCCCACTAGTTCACTAGTAAGATCATTTTGAGGCTTACTAGTTGACATGTAAGCCGCAAAACGCCCACTAGTTCACTGGTAAGATCATTTTGAGGCTAACTAGTTGACATGTAAGCCACAAAACGCCCACTAGTTCACTAGTAAGATCATTTTGAGGCTTACAAGTGAAGATGTAAGCCACAAAACGCCCACTCGTTTACTAGTAAGATCATTTTGACGCTTACTAGTGAACACGTAAGGCCATAAATGTGCCCACTAGTTCACTAGTAAGATCATATTGAGGCTTACTATTTGACATGTAAGTCACAAAACGCCCACTAGTTCACTAGTAAGATCATTTTGAGGCTTACTAGTGAACATGTAAGCCACAAAACGCCCACTAGTTCACTAGTAAGGTCATTTTGACGCTTACTCGTGAACATGTAAGCCACAAATTGTCACTAGTTCACTAGTAAGGTCATTTTGACGCTTACCCGTGAACATGTAAGCCACAGAACGCCCACTAGTTCACTAGTAAGATCATTTTGAGGCTTACTAGTGAACATGTAAGGCCATAAATGTGCCCACTAGTTCACTAGTAAGATCATTTTGACGCCTACTAGTGAACATGTAAGCCACAAAACACTCACTAGTTCACTAGTAAGGTCATTTTGACACTTACTAGTGAACATGTAAGCCACAAAACGCTCAGTAGTTCACTAGTAAGATCATTTTGAGGCTTACTAGTGAACATGTAAGGCCATAAATGTGCCCACTAGTTCACTAGTAAGATCATTTTGAGGCTTAGTAGTTGACATGTAAGCCACAAAATGCCCACTAGTTCACTAGTAAGATCATTGTGAGGCTTACTAGTTGACATGTAAGCCGCAAAACGCCCACTAGTTCATTAGTAAGATCATTATGAGGCTTACTTGTTGACATGTAAGCCGCAAAACGCCCACTAGTTCACTCGTAAGATCATTTTGATGCTTACTAGTTGACATGCAAGCCGCAAAACGCCCACTAGTTCACTAGTAAGATCATTTTGACGCTTACTCGTGAACATGTAAGCCACAAAACGCCCACTAGTTCACTAGTAAGGTCATTTTGACGCTTACTAGTGAACATGTAAGCCACAAAACGCCCACTAGTTCATTAGGAAGATCATTTTGAGGCTTACTTGTTGACATGTAAGCCGCAAAACGCCCACTAGTTCACTAGTAAGATCATTTTGACGCTTACTCGTGAACATGTAAGCCACAAAACGGCCACTAGTTCATTGGTAAGATCATTTTGAGGCTTACTAGTGAACATTTAAGCCACAAAACGCCCACTAGTTCACTAGTAAGATCATTTTGAGGCTTACTAGTTGACATGTAAGCCACAAAATCCCCACTAGTTCACTAGTAAGATCATTTTGAGGCTTACTAGTTGACATGTAAGCCGCAAAACGACCACTAGTTCACTGGTAAGATCATTTTGAGGCTTACTAGTGAACATGTAAGGCCATAAATGTGCCCACTAGTTCACTAGTAAGATCATTTTGAGGCTTACTAGTTGACATGTAAGCCACAAACGCCCACTAGTTCACTGGTAAGATCATTTTGAGGCTTCCTTGTTGACATGTAAGCCGCAAAACTCCCACTAGTTCACTCGTAAGATCATTTTGAGGCTTACTAGTTGACATGCAAGCCGCAAAACACCCACTAGTTCACTAGTAAGATCATTTTCACGCTTACTCGTGAAGATGTAAGCCACAAAACGCCCACTACTATCCTAGTAAGATCATTTTGAGGCTTACAAGTGAACATGTAAGGCCATAAATGTGCCCACTAGTTCACTCGTAAGATCATTTTGGGGCTTACTAGTTGACATGTAAGCCACAAAATCCCCACTAGTTCACTAGTAAGGTCATTTTGACGCTTACTCGTGAACATGTAAGCCACAAATTGTCACTAGTTCACTAGTAAGGTCATTTTGACACTTACTAGTGAACATGTAAGCCACAAAACGCTCACTAGTTCACTAGTAAGATCATTTTGAGGCTTACTAGTTGACATGTAAGCCGCAAAACGCCCACTAGTTCATTAGTAAGATCATTATGAGGCTTACTTGTTGACATGTAAGCCGCAAAACGCCCACTAGTTCACTCGTAAGATCATTTTGATGCTTACTAGTGAACATGTAAGCCACAAATTGTCACTAGTTCACTAGTAGGGTCATTTTGACGCTTACCCGTGAACATGTAAGCCACAGAACGCCCACTAGTTCACTAGTAAGATCATTTTGAGGCTTACTAGTGAACATGTAAGGCCATAAATGTGCCCACTAGTTCACTAGTAAGATCATTTTGACGCCTACTAGTGAACAAGTAAGCCACAAAACACTCACTAGTTCACTAGTAAGGTAATTTTGACACTTTCTAGTGAACATGTAAGCCACAAAACGCTCACTAGTTCACTAGTAAGATCATTTTGAGGCTTACTAGTGAACATGTAAGGCCATAAATGTGCCCACTAGTTCACTAGTAAGATCATTTTGAGGCTTAGTAGTTGACATGTAAGCCACAAAATGCCCACTAGTTCACTAGTAAGATCATTGTGAGGCTTACTAGTTGACATGTAAGCCGCAAAACGCCCACTAGTTCATTAGTAAGATCATTATGAGGCTTACTTGTTGACATGTAAGCCGCAAAACGCCCACTAGTTCACTCGTAAGATCATTTTGATGCTTACTAGTTGACATGCAAGCCGCAAAACGCCCACTAGTTCACTAGTAAGATCATTTTGACGCTTACTCGTGAACATGTAAGCCACAAAACGCCCACTAGTTCGCTAGTAAGGTCATTTTGACGCTTACTAGTGAACATGTAAGCCACAAAACGCCCACTAGTTCATTAGGAAGATCATTTTGAGGCTTACTTGTTGACATGTAAGCCGCAAAACGCCCACTAGTTCACTAGTAAGATCATTTTGACGCTTACTCGTGAACATGTAAGCCACAAAACGGCCACTAGTTCACTGGTAAGATCATTTTGAGGCTTACTAGTGAACATTTAAGCCACAAAACGCCCACTAGTTCACTAGTAAGATCATTTTGAGGCTTACTAGTTGACATGTAAGCCACAAAATCCCCACTAGTTCACTAGTAAGATCATTTTGAGGCTTACTAGTTGACATGTAAGCCGCAAAACGACCACTAGTTCACTGGTAAGATCATTTTGAGGCTTACTAGTGAACATGTAAGGCCATAAATGTGCCCACTAGTTCACTAGTAAGATCATTTTGAGGCTTACTAGTTGACATGTAAGCCACAAACACCCACTAGTTCACTGGTAAGATCATTTTGAGGCTTACGAGTGAAGATGTCAGCCACAAAACGCCCACTAGTTCACTAGTAAGATCATTTTGAGGCTTACTAGTTGACATGTAAGCCACATAACGCTCACTAATTCACTAGTAAGGTCATTTTGATGCTTACTAGTGAACATGTAAGCCACAAAACGCCCACTAGTTCATTAGTAAGATAATTTTCTAGGCTTCCTTGTTGACATGTAAGCCGCAAAACTCCCACTAGTTCACTCGTAAGATAATTTTGAGGCTTACTAGTTGACATGCAAGCCGCAAAACACCCACTAGTTCACTAGTAAGATCATTTTCACGCTTACTCGTGAAGATGTAAGCCACAAAACGCCCACTACTATCCTAGTAAGATCATTTTGAGGCTTACAAGTGAACATGAAAGGCCATAAATGTGCCCACTAGTTCACTCGTAAGATCATTTTGGGGCTTACTAGTTGACATGTAAGCCACAAAATCCCCACTAGTTCACTAGTAAGATCATTTTGAGGCTTACTAGTTGACATGTAAGCCGCAAAACGCCCACTAGTTTACTGGTAAGATCATTTTGAGGCTTACTAGTGAACATGTAAGGCCATAAATGTGCCCACTAGTTCACTAGTAAGATCATTTTGAGGCTAACTAGTTGACATGTAAGCCACAAAACGCCCACTAGTTCAATAGTAAGATCATTTTGAGGCTTACAAGTGAAGATGTAAGCCACAAAACGCCCACTAGTTTACTAGTAAGATCATTTTGACGCTTACTAGTGAACACGGAAGGCCATAAATATGCCCACTAGTTCACTAGTAAGATCATATTGAGGCTTACTATTTGACATATAAGCCACAAAACGCCCACTAGTTCACTAGTAAGATCATTTTGAGGCTTACTAGTGAACATGTAAGCCACAAAACGCCCACTTGTTCACTAGTAAGATCATTTAGACGCTTACTAGTGAACATGTAAGCCACAAAACGCTCACTAGTTCACAAGTAAGGTCAGTGTGACGCTTACTAGTGAACACGTAAGCCACAAAAGAACCCACTAGTTCACTATTAAGATTATTTTGAGGCTTACTAGTTGACATGTAAGCCGCAAAACGCCCACTAGTTCACGAGTAAGATCATTTTCACGCTTACTAGTTGACATGTAAGGCCATAAACGTGCCCACTAGTTCACTAGTAAGATCATTTTGAGGCTTACTAGTTGACATGTAAGCCACAAAATGCCCACTAGTTCTCTAGTAAGATCATTTTGAGGCTTACTAGTGAAGATGTAAGCCACAAAACGCCCACTTGTTCACTAGTAAGATCATTTTGACGCTTACTAGTTAACATGTAAGCCACAAAACGCCCACTAGTTCACTAGTAAGATAATTTTGAGGCTTACTTGTTGACATGTAAGCCGCAAAATGCCCACTAGTTCACTCGTAAGATCATTTTGTGGCTTACTAGTTGACATGCAAGCCGCAAAACGCCCACTAGTTCACTAGTAAGATCATTTTGACGCTTACTAGTGAACATGTAAGGCCATAAATGTGCCCACTAGTTCACTAGTAAGATCATTTTGAGGCTTACTCGTTGACATGTAAGCCACAAAACGCTCACTAATTCACTAGTAAGGTCATTTTGACGCTTACTAGTGAACATGTAAGCCACAAAACGCCCACTAGTTCATTAGTAAGATCATTTTGAGGCTTACTTGTTGACATGTAAGCCGCAAAACGGCCACTAGTTCACTCGTAAGATCATTTTGATGCTTACTAGTTGACATGCAAGCCACAAAACGCCCACGAGTTCACTGGTAAGATCATTTTGAGGCTTACTAGTGAACATGTAAGGCCATAAATGTGCCCACTAGTTCACTGGTAAGATCATTTTGAGGCTTACTAGTTGACATATAAGCCGCAAAACCCCCACTAGTTCACTGGTAAGATCATTTTGAGGCTTACTTGTTGACATGTAAGCCGCAAAACGGCCACTAGTTCACTAGTAAGATCATTTTGACGCTTACTCGTGAACATGTAAGCCACAAAACGCCCACGACTTCACTGGTAAGATCATTTTGAGGCTTACTAGTGAACATGTAAGGCCATAAATGTGCCCACTAGTTCACTGGTAAGATCATTCTGAGGCTTACTAGTTGACATGTAAGCCACAAAATCCCCACTAGTTCACTAGTAAGATCATTTTGAGGCTTACTAGTTGACATATAAGCAGCAAAACCCCCACTAGTTCACTGGTAAGATCGTTTTGAGGCTTACTAGTGAACATGTAAGGCCATAAATGTGCCCACTAGTTCACGAGTAAGATCATTTTGAGGCTTACTAGTTGACATGTAAGCCACAAAACGCCCACTAGTTCACTAGTAAGATCATTTTGAGTCTTACTAGTGAACATGTAAGCCACAAAACGCCCACTAGTTCACTAGTAAGATCATTTTGACGCTTACTAGTGAACATGTAAGCCACAAAACGCTCACTAGTTCATAAGTAAGGTCATTGTGACGCTTACTAGTGAACATGTCATCCACAAAAGAACCCACTAGTTCACTAGTAAGATCATTTTGAGGCTTACTAGTTGACATGTAAGCCACAAAACGCCCCTTAGCTCACTCGTAAGATCATTTTGAGGCTTACTAGTGAACATGTAAGCCACAAAACGCTCATTAGTTCACTAGTAAGGTCATTTTGACCCTTACTCGTGAACATGTAAGCCACAAAACGGCCACTAGTTCACTAGTAAGATCATTTTGAGGCTTACTATTGAACATGTAAGCCACAAAACGGCCACTAGTTCACTAGTAAGATCATTTTGAGGTTTACTTGTTGACATGTAAGCCGCAAAACGCCGACTAGTTCACTAGTAAGATCATTTTGACGCTTACTCGTGAACATGTAAGCCACAAAACGCCCACTAGTTCACTGGTAAGATACTTTTGAGGCTTACTAGTGAACATGTAAGGCCATAAATGTGCCCACTAGTTCACTAGTAAGATCATTTTGAGGCTTACTACTTGACATGTAAGCCGCAAAACGCCCACTAGTTCACTAGTAAGATCATTTTGAGGCTTACTAGGTGACATGTAAGCCACAAAATGCCCACTATTTCACTAGTAAGATCATTTTGACGCTTACTAGTGAACATGTAAGGCCATAAATGTGCCCACTAGTTCACTAGTAAGATCATTTTGAGGCGTACTAGTTGACATGTAAGCCGCAAAACGCCCACTAGTTCACGAGTAAGATCATTTTGAGGCTTACTAGTGAAGATGTAAGGCTATAAATGTGCCCACTAGTTCACTAGTAAGATAATTTTGAGGCTTACTAGTTGACATGTAAGCCACAAAACGCCCACTAGTTCACTAGTAAGATCATTTTGACGCTTACTAGTGAACATATAAGGCCATAAATGTGCCCACTAGTTCACTAGTAAGATCATTTTGAGGCTTACTAGTTGACATGTAAGCCACAAAACGCTCACTAATTCACTAGTAAGGTCATTTTGACGCTTACTAGTGAACATGTAAGCCCCAAAACGCCCACTAGTTCATTAGTAAGATCATTTTGAGGTTTACTTGTTGACATGTAAGCCGCAAAACGCCGACTAGTTCACTAGTAAGATCATTTTGACGCTTACTCGTGAACATGTAAGCCACAAAACGCCCACTAGTTCACTGGTAAGATACTTTTGAGGCTTACTAGTGAACATGTAAGGCCATAAATGTGCCCACTAGTTCACTAGTAAGATCATTTTGAGGCTTACTGGTTGACATGTAAGCCACAAAACGCCCCTTAGCTCACTCGTAAGATCATTTTGAGGCTTACTAGTTGACATGTAAGCCACAAAACGCCCACTAGTTCACTAGTAAGGTCATTTTGAGGCTTACTAGTGAAGATGTAAGCCACAAAACGCCCACTAGTTCACTAGTAAGATCATTTTGACTCTTACTAGTGAACATGTAAGGCCATAAATGTGCCCACTAGTTCACTAGTAAGATCATTTTGACGCTTACTAGTGAGCATGTAAGGCCATAAATGTGCCCACTAGTTCACTAGTAAGATCATTTTGACGCTTACTAGTGAACATGTAAGGCCATAAATGTGCCCACTAGTTCACTAGTAAGATCATTTTGAGGCTTACTAATTGACATGTAAGCCACAAAACGCCCACTAGTTCACTAGTAAGATCATTTTGACGCTTACTAGTGAACATGTAAGGCACAAAATGCTCACTAGTTCACTAGTAAGGTCATTTTGACGCTTACTAGTGAACATGTAAGCCACAAAACGCCCACTAGTTCACTAGTAAGATCATTTTGACTCTTACTAGTGAACATGTAAGGCCATAAATGTGCCCACTAGTTCACTAGTAAGATCATTTTGACGCTTACTAGTGAGCATGTAAGGCCATAAATGTGCCCACTAGTTCACTAGTAAGATCATTTTGAGGCTTACTTGTTGACATGTAAGCCGCAAAACGCCCACTAGTTCACTCGTAAGATCATTTTGAGGCTTACTAGTGAACATTTAAGGCCATAAATGTGCCCACTAGTTCACTAGTAAGATCATTTTGAGGCTTACTAATTGACATGTAAGCCACAAAACGCCCACTAGTAAGATCATTTTGAGGCGTACTAGTTGACATGTAAGCCGCAAAACGCCCACTAGTTCACGAGTAAGATCATTTTGAGGCTTACTAGTTGACATGTAAGCCACAAAACGCCCACTAGTTCACTAGTAAGATCATTTTGAGTCTTACTAGTGAACATGTAAGCCACAAAACGCCCACTAGTTCACTAGTAAGATCATTTTGACGCTTACTAGTGAACATGTAAGCCACAAAACGCTCACTAGTTCATAAGTAAGGTCATTGTGACGCTTACTAGTGAACATGTCATTCACAAAAGAACCCACTAGTTCACTAGTAAGATCATTTTGAGGCTTACTAGTTGACATGTAAGCCACAAAACGCCCCTTAGCTCACTCGTAAGATCATTTTGAGGCTTACTAGTGAACATGTAAGCCACAAAACGCTCATTAGTTCACTAGTAAGGTCATTTTGACCCTTACTCGTGAACATGTAAGCCACAAAACGGCCACTAGTTCACTAGTAAGATCATTTTGAGGCTTACTATTGAACATGTAAGCCACAAAACGGCCACTAGTTCACTAGTAAGATCATTTTGAGGTTTACTTGTTGACATGTAAGCCGCAAAACGCCGACTAGTTCACTAGTAAGATCATTTTGACGCTTACTCGTGAACATGTAAGCCAGAAAACGCCCACTAGTTCACTGGTAAGATACTTTTGAGGCTTACTAGTGAACATGTAAGGCCATAAATGTGCCCACTAGTTCACTAGTAAGATCATTTTGAGGCTTACTACTTGACATGTAAGCCGCAAAACGCCCACTAGTTCACTAGTAAGATCATTTTGAGGCTTACTAGGTGACATGTAAGCCACAAAATGCCCACTAGTTCACTAGTAAGATCATTTTGACGCTTACTAGTGAACATGTAAGGCCATAAATGTGCCCACTAGTTCACTAGTAGGATCATTTTGACGCTTACTAGTGAACATGTAAGGCCATAAATGTGCCCACTCGTTCACTAGTAAGATCATTTTGAGGCTTACTAATTGACATGTAAGCCACAAAACGCCCACTAGTAAGATCATTTTGAGGCGTACTAGTTGACATGTAAGCCGCAAAACGCCCACTAGTTCACGAGTAAGATCATTTTGAGGCTTACTAGTGAAGATGTAAGGCTATAAATGTGCCCACTAGTTCACTAGTAAGATAATTTTGAGGCTTACTAGTTGACATGTAAGCCACAAAACGCCCACTAGTTCACTAGTAAGATCATTTTGACGCTTACTAGTGAACATATAAGGCCATAAATGTGCCCACTAGTTCACTAGTAAGATCATTTTGAGGCTTACTAGTTGACATGTAAGCCACAAAACGCTCACTAATTCACTAGTAAGGTCATTTTGACGCTTACTAGTGAACATGTAAGCCACAAAACGCCCACTAGTTCATTAGTAAGATCATTTTGAGGTTTACTTGTTGACATGTAAGCCGCAAAACGCCGACTAGTTCACTAGTAAGATCATTTTGACGCTTACTCGTGAACATGTAAGCCACAAAACGCCCACTAGTTCACTGGTAAGATACTTTTGAGGCTTACTAGTGAACATGTAAGGCCATAAATGTGCCCACTAGTTCACTAGTAAGATCATTTTGAGGCTTACTGGTTGACATGTAAGCCACAAAACGCCCCTTAGCTCACTCGTAAGATCATTTTGAGGCTTACTAGTTGACATGTAAGCCACAAAACGCCCACTAGTTCACTAGTAAGGTCATTTTGAGGCTTACTAGTGAAGATGTAAGCCACAAAACGCCCACTAGTTCACTAGTAAGATCATTTTGACTCTTACTAGTGAACATGTAAGGCCATAAATGTGCCCACTAGTTCACTAGTAAGATCATTTTGACGCTTACTAGTGAGCATGTAAGGCCATAAATGTGCCCACTAGTTCACTAGTAAGATCATTTTGACGCTTACTAGTGAACATGTAAGGCCATAAATGTGCCCACTAGTTCACTAGTAAGATCATTTTGAGGCTTACTAATTGACATGTAAGCCACAAAACGCCCACTAGTTCACTAGTAAGATCATTTTGACGCTTACTAGTGAACATGTAAGGCACAAAATGCTCACTAGTTCACTAGTAAGGTCATTTTGACGCTTACTAGTGAACATGTAAGCCACAAAACGCCCACTAGTTCACTAGTAAGATCATTTTGACTCTTACTAGTGAACATGTAAGGCCATAAATGTGCCCACTAGTTCACTAGTAAGATCATTTTGACACTTACTAGTGAGCATGTAAGGCCATAAATGTGCCCACTAGTTCACTAGTAAGATCATTTTGAGGCTTACTTGTTGACATGTAAGCCGCAAAACGCCCACTAGTTCACTCGTAAGATCATTTTGAGGCTTACTAGTGAACATTTAAGGCCATAAATGTGCCCACTAGTTCACTAGTAAGATCATTTTGAGGCTTACTAATTGACATGTAAGCCACAAAACGCCCACTAGTAAGATCATTTTGAGGCGTACTAGTTGACATGTAAGCCGCAAAACGCCCACTAGTTCAGGAGTAAGATCATTTTGAGGCTTACTAGTGAAGATGTAAGGCTATAAATGTGCCCACTAGTTCACTAGTAAGATAATTTTGAGGCTTACTAGTTGACATGTAAGCCACAAAACGCCCACTAGTTCACTAGTAAGATCATTTTGACGCTTACTAGTGAACATATAAGGCCATAAATGTGCCCACTAGTTCACTAGTAAGATCATTTTGAGGCTTACTAGTTGACATGTAAGCCACAAAACGCTCACTAATTCACTAGTAAGGTCATTTTGACGCTTACTAGTGAACATGTAAGCCACAAAACGCCCACTAGTTCATTAGTAAGATCATTTTGAGGTTTACTTGTTGACATGTAAGCCGCAAAATGCCGACTAGTTCACTAGTAAGATCATTTTGACGCTTACTCGTGAACATGTAAGCCACAAAACGCCCACTAGTTCACTAGTAAGGTTATTTTGAGGCTTACTAGTGAAGATGTAAGCCACAAAACGCCTACTAGTTCACTAGTAAGATCATTTTGACGCTTACTAGTGAACATGTAAGGCACAAAACGCCCACTAGTTCACTAGTAAGATCATTTTGACTCTTACTAGTGAACATGTAAGGCCATAAATGTGCCCACTAGTTCACTAGTAAGATCATTTTGACGCTTACTAGTGAGCATGTAAGGCCATAAATGTGCCCACTAGTTCACTAGTAAGATCATTTTGACGCTTACTAGTGAACATGTAAGGCCATAAATGTGCCCACTAGTTCACTAGTAAGATCATTTTGAGGCTTACTAATTGACATGTAAGCCACAAAACGCCCACTAGTTCACTAGTAAGATCATTTTGAGGCTTACTAGTTCACATGTAAGCCACAAAATGCCCACTAGTTCACTAGTAAGATCATTTTGACGCTTACTAGTGAACATGTAAGGCCATAAATGTGCCCACTAGTTCACTAGTAGGATCATTTTGACGCTTACTAGTGAACATGTAAGGCCATAAATGTGCCCACTAGTTCACTAGTAAGATCATTTTGAGGCTTACTAATTGACATGTAAGCCACAAAACGCCCACTAGTTCACTAGTAAGATCATTTTGAGGCGTACTAGTTGACATGTAAGCCGCAAAACGCCCAATAGTTCACGAGTAAGATCATTTTGAGGCTTACTAGTGAAAATGTAAGGCTATAAATGTGCCCACTAGTTCACTAGTGAGATCATTTTGACGCTTACTAGTGAACATGTAAGGCTATAAATGTGCCCACTAGTTCACTAGTAAGATAATTTTGAGGCTTACTAGTTGACATGTAAGCCACAAAACGCCCACTAGTTCACTAGTAAGATCATTTTGACGCTTACTAGTGAACATATAAGGCCATAAATGTGCCCACTAGTTCACTAGTAAGATCATTTTGAGGCTTACTAGTTGACATGTAAGCCACAAAACGCTCACTAATTCACTAGTAAGGTCATTTTGACGCTTACTAGTGAACATGTAAGCCACAAAACGCCCACTAGTTCATTAGTAAGATCATTTTGAGGTTTACTTGTTGACATGTAAGCCGCAAAACGCCGACTAGTTCACTAGTAAGATCATTTTGACGCTTACTCGTAAACATGTAAGCCACAAAACGCCCACTAGTTCACTGGTAAGATACTTTTGACGCTTACTAGTGAACATGTAAGGCCATAAATGTGCCCACTAGTTCACTAGTAAGATCATTTTGAGGCTTACTGGTTGACATGTAAGCCACAAAACGCCCCTTAGCTCACTCGTAAGATCATTTTGAGGCTTACTAGTTGACATGTAAGCCACAAAACGCCCACTAATTCACGAGTAAGATCATTTTGAGGCTTACTAGTTGACATGTAAGCCACAAAACGCCCACTAGTTCACGAGTAAGATCATTTTGAGGCTTACGAGTGAAGATGTAAGCCACAAAACGCCCACTAGTTCACTTGTAAGATCATTTTGACGCTTACTAGTGAACACGTAAGGCCATAAATGTGCCTACTATTTCACTAGTAAGATCATTTTGAGGCTTACTAGTGAACATGTAAGCCACAAAACGCCCACTAGTTCACTAGTTAGATCATTTTGAGGCTTACTTGTTGACATGTAAGCCGCAAAACGCCCACTAGTTCACTCGTAAGATTTTTGAGGCTTACTAGTTGACATGCAAGCCGCAAAATGCCCACTAGTTCACTAGTAAGATCATTTTGACGCTTACTAGTGAATATGTAAGGCCATAAATGTGCCCACTAGTTCACTAGTAAGATCATTTTGAGGCTTACTAGTTGACATGTAAGCCACAAAACGCTCACTAATTCACTAGTAAGGTCATTTTGACGCTTACTAGTGAACATGTAAGCCACAAAACGCCCACTAGTTCATTAGTAAGATCATTTTGAGGCTTACTTGTTGACATGTAAGCCGCAAAACGCCCACTAGTTCACTAGTAAGATCATTATGAGGCTTACTAGTTGACATGTAAGCCACAAACGCCCACTAGTTCACTAGTAAGATCTTTTTGAGGCTTACGAGTGAAGATGTAAGCCACAAAACGCCCACTAGTTCACTAGTAAGATCATTTTGAGGCTTACTAGTTGACATGTAAGCCACAAAACGCTCACTAATTCACTAGTAAGGTCATTTTGACGCTTACTAGTGAACATGTAAGCCACAAAACGCCCACTAGTTCATTAGTAAGATCATTTTGAGGTTTACTTGTTGACATGTAAGCCGCAAAACACCCACTAGTTCACTAGTAAGATCATTTTGACGCTTACTCGTGAACATGTAAGCCACAAAACGCCCACTAGTATATTAGTAAGATCATTTTGAGGCTTACAAGTGAACATGTACGGCCATCAATGTTCCAACTAGTTCACTCGTAAGATCATTTTGGGGCTTACTAGTTGACATGTATGCCACAAAATCCCCACTAGTTCACTAGTAAGATCATTTTGAGGCTTACTAGTTGACATGTAAGCCGAAAAACGCCCACTAGTTCACTGGTAAGATCATTTTGAGGCTAACTAGTTGACATGTAAGCCACAAAACGCCCACTAGTTCACTAGTAAGATCATTTTGAGGCTTACAAGTGAAGATGTAAGCCACAAAACGCCCACTCGTTTACTAGTAAGATCAATTTGACGCTTACTCGTGAACATGTAAGCCACAAAACGCCCACTAGTATACTAGTAAGATCATTTTGAGGCTTACAAGTGAACACGTAAGGCCATAAATGTGCCCACTAGTTCACTAGTAAGATCATATTGAGGCTTACTATTTGACATGTAAGTCACAAAACGCCCACTAGTTCACTAGTAAGATCATTTTGAGGCTTACTAGTGAACATGTAAGCCACAAAACGCCCACTAGTTCACTAGTAAGGTCATTTTGACGCTTACTCGTGAACATGTAAGCCACAAATTGTCACTAGTTCACTAGTAAGGTCATTTTGACGCTTACTAGTTAACATGTAAGCCACAAAACGCCCACTAGTTCACTGGTAAGATCATTTTGAGGCTTACTAGTGAACATGTAAGGCCATAAATGTGCCCACTAGTTCACTAGTAAGATCATTTTGAGGCTTACTAGTTGACATGTAAGCCACAAACGCCCACTAGTTCACTAGTAAGATCATTTTGAGGCTTACGAGTAAAGATGTAAGCCACAAAACGCCCACTAGTTCACTAGTAAGATCATTTTGACGCTTACTCGTGAACATGTAAGCCACAAAACGCCCACTAGTATACTAGTAAGATCATTTTGAGGCTTACAAGTGAACATGTACGGCCATCAATGTTCCCACTAGTTCACTCGTAAGATCATTTTGGGGCTTACTAGTTGACATGTAAGCCACAAAATCCCCACTAGTTCACTAGTAAGATCATTTTGAGGCTTACTAGTTGACATGTAAGCCGCAAAACGCCCACTAGTTCACTGGTAAGATCATTTTGAGGCTAACTAGTTGACATGTAAGCCACAAAACGCCCACTAGTTCACTAGTAAGATCATTTTGAGGCTTACAAGTGAAGATGTAAGCCACAAAACGCCCACTCGTTTACTAGTAAGATCATTTTGACGCTTACTAGTGAACACGTAAGGCCATAAATGTGCCCACTAGTTCACTAGTAAGATCATATTGAGGCTTACTATTTGACATGTAAGTCACAAAACGCCCACTAGTTCACTAGTAAGATCATTTTGAGGCTTACTAGTGAACATGTAAGCCACAAAACGCCCACTAGTTCACTAGTAAGGTCATTTTGACGCTTACTCGTGAACATGTAGGCCACAAATTGTCACTAGTTCACTAGTAAGGTCATTTTGACGCTTACCCGTGAACATGTAAGCCACAGAACGCCCACTAGTTCACTAGTAAGATCATTTTGAGGCTTACTAGTGAACATGTAAGGCCATAAATGTGCCCACTAGTTCACTAGTAAGATCATTTTGACGCCTACTAGTGAACATGTAAGCCACAAAACACTCACTAGTTCACTAGTAAGATCATTTTGAGGCTTACTAGTGAACATGTAAGGCCATAAATGTGCCCACTAGTTCACTAGTAAGATCATTTTGAGGCTTAGTAGTTGACATGTAAGCCACAAAATGCCCACTAGTTCACTAGTAAGATCATTGTGAGGCTTACTAGTTGACATGTAAGCCGCAAAACGCCCACTAGTTCATTAGTAAGATCATTATGAGGCTTACTTGTTGACATGTAAGCCGCAAAACGCCCACTAGTTCACTCGTAAGATCATTTTGATGCTTACTAGTTGACATGCAAGCCGCAAAACGCCCACTAGTTCACTAGTAAGATCATTTTGACGCTTACTCGTGAACATGTAAGCCACAAAACGCCCACTAGTTCACTAGTAAGGTCATTTTGACGCTTACTAGTGAACATGTAAGCCACAAAACGCCCACTAGTTCATTAGGAAGATCATTTTGAGGCTTACTTGTTGACATGTAAGCCGCAAAACGCCCACTAGTTCACTAGTAAGATCATTTTGACGCTTACTCGTGAACATGTAAGCCACAAAACGGCCACTAGTTCACTGGTAAGATCATTTTGAGGCTTACTAGTGAACATTTAAGCCACAAAACGCCCACTAGTTCACTAGTAAGATCATTTTGAGGCTTACTAGTTGACATGTAAGCCACAAAATCCCCACTAGTTCACTAGTAAGATCATTTTGAGGCTTACTAGTTGACATGTAAGCCACAAACGCCCACTAGTTCACTGGTAAGATCATTTTGAGGCTTACGAGTGAAGATGTAAGCCACAAAACGCCCACTAGTTCACTAGTAAGATCATTTTGAGGCTTACTAGTTGACATGTAAGCCACATAACGCTCACTAATTCACTAGTAAGGTCATTTTGACGCTTACTAGTGAACATGTAAGCCACAAAACGCCCACTAGTTCTTTAGTAAGATAATTTTGAGGCTTCCTTGTTGACATGTAAGCCGCAAAACTCCCACTAGTTCACTCGTAAGATAATTTTGAGGCTTACTAGTTGACATGCAAGCCGCAAAACACCCACTAGTTCACTAGTAAGATCATTTTCACGCTTACTCGTGAAGATGTAAGCCACAAAACGCCCACTACTATCCTAGTGAGATCATTTTGAGGCTTACAAGTGAACATGTAAGGCCATAAATGTGCCCACTAGTTCACTCGTAAGATCATTTTGGGGCTTACTAGTTGACATGTAAGCCACAAAATCCCCACTAGTTCACTAGTAAGATCATTTTGAGGCTTACTAGTTGACATGTAAGCCGCAAAACGCCCACTAGTTTACTGGTAAGATCATTTTGAGGCTTACTAGTGAACATGTAAGGCCATAAATGTGCCCACTAGTTCACTAGTAAGATCATTTTGAGGCTAACTAGTTGACATGTAAGCCACAAAATCCCCACTAGTTCACTAGTAAGATCATTTTGAGGTTTACTAGTTGACATGTAAGCCGAAAAACGCCCACTAGTTCACTGGTAAGATCATTTTGAGGCTAACTAGTTGACATGTAAGCCACAAAACGCCCACTAGTTCACTAGTAAGATCATTTTGAGGCTTACAAGTGAAGATGTAAGCCACAAAACGCCCACTCGTTTACTAGTAAGATCATTTTGACGCTTACTAGTGAACACGTAAGGCCATAAATGTGCCCACTAGTTCACTAGTAAGATCATATTGAGGCTTACTATTTGACATGTAAGTCACAAAACGCCCACTAGTTCACTAGTAAGATCATTTTGAGGCTTACTAGTGAACATGTAAGCCACAAAACGCCCACTAGTTCACTAGTAAGATCATTTTGAGGCTTACTAGTGAACATGTAAGCCACAAAACGCCCACTAGTTCACTAGTAAGGTCATTTTGACGCTTACTCGTGAACATGTAAGCCACAAATTGTCACTAGTTCACTAGTAAGGTCATTTTGACGCTTACTAGTTAACATGTAAGCCACAAAACGCCCACTAGTTCACTGGTAAGATCATTTTGAGGCTTACTAGTGAACATGTAAGGCCATAAATGTGCCCACTAGTTCACTAGTAAGATCATTTTGAGGCTTACTAGTTGACATGTAAGCCACAAACGCCCACTAGTTCACTAGTAAGATCATTTTGAGGCTTACGAGTGAAGATGTAAGCCACAAAACGCCCACTAGTTCACTAGTAAGATCATTTTGACGCTTACTCGTGAACATGTAAGCCACAGAACGCCCACTAGTTCACTAGTAAGATCATTTTGAGGCTTACTAGTGAACATGTAAGGCCATAAATGTGCCCACTAGTTCACTAGTAAGATCATTTTGACGCCTACTAGTGAACATGTAAGCCACAAAACACTCACTAGTTCACTAGTAAGGTCATTTTGACACTTACTAGTGAACATGTAAGCCACAAAACGATCACTAGTTCACTAGTAAGATCATTTTGAGGCTTACTAGTGAACATGTAAGGCCATAAATGTGCCGACTAGTTCACTAGTAAGATCATTTTGAGGCTTAGTAGTTGACATGTAAGCCACAAAATGCCCACTAGTTCACTAGTAAGATCATTGTGAGGCTTACTAGTTGACATGTAAGCCGCAAAACGCCCACTAGTTCATTAGTAAGATCATTATGAGGCTTACTTGTTGACATGTAAGCCGCAAAACGGCCACTAGTTCACTCGTAAGATCATTTTGATGCTTACTAGTTGACATGCAAGCCGCAAAACGCCCACTAGTTCACTAGTAAGATCATTTTGACGCTTACTCGTGAACATGTAAGCCACAAAACGCCCACTAGTTCACTAGTAAGGTCATTTTGACGCTTACTAGTGAACATGTAAGCCACAAAACGCCCACTAGTTCATTAGGAAGATCATTTTGAGGCTTACTTGTTGACATGTAAGCCGCAAAACGCCCACTAGTTCACTAGTAAGATCATTTTGACGCTTACTCGTGAACATGTAAGCCACAAAACGGCCACTAGTTCACTGGTAAGATCATTTTGAGGCTTACTAGTGAACATTTAAGCCACAAAACGCCCACTAGTTCACTAGTAAGATCATTTTGAGGCTTACTAGTTGACATGTAAGCCACAAAATCCCCACTAGTTCACTAGTAAGATCATTTTGAGGCTTACTAGTTGACATGTAAGCCGCAAAACGCCCACTAGTTCACTGGTAAGATCATTTTGAGGCTTACTAGTGAACATGTAAGGCCATAAATGTGCCCACTAGTTCACTAGTAAGATCATTTTGGGGCTTACTAGTTGACATGTAAGCCACAAAATCCCCACTAGTTCACTAGTAAGATCATTTTGAGGCTTACTAGTTGACATGTAAGCCGAAAAACGCCCACTAGTTCACTGGTAAGATCATTTTGAGGCTAACTAGTTGACATGTAAGCCACAAAACGCCCACTAGTTCACTAGTAAGATCATTTTGAGGCTTACAAGTGAAGATGTAAGCCACAAAACGCCCACTCGTTTACTAGTAAGATCATTTTGACGCTTACTAGTGAACACGTAAGGCCATAAATGTGCCCACTAGTTCACTAGTAAGATCATATTGAGGCTTACTATTTGACATGTAAGTCACAAAACGCCCACTAGTTCACTAGTAAGATCATTTTGAGGCTTACTAGTGAACATGTAAGCCACAAAACGCCCACTAGTTCACTAGTAAGATCATTTTGAGGCTTACTAGTGAACATGTAAGCCACAAAACGCCCACTAGTTCACTAGTAAGGTCATTTTGACGCTTACTCGTGAACATGTAAGCCACAAATTGTCACTAGTTCACTAGTAAGGTCATTTTGACGCTTACCCGTGAACATGTAAGCCACAGAACGCCCACTAGTTCACTAGTAAGATCATTTTGAGGCTTACTAATTGACATGTAAGCCACAAAACGCCCACTAGTTCACTAGTAAGATCATTTTGAGGCGTACTAGTTGACATGTAAGCCGCAAAACGCCCACTAGTTCACGAGTAAGATCATTTTGAGGCTTACTAGTGAAAATGTAAGGCTATAAATGTGCCCACTAGTTCACTAGTGAGATCATTTTGACGCTTACTAGTGAACATGTAAGGCTATAAATGTGCCCACTAGTTCACTAGTAAGATAATTTTGAGGCTTACTAGTTGACATGTAAGCCACAAAACGCCCACTAGTTCACTAGTAAGATCATTTTGACGCTTACTAGTGAACATATAAGGCCATAAATGTGCCCACTAGTTCACTAGTAAGATCATTTTGAGGCTTACTAGTTGACATGTAAGCCACAAAACGCTCACTAATTCACTAGTAAGGTCATTTTGACGCTTACTAGTGAACATGTAAGCCACAAAACGCCCACTAGTTCATTAGTAAGATCATTTTGAGGTTTACTTGTTGACATGTAAGCCGCAAAACGCCGACTAGTTCACTAGTAAGATCATTTTGACGCTTACTCGTGAACATGTAAGCCACAAAACGCCCACTAGTTCACTGGTAAGATACTTTTGAGGCTTACTAGTGAACATGTAAGGCCATAAATGTGCCCACTAGTTCACTAGTAAGATCATTTTGAGGCTTACTGGTTGACATGTAAGCCACAAAACGCCCCTTAGCTCACTCGTAAGATCATTTTGAGGCTTACTAGTTGACATGTAAGCCACAAAACGCCCACTAATTCACGAGTAAGATCATTTTGAGGCTTACTAGTTGACATGTAAGCCACAAAACGCCCACTAGTTCACGAGTAAGATCATTTTGAGGCTTACGAGTGAAGATGTAAGCCACAAAACGCCCACTAGTTCACTAGTAAGATCATTTTGACGCTTACTAGTGAACACGTAAGGCCATAAATGTGCCCACTATTTCACTAGTAAGATCATTTTGAGGCTTACTAGTGAACATGTAAGCCACAAAACGCCCACTAGTTCACTAGTAAGATCATTTTGAGGCTTACTTGTTGACATGTAAGCCGCAAAACGCCCACTAGTTCACTCGTAAGATCATTTTGAGGCTTACTAGTTGACATGCAAGCCGCAAAATGCCCACTAGTTCACTAGTAAGATCATTTTGACGCTTACTAGTGAATATGTAAGGCCATAAATGTGCCCACTAGTTCACTAGTAAGATCATTTTGAGGCTTACTAGTTGACATGTAAGCCACAAAACGCTCACTAATTCACTAGTAAGGTCATTTTGACGCTTACTAGTGAACATGTAAGCCACAAAACGCCCACTAGTTCATTAGTAAGATCATTTTGAGGCTTACTTGTTGACATGTAAGCCGCAAAACGCCCACTAGTTCACTAGTAAGATCATTATGAGGCTTACTAGTTGACATGTAAGCCACAAACGCCCACTAGTTCACTAGTAAGATCTTTTTGAGGCTTACGAGTGAAGATGTAAGCCACAAAACGCCCACTAGTTCACTAGTAAGATCATTTTGAGGCTTACTAGTTGACATGTAAGCCACAAAACGCTCACTAATTCACTAGTAAGGTCATTTTGACGCTTACTAGTGAACATGTAAGCCACAAAACGCCCACTAGTTCATTAGTAAGATCATTTTGAGGTTTACTTGTTGACATGTAAGCCGCAAAACACCCACTAGTTCACTAGTAAGATCATTTTGACGCTTACTCGTGAACATGTAAGCCACAAAACGCCCACTAGTATATTAGTAAGATCATTTTGAGGCTTACAAGTGAACATGTACGGCCATCAATGTTCCAACTAGTTCACTCGTAAGATCATTTTGGGGCTTACTAGTTGACATGTAAGCCACAAAATCCCCACTAGTTCACTGGTAAGATCATTTTGAGGCTAACTAGTTGACATGTAAGCCACAAAACGCCCACTAGTTCACTAGTAAGATCATTTTGAGGCTTACAAGTGAAGATGTAAGCCACAAAACGCCCACTCGTTTACTAGTAAGATCATTTTGACGCTTACTAGTGAACACGTAAGGCCATAAATGTGCCCACTAGTTCACTAGTAAGATCATATTGAGGCTTACTATTTGACATGTAAGTCACAAAACGCCCACTAGTTCACTAGTAAGATCATTTTGAGGCTTACTAGTGAACATGTAAGCCACAAAACGCCCACTAGTTCACTAGTAAGATCATTTTGAGGCTTACTAGTGAACATGTAAGCCACAAAACGCCCACTAGTTCACTAGTAAGGTCATTTTGACGCTTACTCGTGAACATGTAAGCCACAAATTGTCACTAGTTCACTAGTAAGGTCATTTTGACGCTTACTAGTTAGCATGTAAGCCACAAAACGCCCACTAGTTCACTGGTAAGATCATTTTGAGGCTTACTAGTGAACATGTAAGGCCATAAATGTGCCCACTAGTTCACTAGTAAGATCATTTTGAGGCTTACTAGTTGACATGTAAGCCACAAACGCCCACTAGTTCACTAGTAAGATCATTTTGAGGCTTACGAGTGAAGATGTAAGCCACAAAACGCCCACTAGTTCACTAGTAAGATCATTTTGACGCTTACTCGTGAACATGTAAGCCACAAAACGCCCACTAGTATACTAGTAAGATCATTTTGAGGCTTACAAGTGAACATGTACGGCCATCAATGTTCCCACTAGTTCACTCGTAAGATCATTTTGGGGCTTACTAGTTGACATGTAAGCCACAAAATCCCCACTAGTTCACTAGTAAGATCATTTTGAGGCTTACTAGTTGACATGTAAGCCGCAAAACGCCCACTAGTTCACTGGTAAGATCATTTTGAGGCTAACTAGTTGACATGTAAGCCACAAAACGCCCACTAGTTCACTAGTAAGATCATTTTGAGGCTTACAAGTGAAGATGTAAGCCACAAAACGCCCACTCGTTTACTAGTAAGATCATTTTGACGCTTACTAGTGAACACGTAAGGCCATAAATGTGCCCACTAGTTCACTAGTAAGATCATATTGAGGCTTACTATTTGACATGTAAGTCACAAAACGCCCACTAGTTCACTAGTAAGATCATTTTGAGGCTTACTAGTGAACATGTAAGCCACAAAACGCCCACTAGTTCACTAGTAAGGTCATTTTGACGCTTACTCGTGAACATGTAAGCCACAAATTGTCACTAGTTCACTAGTAAGGTCATTTTGACGCTTACCCGTGAACATGTAAGCCACAGAACGCCCACTAGTTCACTAGTAAGATCATTTTGAGGCTTACTAGTGAACATGTAAGGCCATAAATGTGCCCACTAGTTCACTAGTAAGATCATTTTGACGCCTACTAGTGAACATGTAAGCCACAAAACACTCACTAGTTCACTAGTAAGGTCATTTTGACACTTACTAGTGAACATGTAAGCCACAAAACGATCACTAGTTCACTAGTAAGATCATTTTGAGGCTTACTAGTGAACATGTAAGGCCATAAATGTGCCCACTAGTTCACTAGTAAGATCATTTTGAGGCTTAGTAATTGACATGTAAGCCACAAAATGCCCACTAGTTCACTAGTAAGATCATTGTGAGGCTTACTAGTTGACATGTAAGCCGCAAAACGCCCACTAGTTCATTAGTAAGATCATTATGAGGCTTACTTGTTGACATGTAAGCCGCAAAACGCCCACTAGTTCACTCGTAAGATCATTTTGATGCTTACTAGTTGACATGCAAGCCGCAAAACGCCCACTAGTTCACTAGTAAGATCATTTTGAGGCTTACTAGTGAACATTTAAGCCACAAAACGCCCACTAGTTCACTAGTAAGATCATTTTGAGGCTTACTAGTTGACATGTAAGCCACAAAATCCCCACTAGTTCACTAGTAAGATCATTTTGAGGCTTACTATTTGACATGTAAGCCGAAAAACGCCCACTAGTTCACTGGTAAGATCATTTTGAGGCTTACTAGTGAACATGTAAGGCCATAAATGTGCCCACTAGTTCACTAGTAAGATCATTTTGAGGCTTACTAGTTGACATGTAAGCCACAAACGCCCACTAGTTCACTGGTAAGATCATTTTGAGGCTTACGAGTGAAGATGTAAGCCACAAAACGCCCACTAGTTCACTAGTAAGATCATTTTGACGCTTACTAGTGAACACGTAAGGCCATAAATGTGCCCACTAGTTCACTAGTAAGATCATATTGAGGCTTACTATTTGACATGTAAGTCACAAAACGCCCACTAGTTCACTAGTAAGATCATTTTGAGGCTTACTAGTGAACATGTAAGCCACAAAACGCCCACTAGTTCACTAGTAAGATCATTTTGAGGCTTACTAGTGAACATGTAAGCCACAAAACGCCCACTAGTTCACTAGTAAGGTCATTTTGACGCTTACTCGTGAACATGTAAGCCACAAATTGTCACTAGTTCACTAGTAAGGTCATTTTGACGCTTACTAGTTAGCATGTAAGCCACAAAACGCCCACTAGTTCACTGGTAAGATCATTTTGAGGCTTACTAGTGAACATGTAAGGCCATAAATGTGCCCACTAGTTCACTAGTAAGATCATTTTGAGGCTTACTAGTTGACATGTAAGCCACAAACGCCCACTAGTTCACTAGTAAGATCATTTTGAGGCTTACGAGTGAAGATGTAAGCCACAAAACGCCCACTAGTTCACTAGTAAGATCATTTTGACGCTTACTCGTGAACATGTAAGCCACAAAACGCCCACTAGTATACTAGTAAGATCATTTTGAGGCTTACAAGTGAACATGTACGGCCATCAATGTTCCCACTAGTTCACTCGTAAGATCATTTTGGGGCTTACTAGTTGACATGTAAGCCACAAAATCCCCACTAGTTCACTAGTAAGATCATTTTGAGGCTTACTAGTTGACATGTAAGCCGCAAAACGCCCACTAGTTCACTGGTAAGATCATTTTGAGGCTAACTAGTTGACATGTAAGCCACAAAACGCCCACTAGTTCACTAGTAAGATCATTTTGAGGCTTACAAGTGAAGATGTAAGCCACAAAACGCCCACTCGTTTACTAGTAAGATCATTTTGACGCTTACTAGTGAACACGTAAGGCCATAAATGTGCCCACTAGTTCACTAGTAAGATCATATTGAGGCTTACTATTTGACATGTAAGTCACAAAACGCCCACTAGTTCACTAGTAAGATCATTTTGAGGCTTACTAGTGAACATGTAAGCCACAAAACGCCCACTAGTTCACTAGTAAGGTCATTTTGACGCTTACTCGTGAACATGTAAGCCACAAATTGTCACTAGTTCACTAGTAAGGTCATTTTGACGCTTACCCGTGAACATGTAAGCCACAGAACGCCCACTAGTTCACTAGTAAGATCATTTTGAGGCTTACTAGTGAACATGTAAGGCCATAAATGTGCCCACTAGTTCACTAGTAAGATCATTTTGACGCCTACTAGTGAACATGTAAGCCACAAAACACTCACTAGTTCACTAGTAAGGTCATTTTGACACTTACTAGTGAACATGTAAGCCACAAAACGATCACTAGTTCACTAGTAAGATCATTTTGAGGCTTACTAGTGAACATGTAAGGCCATAAATGTGCCCACTAGTTCACTAGTAAGATCATTTTGAGGCTTAGTAATTGACATGTAAGCCACAAAATGCCCACTAGTTCACTAGTAAGATCATTGTGAGGCTTACTAGTTGACATGTAAGCCGCAAAACGCCCACTAGTTCATTAGTAAGATCATTATGAGGCTTACTTGTTGACATGTAAGCCGCAAAACGCCCACTAGTTCACTAGTAAGATCATTTTGAGGCTTACTAGTGAACATTTAAGCCACAAAACGCCCACTAGTTCACTAGTAAGATCATTTTGAGGCTTACTAGTTGACATGTAAGCCACAAAATCCCCACTAGTTCACTAGTAAGATCATTTTGAGGCTTACTATTTGACATGTAAGCCGAAAAACGCCCACTAGTTCACTGGTAAGATCATTTTGAGGCTTACTAGTGAACATGTAAGGCCATAAATGTGCCCACTAGTTCACTAGTAAGATCATTTTGAGGCTTACTAGTTGACATGTAAGCCACAAACGCCCACTAGTTCACTGGTAAGATCATTTTGAGGCTTACGAGTGAAGATGTAAGCCACAAAACGCCCACTAGTTCACTAGTAAGATCATTTTGAGGCTTACTCGTTGACATGTAAGCCACATAACGCTCACTAATTCACTAGTAAGGTCATTTTGACGCTTACTAGTGAACATGTAAGCCACAAAACGCCCACTAGTTCTTTAGTAAGATAATTTTGAGGCTTCCTTGTTGACATGTAAGCCGCAAAACTCCCACTAGTTCACTCGTAAGATAATTTTGAGGCTTACTAGTTGACATGCAAGCCGCAAAACACCCACTAGTTCACTAGTAAGATCATTTTCACGCTTACTCGTGAAGATGTAAGCCACAAAACGCCCACTACTATCCTAGTAAGATCATTTTGAGGCTTACAAGTGAACATGTAAGGCCATAAATGTGCCCACTAGTTCACTCGTAAGATCATTTTGGGGCTTACTAGTTGACATGTAAGCCACAAAATCCCCACTAGTTCACTAGTAAGATCATTTTGAGGCTTACTAGTTGACATGTAAGCCGCAAAACGCCCACTAGTTTACTGGTAAGATCATTTTGAGGCTTACTAGTGAACATGTAAGGCCATAAATGTGCCCACTAGTTCACTAGTAAGATCATTTTGAGGCTAACTAGTTGACATGTAAGCCACAAAATCCCCACTAGTTCACTAGTAAGATCATTTTGAGGCTTACTAGTGAACATGTAAGCCACAAAACGCCCACTAGTTCACTAGTAAGATCATTTTGACGCTTACTAGTGAACATGTAAGCCACAAAACGCTCACTAGTTCATAAGTAAGGTCATTGTGACGCTTACTAGTGAACATGTCATCCACAAAATCCCCACTAGTTCACTAGTAAGATCATTTTGAGGCTTACTAGTTGACATGTAAGCCGCAAAACGCCCACTAGTTTACTGGTAAGATCATTTTGAGGCTTACTAGTGAACATGTAAGGCCATAAATGTGCCCACTAGTTCACTAGTAAGATCATTTTGAGGCTAACTAGTTGACATGTAAGCCACAAAATCCCCACTAGTTCACTAGTAAGATCATTTTGAGGCTTACTAGTTGACATGTAAGCCGAAAAACGCCCACTAGTTCACTGGTAAGATCATTTTGAGGCTAACTAGTTGACATGTAAGCCACAAAACGCCCACTAGTTCACTAGTAAGATCATTTTGAGGCTTACAAGTGAAGATGTAAGCCACAAAACGCCCACTCGTTTACTAGTAAGATCATTTTGACGCTTACTAGTGAACACGTAAGGCCATAAATGTGCCCACTAGTTCACTAGTAAGATCATATTGAGGCTTACATTTTGACATGTAAGTCACAAAACGCCCACTAGTTCACTAGTAAGATCATTTTGAGGCTTACTAGTGAACATGTAAGCCACAAAACGCCCACTAGTTCACTAGTAAGATCATTTTGAGGCTTACTAGTGAACATGTAAGCCACAAAACGCCCACTAGTTCACTAGTAAGGTCATTTTGACGCTTACTCGTGAACATGTAAGCCACAAATTGTCACTAGTTCACTAGTAAGGTCATTTTGACGCTTACTAGTTAACATGTAAGCCACAAAACGCCCACTAGTTCACTGGTAAGATCATTTTGAGGGTTACAAGTGAACATGTACGGCCATCAATGTTCCCACTAGTTCACTCGTAAGATCATTTTGGGGCTTACTAGTTGACATGTAAGCCACAAAATCCCCACTAGTTCACTAGTAAGATCATTTTGAGGCTTACTAGTTGACATGTAAGCCGCAAAACGCCCACTAGTTCACTGGTAAGATCATTTTGAGGCTAACTAGTTGACATGTAAGCCACAAAACGCCCACTAGTTCACTAGTAAGATCATTTTGAGGCTTACAAGTGAAGATGTAAGCCACAAAACGCCCACTCGTTTACTAGTAAGATCATTTTGACGCTTACTAGTGAACACGTAAGGCCATAAATGTGCCCACTAGTTCACTAGTAAGATCATATTGAGGCTTACTATTTGACATGTAAGTCACAAAACGCCCACTAGTTCACTAGTAAGATCATTTTGAGACTTACTAGTGAACATGTAAGCCACAAAACGCCCACTAGTTCACTAGTAAGGTCATTTTGACGCTTACTCGTGAACATGTAAGCCACAAATTGTCACTAGTTCACTAGTAAGGTCATTTTGACGCTTACCCGTGAACATGTAAGCCACAGAACGCCCACTAGTTCACTAGTAAGATCATTTTGAGGCTTACTAGTGAACATGTAAGGCCATAAATGTGCCCACTAGTTCACTAGTAAGATCATTTTGACGCCTACTAGTGAACATGTAAGCCACAAAACACTCACTAGTTCACTAGTAAGGTCATTTTGACACTTACTAGTGAACATGTAAGCCACAAAACGATCACTAGTTCACTAGTAAGATCATTTTGAGGCTTACTAGTGAACATGTAAGGCCATAAATGTGCCCACTAGTTCACTAGTAAGATCATTTTGAGGCTTAGTAGTTGACATGTAAGCCACAAAATGCCCACTAGTTCACTAGTAAGATCATTGTGAGGCTTACTAGTTGACATGTAAGCCGCAAAACGCCCACTAGTTCATTAGTAAGATCATTATGAGGCTTACTTGTTGACATGTAAGCCGCAAAACGCCCACTAGTTCACTCGTAAGATCATTTTGATGCTTACTAGTTGACATGCAAGCCGCAAAACGCCCACTAGTTCACTAGTAAGATCATTTTGACGCTTACTCGTGAACATGTAAGCCACAAAACGCCCACTAGTTCACTAGTAAGGTCATTTTGACGCTTACTAGTGAACATGTAAGCCACAAAACGCCCACTAGTTCATTAGGAAGATCATTTTGAGGCTTACTTGTTGACATGTAAGCCGCAAAACGCCCACTAGTTCACTAGTAAGATCATTTTGACGCTTACTCGTGAACATGTAAGCCACAAAACGGCCACTAGTTCACTGGTAAGATCATTTTGAGGCTTACTAGTGAACATTTAAGCCACAAAACGCCCACTAGTTCACTAGTAAGATCATTTTGAGGCTTACTAGTGAACATGTAAGCCACAAAACGCCCACTAGTTCACTAGTAAGATCATTTTGACGCTTACTCGTGAACATGTAAGCCACAAAACGGCCACTAGTTCACTGGTAAGATCATTTTGAGGCTTACTAGTGAACATTTAAGCCACAAAACGCCCACTAGTTCACTAGTAAGATCATTTTGAGGCTTACTAGTTGACATGTAAGCCACAAAATCCCCACTAGTTCACTAGTAAGATCATTTTGAGGCTTACTAGTTGACATGTAAGCCGCAAAACGCCCACTAGTTCACTGGTAAGATCATTTTGAGGCTTACTAGTGAACATGTAAGGCCATAAATGTTCCCACTAGTTCACTAGTAAGATCATTTTGGGGCTTACTAGTTGACATGTAAGCCACAAAATCCCCACTAGTTCACTAGTAAGATCATTTTGAGGCTTACTAGTTGACATGTAAGCCGAAAAACGCCCACTAGTTCACTGGTAAGATCATTTTGAGGCTAACTAGTTGACATGTAAGCCACAAAACGCCCACTAGTTCACTAGTAAGATCATTTTGAGGCTTACAAGTGAAGATGTAAGCCACAAAACGCCCACTCGTTTACTAGTAAGATCATTTTGACGCTTACTAGTGCACACGTAAGGCCATAAATGTGCCCACTAGTTCACTAGTAAGATCATATTGAGGCTTACTATTTGACATGTAAGTCACAAAACGCCCACTAGTTCACTAGTAAGATCATTTTGAGGCTTACTAGTGAACATGTAAGCCACAAAACGCCCACTAGTTCACTAGTAAGATCATTTTGAGGCTTACTAGTGAACATGTCAAGTCAAGTCAAGTCAAGTCAACAGTATTTATAGAGCACTTTCAAACAGCCATCGCTGCATACAAAGTGCTGTACATATACATATAACATATACAATAAACAGTAAGACGAATCAGTAATAAGTAAGTAATGTAAGCCACAAAACGCCCACTAGTTCACTAGTAAGGTCATTTTGACGCTTACTCGTGAACATGTAAGCTTTGACGCTTACTAGTGAACATGTAAGCCACAAAACGCCCACTAGTTCATTAGGAAGATCATTTTGAGGCTTACTTGTTGACATGTAAGCCGCAAAACGCCCACTAGTTCACTAGTAAGATCATTTTGACGCTTACTCGTGAACATGTAAGCCACAAAACGGCCACTAGTTCACTGGTAAGATCATTTTGAGGCTTACTAGTGAACATTTAAGCCACAAAACGCCCACTAGTTCACTAATAAGATCATTTTGAGGCTTACTAGTTGACATGTAAGCCACAAAATCCCCACTAGTTCACTAGTAAGATCATTTTGAGGCTTACTAGTTGACATGTAAGCCGCAAAACGCCCACTAGTTCACTGGTAAGATCATTTTGAGGCTTACTAGTGAACATGTAAGGCCATAAATGTGCCCACTAGTTCACTAGTAAGATCATTTTGAGGCTTACTAGTTGACATGTAAGCCACAAACGCCCACTAGTTCACTGGTAAGATCATTTTGAGGCTTACGAGTGAAGATGTAAGCCACAAAACGCCCACTAGTTCACTAGTAAGATCATTTTGAGGCTTACTAGTTGACATGAAAGCCACGTAACGCTCACTAATTCACTAGTAAGGTCATTTTGACGCTTACTAGTGAACATGTAAGCCACAAAACGCCCACTAGTTCTTTAGTAAGATAATTTTGAGGCTTCCTTGTTGACATGTAAGCCGCAAAACTCCCACTAGTTCACTCGTAAGATAATTTTGAGGCTTACTAGTTGACATGCAAGCCGCAAAACACCCACTAGTTCACTAGTAAGATCATTTTCACGCTTACTCGTGAAGATGTAAGCCACAAAACGCCCACTACTATCCTAGTAAGATCATTTTGAGGCTTACAAGTGAACATGTAAGGCCATAAATGTGCCCACTAGTTCACTCGTAAGATCATTTTGGGGCTTACTAGTTGACATGTAAGCCACAAAATCCCCACTAGTTCACTAGTAAGATCATTTTGAGGCTTACTAGTTGACATGTAAGCCGCAAAACGCCCACTAGTTTACTGGTAAGATCATTTTGAGGCTTACTAGTGAACATGTAAGGCCATAAATGTGCCCACTAGTTCACTAGTAAGATCATTTTGAGGCTAACTAGTGAACATGTAAGCCACAAAATCCCCACTAGTTCACTAGTAAGATCATTTTGAGGCTTACTAGTTGACATGTAAGCCGAAAAACGCCCACTAGTTCACTGGTAAGATCATTTTGAGGCTAACTAGTTGACATGTAAGCCACAAAACGCCCACTAGTTCACTAGTAAGATCATTTTGAGGCTTACAAGTGAAGATGTAAGCCACAAAACGCCCACTCGTTTACTAGTAAGATCATTTTGACGCTTACTAGTGAACACGTAAGGCCATAAATGTGCCCACTAGTTCACTAGTAAGATCATATTGAGGCTTACTATTTGACATGTAAGTCACAAAACGCCCACTAGTTCACTAGTAAGATCATTTTGAGGCTTACTAGTGAACATGTAAGCCACAAAACGCCCACTAGTTCACTAGTAAGATCATTTTGAGGCTTACTAGTGAACATGTAAGCCACAAAACGCCCACTAGTTCACTAGTAAGGTCATTTTGACGCTTACTCGTGAACATGTAAGCCACAAATTGTCACTAGTTCACTAGTAAGGTCATTTTGACGCTTACTAGTTAACATGTAAGCCACAAAACGCCCACTAGTTCACTGGTAAGATCATTTTGAGGCTTACTAGTGAACATGTAAGGCCATAAATGTGCCCACTAGTTCACTAGTAAGATCATTTTGAGGCTTACTAGTTGACATGTAAGCCACAAACGCCCACTAGTTCACTAGTAAGATCATTTTGAGGCTTACGAGTGAAGATGTAAGCCACAAAACGCCCACTAGTTCACTAGTAAGATCATTTTGACGCTTACTCGTGAACATGTAAGCCACAAAACGCCCACTAGTATACTAGTAAGATCATTTTGAGGCTTACAAGTGAACATGTACGGCCATCAATGTTCCCACTAGTTCACTCGTAAGATCATTTTGGGGCTTACTAGTTGACATGTAAGCCACAAAATCCCCACTAGTTCACTAGTAAGATCATTTTGAGGCTTACTAGTTGACATGTAAGCCGCAAAACGCCCACTAGTTCACTGGTAAGATCATTTTGAGGCTAACTAGTTGACATGTAAGCCACAAAACGCCCACTAGTTCACTAGTAAGATCATTTTGAGGCTTACAAGTGAAAATGTAAGCCACAAAACGCCCACTCGTTTACTAGTAAGATCATTTTGACGCTTACTAGTGAACACGTAAGGCCATAAATGTGCCCACTAGTTCACTAGTAAGATCATATTGAGGCTTACTATTTGACATGTAAGTCACAAAACGCCCACTAGTTCACTAGTAAGATCATTTTGAGACTTACTAGTGAACATGTAAGCCACAAAACGATCACTAGTTCACTAGTAAGATCATTTTGAGGCTTACTAGTGAACATGTAAGGCCATAAATGTGCCCACTAGTTCACTAGTAAGATCATTTTGAGGCTTAGTAGTTGACATGTAAGCCACAAAATGCCCACTAGTTCACTAGTAAGATCATTGTGAGGCTTACTAGTTGACATGTAAGCCGCAAAACGCCCACTAGTTCATTAGTAAGATCATTATGAGGCTTACTTGTTGACATGTAAGCCGCAAAACGCCCACTAGTTCACTCGTAAGATCATTTTGATGCTTACTAGTTGACATGCAAGCCGCAAAACGCCCACTAGTTCACTAGTAAGATCATTTTGACGCTTACTCGTGAACATGTAAGCCACAAATTGTCACTAGTTCACTAGTAAGGTCATTTTGACGCTTACCCGTGAACATGTAAGCCACAGAACGCCCACTAGTTCACTAGTAAGATCATTTTGAGGCTTACTAGTGAACATGTAAGGCCATAAATGTGCCCACTAGTTCACTAGTAAGATCATTTTGACGCCTACTAGTGAACATGTAAGCCACAAAACACTCACTAGTTCACTAGTAAGGTCATTTTGACACTTACTAGTGAACATGTAAGACACAAAACGATCACTAGTTCACTAGTAAGATCATTTTGAGGCTTACTAGTGAACATGTAAGGCCATAAATGTGCCCACTAGTTCACTAGTAAGATCATTTTGAGGCTTAGTAGTTGACATGTAAGCCACAAAATGCCCACTAGTTCACTAGTAAGATCATTGTGAGGCTTACTAGTTGACATGTAAGCCGCAAAACGCCCACTAGTTCATTAGTAAGATCATTATGAGGCTTACTTGTTGACATGTAAGCCGCAAAACGCCCACTAGTTCACTCGTAAGATCATTTTGATGCTTACTAGTTGACATGCAAGCCGCAAAACGCCCACTAGTTCACTAGTAAGATCATTTTGACGCTTACTCGTGAACATGTAAGCCACAAAACGCCCACTAGTTCACTAGTAAGGTCATTTTGACGCTTACTAGTGAACATGTAAGCCACAAAACGCCCACTAGTTCATTAGGAAGATCATTTTGAGGCTTACTTGTTGACATGTAAGCCGCAAAACGCCCACTAGTTCACTAGTAAGATCATTTTGACGCTTACTCGTGAACATGTAAGCCACAAAACGGCCACTAGTTCACTGGTAAGATCATTTTGAGGCTTACTAGTGAACATTTAAGCCACAAAACGCCCACTAGTTCACTAGTAAGATCATTTTGAGGCTTACTAGTTGACATGTAAGCCACAAAATCCCCACTAGTTCACTAGTAAGATCATTTTGAGGCTTACTAGTTGACATGTAAGCCGCAAAACGCCCACTAGTTCACTGGTAAGATCATTTTGAGGGTTACTAGTGAACATGTAAGGCCATAAATGTGCCCACTAGTTCACTAGTAAGATCATTTTGAGGCTTACTAGTTGACATGTAAGCCACAAACGCCCACTAGTTCACTGGTAAGATCATTTTGAGGCTTACGAGTGAAGATGTAAGCCACAAAACGCCCACTAGTTCACTAGTAAGATCATTTTGAGGCTTACTAGTTGACATGTAAGCCACATAACGCTCACTAATTCACTAGTAAGGTCATTTTGACGCTTACTAGTGAACATGTAAGCCACAAAACGCCCACTAGTTCTTTAGTAAGATAATTTTGAGGCTTCCTTGTTGACATGTAAGCCGCAAAACTCCCACTAGTTCACTCGTAAGATAATTTTGAGGCTTACTAGTTGACATGCAAGCCGCAAAACACCCACTAGTTCACTAGTAAGATCATTTTCACGCTTACTCGTGAAGATGTAAGCCACAAAACGCCCACTACTATCCTAGTAAGATCATTTTGAGGCTTACAAGTGAACATGTAAGGCCATAAATGTGCCCACTAGTTCACTCGTAAGATCATTTTGGGGCTTACTAGTTGACATGTAAGCCACAAAATCCCCACTAGTTCACTAGTAAGATCATTTTGAGGCTTACTAGTTGACATGTAAGCCGCAAAACGCCCACTAGTTTACTGGTAAGATCATTTTGAGGCTTACTAGTGAACATGTAAGGCCATAAATGTGCCCACTAGTTCACTAGTAAGATCATTTTGAGGCTTACTAGTGAACATTTAAGCCACAAAACGCCCACTAGTTCACTAGTAAGATCATTTTGAGGCTTACTAGTTGACATGTAAGCCACAAAATCCCCACTAGTTCACTAGTAAGATCATTTTGAGGCTTACTAGTTGACATGTAAGCCGCAAAACGCCCACTAGTTCACTGGTAAGATCATTTTGAGGCTTACTAGTGAACATGTAAGGCCATAAATGTGCCCACTAGTTCACTAGTAAGATCATTTTGAGGCTTACTAGTTGACATGTAAGCCACAAACGCCCACTAGTTCACTGGTAAGATCATTTTGAGGCTTACGAGTGAAGATGTAAGCCACAAAACGCCCACTAGTTCACTAGTAAGATCATTTTGAGGCTTACTAGTTGACATGTAAGCCACATAACGCTCACTAATTCACTAGTAAGGTCATTTTGACGCTTACTAGTGAACATGTAAGCCACAAAACGCCCACTAGTTCTTTAGTAAGATAATTTTGAGGCTTCCTTGTTGACATGTAAGCCGCAAAACTCCCACTAGTTCACTCGTAAGATAATTTTGAGGCTTACTAGTTGACATGCAAGCCGCAAAACACCCACTAGTTCACTAGTAAGATCATTTTCACGCTTACTCGTGAAGATGTAAGCCACAAAACGCCCACTACTATCCTAGTAAGATCATTTTGAGGCTTACAAGTGAACATGTAAGGCCATAAATGTGCCCACTAGTTCACTCGTAAGATCATTTTGGGGCTTACTAGTTGACATGTAAGCCACAAAATCCCCACTAGTTCACTAGTAAGATCATTTTGAGGCTTACTAGTTGACATGTAAGCCGCAAAACGCCCACTAGTTTACTGGTAAGATCATTTTGAGGCTTACTAGTGAACATGTAAGGCCATAAATGTGCCCACTAGTTCACTAGTAAGATCATTTTGAGGCTAACTAGTTGACATGTAAGCCACAAAACGCCCACTAGTTCAATAGTAAGATCATTTTGAGGCTTACAAGTGAAGATGTAAGCCACAAAACGCCCACTAGTTTACTAGTAAGATCATTTTGACGCTTACTAGTGAACACGGAAGGCCATAAATGTGCCCACTAGTTCACTAGTAAGATCATATTGAGGCTTACTATTTGACATATAAGCCACAAAACGCCCACTAGTTCACTAGTAAGATCATTTTGAGGCTTACTAGTGAACATGTAAGCCACAAAACGCCCACTTGTTCACTAGTAAGATCATTTTGACGCTTACTAGTGAACATGTAAGCCACAAAACGCTCACTAGTTCACAAGTAAGGTCATTGTGACGCTTACTAGTGAACACGTAAGCCACAAAAGAACCCACTAGTTCACTATTAAGATCATTTTGAGGCTTACTAGTTGACATGTAAGCCGCAAAACGCCCACTAGTTCACGAGTAAGATCATTTTCACGCTTACTAGTTGACATGTAAGGCCATAAACGTGCCCACTAGTTCACTAGTAAGATCATTTTGAGGCTTACTAGTTGACATGTAAGCCACAAAATGCCCACTAGTTCTCTAGTAAGATCATTTTGAGGCTTACTAGTGAAGATGTAAGCCACAAAACGCCCACTTGTTCACTAGTAAGATCTTTTTGACGCTTACTAGTTAACATGTAAGCCACAAAACGCCCACTAGTTCACTAGTAAGATAATTTTGAGGCTTACTTGTTGACATGTAAGCCGCAAAATGCCCACTAGTTCACTCGTAAGATCATTTTGTGGCTTACTAGTTGACATGCAAGCCGCAAAACGCCCACTAGTTCACTAGTAAGATCATTTTGACGCTTACTAGTGAACATGTAAGGCCATAAATGTGCCCACTAGTTCACTAGTAAGATCATTTTGAGGCTTACTCGTTGACATGTAAGCCACAAAACGCTCACTAATTCACTAGTAAGGTCATTTTGACGCTTACTAGTGAACATGTAAGCCACAAAACGCCCACTAGTTCATTAGTAAGATCATTTTGAGGCTTACTTGTTGACATGTAAGCCGCAAAACGGCCACTAGTTCACTAGTAAGATCATTTTGACGCTTACTCGTGAACATGTAAGCCACAAAACGCCCACGAGTTCACTGGTAAGATCATTTTGAGGCTTACTAGTGAACATGTAAGGCCATAAATGTGCCCACTAGTTCACTGGTAAGATCATTTTGAGGCTTACTAGTTGACATATAAGCCGCAAAACCCCCACTAGTTCACTGGTAAGATCATTTTGAGGCTTACTTGTTGACATGTAAGCCGCAAAACGGCCACTAGTTCACTAGTAAGATCATTTTGACGCTTACTCGTGAACATGTAAGCCACAAAACGCCCACGAGTTCACTGGTAAGATCATTTTGAGGCTCACTAGTGAACATGTAAGGCCATAAATGTGCCCACTAGTTCACTGGTAAGATCATTCTGAGGCTTACTAGTTGACATGTAAGCCACAAAATCCCCACTAGTTCACTAGTAAGATCATTTTGAGGCTTACTAGTTGACATATAAGCCGCAAAACCCCCACTAGTTCACTGGTAAGATCGTTTTGAGGCTTACTAGTGAACATGTAAGGCCATAAATGTGCCCACTAGTTCACGAGTAAGATCATTTTGAGGCTTACTAGTTGACATGTAAGCCACAAAACGCCCACTAGTTCACTAGTAAGATCATTTTGAGTCTTACTAGTGAACATGTAAGCCACAAAACGCCCACTAGTTCACTAGTAAGATCATTTTGACGCTTACTAGTGAACATGTAAGCCACAAAACGCTCACTAGTTCATAAGTAAGGTCATTGTGACGCTTACTAGTGAACATGTCATCCACAAAATCCCCACTAGTTCACTAGTAAGATCATTTTGAGGCTTACTAGTTGACATGTAAGCCGCAAAACGCCCACTAGTTTACTGGTAAGATCATTTTGAGGCTTACTAGTGAACATGTAAGGCCATAAATGTGCCCACTAGTTCACTAGTAAGATCATTTTGAGGCTAACTAGTTGACATGTAAGCCACAAAATCCCCACTAGTTCACTAGTAAGATCATTTTGAGGCTTACTAGTTGACATGTAAGCCGAAAAACGCCCACTAGTTCACTGGTAAGATCATTTTGAGGCTAACTAGTTGACATGTAAGCCACAAAACGCCCACTAGTTCACTAGTAAGATCATTTTGAGGCTTACAAGTGAAGATGTAAGCCACAAAACGCCCACTCGTTTACTAGTAAGATCATTTTGACGCTTACTAGTGAACACGTAAGGCCATAAATGTGCCCACTAGTTCACTAGTAAGATCATATTGAGGCTTACATTTTGACATGTAAGTCACAAAACGCCCACTAGTTCACTAGTAAGATCATTTTGAGGCTTACTAGTGAACATGTAAGCCACAAAACGCCCACTAGTTCACTAGTAAGATCATTTTGAGGCTTACTAGTGAACATGTAAGCCACAAAACGCCCACTAGTTCACTAGTAAGGTCATTTTGACGCTTACTCGTGAACATGTAAGCCACAAATTGTCACTAGTTCACTAGTAAGGTCATTTTGACGCTTACTAGTTAACATGTAAGCCACAAAACGCCCACTAGTTCACTGGTAAGATCATTTTGAGGGTTACAAGTGAACATGTACGGCCATCAATGTTCCCACTAGTTCACTCGTAAGATCATTTTGGGGCTTACTAGTTGACATGTAAGCCACAAAATCCCCACTAGTTCACTAGTAAGATCATTTTGAGGCTTACTAGTTGACATGTAAGCCGCAAAACGCCCACTAGTTCACTGGTAAGATCATTTTGAGGCTAACTAGTTGACATGTAAGCCACAAAACGCCCACTAGTTCACTAGTAAGATCATTTTGAGGCTTACAAGTGAAGATGTAAGCCACAAAACGCCCACTCGTTTACTAGTAAGATCATTTTGACGCTTACTAGTGAACACGTAAGGCCATAAATGTGCCCACTAGTTCACTAGTAAGATCATATTGAGGCTTACTATTTGACATGTAAGTCACAAAACGCCCACTAGTTCACTAGTAAGATCATTTTGAGACTTACTAGTGAACATGTAAGCCACAAAACGCCCACTAGTTCACTAGTAAGGTCATTTTGACGCTTACTCGTGAACATGTAAGCCACAAATTGTCACTAGTTCACTAGTAAGGTCATTTTGACGCTTACCCGTGAACATGTAAGCCACAGAACGCCCACTAGTTCACTAGTAAGATCATTTTGAGGCTTACTAGTGAACATGTAAGGCCATAAATGTGCCCACTAGTTCACTAGTAAGATCATTTTGACGCCTACTAGTGAACATGTAAGCCACAAAACACTCACTAGTTCACTAGTAAGGTCATTTTGACACTTACTAGTGAACATGTAAGCCACAAAACGATCACTAGTTCACTAGTAAGATCATTTTGAGGCTTACTAGTGAACATGTAAGGCCATAAATGTGCCCACTAGTTCACTAGTAAGATCATTTTGAGGCTTAGTAGTTGACATGTAAGCCACAAAATGCCCACTAGTTCACTAGTAAGATCATTGTGAGGCTTACTAGTTGACATGTAAGCCGCAAAACGCCCACTAGTTCATTAGTAAGATCATTATGAGGCTTACTTGTTGACATGTAAGCCGCAAAACGCCCACTAGTTCACTCGTAAGATCATTTTGATGCTTACTAGTTGACATGCAAGCCGCAAAACGCCCACTAGTTCACTAGTAAGATCATTTTGACGCTTACTCGTGAACATGTAAGCCACAAAACGCCCACTAGTTCACTAGTAAGGTCATTTTGACGCTTACTAGTGAACATGTAAGCCACAAAACGCCCACTAGTTCATTAGGAAGATCATTTTGAGGCTTACTTGTTGACATGTAAGCCGCAAAACGCCCACTAGTTCACTAGTAAGATCATTTTGACGCTTACTCGTGAACATGTAAGCCACAAAACGGCCACTAGTTCACTGGTAAGATCATTTTGAGGCTTACTAGTGAACATTTAAGCCACAAAACGCCCACTAGTTCACTAGTAAGATCATTTTGAGGCTTACTAGTGAACATGTAAGCCACAAAACGCCCACTAGTTCACTAGTAAGATCATTTTGACGCTTACTCGTGAACATGTAAGCCACAAAACGGCCACTAGTTCACTGGTAAGATCATTTTGAGGCTTACTAGTGAACATTTAAGCCACAAAACGCCCACTAGTTCACTAGTAAGATCATTTTGAGGCTTACTAGTTGACATGTAAGCCACAAAATCCCCACTAGTTCACTAGTAAGATCATTTTGAGGCTTACTAGTTGACATGTAAGCCGCAAAACGCCCACTAGTTCACTGGTAAGATCATTTTGAGGCTTACTAGTGAACATGTAAGGCCATAAATGTTCCCACTAGTTCACTAGTAAGATCATTTTGGGGCTTACTAGTTGACATGTAAGCCACAAAATCCCCACTAGTTCACTAGTAAGATCATTTTGAGGCTTACTAGTTGACATGTAAGCCGAAAAACGCCCACTAGTTCACTGGTAAGATCATTTTGAGGCTAACTAGTTGACATGTAAGCCACAAAACGCCCACTAGTTCACTAGTAAGATCATTTTGAGGCTTACAAGTGAAGATGTAAGCCACAAAACGCCCACTCGTTTACTAGTAAGATCATTTTGACGCTTACTAGTGCACACGTAAGGCCATAAATGTGCCCACTAGTTCACTAGTAAGATCATATTGAGGCTTACTATTTGACATGTAAGTCACAAAACGCCCACTAGTTCACTAGTAAGATCATTTTGAGGCTTACTAGTGAACATGTAAGCCACAAAACGCCCACTAGTTCACTAGTAAGATCATTTTGAGGCTTACTAGTGAACATGTCAAGTCAAGTCAAGTCAAGTCAACAGTATTTATAGAGCACTTTCAAACAGCCATCGCTGCATACAAAGTGCTGTACATATACATATAACATATACAATAAACAGTAAGACGAATCAGTAATAAGTAAGTAATGTAAGCCACAAAACGCCCACTAGTTCACTAGTAAGGTCATTTTGACGCTTACTCGTGAACATGTAAGCTTTGACGCTTACTAGTGAACATGTAAGCCACAAAACGCCCACTAGTTCATTAGGAAGATCATTTTGAGGCTTACTTGTTGACATGTAAGCCGCAAAACGCCCACTAGTTCACTAGTAAGATCATTTTGACGCTTACTCGTGAACATGTAAGCCACAAAACGGCCACTAGTTCACTGGTAAGATCATTTTGAGGCTTACTAGTGAACATTTAAGCCACAAAACGCCCACTAGTTCACTAATAAGATCATTTTGAGGCTTACTAGTTGACATGTAAGCCACAAAATCCCCACTAGTTCACTAGTAAGATCATTTTGAGGCTTACTAGTTGACATGTAAGCCGCAAAACGCCCACTAGTTCACTGGTAAGATCATTTTGAGGCTTACTAGTGAACATGTAAGGCCATAAATGTGCCCACTAGTTCACTAGTAAGATCATTTTGAGGCTTACTAGTTGACATGTAAGCCACAAACGCCCACTAGTTCACTGGTAAGATCATTTTGAGGCTTACGAGTGAAGATGTAAGCCACAAAACGCCCACTAGTTCACTAGTAAGATCATTTTGAGGCTTACTAGTTGACATGAAAGCCACGTAACGCTCACTAATTCACTAGTAAGGTCATTTTGACGCTTACTAGTGAACATGTAAGCCACAAAACGCCCACTAGTTCTTTAGTAAGATAATTTTGAGGCTTCCTTGTTGACATGTAAGCCGCAAAACTCCCACTAGTTCACTCGTAAGATAATTTTGAGGCTTACTAGTTGACATGCAAGCCGCAAAACACCCACTAGTTCACTAGTAAGATCATTTTCACGCTTACTCGTGAAGATGTAAGCCACAAAACGCCCACTACTATCCTAGTAAGATCATTTTGAGGCTTACAAGTGAACATGTAAGGCCATAAATGTGCCCACTAGTTCACTCGTAAGATCATTTTGGGGCTTACTAGTTGACATGTAAGCCACAAAATCCCCACTAGTTCACTAGTAAGATCATTTTGAGGCTTACTAGTTGACATGTAAGCCGCAAAACGCCCACTAGTTTACTGGTAAGATCATTTTGAGGCTTACTAGTGAACATGTAAGGCCATAAATGTGCCCACTAGTTCACTAGTAAGATCATTTTGAGGCTAACTAGTGAACATGTAAGCCACAAAATCCCCACTAGTTCACTAGTAAGATCATTTTGAGGCTTACTAGTTGACATGTAAGCCGAAAAACGCCCACTAGTTCACTGGTAAGATCATTTTGAGGCTAACTAGTTGACATGTAAGCCACAAAACGCCCACTAGTTCACTAGTAAGATCATTTTGAGGCTTACAAGTGAAGATGTAAGCCACAAAACGCCCACTCGTTTACTAGTAAGATCATTTTGACGCTTACTAGTGAACACGTAAGGCCATAAATGTGCCCACTAGTTCACTAGTAAGATCATATTGAGGCTTACTATTTGACATGTAAGTCACAAAACGCCCACTAGTTCACTAGTAAGATCATTTTGAGGCTTACTAGTGAACATGTAAGCCACAAAACGCCCACTAGTTCACTAGTAAGATCATTTTGAGGCTTACTAGTGAACATGTAAGCCACAAAACGCCCACTAGTTCACTAGTAAGGTCATTTTGACGCTTACTCGTGAACATGTAAGCCACAAATTGTCACTAGTTCACTAGTAAGGTCATTTTGACGCTTACTAGTTAACATGTAAGCCACAAAACGCCCACTAGTTCACTGGTAAGATCATTTTGAGGCTTACTAGTGAACATGTAAGGCCATAAATGTGCCCACTAGTTCACTAGTAAGATCATTTTGAGGCTTACTAGTTGACATGTAAGCCACAAACGCCCACTAGTTCACTAGTAAGATCATTTTGAGGCTTACGAGTGAAGATGTAAGCCACAAAACGCCCACTAGTTCACTAGTAAGATCATTTTGACGCTTACTCGTGAACATGTAAGCCACAAAACGCCCACTAGTATACTAGTAAGATCATTTTGAGGCTTACAAGTGAACATGTACGGCCATCAATGTTCCCACTAGTTCACTCGTAAGATCATTTTGGGGCTTACTAGTTGACATGTAAGCCACAAAATCCCCACTAGTTCACTAGTAAGATCATTTTGAGGCTTACTAGTTGACATGTAAGCCGCAAAACGCCCACTAGTTCACTGGTAAGATCATTTTGAGGCTAACTAGTTGACATGTAAGCCACAAAACGCCCACTAGTTCACTAGTAAGATCATTTTGAGGCTTACAAGTGAAAATGTAAGCCACAAAACGCCCACTCGTTTACTAGTAAGATCATTTTGACGCTTACTAGTGAACACGTAAGGCCATAAATGTGCCCACTAGTTCACTAGTAAGATCATATTGAGGCTTACTATTTGACATGTAAGTCACAAAACGCCCACTAGTTCACTAGTAAGATCATTTTGAGACTTACTAGTGAACATGTAAGCCACAAAACGATCACTAGTTCACTAGTAAGATCATTTTGAGGCTTACTAGTGAACATGTAAGGCCATAAATGTGCCCACTAGTTCACTAGTAAGATCATTTTGAGGCTTAGTAGTTGACATGTAAGCCACAAAATGCCCACTAGTTCACTAGTAAGATCATTGTGAGGCTTACTAGTTGACATGTAAGCCGCAAAACGCCCACTAGTTCATTAGTAAGATCATTATGAGGCTTACTTGTTGACATGTAAGCCGCAAAACGCCCACTAGTTCACTCGTAAGATCATTTTGATGCTTACTAGTTGACATGCAAGCCGCAAAACGCCCACTAGTTCACTAGTAAGATCATTTTGACGCTTACTCGTGAACATGTAAGCCACAAATTGTCACTAGTTCACTAGTAAGGTCATTTTGACGCTTACCCGTGAACATGTAAGCCACAGAACGCCCACTAGTTCACTAGTAAGATCATTTTGAGGCTTACTAGTGAACATGTAAGGCCATAAATGTGCCCACTAGTTCACTAGTAAGATCATTTTGACGCCTACTAGTGAACATGTAAGCCACAAAACACTCACTAGTTCACTAGTAAGGTCATTTTGACACTTACTAGTGAACATGTAAGACACAAAACGATCACTAGTTCACTAGTAAGATCATTTTGAGGCTTACTAGTGAACATGTAAGGCCATAAATGTGCCCACTAGTTCACTAGTAAGATCATTTTGAGGCTTAGTAGTTGACATGTAAGCCACAAAATGCCCACTAGTTCACTAGTAAGATCATTGTGAGGCTTACTAGTTGACATGTAAGCCGCAAAACGCCCACTAGTTCATTAGTAAGATCATTATGAGGCTTACTTGTTGACATGTAAGCCGCAAAACGCCCACTAGTTCACTCGTAAGATCATTTTGATGCTTACTAGTTGACATGCAAGCCGCAAAACGCCCACTAGTTCACTAGTAAGATCATTTTGACGCTTACTCGTGAACATGTAAGCCACAAAACGCCCACTAGTTCACTAGTAAGGTCATTTTGACGCTTACTAGTGAACATGTAAGCCACAAAACGCCCACTAGTTCATTAGGAAGATCATTTTGAGGCTTACTTGTTGACATGTAAGCCGCAAAACGCCCACTAGTTCACTAGTAAGATCATTTTGACGCTTACTCGTGAACATGTAAGCCACAAAACGGCCACTAGTTCACTGGTAAGATCATTTTGAGGCTTACTAGTGAACATTTAAGCCACAAAACGCCCACTAGTTCACTAGTAAGATCATTTTGAGGCTTACTAGTTGACATGTAAGCCACAAAATCCCCACTAGTTCACTAGTAAGATCATTTTGAGGCTTACTAGTTGACATGTAAGCCGCAAAACGCCCACTAGTTCACTGGTAAGATCATTTTGAGGCTTACTAGTGAACATGTAAGGCCATAAATGTGCCCACTAGTTCACTAGTAAGATCATTTTGAGGCTTACTAGTTGACATGTAAGCCACAAACGCCCACTAGTTCACTGGTAAGATCATTTTGAGGCTTACGAGTGAAGATGTAAGCCACAAAACGCCCACTAGTTCACTAGTAAGATCATTTTGAGGCTTACTAGTTGACATGTAAGCCACATAACGCTCACTAATTCACTAGTAAGGTCATTTTGACGCTTACTAGTGAACATGTAAGCCACAAAACGCCCACTAGTTCTTTAGTAAGATAATTTTGAGGCTTCCTTGTTGACATGTAAGCCGCAAAACTCCCACTAGTTCACTCGTAAGATAATTTTGAGGCTTACTAGTTGACATGCAAGCCGCAAAACACCCACTAGTTCACTAGTAAGATCATTTTCACGCTTACTCGTGAAGATGTAAGCCACAAAACGCCCACTACTATCCTAGTAAGATCATTTTGAGGCTTACAAGTGAACATGTAAGGCCATAAATGTGCCCACTAGTTCACTCGTAAGATCATTTTGGGGCTTACTAGTTGACATGTAAGCCACAAAATCCCCACTAGTTCACTAGTAAGATCATTTTGAGGCTTACTAGTTGACATGTAAGCCGCAAAACGCCCACTAGTTTACTGGTAAGATCATTTTGAGGCTTACTAGTGAACATGTAAGGCCATAAATGTGCCCACTAGTTCACTAGTAAGATCATTTTGAGGCTAACTAGTTGACATGTAAGCCACAAAACGCCCACTAGTTCAATAGTAAGATCATTTTGAGGCTTACAAGTGAAGATGTAAGCCACAAAACGCCCACTAGTTTACTAGTAAGATCATTTTGACGCTTACTAGTGAACACGGAAGGCCATAAATGTGCCCACTAGTTCACTAGTAAGATCATATTGAGGCTTACTATTTGACATATAAGCCACAAAACGCCCACTAGTTCACTAGTAAGATCATTTTGAGGCTTACTAGTGAACATGTAAGCCACAAAACGCCCACTTGTTCACTAGTAAGATCATTTTGACGCTTACTAGTGAACATGTAAGCCACAAAACGCTCACTAGTTCACAAGTAAGGTCATTGTGACGCTTACTAGTGAACACGTAAGCCACAAAAGAACCCACTAGTTCACTATTAAGATCATTTTGAGGCTTACTAGTTGACATGTAAGCCGCAAAACGCCCACTAGTTCACGAGTAAGATCATTTTCACGCTTACTAGTTGACATGTAAGGCCATAAACGTGCCCACTAGTTCACTAGTAAGATCATTTTGAGGCTTACTAGTTGACATGTAAGCCACAAAATGCCCACTAGTTCTCTAGTAAGATCATTTTGAGGCTTACTAGTGAAGATGTAAGCCACAAAACGCCCACTTGTTCACTAGTAAGATCTTTTTGACGCTTACTAGTTAACATGTAAGCCACAAAACGCCCACTAGTTCACTAGTAAGATAATTTTGAGGCTTACTTGTTGACATGTAAGCCGCAAAATGCCCACTAGTTCACTCGTAAGATCATTTTGTGGCTTACTAGTTGACATGCAAGCCGCAAAACGCCCACTAGTTCACTAGTAAGATCATTTTGACGCTTACTAGTGAACATGTAAGGCCATAAATGTGCCCACTAGTTCACTAGTAAGATCATTTTGAGGCTTACTCGTTGACATGTAAGCCACAAAACGCTCACTAATTCACTAGTAAGGTCATTTTGACGCTTACTAGTGAACATGTAAGCCACAAAACGCCCACTAGTTCATTAGTAAGATCATTTTGAGGCTTACTTGTTGACATGTAAGCCGCAAAACGGCCACTAGTTCACTAGTAAGATCATTTTGACGCTTACTCGTGAACATGTAAGCCACAAAACGCCCACGAGTTCACTGGTAAGATCATTTTGAGGCTTACTAGTGAACATGTAAGGCCATAAATGTGCCCACTAGTTCACTGGTAAGATCATTTTGAGGCTTACTAGTTGACATATAAGCCGCAAAACCCCCACTAGTTCACTGGTAAGATCATTTTGAGGCTTACTTGTTGACATGTAAGCCGCAAAACGGCCACTAGTTCACTAGTAAGATCATTTTGACGCTTACTCGTGAACATGTAAGCCACAAAACGCCCACGAGTTCACTGGTAAGATCATTTTGAGGCTCACTAGTGAACATGTAAGGCCATAAATGTGCCCACTAGTTCACTGGTAAGATCATTCTGAGGCTTACTAGTTGACATGTAAGCCACAAAATCCCCACTAGTTCACTAGTAAGATCATTTTGAGGCTTACTAGTTGACATATAAGCCGCAAAACCCCCACTAGTTCACTGGTAAGATCGTTTTGAGGCTTACTAGTGAACATGTAAGGCCATAAATGTGCCCACTAGTTCACGAGTAAGATCATTTTGAGGCTTACTAGTTGACATGTAAGCCACAAAACGCCCACTAGTTCACTAGTAAGATCATTTTGAGTCTTACTAGTGAACATGTAAGCCACAAAACGCCCACTAGTTCACTAGTAAGATCATTTTGACGCTTACTAGTGAACATGTAAGCCACAAAACGCTCACTAGTTCATAAGTAAGGTCATTGTGACGCTTACTAGTGAACATGTCATCCACAAAAGAACCCACTAGTTCACTAGTAAGATCATTTTGAGGCTTACTAGTTGACATGTAAGCCACAAAACGCCCCTTAGCTCACTCGTAAGATCATTTTGAGGCTTACTAGTGAACATGTAAGCCACAAAACGCTCATTAGTTCACTAGTAAGGTCATTTTGACCCTTACTCGTGAACATGTAAGCCACAAAACGGCCACTAGTTCACTAGTAAGATCATTTTGAGGCTTACTATTGAACATGTAAGCCACAAAACGGCCACTAGTTCACTAGTAAGATCATTCTGACGCTTACCGGTGAACATGTAAGCCACAGAACGCCCACTAGTTCACTAGTAAGGTCATTTTGAGGCTTACTAGTGAACATGTAAAGCCATAAATGTGCCCACTAGTTCACTAGTAAGATCATTTTGACACTTACTAGTGAACATGCAAGCCACAAAACGCTCACTAGTTCACTAGTAAGATCATTTTGAGGCTTACTCGTGAACATGTAAGGCCATAAATGTGCCCACTAGTTCACTAGTAAGATCATTTTGAGGCTTAGTAGTTGACATGTAAGCCACAAAATGCCCACTAGTTCACTAGTAAGATCATTGTGAGGGTTACTAGTGAACATGTAAGCCACAAAACGCTCACTATCTCACTAGTAAGATCATTTTGAGGCTTACTAGTGAACATGTAAGCCACAAAACGCCCACTAGTTCACTAGTAAGATCATTTTGAGGCTTACTTGTTGACATGTAAGCCGCAAAACGCCCACTAGTTCACTCGTAAGATCATTTTGAGGCTTACTCGTTGACATGCAAGCCGCAAAATGCCCAGTAGTTCACTAGTAAGATCATTTTGACGCTTACTAGTGAATATGTAAGGCCATAAATGTGCCCACTAGTTCACTAGTAAGATCATTTTGAGGCTTACTAGTTGACATGTAAGCCACAAAACGCTCACTAATTCACTAGTAAGGTCATTTTGACGCTTACTAGTGAACATGTAAGCCACAAAACGCCCACTAGTTCATTAGTAAGATCATTTTGAGGCTTACTTGTTGACATGTAAGCCGCAAAACGCCCACTAGTTCACTAGTAAGATCATTATGAGGCTTACTAGTTGCCATGTAAGCCACAAAATCCCCACTAGTTCACTAGTAAGATCATTTTGAGGCTTACTAGTTGACATGTAAGCCGCAAATCGCCCACTAGTTCACTGGTAAGATCATTTTGAGGCTTACTAGTGAACATGTAAGGCCATAAATGTGCCCACTAGTTCACTAGTAAGATCATTTTGAGGCTCACTAGTTGACATGTAAGCCACAAACGCCCACTAGTTCACTAGTAAGATCATTTTGAGGCTTACGAGTGAAGATGTAAGCCACAAAACGCCCACTAGTTCACTAATAAGATCATTTTGAGGCTTACTAGTTGACATGTAAGCCACAAAACGCTCACTAATTCACTAGTAAGGTCATTCTGACGCTTACTAGTGAACATGTAAGCCACAAAACGCCCACTAGTTCATTAGTAAGATCATTTTGAGGTTTACTTGTTGACATGTATGCCGCAAAACACCCACTAGTTCACTAGTAAGATCATTTTGACGCTTACTCGTGAACATGTAAGCCACAAAACGCGCACTAGTATATTAGTAAGATCATTTTGAGGCTTACAAGTGAACATGTACGGCCATCAATGTTCCAACTAGTTCACTCGTAAGATCATTTTGGGGCTTACTAGTTGACATGTAAGCCACAAAATCCCCACTAGTTCACTAGTAAGATCATTTTGAGGCTTACTAGTTGACATGTAAGCCGAAAAACGCCCACTAGTTCACTGGTAAGATCATTTTGAGGCTAACTAGTTGACATGTAAGCCACAAAACGCCCACTAGTTCACTAGTAAGATCATTTTGAGGCTTACAAGTGAAGATGTAAGCCACAAAACGCCCACTCGTTTACTAGTAAGATCATTTTGACGCTTACTAGTGAACACGTAAGGCCATAAATGTGCCCACTAGTTCACTAGTAAGATCATATTGAGGCTTACTATTTGACATGTAAGTCACAAAACGCCCACTAGTTCACTAGTAAGATCATTTTGAGGCTTACTAGTGAACATGTAAGCCACAAAACGCCCACTAGTTCACTAGTAAGGTCATTTTGACGCTTACTCGTGAACATGTAAGCCACAAATTGTCACTAGTTCACTAGTAAGGTCATTTTGACGCTTACTAGTTAACATGTAAGCCACAAAACGCCCACTAGTTCACTGGTAAGATCATTTTGAGGCTTACTAGTGAACATGTAAGGCCATAAATGTGCCCACTAGTTCACTAGTAAGATCATTTTGAGGCTTACTAGTTGACATGTAAGCCACAAACGCCCACTAGTTCACTAGTAAGATCATTTTGAGGCTTACGATTGAAGATGTAAGCCACAAAACGCCCACTAGTTCACTAGTAAGATCATTTTGAGGCTTACTAGTTGACATGTAAGCCACAAAACGCTCACTAATTCACTAGTAAGGTCATTTTGACGCTTACTAGTGAACATGTAAGCCACAAAACGCCCACTAGTTCATTAGTAAGACCATTTTGAGGTTTACTTGTTGACATGCAAGCGGCAAAACACCCACTAGTTCACTAGTAAGATCATTTTGACGCTTACTCGTGAACATGTAAGCCACAAAACGCCCACTAGTATACTAGTAAGATCATTTTGAGGCTTACAAGTGAACATGTACGGCCATCAATGTTCCCACTAGTTCACTCGTAAGATCATTTTGGGGCTTACTAGTTGACATGTAAGCCACAAAATCCCCACTAGTTCACTAGTAAGATCATTTTGAGGCTTACTAGTTGACATGTAAGCCGCAAAACGCCCACTAGTTCACTGGTAAGATCATTTTGAGGCTAACTAGTTGACATGTAAGCCACAAAACGCCCACTAGTTCACTAGTAAGATCATTTTGAGGCTTACAAGTGAAGATGTAAGCCACAAAACGCCCACTCGTTTACTAGTAAGATCATTTTGACGCTTACTAGTGAACACGTAAGGCCAAAAATGTGCCCACTAGTTCACTAGTAAGATCATATTGAGGCTTACTATTTGACATGTAAGTCACAAAACGCCCACTAGTTCACTAGTAAGATCATCTTGAGGCTTACTAGTGAACATGTAAGCCACAAAACGCCCACTAGTTCACTAGTAAGGTCATTTTGACGCTTACTCGTGAACATGTAAGCCACAAATTGTCACTAGTTCACTAGTAAGGTCATTTTGACGCTTACCCGTGAACATGTAAGCCACAGAACGCCCACTAGTTCACTAGTAAGATCATTTTGAGGCTTACTAGTGAACATGTAAGGCCATAAATGTGCCCACTAGTTCACTAGTAAGATCATTTTGACGCCTACTAGTGAACATGTAAGCCACAAAACACTCACTAGTTCACTAGTAAGGTCATTTTGACACTTACTAGTGAACATGTAAGCCACAAAACGCTCACTAGTTCACTAGTAAGATCATTTTGAGGCTTACTAGTGAACATGTAAGGCCATAAATGTGCCCACTAGTTCACTGGTAAGATCATTTTGAGGCTTAGTAGTTGACATGTAAGCCACAAAATGCCCACTAGTTCACTAGTAAGATCATTGTGAGGCTTACTAGTTGACATGTAAGCCGCAAAACGCCCACTAGTTCATTAGTAAGATCATTATGAGGCTTACTTGTTGACATGTAAGCCGCAAAACGCCCACTAGTTCACTCGTAAGATCATTTTGATGCTTACTAGTTGACATGCAAGCCGCAAAACGCCCACTAGTTCACTAGTAAGATCATTTTGACGCTTACTCGTGAACATGTAAGCCACAAAACGCCCACTAGTTCACTAGTAAGGTCATTTTGACGCTTACTAGTGAACATGTAAGCCACAAAACGCCCACTAGTTCATTAGGAAGATCATTTTGAGGCTTACTTGTTGACATGTAAGCCGCAAAACGCCCACTAGTTCACTAGTAAGATCATTTTGACGCTTACTCGTGAACATGTAAGCCACAAAACGGCCACTAGTTCACTGGTAAGATCATTTTGAGGCTTACTAGTGAACATTTAAGCCACAAAACGCCCACTAGTTCACTAGTAAGATCATTTTGAGGCTTACTAGTTGACATGTAAGCCACAAAATCCCCACTAGTTCACTAGTAAGATCATTTTGAGGCTTACTAGTTGACATGTAAGCCGCAAAACGACCACTAGTTCACTGGTAAGATCATTTTGAGGCTTACTAGTGAACATGTAAGGCCATAAATGTGCCCACTAGTTCACTAGTAAGATCATTTTGAGGCTTACTAGTTGACATGTAAGCCACAAACGCCCACTAGTTCACTGGTAAGATCATTTTGAGGCTTACGAGTGAAGATGTAAGCCACAAAACGCCCACTAGTTCACTAGTAAGATCATTTTGAGGCTTACTAGTTGACATGTAAGCCACATAACGCTCACTAATTCACTAGTAAGGTCATTTTGACGCTTACTAGTGAACATGTAAGCCACAAAACGCCCACTAGTTCATTAGTAAGATAATTTTGAGGCTTCCTTGTTGACATGTAAGCCGCAAAACTCCCACTAGTTCACTCGTAAGATAATTTTGAGGCTTACTAGTTGACATGCAAGCCGCAAAACACCCACTAGTTCACTAGTAAGATCATTTTCACGCTTACTCGTGAAGATGTAAGCCACAAAACGCCCACTACTATCCTAGTAAGATCATTTTGAGGCTTACAAGAGAACATGTAAGGCCATAAATGTGCCCACTAGTTCACTCGTAAGATCATTTTGGGGCTTACTAGTTGACATGTAAGCCACAAAATCCCCACTAGTTCACTAGTAAGATCATTTTGAGGCTTACTAGTTGACATGTAAGCCGCAAAACGCCCACTAGTTTACTGGTAAGATCATTTTGAGGCTTACTAGTGAACATGTAAGGCCATAAATGTGCCCACTAGTTCACTAGTAAGATCATTTTGAGGCTAACTAGTTGACATGTAAGCCACAAAACGCCCACTAGTTCAATAGTAAGATCATTTTGAGGCTTACAAGTGAAGATGTAAGCCACAAAACGCCCACTAGTTTACTAGTAAGATCATTTTGACGCTTACTAGTGAACACGGAAGGCCATAAATGTGCCCACTAGTTCACTAGTAAGATCATATCGAGGCTTACTATTTGACATATAAGCCACAAAACGCCCACTAGTTCACTAGTAAGATCATTTTGAGGCTTACTAGTGAACATGTAAGCCACAAAACGCCCACTTGTTCACTAGTAAGATCATTTTGACGCTTACTAGTGAACATGTAAGCCACAAAACGCTCACTAGTTCACAAGTAAGGTCATTGTGACGCTTACTAGTGAACACGTAAGCCACAAAAGAACCCACTAGTTCACTATTAAGATCATTTTGAGGCTTACTAGTTGACATGTAAGCCGCAAAACGCCCACTAGTTCACGAGTAAGATCATTTTCACGCTTACTAGTTGACATGTAAGGCCATAAACGTGCCCACTAGTTCACTAGTAAGATCATTTTGAGGCTTACTAGTTGACATGTAAGCCACAAAATGCCCACTAGTTCTCTAGTAAGATCATTTTGAGGCTTACTAGTGAAGATGTAAGCCACAAAACGCCCACTTGTTCACTAGTAAGATCATTTTGACGCTTACTAGTTAACATGTAAGCCACAAAACGCCCACTAGTTCACTAGTAAGATAATTTTGAGGCTTACTTGTTGACATGTAAGCCGCAAAATGCCCACTAGTTCACTCGTAAGATCATTTTGTGGCTTACTAGTTGACATGCAAGCCGCAAAACGCCCACTAGTTCACTAGTAAGATCATTTTGACGCTTACTAGTGAACATGTAAGGCCATAAATGTGCCCACTAGTTCACTAGTAAGATCATTTTGAGGCTTACTCGTTGACATGTAAGCCACAAAACGCTCACTAATTCACTAGTAAGGTCATTTTGACGCTTACTAGTGAACATGTAAGCCACAAAACGCCCACGAGTTCACTGGTAAGATCATTTTGAGGCTTACTAGTGAACATGTAAGGCCATAAATGTGCCCACTAGTTCACTGGTAAGATCATTTTGAGGCTTACTAGTTGACATATAAGCCGCAAAACCCCCACTAGTTCACTGGTAAGATCATTTTGAGGCTTACTTGTTGACATGTAAGCCGCAAAACGGCCACTAGTTCACTAGTAAGATCATTTTGACGCTTACTCGTGAACATGTAAGCCACAAAACGCCCACGAGTTCACTGGTAAGATCATTTTGAGGCTTACTAGTGAACATGTAAGGCCATAAATGTGCCCACTAGTTCACTGGTAAGATCATTCTGAGGCTTACTAGTTGACATGTAAGCCACAAAATCCCCACTAGTTCACTAGTAAGATCATTTTGAGGCTTACTAGTTGACATATAAGCCGCAAAACCCCCACTAGTTCACTGGTAAGATCGTTTTGAGGCTTACTAGTGAACATGTAAGGCCATAAATGTGCCCACTAGTTCACGAGTAAGATCATTTTGAGGCTTACTAGTTGACATGTAAGCCACAAAACGCCCACTAGTTCACTAGTAAGATCATTTTGAGTCTTACTAGTGAACATGTAAGCCACAAAACGCCCACTAGTTCACTAGTAAGATCATTTTGACGCTTACTAGTGAACATGTAAGCCACAAAACGCTCACTAGTTCATAAGTAAGGTCATTGTGACGCTTACTAGTGAACATGTCATCCACAAAAGAACCCACTAGTTCACTAGTAAGATCATTTTGAGGCTTACTAGTTGACATGTAAGCCACAAAACGCCCCTTAGCTCACTCGTAAGATCATTTTGAGGCTTACTAGTGAACATGTAAGCCACAAAACGGCCACTAGTTCACTAGTAAGATCATTTTGAGGCTTACTATTGAACATGTAAGCCACAAAACGGCCACTAGTTCACTAGTAAGATCATTCTGACGCTTACCGGTGAACATGTAAGCCACAGAACGCCCACTAGTTCACTAGTAAGATCATTTTGAGGCTTAATAGTGAACATATAAAGCCATAAATGTGCCCACTAGTTCACTAGTAAGATCATTTTGACACTTACTAGTGAACATGTAAGCCACAAAACGCTCACTAGTTCACTAGTAAGATCATTTTGAGGCTTACTCGTGAACATGTAAGGCCATAAATGTGCCCACTAGTTCACTAGTAAGATCATTTTGAGGCTTAGTAGTTGACATGTAAGCCACAAAATGCCCACTAGTTCACTAGTAAGATCATTGTGAGGCTTACTAGTGAACATGTAAGCCACAAAACGCTCACTAGTTCACTAGTAAGATCATTTTGAGGCTTACTAGTTGACATGTAAGCCGCAAAACGCCAACTAGCTCACTCGTAAGATCATTTTGACTCTTACTAGTGAACATGTAAGCCGCAAAACGCACACTAGTTCACTAGTAAGATCATTTTGAGGCTTACTAGTTGACATGTAAGCCGCAAAACGCCTACTAGTTCACTAGTAAGATCATTTTGAGGCTTACTCGTGAACATGTAAGGCCATAAATGTGCCCACTAGTTCACTAGTAAGATCATTTTGAGGCTTAGTAGTTGACATGTAAGCCACAAAATGCCCACTAGTTCACTAGTAAGATCATTGTGAGGCTTACTAGTTGACATGTAAGCCGCAAAACGCCAACTAGCTCACTCGTAAGATCATTTTGACTCTTACTAGTGAACATGTAAGCCGCAAAACGCACACTAGTTCACTAGTAAGATCATTTTGAGGCTTACTAGTTGACATGTAAGCCGCAAAACGGCCACTAGTTCACTAGTAAGATCATTTTGACGCTTACTCGTGAACATGTAAGCCACAAAACGCCCACGAGTTCACTGGTAAGATCATTTTGAGGCTTACTAGTGAACATGTAAGGCCATAAATGTGCCCACTAGTTCACTGGTAAGATCATTTTGAGGCTTACTAGTTGACATATAAGCCGCAAAACCCCCACTAGTTCACTGGTAAGATCATTTTGAGGCTTACTTGTTGACATGTAAGCCGCAAAATGGCCACTAGTTCACTAGTAAGATCATTTTGACGCTTACTCGTGAACATGTAAGCCACAAAACGCCCACGAGTTCACTGGTAAGATCATTTTGAGGCTTACTAGTGAACATGTAAGGCCATAAATGTGCCCACTAGTTCACTGGTAAGATCATTTTGAGGCTTACTAGTTGACATGTAAGCCACAAAATCCCCACTAGTTCACTAGTAAGATCATTTTGAGGCTTACTAGTTGACATATAAGCCGCAAAACCCCCACTAGTTCACTGGTAAGATCGTTTTGAGGCTTACTAGTCGACATGTAAGCCACAAAACGCCCACTAGTTCACTAGTAAGATCATTTTGAGTCTTACTAGTGAACATGTAAGCCACAAAACGCCCACTAGTTCACTAGTAAGATCATTTTGAGGCTTACAAGTGAAGATGTAAGCCACAAAACGCCCACTCGTTTACTAGTAAGATCATTTTGACGCTTACTAGTGAACACGTAAGGCCAAAAATGTGCCCACTAGTTCACTAGTAAGATCATATTGAGGCTTACTATTTGACATGTAAGTCACAAAACGCCCACTAGTTCACTAGTAAGATCATCTTGAGGCTTACTAGTGAACATGTAAGCCACAAAACGCCCACTAGTTCACTAGTAAGGTCATTTTGACGCTTACTCGTGAACATGTAAGCCACAAATTGTCACTAGTTCACTAGTAAGGTCATTTTGACGCTTACCCGTGAACATGTAAGCCACAGAACGCCCACTAGTTCACTAGTAAGATCATTTTGAGGCTTACTAGTGAACATGTAAGGCCATAAATGTGCCCACTAGTTCACTAGTAAGATCATTTTGACGCCTACTAGTGAACATGTAAGCCACAAAACACTCACTAGTTCACTAGTAAGGTCATTTTGACACTTACTAGTGAACATGTAAGCCACAAAACGCTCACTAGTTCACTAGTAAGATCATTTTGAGGCTTACTAGTGAACATGTAAGGCCATAAATGTGCCCACTAGTTCACTGGTAAGATCATTTTGAGGCTTAGTAGTTGACATGTAAGCCACAAAATGCCCACTAGTTCACTAGTAAGATCATTGTGAGGCTTACTAGTTGACATGTAAGCCGCAAAACGCCCACTAGTTCATTAGTAAGATCATTATGAGGCTTACTTGTTGACATGTAAGCCGCAAAACGCCCACTAGTTCACTCGTAAGATCATTTTGATGCTTACTAGTTGACATGCAAGCCGCAAAACGCCCACTAGTTCACTAGTAAGATCATTTTGACGCTTACTCGTGAACATGTAAGCCACAAAACGCCCACTAGTTCACTAGTAAGGTCATTTTGACGCTTACTAGTGAACATGTAAGCCACAAAACGCCCACTAGTTCATTAGGAAGATCATTTTGAGGCTTACTTGTTGACATGTAAGCCGCAAAACGCCCACTAGTTCACTAGTAAGATCATTTTGACGCTTACTCGTGAACATGTAAGCCACAAAACGGCCACTAGTTCACTGGTAAGATCATTTTGAGGCTTACTAGTGAACATTTAAGCCACAAAACGCCCACTAGTTCACTAGTAAGATCATTTTGAGGCTTACTAGTTGACATGTAAGCCACAAAATCCCCACTAGTTCACTAGTAAGATCATTTTGAGGCTTACTAGTTGACATGTAAGCCGCAAAACGACCACTAGTTCACTGGTAAGATCATTTTGAGGCTTACTAGTGAACATGTAAGGCCATAAATGTGCCCACTAGTTCACTAGTAAGATCATTTTGAGGCTTACTAGTTGACATGTAAGCCACAAACGCCCACTAGTTCACTGGTAAGATCATTTTGAGGCTTACGAGTGAAGATGTAAGCCACAAAACGCCCACTAGTTCACTAGTAAGATCATTTTGAGGCTTACTAGTTGACATGTAAGCCACATAACGCTCACTAATTCACTAGTAAGGTCATTTTGACGCTTACTAGTGAACATGTAAGCCACAAAACGCCCACTAGTTCATTAGTAAGATAATTTTGAGGCTTCCTTGTTGACATGTAAGCCGCAAAACTCCCACTAGTTCACTCGTAAGATAATTTTGAGGCTTACTAGTTGACATGCAAGCCGCAAAACACCCACTAGTTCACTAGTAAGATCATTTTCACGCTTACTCGTGAAGATGTAAGCCACAAAACGCCCACTACTATCCTAGTAAGATCATTTTGAGGCTTACAAGAGAACATGTAAGGCCATAAATGTGCCCACTAGTTCACTCGTAAGATCATTTTGGGGCTTACTAGTTGACATGTAAGCCACAAAATCCCCACTAGTTCACTAGTAAGATCATTTTGAGGCTTACTAGTTGACATGTAAGCCGCAAAACGCCCACTAGTTTACTGGTAAGATCATTTTGAGGCTTACTAGTGAACATGTAAGGCCATAAATGTGCCCACTAGTTCACTAGTAAGATCATTTTGAGGCTAACTAGTTGACATGTAAGCCACAAAACGCCCACTAGTTCAATAGTAAGATCATTTTGAGGCTTACAAGTGAAGATGTAAGCCACAAAACGCCCACTAGTTTACTAGTAAGATCATTTTGACGCTTACTAGTGAACACGGAAGGCCATAAATGTGCCCACTAGTTCACTAGTAAGATCATATCGAGGCTTACTATTTGACATATAAGCCACAAAACGCCCACTAGTTCACTAGTAAGATCATTTTGAGGCTTACTAGTGAACATGTAAGCCACAAAACGCCCACTTGTTCACTAGTAAGATCATTTTGACGCTTACTAGTGAACATGTAAGCCACAAAACGCTCACTAGTTCACAAGTAAGGTCATTGTGACGCTTACTAGTGAACACGTAAGCCACAAAAGAACCCACTAGTTCACTATTAAGATCATTTTGAGGCTTACTAGTTGACATGTAAGCCGCAAAACGCCCACTAGTTCACGAGTAAGATCATTTTCACGCTTACTAGTTGACATGTAAGGCCATAAACGTGCCCACTAGTTCACTAGTAAGATCATTTTGAGGCTTACTAGTTGACATGTAAGCCACAAAATGCCCACTAGTTCTCTAGTAAGATCATTTTGAGGCTTACTAGTGAAGATGTAAGCCACAAAACGCCCACTTGTTCACTAGTAAGATCATTTTGACGCTTACTAGTTAACATGTAAGCCACAAAACGCCCACTAGTTCACTAGTAAGATAATTTTGAGGCTTACTTGTTGACATGTAAGCCGCAAAATGCCCACTAGTTCACTCGTAAGATCATTTTGTGGCTTACTAGTTGACATGCAAGCCGCAAAACGCCCACTAGTTCACTAGTAAGATCATTTTGACGCTTACTAGTGAACATGTAAGGCCATAAATGTGCCCACTAGTTCACTAGTAAGATCATTTTGAGGCTTACTCGTTGACATGTAAGCCACAAAACGCTCACTAATTCACTAGTAAGGTCATTTTGACGCTTACTAGTGAACATGTAAGCTACAAAACTCCCACTAGTTCATTAGTAAGATCATTTTGAGGCTTACTTGTTGACATGTAAGCCGCAAAACGGCCACTAGTTCACTAGTAAGATCATTTTGACGCTTACTCGTGAACATGTAAGCCACAAAACGCCCACGAGTTCACTGGTAAGATCATTTTGAGGCTTACTAGTGAACATGTAAGGCCATAAATGTGCCCACTAGTTCACTGGTAAGATCATTTTGAGGCTTACTAGTTGACATATAAGCCGCAAAACCCCCACTAGTTCACTGGTAAGATCATTTTGAGGCTTACTTGTTGACATGTAAGCCGCAAAACGGCCACTAGTTCACTAGTAAGATCATTTTGACGCTTACTCGTGAACATGTAAGCCACAAAACGCCCACGAGTTCACTGGTAAGATCATTTTGAGGCTTACTAGTGAACATGTAAGGCCATAAATGTGCCCACTAGTTCACTGGTAAGATCATTCTGAGGCTTACTAGTTGACATGTAAGCCACAAAATCCCCACTAGTTCACTAGTAAGATCATTTTGAGGCTTACTAGTTGACATATAAGCCGCAAAACCCCCACTAGTTCACTGGTAAGATCGTTTTGAGGCTTACTAGTGAACATGTAAGGCCATAAATGTGCCCACTAGTTCACGAGTAAGATCATTTTGAGGCTTACTAGTTGACATGTAAGCCACAAAACGCCCACTAGTTCACTAGTAAGATCATTTTGAGTCTTACTAGTGAACATGTAAGCCACAAAACGCCCACTAGTTCACTAGTAAGATCATTTTGACGCTTACTAGTGAACATGTAAGCCACAAAACGCTCACTAGTTCATAAGTAAGGTCATTGTGACGCTTACTAGTGAACATGTCATCCACAAAAGAACCCACTAGTTCACTAGTAAGATCATTTTGAGGCTTACTAGTTGACATGTAAGCCACAAAACGCCCCTTAGCTCACTCGTAAGATCATTTTGAGGCTTACTAGTGAACATGTAAGCCACAAAACGGCCACTAGTTCACTAGTAAGATCATTTTGAGGCTTACTATTGAACATGTAAGCCACAAAACGGCCACTAGTTCACTAGTAAGATCATTCTGACGCTTACCGGTGAACATGTAAGCCACAGAACGCCCACTAGTTCACTAGTAAGATCATTTTGAGGCTTAATAGTGAACATATAAAGCCATAAATGTGCCCACTAGTTCACTAGTAAGATCATTTTGACACTTACTAGTGAACATGTAAGCCACAAAACGCTCACTAGTTCACTAGTAAGATCATTTTGAGGCTTACTCGTGAACATGTAAGGCCATAAATGTGCCCACTAGTTCACTAGTAAGATCATTTTGAGGCTTAGTAGTTGACATGTAAGCCACAAAATGCCCACTAGTTCACTAGTAAGATCATTGTGAGGCTTACTAGTGAACATGTAAGCCACAAAACGCTCACTAGTTCACTAGTAAGATCATTTTGAGGCTTACTAGTTGACATGTAAGCCGCAAAACGCCAACTAGCTCACTCGTAAGATCATTTTGACTCTTACTAGTGAACATGTAAGCCGCAAAACGCACACTAGTTCACTAGTAAGATCATTTTGAGGCTTACTAGTTGACATGTAAGCCGCAAAACGCCTACTAGTTCACTAGTAAGATCATTTTGAGGCTTACTCGTGAACATGTAAGGCCATAAATGTGCCCACTAGTTCACTAGTAAGATCATTTTGAGGCTTAGTAGTTGACATGTAAGCCACAAAATGCCCACTAGTTCACTAGTAAGATCATTGTGAGGCTTACTAGTTGACATGTAAGCCGCAAAACGCCAACTAGCTCACTCGTAAGATCATTTTGACTCTTACTAGTGAACATGTAAGCCGCAAAACGCACACTAGTTCACTAGTAAGATCATTTTGAGGCTTACTAGTTGACATGTAAGCCGCAAAACGGCCACTAGTTCACTAGTAAGATCATTTTGACGCTTACTCGTGAACATGTAAGCCACAAAACGCCCACGAGTTCACTGGTAAGATCATTTTGAGGCTTACTAGTGAACATGTAAGGCCATAAATGTGCCCACTAGTTCACTGGTAAGATCATTTTGAGGCTTACTAGTTGACATATAAGCCGCAAAACCCCCACTAGTTCACTGGTAAGATCATTTTGAGGCTTACTTGTTGACATGTAAGCCGCAAAATGGCCACTAGTTCACTAGTAAGATCATTTTGACGCTTACTCGTGAACATGTAAGCCACAAAACGCCCACGAGTTCACTGGTAAGATCATTTTGAGGCTTACTAGTGAACATGTAAGGCCATAAATGTGCCCACTAGTTCACTGGTAAGATCATTTTGAGGCTTACTAGTTGACATGTAAGCCACAAAATCCCCACTAGTTCACTAGTAAGATCATTTTGAGGCTTACTAGTTGACATATAAGCCGCAAAACCCCCACTAGTTCACTGGTAAGATCGTTTTGAGGCTTACTAGTCGACATGTAAGCCACAAAACGCCCACTAGTTCACTAGTAAGATCATTTTGAGTCTTACTAGTGAACATGTAAGCCACAAAACGCCCACTAGTTCACTAGTAAGATCATTTTGACGCTTACTAGTGAACATGTAAGCCACAAAACGCTCACTAGTTCATAAGTAAGGTCATTGTGACGCTTACTAGTGAACATGTCATCCACAAAAGAACCCACTAGTTCACTAGTAAGATCATTTTGAGGCTTACTAGTTGACATGTAAGCCACAAAACACCCCTTAGCTCACTCGTAAGATCATTTTGAGGCTTACTAGTGAACATGTAAGCCACAAAACGCTCATTAGTTCACTAGTAAGGTCATTTTGACCCTTACTCGTGAACATGTAAGCCACAAAGCGGCCACTAGTTCACTAGTAAGATCATTTTGAGGCTTACTATTGAACATGTAAGCCACAAAACGGCCACTAGTTCACTAGTAAGATCATTCTGACGCTTACCGGTGAACATGTAAGCCACAGAACGCCCACTAGTTCACTAGTAAGATCATTTTGACGCTTACTAGTTAACATGTAAGCCACAAAACGCCCACTAGTTCACTAGTAAGATAATTTTGAGGCTTACTTGTTGACATGTAAGCCGCAAAACATCCACTAGTTCACTCGTAAGATCATTTTGAGGCTTACTAGTTGACATGCAAGCCGCAAAACGCCCACTAGTTCACTAATAAGATCATTTTGACGCTTACTAGTGAACATGTAAGCCACAAAACCCCCACTAGTTCACTCGTAAGATCATTTTGAGGCTTACTTGTTGACATGTAAGCCGCAAAACACCCACTAGTTCACTCGTAAGATCATTTTGAGGCTTATTTGTTGACATGTAAGCCGCAAAACGCCCACTAGTTCACTCGTAAGATCATTTTGAGGCTTACTAGTTGACATGCAAGCCGCAAAACGCCCACTAGTTCACTAGTAAGATCATTTTGACACTTCCTCGTGAACATGTAAGCCACAAAACGCCCACTAGTTCACTAGTAAGATCATTTTGAGGCTAACGAGTGAAGATGTAAGCCACAAAACGCCCACTAGTTCACTAGTAAGATCATTTTGACGCTTACTAGTGAACATGTAAGCCACAAAACGCTCACTAGTTCACAAGTAAGGTCATTGTGACGCTTACTAGTGAACATGTCATCCACAAATGAACCCACTAGTTCACTAGTAAGATCATTTTGAGGCTTACTAGTTGACATGTAAGCCACAAAACGCCCCTTAGCTCACTCGTAAGATCATTTTGAGGCTTACTAGTGAACATGTAAGCCACAAAACGCTCACTAGTTCACTAGTAAGGTCATTTTGACGCTTACTCGTGAACATGTAAGCCACAAAACGCCCACTAGTTCACTAGTAAGATCATTTTGAGGCTTACTATTGAACATGTAAGCCACAAAACGGCCACTAGTTCACTAGTAAGATCATTCTGACGCTTACCCGTGAACATGTAAGCCACAGAACGCCCACTACTATACTAGTAAGATCATTTTGAGGCTTACAAGTGAACATGTAAGGCCATAAATGTGCCCACTAGTTCACTCGTAAGATCATTTTGGGGCTTACTAGTTGACATGTAAGCCACAAAATCCCCACTAGTTCACTAGTAAGATCATTTTGAGGCTTACTAGTTGACATGTAAGCCGCAAAACGCCCACTAGTTCACTGGTAAGATCATTTTGAGGCTTACTAGTGAACATGTAAGGCCATAAATGTGCCCACTAGTTCACTAGTAAGATCATTGTGAGGCTTACTAGTTGACATGTAAGCCGCAAAACGCTCACTAGTTCACTAGTAAGGTCATTTTGACGCTTACTCGTAAACATGTAAGCCACAAAACGCCCACTAGTTCACTAGTAAGATCATTTTAAGGCTTACTATTGAACATGTAAGCCACAAAACGGCCACTAGTTCACTAGTAAGATCATTCTGACGCTTACCCGTGAACATGTAAGCCACAGAACGCCCACTAGTTCACAAGTAAGATCATTTTGAGGCTTACTAGTGAACATGTAAACCCATAAATGTGCCCACTAGTTCACTAGTAAGATCATTTTGACGCCTACTAGTGAACATGTAAGCCACAAAACACTCACTAGTTCACTAGTAAGATCATTTTGACGCTTACTAGTTGACATGTAAGCCTCAAAACGCCCACTAGTTCACTCGTAAGATCATTTTGAGGCTTACTAGTTGACATGCAAGCCGCAAAACGTTCACTAGTAAGATCATTTTGACGCTTACTAGTGAACATGTAAGGCCATAAATGTGCCCACTAGTTCACTAGTAAGATCATTTTGACGCTTACTCGTGAACATGTAAGCCACAAAACGCCCACTACTATACTAGTAAGATCATTTTGAGGCTTACAAGTGAACATGTAAGGCCATAAATGTGCCCACTAGTTCACTCGTAAGATCATTTTGGGGCTTACTAGTTGACATGTAAGCCACAAAATCCCCACTAGTTCACTAGTAAGATCATTTTGAGGCTTACTAGTTGACATGTAAGCCGCAAAACGCCCACTAGTTCACTGGTAAGATCATTTTGAGGCTTACTAGTGAACATGTAAGGCCATAAATGTGCCCACTAGTTCACTAGTAAGATCATTGTGAGGCTTACTAGTTGACATGTAAGCCGCAAAACGCTCACTAGTTCACTAGTAAGGTCATTTTGAGGCTTACTAGTGAAGATGTAAGCCACAAAACGCCTACTAGTTCACTAGTAAGATCATTTTGACGCTTACTAGTGAACATGTAAGCCACAAAACGCTCACTAGTTCACTAGTAAGATCATTTTGAGGCTTACTCGTGAACATGTAAGGCCATAAATGTGCCCACTAGTTCACTAGTAAGATCATTTTGAGGCTTAGTATTTGACATGTAAGCCACAAAATGCCCACTAGTTCACTAGTAAGATCATTGTGAGGCTTACTAGTTGACATGTAAGCCGCAAAACGCCCACTAGTTCATTAGTAAGATCATTTTGAGGCTTACTTGTTTACATGTAAGCCGCAAAACGCCCACTAGTTCACTCGTAAGATCATTTTGAGGCTTACTAGTGTACGTGCAAGCCGCAAAACGCCCACTAGTTCACTAGTAAGATCATTTTGACGCTTACTCGTGAACATGTAAGCCACAAAACGGCCACTAGTTCACTGGTAAGATCATTTTGAGGCTTACTAGTGAACATTTAAGCCACAAAACGCCCACTAGTTCACTAGTAAGATCATTTTGAGGCTTACGAGTGAAGACGTAAGCCACAAAACGCCCACTAGTTCACTAGTAAGATCATTTTGAGGCTTACTAGTTGACATGTAAGCCACAAAACGCTCACTAATTCACTAGTAAGGTCATTTTGACGCTTATTAGTGAACATGTAAGCCACAAAACGCCCACTAGTTCATTAGTAAGATAATTTTGAGGCTTCCTTGTTGACATGTAAGCCGCAAAACTCCCACTAGTTCACTCGTAAGATAATTTTGAGGCTTACTAGTTGACATGCAAGCCGCAAAACACCCACTAGTTCACTAGTAAGATCATTTTGACGCTTACTCGTGAACATGTAAGCCACAAAACGCCCACTACTATACTAGTAAGATCATTTTGAGGCTTACAAGTGAACATGTAAGGCCATAAATGTGCCCACTAGTTCACTCGTAAGATCATTTTGGGGCTTACTAGTTGACATGTAAGCCACAAAATCCCCACTAGTTCACTAGTAAGATCATTTTGAGGCTTACTAGTTGACATGTAAGCCGCAAAACGCCCACTAGTTCACTGGTAAGATCATTTTGACGCTTACTAGTGAACATGTTAGGCCATAAATGTGCCCACTAGTTCACTAGTAAGATCATTTTGACGCTTACTAGTGAACATGTAAGCCACAAAACACTCACTAGTTCACAAGTAAAGTCATTTTGACACTTACTAGTGAACATGTAAGCCACAAAACGCTCTCTAGTAAGATCATTTTGAGGCTTACTAGTGAACATGTAAGGCCATAAATGTGCCCACTAGTTCACTAGTAAGATCATTTTGAGGCTTAGTAGTTGACATGTAAGCCACAAAATGCCCACTAGTTCACTAGTAAGGTCATTTTGAGGCTTACTAGTTGACATGTAAGCCGCAAAACGCCCACTAGGTCACTCGTAAGATCATTATGACGCTTACTAGTGAACATGTGAGCCGCAAAACGCACACTAGTTCACTAGTAAGATCATTTTGAGGCTTACTTGTTGACATGTAAGCCGCAAAACGCCTACTAGTTCACTAGTAAGATCATTTTGACGCTTACTAGTGAACATGTTAGGTCATAAATGTGCCCACTAGTTCACTAGTAAGATCATTTTGAGGCTTACTAGTTGACATGTAAGCCGCAAAACGCCCACTAGTTCACTAGTAAGATCATTTTTATGCTTACTAGTGAACATGTAAGGCCATAAATGTGCCCACTAAGTCACTAGTAAGATCATTTTGACGCCCACTAGTTCACTAGTAAGATCATTTTGAGGCTTACAAGTGAAGATGTAAGCCACAAAACGCCCACTAGTTTACTAGTAAGATCATTTTGACGCTTACTAGTGAACACGTAAGGCCATAAATGTGCCCACTAGTTCACTAGTAAGATCATATTGAGGCTTACTATTTGACATGTAAGCCACAAAACGCCCACTAGTTCACTAGTAAGATCATTTTGAGGCTTACTAGTGAACATGTAAGCCACAAAACGCCCACTAGTTCACTAGTAAGATCATTTTGACGCTTACTAGTGAACATGTAAGCCACAAAACACTCACTAGTTCACTAGTAAAGTCATTTTGACACTTACTAGTGAACATGTAAGCCACAAAACGCTCTCGAGTAAGATCATTTTGAGGCTTACTAGTGAACATGTAAGGCCATAAATGTGCCCACTAGTTCACTAGTAAGATCATTTTGAGGCTTAGTAGTTGACATGTAAGCCACAAAACGCCCACTAGTTCACTAGTAAGATCATTTTGAGGCTTACTAGTGAACACTTAAGGCCATAAATGTGCCCACTAGTTCACTAGTAACATCATTTTGAGGCTTACTATTTGACATGTAAGCCACAAAACGCCCACTAGTTCACTAGTAAGATCATTTTGAGGCTTACTAATGAACATGTAAGCCACAAAACGCCCACTAGTTCACTAGTAAGATCATTTTGACGCTTACTAGTGAACATGTAAGCCACAAAACGCTCACTAGTTCACAAGTAAGGTCATTGTGACGCTTACTAGTGAACATGTAAGCCACAAAAGAACAAACGAGTTCACTAGTAAGATCATTTTGAGGCTTACTAGTTGACATGTAAGCCGCAAAACGCCCACTAGCTCACTCGTAAGGTCATTTTGAGGCTTACAAGTTGACATGTAAGGCGCAAAACGCCCACTAGTTCACCAGTAAGATCATTTTCACGCTTACTAGTGAACATGTAAGGCCATAAATGTGCCCACTAGTTCACTAGTAAGGTCATTTTGAGGCTTACTAGTGAACATGTAAGCCACAAAACACCCACTAGTTAACTAGTAAGATCATTTTGAGGCTTACTAGTTGACATGTAAGCCACAAAACGCTCGCTAATTCACTAGTAAGGTCATTTTGACGCTTACTAGTGAAAATGTAAGCCACAAAACGCCCACTAGTTCACTAGTAAGGTCATTTTGACACTTACTAGTTAACATGTAAGCCACAAAACGCCCATTAGTTCACTAGTAAGATCATTTTGAGGCTTACTAGTTGACATGCAAGCCGCAAAACGCCCACTAGTTCACTAGTAAGATCATTTTGACGCTTACTAGTCACATGTAAGGCCATAAATGTGCCCACTAGTTCACTAGTAAGATCATTTTGAGGCTTACTAGTGAACATGTAAGCCACAAAACGCCCACTAGTTCACTAGTAAGATCATTTTGAGGCTTACTAGTTGAGATGTAAGCCACAAAACGCTCACTTATTCACTAGTAAGGTCATTTTGACGGTTACTAGTGAACATGTAAGCCACAAAACTCCCACTAGTTTACTAGTAAGATCATTTTGACGCTTACTAGTGAACACGTAATGCCATAAATGTGCCCACTAGTTCCCTATAAGATCATTTTGAGGCTTACGAGTGAAGATGTAAGCCACAAAACTCCCACTAGTTTACTAGTAAGATCATTTTGACGCTTACTAGTGAACACGTAATGCCATAAATGTGCCCACTAGTTCACTAGTAAGATCATTTTGACGCTTACTAGTGAACATGTAAGCCACAAAACGCTCACTAGTTCACAAGTAAGGTCATTGTGACGCTTACTAGTGAACATGTAAGCCACTAAAGAACCCACTAGTTCACTAGTAAGATCATTTTGAGGCTTACTAGTTGACATGTACGCCGCAAAACGCCCACTAGCTCACTCGTAAGGTCATTTTGAGGCTTACAAGTTGACATGTAAGGCGCAAAACGCCCACTAGTTCACTAGTAAGATCATTTTCACGCTTACTAGTGAACATGTAAGGCCATAAACGTGCCCACTAGTTCACTAGTAAGATCATTTTGACGCTTACTAGTGAACATGTAAGGCCATAAATGTGCCCACTAGTTCACTAGTAAGGTCATTTTGTGGCTTACTAGTGAACATGTAAGCCACAAAACGCTCACTAATTCACTAGTAAGGTCATTTTGACGCTTACTAGTGAACATGTAAGCCACAAAACGCCCACTAGTTCACTAGTAAGATCATTTTAAGGCCTACTTGTTGACATGTAAGCCGCAAAACGCCCACTAGTTCACTCGTAAGATCATTTTGAGGCTTACTAGTTGACATGTAAGCCACAAAACGCCCACTAGTTCACTAGTAAGATCATTTTGAGGCTTACTAGTGAACACGTAAGGCCATAAATGTGCCCACTAGTTCCCTATAAGATCATTTGAGGCTTACGAGTGAAGATGTAAGCCACAAAACGCCCACTAGTTTACTAGTAAGATCATTTTGACGCTTACTAGTGAACACGTAAGGCCATAAATGTGCCCACTAGTTCACTAGTAACATCATTTTGAGGCTTACTATTTGACATGTAAGCCACAAAACGCCCACTAGTTCACTAGTAAGATCATTTTGAGGCTTACTAATGAACATATAAGCCACAAAACGCCCACTAGTTCACTAGTAAGATCATTTTGACGCTTACTAGTGAACATGTAAGCCACAAAACGCTCACTAGTTCACAAGTAAGGTCATTGTGACGCTTACTAGTGAACATGTAAGCCACAAAAGAACAAACGAGTTCACTAGTAAGATCATTTTGAGGCTTACTAGTTGACATGTAAGCCGCAAAACGCGCACTAGCTCACTCGTAAGGTCATTTTGAGGCTTACAAGTTGACATGTAAGGCGCAAAACGCCCACTAGTTCACCAGTAAGATCATTTTCACGCTTACTAGTGAACATGTAAGGCCATAAACGTGCCCACTAGTTCACTAGTAAGATCATTTTGACGATTACTAGTGAACATGTAAGGCCATAAATGTGCCCACTAGTTCACTAGTAAGGTCATTTTGAGGCTTACTAGTGAACATGTAAGCCACAAAACGCCCACTAGTTAACTAGTAAGATCATTTTGAGGCTTACTAGTTGACATGTAAGCCACAAAACGCTCGCTAATTCACTAGTAAGGTCATTTTGACGCTTACTAGTGAAAATGTAAGCCACAAAACGCCCACTAGTTCACTAGTAAGGTCATTTTGACACTTACTAGTTAACATGTAAGCCACAAAACGCCCATTAGTTCACTAGTAAGATCATTTTGAGGCTTACTAGTTGACATGCAAGCCGCAAAACGCCCACTAGTTCACTAGTAAGATCATTTTGACGCTTACTAGTCACATGTAAGGCCATAAATGTGCCCACTAGTTCACTAGTAAGATCATTTTGAGGCTTACTAGTGAACATGTAAGCCACAAAACGCCCACTAGTTCACTAGTAAGATCATTTTGAGGCTTACTAGTTGAGATGTAAGCCACAAAACGCTCACTTATTCACTAGTAAGGTCATTTTGACGGTTACTAGTGAACATGTAAGCCACAAAACGCCCACTAGTTCATTAGTAAGATCATTTTGAGGCTTACTTGTTGACATGTAAGCCGCAAAACGCCCACTAGTTCACTCGTAAGATCATTTTGATCTTACTAGTTGACATGTAAGCCACAAAACGCCCACTAGTTCACTAGTAAGATCATTTTGAGGCTTACTAGTGAACACGTAAGGCCATAAATGTGCCCAGTAGTTCCCTATAAGATCATTTTTAGGCTTACGAGTGAAGATGTAAGCCACAAAACGCCCACTAGTTTACTAGTAAGATCATTTTGACGCTTACTAGTGAACACGTAAGGCCATAAATGTGCCCACTAGTTCACTAGTAAGATCATTTTGAGGCTTACTATTTGACATGTAAGCCACAAAACGCCCACTAGTTCACTAGTAAGATCATTTTGAGGCTTACTAATGAACATGTAAGCCACAAAACGCCCACTAGTTCACTAGTAAGATCATTTTGACGCTTACTAGTGAACATGTAAGCCACAAAACGCTCACTAGTTCACAAGTAAGGTCATTGTGACGCTTACTAGTGAACATGTAAGCCACAAAAGAACCCAGTAGTTCACTAGTAAGATCATTTTCAGGCTTACTAGTTGACATGTAAGCCGCAAAACGCCCACTAGCTCACTCGTAAGGTCATTTTGAGGCTTACAAGTTGACATGTAAGGCCATAAACGTGCCCACTAGTTCACTAGTAAGATCATTTTGACGCTTACTAGTGAACATGTAAGGCCATAAATGTGCCCACTAGTTCACTAGTAAGATCATTTTGAGGCTTATTTGTTGACATGTAAGCCGCAAAACGCCCACTTGTTCACTCTTAAGATCATTTTGAGGCTTACTAGTGAACATGTAAGCCACAAAACGCTCACTAGTTCACAAGTAAGGTCATTGTGACGCTTACTAGTGAACATGTAAGCCACAAAAGAACCCACTAGTTCACTAGTAAGGTCATTTTGAGGCTTACTAGTGAACATGTAAGCCACAAAACGCCCACTAGTTAACTAGTAAGATCATTTTGAGGCTTAATAGTTGACATGTAAGCCACAAAACGCCCACTAGTTCACTAGTAAGGTCATTTTGACACTTACTAGTTAACATGTAAGCCACAAAACGCCCATTAGTTCACTAGTAAGATCATTTTGAGGCTTATTTGTTGACATGTAAGCCGCAAAACGCCCACTTGTTCACTCTTAAGATCATTTTGAGGCTTACTAGTGAACATGTAAGGCCATAAATGTGCCCACTAGTTCACTAGTAAGATCATTTTGAGGCTTTCTAGTGAACATGTAAGCCACAAAACGCCCACTAGTTCACTAGTAAGATCATTTTGAGGCTTACTAGTTGAGATGTAAGCCACAAAACGCTCACTAATTCACTAGTAAGGTCATTTTGACGCTTACTAGTGAACATGTAAGCCACAAAACGCTCACTAGTTCACAAGTAAGGTCATTGTGACGCTTACTAGTGAACATGTAAGCCACAAAAGAACCCACTAGTTCACTAGTAAGATCATTTTGAGGCTTACTAGTTGACATGTAAGCCGCAAAACGCCCACTAGCTCACTCGTAAGATCATTTTGAGGCTTACAAGTTGATATGTAAGGCGCAAAACGCCCACTAGTTCACTAGTAAGATCATTTTCACGCTTACTAGTGAACATGTAAGGCCATAAACGTGCCCACTAGTTCACTAGTAAGATCATTTTGAGGCTTACTATTTGACATGTAAGCCACAAAACGCCCACTAGTTCACTAGTAAGATCATTTTGAGGCTTACTAGTTGACATGTAAGCCACAAAACGCCCACTAGTTCACTAGTAAGATCATTTTGAGGCTTACTAGTTGACATGTAAGCCACAAAACGCCCACTAGTTCACTAGTAAGGTCATTTTGATGCTTACTAGTTAACATGTAAGCCACAAAACGCCCACTAGTTCACTCGTAAGATCATTTTGACGCTTACTAGTGAACATGTAAGGTACAAAACGTTCACTAGTTCACAAGTAAGCTCATTGTGACGCTTACTAGTGAACATGTAAGCCACAAAACGCCCACTAGCTCACTCGTAAGATCATTTTGAGGTTTACTAGTTGACATGTAAGCCGTAAAACGCCCACTAGTTCACTGGTAAGATCATTTTCACGCTTACTAGTGAACATGTAAGGCCATAAACGTGCCCACTAGTTCACTAGTAAGATCATTTTGAGGCTTACTATTTGACATGTAAGCCACAAAACGCCCACTAGTTCACTAGTAAGATCATTTTCACGCTTACTAGTGAACATGTAAGGCCATAAACGTGCCCACTAGTTCACTAGTAAGATCATTTTGAGGCTTACTATTTGACATGTAAGCCACAAAACGCCCACTAGTTCACTAGTAAGATCATTTTGAGGCTTACTAATGAACATGTAAGCCACAAAACGCCCACTAGTTCACTAGTAAGATCATTTTGACGCTTACTAGTGAACATGTAAGCCACAAAACGCTCACTAGTTCACAAGTAAGGTCATTGTGACGCTTACTAGTGAACATGTAAGCCACAAAAGAACCCACTAGTTCACTAGTAAGATCATTTTGAGGCTTACTAGTTGACATGTAAGCCGCAAAACGCCCACTAGCTCACTCGTAAGATCATTTTGAGGTTTACTAGTTGACATGTAAGCCGTAAAACGCCCACTAGTTCACTAGTAAGATCATTTTCACGCTTACTAGTGAACATGTAAGGCCATAAACGTGCCCACTAGTTCACTAGTAAGATCATTTTGACGCTTCCTAGTGAACATGTAAGGCCATAAATGTGCCCACTAGTTCACTAGTAAGGTCATTTTGAGGCTTACTAGTGAACATGTAAGACACAAAACGCCCACTAGTTAACTAGTAAGATCATTTTGAGGCTTACTAGTTGACATGTAAGCCACAAAACGCCCACTAGTTCACTAGTAAGGTCATTTTGATGCTTACTAGTTAACATGTAAGCCACAAAACGCCCACTTGTTCACTAGTAAGATCATTTTGAGGCTTACTAGTGAACATGTAAGCCACAAAACGCCCACTAGTTCATTAGTAAGATCATTTTGAGGCTTACTTGTTGACATGTAAGCCGCAAAACGCCCACTAGTTCACTCGTAAGATCATTTTGACGCTTACTAGTGAACATGTAAGCTACAAAACGTTCACTAGTTCACAAGTAAGGTCATTGTGACGCTTACTAGTGAACATGTAAGCCACAAAACGCCCACTAGCTCACTCGTAAGATCATTTTGAGGTTTACTAGTTGACATGTAAGCCGTAAAACGCCCACTAGTTCACTAGTAAGATCATTTTCACGCTTACTAGTGAACATGTAAGGCCATAAACGTGCCCACTAGTTCACTAGTAAGATCATTTTGAGGCTTACTATTTGACATGTAAGCCACAAAACGCCCACTAGTTCACTAGTAAGATCATTTTGAGGCTTACTAATGAACATGTAAGCCACAAAACGCCCACTAGTTCACTAGTAAGATCATTTTGACGCTTACTAGTGAACATGTAAGCCACAAAACGCTCACTAGTTCACAAGTAAGGTCATTGTGACGCTTACTAGTGAACATGTAAGCCACAAAAGAACCCACTAGTTCACTAGTAAGATCATTTTGAGGCTTACTAGTTGACATGTAAGCCGCAAAACGCCCACTAGCTCACTCGTAAGATCATTTTGAGGCTTACAAGTTGACATGTAAGGCGCAAAACGCCCACTAGTTCACTAGTAAGATCATTTTGACGCTTACTAGTGAACATGTAAGGCCATAAACGTGCCCACTAGTTCACTAGTAAGATCATTTTGAGGCTTATTTGTTGACATGTAAGCCACAAAACGCCCACTAGTTCACTAGTAAGGTCATTTTGACACTTACTAGTTAACATGTAAGCCACAAAACGCCCATTAGTTCACTAGTAAGATCATTTTGAGGCTTACTTGTTGACATGGAAGCCGCAAAACGCCCACTAGTTCACTCGTAAGATCATTTTGACGCTTACTAGTGAACATGTAAGCTACAAAACGCTCACTAGTTCACAAGTAAGGTCATTGTGACGCTTACTAGTGAACATGTAAGCCACAAAAGAACCCACTAGTTCACTAGTAAGATCATTTTGAGGCTTACTAGTTGACATGTAAGCCGCAAAACGCCCACTAGCTCACTCGTAAGATCATTTTGAGGTTTACTAGTTGACATGTAAGCCGTAAAACGCCCACTAGTTCACTAGTAAGATCATTTTCACGCTTACTAGTGAACATGTAAGGCCATAAACGTGCCCACTAGTTCACTAGTAAGATCATTTTGACGCTTCCTAGTGAACATGTAAGGCCATAAATGTGCCCACTATTTCACTAGTAAGGTCATTTTGAGGCTTACTAATGAACATGTAAGACACAAAACGCCCACTAGTTAACTAGTAAGATCATTTTGAGGCTTACTAGTTGACATGTAAGCCACAAAACGCTCACTAATTCACTAGTATGGTCATTTTGACGCTTACTAGTGAACATGTAAGCCACAAAACGCCCACTAGTTCACTAGTAAGGTCATTTTGATGCTTACTAGTTAACATGTAAGCCACAAAACGCCCACTAGTTCACTATTAAGATCATTTTGAGGCTTATTTTTTGACATGTAAGCCGCAAAACGCTCACTAGTTCACAAGTAAGGTCATTGTGACGCTTACTACTGAACATGTAAGCCACAAAAGAACCCACTAGTTCACTAGTAAGATCATTTTGAGGCTTACTAGTTGACATGTAAGCCGGAAAACGCCCACTAGCTCACTTGTAAGATCATTTCGAGGCTTACTAGTTGACATGGAAGTTGCAAAACGCCCACTAGTTCACTAGTAAGATCATTTTCACGCTTACTAGTGAACATGTAAGGCCATAAACGTGCACACTAGTTCATTAGTAAGATCATTTTGACGCTTACTAGTGAACATGTAAGGCCATAAATGTGCCCACTAGTTTACTAGTAAGGTCATTTTGAGGCTTACTAGTGAACATGTAAGCCACAAAACGCCCACTAGTTAACTAGTAAGATCATTTTGAGGCTTACTAGTTGACATGTAAGCCACAAAACGCTCACTAATTCACTAGTAAGGTCATTTTGACGCTTACTAGTGAACATGTAAGCCACAAAACGCCCACTAGTTCACTAGTAAGATCATTTTGAGGCTCACTAGTTGACATGTAGGCCGCAAAACGCCCACTAGTTCACTAGTAAGATCATTTTGAGGCTTACTAGTGAACATGCAAGCCACAAAACGCTCACTAGTTCACTAGTAAGATCATTTTGAGGCTTACTAGTTGACATGTAAGCCGCAAAACACCCACTAGTTCACTAGTAAGATAATTTTGACGCTTACTAGTGAACATGTATGGCCATAAATGTGCCCACTAGTTCACTAGTAAGATAATTTTGAGGCTTACTAGTTTACATGTAAGCCACAAAATGCCCACTAGTTCACTAGTAAGATCATTTTGACGCTTACTAGTGAACATGTAAGGCCATAAATGTGCCCACTAGTTCACTAGTAAGATCATTTTGACGCTTACTAGTGAACATACAAGGCCATAAATGTGCCCATTAGTTGACTAGTAAGATCATTTTTAGGCTTACTAGTTGACATGTAAGCCACAAAACGCCCACTAGTTGACTAGTAACATCATTTTGAGGCTTACTAGTTTACATGTAAGCCGCCAAACGCCGACTAGTTCACTAGTAAGATCATTTTGAGGCTTACTAGTTGACATGTATGCCGCAAAACGCCTACTAGTTCACTAGTAAGATCATTTTGAGGCTTACTAGTTGACATGTAAGCCGCAAAACGCCCACTAGTTCACTAGTAAGGTAATTTTGACGCTTACTAGTGAACATGTAAGCCACAAAACGCCCACTAGTTTACTAGTAAGATCATTTTGAGGCTTACTAGTTGACATGTAAGTTGAAAAACGCCCACTAGTTCACTAGTAAGAGCATTTTGAGGCTTACTAGTTGACATGTAAGCTGCAAAACGCTCACTAGTTCACTAGTAAGATCATTTTGAGGCTTACTAGTTGACTTGTAAGCCGCAAAACGCCCACTAGTTCACGAGTAAGATCATTTTGAGGCTTACTAATTCACATGTAAGCCGCAAAATGCCCACTAGTGTACTAGTAAGATCATTTTGAAGCTTACTAGTTGACATGTAAGCCGCAAAACGCCTACTAGTTCACTAGCAAGATCATTTTGAGGCTTACTAGTTGCCGAGTGCGGCCGCCGAGTGCGCCCGGGGAGCAGGCCCCTTGGACCGGTTGAGATATAAAAAAATAATAATCCCCGTTCCGTCTCAATGGCGGGAAGCAGGCCGCACTTGGGCGCCGAGTGCGGCGGGCAGCAGGCCTCTTGGACAGGTTTAGAGACAAAAAAATAATAATCCCCGTTCAGTTTCAATGGCGGGGAGCAGGCCTCTTGGACAGGTTGAGAGATAAAAAATAATAATCCCCGTTCAGTCTCAACGGCGGGGTGAGGGCCGGCCCGGCGGCTAAGTGCGGCCGGCCGCGGAGTGCGGCCGCGGAGTGCAGCCGGGGAGCAGGCCCCTTGGACAGGTTGAGAGATAAAAAAAATAATAATCCCGTTCAGTCTCAATGGCGGGGTGCGGGCCGGCCCGGCGGCGGAGTGCGGCCGAGGAGCAGGCCCCTTGGACAGGTTGAGAGATAAAAAAATAATAATCCCCGCTCAGTCTCAATGGCGGGGAGCAGGCCGCACTCGGCCGCCGAGTGCGGCGGGCAGCAGGTCCTCTTGGACAGGTTGAGAGATAAAAAAATAATAATCCCCGTGCAGTCTCAATGGCGGGGTGCGGGCCGGCCCGGCGGCGGAGTGCGGCCGGCCGCCGAGTGCGGTCGGCGAGTGCGGCCGGGGAGCAGGCCCCTTGGACAGGTTGAGAGATAAAAAAATAATAATCCCCGTTCAGTCTCAATGGCGGGGTGAGGGCCGACCCGGCGGCGGAGTGCGGCCGGGGAGCAGGCCTCTTGGACAGGTTGAGAGATAAAACAATAAAATCCCCGTCCAGTCTCAATGGCGGGGAGCAGGCCGCACTCGGCCTCCGAGTGCAGCGGGCAGCAGGCCTCTTGGACAGGTTGAGAGATAAAAAAATAATAATCCCCGTTCAGTCTCAATGGCGGGGAGCAGGCTGCACTCGGCCACCGAGTGCGGCGGGCAGCAGGCCTCTTGGACAGGTTGAGAGATAAAAAAATAATAATCCCCGTGCAGTCTCAATGGCGGGGTGCGGGCCGGCCCGGCGGCCGAGTGTGGCCGGGGAAGAGGCCTCTTGGCCGGGGTGAATAGTGTTGGAACGCGGCCCGCGGAAATAGTAGCGGTTGGAGGTACCGGGGGCGAAGCCCGCCCCGGCCCGGCGGCCGAGTTAAAAAAAAAAAAATCCCCGTTCAGTCTCAATGGCGGGGTGCGGGCCGGCCCGGCGGCAGAGTGTGGCCGGCGAAGAGGCCTCTTGGCCGGGGTGACTAGTGTTGGAACGCGGCCCGCGGAAATAGTAGCGGCTGGAGGTACCGGAGGCGAAGCCCGCCCCGGCCCGGCGGCCGAATTAAAAAAAATAATAATCCCCGTTCAGTCTCAATGGTGGGGTGCGGGCCAGCCCGGCGGCCGAGTGTGGCCGGGGAAGAGGCCTCTTGGCCGGGGTTAATAGTGTTGGAACGCGGCCCGCGGAAATAGTAGCGGCTGGAGGTACCGGGGACTAAGCCCGACCCGGCCCGGCGGCCGAGTTAAAAAAAATAATAATCCCCGTTCAGTCTCAATGGTTGGGTGCGGGCCGGCCCGGCGGCCGAGTGTGGCCGGGGAAGAGGCCTCTTGGCCGGGGTGAATAGTGTTGGAACGCGGCACGCGGAAATAGTAGCGGCTGGAGGTACCGGGGGCGAAGCCCGCCCCGGCCCGGCGGCTGAATAAAAAAAAAAAATAATCCCCGTTCAGTCTCAATGGCGGGGTGCGGGCCGGCCAGGCGGCAGAGTGTGGCCGGGGAAGAGGCCTCTTGGCCGGGGTGATTAGTGTTGGAACGCGGCCCGCGGAAATAGTAGCGGCTGGAGGTACCGGGGGCCGAGTTAAAAAAAATAATAATCCCCATGCAGTCTCAATGGCGGGGTGCGGGCCGGCCCGGCGGCCGAGTGTGTCCGGGGAAGAGGCCTCTTGGCCGGGGTGAATAGTGTTGGAACGCGGCGCGCGGAAATAGTAGCGGCTGGAGGTACCGGGGGCGATGCCCGCCCCGGTCCGGCGGCCAAGTTAAAAAAATAAATAATCCCGTTCAGTCACAATGGCAGGGTGCGGGCCGGCCCGGCGGCCGAGTGTGTCCGGGGAAGAGGACTCTTGGCCGGGGTGAATAGTGTTGGAACGCGGCCCGCGGAAATAGTAGCGGCTGGAGGTACCGGGGGCCGAGTTAAAAAAAATAATAATCCCCATGCAGTCTCAATGGCGGGGTGCGGGCCGGCCCGGCGGCCGAGTGTGTCCGGGGAAGAGGCCTCTTGGCCGGGGTGAATAGTGTTGGAACGCGGCGCGCGGAAATAGTAGCGGCTGGAGGTACCGGGGGCGATGCCCGCCCCGGCCCGGCGGCCAAGTTAAAAAAATAAATAATCCCGTTCAGTCTCAATGGCAGGGTGCGGGCCGGCCCGGCGGCCGAGTGTGTCCGGGGAAGAGGCCTCTTGGCCGGGGTGAATAGTGTTGGAACGCGGCCCGCGGAAATAGTAGCGGCTGGAGGTACCGGGGGCGAAGCCCGCCCCGGCCCGGCGGCCGAGTTAAAAAAAAAAAAAAATCCCCATTCAGTCTCAATGGTGGGGTGCGGGCCGGCACGGCGGCCGATTGTGGCCGGGGAAGAGGACTCTTGGCCGGGGTGAATAGTGTTGGAACGCGGCCCGCGGAAATAGTAGCGGCTGGAGTTACCGCGGGCGAAGCCCGCCCCGGCCCGGCGGCCGAGTTAAAAAAAATAATAATCCCCGTTCAGTCTCAATGGCGGGGTGCGGGCCGGCCCGGCGGCCGAGTGTGGCCGGGGAATAGGCCTCTTGGCCGGGGTGAATAGTGTTGGAACGCGGCCCGCGGAAATAGTAGCGGCTGGAGGTACCGGGGGCGATGCCCGCCCCGGCCCGGCGGCCGAGTTAAAAAAAATAATAATCCCCGTTCAGTCTCAATGGCGGGGTGCGGGCCGGCCCGGCGGCAGAGTGTGGCCGGCGAAGAGGCCTCTTGGCCGGGGTGACTAGTGTTGGAACGCGGCCCGCGGAAATAGTAGCGGCTGGAGGTACCGGAGGCGAAGCCCGCCCCGGCCCGGCGGCCGAATTAAAAAAAATAATAATCCCCGTTCAGTCTCAATGGTGGGGTGCGGGCCAGCCCGGCGGCCGAGTGTGGCCGGGGAAGAGGCCTCTTGGCCGGGGTTAATAGTGTTGGAACGCGGCCCGCGGAAATAGTAGCGGCTGGAGGTACCGGGGACTAAGCCCGACCCGGCCCGGCGGCCGAGTTAAAAAAAATAATAATCCCCGTTCAGTCTCAATGGTTGGGTGCGGGCAGGCCCGGCGGCCGAGTGTGGCCGGGGAAGAGGCCTCTTGGCCGGGGTTAATAGTGTTGGAACGCAGCCCGCGGAAATAGTAGCGGCTGGAGGTACCGGGGGCGAAGCCCGCCCCGGCCCGGCGGCCGAGTTAAAAAAAATAATAATCCCCGTTCAGTCTCAATGGCAGGGAGCAGGCTGCACTCGACCGCCGAGTGCGGCGGGCAGCAGGCCTCTTGGACAGGTTGAGAGATAAAAAAATAATAATCCCCGTTCAGTCTCAATGGCGGGGTGCGGGCCGGCCAGGCGGCAGAGTGTGGCCGGGGAAGAGGCCTCTTGGCCGGGGTGAATAGTGTTGGAACGCGGCCCGCGGAAATAGTAGCGGCTGGAGGTACCGGGGGCCGAGTTAAAAAAAATAATAATCCCCATGCAGTCTCAATGGCGGGGTGCGGGCCGGCCCGGCGGCCGAGTGTGTCCGGGGAAGAGGCCTCTTGGCCGGGGTGAATAGTGTTGGAACGCGGCGCGCGGAAATAGTAGCGGCTGGAGGTACCGGGGGCGATGCCCGCCCCGGCCCGGCGGCCAAGTTAAAAAAATAAATAATCCCGTTCAGTCTCAATGGCAGGGTGCGGGCCGGCCCGGCGGCCGAGTGTGTCCGGGGAAGAGGCCTCTTGGCCGGGGTGAATAGTGTTGGAACGCGGCCCGCGGAAATAGTAGCGGCTGGAGTTACCGGGGGCGAAGCCCGCCCCGGCCCGGCGGCCGAGTTAAAAAAAATAATAATCCCCATTCAGTCTCAATGGTGGGGTGCGGGCCGGCCCGGCGGCCGATTGTGGCCGGGGAAGAGGACTCTTGGCCGGGGTGAATAGTGTTGGAACGCGGCCCGCGGAAATAGTAGCGGCTGGAGTTACCGGGGGCGAAGCCCGCCCCGGCCCGGCGGCCGAGTTAAAAAAAATAATAATCCCCGTTCAGTCTCAATGGCGGGGCGCGGGCCGGCCCGGCGGCCGAGTGTGGCCGGGGAATAGGCCTCTTGGCCGGGGTGAATAGTGTTGGAACGCGGCCCGCGGAAATAGTAGCGGCTGGAGGTACCGGGGGCGAAGCCCGCCCCGGCCCGGCGGCCGAGTTAAAAAAAAAAATAATCCCCGTTCAGTCTCAATGGCGGGGTGCGGGCCGGCCCGGCGGCGGGCAGCATGCCTCTTGGACAGGTTGAGAGATAAAAAAATAATAATTCCCATGCAGTCTCAATGGTGGGGCGCGGGCCGGCCCGGCGGCGAGTCCGGCGGGCAGCAGGCCTCTTGGACAGGTTGAGAGATAAAAAAATAATAATTCCCGTGCAGTCTCAATGGCGGGGTGCGGGCCGGCCCGGCGGCCGAGTGTGGCCGGGGAATAGGCCTCTTGGCCGGGGTGAATAGTGTTGGAACGCCGCCCGCGGAAATAGTAGCGGCTGGAGCTACCGGGGGCGATGCCCGCCCCGGCCCGGCGGCCGAGTTAAAAAAAAAAAAAATCCCCGTTCAGTCTCAATGGCGGGGTGCGGACCGGCCCGGCGGACGAGTGTGGCCGGGGAATAGGCCTCTTGGCCGGGGTGAATAGTGTTGGAACGCGGCCCGCGGAAATAGTAGCGGCTGGAGGTACCGGGGGCGATGCCCGCCCCGGCCCGGCGGCCGAGTTAAAAAAAATAATAATCCCCGTTCAGTCTCAATGGCGGGGTGCGGGCCGGCCCGGCGGACGAGTGTGGCCGGGGAAGAGGCCTCTTGGCCGGGGTGAATAGTGTTGGAACGCGGCCCGCGGAAATAGTAGCGGCTGGAGGTACCGGGGGCGAAGCCCGCCCCGGCCCGGCGGCCGAGTTAAAAAAAATAATAATCCCCGTTCAGTCTCAATGGCGGGGTGCGGGCCGGCCCGGCGGACGAGTGTGGCCGGGGTGAATAGTGTTGGAACGCGGCGCGCGGAAATAGTAGCGGCTGGAGGTACCGGGGGCGATGCCCGCCCCGGCCCGGCGGCCAAGTTAAAAAAATAAATAATCCCGTTCAGTCTCAATGGCAGGGTGCGGGCCGGCCCGGTGGCCGAGTGTGGCAAGGGAAGAGCCCTCTTGGCCGTGGTGAATAGTGTTGGAACGCGGCCCGCGGAAATAGTAGCGGCTGGAGGTACCGGGGGCGAAGCCCGCCCCGGCCCGGCGGCCAAGTTAAAAAAATAAATAATCCCATTCAGTCTCAATGGCAGGGTGCGGGCCGGCCCGGTGGCCGAGTGTGGCCGGGGAAGAGGCCTCTTGGCCGGGGTTAATAGTGTTGGAACGCGGCCCGCGGAAATAGTAGCGGCTGGAGGTACCGGGGGCGAAGCCCGCCCCGGCCCGGCGGCCGAGTTAAAAAAAATAATAATCCCCGTTCAGTCTCAATGGCGGGGTGCGGGCCGGCCCGGCGGCAATTGCGGCGGGCAGCAGGCCTCTTGGACAGGTTGAGAGATAAAAAAATAATAATTCCCGTGCAGTCTCAATGGCGGGGTGCGGGCCGACCCGGCAGACGAGTGTGGCCAGTGAAGAGGCCTCTTGGCCGGGGTGAATAGTGTTGGAACGCGGCCCGCGGAAATAGTAGCGGCTGGAGGTACCGGGGGCGAAGCCCGCCCCGGCCCGGCGGCCGAGTTAAAAAAAAAAATAATCCCCGTTCAGTCTCAATGGCGGGGTGCGGGCCGGCCCGGCGGCAATTGCGGCGGGCAGCAGGCCTCTTGGACAGGTTGAGAGATAAAAAAATAATAATTCCCGTGCAGTCTCAATGGCGGGGTGCGGGCCGACCCGGCAGACGAGTGTGGCCAGTGAAGAGGCCTCTTGGCCGGGGTGAATAGTGTTGGAACGCGGCCCGCGGAAATAGTAGCGGCTGGAGGTACCGGGGGCGAAGCCCGCGCCGGCCCGGCGGCCGAGTTAAAAAAAAAAATAATCCCCGTTCAGTCTCAAAGGCGGGGTGCGGGCCGGCCCGGCGGACGAGTGTGGCCGGGGAATAGGCCTCTTGGCCGGGGTGAATAGTGTTGGAACGCGGCCCGCGGAAATAGTAGCGGCTGGAGGTACCGGGGGCGAAGCCCGCCCCGGCCCGGCGGCCGAGTTAAAAAAAAAAATAATCCCCGTTCAGTCTCAATGGCGGGGTGCGGGCCGGCCCGGCGGCGGGCAGCATGCCTCTTGGACAGGTTGAGAGATAAAAAAATAATAATTCCCATGCAGTCTCAATGGTGGGGCGCGGGCCGGCCCGGCGGCGAGTCCGGCGGGCAGCAGGCCTCTTGGACAGGTTGAGAGATAAAAAAATAATAATTCCCGTGCAGTCTCAATGGCGGGGTGCGGGCCGGCCCGGCGGCCGAGTGTGGCCGGGGAATAGGCCTCTTGGCCGGGGTGAATAGTGTTGGAACGCCGCCCGCGGAAATAGTAGCGGCTGGAGCTACCGGGGGCGATGCCCGCCCCGGCCCGGCGGCCGAGTTAAAAAAAAAAAAAATCCCCGTTCAGTCTCAATGGCGGGGTGCGGACCGGCCCGGCGGACGAGTGTGGCCGGGGAATAGGCCTCTTGGCCGGGGTGAATAGTGTTGGAACGCGGCCCGCGGAAATAGTAGCGGCTGGAGGTACCGGGGGCGATGCCCGCCCCGGCCCGGCGGCCGAGTTAAAAAAAATAATAATCCCCGTTCAGTCTCAATGGCGGGGTGCGGGCCGGCCCGGCGGACGAGTGTGGCCGGGGAAGAGGCCTCTTGGCCGGGGTGAATAGTGTTGGAACGCGGCCCGCGGAAATAGTAGCGGCTGGAGGTACCGGGGGCGAAGCCCGCCCCGGCCCGGCGGCCGAGTTAAAAAAAATAATAATCCCCGTTCAGTCTCAATGGCGGGGTGCGGGCCGGCCCGGCGGACGAGTGTGGCCGGGGTGAATAGTGTTGGAACGCGGCGCGCGGAAATAGTAGCGGCTGGAGGTACCGGGGGCGATGCCCGCCCCGGCCCGGCGGCCAAGTTAAAAAAATAAATAATCCCGTTCAGTCTCAATGGCAGGGTGCGGGCCGGCCCGGTGGCCGAGTGTGGCAAGGGAAGAGCCCTCTTGGCCGTGGTGAATAGTGTTGGAACGCGGCCCGCGGAAATAGTAGCGGCTGGAGGTACCGGGGGCGAAGCCCGCCCCGGCCCGGCGGCCAAGTTAAAAAAATAAATAATCCCGTTCAGTCTCAATGGCAGGGTGCGGGCCGGCCCGGTGGCCGAGTGTGGCCGGGGAAGAGGCCTCTTGGCCGGGGTTAATAGTGTTGGAACGCGGCCCGCGGAAATAGTAGCGGCTGGAGGTACCGGGGGCGAAGCCCGCCCCGGCCCGGCGGCCGAGTTAAAAAAAATAATAATCCCCGTTCAGTCTCAATGGCGGGGTGCGGGCCGGCCCGGCGGCAATTGCGGCGGGCAGCAGGCCTCTTGGACAGGTTGAGAGATAAAAAAATAATAATTCCCGTGCAGTCTCAATGGCGGGGTGCGGGCCGACCCGGCAGACGAGTGTGGCCAGTGAAGAGGCCTCTTGGCCGGGGTGAATAGTGTTGGAACGCGGCCCGCGGAAATAGTAGCGGCTGGAGGTACCGGGGGCGAAGCCCGCGCCGGCCCGGCGGCCGAGTTAAAAAAAATAATAATCCCCGTTCAGTCTCAAAGGCGGGGTGCGGGCCGGCCCGGTGGCCGAGTGTGGCCGGGGAAGAGGCCTCTTGGCCGGGGTGAATAGTGTTGGAACGCGGCCCGCGGAAATAGTAGCGGCTGGAGGTACCGGGGGCGAAGCCCGCCCCGGCCCGGCGGCCGAGTTAAAAAAAATAATAATCCCCGTTCAGTCTCAATGGCGGGGTGCGGGCCGGCCCGGCGGCAATTGCGGCGGGCAGCAGGCCTCTTGGACAGGTTGAGAGATAAAAAAATAATAATTCCCGTGCAGTCTCAATGGCGGGGTGCGGGCCGACCCGGCAGACGAGTGTGGCCAGTGAAGAGGCCTCTTGGCCGGGGTGAATAGTGTTGGAACGCGGCCCGCGGAAATAGTAGCGGCTGGAGGTACCGGGGGCGAAGCCCGCGCCGGCCCGGCGGCCGAGTTAAAAAAAAAAATAATCCCCGTTCAGTCTCAAAGGCGGGGTGCGGGCCGGCCCGGCGGACGAGTGTGGCCGGGGAAGAGGCCTCTTGGCCGGGGTGAATAGTGTTGGAACGCGGCCCGCGGAAATAGTAGCTGCTGGAGGTACCGGGGGCGAAGCCCGCCCCGGCCCGGCGGCCGAGTTAAAAAAAATAATAATCCCCGTTCAGTCTCAATGGCGGGGTGCGGGCCGGCCCGGCGGCAATTGCGGCGGGCAGCAGGCCTCTTGGACAGGTTGAGAGATAAAAAAATAATAATTCCCGTGCAGTCTCAATGGCGGGGTGCGGGCCGACCCGGCAGACGAGTGTGGCCAGTGAAGAGGCCTCTTGGCCGGGGTGAATAGTGTTGGAACGCGGCCCGCGGAAATAGTAGCGGCTGGAGGTACCGGGGGCGAAGCCCGCGCCGGCCCGGCGGCCGAGTTAAAAAAAATAATAATCCCCGTTCAGTCTCAAAGGCGGGGTGCGGGCCGGCCCGGTGGCCGAGTGTGGCCGGGGAAGAGGCCTCTTGGCCGGGGTGAATAGTGTTGGAACGCGGCCCGCGGAAATAGTAGCGGCTGGAGTTACCGGGGGCGAAGCCCGCCCCGGCCCGGCGGCCGAGTTAAAAAAAATAATAATCCCCGTTCAGTCTCAATGGCGGGGTGCGGGCCGGCCCGGCGGCAATTGCGGCGGGCAGCAGGCCTCTTGGACAGGTTGAGAGATAAAAAAATAATAATTCCCGTGCAGTCTCAATGGCGGGGTGCGGGCCGATCCGGCAGACGAGTGTGGCCAGTGAAGAGGCCTCTTGGCCGGGGTGAATAGTGTTGGAACGCGGCCCGCGGAAATAGTAGCGGCTGGAGGTACCGGGGGCGAAGCCCGCGCCGGCCCGGCGGCCGAGTTAAAAAAAATAATAATCCCCGTTCAGTCTCAAAGGCGGGGTGCGGGCCGGCCCGGCGGACGAGTGTGGCCGGGGAAGAGGCCTCTTGGCCGGGGTGAATAGTGTTGGAACGCGGCCCGCGGAAATAGTAGCTGCTGGAGGTACCGGGGGCGAAGCCCGCCCCGGCCCGGCGGCCAAGTTAAAAAAAAAAATAATCCCGTTCAGTCTCAATGGCAGGGTGCGGGCCGGCCCGGTGGCCGAGTGTGGCCGGGGAAGAGGCCTCTTGGCCGGGGTTAATAGTGTTGGAACGCGGCCCGCGGAAATAGTAGCGGCTGGAGGTACCGGGGGCGAAGCCCGCCCCGGCCCGGCGGCCGAGTTAAAAAAAATAATAATCCCCGTTCAGTCTCAATGGCAGGGTGCGGGCCGGCCCGGTGGCCGAGTGTGGCCGGGGAAGAGGCCTCTTGGCTGGGGTTAATAGTGTTGGAACGTGGCCCGCGGAAATAGTAGCGGCTGGAGGTACCGGGGGCGAAGCCCGCCCCGGCCCGGCGGCCGAGTTAAAAAAAAAAATAATCCCCGTGCAGTCTCAATGGCGGGGTGCGGGCCGGTCCGGCGGCCGACTGTGGCCGGGGAAGAGGCCTCTTGGCCGGGGTGAATATGTTGGAACGCGGCGCGCGGAAATAGTAGCGGCTGGAGGTACCGGGGGCGAAGCCCGCCCCGGCCCGGCGGCCAAGTTAAAAAAATAAATAATCCCGTTCAGTCTCAATGGCAGGGTGCGGGCCGGCCCGGTGGCCGAGTGTGGCCGGGGAAGAGCCCTCTTGGCCGGGGTTAATAGTGTTGGAACGCGGCCCGCGGAAATAGTAGCGGCTTGAGGTACCAGGGGCGAAGCCCGCCCCGGCCCGGCGGCCGAGTTAAAAAAAATAATAATCCCCATGCAGTCTCAATGGCGGGGTGCGGGCCGGCCCGGCGGCCGAGTGTGTCCGGGGAAGAGGCCTCTTGGCCGGGGTGAATAGTGTTGGAACGCGGCGCGCGGAAATAGTAGCGGCTGGAGGTACCGGGGGCGATGCCCGCCCCGGCCCGGCGGCCAAGTTAAAAAAATAAATAATCCCGTTCAGTCTCAATGGCAGGGTGCGGGCCGGCCCGGCGGCCGAGTGTGTCCGGGGAAGAGGACTCTTGGCCGGGGTGAATAGTGTTGGAACGCGGCCCGCGGAAATAGTAGCGGCTGGAGGTACCGGGGGCCGAGTTAAAAAAAAAAAAAATCCCCATGCATTCTCAATGGCGGGGTGCGGGCCGGCCCGGCGGCCGAGTGTGTCCGGGGAAGAGGCCTCTTGGCCGGGGTGAATAGTGTTGGAACGCGGCGCGCGGAAATAGTAGCGGCTGGAGGTACCGGGGGCGATGCCAGCCCCGGCCCGGCGGCCAAGTTAAAAAAATAAATCATCCCGTTCAGTCTCAATGGCAGGGTGCGGGCCGGCCCGGCGGCCGAGTGTGTCCGGGGAAGAGGCCTCTTGGCCGGGGTGAATAGTGTTGGAACGCGGCCCGCGGAAATAGTAGCGGCTGGAGGTACCGGGGGCGAAGCCCGCCCCGGCCCGGCGGCCGAGTTAAAAAAAATAATAATCCCCGTTCAGTCTCAATGGCGGGGTGCGGGCCGGCCCGGCGGCCGAGTGTGGCCGGGGAATAGGCCTCTTGGCCGGGGTGAATAGTGTTGGAACGCGGCCCGCGGAAATAGTAGCGGCTGGAGTTACCGGGGGCGATGCCCGCCCCGGCCCGGCGGCCGAGTTAAAAAAAATAATAATCCCCGTTCAGTCTCAATGGCGGGGTGCGGGCCGGCCCGGCGGCAATTGCGGCGGGCAGCAGGCCTCTTGGACAGGTTGAGAGATAAAAAAATAATAATTCCCGTGCAGTCTCAATGGCGGGGTGCGGGCCGATCCGGCAGACGAGTGTGGCCAGTGAAGAGGCCTCTTGGCCGGGGTGAATAGTGTTGGAACGCGGCCCGCGGAAATAGTAGCGGCTGGAGGTACCGGGGGCGAAGCCCGCGCCGGCCCGGCGGCCGAGTTAAAAAAAATAATAATCCCCGTTCAGTCTCAAAGGCGGGGTGCGGGCCGGCCCGGCGGACGAGTGTGGCCGGGGAAGAGGCCTCTTGGCCGGGGTGAATAGTGTTGGAACGCGGCCCGCGGAAATAGTAGCTGCTGGAGGTACCGGGGGCGAAGCCCGCCCCGGCCCGGCGGCCAAGTTAAAAAAAAAAATAATCCCGTTCAGTCTCAATGGCAGGGTGCGGGCCGGCCCGGTGGCCGAGTGTGGCCGGGGAAGAGGCCTCTTGGCCGGGGTTAATAGTGTTGGAACGCGGCCCGCGGAAATAGTAGCGGCTGGAGGTACCGGGGGCGAAGCCCGCCCCGGCCCGGCGGCCGAGTTAAAAAAAATAATAATCCCCGTTCAGTCTCAATGGCAGGGTGCGGGCCGGCCCGGTGGCCGAGTGTGGCCGGGGAAGAGGCCTCTTGGCTGGGGTTAATAGTGTTGGAACGTGGCCCGCGGAAATAGTAGCGGCTGGAGGTACCGGGGGCGAAGCCCGCCCCGGCCCGGCGGCCGAGTTAAAAAAAAAAATAATCCCCGTGCAGTCTCAATGGCGGGGTGCGGGCCGGTCCGGCGGCCGACTGTGGCCGGGGAAGAGGCCTCTTGGCCGGGGTGAATATGTTGGAACGCGGCGCGCGGAAATAGTAGCGGCTGGAGGTACCGGGGGCGAAGCCCGCCCCGGCCCGGCGGCCAAGTTAAAAAAATAAATAATCCCGTTCAGTCTCAATGGCAGGGTGCGGGCCGGCCCGGTGGCCGAGTGTGGCCGGGGAAGAGCCCTCTTGGCCGGGGTTAATAGTGTTGGAACGCGGCCCGCGGAAATAGTAGCGGCTTGAGGTACCAGGGGCGAAGCCCGCCCCGGCCCGGCGGCCGAGTTAAAAAAAATAATAATCCCCATGCAGTCTCAATGGCGGGGTGCGGGCCGGCCCGGCGGCCGAGTGTGTCCGGGGAAGAGGCCTCTTGGCCGGGGTGAATAGTGTTGGAACGCGGCGCGCGGAAATAGTAGCGGCTGGAGGTACCGGGGGCGATGCCCGCCCCGGCCCGGCGGCCAAGTTAAAAAAATAAATAATCCCGTTCAGTCTCAATGGCAGGGTGCGGGCCGGCCCGGCGGCCGAGTGTGTCCGGGGAAGAGGACTCTTGGCCGGGGTGAATAGTGTTGGAACGCGGCCCGCGGAAATAGTAGCGGCTGGAGGTACCGGGGGCCGAGTTAAAAAAAAAAAAAATCCCCATGCATTCTCAATGGCGGGGTGCGGGCCGGCCCGGCGGCCGAGTGTGTCCGGGGAAGAGGCCTCTTGGCCGGGGTGAATAGTGTTGGAACGCGGCGCGCGGAAATAGTAGCGGCTGGAGGTACCGGGGGCGATGCCCGCCCCGGCCCGGCGGCCAAGTTAAAAAAATAAATAATCCCGTTCAGTCTCAATGGCAGGGTGCGGGCCGGCCCGGCGGCCGAGTGTGTCCGGGGAAGAGGCCTCTTGGCCGGGGTGAATAGTGTTGGAACGCGGCCCGCGGAAATAGTAGCGGCTGGAGGTACCGGGGGCGAAGCCCGCCCCGGCCCGGCGGCCGAGTTAAAAAAAATAATAATCCCCGTTCAGTCTCAATGGCGGGGTGCGGGCCGGCCCGGCGGCCGAGTGTGGCCGGGGAATAGGCCTCTTGGCCGGGGTGAATAGTGTTGGAACGCGGCCCGCGGAAATAGTAGCGGCTGGAGGTACCGGGGGCGATGCCCGCCCCGGCCCGGCGGCCGAGTTAAAAAAAATAATAATCCCCGTTCAGTCTCAATGGCAGGGTGCGGGCCGGCCCGGCGGCGATTGCGGCGGGCAGCAGGCCTCTTGGACAGGTTGAGAGATAAAAAAATAATAATTCCCGTGCAGTCTCAATGGCGGGGTGCGGGCCGGCCCGGCGGACGAGTGTGGCCGGGGAAGAGGCCTCTTGGCCGGGGTGAATATGTTGGAACGCGGCGCACGTAAATAGAAGCGGCTGGAGGTACCGGGGGAGAAGCCCGCCCCGGCCCGGAGGCCGAGTTAAAAAAAAAAATAATCCCCGTTCAGTCTCAATGGCGGGGTGCGGGCCGGCCCGGCGGCGAGTGCGGCGGGCAGCAGGCCTCTTGGACAGGTTAAGAGATAAAAAAATAATAATTCCCGTGCAGTCTCAATGGCGGGGTGCGGGCCGGGGAATAGGCCTCTTGGCCGGGGTGAATAGTGTTGGAACACGGCCCGCGGAAATAGTAGCGGCTGGAGGTACCGGGGGCGATGCCCGCCCCGGCCCGGCGGCCAAGTTAAAAAAATAAATAATCCCGTTCAGTCTCAATGGCAGGGTGCGGGCCGGCCCAGCGGCGATTGCGGCGGGCAGCAGGCCTCTTGGACAGGTTGAGAGATAAAAAAATAATAATTCCCGTGCAGTCTCAATGGCGGGGTGCGGGCCGGGGAATAGGCCTCTTGGCCGGGGTGAATAGTGTTGGAACACGGCCCGCGGAAATAGTAGCGGCTGGAGGTACCGGGGGCGATGCCCGCCCCGGCCCGGCGGCCAAGTTAAAAAAAAAAAATAATCCCCGTTCAGTCTCAATGGCAGGGTGCGGGCCGGCCCGGCGGCGATTGCGGCGGGCAGCAGTTCTCTTGGACAGGTTGAGAGATAAAAAAATAATAATTCCCATGCAGTCTCAATGGCGGGGTGCGGGCCGGCCCGGCGGACGAGTGTGGCCGGGGAAGAGGCCTCTTGGCCGGGGTGAATATGTTGGAACGCGGCGCGCGTAAATAGAAGCGGCTGGAGGTACCGGGGGCGAAGCCCGCCCCGGCCCGGAGGCCGAGTTAAAAAAAAAAAATAATCCCCGTTCCAGTCTCAATGGCGGGGTGCGGGCCGGCCCGGCGGCGAGTGCGGCGGGCAGCAGGCCTCTTGGACAGGTTGAGAGATAAAAAAATAATAATTCCCGTGCAGTCTCAATGGCGGGGTGCGGGCCGGGGAATAGGCCTCTTGGCCGGGGTGAATAGTGTTGGAACACGGCCCGCGGAAATAGTAGCGGCTGGAGGTACCGGGGGCGAAGCCCGCCCTGGCCCAGCGGCCAAGTTAAAAAAATAAATAATCCCAGTTCAGTCTCAATGGCAGGGTGCGGGCCGGCCCGCCGGCGATTGCGGCGGGCAGCGGGCCTCTTGGACAGGTTGAGAGATAAAAAAATAATAATTCCCGTGCAGTCTCAATGGCGGGGTGCGGGCCGGCCCGGCGGACGAGTGTGGCCGGGGAAGAGGCCTCTTGGCCGGTGTGAATATGTTGGAACGCGGCGCGCGTAAATAGAAGCGGCTGGAGGTACCGGGGGCGAAGCCCGCCCCGGCCCGGAGGCCGAGTTAAAAAAAATAATAATCCCCGTTCAGTCTCAATGGCGGGGTGCGGGCCGGCCCGGCGGCGAGTGCGGCGGGCAGCAGGCCTCTTGGACAGGTTGAGAGATAAAAAAAAAATAATTCCCGTGCAGTCTCAATGGCGGGGTGCGGGCCGGGGAATAGGCCTCTTGGCCGGGGTGAATAGTGTTGGAACACGGCCCGCGGATATAGTAGCGGCTGGAGGTACCGGGGGCGATGCCCGCCCCGGGCCGGCGGCCAAGTTAAAAAAATAAATAATCCCCGTTCAGTCTCAATGGCAGGGTGCGGGCCGGCCCGCCGGCGATTGCGGCGGGCAGCAGGCCTCTTGGACAGGTTGAGAGATAAAAAAATAATAATTCCCATGCAGTCTCAATGGCGGGGTGCGGGCCGGGGAATAGGCCTCTTGGCCGGGGTGAATAGTGTTGGAACACGGCCCGCGGAAATAGTAGCGACTGGAGGTACCGGGGGCGATGCCCGCCCCGGGCCGGCGGCCAAGTTAAAAAAATAAATAATCCCCGTTCAGTCTCAATGGCAGGGTGCGGGCCGGCCCGGCGGCGATTGCGGCGGGCAGCGGGCCTCTTGGACAGGTTGAGAGATAAAAAAATAATAATTCCCGTGCAGTCTCAATGGCGGGGTGCGGGCCGGCCCGGCGGACGAGTGTGGCCGGGGAAGAGGCCTCTTGGCCGGTGTGAATATGTTGGAACGCGGCGCGCGTAAATAGAAGCGGCTGGAGGTACCGGGGGCGAAGCCCGCCCCGGCCCGGAGGCCGAGTTAAAAAAAATAATAATCCCCGTTCAGTCTCAATGGCGGGGTGCGGGCCGGCCCGGCGGCGAGTGCGGCGGGCAGCAGGCCTCTTGGACAGGTTGAGAGATAAAAAAATAATAATTCCCGTGCAGTCTCAATGGCGGGGTGCGGGCCGGGGAATAGGCCTCTTGGCCGGGGTGAATAGTGTTGGAACACGGCCCGCGGAAATAGTAGCGGCTGGAGGTACCGGGGGCGATGCCCGGCCCGGGCCGGCGGCCAAGTTAAAAAAATAAATAATCCCGTTCAGTCTCAATGGCAGGGTGCGGGCCGGCCCGGCGGCGATTGCGGCGGGCAGCAGGCCTCTTGGACAGGTTGAGAGATAAAAAAATAATAATTCCCGTGCAGTCTCAATGGCGGGGTGCGGGCCGGCCCGGCGGACGAGTGTGGCCTGGGAAGAGGCCTCTTGGCCGGGGTGAATATGTTGGAACGCGGCGCGCGTAAATAGAAGCGGCTGGAGGTACCGGGGGCGAAGCCCGCCCCGGCCCGGAGGCCGAGTTAAAAAAAATAATAATCCCCGTTCAGTCTCAATGGCGGGGTGCGGGCCGGCCCGACGGCGATTGCGGCGGGCAGCAGGCCTCTTGGACAGGTTGAGAGATAAAAAAAAAATAATTCCCGTGCAGTCTCAATGGCGGGGTGCGGGCCGGGGAATAGGCCTCTTGGCCGGGGTGAATAGTGTTGGAACACGGCCCGCGGATATAGTAGCGGCTGGAGGTACCGGGGGCGATGCCCGCCCCGGCCCGGCGGCCAAGTTAAAAAAAATAAATAATCCCCGTTCAGTCTCAATGGCAGGGTGCGGGCCGGCCCGGCGGCGATTGCGGCGGGCAGCAGTTCTCTTGGACAGGTTGAGAGATAAAAAAATAATAATTCCCATGCAGTCTCAATGGCGGGGTGCGGGCCGGCCCGGCGGACGAGTGTGGCCGGGGAAGAGGCCTCTTGGCCGGGGTGAATATGTTGGAACGCGGCGCGCGTAAATAGAAGCGGCTGGAGGTACCGGGGGCGAAGCCCGCCCCGGCACGGAGGCCGAGTTAAAAAAAAAAAAAATCCCCGTTCAGTCTCAATGGCGGGGTGCGGGCCGGCCCGGCGGCGATTGCGGCGGGCAGCAGGCCTCTTGGACAGGTTGAGAGATAAAAAAATAATAATTCCCGTTCAGTCTCAATGGCGGGGTGCGGGCCGGGGAATAGGCCTCTTGGCCGGGGTGAATAGTGTTGGAACGCGGCCCGCGGAAATAGTAGCGGCTGGAGGTACCGGGGGCGATGCCCGCCCCGGCCCGGCGGCCAAGTTAAAAAAATAAACAATCCCGTTCAGTCTCAATGGCAGGGTGCGGGCCGGCCCGGCGGCGATTGCGGCGGGCAGCAGGCCTCTTGGACAGGTTGAGAGATAAAAAAATAATAATTCCCATGCAGTCTCAATGGCGGGGTGCGGGCTGACCCGGCGGTGAGTCCGGCGGGAAGCAGGCCTCTTGGACAGGTTGAGAGATAAAAAAATAATAATTCCCGTGCAGTCTCAATGGCGGGGTGCGGGCCTGCCCGGCGGCGAGTGCGGCGGGCAGCAGGCGTCTTGGACAGGTTGAGAGATAAAAAAATAATAATTCCCGTGCAGTCTCAATGGCGGGGTGCGGGCTGACCCGGCGGTGAGTCCGGCGGGAAGCAGGCCTCTTGGACAGGTTGAGAGATAAAAAAATAATAATTCCCGTGCAGTCTCAATGGCGGGGTGCGGGCCTGCCCGGCGGCGAGTGCGGCGGGCACCAGGCCTCTTGGACAGGTTGAGAGATAAAAAAATAATAATTCCCATGCAGTCTCAATGGCGGGGTGCGGGCTGGCCCGGCGGTGAGTCCGGCGGGCAGCAGGCCTCTTGGACAGGTTGAGAGATAAAAAAATAATAATTCCCGTGCAGTCTCAATGGCGGGGTGCGGGCCGGCCCGGCGGCCGCGTGTGGCCGGGGAATAGGCCTCTTGGCCGGGGTGAATAGTGTTGGAACTCGGCCCGCGGAAATAGTAGCGGCTGGAGGTACCGGGGGCGAAGCCCGCCCCGGCCCGGCGGACGAGTTAAAAAAAATAATAATCCCCGTTCAGTCTCAATGGCGGGGTGCGGGCCGGCCCGGCGGCGATTGCGGCGGGCAGCAGGCCTCTTGGACAGGTTGAGAGATAAAAAAATAATAATTCCCGTGCAGTCTCAATGGCGGGGTGCGGGCCGGCCCGGCGGCGAGTGCGGCGGGCAGCCGGGGAATAGGCCTCTTGGCCGGGGTGAATAGTGTTGGAACGCGGCCCGCGGAAATAGTAGCGGCTGGAGGTACCGGGGGTGATGCCCGCCCCGGCCCGGCGGACGAGTTAAAAAAAATAATAATTCCCGTGCAGTCTCAATGGCGGGGTGCGGGCCGGCCCAGCGGCGATTGCGGCGGGCAGCATGCCTCTTGGACAGGTTGAGAGATAAAAAAATAATAATTCCCATGCAGTCTCAATGGCGGGGTGCGGGCTGGCCCGGCGGTGAGTCCGGCGGGCAGCAGGCCTCTTGGACAGGTTGAGAGATAAAAAAATAATAATTCCCGTGCAGTCTCAATGGCGGGGTGCGGGCCGGCCCGGCGGACGAGTGTGGCCGGGGAAGAGGCCTCTTGGCCGGGGTGAATATGTTGGAACGCGGCGCGCGTAAATAAAAGCGGCTGGAGGTACCGGGGGCGAAGCCCGCCCCGGCCCGGAGGCCGAGTTAAAAAAAATAATAATCCCCGTTCAGTCTCAATGGCGGGGTGCGGGCCGGCCCGGCGGCGAGTGCGGCGGGCAGCAGGCCTCTTCGACAGGTTGAGAGATAAAAAAATAATAATTCCCGTGCAGTCTCAATGGCGGGGTGCGGGCCGGCCCGGCGGACGAGTGTGGCCGGGGAAGAGGCCTCTTGGCCGGGGTGAATATGTTGGAACGCGGCGCACGTAAATAGAAGCGGCTGGAGGTACCGGGGGAGAAGCCCGCCCCGGCCCGGAGGCCGAGTTAAAAAAAAAAAAAATCCCCGTTCAGTCTCAATGGCGGGGTGCGGGCCGGCCCGGCGGCGATTGCGGCGGGCAGCAGGCCTCTTGGACAGGTTGAGAGATAAAAAAATAATAATTCCCATGCAGTCTCAATGGCGGGGTGCGGGCTGGCCCGGCGGTGAGTCCGGCGGGAAGCAGGCCTCTTGGACAGGTTGAGAGATAAAAAAATAATAATTCCCGTGCAGTCTCAATGGCGGGGTGCGGGCCTGCCCGGCGGCGAGTGCGGCGGGCAGCAGGCGTCTTGGACAGGTTGAGAGATAAAAAAATAATAATTCCCGTGCATTCTCAATGGCGGGGTGCGGGCCGGGGAATAGGCCTCTTGGCCGGGGTGAATAGTGTTGGAACGCAGCCCGCGGAAATAGTAGCGGCTGGAGGTACCGGGGGCGATGCCCGCCCCGGCCCGGCGGCCAAGTTAAAAAAATAAACAATCCCCGTTCAGTCTCAATGGCAGGGTGCGGGCCGGCCCGGCGGCGATTGCGGCGGGCAGCAGGCCTCTTGGACAGGTTGAGAGATAAAAAAATAATAATTCCCATGCAGTCTCAATGGCGGGGTGCGGGCTGGCCCGGCGGTGAGTCCGGCGGGCAGCAGGCCTCTTGGACAGGTTGAGAGATAAAAAAATAATAATTCCCGTGCAGTCTCAATGGCGGGGTGCGGGCCGGCCCGGCGGCCGCGTGTGGCCGGGGAATAGGCCTCTTGGCCGGGGTGAATAGTGTTGGAACGCGGCCCGCGGAAATAGTAGCGGCTGGAGGTACCGGGGGCGAAGCCCGCCCCGGCCCGGCGGACGAGTTAAAAAAATAAACAATCCCCGTTCAGTCTCAATGGCAGGGTGCGGGCCGGCCCGGCGGCGATTGCGGCGGGCAGCAGGCCTCTTGGACAGGTTGAGAGATAAAAAAATAATAATTCCCATGCAGTCTCAATGGCGGGGTGCGGGCCGGCCCGGCGGCGATTGCGGCGGGCAGCAGGCCTCTTGGACAGGTTGAGAGATAAAAAAATAATAATTCCCGTGCAGTCTCAATGGCGGGGTGCGGGCCGGCCCGGCGGCGAGTGCGGCGGGCAGCCGGGGAATAGGCCTCTTGGCCGGGGTGAATAGTGTTGGAACGCGGCCCGCAGAAATAGTAGCGGCTGGAGGTACCGGGGGTGATGCCCGCCCCGGCCCGGCGGCCAAGTTAAAAAAAATAATAATCCCGTTCAGTCTCAATGGCGGGGTGCGGGCCGGCCCAGCGGCGATTGCGGCGGGCAGCATGCCTCTTGGACAGGTTGAGAGATAAAAAAATAATAATTCCCATGCAGTCTCAATGGCGGGGTGCGGGCTGGCCTGGCGGTGAGTCCGGCGGGCAGCAGGCCTCTTGGACAGGTTGAGAGATAAAAAAATAATAATTCCCGTGCAGTCTCAATGGCGGGGTGCGGGCCGGCCCGGCGGACGAGTGTGGCCGGGGAAGAGGCCTCTTGGCCGGGGTGAATATGTTGGAACGCGGCCCGCGGAAATAGTAGCGGCTGGAGGTACCGGGGGCGAAGCCCGCCCCGGCCCGGCGGACGAGTTAAAAAAATAAACAATCCCCGTTCAGTCTCAATGGCAGGGTGCGGGCCGGCCCGGCGGCGATTGCGGCGGGCAGCAGGCCTCTTGGACAGGTTGAGAGATAAAAAAATAATAATTCCCATGCAGTCTCAATGGCGGGGTGCGGGCCGGCCCGGCGGCGATTGCGGCGGGCAGCAGGCCTCTTGGACAGGTTGAGAGATAAAAAAATAATAATTCCCATGCAGTCTCAATGGCGGGGTGCGGGCTGGCCCGGCGGTGAGTCCGGCGGGCAGCAGGCCTCTTGGACAGGTTGAGAGATAAAAAAATAATAATTCCCGTGCAGTCTCAATGGCGGGGTGCGGGCCGGCCCGGCGGCCGCGTGTGGCCGGGGAATAGGCCTCTTGGCCGGGGTGAATAGTGTTGGAACGCGGCCCGCGGAAATAGTAGCGGCTGGAGGTACCGGGGGCGAAGCCCGCCCCGGCCCGGCGGACGAGTTAAAAAAATAAACAATCCCCGTTCAGTCTCAATGGCAGGGTGCGGGCCGGCCCGGCGGCGATTGCGGCGGGCAGCAGGCCTCTTGGACAGGTTGAGAGATAAAAAAATAATAATTCCCATGCAGTCTCAATGGCGGGGTGCGGGCCGGCCCGGCGGCGATTGCGGCGGGCAGCAGGCCTCTTGGACAGGTTGAGAGATAAAAAAATAATAATTCCCGTGCAGTCTCAATGGCGGGGTGCGGGCCGGCCCGGCGGCGAGTGCGGCGGGCAGCCGGGGAATAGGCCTCTTGGCCGGGGTGAATAGTGTTGGAACGCGGCCCGCAGAAATAGTAGCGGCTGGAGGTACCGGGGGTGATGCCCGCCCCGGCCCGGCGGCCAAGTTAAAAAAAATAATAATCCCGTTCAGTCTCAATGGCGGGGTGCGGGCCGGCCCAGCGGCGATTGCGGCGGGCAGCATGCCTCTTGGACAGGTTGAGAGATAAAAAAATAATAATTCCCATGCAGTCTCAATGGCGGGGTGCGGGCTGGCCTGGCGGTGAGTCCGGCGGGCAGCAGGCCTCTTGGACAGGTTGAGAGATAAAAAAATAATAATTCCCGTGCAGTCTCAATGGCGGGGTGCGGGCCGGCCCGGCGGACGAGTGTGGCCGGGGAAGAGGCCTCTTGGCCGGGGTGAATATGTTGGAACGCGGCGCGCGTAAATAAAAGCGGCTGGAGGTACCGGGGGCGAAGCCCGCCCCGGCCCGGAGGCCGAGTTAAAAAAAATAATAATCCCCGTTCAGTCTCAATGGCGGGGTGCGGGCCGGCCCGGCGGCGAGTGCGGCGGGCAGCAGGCCTCTTCGACAGGTTGAGAGATAAAAAAATAATAATTCCCGTGCAGTCTCAATGGCGGGGTGCGGGCCGGCCCGGCGGACGAGTGTGGCCTGGGAAGAGGCCTCTTGGCCGGGGTGAATATGTTGGAACGCGGCGCGCGTAAATAGAAGCGGCTGGAGGTACCGGGGGCGAAGCCCGCCCCGGCCCGGAGGCCGAGTTAAAAAAAATAATAATCCCCGTTCAGTCTCAATGGCGGGGTGCGGGCCGGCCCGGCGGCGAGTGCGGCGGGCAGCAGGCCTCTTGGACAGGTTGAGAGATAAAAAAAAAATAATTCCCGTGCAGTCTCAATGGCGGGGTGCGAGCCGGGGAATAGGCCTCTTGGCCGGGGTGAATAGTGTTGGAACACGGCCCGCGGATATAGTAGCGGCTGGAGGTACCGGGGGCGATGCCCGCCCTGGGCCGGCGGCCAAGTTAAAAAAATAAATAATCCCCGTTCAGTCTCAATGGCAGGGTGCGGGCCGGCCCGGCGGCGATTGCGGCGGGCAGCAGGCCTCTTGGACAGGTTGAGAGATAAAAAAATAATAATTCCCGTGCAGTCTCAATGGCGGGGTGCGGGCCGGCCCGGCGGACGAGTGTGGCCTGGGAAGAGGCCTCTTGGCCGGGGTGAATATGTTGGAACGCGGCGCGCGTAAATAGAAGCGGCTGGAGGTACCGGGGGCGAAGCCCGCCCCGGCCCGGAGGCCGAGTTAAAAAAAATAATAATCCCCGTTCAGTCTCAATGGCGGGGTGCGGGCCGGCCCGGCGGCGAGTGCGGCGGGCAGCAGGCCTCTTGGACAGGTTGAGAGATAAAAAAAAAATAATTCCCGTGCAGTCTCAATGGCGGGGTGCGGGCCGGGGAATAGGCCTCTTGGCCGGGGTGAATAGTGTTGGAACACGGCCCGCGGATATAGTAGCGGCTGGAGGTACCGGGGGCGATGCCCGCCCCGGGCCGGCGGCCAAGTTAAAAAAATAAATAATCCCCGTTCAGTCTCAATGGCAGGGTGCGGGCCGGCCCGGCGGCGATTGCGGCGGGCAGCAGGCCTCTTGGACAGGTTGAGAGATAAAAAAATAATAATTCCCGTGCAGTCTCAATGGCGGGGTGCGGGCCGGCCCGGCGGACGAGTGTGGCCGGGGAAGAGGCCTCTTGGCCGGGGTGAATATGTTGGAACGTGGCGCGCGTAAATAGAAGCGGCTGGAGGTACCGGGGGCGAAGCCCGCCCCGGCCCGGAGGCCGAGTTAAAAAAAATAATAATCCCCGTTCAGTCTCAATGGCGGGGTGCGGGCCGGCCCGGCGGCGAGTGCGGCGGGCAGCAGGCCTCTTGGACAGGTTGAGAGATAAAAAAATAATAATTCCCGTGCAGTCTCAATGGCGGGGTGCGGGCCGGGGAATAGGCCTCTTGGCCGGGGTGAATAGTGTTGGAACACGGCCCGCGGAAATAGTAGCGGCTGGAGGTACCGGGGGCGATGCCCGCCCCGGGCCGGCGGCCAAGTTAAAAAAATAAATAATCCCGTTCAGTCTCAATGGCAGGGTGCGGGCCGGCCCGGCGGCGATTGCGGCGGGCAGCAGTTCTCTTGGACAGGTTGAGAGATAAAAAAATAATAATTCCCATGCAGTCTCAATGGCGGGGTGCGGGCCGGCCCGGCGGCGAGTGCGGCGGGCAGCAGGCCTCTTGGACAGGTTGAGAGATAAAAAAATAATAATTCCCGTGCAGTCTCAATGGCGGGGTGCGGGCCGGGGAATAGGCCTCTTGGCCGGGGTGAATATGTTGGAACGCGGCGCGCGTAAATAGAAGCGGCTGGAGGTACCGGGGGCGAAGCCCGCCCCGGCCCGGAGGCCGAGTTAAAAAAAATAATAATACCCGTTCAGTCTCAATGGCGGGGTGCGGGCCGGCCCGACGGCGATTGCGGCGGGCAGCAGGCCTCTTGGACAGGTTGAGAGATAAAAAAATAATAATTCCCGTGCAGTCTCAATGGCGGGGTGCGGGCCGGGGAATAGGCCTCTTGGCCGGGGTGAATAGTGTTGGAACACGGCCCGCGGAAATAGTAGCGGCTGGAGGTACCGGGGGCGATGCCCGCCCCGGCCCGGCGGCCAAGTTAAAAAAAATAAATAATCCCCGTTCAGTCTCAATGGCAGGGTGCGGGCCGGCCCGGCGGCGATTGCGGCGGGCAGCAGTTCTCTTGGACAGGTTGAGAGATAAAAAAATAATAATTCCCATGCAGTCTCAATGGCGGGGTGCGGGCCGGCCCGGCGGACGAGTGTGGCCGGGGAAGAGGCCTCTTGGCCGGGGTGAATATGTTGGAACGCGGCGCGCGTAAATAGAAGCGGCTGGAGGTACCGGGGGCGAAGCCCGCCCCGGCCCGGAGGCCGAGTTAAAAAAAATAATAATCCCCGTTCAGTCTCAATGGCGGGGTGCGGGCCGGCCCGGCGGCGAGTGCGGCGGGCAGCAGGCCTCTTGGACAGGTTGAGAGATTAAAAAATAATAATTCCCGTGGAGTCTCAATGGCGGGGTGCGGGCCGGCCCGGCGGACGAGTGTGGCCGGGGAAGAGGCCTCTTGGCCGGGGTGAATATGTTGGAACGCGGCGCGCGTAAATAGAAGCGGCTGGAGGTACCGGGGGCGAAGCCCGCCCCGGCCCGGCGGCCGAGTTAAAAAAAATTATAATCCCCGTTCAGTCTCAATGGCGGGGTGCAGGCCGGCCCGGCGGCGAGTGCGGCGGGCAGCAGGCCTCTTAGACAGGTTGAGAGATAAAAAAATAATAATTCCCATGCAGTCTCAATGGCGGGGTGCGGGCTGACCCGGCGTTGAGTCCGGCGGGCAGCAGGCCTCTTGGACAGGTTGAGAGATAAAAAAATAATAATTCCCGTGCAGTCTCAATGGCGGGGTGCGGGCCGGGGAATAGGCCTCTTGGCCGGGGTGAATAGTGTTGGAACGCGGCCCGCGGAAATAGTAGCGGCTGGAGGTACCGGGGGCGATGCCCGCCCCGGCCCGGCGGCCAAGTTAAAAAAATAAACAATCCCGTTCAGTCTCAATGGCAGGGTGCGGGCCGGCCCGGCGGCGATTGCGGCGGGCAGCAGGCCTCTTGGACAGGTTGAGAGATAAAAAAATAATAATTCCCATGCAGTCTCAATGGCGGGGTGCGGGCTGACCCGGCGGTGAGTCCGGCGGGAAGCAGGCCTCTTGGACAGGTTGAGAGATAAAAAAATAATAATTCCCGTGCAGTCTCAATGGCGGGGTGCGGGCCTGCCCGGCGGCGAGTGCGGCGGGCAGCAGGCGTCTTGGACAGGTTGAGAGATAAAAAAATAATAATTCCCGTGCAGTCTCAATGGCGGGGTGCGGGCCGGGGAATAGGCCTCTTGGCCGGGGTGAATAGTGTTGGAACACGGCCCGCGGATATAGTAGCGGCTGGAGGTACCGGGGGCGATGCCCGCCCTGGGCCGGCGGCCAAGTTAAAAAAATAAACAATCCCGTTCAGTCTCAATGGCAGGGTGCGGGCCGGCCCGGCGGCGATTGCGGCGGGCAGCAGGCCTCTTGGACAGGTTGAGAGATAAAAAAATAATAATTCCCATGCAGTCTCAATGGCGGGGTGCGGGCTGGCCCGGCGGTGAGTCCGGCGGGAAGCAGGCCTCTTGGACAGGTTGAGAGATAAAAAAATAATAATTCCCGTGCAGTCTCAATGGCGGGGTGCGGGCCTGCCCGGCGGCGAGTGCGGCGGGCAGCAGGCGTCTTGGACAGGTTGAGAGATAAAAAAATAATAATTCCCGTGCAGTCTCAATGGCGGGGTGCGGGCCGGGGAATAGGCCTCTTGGCCGGGGTGAATAGTGTTGGAACGCAGCCCGCGGAAATAGTAGCGGCTGGAGGTACCGGGGGCGATGCCCGCCCCGGCCCGGCGGCCAAGTTAAAAAAATAAACAATCCCCGTTCAGTCTCAATGGCAGGGTGCGGGCCGGCCCGGCGGCGATTGCGGCGGGCAGCAGGCCTCTTGGACAGGTTGAGAGATAAAAAAATAATAATTCCCATGCAGTCTCAATGGCGGGGTGCGGGCTGGCCCGGCGGTGAGTCCGGCGGGCAGCAGGCCTCTTGGACAGGTTGAGAGATAAAAAAATAATAATTCCCATGCAGTCTCAATGGCGGGGTGCGGGTCGGCCCGGCGGCCGCGTGTGGCCGGGGAATAGGCCTCTTGGCCGGGGTGAATAGTGTTGGAACGCGGCCCGCGGAAATAGTAGCGGCTGGAGGTACCGGGGGCGAAGCCCGCCCCGGCCCGGCGGACGAGTTAAAAAAAATAATAATCCCCGTTCAGTCTCAATGGCGGGGTGCGGGCCGGCCCGGCGGCGATTGCGGCGGGCAGCAGGCCTCTTGGACAGGTTGAGAGATAAAAAAATAATAATTCCCGTGCAGTCTCAATGGCGGGGTGCGGGCCGGCCCGGCGGCGAGTGCGGCGGGCAGCCGGGGAATAGGCCTCTTGGCCGGGGTGAATAGTGTTGGAACGCGGCCCGCGGAAATAGTAGCGGCTGGAGGTACCGGGGGTGATGCCCGCCCCGGCCCGGCGGCCAAGTTAAAAAAAATAATAATCCCGTTCAGTCTCAATGGCGGGGTGCGGGCCGGCCCAGCGGCGATTGCGGCGGGCAGCATGCCTCTTGGACAGGTTGAGAGATAAAAAAATAATAATTCCCATGCAGTCTCAATGGCGGGGTGCGGGCTGGCCCGGCGGTGAGTCCGGCGGGCAGCAGGCCTCTTGGACAGGTTGAGAGATAAAAAAATAATAATTCCCGTGCAGTCTCAATGGCGGGGTGCGGGCCGGCCCGGCGGACGAGTGTGGCCGGGGAAGAGGCCTCTTGGCCGGGGTGAATATGTTGGAACGCGGCGCGCGTAAATAAAAGCGGCTGGAGGTACCGGGGGCGAAGCCCGCCCCGGCCCGGAGGCTGAGTTAAAAAAAATAATAATCCCCGTTCAGTCTCAATGGCGGGGTGCGGGCCGGCCCGGCGGCGAGTGCGGCGGGCAGCAGGCCTCTTCGACAGGTTGAGAGATAAAAAAATAATAATTCCCGTGCAGTCTCAATGGCGGGGTGCGGGCCGGGGAATAGGCCTCTTGGCCGGGGTGAATAGTGTTGGAACACGGCCCGCGGAAATAGTAGCGGCTGGAGGTACCGGGGGCGATGCCCGCCCCGGCCCGGCGGCCAAGTTAAAAAAATAAATAATCCCGTTCAGTCTCAATGGCAGGGTGCGGGCCGGCCCAGCGGCGATTGCGGCGGGCAGCAGGCCTCTTGGACAGGTTGAGAGATAAAAAAATAATAATTCCCATGCAGTCTCAATGGCGGGGTGCGGGCCGGTGAATAGGCCTCTTGGCCGGGGTGAATAGTGTTGGAACACGGCCCGCGGAAATAGTAGCGGCTGGAGGTACCGTGGGCGGGCGGGCCAAGTTAAAAAAATAAATAATCCCCGTTCAGTCTCAATGGCAGGGTGCGGGCCGGCCCGGCGGCGATTGCGGCGGGCAGCAGGCCTCTTGGACAGGTTGAGAGATAAAAAAATAATAATTCCCATGCAGTCTCAATGGCGGGGTGCGGGCCGGGGAATAGGCCTCTTGGCCGGGGTGAATAGTGTTGGAACACGGCCCGCGGAAATAGTAGCGGCTGGAGGTACCGTGGGCGGGCGGGCCAAGTTAAAAAAATAAATAATCCCCGTTCAGTCTCAATGGCGGGGTGCGGGCCGGGGAATAGGCCTCTTGGTCGGGGTGAATATGTTGGAACGCGGCGCGCGTAAATAGAAGCGGCTGGAGGTACCGGGGGCGAAGCCCGCCCCGGCCCGGAGGCCGAGTTAAAAAAAATAATAATCCCCGTTCAGTCTCAATGGCGGGGTGCGGGCCGGCCCGGCGGCGATTGCGGCGGGCAGCAGGCCTCTTGGACAGGTTGAGAGATAAAAAAATAATAATTCCCGTGCAGTCTCAATGGCGGGGTGCGGGCCGGGGAATAGGCCTCTTGGCCGGGGTGAATAGTGTTGGAACACGGCCCGCGGAAATAGTAGCGGCTGGAGGTACCGGGGGCGATGCCCGCCCCGGCCCGGCGGCCAAGTTAAAAAAAATAAATAATCCCCGTTCAGTCTCAATGGCAGGGTGCGGGCCGGCCCGGCGGCGATTGCGGCGGGCAGCAGTTCTCTTGGACAGGTTGAGAGATAAAAAAATAATAATTCCCATGCAGTCTCAATGGCGGGGTGCGGGCCGGCCCGGCGGACGAGTGTGGCCGGGGAAGAGGCCTCTTGGCCGGGGTGAATATGTTGGAACGCGGCGCGCGTAAATAGAAGCGGCTGGAGGTACCGGGGGCGAAGCCCGCCCCGGCACGGAGGCCGAGTTAAAAAAAAAAAAAAATCCCCGTTCAGTCTCAATGGCGGGGTGCGGGCCGGCCCGGCGGCGATTGCGGCGGGCAGCAGGCCTCTTGGACTGGTTGAGAGATAAAAAAATAATAATTCCCGTGCAGTCTCAATGGCGGGGTGCGGGCCGGCCCGGCGGACGAGTGTGGCCGGGGAAGAGGCCTCTTGGCCGGGGTGAATATGTTGGAACGCGGCGCGCGTAAATAGAAGCGGCTGGAGGTACCGGGGGCGAAGCCCGCCCCGGCCCGGAGGCCGAGTTAAAAAAAAAAAAAATCCCCGTTCCAGTCTCAATGGCGGGGTGCGGGCCGGCCCGGCGGCGAGTGCGGCGGGCAGCAGGCCTCTTGGACAGGTTGAGAGATAAAAAAATAATAATTCCCGTGCAGTCTCAATGGCGGGGTGCGGGCCGGGGAATAGGCCTCTTGGCCGGGGTGAATAGTGTTGGAACACGGCCCGCGGAAATAGTAGCGGCTGGAGGTACCGGGGGCGATGCCCGCCCCGGGCCGGCGGCCAAGTTAAAAAAATAAATAATCCCCGTTCAGTCTCAATGGCAGGGTGCGGGCCGGCCCGGCGGCGATTGCGGCGGGCAGCGGGCCTCTTGGACAGGTTGAGAGATAAAAAAATAATAATTCCCGTGCAGTCTCAATGGCGGGGTGCGGGCCGGCCCGGCGGACGAGTGTGGCCGGGGAAGAGGCCTCTTGGCCGGTGTGAATATGTTGGAACGCGGCGCGCGTAAATAGAAGCGGCTGGAGGTACCGGGGGCGAAGCCCGCCCCGGCCCGGAGGCCGAGTTAAAAAAAATAATAATCCCCGTTCAGTCTCAATGGCGGGGTGCGGGCCGGCCCGGCGGCGAGTGCGGCGGGCAGCAGGCCTCTTGGACAGGTTGAGAGATAAAAAAATAATAATTCCCGTGCAGTCTCAATGGCGGGGTGCGGGCCGGGGAATAGGCCTCTTGGCCGGGGTGAATAGTGTTGGAACACGGCCCGCGGAAATAGTAGCGGCTGGAGGTACCGGGGGCGATGCCCGGCCCGGAACGGCGGCCAAGTTAAAAAAATAAATAATCCCGTTCAGTCTCAATGGCAGGGTGCGGGCCGGCCCGGCGGCGATTGCGGCGGGCAGCAGGCCTCTTGGACAGGTTGAGAGATAAAAAAATAATAATTCCCGTGCAGTCTCAATGGCGGGGTGCGGGCCGGCCCGGCGGACGAGTGTGGCCTGGGAAGAGGCCTCTTGGCCGGGGTGAATATGTTGGAACGCGGTGCGCGTAAATAGAAGCGGCTGGAGGTACCGGGGGCGAAGCCCGCCCCGGCCCGGAGGCCGAGTTAAAAAAAATAATAATCCCCGTTCAGTCTCAATGGCGGGGTGCGGGCCGGCCCGGCGGCGAGTGCGGCGGGCAGCAGGCCTCTTGGACAGGTTGAGAGATAAAAAAAAAATAATTCCCGTGCAGTCTCAATGGCGGGGTGCGGGCCGGGGAATAGGCCTCTTGGCCGGGGTGAATAGTGTTGGAACACGGCCCGCGGATATAGTAGCGGCTGGAGGTACCGGGGGCGATGCCCGCCCCGGGCCGGCGGCCAAGTTAAAAAAATAAATAATCCCCGTTCAGTCTCAATGGCAGGGTGCGGGCCGGCCCGGCGGCGATTGCGGCGGGCAGCAGGCCTCTTGGACAGGTTGAGAGATAAAAAAATAATAATTCCCGTGCAGTCTCAATGGCGGGGTGCGGGCCGGCCCGGCGGACGAGTGTGGCCGGGGAAGAGGCCTCTTGGCCGGGGTGAATATGTTGGAACGCGGCGCGCGTAAATAGAAGCGGCTGGAGGTACCGGGGGCGAAGCCCGCCCCGGCCCGGAGGCCGAGTTAAAAAAAATAATAATCCCCGTTCAGTCTCAATGGCGGGGTGCGGGCCGGCCCGGCGGCGAGTGCGGCGGGCAGCAGGCCTCTTGGACAGGTTGAGAGATAAAAAAATAATAATTCCCGTGCAGTCTCAATGGCGGGGTGCGGGCCGGGGAATAGGCCTCTTGGCCGGGGTGAATAGTGTTGGAACACGGCCCGCGGAAATAGTAGCGGCTGGAGGTACCGGGGGCGATGCCCGCCCCGGGCCGGCGGCCAAGTTAAAAAAATAAATAATCCCGTTCAGTCTCAATGGCAGGGTCCGGGCCGGCCCGGCGGCGATTGCGGCGGGCAGCAGTTCTCTTGGACAGGTTGAGAGATAAAAAAATAATAATTCCCATGCAGTCTCAATGGCGGGGTGCGGGCCGGCCCGGCGGCGAGTGCGGCGGGCAGCAGGCCTCTTGGACAGGTTGAGAAATCAAAACCTGGATGGCACAAAATTTCTTGAAGTTCAACGAAAAGAAGACAGAGGTGATATTGTTTGGCCCCAGTGGACCTTGTACATTCCATCCTGTAGACTTGGGCCCCCTATCTCCTTATCTGAAATCAACGGTCTCAAACTTGGGACTTAAACTGGACAGTGATTTCAAACTCGATCGGCAAATTGGTGCCGTTGTTAAATCCAGCTTCTTTCACCTTAGACAGCTGGCCAAAATAAAACCTCTCCTCTCACATGAACACTTTGAGACAGTAATTCATGCCTTTGTCACATCCCGGCTCGATTACTGCAACACCCTGTACTTTGGAGTCAGCCAGTCCTCCATCAAGCGCCTTCAGCTGGTACAGAATGCCGCTGCTCGCCTCTTGACTGGTACTCGTAAGAGGGAGCATATAACTCCTACTTTGGCATCCCTTCACTGGCTCCCCATTCATTTTAGAATTATTTTTAAGATCCTCCTCTTTGTTTTCAAATCTCTGAATAATCTCGCGCCACCTTACCTCTCTGAGCTCATACGCCCCTACACCCCTGCCCGGCGCCTCAGGTCTGTGGACCAGTCTTTGCTAGACGTACCAAGAACTAAACTGAGGCTCAGAGGGGATCGAGCCTTTTCTGTTGCTGGTCCATCTCTCTGGAATGACCTCCCACTGAACATTCGGCAAGCCTCCTCGCTGCCCATCTTTAAAGCCCTCCTCAAAACTCACTTGTATTCTTTGGCGTTTGACTCAGCATGACTTAGATTTGCTATTGGTTTTACTGCTTGGTGCTTTCTACCGCCTTATTACTTATTACTTATTACTGATTCGTCTTACTGTTTATTGTATATGTTAAATCGCTCCATGTACAGCACTTTGTATGCAGCGATGGCTGTTTGAAAGTGCTCTATAAATACTGTTGACTTGACTTGACTTGACTTGACTTGAGAGATAAAAAAATAATAATTCCCGTGCAGTCTCAATGGCGGGGTGCGGGCCGGGGAATAGGTCTCTTGGCCGGGGTGAATAGTGTTGGAACACGGCCCGCGGAAATAGTAGCGGCTGGAGGTACCGTGGGCGGGCGGGCCAAGTTAAAAAAATAAATAATCCCCGTTCAGTCTCAATGGCGGGGTGCGGGCCGGGGAATAGGCCTCTTGGCCGGGGTGAATATGTTGGAACGCGGCCCGCGGAAATAGTAGCGGCTGGAGGTACCGGGGGCGATGCCCGCCCCGGCCCGGAGGCCGAGTTAAAAAAAATAATAATCCCCGTTCAGTCTCAATGGCGGGGTGCGGGCCGGCCCGGCGGCGATTGCGGCGGGCAGCAGGCCTCTTGGACAGGTTGAGAGATAAAAAAATAATAATTCCCGTGCAGTCTCAATGGCGGGGTGCGGGCCGGGGAATAGGCCTCTTGGCCGGGGTGAATAGTGTTGGAACACGGCCCGCGGAAATAGTAGCGGCTGGAGGTACCGGGGGCGAAGCCCGCCCCGGCACGGAGGCCGAGTTAAAAAAAAAAAAAATCCCCGTTCAGTCTCAATGGCGGGGTGCGGGCCGGCCCGGCGGCGATTGCGGCGGGCAGCAGGCCTCTTGGACAGGTTGAGAGATAAAAAAATAATAATTCCCGTGCAGTCTCAATGGCGGGGTGCGGGCCGGGGAATAGGCCTCTTGGCCGGGGTGAATAGTGTTGGAACACGGCCCGCGGAAATAGTAGCGGCTGGAGGTACCGGGGGCGATGCCCGCCCTGGCCCGGCGGCCAAGTTAAAAAAATAAATAATCCCCGTTCAGTCTCAATGGCAGGGTGCGGGCCGGCCCGGCGGCGATTGCGGCGGGCAGCGGGCCTCTTGGACAGTTTGAGAGATAAAAAAATAATAATTCCCGTGCAGTCTCAATGGCGGGGTGCGGGCCGGCCCGGCGGACGAGTGTGGCCGGGGAAGAGGCCTCTTGGCCGGTGTGAATATGTTGGAACGCGGCACGCGTAAATAGAAGCGGCTGGAGGTACCGGGGGCGAAGCCCGCCCCGGCCCGGAGGCCGAGTTAAAAAAAATAATAATCCCCGTTCAGTCTCAATGGCGGGGTGCGGGCCGGCCCGGCGGCGAGTGCGGCGGGCAGCAGGCCTCTTGGACAGGTTGAGAGATAAAAAAAAAATAATTCCCGTGCAGTCTCAATGGCGGGGTGCGGGCCGGGGAATAGGCCTCTTGGCCGGGGTGAATAGTGTTGGAACACGGCCCGCGGATATAGTAGCGGCTGGAGGTACCGGGGGCGATGCCCGCCCCGGGCCGGCGGCCAAGTTAAAAAAATAAATAATCCCCGTTCAGTCTCAATGGCAGGGTGCGGGCCGGCCCGGCGGCGATTGCGGCGGGCAGCAGGCCTCTTGGACAGGTTGAGAGATAAAAAAATAATAATTCCCGTGCAGTCTCAATGGCGGGGTGCGGGCCGGCCCGGCGGACGAGTGTGGCCGGGGAAGAGGCCTCTTGGCCGGGGTGAATATGTTGGAACGCGGCGCGCGTAAATAGAAGCGGCTGGAGGTACCGGGGGCGAAGCCCGCCCCGGCCCGGAGGCCGAGTTAAAAAAAATAATAATCCCCGTTCAGTCTCAATGGCGGGGTGCGGGCCGGCCCGGCGGCGAGTGCGGCGGGCAGCAGGCCTCTTGGACAGATTGAGAGATAAAAAAATAATAATTCCCATGCAGTCTCAATGGCGGGGTGCGGGCCGGCCCGGCGGCGAGTGCGGCGGGCAGCCGGGGAATAGGCCTCTTGGCCGGGGTGAATAGTGTTGGAACGCGGCCCGCGGAAATAGTAGCGGCTGGAGGTACCGGGGGTTATGCCCGCCCCGGCCCGGCGGCCAAGTTAAAAAAAATAATAATCCCCGTTCAGTCTCAATGGCGGGGTGCGGGCCGGCCCGGCGGCGAGTGCGGCGGGCAGCAGGCCTCTTGGACAGGTTGAGAGATAAAAAAATAATAATTCCCGTGCAGTCTCAATGGCGGGGTGCGGGCCGGGGAATAGGCCTCTTGGCCGGGGTGAATAGTGTTGGAACACGGCCCGCGGAAATAGTAGCGGCTGGAGGTACCGGGGGCGATGCCCGCCCCGGGCCGGCGGCCAAGTTAAAAAAATAAATAATCCCGTTCAGTCTCAATGGCAGGGTGCGGGCCGGCCCGGCGGCGATTGCGGCGGGCAGCAGTTCTCTTGGACAGGTTGAGAGATAAAAAAATAATAATTCCCATGCAGTCTCAATGGCGGGGTGCGGGCCGGCCCGGCGGCGAGTGCGGCGGGCAGCAGGCCTCTTGGACAGGTTGAGAGATAAAAAAATAATAATTCCCGTGCAGTCTCAATGGCGGGGTGCGGGCCGGGGAATAGGCCTCTTGGCCGGGGTGAATATGTTGGAACGCGGCGCGCGTAAATAGAAGCGGCTGGAGGTACCGGGGGCGAAGCCCGCCCCGGCCCGGAGGCCGAGTTAAAAAAAATAATAATCCCCGTTCAGTCTCAATGGCGGGGTGCGGGCCGGCCCGACGGCGATTGCGGCGGGCAGCAGGCCTCTTGGACAGGTTGAGAGATAAAAAAATAATAATTCCCGTGCAGTCTCAATGGCGGGGTGCGGGCCGGGGAATAGGCCTCTTGGCCGGGGTGAATAGTGTTGGAACACGGCCCGCGGAAATAGTAGCGGCTGGAGGTACCGGGGGCGATGCCCGCCCCGGCCCGGCGGCCAAGTTAAAAAAAATAAATAATCCCCGTTCAGTCTCAATGGCAGGGTGCGGGCCGGCCCGGCGGCGATTGCGGCGGGCAGCAGTTCTCTTGGACAGGTTGAGAGATAAAAAAATAATAATTCCCATGCAGTCTCAATGGCGGGGTGCGGGCCGGCCCGGCGGACGAGTGTGGCCGGGGAAGAGGCCTCTTGGCCGGGGTGAATATGTTGGAACGCGGCGCGCGTAAATAGAAGCGGCTGGAGGTACCGGGGGCGAAGCCCGCCCCGGCCCGGAGGCCGAGTTAAAAAAAATAATAATCCCCGTTCAGTCTCAATGGCGGGGTGCGGGCCGGCCCGGCGGCGAGTGCGGCGGGCAGCAGGCCTCTTGGACAGGTTGAGAGATTAAAAAATAATAATTCCCGTGGAGTCTCAATGGCGGGGTGCGGGCCGGCCCGGCGGACGAGTGTGGCCGGGGAAGAGGCCTCTTGGCCGGGGTGAATATGTTGGAACGCGGCGCGCGTAAATAGAAGCGGCTGGAGGTACCGGGGGCGAAGCCCGCCCCGGCCCGGCGGCCGAGTTAAAAAAAATTATAATCCCCGTTCAGTCTCAATGGCGGGGTGCAGGCCGGCCCGGCGGCGAGTGCGGCGGGCAGCAGGCCTCTTAGACAGGTTGAGAGATAAAAAAATAATAATTCCCATGCAGTCTCAATGGCGGGGTGCGGGCTGACCCGGCGTTGAGTCCGGCGGGCAGCAGGCCTCTTGGACAGGTTGAGAGATAAAAAAATAATAATTCCCGTGCAGTCTCAATGGCGGGGTGCGGGCCGGGGAATAGGCCTCTTGGCCGGGGTGAATAGTGTTGGAACGCGGCCCGCGGAAATAGTAGCGGCTGGAGGTACCGGGGGCGATGCCCGCCCCGGCCCGGCGGCCAAGTTAAAAAAATAAACAATCCCGTTCAGTCTCAATGGCAGGGTGCGGGCCGGCCCGGCGGCGATTGCGGCGGGCAGCAGGCCTCTTGGACAGGTTGAGAGATAAAAAAATAATAATTCCCATGCAGTCTCAATGGCGGGGTGCGGGCTGACCCGGCGGTGAGTCCGGCGGGAAGCAGGCCTCTTGGACAGGTTGAGAGATAAAAAAATAATAATTCCCGTGCAGTCTCAATGGCGGGGTGCGGGCCTGCCCGGCGGCGAGTGCGGCGGGCAGCAGGCGTCTTGGACAGGTTGAGAGATAAAAAAATAATAATTCCCGTGCAGTCTCAATGGCGGGGTGCGGGCCGGGGAATAGGCCTCTTGGCCGGGGTGAATAGTGTTGGAACACGGCCCGCGGATATAGTAGCGGCTGGAGGTACCGGGGGCGATGCCCGCCCTGGGCCGGCGGCCAAGTTAAAAAAATAAACAATCCCGTTCAGTCTCAATGGCAGGGTGCGGGCCGGCCCGGCGGCGATTGCGGCGGGCAGCAGGCCTCTTGGACAGGTTGAGAGATAAAAAAATAATAATTCCCATGCAGTCTCAATGGCGGGGTGCGGGCTGGCCCGGCGGTGAGTCCGGCGGGAAGCAGGCCTCTTGGACAGGTTGAGAGATAAAAAAATAATAATTCCCGTGCAGTCTCAATGGCGGGGTGCGGGCCTGCCCGGCGGCGAGTGCGGCGGGCAGCAGGCGTCTTGGACAGGTTGAGAGATAAAAAAATAATAATTCCCGTGCAGTCTCAATGGCGGGGTGCGGGCCGGGGAATAGGCCTCTTGGCCGGGGTGAATAGTGTTGGAACGCAGCCCGCGGAAATAGTAGCGGCTGGAGGTACCGGGGGCGATGCCCGCCCCGGCCCGGCGGCCAAGTTAAAAAAATAAACAATCCCCGTTCAGTCTCAATGGCAGGGTGCGGGCCGGCCCGGCGGCGATTGCGGCGGGCAGCAGGCCTCTTGGACAGGTTGAGAGATAAAAAAATAATAATTCCCATGCAGTCTCAATGGCGGGGTGCGGGCTGGCCCGGCGGTGAGTCCGGCGGGCAGCAGGCCTCTTGGACAGGTTGAGAGATAAAAAAATAATAATTCCCATGCAGTCTCAATGGCGGGGTGCGGGTCGGCCCGGCGGCCGCGTGTGGCCGGGGAATAGGCCTCTTGGCCGGGGTGAATAGTGTTGGAACGCGGCCCGCGGAAATAGTAGCGGCTGGAGGTACCGGGGGCGAAGCCCGCCCCGGCCCGGCGGACGAGTTAAAAAAAATAATAATCCCCGTTCAGTCTCAATGGCGGGGTGCGGGCCGGCCCGGCGGCGATTGCGGCGGGCAGCAGGCCTCTTGGACAGGTTGAGAGATAAAAAAATAATAATTCCCGTGCAGTCTCAATGGCGGGGTGCGGGCCGGCCCGGCGGCGAGTGCGGCGGGCAGCCGGGGAATAGGCCTCTTGGCCGGGGTGAATAGTGTTGGAACGCGGCCCGCGGAAATAGTAGCGGCTGGAGGTACCGGGGGTGATGCCCGCCCCGGCCCGGCGGCCAAGTTAAAAAAAATAATAATCCCGTTCAGTCTCAATGGCGGGGTGCGGGCCGGCCCAGCGGCGATTGCGGCGGGCAGCATGCCTCTTGGACAGGTTGAGAGATAAAAAAATAATAATTCCCATGCAGTCTCAATGGCGGGGTGCGGGCTGGCCCGGCGGTGAGTCCGGCGGGCAGCAGGCCTCTTGGACAGGTTGAGAGATAAAAAAATAATAATTCCCGTGCAGTCTCAATGGCGGGGTGCGGGCCGGCCCGGCGGACGAGTGTGGCCGGGGAAGAGGCCTCTTGGCCGGGGTGAATATGTTGGAACGCGGCGCGCGTAAATAAAAGCGGCTGGAGGTACCGGGGGCGAAGCCCGCCCCGGCCCGGAGGCTGAGTTAAAAAAAATAATAATCCCCGTTCAGTCTCAATGGCGGGGTGCGGGCCGGCCCGGCGGCGAGTGCGGCGGGCAGCAGGCCTCTTCGACAGGTTGAGAGATAAAAAAATAATAATTCCCGTGCAGTCTCAATGGCGGGGTGCGGGCCGGGGAATAGGCCTCTTGGCCGGGGTGAATAGTGTTGGAACACGGCCCGCGGAAATAGTAGCGGCTGGAGGTACCGGGGGCGATGCCCGCCCCGGCCCGGCGGCCAAGTTAAAAAAATAAATAATCCCGTTCAGTCTCAATGGCAGGGTGCGGGCCGGCCCAGCGGCGATTGCGGCGGGCAGCAGGCCTCTTGGACAGGTTGAGAGATAAAAAAATAATAATTCCCATGCAGTCTCAATGGCGGGGTGCGGGCCGGTGAATAGGCCTCTTGGCCGGGGTGAATAGTGTTGGAACACGGCCCGCGGAAATAGTAGCGGCTGGAGGTACCGTGGGCGGGCGGGCCAAGTTAAAAAAATAAATAATCCCCGTTCAGTCTCAATGGCAGGGTGCGGGCCGGCCCGGCGGCGATTGCGGCGGGCAGCAGGCCTCTTGGACAGGTTGAGAGATAAAAAAATAATAATTCCCATGCAGTCTCAATGGCGGGGTGCGGGCCGGGGAATAGGCCTCTTGGCCGGGGTGAATAGTGTTGGAACACGGCCCGCGGAAATAGTAGCGGCTGGAGGTACCGTGGGCGGGCGGGCCAAGTTAAAAAAATAAATAATCCCCGTTCAGTCTCAATGGCGGGGTGCGGGCCGGGGAATAGGCCTCTTGGTCGGGGTGAATATGTTGGAACGCGGCGCGCGTAAATAGAAGCGGCTGGAGGTACCGGGGGCGAAGCCCGCCCCGGCCCGGAGGCCGAGTTAAAAAAAATAATAATCCCCGTTCAGTCTCAATGGCGGGGTGCGGGCCGGCCCGGCGGCGATTGCGGCGGGCAGCAGGCCTCTTGGACAGGTTGAGAGATAAAAAAATAATAATTCCCGTGCAGTCTCAATGGCGGGGTGCGGGCCGGGGAATAGGCCTCTTGGCCGGGGTGAATAGTGTTGGAACACGGCCCGCGGAAATAGTAGCGGCTGGAGGTACCGGGGGCGATGCCCGCCCCGGCCCGGCGGCCAAGTTAAAAAAAATAAATAATCCCCGTTCAGTCTCAATGGCAGGGTGCGGGCCGGCCCGGCGGCGATTGCGGCGGGCAGCAGTTCTCTTGGACAGGTTGAGAGATAAAAAAATAATAATTCCCATGCAGTCTCAATGGCGGGGTGCGGGCCGGCCCGGCGGACGAGTGTGGCCGGGGAAGAGGCCTCTTGGCCGGGGTGAATATGTTGGAACGCGGCGCGCGTAAATAGAAGCGGCTGGAGGTACCGGGGGCGAAGCCCGCCCCGGCACGGAGGCCGAGTTAAAAAAAAAAAAAAATCCCCGTTCAGTCTCAATGGCAGGGTGCGGGCCGGCCCGGCGGCGATTGCGGCGGGCAGCAGGCCTCTTGGACTGGTTGAGAGATAAAAAAATAATAATTCCCGTGCAGTCTCAATGGCGGGGTGCGGGCCGGCCCGGCGGACGAGTGTGGCCGGGGAAGAGGCCTCTTGGCCGGGGTGAATATGTTGGAACGCGGCGCGCGTAAATAGAAGCGGCTGGAGGTACCGGGGGCGAAGCCCGCCCCGGCCCGGAGGCCGAGTTAAAAAAAAAAAATAATCCCCGTTCCAGTCTCAATGGCGGGGTGCGGGCCGGCCCGGCGGCGAGTGCGGCGGGCAGCAGGCCTCTTGGACAGGTTGAGAGATAAAAAAATAATAATTCCCGTGCAGTCTCAATGGCGGGGTGCGGGCCGGGGAATAGGCCTCTTGGCCGGGGTGAATAGTGTTGGAACACGGCCCGCGGAAATAGTAGCGGCTGGAGGTACCGGGGGCGATGCCCGCCCTGGCCCGGCGGCCAAGTTAAAAAAATAAATAATCCCCGTTCAGTCTCAATGGCAGGGTGCGGGCCGGCCCGCCGGCGATTGCGGCGGGCAGCAGGCCTCTTGGACAGGTTGAGAGATAAAAAAATAATAATTCCCATGCAGTCTCAATGGCGGGGTGCGGGCCGGGGAATAGGCCTCTTGGCCGGGGTGAATAGTGTTGGAACACGGCCCGCGGAAATAGTAGCGGCTGGAGGTACCGGGGGCGATGCCCGCCCCGGGCCGGCGGCCAAGTTAAAAAAATAAATAATCCCCGTTCAGTCTCAATGGCAGGGTGCGGGCCGGCCCGGCGGCGATTGCGGCGGGCAGCGGGCCTCTTGGACAGGTTGAGAGATAAAAAAATAATAATTCCCGTGCAGTCTCAATGGCGGGGTGCGGGCCGGCCCGGCGGACGAGTGTGGCCGGGGAAGAGGCCTCTTGGCCGGTGTGAATATGTTGGAACGCGGCGCGCGTAAATAGAAGCGGCTGGAGGTACCGGGGGCGAAGCCCGCCCCGGCCCGGAGGCCGAGTTAAAAAAAATAATAATCCCCGTTCAGTCTCAATGGCGGGGTGCGGGCCGGCCCGGCGGCGAGTGCGGCGGGCAGCAGGCCTCTTGGACAGGTTGAGAGATAAAAAAATAATAATTCCCGTGCAGTCTCAATGGCGGGGTGCGGGCCGGGGAATAGGCCTCTTGGCCGGGGTGAATAGTGTTGGAACACGGCCCGCGGAAATAGTAGCGGCTGGAGGTACCGGGGGCGATGCCCGGCCCGGAACGGCGGCCAAGTTAAAAAAATAAATAATCCCGTTCAGTCTCAATGGCAGGGTGCGGGCCGGCCCGGCGGCGATTGCGGCGGGCAGCAGGCCTCTTGGACAGGTTGAGAGATAAAAAAATAATAATTCCCGTGCAGTCTCAATGGCGGGGTGCGGGCCGGCCCGGCGGACGAGTGTGGCCTGGGAAGAGGCCTCTTGGCCGGGGTGAATATGTTGGAACGCGGTGCGCGTAAATAGAAGCGGCTGGAGGTACCGGGGGCGAAGCCCGCCCCGGCCCGGAGGCCGAGTTAAAAAAAATAATAATCCCCGTTCAGTCTCAATGGCGGGGTGCGGGCCGGCCCGGCGGCGAGTGCGGCGGGCAGCAGGCCTCTTGGACAGGTTGAGAGATAAAAAAAAAATAATTCCCGTGCAGTCTCAATGGCGGGGTGCGGGCCGGGGAATAGGCCTCTTGGCCGGGGTGAATAGTGTTGGAACACGGCCCGCGGATATAGTAGCGGCTGGAGGTACCGGGGGCGATGCCCGCCCCGGGCCGGCGGCCAAGTTAAAAAAATAAATAATCCCCGTTCAGTCTCAATGGCAGGGTGCGGGCCGGCCCGGCGGCGATTGCGGCGGGCAGCAGGCCTCTTGGACAGGTTGAGAGATAAAAAAATAATAATTCCCGTGCAGTCTCAATGGCGGGGTGCGGGCCGGCCCGGCGGACGAGTGTGGCCGGGGAAGAGGCCTCTTGGCCGGGGTGAATATGTTGGAACGCGGCGCGCGTAAATAGAAGCGGCTGGAGGTACCGGGGGCGAAGCCCGCCCCGGCCCGGAGGCCGAGTTAAAAAAAATAATAATCCCCGTTCAGTCTCAATGGCGGGGTGCGGGCCGGCCCGGCGGCGAGTGCGGCGGGCAGCAGGCCTCTTGGACAGGTTGAGAGATAAAAAAATAATAATTCCCGTGCAGTCTCAATGGCGGGGTGCGGGCCGGGGAATAGGCCTCTTGGCCGGGGTGAATAGTGTTGGAACACGGCCCGCGGAAATAGTAGCGGCTGGAGGTACCGGGGGCGATGCCCGCCCCGGGCCGGCGGCCAAGTTAAAAAAATAAATAATCCCGTTCAGTCTCAATGGCAGGGTCCGGGCCGGCCCGGCGGCGATTGCGGCGGGCAGCAGTTCTCTTGGACAGGTTGAGAGATAAAAAAATAATAATTCCCATGCAGTCTCAATGGCGGGGTGCGGGCCGGCCCGGCGGCGAGTGCGGCGGGCAGCAGGCCTCTTGGACAGGTTGAGAAATCAAAACCTGGATGGCACAAAATTTCTTGAAGTTCAACGAAAAGAAGACAGAGGTGATATTGTTTGGCCCCAGTGGACCTTGTACATTCCATCCTGTAGACTTGGGCCCCCTATCTCCTTATCTGAAATCAACGGTCTCAAACTTGGGACTTAAACTGGACAGTGATTTCAAACTCGATCGGCAAATTGGTGCCGTTGTTAAATCCAGCTTCTTTCACCTTAGACAGCTGGCCAAAATAAAACCTCTCCTCTCACATGAACACTTTGAGACAGTAATTCATGCCTTTGTCACATCCCGGCTCGATTACTGCAACACCCTGTACTTTGGAGTCAGCCAGTCCTCCATCAAGCGCCTTCAGCTGGTACAGAATGCCGCTGCTCGCCTCTTGACTGGTACTCGTAAGAGGGAGCATATAACTCCTACTTTGGCATCCCTTCACTGGCTCCCCATTCATTTTAGAATTATTTTTAAGATCCTCCTCTTTGTTTTCAAATCTCTGAATAATCTCGCGCCACCTTACCTCTCTGAGCTCATACGCCCCTACACCCCTGCCCGGCGCCTCAGGTCTGTGGACCAGTCTTTGCTAGACGTACCAAGAACTAAACTGAGGCTCAGAGGGGATCGAGCCTTTTCTGTTGCTGGTCCATCTCTCTGGAATGACCTCCCACTGAACATTCGGCAAGCCTCCTCGCTGCCCATCTTTAAAGCCCTCCTCAAAACTCACTTGTATTCTTTGGCGTTTGACTCAGCATGACTTAGATTTGCTATTGGTTTTACTGCTTGGTGCTTTCTACCGCCTTATTACTTATTACTTATTACTGATTCGTCTTACTGTTTATTGTATATGTTAAATCGCTCCATGTACAGCACTTTGTATGCAGCGATGGCTGTTTGAAAGTGCTCTATAAATACTGTTGACTTGACTTGACTTGACTTGACTTGAGAGATAAAAAAATAATAATTCCCGTGCAGTCTCAATGGCGGGGTGCGGGCCGGGGAATAGGTCTCTTGGCCGGGGTGAATAGTGTTGGAACACGGCCCGCGGAAATAGTAGCGGCTGGAGGTACCGTGGGCGGGCGGGCCAAGTTAAAAAAATAAATAATCCCCGTTCAGTCTCAATGGCGGGGTGCGGGCCGGGGAATAGGCCTCTTGGCCGGGGTGAATATGTTGGAACGCGGCCCGCGGAAATAGTAGCGGCTGGAGGTACCGGGGGCGATGCCCGCCCCGGCCCGGAGGCCGAGTTAAAAAAAATAATAATCCCCGTTCAGTCTCAATGGCGGGGTGCGGGCCGGCCCGGCGGCGATTGCGGCGGGCAGCAGGCCTCTTGGACAGGTTGAGAGATAAAAAAATAATAATTCCCGTGCAGTCTCAATGGCGGGGTGCGGGCCGGGGAATAGGCCTCTTGGCCGGGGTGAATAGTGTTGGAACACGGCCCGCGGAAATAGTAGCGGCTGGAGGTACCGGGGGCGAAGCCCGCCCCGGCACGGAGGCCGAGTTAAAAAAAAAAAAAATCCCCGTTCAGTCTCAATGGCGGGGTGCGGGCCGGCCCGGCGGCGATTGCGGCGGGCAGCAGGCCTCTTGGACAGGTTGAGAGATAAAAAAATAATAATTCCCGTGCAGTCTCAATGGCGGGGTGCGGGCCGGGGAATAGGCCTCTTGGCCGGGGTGAATAGTGTTGGAACACGGCCCGCGGAAATAGTAGCGGCTGGAGGTACCGGGGGCGATGCCCGCCCTGGCCCGGCGGCCAAGTTAAAAAAATAAATAATCCCCGTTCAGTCTCAATGGCAGGGTGCGGGCCGGCCCGCCGGCGATTGCGGCGGGCAGCAGGCCTCTTGGACAGGTTGAGAGATAAAAAAATAATAATTCCCATGCAGTCTCAATGGCGGGGTGCGGGCCGGGGAATAGGCCTCTTGGCCGGGGTGAATAGTGTTGGAACACGGCCCGCGGAAATAGTAGCGGCTGGAGGTACCGGGGGCGATGCCCGCCCCGGGCCGGCGGCCAAGTTAAAAAAATAAATAATCCCCGTTCAGTCTCAATGGCAGGGTGCGGGCCGGCCCGGCGGCGATTGCGGCGGGCAGCGGGCCTCTTGGACAGGTTGAGAGATAAAAAAATAATAATTCCCGTGCAGTCTCAATGGCGGGGTGCGGGCCGGCCCGGCGGACGAGTGTGGCCGGGGAAGAGGCCTCTTGGCCGGTGTGAATATGTTGGAACGCGGCGCGCGTAAATAGAAGCGGCTGGAGGTACCGGGGGCGAAGCCCGCCCCGGCCCGGAGGCCGAGTTAAAAAAAATAATAATCCCCGTTCAGTCTCAATGGCGGGGTGCGGGCCGGCCCGGCGGCGAGTGCGGCGGGCAGCAGGCCTCTTGGACAGGTTGAGAGATAAAAAAAAAATAATTCCCGTGCAGTCTCAATGGCGGGGTGCGGGCCGGGGAATAGGCCTCTTGGCCGGGGTGAATAGTGTTGGAACACGGCCCGCGGATATAGTAGCGGCTGGAGGTACCGGGGGCGATGCCCGCCCCGGGCCGGCGGCCAAGTTAAAAAAATAAATAATCCCCGTTCAGTCTCAATGGCAGGGTGCGGGCCGGCCCGGCGGCGATTGCGGCGGGCAGCAGCCCTCTTGGACAGGTTGAGAGATAAAAAAATAATAATTCCCGTGCAGTCTCAATGGCGGGGTGCGGGCCGGCCCGGCGGACGAGTGTGGCCGGGGAAGAGGCCTCTTGGCCGGGGTGAATATGTTGGAACGCGGCGCGCGTAAATAGAAGCGGCTGGAGGTACCGGGGGCGAAGCCCGCCCCGGCCCGGAGGCCGAGTTAAAAAAAATAATAATCCCCGTTCAGTCTCAATGGCGGGGTGCGGGCCGGCCCGGCGGCGAGTGCGGCGGGCAGCAGGCCTCTTGGACAGATTGAGAGATAAAAAAATAATAATTCCCATGCAGTCTCAATGGCGGGGTGCGGGCCGGCCCGGCGGCGAGTGCGGCGGGCAGCCGGGGAATAGGCCTCTTGGCCGGGGTGAATAGTGTTGGAACGCGGCCCGCGGAAATAGTAGCGGCTGGAGGTACCGGGGGTGATGCCCGCCCCGGCCCGGCGGCCAAGTTAAAAAAAATAATAATCCCCGTTCAGTCTCAATGGCGGGGTGCGGGCCGGCCCGGCGGCGAGTGCGGCGGGCAGCAGGCCTCTTGGACAGGTTGAGAGATAAAAAAATAATAATTCCCGTGCAGTCTCAATGGCGGGGTGCGGGCCGGGGAATAGGCCTCTTGGCCGGGGTGAATAGTGTTGGAACACGGCCCGCGGAAATAGTAGCGGCTGGAGGTACCGGGGGCGAAGCCCGCCCCGGCACGGAGGCCGAGTTAAAAAAAAAAAAAATCCCCGTTCAGTCTCAATGGCGGGGTGCGGGCCGGCCCGGCGGCGATTGCGGCGGGCAGCAGGCCTCTTGGACAGGTTGAGAGATAAAAAAATAATAATTCCCGTGCAGTCTCAATGGCGGGGTGCGGGCCGGGGAATAGGCCTCTTGGCCGGGGTGAATAGTGTTGGAACACGGCCCGCGGAAATAGTAGCGGCTGGAGGTACCGGGGGCGATGCCCGCCCTGGCCCGGCGGCCAAGTTAAAAAAATAAATAATCCCCGTTCAGTCTCAATGGCAGGGTGCGGGCCGGCCCGCCGGCGATTGCGGCGGGCAGCAGGCCTCTTGGACAGGTTGAGAGATAAAAAAATAATAATTCCCATGCAGTCTCAATGGCGGGGTGCGGGCCGGGGAATAGGCCTCTTGGCCGGGGTGAATAGTGTTGGAACACGGCCCGCGGAAATAGTAGCGGCTGGAGGTACCGGGGGCGATGCCCGCCCCGGGCCGGCGGCCAAGTTAAAAAAATAAATAATCCCCGTTCAGTCTCAATGGCAGGGTGCGGGCCGGCCCGGCGGCGATTGCGGCGGGCAGCGGGCCTCTTGGACAGGTTGAGAGATAAAAAAATAATAATTCCCGTGCAGTCTCAATGGCGGGGTGCGGGCCGGCCCGGCGGACGAGTGTGGCCGGGGAAGAGGCCTCTTGGCCGGTGTGAATATGTTGGAACGCGGCGCGCGTAAATAGAAGCGGCTGGAGGTACCGGGGGCGAAGCCCGCCCCGGCCCGGAGGCCGAGTTAAAAAAAATAATAATCCCCGTTCAGTCTCAATGGCGGGGTGCGGGCCGGCCCGGCGGCGAGTGCGGCGGGCAGCAGGCCTCTTGGACAGGTTGAGAGATAAAAAAAAAATAATTCCCGTGCAGTCTCAATGGCGGGGTGCGGGCCGGGGAATAGGCCTCTTGGCCGGGGTGAATAGTGTTGGAACACGGCCCGCGGATATAGTAGCGGCTGGAGGTACCGGGGGCGATGCCCGCCCCGGGCCGGCGGCCAAGTTAAAAAAATAAATAATCCCCGTTCAGTCTCAATGGCAGGGTGCGGGCCGGCCCGGCGGCGATTGCGGCGGGCAGCAGGCCTCTTGGACAGGTTGAGAGATAAAAAAATAATAATTCCCGTGCAGTCTCAATGGCGGGGTGCGGGCCGGCCCGGCGGACGAGTGTGGCCGGGGAAGAGGCCTCTTGGCCGGGGTGAATATGTTGGAACGCGGCGCGCGTAAATAGAAGCGGCTGGAGGTACCGGGGGCGAAGCCCGCCCCGGCCCGGAGGCCGAGTTAAAAAAAATAATAATCCCCGTTCAGTCTCAATGGCGGGGTGCGGGCCGGCCCGGCGGCGAGTGCGGCGGGCAGCAGGCCTCTTGGACAGGTTGAGAGATAAAAAAATAATAATTCCCGTGCAGTCTCAATGGCGGGGTGCGGGCCGGGGAATAGGCCTCTTGGCCGGGGTGAATAGTGTTGGAACACGGCCCGCGGAAATAGAAGCGGCTGGAGGTACCGGGGGCGAAGCCCGCCCCGGCCCGGAGGCCGAGTTAAAAAAAATAATAATCCCCGTTCAGTCTCAATGGCGGGGTGCGGGCCGGCCCGGCGGCGAGTGCGGCGGGCAGCAGGCCTCTTGGACAGGTTGAGAGATAAAAAAATAATAATTCCCATGCAGTCTCAATGGCGGGGTGCGGGCCGGCCCGGCGGCGAGTGCGGCGGGCAGCAGGCCTCTTGGACAGGTTGAGAGATAAAAAAATAATAATTCCCGTGCAGTCTCAATGGCGGGGTGCGGGCCGGGGAATAGGTCTCTTGGCCGGGGTGAATAGTGTTGGAACACGGCCAGCGGAAATAGTAGCGGCTGGAGGTACCGGGGGCGATGCCCGCCCCGGGCCGGCGGCCAAGTTAAAAAAATAAATAATCCCGTTCAGTCTCAATGGCAGGGTGCGGGCCGGCCCGGCGGCGATTGCGGCGGGCAGCAGTTCTCTTGGACAGGTTGAGAGATAAAAAAATAATAATTCCCATGCAGTCTCAATGGCGGGGTGCGGGCCGGCCCGGCGGCGAGTGCGGCGGGCAGCAGGCCTCTTGGACAGGTTGAGAGATAAAAAAATAATAATTCCCGTGCAGTCTCAATGGCGGGGTGCGGGCCGGGGAATAGGTCTCTTGGCCGGGGTGAATAGTGTTGGAACACGGCCAGCGGAAATAGTAGCGGCTGGAGGTACCGGGGGCGATGCCCGCCCCGGGCCGGCGGCCAAGTTAAAAAAATAAATAATCCCGTTCAGTCTCAATGGCAGGGTGCGGGCCGGCCCGGCGGCGATGCGGCGGGCAGCAGTTCTCTTGGACAGGTTGAGAGATAAAAAAATAATAATTCCCATGCAGTCTCAATGGCGGGGTGCGGGCCGGCCCGGCGGCGAGTGCGGCGGGCAGCAGGCCTCTTGGACAGGTTGAGAGATAAAAAAATAATAATTCCCGTGCAGTCTCAATGGCGGGGTGCGGGCCGGCCCGGCGGACGAGTATGGCCGGGGAAGAGGCCTCTTGGCCGGGGTGAATATGTTGGAACGCGGCGCGCGTAAATAGAAGCGGCTGGAGGTACCGGGGGCGAAGCCCGCCCCGGCCCGGCGGCCGAGTTAAAAAAAATAATAATCCCCGTTCAGTCTCAATGTCTGGGTGCGGGCCGGCCCGGCGGCGAGTGCGGCGGGCAGCAGGCCTCTTGGACAGGTTGAGAGATAAAAAAATAATAATTCCCATGCAGTCTCAATGGCGGGGTGCGGGCCGGGGAATAGGCCTCTTGGCCGGGGTGAATAGTGTTGGAACGCGGCCCGCGGAAATAGTAGCGGCTGGAGGTACCGGGGGCGATGCCCGCCCCGGCCCGGCGGCCAAGTTAAAAAAATAAACAATCCCCGTTCAGTCTCAATGGCAGGGTGCGGGCCGGCCCGGCGGCGATTGCGGCGGGCAGCAGGCCTCTTGGACAGGTTGAGAGATAAAAAAATAATAATTCCCATGCAGTCTCAATGGCGGGGTGCGTGCTGGCCCGGCGGTGAGTCCGGCGGGCAGCAGGCCTCTTGGACAGGTTGAGAGATAAAAAAATAATAATTCCCGTGCAGTCTCAATGGCGGGGTGCGGGCCGGGGAATAGGCCTCTTGGCCGGGGTGAATAGTGTTGGAACACGGCCCGCGGAAATAGTAGCGGCTGGAGGTACCGGGGGCGATGCCCGCCCCGGGCCGGCGGCCAAGTTAAAAAAATAAATAATCCCCGTTCAGTCTCAATGGCAGGGTGCGGGCCGGCCCGGCGGCGATTGCGGCGGGCAGCAGGCCTCTTGGACAGGTTGAGAGATAAAAAAAATAATAATTCCCATGCAGTCTCAATGGCGGGGTGCGGGCCGGGGAATAGGCCTCTTGGCCGGGGTGAATAGTGTTGGAACACGGCCCGCGGAAATAGTAGCGGCTGGAGGTACCGGGGGCGATGCCCGCCCCGGCCCGGCGGCCAAGTTAAAAAAATAAATAATCCCCGTTCAGTCTCAATGGCAGGGTGCGGGCCGGCCCGGCGGCGATTGCGGCGGGCAGCAGGCCTCTTGGACAGGTTGAGAGATAAAAAAATAATAATTCCCGTGCAGTCTCAATGGCGGGGTGCGGGCCGTTCCGGCGGACGAGTGTGGCCGGGGAAGAGGCCTCTTGGCCGGGGTGAATATGTTGGAACGCGGCGGGCGTAAATAGAAGCGGCTGGAGGTACCGGGGGCGAAGCCCGCCCCGGCCCGGAGGCCGAGTTAAAAAAAAAAATAATCCCTGTTCCAGTCTCAATGGCGGGGTGCGGGCCGGCCCGGCGGCGAGTGCGGCGGGCAGCAGGCCTCTTGGACAGGTTGAGAGATAAAAAAATAATAATTCCCGTGCAGTCTCAATGGCGGGGTGCGGGCCGGGGAATAGGCCTCTTGGCCGGGGTGAATAGTGTTGGAATACGGCCCGCGGAAATAGTAGCGGCTGGAGGTACCGGGGGCGATGCCCGCCCTGGCCCGGCGGCCAAGTTAAAAAAATAAATAATCCCCGTTCAGTCTCAATGGCAGGGTGCGGGCCGGCCCGGCGGCGATTGCGGCGGGCAGCAGGCCTCTTGGACAGGTTGAGAGATAAAAAAATAATAATTCCCGTGCAGTCTCAATGGCGGGGTGCGGGCCGGCCCGGCGGACGAGTGTGGCCGGGGAAGAGGCCTCTTGGCCGGGGTGAATATGTTGGAACGCGGCGCGCGTAAATAGAAGCGGCTGGAGGTACCGGGGGCGAAGCCCGCCCCGGCCCGGAGGCCGAGTTAAAAAAAATAATAATCCCCGTTCAGTCTCAATGGCGGGGTGCGGGCCGGCCCGGCGGCGAGTGCGGCGGGCAGCAGGCCTCTTGGACAGGTTGAGAGATAAAAAAAAAATAATTCCCGTGCAGTCTCAATGGCGGGGTGCGGGCCGGGGAATAGGCCTCTTGGCCGGGGTGAATAGTGTTGGAACACGGCCCGCGGATATAGTAGCGGCTGGAGGTACCGGGGGCGATGCCCGCCCCGGGCCGGCGGCCAAGTTAAAAAAATAAATAATCCCCGTTCAGTCTCAATGGCAGGGTGCGGGCCGGCCCGGCGGCGATTGCGGCGGGCAGCAGGCCTCTTGGACAGGTTGAGAGATAAAAAAATAATAATTCCCGTGCAGTCTCAATGGCGGGGTGCGGGCCGGCCCGGCGGACGAGTGTGGCCGGGGAAGAGGCCTCTTGGCCGGGGTGAATATGTTGGAACGCGGCGCGCGTAAATAGAAGCGGCTGGAGGTACCGGGGGCGAAGCCCGCCCCGGCCCGGAGGCCGAGTTAAAAAAAATAATAATCCCCGTTCAGTCTCAATGGCGGGGTGCGGGCCGGCCCGGCGGCGAGTGCGGCGGGCAGCAGGCCTCTTGGACAGATTGAGAGATAAAAAAATAATAATTCCCATGCAGTCTCAATGGCGGGGTGCGGGCCGGCCCGGCGGCGAGTGCGGCGGGCAGCCGGGGAATAGGCCTCTTGGCCGGGGTGAATAGTGTTGGAACGCGGCCCGCGGAAATAGTAGCGGCTGGAGGTACCGGGGGTGATGCCCGCCCCGGCCCGGCGGCCAAGTTAAAAAAAATAATAATCCCCGTTCAGTCTCAATGGCGGGGTGCGGGCCGGCCCGGCGGCGAGTGCGGCGGGCAGCAGGCCTCTTGGACAGGTTGAGAGATAAAAAAATAATAATTCCCGTGCAGTCTCAATGGCGGGGTGCGGGCCGGGGAATAGGCCTCTTGGCCGGGGTGAATAGTGTTGGAACACGGCCCGCGGAAATAGTAGCGGCTGGAGGTACCGGGGGCGAAGCCCGCCCCGGCACGGAGGCCGAGTTAAAAAAAAAAAAAATCCCCGTTCAGTCTCAATGGCGGGGTGCGGGCCGGCCCGGCGGCGATTGCGGCGGGCAGCAGGCCTCTTGGACAGGTTGAGAGATAAAAAAATAATAATTCCCGTGCAGTCTCAATGGCGGGGTGCGGGCCGGGGAATAGGCCTCTTGGCCGGGGTGAATAGTGTTGGAACACGGCCCGCGGAAATAGTAGCGGCTGGAGGTACCGGGGGCGATGCCCGCCCTGGCCCGGCGGCCAAGTTAAAAAAATAAATAATCCCCGTTCAGTCTCAATGGCAGGGTGCGGGCCGGCCCGCCGGCGATTGCGGCGGGCAGCAGGCCTCTTGGACAGGTTGAGAGATAAAAAAATAATAATTCCCATGCAGTCTCAATGGCGGGGTGCGGGCCGGGGAATAGGCCTCTTGGCCGGGGTGAATAGTGTTGGAACACGGCCCGCGGAAATAGTAGCGGCTGGAGGTACCGGGGGCGATGCCCGCCCCGGGCCGGCGGCCAAGTTAAAAAAATAAATAATCCCCGTTCAGTCTCAATGGCAGGGTGCGGGCCGGCCCGGCGGCGATTGCGGCGGGCAGCGGGCCTCTTGGACAGGTTGAGAGATAAAAAAATAATAATTCCCGTGCAGTCTCAATGGCGGGGTGCGGGCCGGCCCGGCGGCGAGTGCGGCGGGCAGCAGGCCTCTTGGACAGGTTGAGAGATAAAAAAATAATAATTCCCGTGCAGTCTCAATGGCGGGGTGCGGGCCGGGGAATAGGTCTCTTGGCCGGGGTGAATAGTGTTGGAACACGGCCAGCGGAAATAGTAGCGGCTGGAGGTACCGGGGGCGATGCCCGCCCCGGGCCGGCGGCCAAGTTAAAAAAATAAATAATCCCGTTCAGTCTCAATGGCAGGGTGCGGGCCGGCCCGGCGGCGATTGCGGCGGGCAGCAGTTCTCTTGGACAGGTTGAGAGATAAAAAAATAATAATTCCCGTGCAGTCTCAATGGCGGGGTGCGGGCCGGCCCGGCGGACGAGTGTGGCCGGGGAAGAGGCCTCTTGGCCGGGGTGAATATGTTGGAACGCGGCGCGCGTAAATAGAAGCGGCTGGAGGTACCGGGGGCGAAGCCCGCCCCGGCCCGGAGGCCGAGTTAAAAAAAATAATAATCCCCGTTCAGTCTCAATGGCGGGGTGCGGGCCGGCCCGGCGGCGAGTGCGGCGGGCAGCAGGCCTCTTGGACAGGTTGAGAGATAAAAAAATAATAATTCCCGTGCAGTCTCAATGGCGGTTTGCGGGCCGGGGAATAGGCCTCTTGGCCGGGGTGAATAGTGTTGGAACACGGCCCGCGGAAATAGTAGCGGCTGGAGGTACCGGGGGCGATGCCCGCCCCGGGCCGGCGGCCAAGTTAAAAAAATAAATAATCCCGTTCAGTCTCAATGGCAGGGTGCGGGCCGGCCCGGCGGCGATTGCGGCGGGCAGCAGTTCTCTTGGACAGGTTGAGAGATAAAAAAATAATAATTCCCATGCAGTCTCAATGGCGGGGTGCGGGCCGGCCCGGCGGCGAGTGCGGCGGGCAGCAGGCCTCTTGGACAGGTTGAGAGATAAAAAAATAATAATTCCCGTGCAGTCTCAATGGCGGGGTGCGGGCCGGGGAATAGGTCTCTTGGCCGGGGTGAATAGTGTTGGAACACGGCCAGCGGAAATAGTAGCGGCTGGAGGTACCGGGGGCGATGCCCGCCCCGGGCCGGCGGCCAAGTTAAAAAAATAAATAATCCCGTTCAGTCTCAATGGCAGGGTGCGGGCCGGCCCGGCGGCGATTGCGGCGGGCAGCAGTTCTCTTGGACAGGTTGAGAGATAAAAAAATAATAATTCCCATGCAGTCTCAATGGCGGGGTGCGGGCCGGCCCGGCGGCGAGTGCGGCGGGCAGCAGGCCTCTTGGACAGGTTGAGAGATAAAAAAATAATAATTCCCGTGCAGTCTCAATGGCGGGGTGCGGGCCGGCCCGGCGGACGAGTATGGCCGGGGAAGAGGCCTCTTGGCCGGGGTGAATATGTTGGAACGCGGCCCGCGGAAATAGTAGCGGCTGGAGGTACCGGGGGCGATGCCCGCCCCGGCCCGGCGGCCAAGTTAAAAAAAATAAATAATCCCCGTTCAGTCTCAATGGCAGGGTGCGGGCCGGCCCGGCGGCGATTGCGGCGGGCAGCAGTTCTCTTGGACAGGTTGAGAGATAAAAAAATAATAATTCCCATGCAGTCTCAATGGCGGGGTGCGGGCCGGCCCGGCGGACGAGTGTGGCCGGGGAAGAGGCCTCTTGGCCGGGGTGAATATGTTGGAACGCGGCGCGCGTAAATAGAAGCGGCTGGAGGTACCGGGGGCGAAGCCCGCCCCGGCACGGAGGCCGAGTTAAAAAAAAAAAAAAATCCCCGTTCAGTCTCAATGGCGGGGTGCGGGCCGGCCCGGCGGCGATTGCGGCGGGCAGCAGGCCTCTTGGACTGGTTGAGAGATAAAAAAATAATAATTCCCGTGCAGTCTCAATGGCGGGGTGCGGGCCGGCCCGGCGGACGAGTGTGGCCGGGGAAGAGGCCTCTTGGCCGGGGTGAATATGTTGGAACGCGGCGCGCGTAAATAGAAGCGGCTGGAGGTACCGGGGGCGAAGCCCGCCCCGGCACGGAGGCCGAGTTAAAAAAAAAAAAAAAATCCCCGTTCAGTCTCAATGGCGGGGTGCGGGCCGGCCCGGCGGCGATTGCGGCGGGCAGCAGGCCTCTTGGACTGGTTGAGAGATAAAAAAATAATAATTCCCGTGCAGTCTCAATGGCGGGGTGCGGGCCGGCCCGGCGGCGATTGCGGCGGGCAGCAGGCCTCTTGGACTGGTTGAGAGATAAAAAAATAATAATTCCCGTTCAGTCTCAATGGCGGGGTGCGGGCCGGCCCGGCGGCGAGTGCGGCGGGCAGCAGGCCTCTTGGACAGGTTGAGAGATAAAAAAATAATAATTCCCGTGCAGTCTCAATGGCGGGGTGCGGGCCGGGGAATAGGCCTCTTGGCCGGGGTGAATAGTGTTGGAACACGGCCCGCGGAAATAGTAGCGGCTGGAGGTACCGGGGGCGATGCCCGCCCCGGGCCGGCGGCCAAGTTAAAAAAATAAATAATCCCCGTTCAGTCTCAATGGCAGGGTGCGGGCCGGCCCGGCGGCGATTGCGGCGGGCAGCGGGCCTCTTGGACAGGTTGAGAGATAAAAAAATAATAATTCCCGTGCAGTCTCAATGGCGGGGTGCGGGCCGGCCCGGCGGACGAGTGTGGCCTGGGAAGAGGCCTCTTGGCCGGGGTGAATATGTTGGAACGCGGTGCGCGTAAATAGAAGCGGCTGGAGGTACCGGGGGCGAAGCCCGCCCCGGCCCGGAGGCCGAGTTAAAAAAAATAATAATCCCCGTTCAGTCTCAATGGCGGGGTGCGGGCCGGCCCGGCGGCGAGTGCGGCGGGCAGCAGGCCTCTTGGACAGGTTGAGAGATAAAAAAAAAATAATTCCCGTGCAGTCTCAATGGCGGGGTGCGGGCCGGGGAATAGGCCTCTTGGCCGGGGTGAATAGTGTTGGAACACGGCCCGCGGATATAGTAGCGGCTGGAGGTACCGGGGGCGATGCCCGCCCCGGGCCGGCGGCCAAGTTAAAAAAATAAATAATCCCCGTTCAGTCTCAATGGCAGGGTGCGGGCCGGCCCGGCGGCGATTGCGGCGGGCAGCAGGCCTCTTGGACAGGTTGAGAGATAAAAAAATAATAATTCCCGTGCAGTCTCAATGGCGGGGTGCGGGCCGGCCCGGCGGACGAGTGTGGCCGGGGAAGAGGCCTCTTGGCCGGGGTGAATATGTTGGAACGCGGCGCGCGTAAATAGAAGCGGCTGGAGGTACCGGGGGCGAAGCCCGCCCCGGCCCGGAGGCCGAGTTAAAAAAAATAATAATCCCCGTTCAGTCTCAATGGCGGGGTGCGGGCCGGCCCGGCGGCGAGTGCGGCGGGCAGCAGGCCTCTTGGACAGGTTGAGAGATAAAAAAATAATAATTCCCGTGCAGTCTCAATGGCGGGGTGCGGGCCGGGGAATAGGCCTCTTGGCCGGGGTGAATAGTGTTGGAACACGGCCCGCGGAAATAGTAGCGGCTGGAGGTACCGGGGGCGATGCCCGCCCCGGGCCGGCGGCCAAGTTAAAAAAATAAATAATCCCGTTCAGTCTCAATGGCAGGGTCCGGGCCGGCCCGGCGGCGATTGCGGCGGGCAGCAGTTCTCTTGGACAGGTTGAGAGATAAAAAAATAATAATTCCCATGCAGTCTCAATGGCGGGGTGCGGGCCGGCCCGGCGGCGAGTGCGGCGGGCAGCAGGCCTCTTGGACAGGTTGAGAAATCAAAACCTGGATGGCACAAAATTTCTTGAAGTTCAACGAAAAGAAGACAGAGGTGATATTGTTTGGCCCCAGTGGACCTTGTACATTCCATCCTGTAGACTTGGGCCCCCTATCTCCTTATCTGAAATCAACGGTCTCAAACTTGGGACTTAAACTGGACAGTGATTTCAAACTCGATCGGCAAATTGGTGCCGTTGTTAAATCCAGCTTCTTTCACCTTAGACAGCTGGCCAAAATAAAACCTCTCCTCTCACATGAACACTTTGAGACAGTAATTCATGCCTTTGTCACATCCCGGCTCGATTACTGCAACACCCTGTACTTTGGAGTCAGCCAGTCCTCCATCAAGCGCCTTCAGCTGGTACAGAATGCCGCTGCTCGCCTCTTGACTGGTACTCGTAAGAGGGAGCATATAACTCCTACTTTGGCATCCCTTCACTGGCTCCCCATTCATTTTAGAATTATTTTTAAGATCCTCCTCTTTGTTTTCAAATCTCTGAATAATCTCGCGCCACCTTACCTCTCTGAGCTCATACGCCCCTACACCCCTGCCCGGCGCCTCAGGTCTGTGGACCAGTCTTTGCTAGACGTACCAAGAACTAAACTGAGGCTCAGAGGGGATCGAGCCTTTTCTGTTGCTGGTCCATCTCTCTGGAATGACCTCCCACTGAACATTCGGCAAGCCTCCTCGCTGCCCATCTTTAAAGCCCTCCTCAAAACTCACTTGTATTCTTTGGCGTTTGACTCAGCATGACTTAGATTTGCTATTGGTTTTACTGCTTGGTGCTTTCTACCGCCTTATTACTTATTACTTATTACTGATTCGTCTTACTGTTTATTGTATATGTTAAATCGCTCCATGTACAGCACTTTGTATGCAGCGATGGCTGTTTGAAAGTGCTCTATAAATACTGTTGACTTGACTTGACTTGACTTGACTTGAGAGATAAAAAAATAATAATTCCCGTGCAGTCTCAATGGCGGGGTGCGGGCCGGGGAATAGGTCTCTTGGCCGGGGTGAATAGTGTTGGAACACGGCCCGCGGAAATAGTAGCGGCTGGAGGTACCGTGGGCGGGCGGGCCAAGTTAAAAAAATAAATAATCCCCGTTCAGTCTCAATGGCGGGGTGCGGGCCGGGGAATAGGCCTCTTGGCCGGGGTGAATATGTTGGAACGCGGCCCGCGGAAATAGTAGCGGCTGGAGGTACCGGGGGCGATGCCCGCCCCGGCCCGGAGGCCGAGTTAAAAAAAATAATAATCCCCGTTCAGTCTCAATGGCGGGGTGCGGGCCGGCCCGGCGGCGATTGCGGCGGGCAGCAGGCCTCTTGGACAGGTTGAGAGATAAAAAAATAATAATTCCCGTGCAGTCTCAATGGCGGGGTGCGGGCCGGGGAATAGGCCTCTTGGCCGGGGTGAATAGTGTTGGAACACGGCCCGCGGAAATAGTAGCGGCTGGAGGTACCGGGGGCGAAGCCCGCCCCGGCACGGAGGCCGAGTTAAAAAAAAAAAAAATCCCCGTTCAGTCTCAATGGCGGGGTGCGGGCCGGCCCGGCGGCGATTGCGGCGGGCAGCAGGCCTCTTGGACAGGTTGAGAGATAAAAAAATAATAATTCCCGTGCAGTCTCAATGGCGGGGTGCGGGCCGGGGAATAGGCCTCTTGGCCGGGGTGAATAGTGTTGGAACACGGCCCGCGGAAATAGTAGCGGCTGGAGGTACCGGGGGCGATGCCCGCCCTGGCCCGGCGGCCAAGTTAAAAAAATAAATAATCCCCGTTCAGTCTCAATGGCAGGGTGCGGGCCGGCCCGCCGGCGATTGCGGCGGGCAGCAGGCCTCTTGGACAGGTTGAGAGATAAAAAAATAATAATTCCCATGCAGTCTCAATGGCGGGGTGCGGGCCGGGGAATAGGCCTCTTGGCCGGGGTGAATAGTGTTGGAACACGGCCCGCGGAAATAGTAGCGGCTGGAGGTACCGGGGGCGATGCCCGCCCCGGGCCGGCGGCCAAGTTAAAAAAATAAATAATCCCCGTTCAGTCTCAATGGCAGGGTGCGGGCCGGCCCGGCGGCGATTGCGGCGGGCAGCGGGCCTCTTGGACAGGTTGAGAGATAAAAAAATAATAATTCCCGTGCAGTCTCAATGGCGGGGTGCGGGCCGGCCCGGCGGACGAGTGTGGCCGGGGAAGAGGCCTCTTGGCCGGTGTGAATATGTTGGAACGCGGCGCGCGTAAATAGAAGCGGCTGGAGGTACCGGGGGCGAAGCCCGCCCCGGCCCGGAGGCCGAGTTAAAAAAAATAATAATCCCCGTTCAGTCTCAATGGCGGGGTGCGGGCCGGCCCGGCGGCGAGTGCGGCGGGCAGCAGGCCTCTTGGACAGGTTGAGAGATAAAAAAAAAATAATTCCCGTGCAGTCTCAATGGCGGGGTGCGGGCCGGGGAATAGGCCTCTTGGCCGGGGTGAATAGTGTTGGAACACGGCCCGCGGATATAGTAGCGGCTGGAGGTACCGGGGGCGATGCCCGCCCCGGGCCGGCGGCCAAGTTAAAAAAATAAATAATCCCCGTTCAGTCTCAATGGCAGGGTGCGGGCCGGCCCGGCGGCGATTGCGGCGGGCAGCAGGCCTCTTGGACAGGTTGAGAGATAAAAAAATAATAATTCCCGTGCAGTCTCAATGGCGGGGTGCGGGCCGGCCCGGCGGACGAGTGTGGCCGGGGAAGAGGCCTCTTGGCCGGGGTGAATATGTTGGAACGCGGCGCGCATAAATAGAAGCGGCTGGAGGTACCGGGGGCGAAGCCCGCCCCGGCCCGGAGGCCGAGTTAAAAAAAATAATAATCCCCGTTCAGTCTCAATGGCGGGGTGCGGGCCGGCCCGGCGGCGAGTGCGGCGGGCAGCAGGCCTCTTGGACAGGTTGAGAGATAAAAAAATAATAATTCCCGTGCAGTCTCAATGGCGGGGTGCGGGCCGGGGAATAGGCCTCTTGGCCGGGGTGAATAGTGTTGGAACACGGCCCGCGGAAATAGTAGCGGCTGGAGGTACCGGGGGCGATGCCCGCCCCGGGCCGGCGGCCAAGTTAAAAAAATAAATAATCCCGTTCAGTCTCAATGGCAGGGTGCGGGCCGGCCCGGCGGCGATTGCGGCGGGCAGCAGTTCTCTTGGACAGGTTGAGAGATAAAAAAATAATAATTCCCATGCAGTCTCAATGGCGGGGTGCGGGCCGGCCCGGCGGCGAGTGCGGCGGGCAGCAGGCCTCTTGGACAGGTTGAGAGATAAAAAAATAATAATTCCCGTGCAGTCTCAATGGCGGGGTGCGGGCCGGGGAATAGGTCTCTTGGCCGGGGTGAATAGTGTTGGAACACGGCCAGCGGAAATAGTAGCGGCTGGAGGTACCGGGGGCGATGCCCGCCCCGGGCCGGCGGCCAAGTTAAAAAAATAAATAATCCCGTTCAGTCTCAATGGCAGGGTGCGGGCCGGCCCGGCGGCGATTGCGGCGGGCAGCAGTTCTCTTGGACAGGTTGAGAGATAAAAAAATAATAATTCCCATGCAGTCTCAATGGCGGGGTGCGGGCCGGCCCGGCGGCGAGTGCGGCGGGCAGCAGGCCTCTTGGACAGGTTGAGAGATAAAAAAATAATAATTCCCGTGCAGTCTCAATGGCGGGGTGCGGGCCGGCCCGGCGGACGAGTATGGCCGGGGAAGAGGCCTCTTGGCCGGGGTGAATATGTTGGAACGCGGCGCGCGTAAATAGAAGCGGCTGGAGGTACCGGGGGCGAAGCCCGCCCCGGCCCGGCGGCCGAGTTAAAAAAAATAATAATCCCCGTTCAGTCTCAATGTCTGGGTGCGGGCCGGCCCGGCGGCGAGTGCGGCGGGCAGCAGGCCTCTTGGACAGGTTGAGAGATAAAAAAATAATAATTCCCATGCAGTCTCAATGGCGGGGTGCGGGCCGGGGAATAGGCCTCTTGGCCGGGGTGAATAGTGTTGGAACGCGGCCCGCGGAAATAGTAGCGGCTGGAGGTACCGGGGGCGATGCCCGCCCCGGCCCGGCGTCCAAGTTAAAAAAATAAACAATCCCCGTTCAGTCTCAATGGCAGGGTGCGGGCCGGCCCGGCGGCGATTGCGGCGGGCAGCAGGCCTCTTGGACAGGTTGAGAGATAAAAAAATAATAATTCCCATGCAGTCTCAATGGCGGGGTGCGTGCTGGCCCGGCGGTGAGTCCGGCGGGCAGCAGGCCTCTTGGACAGGTTGAGAGATAAAAAAATAATAATTCCCGTGCAGTCTCAATGGCAGGGTGCGGGCCGGCCCGGCGGCCGCGTGTGGCCGGGGAATAGGTCTCTTGGCCGGGGTGAATAGTGTTGGAACGCGGCCCGCGGAAATAGTAGCGGCTGGAGGTACCGGGGGCGAAGCCCGCCCCGGCCCGGCGGCCGAGTTAAAAAAAATAATAATCCCCGTTGAGTCTCAATGGCGGGGTGCGGGCCGGCCCGGCGGCGATTGCGGCGGGCAGCAGGCCTCTTGGACAGATTGAGAGATAAAAAAATAATAATTCCCATGCAGTCTCAATGGCGGGGTGCGGGCCGGCCCGGCGGCGAGTGCGGCGGGCAGCAGGCCTCTTGGACAGGTTGAGAGATAAAAAAATAATAATTCCCGTGCAGTTTCAATGGCGGGGTGCGGGCCGGGGAATAGGCCTCTTGGCCGGGGTGAATAGTGTTGGAACGCGGCCCGCGGAAATAGTAGCGGCTGGAGGTACCGGGGGTGATGCCCGCCCCGGCCCGGCGGCCAAGTTAAAAAAAAAAAAAATCCCCGTTCAGTCTCAATGGCGGGGTGCGGGCCGGCCCAGCGGCGATTGCGGCGGGCAGCATGCCTCTTGGACAGGTTGAGAGATAAAAAAATAATAATTCCCATGCAGTCTCAATGGCGGGGTGCGGGCCGGCCCGGCGGCGAGTGCGGCGGGCAGCAGGCCTCTTGGACAGGTTGAGAGATAAAAAAATAATAATTCCCATGCAGTCTCAATGGCGGGGTGCGGGCCGGGGAATAGGCCTCTTGGCCGGGGTGAATAGTGTTGGAACACGCCCCGCGGAAATAGTAGCGGCTGGAGGTACCGGGGGCGATGCCCGCCCCGGGCCGGCGGCCAAGTTAAAAAAATAAATAATCCCCGTTCAGTCTCAATGGCAGGGTGCGGGCCGGCCCGGCGGCGATTGCGGCGGGCAGCAGGCCTCTTGGACAGGTTGAGAGATAAAAAAATAATAATTCCCATGCAGTCTCAATGGCGGGGTGCGGGCCGGGGAATAGGCCTCTTGGCCGGGGTGAATAGTGTTGGAACACGGCCCGCGGAAATAGTAGCGGCTGGAGGTACCGGGGGCGATGCCCGCCCCGGGCCGGCGGCCAAGTTAAAAAAATAAATAATCCCCGTTCAGTCTCAATGGCAGGGTGCGGGCCGGGGAATAGGCCTCTTGGCCGGGGTGAATAGTGTTGGAACACGGCCCGCGGAAATAGTAGCGGCTGGAGGTACCGGGGGCCAAGTTAAAAAAATAAATAATCCCCGTTCAGTCTCAATGGCAGGGTGCGGGCCGGCCCGGCGGCGATTGCGGCGGGCAGCAGGCCTCTTGGACAGATTGAGAGATAAAAAAATAATAATTCCCATGCGGTCTCAATGGCGGGGTGCGGGCCGGCCCGGCGGCGAGTGCGGCGGGCAGCAGGCCTCTTGGACAGGTTGAGAGATAAAAAAATAATAATTCCCGTGCAGTCTCAATGGCGGGGTGCGGGCCGGCCCGGCGGACGAGTGTGGCCAGTGAAGAGGCCTCTTGGCCGGGGTGAATAGTGTTGGAACGCGGCCCGCGGAAATAGTAGCGGCTGGAGGTACCGGGGGCGATGCCCGCCCCGGCCCGGCGGCCGAGTTAAAAAAAATAGTAATCCCCGTTCAGTCTCAATGACGGGGTGCGGGCCGGCCCGGCGGCGATTGCGGCGGGCAGCAGGCCTCTTGGACAGGTTGAGAGATAAAAAAATAATAATTCCCGTGCAGTCTCAATGGCGGGGTGCGGGCCGGCCCGGCGGCGAGTGCGGCGGGCAGCAGGCCTCTTGGACAGGTTGAGAGATAAAAAAATAATAATTCCCGTGCAGTCTCAATGGCAGGGTGCGGGCCGGCCCGGCGGCGATTGCGGCGGGCAGCAGGCCTCTTGGACAGGTTGAGAGATAAAAAAATAATAATTCCCGTGCAGTCTCAATGGCGTAGTGCGGGCCGGCCCGGCGGACGAGTGTGGCCGGGGAAGAGGCCTCTTGGCCGGGGTGAATATGTTGGAACGCGGCGCGCGTAAATAGAAGTGGCTGGAGGTACCGGGGGCGAAGCCCGCCCCGGCCCGGAGGCCGAGTTAAAAAAAATAATAATCCCCGTTCAGTCTCAATGGCGGGGTGCGGGCCGGCCCGGCGGCGAGTTCGGCGGGCAGCAGGCCTCTTGGACAGGTTGAGAGATAAAAAAATAATAATTCCCGTGCAGTCTCAATGGCGGGGTGCGGGCCGGGGAATAGGCCTCTTGGCCGGGGTGAATAGTGTTGGAACACGGCCCGCGGAAATAGTAGCGGCTGGAGGTACCGGGGGCGATGCCCGCCCCGGGCCGGCGGCCAAGTTAAAAAAATAAATAATCCCCGTTCAGTCTCAATGGCAGGGTGCGGGCCGGCCCGGCGGCGATTGCGGCGGGCAGCAGGCCTCTTGGACAGGTTGAGAGATAAAAAAAATAATAATTCCCATGCAGTCTCAATGGCGGGGTGCGGGCCGGGGAATAGGCCTCTTGGCCGGGGTGAATAGTGTTGGAACACGGCCCGCGGAAATAGTAGCGGCTGGAGGTACCGGGGGCGATGCCCGCCCCGGCCCGGCGGCCAAGTTAAAAAAATAAATAATCCCCGTTCAGTCTCAATGGCAGGGTGCGGGCCGGCCCGGCGGCGATTGCGGCGGGCAGCAGGCCTCTTGGACAGGTTGAGAGATAAAAAAATAATAATTCCCGTGCAGTCTCAATGGCGGGGTGCGGGCCGTTCCGGCGGACGAGTGTGGCCGGGGAAGAGGCCTCTTGGCCGGGGTGAATATGTTGGAACGCGGCGGGCGTAAATAGAAGCGGCTGGAGGTACCGGGGGCGAAGCCCGCCCCGGCCCGGAGGCCGAGTTAAAAAAAAAAATAATCCCTGTTCCAGTCTCAATGGCGGGGTGCGGGCCGGCCCGGCGGCGAGTGCGGCGGGCAGCAGGCCTCTTGGACAGGTTGAGAGATAAAAAAATAATAATTCCCGTGCAGTCTCAATGGCGGGGTGCGGGCCGGGGAATAGGCCTCTTGGCCGGGGTGAATAGTGTTGGAATACGGCCCGCGGAAATAGTAGCGGCTGGAGGTACCGGGGGCGATGCCCGCCCTGGCCCGGCGGCCAAGTTAAAAAAATAAATAATCCCCGTTCAGTCTCAATGGCAGGGTGCGGGCCGGCCCGGCGGCGATTGCGGCGGGCAGCAGGCCTCTTGGACAGGTTGAGAGATACAAAAATAATAATTCCCATGCAGTCTCAATGGCGGGGTGCGGGCCGGGGAATAGGCCTCTTGGCCGGGGTGAATAGTGTTGGAACACGGCCCGCGGAAATAGTAGCGGCTGGAGGTACCGGGGGCGATGCCCGCCCCGGGCCGGCGGCCAAGTTAAAAAAATAAATAATCCCCGTTCAGTCTCAATGGCAGGGTGCGGGCCGGCCCGGCGGCGATTGCGGCGGGCAGCAGGCCTCTTGGACAGGTTGAGAGATAAAAAAATAATAATTTCCGTGCAGTTTCAATGGCGGGGTGCGGGCCGGCCCGGCGGACGAGTGTGGCCGGGGAAGAGGCCTCTTGGCCGGGGTGAATATGTTGGAACGCGGCGCGCGTAAATAGAAACGGCTGGAGGTACCGGGGGCGAAGCCCGCCCCGGCCCGGAGGCCGAGTTAAAAAAAATAATAATCCCCGTTCAGTCTCAATGGCGGGGTGCGGGCCGGCCCGGCGGCGAGTGCGGCGGGCAGCAGGCCTCTTGGACAGGTTGAGAGATAAAAAAATAATAATTCCCGTGCAGTCTCAATGGCGGGGTGCGGGCCGGGGAATAGGCCTCTTGGCCGGGGTGAATAGTGTTGGAACACGGCCCGCGGAAATAGTAGCGGCTGGAGGTACCGGGGGCGATGCCCGCCCCGGGCCGGCGGCCAAGTTAAAAAAATAAATAATCCCCGTTCAGTCTCAATGGCAGGGTGCGGGCCGGCCCGGCGGCGATTGCGGCGGGCAGCAGGCCTCTTGGACAGGTTGAGAGATAAAAAAAATAATAATTCCCATGCAGTCTCAATGGCGGGGTGCGGGCCGGGGAATAGGCCTCTTGGCCGGGGTGAATAGTGTTGGAACACGGCCCGCGGAAATAGTAGCGGCTGGAGGTACCGGGGGCGATGCCCGCCCCGGCCCGGCGGCCAAGTTAAAAAAATAAATAATCCCCGTTCAGTCGCAATGGCAGGGTGCGGGCCGGCCCGGCGGCGATTGCGGCGGGCAGCAGGCCTCTTGGACAGGTTGAGAGATAAAAAAATAATAATTCCCGTGCAGTCTCAATGGCGGGGTGCGGGCCGTTCCGGCGGACGAGTGTGGCCGGGGAAGAGGCCTCTTGGCCGGGGTGAATATGTTGGAACGCGGCGGGCGTAAATAGAAGCGGCTGGAGGTACCGGGGGCGAAGCCCGCCCCGGCCCGGAGGCCGAGTTAAAAAAAATAATAATCCCCGTTCCAGTCTCAATGGCGGGGTGCGGGCCGGCCCGGCGGCGAGTGCGGCGGGCAGCAGGCCTCTTGGACAGGTTGAGAGATAAAAAAATAATAATTCCCGTGCAGTCTCAATGGCGGGGTGCGGGCCGGGGAATAGGCCTCTTGGCCGGGGTGAATAGTGTTGGAATACGGCCCGCGGAAATAGTAGCGGCTGGAGGTACCGGGGGCGATGCCCGCCCTGGCCCGGCGGCCAAGTTAAAAAAATAAATAATCCCCGTTCAGTCTCAATGGCAGGGTGCGGGCCGGCCCGGCGGCGATTGCGGCGGGCAGCAGGCCTCTTGGACAGGTTGAGAGATACAAAAATAATAATTCCCATGCAGTCTCAATGGCGGGGTGCGGGCCGGGGAATAGGCCTCTTGGCCGGGGTGAATAGTGTTGGAACACGGCCCGCGGAAATAGTAGCGGCTGGAGGTACCGGGGGCGATGCCCGCCCCGGGCCGGCGGCCAAGTTAAAAAAATAAATAATCCCCGTTCAGTCTCAATGGCAGGGTGCGGGCCGGCCCGGCGGCGATTGCGGCGGGCAGCAGGCCTCTTGGACAGGTTGAGAGATAAAAAAATAATAATTTCCGTGCAGTCTCAATGGCGGGGTGCGGGCCGGCCCGGCGGACGAGTGTGGCCGGGGAAGAGGCCTCTTGGCCGGGGTGAATATGTTGGAACGCGGCGCGCGTAAATAGAAACGGCTGGAGGTACCGGGGGCGAAGCCCGCCCCGGCCCGGAGGCCGAGTTAAAAAAAATAATAATCCCCGTTCAGTCTCAATGGCGGGGTGCGGGCCGGCCCGGCGGCGAGTGCGGCGGGCAGCAGGCCTCTTGGACAGGTTGAGAGATAAAAAAATAATAATTCCCGTGCAGTCTCAATGGCGGGGTGCGGGCCGGGGAATAGGCCTCTTGGCCGGGGTGAATAGTGTTGGAACACGGCCCGCGGAAATAGTAGCGGCTGGAGGTACCGGGGGCGATGCCCGCCCCGGGCCGGCGGCCAAGTTAAAAAAATAAATAATCCCGTTCAGTCTCAATGGCAGGGTGCGGGCCGGCCCGGCGGCGATTGCGGCGGGCAGCAGTTCTCTTGGACAGGTTGAGAGATAAAAAAATAATAATTCCCGTGCAGTCTCAATGGCGGGGTGCGGGCCGGCCCGGCGGACGAGTATGGCCGGGGAAGAGGCCTCTTGGCCGGGGTGAATATGTTGGAACGCGGCGCGCGTAAATAGAAGCGGCTGGAGGTACCGGGGGCGAAGCCCGCCCCGGCCCGGCGGCCGAGTTAAAAAAAATAATAATCCCCGTTCAGTCTCAATGGCGGGGTGCGGGCCGGCCCGGCGGCGAGTGCGGCGGGCAGCAGGCCTCTTGGACAGGTTGAGAGATAAAAAAATAATAATTCCCATGCAGTCTCAATGGCGGGGTGCGGGCCGGGGAATAGGCCTCTTGGCCGGGGTGAATAGTGTTGGAACGCGGCCCGCGGAAATAGTAGCGGCTGGAGGTACCGGGGGCGATGCCCGCCCCGGCCCGGCGGCCAAGTTAAAAAAATAAACAATCCCCGTTCAGTCTCAATGGCAGGGTGCGGGCCGGCCCGGCGGCGATTGCGACGGGCAGCAGGCCTCTTGGACAGGTTGAGAGATAAAAAAATAATAATTCCCATGCAGTCTCAATGGCGGGGTGCGTGCTGGCCCGGCGGTGAGTCCGGCGGGCAGCAGGCCTCTTGGACAGGTTGAGAGATAAAAAAATAATAATTCCCGTGCAGTCTCAATGGCAGGGTGCGGGCCGGCCCGGCGGCCGCGTGTGGCCGGGGAATAGGCCTCTTGGCCGGGGTGAATAGTGTTGGAACGCGGCCCGCGGAAATAGTAGCGGCTGGAGGTACCGGGGGCGAAGCCCGCCCCGGCCCGGCGGCCGAGTTAAAAAAAATAATAATCCCGTTCAGTCTCAATGGCGGGGTGCGGGCCGGCCCGGCGGCGATTGCGGCGGGCAGCAGGCCTCTTGGACAGATTGAGAGATAAAAAAATAATAATTCCCATGCAGTCTCAATGGCGGGGTGCGGGCCGGCCCGGCGGCGAGTGCGGCGGGCAGCAGGCCTCTTGGACAGGTTGAGAGATAAAAAAATAATAATTCCCGTGCAGTTTCAATGGCGGGGTGCGGGCCGGGGAATAGGCCTCTTGGCCGGGGTGAATAGTGTTGGAACGCGGCCCGCGGAAATAGGAGCGGCTGGAGGTACCGGGGGTGATGCCCGCCCCGGCCCGGCGGCCAAGTTAAAAAAATAATAATTCCCTGTTCAGTCTCAATGGCGGGGTGCGGGCCGGCCCAGCGGCGATTGCGGCGGGCAGCATGCCTCTTGGACAGGTTGAGAGATAAAAAAATAATAATCCCGTTCAGTCTCAATGGCGGGGTGCGGGCCGGCCCGGCGGCGATTGCGGCGGGCAGCAGGCCTCTTGGACAGATTGAGAGATAAAGAAATAATAATTCCCATGCAGTCTCAATGGCGGGGTGCGGGCCGGCCCGGCGGCGAGTGCGGCGGGCCGGCCCGGCGGCGAGTGCGGCGGGCAGCAGGCCTCTTGGACAGGTTGAGAGATAAAAAAATAATAATTCCCGTTCAGTCTCAATGGCAGGGTGCGGGCCGGCCCGGCGGCGATTGCGGCGGGCAGCAGGCCTCTTGGACAGGTTGAGAGATAAAAAAATAATAATTCCCGTGCAGTTTCAATGGCGGGGTGCGGGCCGGGGAATAGGCCTCTTGGCCGGGGTGAATAGTGTTGGAACGCGGCCCGCGGAAATAGTAGCGGCTGGAGGTACCGGGGGTGATGCCCGCCCCGGCCCGGCGGCCAAGTTAAAAAAAAAAAAAATCCCCGTTCAGTCTCAATGGCGGGGTGCGGGCCGGCCCAGCGGCGATTGCGGCGGGCAGCATGCCTCTTGGACAGGTTGAGAGATAAAAAAATAATAATTCCCATGCAGTCTCAATGGCGGGGTGCGGGCCGGCCCGGCGGCGAGTGCGGCGGGCAGCAGGCCTCTTGGACAGGTTGAGAGATAAAAAAATAATAATTCCCATGCAGTCTCAATGGCGGGGTGCGGGCCGGGGAATAGGCCTCTTGGCCGGGGTGAATAGTGTTGGAACACGCCCCGCGGAAATAGTAGCGGCTGGAGGTACCGGGGGCGATGCCCGCCCCGGGCCGGCGGCCAAGTTAAAAAAATAAATAATCCCCGTTCAGTCTCAATGGCAGGGTGCGGGCCGGCCCGGCGGCGATTGCGGCGGGCAGCAGGCCTCTTGGACAGGTTGAGAGATAAAAAAATAATAATTCCCATGCAGTCTCAATGGCGGGGTGCGGGCCGGGGAATAGGCCTCTTGGCCGGGGTGAATAGTGTTGGAACACGGCCCGCGGAAATAGTAGCGGCTGGAGGTACCGGGGGCGATGCCCGCCCCGGGCCGGCGGCCAAGTTAAAAAAATAAATAATCCCCGTTCAGTCTCAATGGCAGGGTGCGGGCCGGGGAATAGGCCTCTTGGCCGGGGTGAATAGTGTTGGAACACGGCCCGCGGAAATAGTAGCGGCTGGAGGTACCGGGGGCCAAGTTAAAAAAATAAATAATCCCCGTTCAGTCTCAATGGCAGGGTGCGGGCCGGCCCGGCGGCGATTGCGGCGGGCAGCAGGCCTCTTGGACAGATTGAGAGATAAAAAAATAATAATTCCCATGCGGTCTCAATGGCGGGGTGCGGGCCGGCCCGGCGGCGAGTGCGGCGGGCAGCAGGCCTCTTGGACAGGTTGAGAGATAAAAAAATAATAATTCCCGTGCAGTCTCAATGGCGGGGTGCGGGCCGGCCCGGCGGACGAGTGTGGCCAGTGAAGAGGCCTCTTGGCCGGGGTGAATAGTGTTGGAACGCGGCCCGCGGAAATAGTAGCGGCTGGAGGTACCGGGGGCGATGCCCGCCCCGGCCCGGCGGCCGAGTTAAAAAAAATAGTAATCCCCGTTCAGTCTCAATGACGGGGTGCGGGCCGGCCCGGCGGCGATTGCGGCGGGCAGCAGGCCTCTTGGACAGGTTGAGAGATAAAAAAATAATAATTCCCGTGCAGTCTCAATGGCGGGGTGCGGGCCGGCCCGGCGGCGAGTGCGGCGGGCAGCAGGCCTCTTGGACAGGTTGAGAGATAAAAAAATAATAATTCCCGTGCAGTCTCAATGGCAGGGTGCGGGCCGGCCCGGCGGCGATTGCGGCGGGCAGCAGGCCTCTTGGACAGGTTGAGAGATAAAAAAATAATAATTCCCGTGCAGTCTCAATGGCGTAGTGCGGGCCGGCCCGGCGGACGAGTGTGGCCGGGGAAGAGGCCTCTTGGCCGGGGTGAATATGTTGGAACGCGGCGCGCGTAAATAGAAGTGGCTGGAGGTACCGGGGGCGAAGCCCGCCCCGGCCCGGAGGCCGAGTTAAAAAAAATAATAATCCCCGTTCAGTCTCAATGGCGGGGTGCGGGCCGGCCCGGCGGCGAGTGCGGCGGGCAGCAGGCCTCTTGGACAGGTTGAGAGATACAAAAATAATAATTCCCATGCAGTCTCAATGGCGGGGTGCGGGCCGGGGAATAGGCCTCTTGGCCGGGGTGAATAGTGTTGGAACACGGCCCGCGGAAATAGTAGCGGCTGGAGGTACCGGGGGCGATGCCCGCCCCGGGCCGGCGGCCAAGTTAAAAAAATAAATAATCCCCGTTCAGTCTCAATGGCAGGGTGCGGGCCGGCCCGGCGGCGATTGCGGCGGGCAGCAGGCCTCTTGGACAGGTTGAGAGATAAAAAAATAATAATTTCCGTGCAGTTTCAATGGCGGGGTGCGGGCCGGCCCGGCGGACGAGTGTGGCCGGGGAAGAGGCCTCTTGGCCGGGGTGAATATGTTGGAACGCGGCGCGCGTAAATAGAAACGGCTGGAGGTACCGGGGGCGAAGCCCGCCCCGGCCCGGAGGCCGAGTTAAAAAAAATAATAATCCCCGTTCAGTCTCAATGGCGGGGTGCGGGCCGGCCCGGCGGCGAGTGCGGCGGGCAGCAGGCCTCTTGGACAGGTTGAGAGATAAAAAAATAATAATTCCCGTGCAGTCTCAATGGCGGGGTGCGGGCCGGGGAATAGGCCTCTTGGCCGGGGTGAATAGTGTTGGAACACGGCCCGCGGAAATAGTAGCGGCTGGAGGTACCGGGGGCGATGCCCGCCCCGGGCCGGCGGCCAAGTTAAAAAAATAAATAATCCCCGTTCAGTCTCAATGGCAGGGTGCGGGCCGGCCCGGCGGCGATTGCGGCGGGCAGCAGGCCTCTTGGACAGGTTGAGAGATAAAAAAAATAATAATTCCCATGCAGTCTCAATGGCGGGGTGCGGGCCGGGGAATAGGCCTCTTGGCCGGGGTGAATAGTGTTGGAACACGGCCCGCGGAAATAGTAGCGGCTGGAGGTACCGGGGGCGATGCCCGCCCCGGCCCGGCGGCCAAGTTAAAAAAATAAATAATCCCCGTTCAGTCTCAATGGCAGGGTGCGGGCCGGCCCGGCGGCGATTGCGGCGGGCAGCAGGCCTCTTGGACAGGTTGAGAGATAAAAAAATAATAATTCCCGTGCAGTCTCAATGGCGGGGTGCGGGCCGTTCCGGCGGACGAGTGTGGCCGGGGAAGAGGCCTCTTGGCCGGGGTGAATATGTTGGAACGCGGCGGGCGTAAATAGAAGCGGCTGGAGGTACCGGGGGCGAAGCCCGCCCCGGCCCGGAGGCCGAGTTAAAAAAAATAATAATCCCCGTTCCAGTCTCAATGGCGGGGTGCGGGCCGGCCCGGCGGCGAGTGCGGCGGGCAGCAGGCCTCTTGGACAGGTTGAGAGATAAAAAAATAATAATTCCCGTGCAGTCTCAATGGCGGGGTGCGGGCCGGGGAATAGGCCTCTTGGCCGGGGTGAATAGTGTTGGAATACGGCCCGCGGAAATAGTAGCGGCTGGAGGTACCGGGGGCGATGCCCGCCCTGGCCCGGCGGCCAAGTTAAAAAAATAAATAATCCCCGTTCAGTCTCAATGGCAGGGTGCGGGCCGGCCCGGCGGCGATTGCGGCGGGCAGCAGGCCTCTTGGACAGGTTGAGAGATACAAAAATAATAATTCCCATGCAGTCTCAATGGCGGGGTGCGGGCCGGGGAATAGGCCTCTTGGCCGGGGTGAATAGTGTTGGAACACGGCCCGCGGAAATAGTAGCGGCTGGAGGTACCGGGGGCGATGCCCGCCCCGGGCCGGCGGCCAAGTTAAAAAAATAAATAATCCCCGTTCAGTCTCAATGGCAGGGTGCGGGCCGGCCCGGCGGCGATTGCGGCGGGCAGCAGGCCTCTTGGACAGGTTGAGAGATAAAAAAATAATAATTTCCGTGCAGTCTCAATGGCGGGGTGCGGGCCGGCCCGGCGGACGAGTGTGGCCGGGGAAGAGGCCTCTTGGCCGGGGTGAATATGTTGGAACGCGGCGCGCGTAAATAGAAACGGCTGGAGGTACCGGGGGCGAAGCCCGCCCCGGCCCGGAGGCCGAGTTAAAAAAAATAATAATCCCCGTTCAGTCTCAATGGCGGGGTGCGGGCCGGCCCGGCGGCGAGTGCGGCGGGCAGCAGGCCTCTTGGACAGGTTGAGAGATAAAAAAATAATAATTCCCGTGCAGTCTCAATGGCGGGGTGCGGGCCGGGGAATAGGCCTCTTGGCCGGGGTGAATAGTGTTGGAACACGGCCCGCGGAAATAGTAGCGGCTGGAGGTACCGGGGGCGATGCCCGCCCCGGGCCGGCGGCCAAGTTAAAAAAATAAATAATCCCGTTCAGTCTCAATGGCAGGGTGCGGGCCGGCCCGGCGGCGATTGCGGCGGGCAGCAGTTCTCTTGGACAGGTTGAGAGATAAAAAAATAATAATTCCCGTGCAGTCTCAATGGCGGGGTGCGGGCCGGCCCGGCGGACGAGTATGGCCGGGGAAGAGGCCTCTTGGCCGGGGTGAATATGTTGGAACGCGGCGCGCGTAAATAGAAGCGGCTGGAGGTACCGGGGGCGAAGCCCGCCCCGGCCCGGCGGCCGAGTTAAAAAAAATAATAATCCCCGTTCAGTCTCAATGGCGGGGTGCGGGCCGGCCCGGCGGCGAGTGCGGCGGGCAGCAGGCCTCTTGGACAGGTTGAGAGATAAAAAAATAATAATTCCCATGCAGTCTCAATGGCGGGGTGCGGGCCGGGGAATAGGCCTCTTGGCCGGGGTGAATAGTGTTGGAACGCGGCCCGCGGAAATAGTAGCGGCTGGAGGTACCGGGGGCGATGCCCGCCCCGGCCCGGCGGCCAAGTTAAAAAAATAAACAATCCCCGTTCAGTCTCAATGGCAGGGTGCGGGCCGGCCCGGCGGCGATTGCGACGGGCAGCAGGCCTCTTGGACAGGTTGAGAGATAAAAAAATAATAATTCCCATGCAGTCTCAATGGCGGGGTGCGTGCTGGCCCGGCGGTGAGTCCGGCGGGCAGCAGGCCTCTTGGACAGGTTGAGAGATAAAAAAATAATAATTCCCGTGCAGTCTCAATGGCAGGGTGCGGGCCGGCCCGGCGGCCGCGTGTGGCCGGGGAATAGGCCTCTTGGCCGGGGTGAATAGTGTTGGAACGCGGCCCGCGGAAATAGTAGCGGCTGGAGGTACCGGGGGCGAAGCCCGCCCCGGCCCGGCGGCCGAGTTAAAAAAAATAATAATCCCGTTCAGTCTCAATGGCGGGGTGCGGGCCGGCCCGGCGGCGATTGCGGCGGGCAGCAGGCCTCTTGGACAGATTGAGAGATAAAAAAATAATAATTCCCATGCAGTCTCAATGGCGGGGTGCGGGCCGGCCCGGCGGCGAGTGCGGCGGGCAGCAGGCCTCTTGGACAGGTTGAGAGATAAAAAAATAATAATTCCCGTGCAGTTTCAATGGCGGGGTGCGGGCCGGGGAATAGGCCTCTTGGCCGGGGTGAATAGTGTTGGAACGCGGCCCGCGGAAATAGGAGCGGCTGGAGGTACCGGGGGTGATGCCCGCCCCGGCCCGGCGGCCAAGTTAAAAAAATAATAATTCCCTGTTCAGTCTCAATGGCGGGGTGCGGGCCGGCCCAGCGGCGATTGCGGCGGGCAGCATGCCTCTTGGACAGGTTGAGAGATAAAAAAATAATAATCCCGTTCAGTCTCAATGGCGGGGTGCGGGCCGGCCCGGCGGCGATTGCGGCGGGCAGCAGGCCTCTTGGACAGATTGAGAGATAAAGAAATAATAATTCCCATGCAGTCTCAATGGCGGGGTGCGGGCCGGCCCGGCGGCGAGTGCGGCGGGCCGGCCCGGCGGCGAGTGCGGCGGGCAGCAGGCCTCTTGGACAGGTTGAGAGATAAAAAAATAATAATTCCCGTGCAGTTTCAATGGCGGGGTGCGGGCCGGGGAATAGGCCTCTTGGCCGGGGTGAATAGTGTTGGAACGCGGCCCGCGGAAATAGTAGCGGCTGGAGGTACCGGGGGTGATGCCCGCCCCGGCCCGGCGGCCAAGTTAAAAAAATAATAATCCCCGTTCAGTCTCAATGGCGGGGTGCGGGCCGGCCCAGCGGCGATTGCGGCGGGCAGCATGCCTCTTGGACAGGTTGAGAGATAAAAAAATAATAATTCCCATGCAGTCTCAATGGCGGGGTGCGGGCCGGCCCGGCGGCGAGTGCGGCGGGCAGCAGGCCTCTTGGACAGGTTGAGAGATAAAAAAATAATAAATCCCGTGCAGTCTCAATGGCGGGGTGCGGGCCTGCCCGGCGGCGAGTGCGGCGGGCAGCAGGCCTCTTGGACAGGTTGAGAGATAAAAAAATAATAATTCCCGTGCAGTCTCAATGGCGGGGTGCGGGCCGGGGAATAGGCCTCTTGGCCGGGGTGAATAGTGTTGGAACGCGGCCCGCGGAAATAGTAGCGGCTGGAGGTACCGGGGGTGATGCCCGCCCCGGCCCGGCGGCCAAGTTAAAAAAATAATAATCCCCGTTCAGTCTCAATGGCGGGGTGCGGGCCGGCCCAGCGGCGATTGCGGCGGGCAGCATGCCTCTTGGACAGGTTGAGAGATAAAAAAATAATAATTCCCGTGCAGTCTCAATGGCGGGGTGCGGGCCTGCCCGGCGGCGAGTGCGGCGGGCAGCAGGCCTCTTGGACAGGTTGAGAGATAAAAAAATAATAATTCCCGTGCAGTCTCAATGGCGGGGTGCGGGCCGGCCCGGCGGACCAGTGTGGCCGGGGAAGAGGCCTCTTGGCCGGGGTGAATATGTTGGAACGCGGCGCGCGTAAATAGAAGCGGCTGGAGGTACCGGGGGCGAAGCCCGCCCCGGCCCGGAGGCCGAGTTAAAAAAAATAATAATCCCCGTTCAGTCTCAATGGCGGGGTGCGGGCCGGCCCGGCGGCGAGTGCGGCGGGCAGCAGGCCTCTTGGACAGGTTGAGAGATAAAAAAAAAATAATTCCCGTGCAGTCTCAATGGCGGGGTGCGGGCCGGGGAATAGGCCTCTTGGCCGGGGTGAATAGTGTTGGAACACGGCCCGCGGATATAGTAGCGGCTGGAGGTACCGGGGGCGATGCCCGCCCCGGGCCGGCGGCCAAGTTAAAAAAATAAATAATCCCCGTTCAGTCTCAATGGCAGGGTGCGGGCCGGCCCGGCGGCGATTCGGCGGGCAGCAGGCCTCTTGGACAGGTTGAGAGATAAAAAAATAATAATTCCCGTGCAGTCTCAATGGCGGGGTGCGGGCCGGCCCGGCGGACGAGTGTGGCCGGGGAAGAGGCCTCTTGGCCGGGGTGAATATGTTGGAACGCGGCGCGCGTAAATAGAAGCGGCTGGAGGTACCGGGGGCGAAGCCCGCCCCGACCCGGAGGCCGAGTTAAAAAAAATAATAATCCCCGTTCAGTCTCAATGGCGGGGTGCGGGCCGGCCCGGCGGCGAGTGCGGCGGGCAGAAGGCGTCTTGGACAGGTTGAGAGATAAAAAAATAATAATTCCCGTGCAGTCTCATTGGCGGGGTGCGGGCCGGGGAATAGGCCTCTTGGCCGGGGTGAATAGTGTTGGAACACGGCCCGCGGAAATAGTAGCGGCTGGAGGTACCGGGGGCGATGCCCGCCCCGGGCCGGCGGCCAAGTTAAAAAAATAAATAATCCCGTTCAGTCTCAATGGCAGGGTGCGGGCCGGCCCGGCGGCGATTGCGGCGGGCAGCAGTTCTCTTGGACAGGTTGAGAGATAAAAAAATAATAATTCCCATGCAGTCTCAATGGCGGGGTGCGGGCCGGCCCGGCGGCGAGTGCGGCGGGCAGCAGGCCTCTTGGACAGGTTGAGAGATAAAAAAATAATAATTCCCGTGCAGTCTCAATGGCGGGGTGCGGGCCGGGGAATAGGTCTCTTGGCCGGGGTGAATAGTGTTGGAACACGGCCAGCGGAAATAGTAGCGGCTGGAGGTACCGGGGGCGATGCCCGCCCCGGGCCGGCGGCCAAGTTAAAAAAATAAATAATCCCATTCAGTCTCAATGGCAGGGTGCGGGCCGGCCCGGCGGCGATTGCGGCGGGCAGCAGTTCTCTTGGACAGGTTGAGAGATAAAAAAATAATAATTCCCATGCAGTCTCAATGGCGGGGTGCGGGCCGGCCCGGCGGCGAGTGCGGCGGGCAGCAGGCCTCTTGGACAGGTTGAGAGATAAAAAAATAATAATTCCCGTGCAGTCTCAATGGCGGGGTGCGGGCCGGCCCGGCGGACGAGTATGGCCGGGGAAGAGGCCTCTTGGCCGGGGTGAATATGTTGGAACGCGGCGCGCGTAAATAGAAGCGGCTGGAGGTACCGGGGGCGAAGCCCGCCCCGGCCCGGCGGCCGAGTTAAAAAAAATAATAATCCCCGTTCAGTCTCAATGGCTGGGTGCGGGCCGGCCCGGCGGCGAGTGCGGCGGGCAGCAGGCCTCTTGGACAGGTTGAGAGATAAAAAAATAATAATTCCCATGCAGTCTCAATGGCGGGGTGCGGGCCGGGGAATAGGCCTCTTGGCCGGGGTGAATAGTGTTGGAACGCGGCCCGCGGAAATAGTAGCGGCTGGAGGTACCGGGGGCGAAGCCCGCCCCGGCCCGGCGGCCAAGTTAAAAAAATAAATAATCCCCGTTCAGTCTCAATGGCAGGGTGCGGGCCGGCCCGGCGGCGAGTGCGGCGGGCAGCAGGCCTCTTGGACAGATTGAGAGATAAAAAAATAATAATTCCCATGCAGTCTCAATGGCGGGGTGCGTGCTGGCCCGGCGGTGAGTCCGGCGGGCAGCAGGCCTCTTGGACAGGTTGAGAGATAAAAAAATAATAATTCCCGTGCAGTCTCAATGGCAGGGTGCGGGCCGGCCCGGCGGCCGCGTGTGGCCGGGGAATAGGTCTCTTGGCCGGGGTGAATAGTGTTGGAACGCGGCCCGCGGAAATAGTAGCGGCTGGAGGTACCGGGGGCGAAGCCCGCCCCGGCCCGGCGGCCAAGTTAAAAAAATAAATAATCCCCGTTCAGTCTCAATGGCAGGGTGCGGGCCGGCCCGGCGGCGAGTGCGGCGGGCAGCAGGCCTCTTGGACAGATTGAGAGATAAAAAAATAATAATTCCCATGCAGTCTCAATGGCGGGGTGCGGGCCGGCCCGGCGGCGAGTGCGGCGGGCAGCAGGCCTCTTGGACAGGTTGAGAGATAAAAAAATAATAATTCCCGTGCAGTTTCAATGGCGGGGTGCGGGCCGGGGAATAGGCCTCTTGGCCGGGGTGAATAGTGTTGGAACGCGGCCCGCGGAAATAGTAGCGGCTGGAGGTACCGGGGGTGATGCCCGCCCCGGCCCGGCGGCCAAGTTAAAAAAAAAAATAATCCCCGTTCAGTCTCAATGGCGGGGTGCGGGCCGGCCCAGCGGCGATTGCGGCGGGCAGCATGCCTCTTGGACAGGTTGAGAGATAAAAAAATAATAATTCCCATGCAGTCTCAATGGCGGGGTGCGGGCCGGCCCGGCGGCGAGTGCGGCGGGCAGCAGGCCTCTTGGACAGGTTGAGAGATAAAAAAATAATAATTCCCATGCAGTCTCAATGGCGGGGTGCGGGCCGGGGAATAGGCCTCTTGGCCGGGGTGAATAGTGTTGGAACGCGGCCCGCGGAAATAGTAGCGGCTGGAGGTACCGGGGGCGATGCCCGCCCCGGCCCGGCGGCCAAGTTAAAAAAATAAACAATCCCCGTTCAGTCTCAATGGCAGGGTGCGGGCCGGCCCGGCGGCGATTGCGGCGGGCAGCAGGCCTCTTGGACAGGTTGAGAGATAAAAAAATAATAATTCCCATGCAGTCTCAATGGCGGGGTGCGGGCTGGCCCGGCGGTGAGTCCGGCGGGCAGCAGGCCTCTTGGACAGGTTGAGAGATAAAAAAATAATAATTCCCGTGCAGTCTCAATGGCGGGGTGCGGGCCTGCCCGGCGGCGATTGCGGCGGGCAGCAGGCCTCTTGGACAGGTTGAGAGATAAAAAAATAATAATTCCCGTTCAGTCTCAATGGCAGGGTGCGGGCCGGCCCGGCGGCGATTGCGGCGGGCAGCAGGCCTCTTGGACAGGTTGAGAGATAAAAAAATAATAATTCCCGTGCAGTTTCAATGGCGGGGTGCGGGCCGGGGAATAGGCCTCTTGGCCGGGGTGAATAGTGTTGGAACGCGGCCCGCGGAAATAGTAGCGGCTGGAGGTACCGGGGGTGATGCCCGCCCCGGCCCGGCGGCCAAGTTAAAAAAAAAAAAAATCCCCGTTCAGTCTCAATGGCGGGGTGCGGGCCGGCCCAGCGGCGATTGCGGCGGGCAGCATGCCTCTTGGACAGGTTGAGAGATAAAAAAATAATAATTCCCATGCAGTCTCAATGGCGGGGTGCGGGCCGGCCCGGCGGCGAGTGCGGCGGGCAGCAGGCCTCTTGGACAGGTTGAGAGATAAAAAAATAATAATTCCCATGCAGTCTCAATGGCGGGGTGCGGGCCGGGGAATAGGCCTCTTGGCCGGGGTGAATAGTGTTGGAACACGCCCCGCGGAAATAGTAGCGGCTGGAGGTACCGGGGGCGATGCCCGCCCCGGGCCGGCGGCCAAGTTAAAAAAATAAATAATCCCCGTTCAGTCTCAATGGCAGGGTGCGGGCCGGCCCGGCGGCGATTGCGGCGGGCAGCAGGCCTCTTGGACAGGTTGAGAGATAAAAAAATAATAATTCCCATGCAGTCTCAATGGCGGGGTGCGGGCCGGGGAATAGGCCTCTTGGCCGGGGTGAATAGTGTTGGAACACGGCCCGCGGAAATAGTAGCGGCTGGAGGTACCGGGGGCGATGCCCGCCCCGGGCCGGCGGCCAAGTTAAAAAAATAAATAATCCCCGTTCAGTCTCAATGGCAGGGTGCGGGCCGGGGAATAGGCCTCTTGGCCGGGGTGAATAGTGTTGGAACACGGCCCGCGGAAATAGTAGCGGCTGGAGGTACCGGGGGCCAAGTTAAAAAAATAAATAATCCCCGTTCAGTCTCAATGGCAGGGTGCGGGCCGGCCCGGCGGCGATTGCGGCGGGCAGCAGGCCTCTTGGACAGATTGAGAGATAAAAAAATAATAATTCCCATGCGGTCTCAATGGCGGGGTGCGGGCCGGCCCGGCGGCGAGTGCGGCGGGCAGCAGGCCTCTTGGACAGGTTGAGAGATAAAAAAATAATAATTCCCGTGCAGTCTCAATGGCGGGGTGCGGGCCGGCCCGGCGGACGAGTGTGGCCAGTGAAGAGGCCTCTTGGCCGGGGTGAATAGTGTTGGAACGCGGCCCGCGGAAATAGTAGCGGCTGGAGGTACCGGGGGCGATGCCCGCCCCGGCCCGGCGGCCGAGTTAAAAAAAATAGTAATCCCCGTTCAGTCTCAATGACGGGGTGCGGGCCGGCCCGGCGGCGATTGCGGCGGGCAGCAGGCCTCTTGGACAGGTTGAGAGATAAAAAAATAATAATTCCCGTGCAGTCTCAATGGCGGGGTGCGGGCCGGCCCGGCGGCGAGTGCGGCGGGCAGCAGGCCTCTTGGACAGGTTGAGAGATAAAAAAATAATAATTCCCGTGCAGTCTCAATGGCAGGGTGCGGGCCGGCCCGGCGGCGATTGCGGCGGGCAGCAGGCCTCTTGGACAGGTTGAGAGATAAAAAAATAATAATTCCCGTGCAGTCTCAATGGCGTAGTGCGGGCCGGCCCGGCGGACGAGTGTGGCCGGGGAAGAGGCCTCTTGGCCGGGGTGAATATGTTGGAACGCGGCGCGCGTAAATAGAAGTGGCTGGAGGTACCGGGGGCGAAGCCCGCCCCGGCCCGGAGGCCGAGTTAAAAAAAATAATAATCCCCGTTCAGTCTCAATGGCGGGGTGCGGGCCGGCCCGGCGGCGAGTGCGGCGGGCAGCAGGCCTCTTGGACAGGTTGAGAGATACAAAAATAATAATTCCCATGCAGTCTCAATGGCGGGGTGCGGGCCGGGGAATAGGCCTCTTGGCCGGGGTGAATAGTGTTGGAACACGGCCCGCGGAAATAGTAGCGGCTGGAGGTACCGGGGGCGATGCCCGCCCCGGGCCGGCGGCCAAGTTAAAAAAATAAATAATCCCCGTTCAGTCTCAATGGCAGGGTGCGGGCCGGCCCGGCGGCGATTGCGGCGGGCAGCAGGCCTCTTGGACAGGTTGAGAGATAAAAAAATAATAATTTCCGTGCAGTTTCAATGGCGGGGTGCGGGCCGGCCCGGCGGACGAGTGTGGCCGGGGAAGAGGCCTCTTGGCCGGGGTGAATATGTTGGAACGCGGCGCGAGTAAATAGAAACGGCTGGAGGTACCGGGGGCGAAGCCCGCCCCGGCCCGGAGGCCGAGTTAAAAAAAATAATAATCCCCATTCAGTCTCAATGGCGGGGTGCGGGCCGGCCCGGCGGCGAGTGCGGCGGGCAGCAGGCCTCTTGGACAGGTTGAGAGATAAAAAAATAATAATTCCCGTGCAGTCTCAATGGCGGGGTGCGGGCCGGGGAATAGGCCTCTTGGCCGGGGTGAATAGTGTTGGAACACGGCCCGCGGAAATAGTAGCGGCTGGAGGTACCGGGGGCGATGCCCGCCCCGGGCCGGCGGCCAAGTTAAAAAAATAAATAATCCCCGTTCAGTCTCAATGGCAGGGTGCGGGCCGGCCCGGCGGCGATTGCGGCGGGCAGCAGGCCTCTTGGACAGGTTGAGAGATAAAAAAAATAATAATTCCCATGCAGTCTCAATGGCGGGGTGCGGGCCGGGGAATAGGCCTCTTGGCCGGGGTGAATAGTGTTGGAACACGGCCCGCGGAAATAGTAGCGGCTGGAGGTACCGGGGGCGATGCCCGCCCCGGCCCGGCGGCCAAGTTAAAAAAATAAATAATCCCCGTTCAGTCTCAATGGCAGGGTGCGGGCCGGCCCGGCGGCGATTGCGGCGGGCAGCAGGCCTCTTGGACAGGTTGAGAGATAAAAAAATAATAATTCCCGTGCAGTCTCAATGGCGGGGTGCGGGCCGTTCCGGCGGACGAGTGTGGCCGGGGAAGAGGCCTCTTGGCCGGGGTGAATATGTTGGAACGCGGCGGGCGTAAATAGAAGCGGCTGGAGGTACCGGGGGCGAAGCCCGCCCCGGCCCGGAGGCCGAGTTAAAAAAAATAATAATCCCCGTTCCAGTCTCAATGGCGGGGTGCGGGCCGGCCCGGCGGCGAGTGCGGCGGGCAGCAGGCCTCTTGGACAGGTTGAGAGATAAAAAAATAATAATTCCCGTGCAGTCTCAATGGCGGGGTGCGGGCCGGGGAATAGGCCTCTTGGCCGGGGTGAATAGTGTTGGAATACGGCCCGCGGAAATAGTAGCGGCTGGAGGTACCGGGGGCGATGCCCGCCCTGGCCCGGCGGCCAAGTTAAAAAAATAAATAATCCCCGTTCAGTCTCAATGGCAGGGTGCGGGCCGGCCCGGCGGCGATTGCGGCGGGCAGCAGGCCTCTTGGACAGGTTGAGAGATACAAAAATAATAATTCCCATGCAGTCTCAATGGCGGGGTGCGGGCCGGGGAATAGGCCTCTTGGCCGGGGTGAATAGTGTTGGAACACGGCCCGCGGAAATAGTAGCGGCTGGAGGTACCGGGGGCGATGCCCGCCCCGGGCCGGCGGCCAAGTTAAAAAAATAAATAATCCCCGTTCAGTCTCAATGGCAGGGTGCGGGCCGGCCCGGCGGCGATTGCGGCGGGCAGCAGGCCTCTTGGACAGGTTGAGAGATAAAAAAATAATAATTTCCGTGCAGTCTCAATGGCGGGGTGCGGGCCGGCCCGGCGGACGAGTGTGGCCGGGGAAGAGGCCTCTTGGCCGGGGTGAATATGTTGGAACGCGGCGCGCGTAAATAGAAACGGCTGGAGGTACCGGGGGCGAAGCCCGCCCCGGCCCGGAGGCCGAGTTAAAAAAAATAATAATCCCCGTTCAGTCTCAATGGCGGGGTGCGGGCCGGCCCGGCGGCGAGTGCGGCGGGCAGCAGGCCTCTTGGACAGGTTGAGAGATAAAAAAATAATAATTCCCGTGCAGTCTCAATGGCGGGGTGCGGGCCGGGGAATAGGCCTCTTGGCCGGGGTGAATAGTGTTGGAACACGGCCCGCGGAAATAGTAGCGGCTGGAGGTACCGGGGGCGATGCCCGCCCCGGGCCGGCGGCCAAGTTAAAAAAATAAATAATCCCGTTCAGTCTCAATGGCAGGGTGCGGGCCGGCCCGGCGGCGATTGCGGCGGGCAGCAGTTCTCTTGGACAGGTTGAGAGATAAAAAAATAATAATTCCCGTGCAGTCTCAATGGCGGGGTGCGGGCCGGCCCGGCGGACGAGTATGGCGGGGGAAGAGGCCTCTTGGCCGGGGTGAATATGTTGGAACGCGGCGCGCGTAAATAGAAGCGGCTGGAGGTACCGGGGGCGAAGCCCGCCCCGGCCCGGCGGCCGAGTTAAAAAAAATAATAATCCCCGTTCAGTCTCAATGGCGGGGTGCGGGCCGGCCCGGCGGCGAGTGCGGCGGGCAGCAGGCCTCTTGGACAGGTTGAGAGATAAAAAAATAATAATTCCCATGCAGTCTCAATGGCGGGGTGCGGGCCGGGGAATAGGCCTCTTGGCCGGGGTGAATAGTGTTGGAACGCGGCCCGCGGAAATAGTAGCGGCTGGAGGTACCGGGGGCGATGCCCGCCCCGGCCCGGCGGCCAAGTTAAAAAAATAAACAATCCCCGTTCAGTCTCAATGGCAGGGTGCGGGCCGGCCCGGCGGCGATTGCGACGGGCAGCAGGCCTCTTGGACAGGTTGAGAGATAAAAAAATAATAATTCCCATGCAGTCTCAATGGCGGGGTGCGTGCTGGCCCGGCGGTGAGTCCGGCGGGCAGCAGGCCTCTTGGACAGGTTGAGAGATAAAAAAATAATAATTCCCGTGCAGTCTCAATGGCAGGGTGCGGGCCGGCCCGGCGGCCGCGTGTGGCCGGGGAATAGGCCTCTTGGCCGGGGTGAATAGTGTTGGAACGCGGCCCGCGGAAATAGTAGCGGCTGGAGGTACCGGGGGCGAAGCCCGCCCCGGCCCGGCGGCCGAGTTAAAAAAAATAATAATCCCGTTCAGTCTCAATGGCGGGGTGCGGGCCGGCCCGGCGGCGATTGCGGCGGGCAGCAGGCCTCTTGGACAGATTGAGAGATAAAAAAATAATAATTCCCATGCAGTCTCAATGGCGGGGTGCGGGCCGGCCCGGCGGCGAGTGCGGCGGGCAGCAGGCCTCTTGGACAGGTTGAGAGATAAAAAAATAATAATTCCCGTGCAGTTTCAATGGCGGGGTGCGGGCCGGGGAATAGGCCTCTTGGCCGGGGTGAATAGTGTTGGAACGCGGCCCGCGGAAATAGGAGCGGCTGGAGGTACCGGGGGTGATGCCCGCCCCGGCCCGGCGGCCAAGTTAAAAAAATAATAATTCCCTGTTCAGTCTCAATGGCGGGGTGCGGGCCGGCCCAGCGGCGATTGCGGCGGGCAGCATGCCTCTTGGACAGGTTGAGAGATAAAAAAATAATAATCCCGTTCAGTCTCAATGGCGGGGTGCGGGCCGGCCCGGCGGCGATTGCGGCGGGCAGCAGGCCTCTTGGACAGATTGAGAGATAAAGAAATAATAATTCCCATGCAGTCTCAATGGCGGGGTGCGGGCCGGCCCGGCGGCGAGTGCGGCGGGCCGGCCCGGCGGCGAGTGCGGCGGGCAGCAGGCCTCTTGGACAGGTTGAGAGATAAAAAAATAATAATTCCCGTGCAGTTTCAATGGCGGGGTGCGGGCCGGGGAATAGGCCTCTTGGCCGGGGTGAATAGTGTTGGAACGCGGCCCGCGGAAATAGTAGCGGCTGGAGGTACCGGGGGTGATGCCCGCCCCGGCCCGGCGGCCAAGTTAAAAAAATAATAATCCCCGTTCAGTCTCAATGGCGGGGTGCGGGCCGGCCCAGCGGCGATTGCGGCGGGCAGCATGCCTCTTGGACAGGTTGAGAGATAAAAAAATAATAATTCCCATGCAGTCTCAATGGCGGGGTGCGGGCCGGCCCGGCGGCGAGTGCGGCGGGCAGCAGGCCTCTTGGACAGGTTGAGAGATAAAAAAATAATAAATCCCGTGCAGTCTCAATGGCGGGGTGCGGGCCTGCCCGGCGGCGAGTGCGGCGGGCAGCAGGCCTCTTGGACAGGTTGAGAGATAAAAAAATAATAATTCCCGTGCAGTCTCAATGGCGGGGTGCGGGCCGGGGAATAGGCCTCTTGGCCGGGGTGAATAGTGTTGGAACGCGGCCCGCGGAAATAGTAGCGGCTGGAGGTACCGGGGGCGATGCCCGCCCCGGCCCGGCGGCCAAGTTAAAAAAATAAACAATCCCCGTTCAGTCTCAATGGCAGGGTGCGGGCCGGCCCGGCGGCGATTGCGGCGGGCAGCAGGCCTCTTGGACAGGTTGAGAGATAAAAAAATAATAATCCCGTTCAGTCTCAATGGCGGGGTGCGGGCCGGCCCGGCGGCGATTGCGGCGGGCAGCAGGCCTCTTGGACAGATTGAGAGATAAAAAAATAATAATTCCCATGCAGTCTCAATGGCGGGGTGCGGGCCGGCCCGGCGGCGAGTGCGGCGGGCAGCAGGCCTCTTGGACAGGTTGAGAGATAAAAAAATAATAATTCCCGTGCAGTTTCAATGGCGGGGTGCGGGCCGGGGAATAGGCCTCTTGGCCGGGGTGAATAGTGTTGGAACGCGGCCCGCGGAAATAGTAGCGGCTGGAGGTACCGGGGGTGATGCCCGCCCCGGCCCGGCGGCCAAGTTAAAAAAATAATAATCCCCGTTCAGTCTCAATGGCGGGGTGCGGGCCGGCCCAGCGGCGATTGCGGCGGGCAGCATGCCTCTTGGACAGGTTGAGAGATAAAAAAATAATAATTCCCGTGCAGTCTCAATGGCGGGGTGCGGGCCTGCCCGGCGGCGAGTGCGGCGGGCAGCAGGCCTCTTGGACAGGTTGAGAGATAAAAAAATAATAATTCCCGTGCAGTCTCAATGGCGGGGTGCGGGCCTGCCCGGCGGCGAGTGCGGCGGGCAGCAGGCCTCTTGGACAGGTTGAGAGATAAAAAAATAATAATTCCCGTGCAGTCTCAATGGCGGGGTGCGGGCCTGCCCGGCGGCGAGTGCGGCGGGCAGCAGGCCTCTTGGACAGGTTGAGAGATAAAAAAATAATAATTCCCGTGCAGTCTCAATGGCGGGGTGCGGGCCGGCCCGGCGGACCAGTGTGGCCGGGGAAGAGGCCTCTTGGCCGGGGTGAATATGTTGGAACGCGGCGCGCGTAAATAGAAGCGGCTGGAGGTACCGGGGGCGAAGCCCGCCCCGGCCCGGAGGCCGAGTTAAAAAAAATAATAATCCCCGTTCAGTCTCAATGGCGGGGTGCGGGCCGGCCCGGCGGCGAGTGCGGCGGGCAGCAGGCCTCTTGGACAGGTTGAGAGATAAAAAAAAAATAATTCCCGTGCAGTCTCAATGGCGGGGTGCGGGCCGGGGAATAGGCCTCTTGGCCGGGGTGAATAGTGTTGGAACACGGCCCGCGGATATAGTAGCGGCTGGAGGTACCGGGGGCGATGCCCGCCCCGGGCCGGCGGCCAAGTTAAAAAAATAAATAATCCCCGTTCAGTCTCAATGGCAGGGTGCGGGCCGGCCCGGCGGCGATTCGGCGGGCAGCAGGCCTCTTGGACAGGTTGAGAGATAAAAAAATAATAATTCCCGTGCAGTCTCAATGGCGGGGTGCGGGCCGGCCCGGCGGACGAGTGTGGCCGGGGAAGAGGCCTCTTGGCCGGGGTGAATATGTTGGAACGCGGCGCGCGTAAATAGAAGCGGCTGGAGGTACCGGGGGCGAAGCCCGCCCCGGCCCGGAGGCCGAGTTAAAAAAAATAATAATCCCCGTTCAGTCTCAATGGCGGGGTGCGGGCCGGCCCGGCGGCGAGTGCGGCGGGCAGAAGGCGTCTTGGACAGGTTGAGAGATAAAAAAATAATAATTCCCGTGCAGTCTCATTGGCGGGGTGCGGGCCGGGGAATAGGCCTCTTGGCCGGGGTGAATAGTGTTGGAACACGGCCCGCGGAAATAGTAGCGGCTGGAGGTACCGGGGGCGATGCCCGCCCCGGGCCGGCGGCCAAGTTAAAAAAATAAATAATCCCGTTCAGTCTCAATGGCAGGGTGCGGGCCGGCCCGGCGGCGATTGCGGCGGGCAGCAGTTCTCTTGGACAGGTTGAGAGATAAAAAAATAATAATTCCCATGCAGTCTCAATGGCGGGGTGCGGGCCGGCCCGGCGGCGAGTGCGGCGGGCAGCAGGCCTCTTGGACAGGTTGAGAGATAAAAAAATAATAATTCCCGTGCAGTCTCAATGGCGGGGTGCGGGCCGGGGAATAGGTCTCTTGGCCGGGGTGAATAGTGTTGGAACACGGCCAGCGGAAATAGTAGCGGCTGGAGGTACCGGGGGCGATGCCCGCCCCGGGCCGGCGGCCAAGTTAAAAAAATAAATAATCCCATTCAGTCTCAATGGCAGGGTGCGGGCCGGCCCGGCGGCGATTGCGGCGGGCAGCAGTTCTCTTGGACAGGTTGAGAGATAAAAAAATAATAATTCCCATGCAGTCTCAATGGCGGGGTGCGGGCCGGCCCGGCGGCGAGTGCGGCGGGCAGCAGGCCTCTTGGACAGGTTGAGAGATAAAAAAATAATAATTCCCGTGCAGTCTCAATGGCGGGGTGCGGGCCGCCCCGGCGGACGAGTATGGCCGGGGAAGAGGCCTCTTGGCCGGGGTGAATATGTTGGAACGCGGCGCGCGTAAATAGAAGCGGCTGGAGGTACCGGGGGCGAAGCCCGCCCCGGCCCGGCGGCCGAGTTAAAAAAAATAATAATCCCCGTTCAGTCTCAATGGCTGGGTGCGGGCCGGCCCGGCGGCGAGTGCGGCGGGCAGCAGGCCTCTTGGACAGGTTGAGAGATAAAAAAATAATAATTCCCATGCAGTCTCAATGGCGGGGTGCGGGCCGGGGAATAGGCCTCTTGGCCGGGGTGAATAGTGTTGGAACGCGGCCCGCGGAAATAGTAGCGGCTGGAGGTACCGGGGGCGATGCCCGCCCCGGCCCGGCGGCCAAGTTAAAAAAATAAACAATCCCCGTTCAGTCTCAATGGCAGGGTGCGGGCCGGCCCGGCGGCGATTGCGGCGGGCAGCAGGCCTCTTGGACAGGTTGAGAGATAAAAAAATAATAATTCCCATGCAGTCTCAATGGCGGGGTGCGTGCTGGCCCGGCGGTGAGTCCGGCGGGCAGCAGGCCTCTTGGACAGGTTGAGAGATAAAAAAATAATAATTCCCGTGCAGTCTCAATGGCAGGGTGCGGGCCGGCCCGGCGGCCGCGTGTGGCCGGGGAATAGGTCTCTTGGCCGGGGTGAATAGTGTTGGAACGCGGCCCGCGGAAATAGTAGCGGCTGGAGGTACCGGGGGCGAAGCCCGCCCCGGCCCGGCGGCCAAGTTAAAAAAATAAATAATCCCCGTTCAGTCTCAATGGCAGGGTGCGGGCCGGCCCGGCGGCGAGTGCGGCGGGCAGCAGGCCTCTTGGACAGATTGAGAGATAAAAAAATAATAATTCCCATGCAGTCTCAATGGCGGGGTGCGGGCCGGCCCGGCGGCGAGTGCGGCGGGCAGCAGGCCTCTTGGACAGGTTGAGAGATAAAAAAATAATAATTCCCGTGCAGTTTCAATGGCGGGGTGCGGGCCGGGGAATAGGCCTCTTGGCCGGGGTGAATAGTGTTGGAACGCGGCCCGCGGAAATAGTAGCGGCTGGAGGTACCGGGGGTGATGCCCGCCCCGGCCCGGCGGCCAAGTTAAAAAAAAAAATAATGCCCGTTCAGTCTCAATGGCGGGGTGCGGGCCGGCCCAGCGGCGATTGCGGCGGGCAGCATGCCTCTTGGACAGGTTGAGAGATAAAAAAATAATAATTCCCATGCAGTCTCAATGGCGGGGTGCGGGCCGGCCCGGCGGCGAGTGCGGCGGGCAGCAGGCCTCTTGGACAGGTTGAGAGATAAAAAAATAATAATTCCCATGCAGTCTCAATGGCGGGGTGCGGGCCGGGGAATAGGCCTCTTGGCCGGGGTGAATAGTGTTGGAACGCGGCCCGCGGAAATAGTAGCGGCTGGAGGTACCGGGGGCGATGCCCGCCCCGGCCCGGCGGCCAAGTTAAAAAAATAAACAATCCCCGTTCAGTCTCAATGGCAGGGTGCGGGCCGGCCCGGCGGCGATTGCGGCGGGCAGCAGGCCTCTTGGACAGGTTGAGAGATAAAAAAATAATAATTCCCATGCAGTCTCAATGGCGGGGTGCGGGCTGGCCCGGCGGTGAGTCCGGCGGGCAGCAGGCCTCTTGGACAGGTTGAGAGATAAAAAAATAATAATTCCCGTGCAGTCTCAATGGCGGGGTGCGGGCCTGCCCGGCGGCGATTGCGGCGGGCAGCAGGCCTCTTGGACAGGTTGAGAGATAAAAAAATAATAATTCCCATGCAGTCTCAATGGCGGGGTGCGGGCCGGGGAATAGGCCTCTTGGCCGGGGTGAATAGTGTTGGAACACGCCCCGCGGAAATAGTAGCGGCTGGAGGTACCGGGGGCGATGCCCGCCCCGGGCCGGCGGCCAAGTTAAAAAAATAAATAATCCCCGTTCAGTCTCAATGGCAGGGTGCGGGCCGGCCCGGCGGCGATTGCGGCGGGCAGCAGGCCTCTTGGACAGGTTGAGAGATAAAAAAATAATAATTCCCATGCAGTCTCAATGGCGGGGTGCGGGCCGGGGAATAGGCCTCTTGGCCGGGGTGAATAGTGTTGGAACACGGCCCGCGGAAATAGTAGCGGCTGGAGGTACCGGGGGCGATGCCCGCCCCGGGCCGGCGGCCAAGTTAAAAAAATAAATAATCCCCGTTCAGTCTCAATGGCAGGGTGCGGGCCGGGGAATAGGCCTCTTGGCCGGGGTGAATAGTGTTGGAACACGGCCCGCGGAAATAGTAGCGGCTGGAGGTACCGGGGGCCAAGTTAAAAAAATAAATAATCCCCGTTCAGTCTCAATGGCAGGGTGCGGGCCGGCCCAGCGGCGATTGCGGCGGGCAGCAGGCCTCTTGGACAGATTGAGAGATAAAAAAATAATAATTCCCATGCGGTCTCAATGGCGGGGTGCGGGCCGGCCCGGCGGCGAGTGCGGCGGGCAGCAGGCCTCTTGGACAGGTTGAGAGATAAAAAAATAATAATTCCCGTGCAGTCTCAATGGCGGGGTGCGGGCCGGCCCGGCGGACGAGTGTGGCCAGTGAAGAGGCCTCTTGGCCGGGGTGAATAGTGTTGGAACGCGGCCCGCGGAAATAGTAGCGGCTGGAGGTACCGGGGGCGATGCCCGCCCCGGCCCGGCGGCCGAGTTAAAAAAAATAGTAATCCCCGTTCAGTCTCAATGACGGGGTGCGGGCCGGCCCGGCGGCGATTGCGGCGGGCAGCAGGCCTCTTGGACAGGTTGAGAGATAAAAAAATAATAATTCCCGTGCAGTCTCAATGGCGGGGTGCGGGCCGGCCCGGCGGCGAGTGCGGCGGGCAGCAGGCCTCTTGGACAGGTTGAGAGATAAAAAAATAATAATTCCCGTGCAGTCTCAATGGCAGGGTGCGGGCCGGCCCGGCGGCGATTGCGGCGGGCAGCAGGCCTCTTGGACAGGTTGAGAGATAAAAAAATAATAATTCCCGTGCAGTCTCAATGGCGTAGTGCGGGCCGGCCCGGCGGACGAGTGTGGCCGGGGAAGAGGCCTCTTGGCCGGGGTGAATATGTTGGAACGCGGCGCGCGTAAATAGAAGCGGCTGGAGGTACCGGGGGCGAAGCCCGCCCCGGCCCGGAGGCCGAGTTAAAAAAAATAATAATCCCCGTTCAGTCTCAATGGCGGGGTGCGGGCCGGCCCGGCGGCGAGTTCGGCGGGCAGCAGGCCTCTTGGACAGGTTGAGAGATAAAAAAATAATAATTCCCGTGCAGTCTCAATGGCGGGGTGCGGGCCGGGGAATAGGCCTCTTGGCCGGGGTGAATAGTGTTGGAACACGGCCCGCGGAAATAGTAGCGGCTGGAGGTACCGGGGGCCAAGTTAAAAAAATAAATAATCCCCGTTCAGTCTCAATGGCAGGGTGCGGGCCGGCCCGGCGGCGATTGCGGCGGGCAGCAGGCCTCTTGGACAGGTTGAGAGATAAAAAAATAATAATTCCCGTGCAGTCTCAATGGCGGGGTGCGGGCCGGGGAATAGGCCTCTTGGCCGGGGTGAATAGTGTTGGAACACGGCCCGCGGAAATAGTAGCGGCTGGAGGTACCGGGGGCGATGCCCGCCCCGGGCCGGCGGCCAAGTTAAAAAAATAAATAATCCCCGTTCAGTCTCAATGGCAGGGTGCGGGCCGGCCCGGCGGCGATTGCGGCGGGCAGCAGGCCTCTTGGACAGGTTGAGAGATAAAAAAAATAATAATTCCCATGCAGTCTCAATGGCGGGGTGCGGGCCGGGGAATAGGCCTCTTGGCCGGGGTGAATAGTGTTGGAACACGGCCCGCGGAAATAGTAGCGGCTGGAGGTACCGGGGGCGATGCCCGCCCCGGCCCGGCGGCCAAGTTAAAAAAAGAAATAATCCCCGTTCAGTCTCAATGGCAGGGTGCGGGCCGGCCCGGCGGCGATTGCGGCGGGCAGCAGGCCTCTTGGACAGGTTGAGAGATAAAAAAATAATAATTCCCGTGCAGTCTCAATGGCGGGGTGCGGGCCGTTCCGGCGGACGAGTGTGGCCGGGGAAGAGGCCTCTTGGCCGGGGTGAATATGTTGGAACGCGGCGCGCGTAAATAGAAGCGGCTGGAGGTACCGGGGGCGAAGCCCGCCCCGGCCCGGAGGCCGAGTTAAAAAAAATAATAATCCCCGTTCCAGTCTCAATGGCGGGGTGCGGGCCGGCCCGGCGGCGAGTGCGGCGGGCAGCAGGCCTCTTGGACAGGTTGAGAGATAAAAAAATAATAATTCCCGTGCAGTCTCAATGGCGGGGTGCGGGCCGGGGAATAGGCCTCTTGGCCGGGGTGAATAGTGTTGGAATACGGCCCGCGGAAATAGTAGCGGCTGGAGGTACCGGGGGCGATGCCCGCCCTGGCCCGGCGGCCAAGTTAAAAAAATAAATAATCCCCGTTCAGTCTCAATGGCAGGGTGCGGGCCGGCCCGGCGGCGATTGCGGCGGGCAGCAGGCCTCTTGGACAGGTTGAGAGATACAAAAATAATAATTCCCATGCAGTCTCAATGGCGGGGTGCGGGCCGGGGAATAGGCCTCTTGGCCGGGGTGAATAGTGTTGGAACACGGCCCGCGGAAATAGTAGCGGCTGGAGGTACCGGGGGCGATGCCCGCCCTGGCCCGGCGGCCAAGTTAAAAAAATAAATAATCCCGTTCAGTCTCAATGGCGGGGTGCGGGCCGGCCCGGCGGCGAGTGCGGCGGGCAGCAGGCCTCTTGGACAGGTTGAGAGATAAAAAAATAATAATTCCCATGCAGTCTCAATGGCGGGGTGCGGGCCGGCCCGGCGGCGAGTGCGGCGGGCAGCAGGCCTCTTGGACAGGTTGAGAGATAAAAAAATAATAATTCCCGTGCAGTCTCAATGGCGGGGTGCGGGCCGGGGAATAGGCCTCTTGGCCGGGGTGAATAGTGTTGGAACGCGGCCCGCGGAAATAGTAGCGGCTGGAGGTACCGGGGGCGATGCCCGCCCCGGCCCGGCGGCCAAGTTAAAAAAATAAATAATCCCCGTTCAGTCTCAATGGCAGGGTGCGGGCCGGCCCGGCGGCGATTGCGGCGGGCAGCAGGCCTCTTGGACAGGTTGAGAGATAAAAAAATAATAATTCCCATGCAGTCTCAATGGCGGGGTGCGGGCTGGCCCGGCGGTGAGTCCGGCGGGCAGCAGGCCTCTTGGACAGGTTGAGAGATAAAAAAATAATAATTCCCGTGCAGTCTCAATGGCGGGGTGCGGGCCTGCCCGGCGGCGAGTGCGGCGGGCAGCAGGCGTCTTGGACAGGTTGAGAGATAAAAAAATAATAATTCCCGTGCAGTCTCAATGGCGGGGTGCGGGCCGGGGAATAGGCCTCTTGGCCGGGGTGAATAGTGTTGGAACACGGCCCGCGGAAATAGTAGCGGCTGGAGGTACCGGGGGCGATGCCCGCCCCGGCCCGGCGGCCAAGTAAAAAAAATAAACAATCCCCGTTCAGTCTCAATGGCAGGGTGCGGGCCGGCCCGGCGGCGATTGCGGCGGGCAGCAGGCCTCTTGGACAGGTTGAGAGATAAAAAAATAATAATTCCCATGCAGTCTCAATGGCGGGGTGCGGGCTGGCCCGGCGGTGAGTCCGGCGGGCAGCAGGCCTCTTGGACAGGTTGAGAGATAAAAAAATAATAATTCCCGTGCAGTCTCAATGGCGGGGTGCGGGCCGGCCCGGCGGCCGCGTGTGGCCGGGGAATAGGCCTCTTGGCCGGGGTGAATAGTGTTGGAACGCGGCCTGCGGAAATAGTAGCGGCTGGAGGTACCGGGGGCGAAGCCCGCCCCGGCCCGGCAGCCGAGTTAAAAAAAATAATAATCCCCGTTCAGTCTCAATGGCGGGGTGCGGGCCGGCCCGGCGGCGATTGCGGCGGGCAGCAGGCCTCTTGGACAGATTGAGAGATAAAAAAATAATAATTCCCATGCAGTCTCAATGGCGGGGTGCGGGCCGGCCCGGCGGCGAGTGCGGCGGGCAGCCGGGGAATAGGCCTCTTGGCCGGGGTGAATAGTGTTGGAACGCGGCCCGCGGAAATAGTAGCGGCTGGAGGTACCGGGGGTGATGCCCGCCCCGGGCCGGCGGCCAAGTTAAAAAAAATAATAATCCCCGTTCAGTCTCAATGGCGGGGTGCGGGCCGGCCCGGCGGCGAGTGCGGCGGGCAGCAGGCCTCTTCGACAGGTTGAGAGATAAAAAAATAATAATTCCCATGCAGTCTCAATGGCGGGGTGCGGGCTGGCCCGGCGGTGAGTCCGGCGGGCAGCAGGCCTCTTGGACAGGTTGAGAGATAAAAAAATAATAATTCCCGTGCAGTCTCAATGGCGGGGTGCGGGCCGGGGAATAGGCCTCTTGGCCGGGGTGAATAGTGTACGAACACGGCCCGCGGAAATAGTAGCGGCTGGAGGTACCGGGGGCGATGCCCGCCCCGGCCCGGCGGCCAAGTTAAAAAAAAATAAATAATCGCCGTTCATTCTCAATGGCAGGGTGCGGGCCGGCCCGGCGGCGATTGCGGCGGGCAGCAGGCCTCTTGGACAGGTTGAGAGATAAAAAAATAATAATTCCCGTGCAGTCTCAATGGCGGGGTGCGGGCCGGCCCGGCGGCCGCGTGTGGCCGGGGAATAGGCCTCTTGGCCGGGGTGAATAGTGTTGGAACGCGGCCTGCGGAAATAGTAGCGGCTGGAGGTACCGGGGGCGAAGCCCGCCCCGGCCCGGCAGCCGAGTTAAAAAAAATAATAATCCCCGTTCAGTCTCAATGGCGGGGTGCGGGCCGGCCCGGCGGCGATTGCGGCGGGCAGCAGGCCTCTTGGACAGATTGAGAGATAAAAAAATAATAATTCCCATGCAGTCTCAATGGCGGGGTGCGGGCCGGCCCGGCGGCGAGTGCGGCGGGCAGCCGGGGAATAGGCCTCTTGGCCGGGGTGAATAGTGTTGGAACGCGGCCCGCGGAAATAGTAGCGGCTGGAGGTACCGGGGGTGATGCCCGCCCCGGCCCGGCGGCCAAGTTAAAAAAAATAATAATCCCCGTTCAGTCTCAATGGCGGGGTGCGGGCCGGCCCGGCGGCGAGTGCGGCGGGCAGCAGGCCTCTTCGACAGGTTGAGAGATAAAAAAATAATAATTCCCATGCAGTCTCAATGGCGGGGTGCGGGCTGGCCCGGCGGTGAGTCCGGCGGGCAGCAGGCCTCTTGGACAGGTTGAGAGATAAAAAAATAATAATTCCCGTGCAGTCTCAATGGCGGGGTGCGGGCCGGCCCGGCGGCGAGTGCGGCGGGCAGCAGGCCTCTTCGACAGGTTGAGAGATAAAAAAATAATAATTCCCGTGCAGTCTCAATGGCGGGGTGCGGGCCGGCCCGGCGGACGAGTGTGGCCGGGGAAGAGGCCTCTTGGCCGGGGTGAATATGTTGGAACGCGGCGCACGTAAATAGAAGCGGCTGGAGGTACCGGGGGAGAAGCCCGCCCCGGCCCGGAGGCCGAGTTAAAAAAAATAATAATCCCCGTTCAGTCTCAATGGCGGGGTGCGGGCCGGCCCGGCGGCGAGTGCGGCGGGCAGCAGGCCTCTTGGACAGGTTGAGAGATAAAAAAATAATAATTCCCGTGCAGTCTCAATGGCGGGGTGCGGGCCGGGGAATAGGCCTCTTGGCCGGGGTGAATAGTGTACGAACACGGTCCGCGGAAATAGTAGCGGCTGGAGGTACCGGGGGCGATGCCCGCCCCGGCCCGGCGGCCAAGTTAAAAAAAAATAAATAATCGCCGTTCATTCTCAATGGCAGGGTGCGGGCCGGCCCGGCGGCGATTGCGGCGGGCAGCAGGCCTCTTGGACAGGTTGAGAGATAAAAAAATAATAATTCCCATGCAGTCTCAATGGCGGGGTGCGGGCCGGGGAATAGGCCTCTTGGCCGGGGTGAATAGTGTTGGAACACGGCCCGCGTAAATAGAAGCGGCTGGAGGTACCGGGGGCGAAGCCCGCCCCGGCCCGGAGGCCAAGTTAAAAAAATAAATAATCCCCGTTCAGTCTCAATGGCAGGGTGCGGGCCGGCCCGGCGGCGATTGCGGCGGGCAGCAGGCCTCTTGGACAGGTTGAGAGATAAAAAAATAATAATTCCCGTGCAGTCTCAATGGCGGGGTGCGGGCCGGGGAATAGGCCTCTTGGCCGGGGTGAATAGTGTTGGAACACGGCCCGCGGAAATAGTAGCGGCTGGAGGTACCGGGGGCGATGCCCGCCCCGGGCCGGCGGCCAAGTTAAAAAAATAAATAATCCCCGTTCAGTCTCAATGGCAGGGTGCGGGCCGGCCCGGCGGCGATTGCGGCGGGCAGCAGGCCTCTTGGACAGGTTGAGAGATAAAAAAAATAATAATTCCCATGCAGTCTCAATGGCGGGGTGCGGGCCGGGGAATAGGCCTCTTGGCCGGGGTGAATAGTGTTGGAACACGGCCCGCGGAAATAGTAGCGGCTGGAGGTACCGGGGGCGATGCCCGCCCCGGCCCGGCGGCCAAGTTAAAAAAAGAAATAATCCCCGTTCAGTCTCAATGGCAGGGTGCGGGCCGGCCCGGCGGCGATTGCGGCGGGCAGCAGGCCTCTTGGACAGGTTGAGAGATAAAAAAATAATAATTCCCGTGCAGTCTCAATGGCGGGGTGCGGGCCGTTCCGGCGGACGAGTGTGGCCGGGGAAGAGGCCTCTTGGCCGGGGTGAATATGTTGGAACGCGGCGCGCGTAAATAGAAGCGGCTGGAGGTACCGGGGGCGAAGCCCGCCCCGGCCCGGAGGCCGAGTTAAAAAAAATAATAATCCCCGTTCCAGTCTCAATGGCGGGGTGCGGGCCGGCCCGGCGGCGAGTGCGGCGGGCAGCAGGCCTCTTGGACAGGTTGAGAGATAAAAAAATAATAATTCCCGTGCAGTCTCAATGGCGGGGTGCGGGCCGGGGAATAGGCCTCTTGGCCGGGGTGAATAGTGTTGGAATACGGCCCGCGGAAATAGTAGCGGCTGGAGGTACCGGGGGCGATGCCCGCCCTGGCCCGGCGGCCAAGTTAAAAAAATAAATAATCCCCGTTCAGTCTCAATGGCAGGGTGCGGGCCGGCCCGGCGGCGATTGCGGCGGGCAGCAGGCCTCTTGGACAGGTTGAGAGATACAAAAATAATAATTCCCATGCAGTCTCAATGGCGGGGTGCGGGCCGGGGAATAGGCCTCTTGGCCGGGGTGAATAGTGTTGGAACACGGCCCGCGGAAATAGTAGCGGCTGGAGGTACCGGGGGCGATGCCCGCCCTGGCCCGGCGGCCAAGTTAAAAAAATAAATAATCCCGTTCAGTCTCAATGGCGGGGTGCGGGCCGGCCCGGCGGCGAGTGCGGCGGGCAGCAGGCCTCTTGGACAGGTTGAGAGATAAAAAAATAATAATTCCCATGCAGTCTCAATGGCGGGGTGCGGGCCGGCCCGGCGGCGAGTGCGGCGGGCAGCAGGCCTCTTGGACAGGTTGAGAGATAAAAAAATAATAATTCCCGTGCAGTCTCAATGGCGGGGTGCGGGCCGGGGAATAGGCCTCTTGGCCGGGGTGAATAGTGTTGGAACGCGGCCCGCGGAAATAGTAGCGGCTGGAGGTACCGGGGGCGATGCCCGCCCCGGCCCGGCGGCCAAGTTAAAAAAATAAATAATCCCCGTTCAGTCTCAATGGCAGGGTGCGGGCCGGCCCGGCGGCGATTGCGGCGGGCAGCAGGCCTCTTGGACAGGTTGAGAGATAAAAAAATAATAATTCCCATGCAGTCTCAATGGCGGGGTGCGGGCTGGCCCGGCGGTGAGTCCGGCGGGCAGCAGGCCTCTTGGACAGGTTGAGAGATAAAAAAATAATAATTCCCGTGCAGTCTCAATGGCGGGGTGCGGGCCTGCCCGGCGGCGAGTGCGGCGGGCAGCAGGCGTCTTGGACAGGTTGAGAGATAAAAAAATAATAATTCCCGTGCAGTCTCAATGGCGGGGTGCGGGCCGGGGAATAGGCCTCTTGGCCGGGGTGAATAGTGTTGGAACACGGCCCGCGGAAATAGTAGCGGCTGGAGGTACCGGGGGCGATGCCCGCCCCGGCCCGGCGGCCAAGTAAAAAAAATAAACAATCCCCGTTCAGTCTCAATGGCAGGGTGCGGGCCGGCCCGGCGGCGATTGCGGCGGGCAGCAGGCCTCTTGGACAGGTTGAGAGATAAAAAAATAATAATTCCCATGCAGTCTCAATGGCGGGGTGCGGGCTGGCCCGGCGGTGAGTCCGGCGGGCAGCAGGCCTCTTGGACAGGTTGAGAGATAAAAAAATAATAATTCCCGTGCAGTCTCAATGGCGGGGTGCGGGCCGGCCCGGCGGCCGCGTGTGGCCGGGGAATAGGCCTCTTGGCCGGGGTGAATAGTGTTGGAACGCGGCCTGCGGAAATAGTAGCGGCTGGAGGTACCGGGGGCGAAGCCCGCCCCGGCCCGGCAGCCGAGTTAAAAAAAATAATAATCCCCGTTCAGTCTCAATGGCGGGGTGCGGGCCGGCCCGGCGGCGATTGCGGCGGGCAGCAGGCCTCTTGGACAGATTGAGAGATAAAAAAATAATAATTCCCATGCAGTCTCAATGGCGGGGTGCGGGCCGGCCCGGCGGCGAGTGCGGCGGGCAGCCGGGGAATAGGCCTCTTGGCCGGGGTGAATAGTGTTGGAACGCGGCCCGCGGAAATAGTAGCGGCTGGAGGTACCGGGGGTGATGCCCGCCCCGGGCCGGCGGCCAAGTTAAAAAAAATAATAATCCCCGTTCAGTCTCAATGGCGGGGTGCGGGCCGGCCCGGCGGCGAGTGCGGCGGGCAGCAGGCCTCTTCGACAGGTTGAGAGATAAAAAAATAATAATTCCCATGCAGTCTCAATGGCGGGGTGCGGGCTGGCCCGGCGGTGAGTCCGGCGGGCAGCAGGCCTCTTGGACAGGTTGAGAGATAAAAAAATAATAATTCCCGTGCAGTCTCAATGGCGGGGTGCGGGCCGGGGAATAGGCCTCTTGGCCGGGGTGAATAGTGTACGAACACGGCCCGCGGAAATAGTAGCGGCTGGAGGTACCGGGGGCGATGCCCGCCCCGGCCCGGCGGCCAAGTTAAAAAAAAATAAATAATCGCCGTTCATTCTCAATGGCAGGGTGCGGGCCGGCCCGGCGGCGATTGCGGCGGGCAGCAGGCCTCTTGGACAGGTTGAGAGATAAAAAAATAATAATTCCCGTGCAGTCTCAATGGCGGGGTGCGGGCCGGCCCGGCGGCCGCGTGTGGCCGGGGAATAGGCCTCTTGGCCGGGGTGAATAGTGTTGGAACGCGGCCTGCGGAAATAGTAGCGGCTGGAGGTACCGGGGGCGAAGCCCGCCCCGGCCCGGCAGCCGAGTTAAAAAAAATAATAATCCCCGTTCAGTCTCAATGGCGGGGTGCGGGCCGGCCCGGCGGCGATTGCGGCGGGCAGCAGGCCTCTTGGACAGATTGAGAGATAAAAAAATAATAATTCCCATGCAGTCTCAATGGCGGGGTGCGGGCCGGCCCGGCGGCGAGTGCGGCGGGCAGCCGGGGAATAGGCCTCTTGGCCGGGGTGAATAGTGTTGGAACGCGGCCCGCGGAAATAGTAGCGGCTGGAGGTACCGGGGGTGATGCCCGCCCCGGCCCGGCGGCCAAGTTAAAAAAAATAATAATCCCCGTTCAGTCTCAATGGCGGGGTGCGGGCCGGCCCGGCGGCGAGTGCGGCGGGCAGCAGGCCTCTTCGACAGGTTGAGAGATAAAAAAATAATAATTCCCATGCAGTCTCAATGGCGGGGTGCGGGCTGGCCCGGCGGTGAGTCCGGCGGGCAGCAGGCCTCTTGGACAGGTTGAGAGATAAAAAAATAATAATTCCCGTGCAGTCTCAATGGCGGGGTGCGGGCCGGCCCGGCGGCGAGTGCGGCGGGCAGCAGGCCTCTTCGACAGGTTGAGAGATAAAAAAATAATAATTCCCGTGCAGTCTCAATGGCGGGGTGCGGGCCGGCCCGGCGGACGAGTGTGGCCGGGGAAGAGGCCTCTTGGCCGGGGTGAATATGTTGGAACGCGGCGCACGTAAATAGAAGCGGCTGGAGGTACCGGGGGAGAAGCCCGCCCCGGCCCGGAGGCCGAGTTAAAAAAAATAATAATCCCCGTTCAGTCTCAATGGCGGGGTGCGGGCCGGCCCGGCGGCGAGTGCGGCGGGCAGCAGGCCTCTTGGACAGGTTGAGAGATAAAAAAATAATAATTCCCGTGCAGTCTCAATGGCGGGGTGCGGGCCGGGGAATAGGCCTCTTGGCCGGGGTGAATAGTGTACGAACACGGCCCGCGGAAATAGTAGCGGCTGGAGGTACCGGGGGCGATGCCCGCCCCGGCCCGGCGGCCAAGTTAAAAAAAAATAAATAATCGCCGTTCATTCTCAATGGCAGGGTGCGGGCCGGCCCGGCGGCGATTGCGGCGGGCAGCAGGCCTCTTGGACAGGTTGAGAGATAAAAAAATAATAATTCCCATGCAGTCTCAATGGCGGGGTGCGGGCCGGGGAATAGGCCTCTTGGCCGGGGTGAATAGTGTTGGAACACGGCCCGCGGAAATAGTAGCGGCTGGAGGTACCGGGGGCGATGCCCGCCCCGGCCCGGCGGCCAAGTTAAAAAAAAATAAATAATCGCCGTTCATTCTCAATGGCAGGGTGCGGGCCGGCCCGGCGGACGAGTGTGGCCGGGGAAGATTCCTCTTGGCCGGGGTGAATATGTTGGAACGCGGCGCGCGTAAATAGAAGCGGCTGGAGGTACCGGGGGCGAAGCCCGCCCCGGCCCGGAGGCCGAGTTAAAAAAAATAATAATCCCCGTTCCAGTCTCAATGGCGGGGTGCGGGCCGGCCCGGCGGCGAGTGCGGTGGGCAGCAGGCCTCTTGGACAGGTTGAGAGATAAAAAAATAATAATTCCCGTGCAGTCTCAATGGCGGGGTGCGGGCCGGGGAATAGGCCTCTTGGCCGGGGTGAATAGTGTTGGAACACGGCCCGCGGAAATAGTAGCGGCTGGAGGTACCGGGGGCGATGCCCGCCCCGGGCCGGCGGCCAAGTTAAAAAAATAAATAATCCCCGTTCAGTCTCAATGGCAGGGTGCGGGCCGGCCCGGCGGCGATTGCGGCGGGCAGCAGGCCTCTTGGACAGGTTGAGAGATAAAAAAATAATAATTCCCGTGCAGTCTCAATGGCGGGGTGCGGGCCGGCCCGGCGGACGAGTGTGGCCGGGGAAGAGGCCTCTTGGCCGGGGTGAATATGTTGGAACGCGGCGCGCGTAAATAGAAACGGCTGGAGGTACCGGGGGCGAAGCCCGCCCCGGCCCGGAGGCCGAGTTAAAAAAAATAATAATCCCCATTCAGTCTCAATGGCGGGGTGCGGGCCGGCCCGGCGGCGAGTGCGGCGGGCAGCAGGCCTCTTGGACAGGTTGAGAGATAAAAAAATAATAATTCCCGTGCAGTCTCAATGGCGGGGTGCGGGCCGGGGAATAGGCCTCTTGGCCGGGGTGAATAGTGTTGGAACACGGCCCGCGGAAATAGTAGCGGCTGGAGGTACCGGGGGCGATGCCCGCCCCGGGCCGGCGGCCAAGTTAAAAAAATAAATAATCCCGTTCAGTCTCAATGGCAGGGTGCGGGCCGGCCCGGCGGCGATTGCGGCGGGCAGCAGTTCTCTTGGACAGGTTGAGAGATAAAAAAATAATAATTCCCGTGCAGTCTCAATGGCGGGGTGCGGGCCGGCCCGGCGGACGAGTATGGCCGGGGAAGAGGCCTCTTGGCCGGGGTGAATATGTTGGAACGCGGCGCGCGTAAATAGAAGCGGCTGGAGGTACCGGGGGCGAAGCCCGCCCCGGCCCGGCGGCCGAGTTAAAAAAAATAATAATCCCCGTTCAGTCTCAATGGCGGGGTGCGGGCCGGCCCGGCGGCGAGTGCGGCGGGCAGCAGGCCTCTTGGACAGGTTGAGAGATAAAAAAATAATAATTCCCATGCAGTCTCAATGGCGGGGTGCGGGCCGGGGAATAGGCCTCTTGGCCGGGGTGAATAGTGTTGGAACGCGGCCCGCGGAAATAGTAGCGGCTGGAGGTACCGGGGGCGATGCCCGCCCCGGCCCGGCGGCCAAGTTAAAAAAATAAACAATCCCCGTTCAGTCTCAATGGCAGGGTGCGGGCCGGCCCGGCGGCGATTGCGGCGGGCAGCAGGCCTCTTGGACAGGTTGAGAGATAAAAAAATAATAATTCCCATGCAGTCTCAATGGCGGGGTGCGTGCTGGCCCGGCGGTGAGTCCGGCGGGCAGCAGGCCTCTTGGACAGGTTGAGAGATAAAAAAATAATAATTCCCGTGCAGTCTCAATGGCAGGGTGCGGGCCGGCCCGGCGGCCGCGTGTGGCCGGGGAATAGGCCTCTTGGCCGGGGTGAATAGTGTTGGAACGCGGCCCGCGGAAATAGTAGCGGCTGGAGGTACCGGGGGCGAAGCCCGCCCCGGCCCGGCGGCCGAGTTAAAAAAAATAATAATCCCGTTCAGTCTCAATGGCGGGGTGCGGGCCGGCCCGGCGGCGATTGCGGCGGGCAGCAGGCCTCTTGGACAGATTGAGAGATAAAAAAATAATAATTCCCATGCAGTCTCAATGGCGGGGTGCGGGCCGGCCCGGCGGCGAGTGCGGCGGGCAGCAGGCCTCTTGGACAGGTTGAGAGATAAAAAAATAATAATTCCCGTGCAGTTTCAATGGCGGGGTGCGGGCCGGGGAATAGGCCTCTTGGCCGGGGTGAATAGTGTTGGAACGCGGGCCGCGGAAATAGTAGCGGCTGGAGGTACCGGGGGTGATGCCCGCCCCGGCCCGGCGGCCAAGTTAAAAAAATAATAATCCCCGTTCAGTCTCAATGGCGGGGTGCGGGCCGGCCCAGCGGCGATTGCGGCGGGCAGCATGCCTCTTGGACAGGTTGAGAGATAAAAAAATAATAATTCCCATGCAGTCTCAATGGCGGGGTGCGGGCCGGCCCGGCGGCGAGTGCGGCGGGCAGCAGGCCTCTTGGACAGGTTGAGAGATAAAAAAATAATAATTCCCGTGCAGTCTCAATGGCGGGGTGCGGGCCTGCCCGGCGGCGAGTGCGGCGGGCAGCAGGCCTCTTGGACAGGTTGAGAGATAAAAAAATAATAATTCCCGTGCAGTCTCAATGGCGGGGTGCGGGCCGGGGAATAGGCCTCTTAGCCGGGGTGAATAGTGTTGGAACGCGGCCCGCGGAAATAGTAGCGGCTGGAGGTACCGGGGGCGATGCCCGCCCCGGCCCGGCTGCCAAGTTAAAAAAATAAACAATCCCCGTTCAGTCTCAATGGCAGGGTGCGGGCCGGCCCGCCGGCGATTGCGGCGGGCAGCAGGCCTCTTGGACAGGTTGAGAGATAAAAAAATAATAATCCCGTTCAGTCTCAATGGCGGGGTGCGGGCCGGCCCGGCGGCGATTGCGGCAGGCAGCAGGCCTCTTGGACAGATTGAGAGATAAAAAAATAATAATTCCCATGCAGTCTCAATGGCGGGGTGCGGGCCGGCCCGGCGGCGAGTGCGGCGGGCAGCAGGCCTCTTGGACAGGTTGAGAGATAAAAAAATAATAATTCCCATGCAGTCTCAATGGCGGGGTGCGTGCTGGCCCGGCGGTGAGTCCGGCGGGCAGCAGGCCTCTTGGACAGGTTGAGAGATAAAAAAATAATAATTCCCGTGCAGTCTCAATGGCAGGGTGCGGGCCGGCCCGGCGGCCGCGTGTGGCCGGGGAATAGGCCTCTTGGCCGGGGTGAATAGTGTTGGAACGCGGCCCGCGGAAATAGTAGCGGCTGGAGGTACCGGGGGCGAAGCCCGCCCCGGCCCGGCGGCCGAGTTAAAAAAAATAATAATCCCGTTCAGTCTCAATGGCGGGGTGCGGGCCGGCCCGGCGGCGATTGCGGCGGGCAGCAGGCCTCTTGGACAGATTGAGAGATAAAAAAATAATAATTCCCATGCAGTCTCAATGGCGGGGTGCGGGCCGGCCCGGCGGCGAGTGCGGCGGGCAGCAGGCCTCTTGGACAGGTTGAGAGATAAAAAAATAATAATTCCCGTGCAGTTTCAATGGCGGGGTGCGGGCCGGGGAATAGGCCTCTTGGCCGGGGTGAATAGTGTTGGAACGCGGCCCGCGGAAATAGTAGCGGCTGGAGGTACCGGGGGTGATGCCCGCCCCGGCCCGGCGGCCAAGTTAAAAAAATAATAATCCCCGTTCAGTCTCAATGGCGGGGTGCGGGCCGGCCCAGCGGCGATTGCGGCGGGCAGCATGCCTCTTGGACAGGTTGAGAGATAAAAAAATAATAATTCCCATGCAGTCTCAATGGCGGGGTGCGGGCCGGCCCGGCGGCGAGTGCGGCGGGCAGCAGGCCTCTTGGACAGGTTGAGAGATAAAAAAATAATAATTCCCGTGCAGTCTCAATGGCGGGGTGCGGGCCTGCCCGGCGGCGAGTGCGGCGGGCAGCAGGCCTCTTGGACAGGTTGAGAGATAAAAAAATAATAATTCCCGTGCAGTCTCAATGGCGGGGTGCGGGCCGGGGAATAGGCCTCTTAGCCGGGGTGAATAGTGTTGGAACGCGGCCCGCGGAAATAGTAGCGGCTGGAGGTACCGGGGGCGATGCCCGCCCCGGCCCGGCTGCCAAGTTAAAAAAATAAACAATCCCCGTTCAGTCTCAATGGCAGGGTGCGGGCCGGCCCGCCGGCGATTGCGGCGGGCAGCAGGCCTCTTGGACAGGTTGAGAGATAAAAAAATAATAATCCCGTTCAGTCTCAATGGCAGGGTGCGGGCCGGCCCGGCGGCAATTGCGGCGGGCAGCAGGCCTCTTGGACAGGTTGAGAGATAAAAAAATAATAATTCCCATGCAGTCTCAATGGCGGGGTGCGGGCCGGGGAATAGGCCTCTTGGCCGGGGTGAATATGTTGGAACGCGGCGCGCGTAAATAGAAGCGGCTGGAGGTACCGGGGGCGAAGCCCGCCCCGGCCCGGAGGCCGAGTTAAAAAAAATAATAATCCCCGTTCAGTCTCAATGGCGGGGTGCGGGCCGGCCCGGCGGCGAGTGCAGCGGGCAGCAGGCCTCTTGGACAGGTTGAGAGATAAAAAAATAATAATTCCCGTGCAGTCTCAATGGCGGGGTGCGGGCCGGGAAATAGGCCTCTTGGCCGGGGTGAATATGTTGGAACGCGGCGCGCGTAAATAGAAGCGGCTGGAGGTACCGGGGGCGAAGCCCGCCCCGGCCCGGAGGCCGAGTTAAAAAAAATAATAATCCCCGTTCAGTCTCAATGGCGGGGTGCGGGCCGGCCCGGCGGCGATTGCGGCGGGCAGCAGGCCTCTTGGACAGGTTGAGAGATAAAAAAATAATAATTCCCGTGCAGTCTCAATGGCGGGGTGCGGGCCGGGGAATAGGCCTCTTGGCCGGGGTGAATAGTGTTGGAACACGGCCCGCGGAAATAGTAGCGGCTGGAGGTACCGGGGGCGATGCCCGCCCCGGCCCGGCGGCCAAGTTAAAAAAATAAATAATCCCGTTCAGTCTCAATGGCAGGGTGCGGGCCGGCCCGGCGGCGAGTGCAGCGGGCAGCAGGCCTCTTGGACAGGTTGAGAGATAAAAAAATAATAATTCCCATGCAGTCTCAATGGCGGGGTGCGGGCCGGGGAATAGGCCTCTTGGCCGGGGTGAATATGTTGGAACGCGGCGCGCGTAAATAGAAGCGGCTGGAGGTACCGGGGGCGAAGCCCGCCCCGGCCCGGAGGCCGAGTTAAAAAAAATAATAATCCCCGTTCAGTCTCAATGGCGGGGTGCGGGCCGGCCCGGCGGCGAGTGCGGCGGGCAGCAGGCCTCTTGGACAGGTTGAGAGATAAAAAAAATAATAATTCCCGTGCAGTCTCAATGGCGGGGTGCGGGCCGGGGAATAGGCCTCTTGGCCGGGGTGAATAGTGTTGGAACACGGCCCGCGGAAATAGTAGCGGCTGGAGGTACCGGGGGCGATGCCCGCCCCGGCCCGGCGGCCAAGTTAAAAAAATAAATAATCCCCGTTCAGTCTCAATGGCAGGGTGCGGGCCGGCCCAGCGGCGATTGCGGCGGGCAGCAGGCCTCTTGGACAGGTTGAGAGATAAAAAAATAATAATTCCCGTTCAGTCTCAATGGCAGGGTGCGGGCCGGCCCGGCGGCAATTGCGGCGGGCAGCAGGCCTCTTGGACAGGTTGAGAGATAAAAAAATAATAATTCCCATGCAGTCTCAATGGCGGGGTGCGGGCCGGGGAATAGGCCTCTTGGCCGGGGTGAATATGTTGGAACGCGGCGCGCGTAAATAGAAGCGGCTGGAGGTACCGGGGGCGAAGCCCGCCCCGGCCCGGAGGCCGAGTTAAAAAAAATAATAATCCCCGTTCAGTCTCAATGGCGGGGTGCGGGCCGGCCCGGCGGCGAGTGCGGCGGGCAGCAGGCCTCTTGGACAGGTTGAGAGATAAAAAAATAATAATTCCCGTGCAGTCTCAATGGCGGGGTGCGGGCCGGGGAATAGGCCTCTTGGCCGGGGTGAATATGTTGGAACGCGGCGCGCGTAAATAGAAGCGGCTGGAGGTACCGGGGGCGAAGCCCGCCCCGGCCCGGAGGCCGAGTTAAAAAAAATAATAATCCCCGTTCAGTCTCAATGGCGGGGTGCGGGCCGGCCCGGCGGCGATTGCGGCGGGCAGCAGGCCTCTTGGACAGGTTGAGAGATAAAAAAATAATAATTCCCGTGCAGTCTCAATGGCGGGGTGCGGGCCGGGGAATAGGCCTCTTGGCCGGGGTGAATATGTTGGAACGCGGCGCGCGTAAATAGAAGCGGCTGGAGGTACCGGGGGCGAAGCCCGCCCCGGCCCGGAGGCCGAGTTAAAAAAAATAATAATCCCCGTTCAGTCTCAATGGCGGGGTGCGGGCCGGCCCGGCGGCGAGTGCGGCGGGCAGCAGGCCTCTTGGACAGGTTGAGAGATAAAAAAATAATAATTCTCGTGCAGTCTCAATGGCGGGGTGCGGGCCGGGGAATAGGCCTCTTGGCCGGGGTGAATATGTTGGAACGCGGCGCGCGTAAATAGAAGCGGCTGGAGGTACCGGGGGCGAAGCCCGCCCCGGCCCGGAGGCCGAGTTAAAAAAAATAATAATCCCCGTTCAGTCTCAATGGCGGGGTGCGGGCCGGCCCGGCGGCGATTGCGGCGGGCAGCAGGCCTCTTGGACAGGTTGACAGATAAAAAAATAATAATTCCTGTGCAGTCTCAATGGCGGGGTGCGGGCCGGGGAATAGGCCTCTTGGCCGGGGTGAATAGTGTTGGAACACGGCCCGCGGAAATAGTAGCGGCTGGAGGTACCGGGGGCGATGCCCGCCCCGGCCCGGCGGCCAAGTTAAAAAAATAAATAATCCCGTTCAGTCTCAATGGCAGGGTGCGGGCCGGCCCGGCGGCGATTGCGGCGGGCAGCAGGCCTCTTGGACAGGTTGAGAGATAAAAAAATAATAATTCCCATGCAGTCTCAATGGCGGGGTGCGGGCCGGGGAATAGGCCTCTTGGCCGGGGTGAATATGTTGGAACGCGGCGCGCGTAAATAGAAGCGGCTGGAGGTACCGGGGGCGAAGCCCGCCCCGGCCCGGAGGCCGAGTTAAAAAAAATAATAATCCCCGTTCAGTCTCAATGGCGGGGTGCGGGCCGGCCCGGCGGCGAGTGCGGCGGGCAGCAGGCCTCTTGGACAGGTTGAGAGATAAAAAAATAATAATTCCCGTGCAGTCTCAATGGCGGGGTGCGGGCCGGGGAATAGGCCTCTTGGCCGGGGTGAATATGTTGGAACGCGGCGCGCGTAAATAGAAGCGGCTGGAGGTACCGGGGGCGAAGCCCGCCCCGGCCCGGAGGCCGAGTTAAAAAAAATAATAATCCCCGTTCAGTCTCAATGGCGGGGTGCGGGCCGGCCCGGCGGCGAGTGCGGCGGGCAGCAGGCCTCTTGGACAGGTTGAGAGATAAAAAAAATAATAATTCCCGTGCAGTCTCAATGGCGGGGTGCGGGCCGGGGAATAGGCCTCTTGGCCGGGGTGAATAGTGTTGGAACACGGCCCGCGGAAATAGTAGCGGCTGGAGGTACCGGGGGCGATGCCCGCCCCGGCCCGGCGGCCAAGTTAAAAAAATAAATAATCCCCGTTCAGTCTCAATGGCAGGGTGCGGGCCGGCCCAGCGGCGATTGCGGCGGGCAGCAGGCCTCTTGGACAGGTTGAGAGATAAAAAAATAATAATTCCCGTTCAGTCTCAATGGCAGGGTGCGGGCCGGCCCGGCGGCAATTGCGGCGGGCAGCAGGCCTCTTGGACAGGTTGAGAGATAAAAAAATAATAATTCCCATGCAGTCTCAATGGCGGGGTGCGGGCCGGGGAATAGGCCTCTTGGCCGGGGTGAATATGTTGGAACGCGGCGCGCGTAAATAGAAGCGGCTGGAGGTACCGGGGGCGAAGCCCGCCCCGGCCCGGAGGCCGAGTTAAAAAAAATAATAATCCCCGTTCAGTCTCAATGGCGGGGTGCGGGCCGGCCCGGCGGCGAGTGCGGCGGGCAGCAGGCCTCTTGGACAGGTTGAGAGATAAAAAAATAATAATTCCCGTGCAGTCTCAATGGCGGGGTGCGGGCCGGGGAATAGGCCTCTTGGCCGGGGTGAATATGTTGGAACGCGGCGCGCGTAAATAGAAGCGGCTGGAGGTACCGGGGGCGAAGCCCGCCCCGGCCCGGAGGCCGAGTTAAAAAAAATAATAATCCCCGTTCAGTCTCAATGGCGGGGTGCGGGCCGGCCCGGCGGCGATTGCGGCGGGCAGCAGGCCTCTTGGACAGGTTGAGAGATAAAAAAATAATAATTCCCGTGCAGTCTCAATGGCGGGGTGCGGGCCGGGGAATAGGCCTCTTGGCCGGGGTGAATATGTTGGAACGCGGCGCGCGTAAATAGAAGCGGCTGGAGGTACCGGGGGCGAAGCCCGCCCCGGCCCGGAGGCCGAGTTAAAAAAAATAATAATCCCCGTTCAGTCTCAATGGCGGGGTGCGGGCCGGCCCGGCGGCGATTGCGGCGGGCAGCAGGCCTCTTGGACAGGTTGAGAGATAAAAAAATAATAATTCCCGTGCAGTCTCAATGGCGGGGTGCGGGCCGGGGAATAGGCCTCTTGGCCGGGGTGAATAGTGTTGGAACACGGCCCGCGGAAATAGTAGCGGCTGGAGGTACCGGGGGCGATGCCCGCCCCGGCCCGGCGGCCAAGTTAAAAAAATAAATAATCCCGTTCAGTCTCAATGGCAGGGTGCGGGCCGGCCCGGCGGCGATTGCGGCGGGCAGCAGGCCTCTTGGACAGGTTGAGAGATAAAAAAATAATAATTCCCATGCAGTCTCAATGGCGGGGTGCGGGCCGGGGAATAGGCCTCTTGGCCGGGGTGAATATGTTGGAACGCGGCGCGCGTAAATAGAAGCGGCTGGAGGTACCGGGGGCGAAGCCCGCCCCGGCCCGGAGGCCGAGTTAAAAAAAATAATAATCCCCGTTCAGTCTCAATGGCGGGGTGCGGGCCGGCCCGGCGGCGAGTGCGGCGGGCAGCAGGCCTCTTGGACAGGTTGAGAGATAAAAAAATAATAATTCCCGTGCAGTCTCAATGGCGGGGTGCGGGCCGGGGAATAGGCCTCTTGGCCGGGGTGAATAGTGTTGGAACACGGCCCGCGGAAATAGTAGCGGCTGGAGGTACCGGGGGCGATGCCCGCCCGGGCCCGGCGGCCAAGTTAAAAAAATAAATAATCCCCGTTCAGTCTCAATGGCAGGGTGCGGGCCGGCCCGGCGGCGATTGCGGCGGGCAGCAGGCCTCTTGGACAGGTTGAGAGATAAAAAAATAATAATTCCCGTTCAGTCTCAATGGCAGGGTGCGGGCCGGCCCGGCGGCAATTGCGGCGGGCAGCAGGCCTCTTGGACAGGTTGAGAGATAAAAAAATAATAATTCCCATGCAGTCTCAATGGCGGGGTGCGGGCCGGGGAATAGGCCTCTTGGCCGGGGTGAATATGTTGGAACGCGGCGCGCGTAAATAGAAGCGGCTGGAGGTACCGGGGGCGAAGCCCGCCCCGGCCCGGAGGCCGAGTTAAAAAAAATAATAATCCCCGTTCAGTCTCAATGGCGGGGTGCGGGCCGGCCCGGCGGCGAGTGCGGCGGGCAGCAGGCCTCTTGGACAGGTTGAGAGATAAAAAAATAATAATTCCCGTGCAGTCTCAATGGCGGGGTGCGGGCCGGGGAATAGGCCTCTTGGCCGGGGTGAATAGTGTTGGAACACGGCCCGCGGAAATAGTAGCGGCTGGAGGTACCGGGGGCGATGCCCGCCCCGGCCCGGCGGCCAAGTTAAAAAAATAAATAATCCCCGTTCAGTCTCAATGGCAGGGTGCGGGCCGGCCCGGCGGCGATTGCGGCGGGCAGCAGGCCTCTTGGACAGGTTGAGAGATAAAAAAATAATAATTCCCGTTCAGTCTCAATGGCAGGGTGCGGGCCGGCCCGGCGGCAATTGCGGCGGGCAGCAGGCCTCTTGGACAGGTTGAGAGATAAAAAAATAATAATTCCCATGCAGTCTCAATGGCGGGGTGCGGGCCGGGGAATAGGCCTCTTGGCCGGGGTGAATATGTTGGAACGCGGCGCGCGTAAATAGAAGCGGCTGGAGGTACCGGGGGCGAAGCCCGCCCCGGCCCGGAGGCCGAGTTAAAAAAAATAATAATCCCCGTTCAGTCTCAATGGCGGGGTGCGGGCCGGCCCGGCGGCGAGTGCGGCGGGCAGCAGGCCTCTTGGACAGGTTGAGAGATAAAAAAATAATAATTCCCGTGCAGTCTCAATGGCGGGGTGCGGGCCGGGAAATAGGCCTCTTGGCCGGGGTGAATATGTTGGAACGCGGCGCGCGTAAATAGAAGCGGCTGGAGGTACCGGGGGGGCGAAGCCCGCCCCGGCCCGGAGGCCGAGTTAAAAAAAATAATAATCCCCGTTCAGTCTCAATGGCGGGGTGCGGGCCGGCCCGGCGGCGATTGCGGCGGGCAGCAGGCCTCTTGGACAGGTTGAGAGATAAAAAAATAATAATTCCCGTGCAGTCTCAATGGCGGGGTGCGGGCCGGGGAATAGGCCTCTTGGCCGGGGTGAATAGTGTTGGAACACGGCCCGCGGAAATAGTAGCGGCTGGAGGTACCGGGGGCGATGCCCGCCCCGGCCCGGCGGCCAAGTTAAAAAAATAAATAATCCCGTTCAGTCTCAATGGCAGGGTGCGGGCCGGCCCGGCGGCGATTGCGGCGGGCAGCAGGCCTCTTGGACAGGTTGAGAGATAAAAAAATAATAATTCCCATGCAGTCTCAATGGCGGGGTGCGGGCCGGGGAATAGGCCTCTTGGCCGGGGTGAATATGTTGGAACGCGGCGCGCGTAAATAGAAGCGGCTGGAGGTACCGGGGGCGAAGCCCGCCCCGGCCCGGAGGCCGAGTTAAAAAAAATAATAATCCCCGTTCAGTCTCAATGGCGGGGTGCGGGCCGGCCCGGCGGCGAGTGCGGCGGGAAGCAGGCCTCTTGGACAGGTTGAGAGATAAAAAAATAATAATTCCCGTGCAGTCTCAATGGCGGGGTGCGGGCCGGGGAATAGGCCTCTTGGCCGGGGTGAATAGTGTTGGAACACGGCCCGCGGAAATAGTAGCGGCTGGAGGTACCGGGGGCGATGCCCGCCCGGGCCCGGCGGCCAAGTTAAAAAAATAAATAATCCCCGTTCAGTCTCAATGGCAGGGTGCGGGCCGGCCCGGCGGCGATTGCGGCGGGCAGCAGGCCTCTTGGACAGGTTGAGAGATAAAAAAATAATAATTCCCGTTCAGTCTCAATGGCAGGGTGCGGGCCGGCCCGGCGGCAATTGCGGCGGGCAGCAGGCCTCTTGGACAGGTTGAGAGATAAAAAAATAATAATTCCCATGCAGTCTCAATGGCGGGGTGCGGGCCGGGGAATAGGCCTCTTGGCCGGGGTGAATATGTTGGAACGCGGCGCGCGTAAATAGAAGCGGCTGGAGGTACCGGGGGCGAAGCCCGCCCCGGCCTGGAGGCCGAGTTAAAAAAAATAATAATCCCCGTTTAGTCTCAATGGCGGGGTGCGGGCCGGCCTGGCGGCGATTGCGGCGGGCAGCAGGCCTCTTGGACAGGTTGAGAGATAAAAAAATAATAATTCCCGTGCAGTCTCAATGGCGGGGTGCGGGCCGGGGAATAGGCCTCTTGGCCGGGGTGAATAGTGTTGGAACACGGCCCGCGGAAATAGTAGCGGCTGGAGGTACCGGGGGCGATGCCCGCCCCGGCCCGGCGGCCAAGTTAAAAAAATAAATAATCCCGTTCAGTCTCAATGGCAGGGTGCGGGCCGGCCCGGCGGCGATTGCGGCGGGCAGCAGGCCTCTTGGACAGGTTGAGAGATAAAAAAATAATAATTCCCATGCAGTCTCAATGGCGGGGTGCGGGCCGGGGAATAGGCCTCTTGGCCGGGGTGAATATGTTGGAACGCGGCGCGCGTAAATAGAAGCCTGGAGGTACCGGGGGCGAAGCCCGCCCCGGCCCAGAGGCCGAGTTAAAAAAAATAATAATCCCCGTTCAGTCTCAATGGCGGGGTGCGGGCCGGCCCGGCGGCGAGTGCGGCGGGCAGCAGGCCTCTTGGACAGGTTGAGAGATAAAAAAATAATAATTCCCGTGCAGTCTCAATGGCGGGGTGCGGGCCGGGGAAATAGGCCTCTTGGCCGGGGTGAATATGTTGGAACGCGGCGCGCGTAAATAGAAGCGGCTGGAGGTACCGGGGGCGAAGCCCGCCCCGGCCCGGAGGCCGAGTTAAAAAAAATAATAATCCCCGTTCAGTCTCAATGGCGGGGTGCGGGCCGGCCCGGCGGCGAGTGCGGCGGGCAGCAGGCCTCTTGGACAGGTTGAGAGATAAAAAAATAATAATTCCCGTGCAGTCTCAATGGCGGGGTGCGGGCCGGGGAATAGGCCTCTTGGCCGGGGTGAATAGTGTTGGAACACGGCCCGCGGAAATAGTAGCGGCTGGAGGTACCGTGGGCGATGCCCGCCCGGGCCCGGCGGCCAAGTTAAAAAAATAAATAATCCCCGTTCAGTCTCAATGGCAGGGTGCGGGCCGGCCCGGCGGCGATTGCGGCGGGCAGCAGGCCTCTTGGACAGGTTGAGAGATAAAAAAATAATAATCCCCGTTCAGTCTCAATGGCGGGGTGCGGGCCGGCCCAGCGGCAATTGCGGCGGGCAGCAGGCCTCTTGGACAGGTTGAGAGATAAAAAAATAATAATTCCCATGCAGTCTCAATGGCGGGGTGCGGGCCGGGGAATAGGCCTCTTGGCCGGGGTGAATATGTTGGAACGCGGCGCGCGTAAATAGAAGCGGCTGGAGGTACCGGGGGCGAAGCCCGCCCCGGCCCGGAGGCCGAGTTAAAAAAAATAATAATCCCCGTTCAGTCTCAATGGCGGGGTGCGGGCCGGCCCGGCGGCGAGTGCGGCGGGCAGCAGGCCTCTTGGACAGGTTGAGAGATAAAAAAATAATAATTCCCGTGCAGTCTCAATGGCGGGGTGCGGGCCGGGGAATAGGCCTCTTGGCCGGGGTGAATAGTGTTGGAACACGGCCCGCGGAAATAGTAGCGGCTGGAGGTACCGGGGGCGATGCCCGCCCGGGCCCGGCGGCCAAGTTAAAAAAATAAATAATCCCCGTTCAGTCTCAATGGCAGGGTGCGGGCCGGCCCGGCGGCGATTGCGGCGGGCAGCAGGCCTCTTGGACAGGTTGAGAGATAAAAAAATAATAATTCCCGTTCAGTCTCAATGGCAGGGTGCGGGCCGGCCCGGCGGCAATTGCGGCGGGCAGCAGGCCTCTTGGACAGGTTGAGAGATAAAAAAATAATAATTCCCATGCAGTCTCAATGGCGGGGTGCGGGCCGGGGAATAGGCCTCTTGGCCGGGGTGAATATGTTGGAACGCGGCGCGCGTAAATAGAAGCGGCTGGAGGTACCGGGGGCGAAGCCCGCCCCGGCCCGGAGGCCGAGTTAAAAAAAATAATAATCCCCGTTCAGTCTCAATGGCGGGGTGCGGGCCGGCCCGGCGGCGAGTGCAGCGGGCAGCAGGCCTCTTGGACAGGTTGAGAGATAAAAAAATAATAATTCCCGTGCAGTCTCAATGGCGGGGTGCGGGCCGGGAAATAGGCCTCTTGGCCGGGGTGAATATGTTGGAACGCGGCGCGCGTAAATAGAAGCGGCTGGAGGTACCGGGGGCGAAGCCCGCCCCGGCCCGGAGGCCGAGTTAAAAAAAATAATAATCCCCGTTCAGTCTCAATGGCGGGGTGCGGGCCGGCCCGGCGGCGATTGCGGCGGGCAGCAGGCCTCTTGGACAGGTTGAGAGATAAAAAAATAATAATTCCCGTGCAGTCTCAATGGCGGGGTGCGGGCCGGGGAATAGGCCTCTTGGCCGGGGTGAATAGTGTTGGAACACGGCCCGCGGAAATAGTAGCGGCTGGAGGTACCGGGGGCGATGCCCGCCCCGGCCCGGCGGCCAAGTTAAAAAAATAAATAATCCCGTTCAGTCTCAATGGCAGGGTGCGGGCCGGCCCGGCGGCGATTGCGGCGGGCAGCAGGCCTCTTGGACAGGTTGAGAGATAAAAAAATAATAATTCCCATGCAGTCTCAATGGCGGGGTGCGGGCCGGGGAATAGGCCTCTTGGCCGGGGTGAATATGTTGGAACGCGGCGCGCGTAAATAGAAGCGGCTGGAGGTACCGGGGGCGAAGCCCGCCCCGGCCCGGAGGCCGAGTTAAAAAAAATAATAATCCCCGTTCAGTCTCAATGGCGGGGTGCGGGCCGGCCCGGCGGCGAGTGCGGCGGGCAGCAGGCCTCTTGGACAGGTTGAGAGATAAAAAAATAATAATTCCCGTGCAGTCTCAATGGCGGGGTGCGGGCCGGGGAATAGGCCTCTTGGCCGGGGTGAATATGTTGGAACGCGGCGCGTAAATAGAAGCGGCTGGAGGTACCGGGGGCGAAGCCCGCCCCGGCCCGGAGGCCGAGTTAAAAAAAATAATAATCCCCGTTCAGTCTCAATGGCGGGGTGCGGGCCGGCCCGGCGGCGAGTGCGGCGGGCAGCAGGCCTCTTGGACAGGTTGAGAGATAAAAAAATAATAATTCCCGTGCAGTCTCAATGGCGGGGTGCGGGCCGGGGAATAGGCCTCTTGGCCGGGGTGAATAGTGTTGGAACACGGCCCGCGGAAATAGTAGCGGCTGGAGGTACCGGGGGCGATGCCCGCCCGGGCCCGGCGGCCAAGTTAAAAAAATAAATAATCCCCGTTCAGTCTCAATGGCAGGGTGCGGACCGGCCCGGCGGCGATTGCGGCGGGCAGCAGGCCTCTTGGACAGGTTGAGAGATAAAAAAATAATAATTCCCGTTCAGTCTCAATGGAAGGGTGCGGGCCGGCCCGGCGGCAATTGCGGCGGGCAGCAGGCCTCTTGGACAGGTTGAGAGATAAAAAAATAATAATTCCCATGCAGTCTCAATGGCGGGGTGCGGGCCGGGGAATAGGCCTCTTGGCCGGGGTGAATATGTTGGAACGCGGCGCGCGTAAATAGAAGCGGCTGGAGGTACCGGGGGCGAAGCCCGCCCCGGCCCGGAGGCCGAGTTAAAAAAAATAATAATCCCCGTTCAGTCTCAATGGCGGGGTGCGGGCCGGCCCGGCGGCGAGTGCGGCGGGCAGCAGGCCTCTTGGACAGGTTGAGAGATAAAAAAAATAATAATTCCCGTGCAGTCTCAATGGCGGGGTGCGGGCCGGGGAATAGGCCTCTTGGCCGGGGTGAATAGTGTTGGAACACGGCCCGCGGAAAAAGTAGCGGCTGGAGGTACCGGGGGCGATGCCCGCCCCGGCCCGGCGGCCAAGTTAAAAAAATAAATAATCCCCGTTCAGTCTCAATGGCAGGGTGCGGGCCGGCCCAGCGGCGATTGCGGGGGGCAGCAGGCCTCTTGGACAGGTTGAGAGATAAAAAAATAATAATTCCCGTTCAGTCTCAATGGCAGGGTGCGGGCCGGCCCGGCGGCAATTGCGGCGGGCAGCAGGCCTCTTGGACAGGTTGAGAGATAAAAAAATAATAATTCCCATGCAGTCTCAATGGCGGGGTGCGGGCCGGGGAATAGGCCTCTTGGCCGGGGTGAATAGTGTTGGAACACGGCCCGCGGAAATAGTAGCGGCTGGAGGTACCGGGGGCGATGCCCGCCCCGGCCCGGCGGCCAAGTTAAAAAAATAAATAATCCCGTTCAGTCTCAATGGCAGGGTGCGGGCCGGCCCGGCGGCGATTGCGGCGGGCAGCAGGCCTCTTGGACAGGTTGAGAGATAAAAAAATAATAATTCCCATGCAGTCTCAATGGCGGGGTGCGGGCCGGTGAATAGGCCTCTTGGCCGGGGTGAATATGTTGGAACGCGGCGCGCGTAAATAGAAGCGGCTGGAGGTACCGGGGGCGAAGCCCGCCCCGGCCCGGAGGCCGAGTTAAAAAAAATAATAATCCCCGTTCAGTCTCAATGGCGGGGTGCGGGCCGGCCCGGCGGCGAGTGCGGCGGGCAGCAGGCCTCTTGGACAGGTTGAGAGATAAAAAAATAATAATTCCCGTGCAGTCTCAATGGCGGGGTGCGGGCCGGGGAATAGGCCTCTTGGCCGGGGTGAATAGTGTTGGAACACGGCCCGCGGAAATAGTAGCGGCTGGAGGTACCGGGGGCGATGCCCGCCCGGGCCCGGCGGCCAAGTTAAAAAAATAAATAATCCCCGTTCAGTCTCAATGGCAGGGTGCGGACCGGCCCGGCGGCGATTGCGGCGGGCAGCAGGCCTCTTGGACAGGTTGAGAGATAAAAAAATAATAATTCCCGTTCAGTCTCAATGGCAGGGTGCGGGCCGGCCCGGCGGCAATTGCGGCGGGCAGCAGGCCTCTTGGACAGGTTGAGAGATAAAAAAATAATAATTCCCATGCAGTCTCAATGGCGGGGTGCGGGCCGGGGAATAGGCCTCTTGGCCGGGGTGAATATGTTGGAACGCGGCGCGCGTAAATAGAAGCGGCTGGAGGTACCGGGGGCGAAGCCCGCCCCGGCCCGGAGGCCGAGTTAAAAAAAATAATAATCCCCGTTCAGTCTCAATGGCGGGGTGCGGGCCGGCCCGGCGGCGAGTGCGGCGGGCAGCAGGCCTCTTGGACAGGTTGAGAGATAAAAAAATAATAATTCCCGTGCAGTCTCAATGGCGGGGTGCGGGCCGGGAAATAGGCCTCTTGGCCGGGGTGAATATGTTGGAACGCGGCGCGCGTAAATAGAAGCGGCTGGAGGTACCGGGGGGGCGAAGCCCGCCCCGGCCCGGAGGCCGAGTTAAAAAAAATAATAATCCCCGTTCAGTCTCAATGGCGGGGTGCGGGCCGGCCCGGCGGCGATTGCGGCGGGCAGCAGGCCTCTTGGACAGGTTGAGAGATAAAAAAATAATAATTCCCGTGCAGTCTCAATGGCGGGGTGCGGGCCGGGGAATAGGCCTCTTGGCCGGGGTGAATAGTGTTGGAACACGGCCCGCGGAAATAGTAGCGGCTGGAGGTACCGGGGGCGATGCCCGCCCCGGCCCGGCGGCCAAGTTAAAAAAATAAATAATCCCGTTCAGTCTCAATGGCAGGGTGCGGGCCGGCCCGGCGGCGATTGCGGCGGGCAGCAGGCCTCTTGGACAGGTTGAGAGATAAAAAAATAATAATTCCCATGCAGTCTCAATGGCGGGGTGCGGGCCGGGGAATAGGCCTCTTGGCCGGGGTGAATATGTTGGAACGCGGCGCGCGTAAATAGAAGCGGCTGGAGGTACCGGGGGCGAAGCCCGCCCCGGCCCGGAGGCCGAGTTAAAAAAAATAATAATCCCCGTTCAGTCTCAATGGCGGGGTGCGGGCCGGCCCGGCGGCGAGTGCGGCGGGAAGCAGGCCTCTTGGACAGGTTGAGAGATAAAAAAATAATAATTCCCGTGCAGTCTCAATGGCGGGGTGCGGGCCGGGGAATAGGCCTCTTGGCCGGGGTGAATAGTGTTGGAACACGGCCCGCGGAAATAGTAGCGGCTGGAGGTACCGGGGGCGATGCCCGCCCCGGCCCGGAGGCCGAGTTAAAAAAAATAATAATCCCCGTTCAGTCTCAATGGCGGGGTGCGGGCCGGCCCGGCGGCGAGTGCGGCGGGCAGCAGGCCTCTTGGACAGGTTGAGAGATAAAAAAATAATAATTCCCGTGCAGTCTCAATGGCGGGGTGCGGGCCGGGGAATAGGCCTCTTGGCCGGGGTGAATAGTGTTGGAACACGGCCCGCGGAAATAGTAGCGGCTGGAGGTACCGGGGGCGATGCCCGCCCCGGCCCGGCGGCCAAGTTAAAAAAATAAATAATCCCGTTCAGTCTCAATGGCAGGGTGCGGGCCGGCCCGGCGGCGATTGCGGCGGGCAGCAGGCCTCTTGGACAGGTTGAGAGATAAAAAAATAATAATTCCCGTTCAGTCTCAATGGCAGGGTGCGGGCCGGCCCGGCGGCAATTGCGGCGGGCAGCAGGCCTCTTGGACAGGTTGAGAGATAAAAAAATAATAATTCCCATGCAGTCTCAATGGCGGGGTGCGGGCCGGGGAATAGGCCTCTTGGCCGGGGTGAATATGTTGGAACGCGGCGCGCGTAAATAGAAGCGGCTGGAGGTACCGGGGGCGAAGCCCGCCCCGGCCTGGAGGCCGAGTTAAAAAAAATAATAATCCCCGTTTAGTCTCAATGGCGGGGTGCGGGCCGGCCTGGCGGCGATTGCGGCGGGCAGCAGGCCTCTTGGACAGGTTGAGAGATAAAAAAATAATAATTCCCGTGCAGTCTCAATGGCGGGGTGCGGGCCGGGGAATAGGCCTCTTGGCCGGGGTGAATAGTGTTGGAACACGGCCCGCGGAAATAGTAGCGGCTGGAGGTACCGGGGGCGATGCCCGCCCCGGCCCGGCGGCCAAGTTAAAAAAATAAATAATCCCGTTCAGTCTCAATGGCAGGGTGCGGGCCGGCCCGGCGGCGATTGCGGCGGGCAGCAGGCCTCTTGGACAGGTTGAGAGATAAAAAAATAATAATTCCCATGCAGTCTCAATGGCGGGGTGCGGGCCGGGGAATAGGCCTCTTGGCCGGGGTGAATATGTTGGAACGCGGCGCGCGTAAATAGAAGCCTGGAGGTACCGGGGGCGAAGCCCGCCCCGGCCCAGAGGCCGAGTTAAAAAAAATAATAATCCCCGTTCAGTCTCAATGGCGGGGTGCGGGCCGGCCCGGCGGCGAGTACGGCGGGCAGCAGGCCTCTTGGACAGGTTGAGAGATAAAAAAATAATAATTCCCGTGCAGTCTCAATGGCGGGGTGCGGGCCGGGGAAATAGGCCTCTTGGCCGGGGTGAATATGTTGGAACGCGGCGCGCGTAAATAGAAGCGGCTGGAGGTACCGGGGGCGAAGCCCGCCCCGGCCCGGAGGCCGAGTTAAAAAAAATAATAATCCCCGTTCAGTCTCAATGGCGGGGTGCGGGCCGGCCCGGCGGCGAGTGCGGCGGGCAGCAGGCCTCTTGGACAGGTTGAGAGATAAAAAAATAATAATTCCCGTGCAGTCTCAATGGCGGGGTGCGGGCCGGGGAATAGGCCTCTTGGCCGGGGTGAATAGTGTTGGAACACGGCCCGCGGAAATAGTAGCGGCTGGAGGTACCGTGGGCGATGCCCGCCCGGGCCCGGCGGCCAAGTTAAAAAAATAAATAATCCCCGTTCAGTCTCAATGGCAGGGTGCGGGCCGGCCCGGCGGCGATTGCGGCGGGCAGCAGGCCTCTTGGACAGGTTGAGAGATAAAAAAATAATAATCCCCGTTCAGTCTCAATGGCGGGGTGCGGGCCGGCCCAGCGGCAATTGCGGCGGGCAGCAGGCCTCTTGGACAGGTTGAGAGATAAAAAAATAATAATTCCCATGCAGTCTCAATGGCGGGGTGCGGGCCGGGGAATAGGCCTCTTGGCCGGGGTGAATATGTTGGAACGCGGCGCGCGTAAATAGAAGCGGCTGGAGGTACCGGGGGCGAAGCCCGCCCCGGCCCGGAGGCCGAGTTAAAAAAAATAATAATCCCCGTTCAGTCTCAATGGCGGGGTGCGGGCCGGCCCGGCGGCGAGTGCGGCGGGCAGCAGGCCTCTTGGACAGGTTGAGAGATAAAAAAATAATAATTCCCGTGCAGTCTCAATGGCGGGGTGCGGGCCGGGGAATAGGCCTCTTGGCCGGGGTGAATAGTGTTGGAACACGGCCCGCGGAAATAGTAGCGGCTGGAGGTACCGGGGGCGATGCCCGCCCGGGCCCGGCGGCCAAGTTAAAAAAATAAATAATCCCCGTTCAGTCTCAATGGCAGGGTGCGGGCCGGCCCGGCGGCGATTGCGGCGGGCAGCAGGCCTCTTGGACAGGTTGAGAGATAAAAAAATAATAATTCCCGTTCAGTCTCAATGGCAGGGTGCGGGCCGGCCCGGCGGCAATTGCGGCGGGCAGCAGGCCTCTTGGACAGGTTGAGAGATAAAAAAATAATAATTCCCATGCAGTCTCAATGGCGGGGTGCGGGCCGGGGAATAGGCCTCTTGGCCGGGGTGAATATGTTGGAACGCGGCGCGCGTAAATAGAAGCGGCTGGAGGTACCGGGGGCGAAGCCCGCCCCGGCCCGGAGGCCGAGTTAAAAAAAATAATAATCCCCGTTCAGTCTCAATGGCGGGGTGCGGGCCGGCCCGGCGGCGAGTGCAGCGGGCAGCAGGCCTCTTGGACAGGTTGAGAGATAAAAAAATAATAATTCCCGTGCAGTCTCAATGGCGGGGTGCGGGCCGGGAAATAGGCCTCTTGGCCGGGGTGAATATGTTGGAACGCGGCGCGCGTAAATAGAAGCGGCTGGAGGTACCGGGGGCGAAGCCCGCCCCGGCCCGGAGGCCGAGTTAAAAAAAATAATAATCCCCGTTCAGTCTCAATGGCGGGGTGCGGGCCGGCCCGGCGGCGATTGCGGCGGGCAGCAGGCCTCTTGGACAGGTTGAGAGATAAAAAAATAATAATTCCCGTGCAGTCTCAATGGCGGGGTGCGGGCCGGGGAATAGGCCTCTTGGCCGGGGTGAATAGTGTTGGAACACGGCCCGCGGAAATAGTAGCGGCTGGAGGTACCGGGGGCGATGCCCGCCCCGGCCCGGCGGCCAAGTTAAAAAAATAAATAATCCCGTTCAGTCTCAATGGCAGGGTGCGGGCCGGCCCGGCGGCGATTGCGGCGGGCAGCAGGCCTCTTGGACAGGTTGAGAGATAAAAAAATAATAATTCCCATGCAGTCTCAATGGCGGGGTGCGGGCCGGGGAATAGGCCTCTTGGCCGGGGTGAATATGTTGGAACGCGGCGCGCGTAAATAGAAGCGGCTGGAGGTACCGGGGGCGAAGCCCGCCCCGGCCCGGAGGCCGAGTTAAAAAAAATAATAATCCCCGTTCAGTCTCAATGGCGGGGTGCGGGCCGGCCCGGCGGCGAGTGCGGCGGGCAGCAGGCCTCTTGGACAGGTTGAGAGATAAAAAAATAATAATTCCCGTGCAGTCTCAATGGCGGGGTGCGGGCCGGGGAATAGGCCTCTTGGCCGGGGTGAATATGTTGGAACGCGGCGCGTAAATAGAAGCGGCTGGAGGTACCGGGGGCGAAGCCCGCCCCGGCCCGGAGGCCGAGTTAAAAAAAATAATAATCCCCGTTCAGTCTCAATGGCGGGGTGCGGGCCGGCCCGGCGGCGAGTGCGGCGGGCAGCAGGCCTCTTGGACAGGTTGAGAGATAAAAAAATAATAATTCCCGTGCAGTCTCAATGGCGGGGTGCGGGCCGGGGAATAGGCCTCTTGGCCGGGGTGAATAGTGTTGGAACACGGCCCGCGGAAATAGTAGCGGCTGGAGGTACCGGGGGCGATGCCCGCCCGGGCCCGGCGGCCAAGTTAAAAAAATAAATAATCCCCGTTCAGTCTCAATGGCAGGGTGCGGACCGGCCCGGCGGCGATTGCGGCGGGCAGCAGGCCTCTTGGACAGGTTGAGAGATAAAAAAATAATAATTCCCGTTCAGTCTCAATGGAAGGGTGCGGGCCGGCCCGGCGGCAATTGCGGCGGGCAGCAGGCCTCTTGGACAGGTTGAGAGATAAAAAAATAATAATTCCCATGCAGTCTCAATGGCGGGGTGCGGGCCGGGGAATAGGCCTCTTGGCCGGGGTGAATATGTTGGAACGCGGCGCGCGTAAATAGAAGCGGCTGGAGGTACCGGGGGCGAAGCCCGCCCCGGCCCGGAGGCCGAGTTAAAAAAAATAATAATCCCCGTTCAGTCTCAATGGCGGGGTGCGGGCCGGCCCGGCGGCGAGTGCGGCGGGCAGCAGGCCTCTTGGACAGGTTGAGAGATAAAAAAAATAATAATTCCCGTGCAGTCTCAATGGCGGGGTGCGGGCCGGGGAATAGGCCTCTTGGCCGGGGTGAATAGTGTTGGAACACGGCCCGCGGAAAAAGTAGCGGCTGGAGGTACCGGGGGCGATGCCCGCCCCGGCCCGGCGGCCAAGTTAAAAAAATAAATAATCCCCGTTCAGTCTCAATGGCAGGGTGCGGGCCGGCCCAGCGGCGATTGCGGCGGGCAGCAGGCCTCTTGGACAGGTTGAGAGATAAAAAAATAATAATTCCCGTTCAGTCTCAATGGCAGGGTGCGGGCCGGCCCGGCGGCAATTGCGGCGGGCAGCAGGCCTCTTGGACAGGTTGAGAGATAAAAAAATAATAATTCCCATGCAGTCTCAATGGCGGGGTGCGGGCCGGGGAATAGGCCTCTTGGCCGGGGTGAATAGTGTTGGAACACGGCCCGCGGAAATAGTAGCGGCTGGAGGTACCGGGGGCGATGCCCGCCCCGGCCCGGCGGCCAAGTTAAAAAAATAAATAATCCAGTTCAGTCTCAATGGCAGGGTGCGGGCCGGCCCGGCGGCGATTGCGGCGGGCAGCAGGCCTCTTGGACAGGTTGAGAGATAAAAAAATAATAATTCCCATGCAGTCTCAATGGCGGGGTGCGGGCCGGTGAATAGGCCTCTTGGCCGGGGTGAATATGTTGGAACGCGGCGCGCGTAAATAGAAGCGGCTGGAGGTACCGGGGGCGAAGCCCGCCCCGGCCCGGAGGCCGAGTTAAAAAAAATAATAATCCCCGTTCAGTCTCAATGGCGGGGTGCGGGCCGGCCCGGCGGCGAGTGCGGCGGGCAGCAGGCCTCTTGGACAGGTTGAGAGATAAAAAAATAATAATTCCCGTGCAGTCTCAATGGCGGGGTGCGGGCCGGGGAATAGGCCTCTTGGCCGGGGTGAATAGTGTTGGAACACGGCCCGCGGAAATAGTAGCGGCTGGAGGTACCGGGGGCGATGCCCGCCCGGGCCCGGCGGCCAAGTTAAAAAAATAAATAATCCCCGTTCAGTCTCAATGGCAGGGTGCGGACCGGCCCGGCGGCGATTGCGGCGGGCAGCAGGCCTCTTGGACAGGTTGAGAGATAAAAAAATAATAATTCCCGTTCAGTCTCAATGGAAGGGTGCGGGCCGGCCCGGCGGCAATTGCGGCGGGCAGCAGGCCTCTTGGACAGGTTGAGAGATAAAAAAATAATAATTCCCATGCAGTCTCAATGGCGGGGTGCGGGCCGGGGAATAGGCCTCTTGGCCGGGGTGAATATGTTGGAACGCGGCGCGCGTAAATAGAAGCGGCTGGAGGTACCGGGGGCGAAGCCCGCCCCGGCCCGGAGGCCGAGTTAAAAAAAATAATAATCCCCGTTCAGTCTCAATGGCGGGGTGCGGGCCGGCCCGGCGGCGAGTGCGGCGGGCAGCAGGCCTCTTGGACAGGTTGAGAGATAAAAAAATAATAATTTCCATGCAGTCTCAATGGCGGGGTGCGGGCCGGGGAATAGGCCTCTTGGCCGGGGTGAATATGTTGGAACGCGGCGCGCGTAAATAGAAGCGGCTGGAGGTACCGGGGGCGAAGCCCGCCCCGGCCCGGAGGCCGAGTTAAAAAAAATAATAATCCCCGTTCAGTCTCAATGGCGGGGTGCGGGCCGGCCCGGCGGCGAGTGCGGCGGGCAGCAGGCCTCTTGGACAGGTTGAGAGATAAAAAAATAATAATTCCCGTGCAGTCTCAATGGCGGGGTGCGGGCCGGGAAATAGGCCTCTTGGCCGGGGTGAATATGTTGGAACGCGGCGCGCGTAAATAGAAGCGGCTGGAGGTACCGGGGGGGGCGAAGCCCGCCCCGGCCCGGAGGCCGAGTTAAAAAAAATAATAATCCCCGTTCAGTCTCAATGGCGGGGTGCGGGCCGGCCCGGCGGCGATTGCGGCGGGCAGCAGGCCTCTTGGACAGGTTGAGAGATAAAAAAATAATAATTCCCGTGCAGTCTCAATGGCGGGGTGCGGGCCGGGGAATAGGCCTCTTGGCCGGGGTGAATAGTGTTGGAACACGGCCCGCGGAAATAGTAGCGGCTGGAGGTACCGGGGGCGATGCCCGCCCCGGCCCGGCGGCCAAGTTAAAAAAATAAATAATCCCGTTCAGTCTCAATGGCAGGGTGCGGGCCGGCCCGGCGGCGATTGCGGCGGGCAGCAGGCCTCTTGGACAGGTTGAGAGATAAAAAAATAATAATTCCCATGCAGTCTCAATGGCGGGGTGCGGGCCGGGGAATAGGCCTCTTGGCCGGGGTGAATATGTTGGAACGCGGCGCGCGTAAATAGAAGCGGCTGGAGGTACCGGGGGCGAAGCCCGCCCCGGCCCGGAGGCCGAGTTAAAAAAAATAATAATCCCCGTTCAGTCTCAATGGCGGGGTGCGGGCCGGCCCGGCGGCGAGTGCGGCGGGAAGCAGGCCTCTTGGACAGGTTGAGAGATAAAAAAATAATAATTCCCGTGCAGTCTCAATGGCGGGGTGCGGGCCGGGGAATAGGCCTCTTGGCCGGGGTGAATAGTGTTGGAACACGGCCCGCGGAAATAGTAGCGGCTGGAGGTACCGGGGGCGATGCCCGCCCGGGCCCGGCGGCCAAGTTAAAAAAATAAATAATCCCCGTTCAGTCTCAATGGCAGGGTGCGGGCCGGCCCGGCGGCGATTGCGGCGGGCAGCAGGCCTCTTGGACAGGTTGAGAGATAAAAAAATAATAATTCCCGTTCAGTCTCAATGGCAGGGTGCGGGCCGGCCCGGCGGCAATTGCGGCGGGCAGCAGGCCTCTTGGACAGGTTGAGAGATAAAAAAATAATAATTCCCATGCAGTCTCAATGGCGGGGTGCGGGCCGGGGAATAGGCCTCTTGGCCGGGGTGAATATGTTGGAACGCGGCGCGCGTAAATAGAAGCGGCTGGAGGTACCGGGGGCGAAGCCCGCCCCGGCCTGGAGGCCGAGTTAAAAAAAATAATAATCCCCGTTTAGTCTCAATGGCGGGGTGCGGGCCGGCCTGGCGGCGATTGCGGCGGGCAGCAGGCCTCTTGGACAGGTTGAGAGATAAAAAAATAATAATTCCCGTGCAGTCTCGATGGCGGGGTGCGGGCCGGGGAATAGGCCTCTTGGCCGGGGTGAATAGTGTTGGAACACGGCCCGCGGAAATAGTAGCGGCTGGAGGTACCGGGGGCGATGCCCGCCCCGGCCCGGCGGCCAAGTTAAAAAAATAAATAATCCCGTTCAGTCTCAATGGCAGGGTGCGGGCCGGCCCGGCGGCGATTGCGGCGGGCAGCAGGCCTCTTGGACAGGTTGAGAGATAAAAAAATAATAATTCCCATGCAGTCTCAATGGCGGGGTGCGGGCCGGGGAATAGGCCTCTTGGCCGGGGTGAATATGTTGGAACGCGGCGCGCGTAAATAGAAGCCTGGAGGTACCGGGGGCGAAGCCCGCCCCGGCCCAGAGGCCGAGTTAAAAAAAATAATAATCCCCGTTCAGTCTCAATGGCGGGGTGCGGGCCGGCCCGGCGGCGAGTGCGGCGGGCAGCAGGCCTCTTGGACAGGTTGAGAGATAAAAAAATAATAATTCCCGTGCAGTCTCAATGGCGGGGTGCGGGCCGGGGAAATAGGCCTCTTGGCCGGGGTGAATATGTTGGAACGCGGCGCGCGTAAATAGAAGCGGCTGGAGGTACCGGGGGCGAAGCCCGCCCCGGCCCGGAGGCCGAGTTAAAAAAAATAATAATCCCCGTTCAGTCTCAATGGCGGGGTGCGGGCCGGCCCGGCGGCGAGTGCGGCGGGCAGCAGGCCTCTTGGACAGGTTGAGAGATAAAAAAATAATAATTCCCGTGCAGTCTCAATGGCGGGGTGCGGGCCGGGGAATAGGCCTCTTGGCCGGGGTGAATAGTGTTGGAACACGGCCCGCGGAAATAGTAGCGGCTGGAGGTACCGTGGGCGATGCCCGCCCGGGCCCGGCGGCCAAGTTAAAAAAATAAATAATCCCCGTTCAGTCTCAATGGCAGGGTGCGGGCCGGCCCGGCGGCGATTGCGGCGGGCAGCAGGCCTCTTGGACAGGTTGAGAGATAAAAAAATAATAATCCCCGTTCAGTCTCAATGGCGGGGTGCGGGCCGGCCCAGCGGCAATTGCGGCGGGCAGCAGGCCTCTTGGACAGGTTGAGAGATAAAAAAATAATAATTCCCATGCAGTCTCAATGGCGGGGTGCGGGCCGGGGAATAGGCCTCTTGGCCGGGGTGAATATGTTGGAACGCGGCGCGCGTAAATAGAAGCGGCTGGAGGTACCGGGGGCGAAGCCCGCCCCGGCCCGGAGGCCGAGTTAAAAAAAATAATAATCCCCGTTCAGTCTCAATGGCGGGGTGCGGGCCGGCCCGGCGGCGAGTGCGGCGGGCAGCAGGCCTCTTGGACAGGTTGAGAGATAAAAAAATAATAATTCCCGTGCAGTCTCAATGGCGGGGTGCGGGCCGGGGAATAGGCCTCTTGGCCGGGGTGAATAGTGTTGGAACACGGCCCGCGGAAATAGTAGCGGCTGGAGGTACCGGGGGCGATGCCCGCCCGGGCCCGGCGGCCAAGTTAAAAAAATAAATAATCCCCGTTCAGTCTCAATGGCAGGGTGCGGGCCGGCCCGGCGGCGATTGCGGCGGGCAGCAGGCCTCTTGGACAGGTTGAGAGATAAAAAAATAATAATTCCCGTTCAGTCTCAATGGCAGGGTGCGGGCCGGCCCGGCGGCAATTGCGGCGGGCAGCAGGCCTCTTGGACAGGTTGAGAGATAAAAAAATAATAATTCCCATGCAGTCTCAATGGCGGGGTGCGGGCCGGGGAATAGGCCTCTTGGCCGGGGTGAATATGTTGGAACGCGGCGCGCGTAAATAGAAGCGGCTGGAGGTACCGGGGGCGAAGCCCGCCCCGGCCCGGAGGCCGAGTTAAAAAAAATAATAATCCCCGTTCAGTCTCAATGGCGGGGTGCGGGCCGGCCCGGCGGCGAGTGCAGCGGGCAGCAGGCCTCTTGGACAGGTTGAGAGATAAAAAAATAATAATTCCCGTGCAGTCTCAATGGCGGGGTGCGGGCCGGGAAATAGGCCTCTTGGCCGGGGTGAATATGTTGGAACGCGGCGCGCGTAAATAGAAGCGGCTGGAGGTACCGGGGGCGAAGCCCGCCCCGGCCCGGAGGCCGAGTTAAAAAAAATAATAATCCCCGTTCAGTCTCAATGGCGGGGTGCGGGCCGGCCCGGCGGCGATTGCGGCGGGCAGCAGGCCTCTTGGACAGGTTGAGAGATAAAAAAATAATAATTCCCGTGCAGTCTCAATGGCGGGGTGCGGGCCGGGGAATAGGCCTCTTGGCCGGGGTGAATAGTGTTGGAACACGGCCCGCGGAAATAGTAGCGGCTGGAGGTACCGGGGGCGATGCCCGCCCCGGCCCGGCGGCCAAGTTAAAAAAATAAATAATCCCGTTCAGTCTCAATGGCAGGGTGCGGGCCGGCCCGGCGGCGATTGCGGCGGGCAGCAGGCCTCTTGGACAGGTTGAGAGATAAAAAAATAATAATTCCCATGCAGTCTCAATGGCGGGGTGCGGGCCGGGGAATAGGCCTCTTGGCCGGGGTGAATATGTTGGAACGCGGCGCGCGTAAATAGAAGCGGCTGGAGGTACCGGGGGCGAAGCCCGCCCCGGCCCGGAGGCCGAGTTAAAAAAAATAATAATCCCCGTTCAGTCTCAATGGCGGGGTGCGGGCCGGCCCGGCGGCGAGTGCGGCGGGCAGCAGGCCTCTTGGACAGGTTGAGAGATAAAAAAATAATAATTCCCGTGCAGTCTCAATGGCGGGGTGCGGGCCGGGGAATAGGCCTCTTGGCCGGGGTGAATATGTTGGAACGCTGCGCGTAAATAGAAGCGGCTGGAGGTACCGGGGGCGAAGCCCGCCCCGGCCCGGAGGCCGAGTTAAAAAAAATAATAATCCCCGTTCAGTCTCAATGGCGGGGTGCGGGCCGGCCCGGCGGCGAGTGCGGCGGGCAGCAGGCCTCTTGGACAGGTTGAGAGATAAAAAAATAATAATTCCCGTGCAGTCTCAATGGCGGGGTGCGGGCCGGGGAATAGGCCTCTTGGCCGGGGTGAATAGTGTTGGAACACGGCCCGCGGAAATAGTAGCGGCTGGAGGTACCGGGGGCGATGCCCGCCCGGGCCCGGCGGCCAAGTTAAAAAAATAAATAATCCCCGTTCAGTCTCAATGGCAGGGTGCGGACCGGCCCGGCGGCGATTGCGGCGGGCAGCAGGCCTCTTGGACAGGTTGAGAGATAAAAAAATAATAATTCCCGTTCAGTCTCAATGGAAGGGTGCGGGCCGGCCCGGCGGCAATTGCGGCGGGCAGCAGGCCTCTTGGACAGGTTGAGAGATAAAAAAATAATAATTCCCATGCAGTCTCAATGGCGGGGTGCGGGCCGGGGAATAGGCCTCTTGGCCGGGGTGAATATGTTGGAACGCGGCGCGCGTAAATAGAAGCGGCTGGAGGTACCGGGGGCGAAGCCCGCCCCGGCCCGGAGGCCGAGTTAAAAAAAATAATAATCCCCGTTCAGTCTCAATGGCGGGGTGCGGGCCGGCCCGGCGGCGAGTGCGGCGGGCAGCAGGCCTCTTGGACAGGTTGAGAGATAAAAAAAATAATAATTCCCGTGCAGTCTCAATGGCGGGGTGCGGGCCGGCCCGGCGGCGAGTGCGGCGGGCAGCAGGCCTCTTGGACAGGTTGAGAGATAAAAAAAATAATAATTCCCGTGCAGTCTCAATGGCGGGGTGCGGGCCGGGGAATAGGCCTCTTGGCCGGGGTGAATAGTGTTGGAACACGGCCCGCGGAAAAAGTAGCGGCTGGAGGTACCGGGGGCGATGCCCGCCCCGGCCCGGCGGCCAAGTTAAAAAAATAAATAATCCCCGTTCAGTCTCAATGGCAGGGTGCGGGCCGGCCCAGCGGCGATTGCGGCGGGCAGCAGGCCTCTTGGACAGGTTGAGAGATAAAAAAATAATAATTCCCGTTCAGTCTCAATGGCAGGGTGCGGGCCGGCCCGGCGGCAATTGCGGCGGGCAGCAGGCCTCTTGGACAGGTTGAGAGATAAAAAAATAATAATTCCCATGCAGTCTCAATGGCGGGGTGCGGGCCGGGGAATAGGCCTCTTGGCCGGGGTGAATAGTGTTGGAACACGGCCCGCGGAAATAGTAGCGGCTGGAGGTACCGGGGGCGATGCCCGCCCCGGCCCGGCGGCCAAGTTAAAAAAATAAATAATCCCGTTCAGTCTCAATGGCAGGGTGCGGGCCGGCCCGGCGGCGATTGCGGCGGGCAGCAGGCCTCTTGGACAGGTTGAGAGATAAAAAAATAATAATTCCCATGCAGTCTCAATGGCGGGGTGCGGGCCGGTGAATAGGCCTCTTGGCCGGGGTGAATATGTTGGAACGCGGCGCGCGTAAATAGAAGCGGCTGGAGGTACCGGGGGCGAAGCCCGCCCCGGCCCGGAGGCCGAGTTAAAAAAAATAATAATCCCCGTTCAGTCTCAATGGCGGGGTGCGGGCCGGCCCGGCGGCGAGTGCGGCGGGCAGCAGGCCTCTTGGACAGGTTGAGAGATAAAAAAATAATAATTCCCGTGCAGTCTCAATGGCGGGGTGCGGGCCGGGGAATAGGCCTCTTGGCCGGGGTGAATAGTGTTGGAACACGGCCCGCGGAAATAGTAGCGGCTGGAGGTACCGGGGGCGATGCCCGCCCGGGCCCGGCGGCCAAGTTAAAAAAATAAATAATCCCCGTTCAGTCTCAATGGCAGGGTGCGGACCGGCCCGGCGGCGATTGCGGCGGGCAGCAGGCCTCTTGGACAGGTTGAGAGATAAAAAAATAATAATTCCCGTTCAGTCTCAATGGAAGGGTGCGGGCCGGCCCGGCGGCAATTGCGGCGGGCAGCAGGCCTCTTGGACAGGTTGAGAGATAAAAAAATAATAATTCCCATGCAGTCTCAATGGCGGGGTGCGGGCCGGGGAATAGGCCTCTTGGCCGGGGTGAATATGTTGGAACGCGGCGCGCGTAAATAGAAGCGGCTGGAGGTACCGGGGGCGAAGCCCGCCCCGGCCCGGAGGCCGAGTTAAAAAAAATAATAATCCCCGTTCAGTCTCAATGGCGGGGTGCGGGCCGGCCCGGCGGCGAGTGCGGCGGGCAGCAGGCCTCTTGGACAGGTTGAGAGATAAAAAAATAATAATTCCCATGCAGTCTCAATGGCGGGGTGCGGGCCGGGGAATAGGCCTCTTGGCCGGGGTGAATATGTTGGAACGCGGCGCGCGTAAATAGAAGCGGCTGGAGGTACCGGGGGCGAAGCCCGCCCCGGCCCGGAGGCCGAGTTAAAAAAAATAATAATCCCCGTTCAGTCTCAATGGCGGGGTGCGGGCCGGCCCGGCGGCGAGTGCGGCGGGCAGCAGGCCTCTTGGACAGGTTGAGAGATAAAAAAATAATAATTCCCGTGCAGTCTCAATGGCGGGGTGCGGGCCGGGAAATAGGCCTCTTGGCCGGGGTGAATATGTTGGAACGCGGCGCGCGTAAATAGAAGCGGCTGGAGGTACCGGGGGGGCGAAGCCCGCCCCGGCCCGGAGGCCGAGTTAAAAAAAATAATAATCCCCGTTCAGTCTCAATGGCGGGGTGCGGGCCGGCCCGGCGGCGATTGCGGCGGGCAGCAGGCCTCTTGGACAGGTTGAGAGATAAAAAAATAATAATTCCCGTGCAGTCTCAATGGCGGGGTGCGGGCCGGGGAATAGGCCTCTTGGCCGGGGTGAATAGTGTTGGAACACGGCCCGCGGAAATAGTAGCGGCTGGAGGTACCGGGGGCGATGCCCGCCCCGGCCCGGCGGCCAAGTTAAAAAAATAAATAATCCCGTTCAGTCTCAATGGCAGGGTGCGGGCCGGCCCGGCGGCGATTGCGGCGGGCAGCAGGCCTCTTGGACAGGTTGAGAGATAAAAAAATAATAATTCCCATGCAGTCTCAATGGCGGGGTGCGGGCCGGGGAATAGGCCTCTTGGCCGGGGTGAATATGTTGGAACGCGGCGCGCGTAAATAGAAGCGGCTGGAGGTACCGGGGGCGAAGCCCGCCCCGGCCCGGAGGCCGAGTTAAAAAAAATAATAATCCCCGTTCAGTCTCAATGGCGGGGTGCGGGCCGGCCCGGCGGCGAGTGCGGCGGGAAGCAGGCCTCTTGGACAGGTTGAGAGATAAAAAAATAATAATTCCCGTGCAGTCTCAATGGCGGGGTGCGGGCCGGGGAATAGGCCTCTTGGCCGGGGTGAATAGTGTTGGAACACGGCCCGCGGAAATAGTAGCGGCTGGAGGTACCGGGGGCGATGCCCGCCCGGGCCCGGCGGCCAAGTTAAAAAAATAAATAATCCCCGTTCAGTCTCAATGGCAGGGTGCGGGCCGGCCCGGCGGCGATTGCGGCGGGCAGCAGGCCTCTTGGACAGGTTGAGAGATAAAAAAATAATAATTCCCGTTCAGTCTCAATGGCAGGGTGCGGGCCGGCCCGGCGGCAATTGCGGCGGGCAGCAGGCCTCTTGGACAGGTTGAGAGATAAAAAAATAATAATTCCCATGCAGTCTCAATGGCGGGGTGCGGGCCGGGGAATAGGCCTCTTGGCCGGGGTGAATATGTTGGAACGCGGCGCGCGTAAATAGAAGCGGCTGGAGGTACCGGGGGCGAAGCCCGCCCCGGCCTGGAGGCCGAGTTAAAAAAAATAATAATCCCCGTTTAGTCTCAATGGCGGGGTGCGGGCCGGCCTGGCGGCGATTGCGGCGGGCAGCAGGCCTCTTGGACAGGTTGAGAGATAAAAAAATAATAATTCCCGTGCAGTCTCGATGGCGGGGTGCGGGCCGGGGAATAGGCCTCTTGGCCGGGGTGAATAGTGTTGGAACACGGCCCGCGGAAATAGTAGCGGCTGGAGGTACCGGGGGCGATGCCCGCCCCGGCCCGGCGGCCAAGTTAAAAAAATAAATAATCCCGTTCAGTCTCAATGGCAGGGTGCGGGCCGGCCCGGCGGCGATTGCGGCGGGCAGCAGGCCTCTTGGACAGGTTGAGAGATAAAAAAATAATAATTCCCATGCAGTCTCAATGGCGGGGTGCGGGCCGGGGAATAGGCCTCTTGGCCGGGGTGAATATGTTGGAACGCGGCGCGCGTAAATAGAAGCCTGGAGGTACCGGGGGCGAAGCCCGCCCCGGCCCAGAGGCCGAGTTAAAAAAAATAATAATCCCCGTTCAGTCTCAATGGCGGGGTGCGGGCCGGCCCGGCGGCGAGTGCGGCGGGCAGCAGGCCTCTTGGACAGGTTGAGAGATAAAAAAATAATAATTCCCGTGCAGTCTCAATGGCGGGGTGCGGGCCGGGGAAATAGGCCTCTTGGCCGGGGTGAATATGTTGGAACGCGGCGCGCGTAAATAGAAGCGGCTGGAGGTACCGGGGGCGAAGCCCGCCCCGGCCCGGAGGCCGAGTTAAAAAAAATAATAATCCCCGTTCAGTCTCAATGGCGGGGTGCGGGCCGGCCCGGCGGCGAGTGCGGCGGGCAGCAGGCCTCTTGGACAGGTTGAGAGATAAAAAAATAATAATTCCCGTGCAGTCTCAATGGCGGGGTGCGGGCCGGGGAATAGGCCTCTTGGCCGGGGTGAATAGTGTTGGAACACGGCCCGCGGAAATAGTAGCGGCTGGAGGTACCGTGGGCGATGCCCGCCCGGGCCCGGCGGCCAAGTTAAAAAAATAAATAATCCCCGTTCAGTCTCAATGGCAGGGTGCGGGCCGGCCCGGCGGCGATTGCGGCGGGCAGCAGGCCTCTTGGACAGGTTGAGAGATAAAAAAATAATAATCCCCGTTCAGTCTCAATGGCGGGGTGCGGGCCGGCCCAGCGGCAATTGCGGCGGGCAGCAGGCCTCTTGGACAGGTTGAGAGATAAAAAAATAATAATTCCCATGCAGTCTCAATGGCGGGGTGCGGGCCGGGGAATAGGCCTCTTGGCCGGGGTGAATATGTTGGAACGCGGCGCGCGTAAATAGAAGCGGCTGGAGGTACCGGGGGCGAAGCCCGCCCCGGCCCGGAGGCCGAGTTAAAAAAAATAATAATCCCCGTTCAGTCTCAATGGCGGGGTGCGGGCCGGCCCGGCGGCGAGTGCGGCGGGCAGCAGGCCTCTTGGACAGGTTGAGAGATAAAAAAATAATAATTCCCGTGCAGTCTCAATGGCGGGGTGCGGGCCGGGGAATAGGCCTCTTGGCCGGGGTGAATAGTGTTGGAACACGGCCCGCGGAAATAGTAGCGGCTGGAGGTACCGGGGGCGATGCCCGCCCGGGCCCGGCGGCCAAGTTAAAAAAATAAATAATCCCCGTTCAGTCTCAATGGCAGGGTGCGGGCCGGCCCGGCGGCGATTGCGGCGGGCAGCAGGCCTCTTGGACAGGTTGAGAGATAAAAAAATAATAATTCCCGTTCAGTCTCAATGGCAGGGTGCGGGCCGGCCCGGCGGCAATTGCGGCGGGCAGCAGGCCTCTTGGACAGGTTGAGAGATAAAAAAATAATAATTCCCATGCAGTCTCAATGGCGGGGTGCGGGCCGGGGAATAGGCCTCTTGGCCGGGGTGAATATGTTGGAACGCGGCGCGCGTAAATAGAAGCGGCTGGAGGTACCGGGGGCGAAGCCCGCCCCGGCCCGGAGGCCGAGTTAAAAAAAATAATAATCCCCGTTTAGTCTCAATGGCGGGGTGCGGGCCGGCCCGGCGGCGAGTGCAGCGGGCAGCAGGCCTCTTGGACAGGTTGAGAGATAAAAAAATAATAATTCCCGTGCAGTCTCAATGGCGGGGTGCGGGCCGGGAAATAGGCCTCTTGGCCGGGGTGAATATGTTGGAACGCGGCGCGCGTAAATAGAAGCGGCTGGAGGTACCGGGGGCGAAGCCCGCCCCGGCCCGGAGGCCGAGTTAAAAAAAATAATAATCCCCGTTCAGTCTCAATGGCGGGGTGCGGGCCGGCCCGGCGGCGATTGCGGCGGGCAGCAGGCCTCTTGGACAGGTTGAGAGATAAAAAAATAATAATTCCCGTGCAGTCTCAATGGCGGGGTGCGGGCCGGGGAATAGGCCTCTTGGCCGGGGTGAATAGTGTTGGAACACGGCCCGCGGAAATAGTAGCGGCTGGAGGTACCGGGGGCGATGCCCGCCCCGGCCCGGCGGCCAAGTTAAAAAAATAAATAATCCCGTTCAGTCTCAATGGCAGGGTGCGGGCCGGCCCGGCGGCGATTGCGGCGGGCAGCAGGCCTCTTGGACAGGTTGAGAGATAAAAAAATAATAATTCCCATGCAGTCTCAATGGCGGGGTGCGGGCCGGGGAATAGGCCTCTTGGCCGGGGTGAATATGTTGGAACGCGGCGCGCGTAAATAGAAGCGGCTGGAGGTACCGGGGGCGAAGCCCGCCCCGGCCCGGAGGCCGAGTTAAAAAAAATAATAATCCCCGTTCAGTCTCAATGGCGGGGTGCGGGCCGGCCCGGCGGCGAGTGCGGCGGGCAGCAGGCCTCTTGGACAGGTTGAGAGATAAAAAAATAATAATTCCCGTGCAGTCTCAATGGCGGGGTGCGGGCCGGGGAATAGGCCTCTTGGCCGGGGTGAATATGTTGGAACGCGGCGCGTAAATAGAAGCGGCTGGAGGTACCGGGGGCGAAGCCCGCCCCGGCCCGGAGGCCGAGTTAAAAAAAATAATAATCCCCGTTCAGTCTCAATGGCGGGGTGCGGGCCGGCCCGGCGGCGAGTGCGGCGGGCAGCAGGCCTCTTGGACAGGTTGAGAGATAAAAAAATAATAATTCCCGTGCAGTCTCAATGGCGGGGTGCGGGCCGGGGAATAGGCCTCTTGGCCGGGGTGAATAGTGTTGGAACACGGCCCGCGGAAATAGTAGCGGCTGGAGGTACCGGGGGCGATGCCCGCCCGGGCCCGGCGGCCAAGTTAAAAAAATAAATAATCCCCGTTCAGTCTCAATGGCAGGGTGCGGACCGGCCCGGCGGCGATTGCGGCGGGCAGCAGGCCTCTTGGACAGGTTGAGAGATAAAAAAATAATAATTCCCGTTCAGTCTCAATGGAAGGGTGCGGGCCGGCCCGGCGGCAATTGCGGCGGGCAGCAGGCCTCTTGGACAGGTTGAGAGATAAAAAAATAATAATTCCCATGCAGTCTCAATGGCGGGGTGCGGGCCGGGGAATAGGCCTCTTGGCCGGGGTGAATATGTTGGAACGCGGCGCGCGTAAATAGAAGCGGCTGGAGGTACCGGGGGCGAAGCCCGCCCCGGCCCGGAGGCCGAGTTAAAAAAAATAATAATCCCCGTTCAGTCTCAATGGCGGGGTGCGGGCCGGCCCGGCGGCGAGTGCGGCGGGCAGCAGGCCTCTTGGACAGGTTGAGAGATAAAAAAAATAATAATTCCCGTGCAGTCTCAATGGCGGGGTGCGGGCCGGGGAATAGGCCTCTTGGCCGGGGTGAATAGTGTTGGAACACGGCCCGCGGAAATAGTAGCGGCTGGAGGTACCGGGGGCGATGCCCGCCCCGGCCCGGCGGCCAAGTTAAAAAAATAAATAATCCCCGTTCAGTCTCAATGGCAGGGTGCGGGCCGGCCCAGCGGCGATTGCGGCGGGCAGCAGGCCTCTTGGACAGGTTGAGAGATAAAAAAATAATAATTCCCGTTCAGTCTCAATGGCAGGGTGCGGGCCGGCCCGGCGGCAATTGCGGCGGGCAGCAGGCCTCTTGGACAGGTTGAGAGATAAAAAAATAATAATTCCCATGCAGTCTCAATGGCGGGGTGCGGGCCGGTGAATAGGCCTCTTGGCCGGGGTGAATATGTTGGAACGCGGCGCGCGTAAATAGAAGCGGCTGGAGGTACCGGGGGCGAAGCCCGCCCCGGCCCGGAGGCCGAGTTAAAAAAAATAATAATCCCCGTTCAGTCTCAATGGCGGGGTGCGGGCCGGCCCGGCGGCGAGTGCGGCGGGCAGCAGGCCTCTTGGACAGGTTGAGAGATAAAAAAATAATAATTCCCGTGCAGTCTCAATGGCGGGGTGCGGGCCGGGGAATAGGCCTCTTGGCCGGGGTGAATAGTGTTGGAACACGGCCCGCGGAAATAGTAGCGGCTGGAGGTACCGGGGGCGATGCCCGCCCCGGCCCAGCGGCCAAGTTAAAAAAATAAATAATCCCGTTCAGTCTCAATGGTAGGGTGCGGGCCGGCCCGGCGGCGATTGCGGCGGGCAGCAGGCCTCTTGGACAGGTTGAGAGATAAAAAAATAATAATTCCCATGCAGTCTCAATGGCGGGGTGCGGGCCGGGGAATAGGCCTCTTGGCCGGGGTGAATAGTGTTGGAACACGGCCCGCGGAAATAGTAGCGGCTGGAGGTACCGGGGGCGATGCCCGCCCCGGCCCGGCGGCCAAGTTAAAAAAATAAATAATCCCGTTCAGTCTCAATGGCAGGGTGCGGGCCGGCCCGGCGGCGAGTGCGGCGGGCAGCAGGCCTCTTGGACAGGTTGAGAGATAAAAAAATAATAATTCCCATGCAGTCTCAATGGCGGGGTGCGGGCCGGGGAATAGGCCTCTTGGCCGGGGTGAATATGTTGGAACGCGGCGCGCGTAAATAGAAGCGGCTGGAGGTACCGGGGGCGAAGCCCGCCCCGGCCCGGAGGCCGAGTTAAAAAAAATAATAATCCCCGTTCAGTCTCAATGGCGGGGTGCGGGCCGGCCCGGCGGCGAGTGCGGCGGGCAGCAGGCCTCTTGGACAGGTTGAGAGATAAAAAAATAATAATTCCCGTGCAGTCTCAATGGCGGGGTGCGGGCCGGGGAATAGGCCTCTTGGCCGGGGTGAATATGTTGGAACGCGGCGCGTAAATAGAAGCGGCTGGAGGTACCGGGGGCGAAGCCCGCCCCGGCCCGGAGGCCGAGTTAAAAAAAATAATAATCCCCGTTCAGTCTCAATGGCGGGGTGCGGGCCGGCCCGGCGGCGAGTGCGGCGGGCAGCAGGCCTCTTGGACAGGTTGAGAGATAAAAAAATAATAATTCCCGTGCAGTCTCAATGGCGGGGTGCGGGCCGGGGAATAGGCCTCTTGGCCGGGGTGAATAGTGTTGGAACACGGCCCGCGGAAATAGTAGCGGCTGGAGGTACCGGGGGCGATGCCCGCCCGGGCCCGGCGGCCAAGTTAAAAAAATAAATAATCCCCGTTCAGTCTCAATGGCAGGGTGCGGACCGGCCCGGCGGCGATTGCGGCGGGCAGCAGGCCTCTTGGACAGGTTGAGAGATAAAAAAATAATAATTCCCGTTCAGTCTCAATGGAAGGGTGCGGGCCGGCCCGGCGGCAATTGCGGCGGGCAGCAGGCCTCTTGGACAGGTTGAGAGATAAAAAAATAATAATTCCCATGCAGTCTCAATGGCGGGGTGCGGGCCGGGGAATAGGCCTCTTGGCCGGGGTGAATATGTTGGAACGCGGCGCGCGTAAATAGAAGCGGCTGGAGGTACCGGGGGCGAAGCCCGCCCCGGCCCGGAGGCCGAGTTAAAAAAAATAATAATCCCCGTTCAGTCTCAATGGCGGGGTGCGGGCCGGCCCGGCGGCGAGTGCGGCGGGCAGCAGGCCTCTTGGACAGGTTGAGAGATAAAAAAATAATAATTCCCATGCAGTCTCAATGGCGGGGTGCGGGCCGGGGAATAGGCCTCTTGGCCGGGGTGAATATGTTGGAACGCGGCGCGCGTAAATAGAAGCGGCTGGAGGTACCGGGGGCGAAGCCCGCCCCGGCCCGCAGGCCGAGTTAAAAAAAATAATAATCCCCGTTCAGTCTCAATGGCGGGGTGCGGGCCGGCCCGGCGGCGAGTGCGGCGGGCAGCAGGCCTCTTGGACAGGTTGAGAGATAAAAAAATAATAATTCCCATGCAGTCTCAATGGCGGGGTGCGGGCCGGGGAATAGGCCTCTTGGCCGGGGTGAATAGTGTTGGAACACGGCCCGCGGGAATAGTAGCGGCTGGAGGTACCGGGGGCGATGCCCGCCCCGGCCCGGCGGCCAAGTTAAAAAAATAAATAATCCCCGTTCAGTCTCAATGGCAGGGTGCGGGCCGGCCCGGCGGCGATTGCGGCGGGCAGCAGGCCTCTTGGACAGGTTGAGAGATAAAAAAATAATAATTCCCGTGCAGTCTCAATGGCGGGGTGCGGGCCGGGGAATAGGCCTCTTGGCCGGGGTGAATAGTGTTGGAACACGGCCCGCGGAAATAGTAGCGGCTGGAGGTACCGGGGGCGATGCCCGCCCCGGGCCGACGGCCAAGTTAAAAAAATAAATAATCCCCGTTCAGTCTCAATGGCAGGGTGCGGGCCGGCCCGGCGGCGAGTGCGGCGGGCAGCAGGCCTCTTGGACAGGTTGAGAGATAAAAAAATAATAATTCCCGTTCAGTCTCAATGGCAGGGTGCGGGCCGGCCCGGCGGCGATTGCGGCGGGCAGCAGGCCTCTTGGACAGGTTGAGAGATAAAAAAATAATAATTCCCATGCAGTCTCAATGGCGGGGTGCGGGCCGGGGAATAGGCCTCTTGGCCGGGGTGAATATGTTGGAACGCGGCGCGCGTAAATAGAAGCGGCTGGAGGTACCGGGGGCGAAGCCCGCCCCGGCCCGGAGGCCCAGTTAAAAAAAATAATAATCCCCGTTCAGTCTCAATGGCGGGGTGCGGGCCGGCCCGGCGGCGAGTGCGGCGGGCAGCAGGCCTCTTGGACAGGTTGAGAGATAAAAAAATAATAATTCCCGTGCAGTCTCAATGGCGGGGTGCGGGCCGGGGAATAGGCCTCTTGGCCGGGGTGAATATGTTGGAACGCGGCGCGCGTAAATAGAAGCGGCTGGAGGTACCGGGGGCGAAGCCCGCCCCGGCCCGGAGGCCGAGTTAAAAAAAATAATAATCCCCGTTCAGTCTCAATGGCGGGGTGCGGGCCGGCCCGGCGGCGAGTGCGGCGGGCAGCAGGCCTCTTGGACAGGTTGAGAGATAAAAAAATAATAATTCCCGTGCAGTCTCAATGGCGGGGTGCGGGCCGGGGAATAGGCCTCTTGGCCGGGGTGAATAGTGTTGGAACACGGCCCGCGGAAATAGTAGCGGCTGGAGGTACCGGGGGCGATGCCCGCCCCGGGCCGGCGGCCAAGTTAAAAAAATAAATAATCCCCGTTCAGTCTCAATGGCAGGGTGCGGGCCGGCCCGGCGGCGATTGCGGCGGGCAGCAGGCCTCTTGGACAGGTTGAGAGATATAAAAATAATAATTCCCGTGCAGTCTCAATGGCGGGGTGCGGGCCGGCCCGGCGGACGAGTGTGGCCGGGGAAGAGGCCTCTTGGCCGGGGTGAATATGTTGGAACGCGGCGCGCGTAAATAGAAGCGGCTGGAGGTACCGGGGGCGAAGCCCGCCCCGGCCCGGAGGCCGAGTTAAAAAAAATAATAATCCCGTTCAGTCTCAATGGCGGGGTGCGGGCCGGCCCGGCGGCGAGTGCGGCGGGCAGCAGGCCTCTTGGACAGGTTGAGAGATAAAAAAATAATAATTCCCGTGCAGTCTCAACGGCGGGGTGCGGGCCGGCCCGGCGGACGAGTGTGGCCGGGGAAGAGGCCTCTTGGCCGGGGTGAATATGTTGGAACGCGGCGCGCGTAAATAGAAGCGGCTGGAGGTACCGGGGGAGAAGCCCGCCCCGGCCCGGAGGCCGAGTTAAAAAAAATAATAATCCCCGTTCAGTCTCAATGGCGGGGTGCGGGCCGGCCCGGCGGCGAGTGCGGCGGGCAGCAGGCCTCTTGGACAGGTTGAGAGATAAAAAAATAATAATTCCCGTGCAGTCTCAATGGCGGGGTGCGGGCCGGCCCGGCGGACGAGTGTGGCCGGGGAAGAGGCCTCTTGGCCGGGGTGAATATGTTGGAACGCGGCGCACGTAAATAGAAGCGGCTGGAGGTACCGGGGGCGAAGCCCGCCCCGGCCCGGAGGCCGAGTTAAAAAAAATAATAATCCCCGTTCAGTCTCAATGGCGGGGTGCGGGCCGGCCCGGCGGCGAGTGCGGCGGGCAGCAGGCCTCTTGGACAGGTTGAGAGATAAAAAAATAATAATTCCCATGCAGTCTCAATGGCGGGGTGCGGGCCGGGGAATAGGCCTCTTGGCCGGGGTGAATAGTGTTGGAACACGGCCCGCGGAAATAGTAGCGGCTGGAGGTACCGGGGGCGATGCCCGCCCCGGCCCGGCGGCCAAGTTAAAAAAATAAATAATCCCGTTCAGTCTCAATGGCAGGGTGCGGGCCGGCCCGGCGGCGATTGCGGCGGGCAGCAGGCCTCTTGGACAGGTTGAGAGATAAAAAAATAATAATTCCCATGCAGTCTCAATGGCGGGGTGCGGGCCGGTGAATAGGCCTCTTGGCCGGGGTGAATATGTTGGAACGCGGCGCGCGTAAATAGAAGCGGCTGTAGGTACCGGGGGCGAAGCCCGCCCCGGCCCGGAGGCCGAGTTAAAAAAAATAATAATCCCCGTTCAGTCTCAATGGCGGGGTGCGGGCCGGCCCGGCGGCGAGTGCGGCGGGCAGCAGGCCTCTTGGACAGGTTGAGAGATAAAAAAATAATAATTCCCGTGCAGTCTCAATGGCGGGGTGCGGGCCGGGGAATAGGCCTCTTGGCCGGGGTGAATAGTGTTGGAACACGGCCCGCGGAAATAGTAGCGGCTGGAGGTACCGGGGGCGATGCCCGCCCCGGCCCAGCGGCCAAGTTAAAAAAATAAATAATCCCGTTCAGTCTCAATGGCAGGGTGCGGGCCGGCCCGGCGGCGATTGCGGCGGGCAGCAGGCCTCTTGGACAGGTTGAGAGATAAAAAAATAATAATTCCCATGCAGTCTCAATGGCGGGGTGCGGGCCGGGGAATAGGCCTCTTGGCCGGGGTGAATAGTGTTGGAACACGGCCCGCGGAAATAGTAGCGGCTGGAGGTACCGGGGGCGATGCCCGCCCCGGCCCGGCGGCCAAGTTAAAAAAATAAATAATCCCCGTTCAGTCTCAATGGCAGGGTGCGGGCCGGCCCGGCGGCGAGTGCGGCGGGCAGCAGGCCTCTTGGACAGGTTGAGAGATAAAAAAATAATAATTCCCATGCAGTCTCAATGGCGGGGTGCGGGCCGGGGAATAGGCCTCTTGGCCGGGGTGAATATGTTGGAACGCGGCGCGCGTAAATAGAAGCGGCTGGAGGTACCGGGGGCGATGCCCGCCCCGGGCCCGGCGGCCAAGTTAAAAAAATAAATAATCCCCGTTCAGTCTCAATGGCAGGGTGCGGGCCGGCCCGGCGGCGAGTGCGGCGGGCAGCAGGCCTCTTGGACAGGTTGAGAGATAAAAAAATAATAATTCCCGTGCAGTCTCAATGGCGGGGTGCGGGCCGGGGAATAGGCCTCTTGGCCGGGGTGAATATGTTGGAACGCGGCGCGCGTAAATAGAAGCGGCTGGAGGTACCGGGGGCGAAGCCCGCCCCGGCCCGGAGGCCGAGTTAAAAAAAATAATAATCCCCGTTCAGTCTCAATGGCGGGGTGCGGGCCGGCCCGGCGGCGAGTGCGGCGGGCAGCAGGCCTCTTGGACAGGTTGAGAGATAAAAAAATAATAATTCCCGTGCAGTCTCAATGGCGGGGTGCGGGCCGGGGAATAGGCCTCTTGGCCGGGGTGAATATGTTGGAACGCGGCGCGCGTAAATAGAAGCGGCTGGAGGTACCGGGGGCGAAGCCCGCCCCGGCCCGGAGGCCGAGTTAAAAAAAATAATAATCCCCGTTCAGTCTCAATGGCGGGGTGCGGGCCGGCCCGGCGGCGAGTGCGGCGGGCAGCAGGCCTCTTGGACAGGTTGAGAGATAAAAAAATAATAATTCCCGTGCAGTCTCAATGGCGGGGTGCGGGCCGGGGAATAGGCCTCTTGGCCGGGGTGAATAGTGTTGGAACACGGCCCGCGGAAATAGTAGCGGCTGGAGGTACCGGGGGCGATGCCCGCCCCGGCCCGGCGGCCAAGTTAAAAAAATAAATAATCCCCGTTCAGTCTCAATGGCAGGGTGCGGGCCGGCCCAGCGGCGATTGCGGCGGGCAGCAGGCCTCTTGGACAGGTTGAGAGATAAAAAAATAATATTTCCCGTTCAGTCTCAATGGCAGGGTGCGGGCCGGCCCGGCGGCAATTGCGGCGGGCAGCAGGCCTCTTGGACAGGTTGAGAGATAAAAAAAATAATAATTCCCATGCAGTCTCAATGGCGGGGTGCGGGCCGGGGAATAGGCCTCTTGGCCGGGGTGAATATGTTGGAACGCGGCGCGCGTAAATAGAAGCGGCTGGAGGTACCGGGGGCGAAGCCCGCCCCGGCCCGGAGGCCGAGTTAAAAAAAATAATAATCCCCGTTCAGTCTCAATGGCGGGGTGCGGGCCGGCCCGGCGGCGAGTGCGGCGGGCAGCAGGCCTCTTGGACAGGTTGAGAGATAAAAAAATAATAATTCCCGTGCAGTCTCAATGGCGGGGTGCGGGCCGGGGAATAGGCCTCTTGGCCGGGGTGAATATGTTGGAACGCGGCGCGCGTAAATAGAAGCGGCTGGAGGTACCGGGGGCGAAGCCCGCCCCGGCCCGGAGGCCGAGTTAAAAAAAATAATAATCCCCGTTCAGTCTCAATGGCGGGGTGCGGGCCGGCCCGGCGGCGATTGCGGCGGGCAGCAGGCCTCTTGGACAGGTTGAGAGATAAAAAAATAATAATTCCCGTGCAGTCTCAATGGCGGGGTGCGGGCCGGGGAATAGGCCTCTTGGCCGGGGTGAATAGTGTTGGAACACGGCCCGCGGAAATAGTAGCGGCTGGAGGTACCGGGGGCGATGCCCGCCCCGGCCCGGCGGCCAAGTTAAAAAAATAAATAATCCCCGTTCAGTCTCAATGGCAGGGTGCGGGCCGGCCCGGCGGCGAGTGCGGCGGGCAGCAGGCCTCTTGGACAGGTTGAGAGATAAAAAAAAAATAATTCCCATGCAGTCTCAATGGCGGGGTGCGGGCCGGGGAATAGGCCTCTTGGCCGGGGTGAATATGTTGGAACGCGGCGCGCGTAAATAGAAGCGGCTGGAGGTACCGGGGGCGAAGCCCGCCCCGGCCCGGAGGCCGAGTTAAAAAAAATAATAATCCCCGTTCAGTCTCAATGGCGGGGTGCGGGCCGGCCCGGCGGCGAGTGCGGTGGGCAGCAGGCCTCTTGGACAGGTTGAGAGATAAGAAAATAATAATTCCCGTGCAGTCTCAATGGCGGGGTGCGGGCCGGGGAATAGGCCTCTTGGCCGGGGTGAATAGTGTTGGAACACGGCCCGCGGAAATAGTAGCGGCTGGAGGTACCGGGGGCGATGCCCGCCCCGGCCCGGCGGCCAAGTTAAAAAAATAAATAATCCCGTTCAGTCTCAATGGCAGGGTGCGGGCCGGCCCGGCGGCGATTGCGGCGGGCAGCAGGCCTCTTGGACAGGTTGAGAGATAAAAAAATAATAATTCCCATGCAGTCTCAATGGCGGGGTGCGGGCCGGGGAATAGGCCTCTTGGCCGGGGTGAATATGTTGGAACGCGGCGCGCGTAAATAGAAGCGGCTGGAGGTACCGGGGGCGAAGCCCGCCCCGGCCCGGAGGCCGAGTTAAAAAAAATAATAATCCCCGTTCAGTCTCAATGGCGGGGTGCGGGCCGGCCCGGCGGCGAGTGCGGCGGGCAGCAGGCCTCTTGGACAGGTTGAGAGATAAAAAAATAATAATTCCCGTGCAGTCTCAATGGCGGGGTGCGGGCCGGGGAATAGGCCTCTTGGCCGGGGTGAATATGTTGGAACGCGGCGCGCGTAAATAGAAGCGGCTGGAGGTACCGGGGGCGAAGCCCGCCCCGGCCCGGAGGCCGAGTTAAAAAAAATAATAATCCCCGTTCAGTCTCAATGGCGGGGTGCGGGCCGGCCCGGCGGCGAGTGCGGCGGGCAGCAGGCCTCTTGGACAGGTTGAGAGATAAAAAAATAATAATTCCCGTGCAGTCTCAATGGCGGGGTGCGGGCCGGGGAATAGGCCTCTTGGCCGGGGTGAATAGTGTTGGAACACGGCCCGCGGAAATAGTAGCGGCTGGAGGTACCGGGGGCGATGCCCGCCCCGGCCCGGCGGCCAAGTTAAAAAAATAAATAATCCCCGTTCAGTCTCAATGGCAGGGTGCGGGCCGGCCCGGCGGCGATTGCGGCGGGCAGCAGGCCTCTTGGACAGGTTGAGAGATAAAAAAATAATAATTCCCGTTCAGTCTCAATGGCAGGGTGCGGGCCGGCCCGGCGGCAATTGCGGCGGGCAGCAGGCCTCTTGGACAGGTTGAGAGATAAAAAAATAATAATTCCCATGCAGTCTCAATGGCGGGGTGCGGGCCGGGGAATAGGCCTCTTGGCCGGGGTGAATATGTTGGAACGCGGCGCGCGTAAATAGAAGCGGCTGGAGGTACCGGGGGCGAAGCCCGCCCCGGCCCGGAGGCCGAGTTAAAAAAAATAATAATCCCCGTTCAGTCTCAATGGCGGGGTGCGGGCCGGCCCGGCGGCGAGTGCGGCGGGCAGCAGGCCTCTTGGACAGGTTGAGAGATAAAAAAATAATAATTCCCGTGCAGTCTCAATGGCGGGGTGCGGGCCGGGGAATAGGCCTCTTGGCCGGGGTGAATATGTTGGAACGCGGCGCGCGTAAATAGAAGCGGCTGGAGGTACCGGGGGCGAAGCCCGCCCCGGCCCGGAGGCCGAGTTAAAAAAAATAATAATCCCCGTTCAGTCTCAATGGCGGGGTGCGGGCCGGCCCGGCGGCGATTGCGGCGGGCAGCAGGCCTCTTGGACAGGTTGACAGATAAAAAAATAATAATTCCCGTTCAGTCTCAATGGCAGGGTGCGGGCCGGCCCGGCGGCAATTGCGGCGGGCAGCAGGCCTCTTGGACAGGTTGAGAGATAAAAAAATAATAATTCCCGTGCAGTCTCAATGGCGGGGTGCGGGCCGGGGAATAGGCCTCTTGGTCGGGGTGAATAGTGTTGGAACACGGCCCGCGGAAATAGTAGCGGCTGGAGGTACCGGGGGCGATGCCCGCCCCGGCCCGGCGGCCAAGTTAAAAAAATAAATAATCCCGTTCAGTCTCAATGGCAGGGTGCGGGCCGGCCCGGCGGCGATTGCGGCGGGCAGCAGGCCTCTTGGACAGGTTGAGAGATAAAAAAATAATAATTCCCATGCAGTCTCAATGGCGGGGTGCGGGCCGGGGAATAGGCCTCTTGGCCGGGGTGAATATGTTGGAACGCGGCGCGCGTAAATAGAAGCGGCTGGAGGTACCGGGGGCGAAGCCCGCCCCGGCCCGGAGGCCGAGTTAAAAAAAATAATAATCCCCGTTCAGTCTCAATGGCGGGGTGCGGGCCGGCCCGGCGGCGAGTGCGGCGGGCAGCAGGCCTCTTGGACAGGTTGAGAGATAAAAAAATAATAATTCCCGTGCAGTCTCAATGGCGGGGTGCGGGCCGGGGAATAGGCCTCTTGGCCGGGGTGAATATGTTGGAACGCGGCGCGCGTAAATAGAAGCGGCTGGAGGTACCGGGGGCGAAGCCCGCCCCGGCCCGGAGGCCGAGTTAAAAAAAATAATAATCCCCGTTCAGTCTCAATGGCGGGGTGCGGGCCGGCCCGGCGGCGAGTGCGGCGGGCAGCAGGCCTCTTGGACAGGTTGAGAGATAAAAAAATAATAATTCCCGTGCAGTCTCAATGGCGGGGTGCGGGCCGGGGAATAGGCCTCTTGGCCGGGGTGAATAGTGTTGGAACACGGCCCGCGGAAATAGTAGCGGCTGGAGGTACCGGGGGCGATGCCCGCCCGGGCCCGGCGGCCAAGTTAAAAAATAAATAATCCCCGTTCAGTCTCAATGGCAGGGTGCGGGCCGGCCCGGCGGCGATTGCGGCGGGCAGCAGGCCTCTTGGACAGGTTGAGAGATAAAAAAATAATAATTCCCGTTCAGTCTCAATGGCAGGGTGCGGGCCGGCCCGGCGGCAATTGCGGCGGGCAGCAGGCCTCTTGGACAGGTTGAGAGATAAAAAAATAATAATTCCCGTGCAGTCTCAATGGCGGGGTGCGGGCCGGGGAATAGGCCTCTTGGCCGGGGTGAATATGTTGGAACGCGGCGCGCGTAAATAGAAGCGGCTGGAGGTACCGGGGGCGAAGCCCGCCCCGGCCCGGAGGCCGAGTTAAAAAAAATAATAATCCCCGTTCAGTCTCAATGGCGGGGTGCGGGCCGGCCCGGCGGCGAGTGCGGCGGGCAGCAGGCCTCTTGGACAGGTTGAGAGATAAAAAAATAATAATTCCCGTGCAGTCTCAATGGCGGGGTGCGGGCCGGGGAATAGGCCTCTTGGCCGGGGTGAATATGTTGGAACGCGGCGCGCGTAAATAGAAGCGGCTGGAGGTACCGGGGGCGAAGCCCGCCCCGGCCCGGAGGCCGAGTTAAAAAAAATAATAATCCCCGTTCAGTCTCAATGGCGGGGTGCGGGCCGGCCCGGCGGCGAGTGCGGCGGGCAGCAGGCCTCTTGGACAGGTTGAGAGATAAAAAAATAATAATTCCCGTGCAGTCTCAATGGCGGGGTGCGGGCCGGGGAATAGGCCTCTTGGCCGGGGTGAATAGTGTTGGAACACGGCCCGCGGAAATAGTAGCGGCTGGAGGTACCGGGGGCGATGCCCGCCCGGGCCCGGCGGCCAAGTTAAAAAAATAAATAATCCCCGTTCAGTCTCAATGGCAGGGTGCGGGCCGGCCCGGCGGCGATTGCGGCGGGCAGCAGGCCTCTTGGACAGGTTGAGAGATAAAAAAATAATAATTCCCGTTCAGTCTCAATGGCAGGGTGCGGGCCGGCCCGGCGGCAATTGCGGCGGGCAGCAGGCCTCTTGGACAGGTTGAGAGATAAAAAAATAATAATTCCCATGCAGTCTCAATGGCGGGGTGCGGGCCGGGGAATAGGCCTCTTGGCCGGGGTGAATATGTTGGAACGCGGCGCGCGTAAATAGAAGCGGCTGGAGGTACCGGGGGCGAAGCCCGCCCCGGCCCGGAGGCCGAGTTAAAAAAAATAATAATCCCCGTTCAGTCTCAATGGCGGGGTGCGGGCCGGCCCGGCGGCGAGTGCGGCGGGCAGCAGGCCTCTTGGACAGGTTGAGAGATAAAAAAATAATAATTCCCGTGCAGTCTCAATGGCGGGGTGCGGGCCGGGGAATAGGCCTCTTGGCCGGGGTGAATATGTTGGAACGCGGCGCGCGTAAATAGAAGCGGCTGGAGGTACCGGGGGCGAAGCCCGCCCCGGCCCGGAGGCCGAGTTAAAAAAAATAATAATCCCCGTTCAGTCTCAATGGCGGGGTGCGGGCCGGCCCGGCGGCGATTGCGGCGGGCAGCAGGCCTCTTGGACAGGTTGACAGATAAAAAAATAATAATTCCCGTGCAGTCTCAATGGCGGGGTGCGGGCCGGGGAATAGGCCTCTTGGCCGGGGTGAATAGTGTTGGAACACGGCCCGCGGAAATAGTAGCGGCTGGAGGTACCGGGGGCGATGCCCGCCCCGGCCCGGCGGCCAAGTTAAAAAAATAAATAATCCCGTTCAGTCTCAATGGCAGGGTGCGGGCCGGCCCGGCGGCGATTGCGGCGGGCAGCAGGCCTCTTGGACAGGTTGAGAGATAAAAAAATAATAATTCCCATGCAGTCTCAATGGCGGGGTGCGGGCCGGGGAATAGGCCTCTTGGCCGGGGTGAATATGTTGGAACGCGGCGCGCGTAAATAGAAGCGGCTGGAGGTACCGGGGGCGAAGCCCGCCCCGGCCCGGAGGCCGAGTTAAAAAAAATAATAATCCCCGTTCAGTCTCAATGGCGGGGTGCGGGCCGGCCCGGCGGCGAGTGCGGCGGGCAGCAGGCCTCTTGGACAGGTTGAGAGATAAAAAAATAATAATTCCCGTGCAGTCTCAATGGCGGGGTGCGGGCCGGGGAATAGGCCTCTTGGCCGGGGTGAATATGTTGGAACGCGGCGCGCGTAAATAGAAGCGGCTGGAGGTACCGGGGGCGAAGCCCGCCCCGGCCCGGAGGCCGAGTTAAAAAAAATAATAATCCCCGTTCAGTCTCAATGGCGGGGTGCGGGCCGGCCCGGCGGCGATTGCGGCGGGCAGCAGGCCTCTTGGACAGGTTGAGAGATAAAAAAATAATAATTCCCGTGCAGTCTCAATGGCGGGGTGCGGGCCGGGGAATAGGCCTCTTGGCCGGGGTGAATAGTGTTGGAACACGGCCCGCGGAAATAGTAGCGGCTGGAGGTACCGGGGGCGATGCCCGCCCCGGCCCGGCGGCCAAGTTAAAAAAATAAATAATCCCGTTCAGTCTCAATGGCAGGGTGCGGGCCGGCCCGGCGGCAATTGCGGCGGGCAGCAGGCCTCTTGGACAGGTTGAGAGATAAAAAAATAATAATTCCCATGCAGTCTCAATGGCGGGGTGCGGGCCGGGGAATAGGCCTCTTGGCCGGGGTGAATATGTTGGAACGCGGCGCGCGTAAATAGAAGCGGCTGGAGGTACCGGGGGCGAAGCCCGCCCCGGCCCGGAGGCCGAGTTAAAAAAAATAATAATCCCCGTTCAGTCTCAATGGCGGGGTGCGGGCCGGCCCGGCGGCGATTGCGGCGGGCAGCAGGCCTCTTGGACAGGTTGAGAGATAAAAAAATAATAATTCCCGTGCAGTCTCAATGGCGGGGTGCGGGCCGGGGAATAGGCCTCTTGGCCGGGGTGAATAGTGTTGGAACACGGCCCGCGGAAATAGTAGCGGCTGGAGGTACCGGGGGCGATGCCCGCCCCGGCCCGGCGGCCAAGTTAAAAAAATAAATAATCCCGTTCAGTCTCAATGGCAGGGTGCGGGCCGGCCCGGCGGCGATTGCGGCGGGCAGCAGGCCTCTTGGACAGGTTGAGAGATAAAAAAATAATAATTCCCATGCAGTCTCAATGGCGGGGTGCGGGCCGGGGAATAGGCCTCTTGGCCGGGGTGAATATGTTGGAACGCGGCGCGCGTAAATAGAAGCGGCTGGAGGTACCGGGGGCGAAGCCCGCCCCGGCCGGAGGCCGAGTTAAAAAAAATAATAATCCCCGTTCAGTCTCAATGGCGGGGTGCGGGCCGGCCCGGCGGCGAGTGCGGCGGGCAGCAGGCCTCTTGGACAGGTTGAGAGATAAAAAAATAATAATTCCCGTGCAGTCTCAATGGCGGGGTGCGGGCCGGGGAATAGGCCTCTTGGCCGGGGTGAATATGTTGGAACGCGGCGCGCGTAAATAGAAGCGGCTGGAGGTACCGGGGGCGAAGCCCGCCCCGGCCCGGAGGCCGAGTTAAAAAAAATAATAATCCCCGTTCAGTCTCAATGGCGGGGTGCGGGCCGGCCCGGCGGCGAGTGCGGCGGGCAGCAGGCCTCTTGGACAGGTTGAGAGATAAAAAAATAATAATTCCCGTGCAGTCTCAATGGCGGGGTGCGGGCCGGGGAATAGGCCTCTTGGCCGGGGTGAATAGTGTTGGAACACGGCCCGCGGAAATAGTAGCGGCTGGAGGTACCGGGGGCGATGCCCGCCCGGGCCCGGCGGCCAAGTTAAAAAAATAAATAATCCCCGTTCAGTCTCAATGGCAGGGTGCGGGCCGGCCCGGCGGCGATTGCGGCGGGCAGCAGGCCTCTTGGACAGGTTGAGAGATAAAAAAATAATAATTCCCGTTCAGTCTCAATGGCGGGGTGCGGGCCGGGGAATAGGCCTCTTGGCCGGGGTGAATATGTTGGAACGCGGCGCGCGTAAATAGAAGCGGCTGGAGGTACCGGGGGCGAAGCCCGCCCCGGCCCGGAGGCCGAGTTAAAAAAAATAATAATCCCCGTTCAGTCTCAATGGCGGGGTGCGGGCCGGCCCGGCGGCGAGTGCGGCGGGCAGCAGGCCTCTTGGACAGGTTGAGAGATAAAAAAATAATAATTCCCGTGCAGTCTCAATGGCGGGGTGCGGGCCGGGGAATAGGCCTCTTGGCCGGGGTGAATATGTTGGAACGCGGCGCGCGTAAATAGAAGCGGCTGGAGGTACCGGGGGCGAAGCCCGCCCCGGCCCGGAGGCCGAGTTAAAAAAAATAATAATCCCCGTTCAATCTCAATGGCGGGGTGCGGGCCGGCCCGGCGGCGATTGCGGCGGGCAGCAGGCCTCTTGGACAGGTTGAGAGATAAAAAAATAATAATTCCCGTGCAGTCTCAATGGCGGGGTGCGGGCCGGGGAATAGGCCTCTTGGCCGGGGTGAATATGTTGGAACGCGGCGCGCGTAAATAGAAGCGGCTGGAGGTACCGGGGGCGAAGCACGCCCCGGCCCGGAGGCCAAGTTAAAAAAATAAATAATCCCGTTCAGTCTCAATGGCAGGGTGCGGGCCGGCCCGGCGGCGATTGCGGCGGGCAGCAGGCCTCTTGGACAGGTTGAGAGATAAAAAAATAATAATTCCCATGCAGTCTCAATGGCGGGGTGCGGGCCGGGGAATAGGCCTCTTGGCCGGGGTGAATATGTTGGAACGCGGCGCGCGTAAATAGAAGCGGCTGGAGGTACCGGGGGCGAAGCCCGCCCCGGCCCGGAGGCCGAGTTAAAAAAAATAATAATCCCCGTTCAGTCTCAATGGCGGGGTGCGGGCCGGCCCGGCGGCGAGTGCGGCGGGCAGCAGGCCTCTTGGACAGGTTGAGAGATAAAAAAATAATAATTCCCGTGCAGTCTCAATGGCGGGGTGCGGGCCGGGGAATAGGCCTCTTGGCCGGGGTGAATAGTGTTGGAACACGGCCCGCGGAAATAGTAGCGGCTGGAGGTACCGGGGGCGATGCCCGCCCGGGCCCGGCGGCCAAGTTAAAAAAATAAATAATCCCCGTTCAGTCTCAATGGCAGGGTGCGGGCCGGCCCGGCGGCGATTGCGGCGGGCAGCAGGCCTCTTGGACAGGTTGAGAGATAAAAAAATAATAATTCCCGTTCAGTCTCAATGGCAGGGTGCGGGCCGGCCCGGCGGCAATTGCGGCGGGCAGCAGGCCTCTTGGACAGGTTGAGAGATAAAAAAATAATAATTCCCATGCAGTCTCAATGGCGGGGTGCGGGCCGGGGAATAGGCCTCTTGGCCGGGGTGAATATGTTGGAACGCGGCGCGCGTAAATAGAAGCGGCTGGAGGTACCGGGGGCGAAGCCCGCCCCGGCCCGGAGGCCGAGTTAAAAAAAATAATAATCCCCGTTCAGTCTCAATGGCGGGGTGCGGGCCGGCCCGGCGGCGAGTGCGGCGGGCAGCAGGCCTCTTGGACAGGTTGAGAGATAAAAAAATAATAATTCCCGTGCAGTCTCAATGGCGGGGTGCGGGCCGGGGAATAGGCCTCTTGGCCGGGGTGAATATGTTGGAACGCGGCGCGCGTAAATAGAAGCGGCTGGAGGTACCGGGGGCGAAGCCCGCCCCGGCCCGGAGGCCGAGTTTAAAAAAATAATAATCCCCGTTCAGTCTCAATGGCGGGGTGCGGGCCGGCCCGGCGGCGATTGCGGCGGGCAGCAGGCCTCTTGGACAGGTTGAGAGATAAAAAAATAATAATTCCCGTGCAGTCTCAATGGCGGGGTGCGGGCCGGGGAATAGGCCTCTTGGCCGGGGTGAATAGTGTTGGAACACGGCCCGCGGAAATAGTAGCGGCTGGAGGTACCGGGGGCGATGCCCGCCCCGGCCCGGCGGCCAAGTTAAAAAAATAAATAATCCCGTTCAGTCTCAATGGCAGGGTGCGGGCCGGCCCGGTGGCGATTGCGGCGGGCAGCAGGCCTCTTGGACAGGTTGAGAGATAAAAAAATAATAATTCCCATGCAGTCTCAATGGCGGGGTGCGGGCCGGGGAATAGGCCTCTTGGCCGGGGTGAATATGTTGGAACGCGGCGCGCGTAAATAGAAGCGGCTGTAGGTACCGGGGGCGAAGCCCGCCCCGGCCCGGAGGCCGAGTTAAAAAAAAATAATAATCCCCGTTCAGTCTCAATGGCGGGGTGCGGGCCGGCCCGGCGGCGAGTGCGGCGGGCAGCAGGCCTCTTGGACAGGTTGAGAGATAAAAAAATAATAATTCCCGTGCAGTCTCAATGGCGGGGTGCGGGCCGGGGAATAGGCCTCTTGGCCGGGGTGAATATGTTGGAACGCGGCGCGCGTAAATAGAAGCGGCTGGAGGTACCGGGGGCGAAGCCCGCCCCGGCCCGGAGGCCGAGTTAAAAAAAATAATAATCCCCGTTCAGTCTCAATGGCGGGGTGCGGGCCGGCCCGGCGGCGAGTGCGGCGGGCAGCAGGCCTCTTGGACAGGTTGAGAGATAAAAAAATAATAATTCCCGTGCAGTCTCAATGGCGGGGTGCGGGCCGGGGAATAGGCCTCTTGGCCGGGGTGAATAGTGTTGGAACACGGCCCGCGGAAATAGTAGCGGCTGGAGGTACCGGGGGCGAAGCCCGCCCCGGCCCGGAGGCCGAGTTAAAAAAAATAATAATCCCCGTTCAGTCTCAATGGCGGGGTGCGGGCCGGCCCGGCGGCGAGTGCGGCGGGCAGCAGGCCTCTTGGACAGGTTGAGAGATAAAAAAATAATAATTCCCGTGCAGTCTCAATGGCGGGGTGCGGGCCGGGGAATAGGCCTCTTGGCCGGGGTGAATAGTGTTGGAACACGGCCCGCGGAAATAGTAGCGGCTGGAGGTACCGGGGGCGATGCCCGCCCCGGCCCGGCGGCCAAGTTAAAAAAATAAATAATCCCCGTTCAGTCTCAATGGCAGGGTGCGGGCCGGCCCGGCGGCGATTGCGGCGGGCAGCAGGCCTCTTGGACAGGTTGAGAGATAAAAAAATAATAATTCCCGTTCAGTCTCAATGGCAGGGTGCGGGCCGGCCCGGCGGCAATTGCGGCGGGCAGCAGGCCTCTTGGACAGGTTGAGAGATAAAAAAATAATAATTCCCATGCAGTCTCAATGGCGGGGTGCGGGCCGGGGAATAGGCCTCTTGGCCGGGGTGAATATGTTGGAACGCGGCGCGCGTAAATAGAAGCGGCTGGAGGTACCGGGGGCGAAGCCCGCCCCGGCCCGGAGGCCGAGTTAAAAAAAATAATAATCCCCGTTCAGTCTCAATGGCGGGGTGCGGGCCGGCCCGGCGGCGAGTGCGGCGGGCAGCAGGCCTCTTGGACAGGTTGAGAGATAAAAAAATAATAATTCCCGTGCAGTCTCAATGGCGGGGTGCGGGCCGGGGAATAGGCCTCTTGGCCGGGGTGAATATGTTGGAACGCGGCGCGCGTAAATAGAAGCGGCTGGAGGTACCGGGGGCGAAGCCCGCCCCGGCCCGGAGGCCGAGTTAAAAAAAATAATAATCCCCGTTCAGTCTCAATGGCGGGGTGCGGGCCGGCCCGGCGGCGATTGCGGCGGGCAGCAGGCCTCTTGGACAGGTTGACAGATAAAAAAATAATAATTCCCGTTCAGTCTCAATGGCAGGGTGCGGGCCGGCCCGGCGGCAATTGCGGCGGGCAGCAGGCCTCTTGGACAGGTTGAGAGATAAAAAAATAATAATTCCCGTGCAGTCTCAATGGCGGGGTGCGGGCCGGGGAATAGGCCTCTTGGTCGGGGTGAATAGTGTTGGAACACGGCCCGCGGAAATAGTAGCGGCTGGAGGTACCGGGGGCGATGCCCGCCCCGGCCCGGCGGCCAAGTTAAAAAAATAAATAATCCCGTTCAGTCTCAATGGCAGGGTGCGGGCCGGCCCGGCGGCGATTGCGGCGGGCAGCAGGCCTCTTGGACAGGTTGAGAGATAAAAAAATAATAATTCCCATGCAGTCTCAATGGCGGGGTGCGGGCCGGGGAATAGGCCTCTTGGCCGGGGTGAATATGTTGGAACGCGGCGCGCGTAAATAGAAGCGGCTGGAGGTACCGGGGGCGAAGCCCGCCCCGGCCCGGAGGCCGAGTTAAAAAAAATAATAATCCCCGTTCAGTCTCAATGGCGGGGTGCGGGCCGGCCCGGCGGCGAGTGCGGCGGGCAGCAGGCCTCTTGGACAGGTTGAGAGATAAAAAAATAATAATTCCCGTGCAGTCTCAATGGCGGGGTGCGGGCCGGGGAATAGGCCTCTTGGCCGGGGTGAATATGTTGGAACGCGGCGCGCGTAAATAGAAGCGGCTGGAGGTACCGGGGGCGAAGCCCGCCCCGGCCCGGAGGCCGAGTTAAAAAAAATAATAATCCCCGTTCAGTCTCAATGGCGGGGTGCGGGCCGGCCCGGCGGCGAGTGCGGCGGGCAGCAGGCCTCTTGGACAGGTTGAGAGATAAAAAAATAATAATTCCCGTGCAGTCTCAATGGCGGGGTGCGGGCCGGGGAATAGGCCTCTTGGCCGGGGTGAATAGTGTTGGAACACGGCCCGCGGAAATAGTAGCGGCTGGAGGTACCGGGGGCGATGCCCGCCCGGGCCCGGCGGCCAAGTTAAAAAATAAATAATCCCCGTTCAGTCTCAATGGCAGGGTGCGGGCCGGCCCGGCGGCGATTGCGGCGGGCAGCAGGCCTCTTGGACAGGTTGAGAGATAAAAAAATAATAATTCCCGTTCAGTCTCAATGGCAGGGTGCGGGCCGGCCCGGCGGCAATTGCGGCGGGCAGCAGGCCTCTTGGACAGGTTGAGAGATAAAAAAATAATAATTCCCGTGCAGTCTCAATGGCGGGGTGCGGGCCGGGGAATAGGCCTCTTGGCCGGGGTGAATATGTTGGAACGCGGCGCGCGTAAATAGAAGCGGCTGGAGGTACCGGGGGCGAAGCCCGCCCCGGCCCGGAGGCCGAGTTAAAAAAAATAATAATCCCCGTTCAGTCTCAATGGCGGGGTGCGGGCCGGCCCGGCGGCGAGTGCGGCGGGCAGCAGGCCTCTTGGACAGGTTGAGAGATAAAAAAATAATAATTCCCGTGCAGTCTCAATGGCGGGGTGCGGGCCGGGGAATAGGCCTCTTGGCCGGGGTGAATATGTTGGAACGCGGCGCGCGTAAATAGAAGCGGCTGGAGGTACCGGGGGCGAAGCCCGCCCCGGCCCGGAGGCCGAGTTAAAAAAAATAATAATCCCCGTTCAGTCTCAATGGCGGGGTGCGGGCCGGCCCGGCGGCGAGTGCGGCGGGCAGCAGGCCTCTTGGACAGGTTGAGAGATAAAAAAATAATAATTCCCGTGCAGTCTCAATGGCGGGGTGCGGGCCGGGGAATAGGCCTCTTGGCCGGGGTGAATAGTGTTGGAACACGGCCCGCGGAAATAGTAGCGGCTGGAGGTACCGGGGGCGATGCCCGCCCGGGCCCGGCGGCCAAGTTAAAAAAATAAATAATCCCCGTTCAGTCTCAATGGCAGGGTGCGGGCCGGCCCGGCGGCGATTGCGGCGGGCAGCAGGCCTCTTGGACAGGTTGAGAGATAAAAAAATAATAATTCCCGTTCAGTCTCAATGGCAGGGTGCGGGCCGGCCCGGCGGCAATTGCGGCGGGCAGCAGGCCTCTTGGACAGGTTGAGAGATAAAAAAATAATAATTCCCATGCAGTCTCAATGGCGGGGTGCGGGCCGGGGAATAGGCCTCTTGGCCGGGGTGAATATGTTGGAACGCGGCGCGCGTAAATAGAAGCGGCTGGAGGTACCGGGGGCGAAGCCCGCCCCGGCCCGGAGGCCGAGTTAAAAAAAATAATAATCCCCGTTCAGTCTCAATGGCGGGGTGCGGGCCGGCCCGGCGGCGAGTGCGGCGGGCAGCAGGCCTCTTGGACAGGTTGAGAGATAAAAAAATAATAATTCCCGTGCAGTCTCAATGGCGGGGTGCGGGCCGGGGAATAGGCCTCTTGGCCGGGGTGAATATGTTGGAACGCGGCGCGCGTAAATAGAAGCGGCTGGAGGTACCGGGGGCGAAGCCCGCCCCGGCCCGGAGGCCGAGTTAAAAAAAATAATAATCCCCGTTCAGTCTCAATGGCGGGGTGCGGGCCGGCCCGGCGGCGATTGCGGCGGGCAGCAGGCCTCTTGGACAGGTTGACAGATAAAAAAATAATAATTCCCGTGCAGTCTCAATGGCGGGGTGCGGGCCGGGGAATAGGCCTCTTGGCCGGGGTGAATAGTGTTGGAACACGGCCCGCGGAAATAGTAGCGGCTGGAGGTACCGGGGGCGATGCCCGCCCCGGCCCGGCGGCCAAGTTAAAAAAATAAATAATCCCGTTCAGTCTCAATGGCAGGGTGCGGGCCGGCCCGGCGGCGATTGCGGCGGGCAGCAGGCCTCTTGGACAGGTTGAGAGATAAAAAAATAATAATTCCCATGCAGTCTCAATGGCGGGGTGCGGGCCGGGGAATAGGCCTCTTGGCCGGGGTGAATATGTTGGAACGCGGCGCGCGTAAATAGAAGCGGCTGGAGGTACCGGGGGCGAAGCCCGCCCCGGCCCGGAGGCCGAGTTAAAAAAAATAATAATCCCCGTTCAGTCTCAATGGCGGGGTGCGGGCCGGCCCGGCGGCGAGTGCGGCGGGCAGCAGGCCTCTTGGACAGGTTGAGAGATAAAAAAATAATAATTCCCGTGCAGTCTCAATGGCGGGGTGCGGGCCGGGGAATAGGCCTCTTGGCCGGGGTGAATATGTTGGAACGCGGCGCGCGTAAATAGAAGCGGCTGGAGGTACCGGGGGCGAAGCCCGCCCCGGCCCGGAGGCCGAGTTAAAAAAAATAATAATCCCCGTTCAGTCTCAATGGCGGGGTGCGGGCCGGCCCGGCGGCGATTGCGGCGGGCAGCAGGCCTCTTGGACAGGTTGAGAGATAAAAAAATAATAATTCCCGTGCAGTCTCAATGGCGGGGTGCGGGCCGGGGAATAGGCCTCTTGGCCGGGGTGAATAGTGTTGGAACACGGCCCGCGGAAATAGTAGCGGCTGGAGGTACCGGGGGCGATGCCCGCCCCGGCCCGGCGGCCAAGTTAAAAAAATAAATAATCCCGTTCAGTCTCAATGGCAGGGTGCGGGCCGGCCCGGCGGCAATTGCGGCGGGCAGCAGGCCTCTTGGACAGGTTGAGAGATAAAAAAATAATAATTCCCATGCAGTCTCAATGGCGGGGTGCGGGCCGGGGAATAGGCCTCTTGGCCGGGGTGAATATGTTGGAACGCGGCGCGCGTAAATAGAAGCGGCTGGAGGTACCGGGGGCGAAGCCCGCCCCGGCCCGGAGGCCGAGTTAAAAAAAATAATAATCCCCGTTCAGTCTCAATGGCGGGGTGCGGGCCGGCCCGGCGGCGATTGCGGCGGGCAGCAGGCCTCTTGGACAGGTTGAGAGATAAAAAAATAATAATTCCCGTGCAGTCTCAATGGCGGGGTGCGGGCCGGGGAATAGGCCTCTTGGCCGGGGTGAATAGTGTTGGAACACGGCCCGCGGAAATAGTAGCGGCTGGAGGTACCGGGGGCGATGCCCGCCCCGGCCCGGCGGCCAAGTTAAAAAAATAAATAATCCCGTTCAGTCTCAATGGCAGGGTGCGGGCCGGCCCGGCGGCGATTGCGGCGGGCAGCAGGCCTCTTGGACAGGTTGAGAGATAAAAAAATAATAATTCCCATGCAGTCTCAATGGCGGGGTGCGGGCCGGGGAATAGGCCTCTTGGCCGGGGTGAATATGTTGGAACGCGGCGCGCGTAAATAGAAGCGGCTGGAGGTACCGGGGGCGAAGCCCGCCCCGGCCGGAGGCCGAGTTAAAAAAAATAATAATCCCCGTTCAGTCTCAATGGCGGGGTGCGGGCCGGCCCGGCGGCGAGTGCGGCGGGCAGCAGGCCTCTTGGACAGGTTGAGAGATAAAAAAATAATAATTCCCGTGCAGTCTCAATGGCGGGGTGCGGGCCGGGGAATAGGCCTCTTGGCCGGGGTGAATATGTTGGAACGCGGCGCGCGTAAATAGAAGCGGCTGGAGGTACCGGGGGCGAAGCCCGCCCCGGCCCGGAGGCCGAGTTAAAAAAAATAATAATCCCCGTTCAGTCTCAATGGCGGGGTGCGGGCCGGCCCGGCGGCGAGTGCGGCGGGCAGCAGGCCTCTTGGACAGGTTGAGAGATAAAAAAATAATAATTCCCGTGCAGTCTCAATGGCGGGGTGCGGGCCGGGGAATAGGCCTCTTGGCCGGGGTGAATAGTGTTGGAACACGGCCCGCGGAAATAGTAGCGGCTGGAGGTACCGGGGGCGATGCCCGCCCGGGCCCGGCGGCCAAGTTAAAAAAATAAATAATCCCCGTTCAGTCTCAATGGCAGGGTGCGGGCCGGCCCGGCGGCGATTGCGGCGGGCAGCAGGCCTCTTGGACAGGTTGAGAGATAAAAAAATAATAATTCCCGTTCAGTCTCAATGGCGGGGTGCGGGCCGGGGAATAGGCCTCTTGGCCGGGGTGAATATGTTGGAACGCGGCGCGCGTAAATAGAAGCGGCTGGAGGTACCGGGGGCGAAGCCCGCCCCGGCCCGGAGGCCGAGTTAAAAAAAATAATAATCCCCGTTCAGTCTCAATGGCGGGGTGCGGGCCGGCCCGGCGGCGAGTGCGGCGGGCAGCAGGCCTCTTGGACAGGTTGAGAGATAAAAAAATAATAATTCCCGTGCAGTCTCAATGGCGGGGTGCGGGCCGGGGAATAGGCCTCTTGGCCGGGGTGAATATGTTGGAACGCGGCGCGCGTAAATAGAAGCGGCTGGAGGTACCGGGGGCGAAGCCCGCCCCGGCCCGGAGGCCGAGTTAAAAAAAATAATAATCCCCGTTCAATCTCAATGGCGGGGTGCGGGCCGGCCCGGCGGCGATTGCGGCGGGCAGCAGGCCTCTTGGACAGGTTGAGAGATAAAAAAATAATAATTCCCGTGCAGTCTCAATGGCGGGGTGCGGGCCGGGGAATAGGCCTCTTGGCCGGGGTGAATATGTTGGAACGCGGCGCGCGTAAATAGAAGCGGCTGGAGGTACCGGGGGCGAAGCACGCCCCGGCCCGGAGGCCAAGTTAAAAAAATAAATAATCCCGTTCAGTCTCAATGGCAGGGTGCGGGCCGGCCCGGCGGCGATTGCGGCGGGCAGCAGGCCTCTTGGACAGGTTGAGAGATAAAAAAATAATAATTCCCATGCAGTCTCAATGGCGGGGTGCGGGCCGGGGAATAGGCCTCTTGGCCGGGGTGAATATGTTGGAACGCGGCGCGCGTAAATAGAAGCGGCTGGAGGTACCGGGGGCGAAGCCCGCCCCGGCCCGGAGGCCGAGTTAAAAAAAATAATAATCCCCGTTCAGTCTCAATGGCGGGGTGCGGGCCGGCCCGGCGGCGAGTGCGGCGGGCAGCAGGCCTCTTGGACAGGTTGAGAGATAAAAAAATAATAATTCCCGTGCAGTCTCAATGGCGGGGTGCGGGCCGGGGAATAGGCCTCTTGGCCGGGGTGAATAGTGTTGGAACACGGCCCGCGGAAATAGTAGCGGCTGGAGGTACCGGGGGCGATGCCCGCCCGGGCCCGGCGGCCAAGTTAAAAAAATAAATAATCCCCGTTCAGTCTCAATGGCAGGGTGCGGGCCGGCCCGGCGGCGATTGCGGCGGGCAGCAGGCCTCTTGGACAGGTTGAGAGATAAAAAAATAATAATTCCCGTTCAGTCTCAATGGCAGGGTGCGGGCCGGCCCGGCGGCAATTGCGGCGGGCAGCAGGCCTCTTGGACAGGTTGAGAGATAAAAAAATAATAATTCCCATGCAGTCTCAATGGCGGGGTGCGGGCCGGGGAATAGGCCTCTTGGCCGGGGTGAATATGTTGGAACGCGGCGCGCGTAAATAGAAGCGGCTGGAGGTACCGGGGGCGAAGCCCGCCCCGGCCCGGAGGCCGAGTTAAAAAAAATAATAATCCCCGTTCAGTCTCAATGGCGGGGTGCGGGCCGGCCCGGCGGCGAGTGCGGCGGGCAGCAGGCCTCTTGGACAGGTTGAGAGATAAAAAAATAATAATTCCCGTGCAGTCTCAATGGCGGGGTGCGGGCCGGGGAATAGGCCTCTTGGCCGGGGTGAATATGTTGGAACGCGGCGCGCGTAAATAGAAGCGGCTGGAGGTACCGGGGGCGAAGCCCGCCCCGGCCCGGAGGCCGAGTTTAAAAAAATAATAATCCCCGTTCAGTCTCAATGGCGGGGTGCGGGCCGGCCCGGCGGCGATTGCGGCGGGCAGCAGGCCTCTTGGACAGGTTGAGAGATAAAAAAATAATAATTCCCGTGCAGTCTCAATGGCGGGGTGCGGGCCGGGGAATAGGCCTCTTGGCCGGGGTGAATAGTGTTGGAACACGGCCCGCGGAAATAGTAGCGGCTGGAGGTACCGGGGGCGATGCCCGCCCCGGCCCGGCGGCCAAGTTAAAAAAATAAATAATCCCGTTCAGTCTCAATGGCAGGGTGCGGGCCGGCCCGGTGGCGATTGCGGCGGGCAGCAGGCCTCTTGGACAGGTTGAGAGATAAAAAAATAATAATTCCCATGCAGTCTCAATGGCGGGGTGCGGGCCGGGGAATAGGCCTCTTGGCCGGGGTGAATATGTTGGAACGCGGCGCGCGTAAATAGAAGCGGCTGTAGGTACCGGGGGCGAAGCCCGCCCCGGCCCGGAGGCCGAGTTAAAAAAAAATAATAATCCCCGTTCAGTCTCAATGGCGGGGTGCGGGCCGGCCCGGCGGCGAGTGCGGCGGGCAGCAGGCCTCTTGGACAGGTTGAGAGATAAAAAAATAATAATTCCCGTGCAGTCTCAATGGCGGGGTGCGGGCCGGGGAATAGGCCTCTTGGCCGGGGTGAATATGTTGGAACGCGGCGCGCGTAAATAGAAGCGGCTGGAGGTACCGGGGGCGAAGCCCGCCCCGGCCCGGAGGCCGAGTTAAAAAAAATAATAATCCCCGTTCAGTCTCAATGGCGGGGTGCGGGCCGGCCCGGCGGCGAGTGCGGCGGGCAGCAGGCCTCTTGGACAGGTTGAGAGATAAAAAAATAATAATTCCCGTGCAGTCTCAATGGCGGGGTGCGGGCCGGGGAATAGGCCTCTTGGCCGGGGTGAATAGTGTTGGAACACGGCCCGCGGAAATAGTAGCGGCTGGAGGTACCGGGGGCGATGCCCGCCCCGGGCCGGCGGCCAAGTTAAAAAAATAAATAATCCCCGTTCAGTCTCAATGGCAGGGTGCGGGCCGGCCCGGCGGCGAGTGCGGCGGGCAGCAGGCCTCTTGGACAGGTTGAGAGATAAAAAAATAATAATTCCCGTTCAGTCTCAATGGCAGGGTGCGGGCCGGCCCGGCGGCGATTGCGGCGGGCAGCAGGCCTCTTGGACAGGTTGAGAGATAAAAAAATAATAATTCCCGTGCAGTCTCAATGGCGGGGTGCGGGCCGGGGAATAGGCCTCTTGGCCGGGGTGAATAGTGTTGGAACACGGCCCGCGGAAATAGTAGCGGCTGGAGGTACCGGGGGCGATGCCCGCCCCGGCCCGGCGGCCAAGTTAAAAAAATAAATAATCCCGTTCAGTCTCAATGGCAGGGTGCGGGCCGGCCCGGCGGCAATTGCGGCGGGCAGCAGGCCTCTTGGACAGGTTGAGAGATAAAAAAATAATAATTCCCATGCAGTCTCAATGGCGGGGTGCGGGCCGGGGAATAGGCCTCTTGGCCGGGGTGAATATGTTGGAACGCGGCGCGCGTAAATAGAAGCGGCTGGAGGTACCGGGGGCGAAGCCCGCCCCGGCCCGGAGGCCGAGTTAAAAAAAATAATAATCCCCGTTCAGTCTCAATGGCGGGGTGCGGGCCGGCCCGGCGGCGATTGCGGCGGGCAGCAGGCCTCTTGGACAGGTTGAGAGATAAAAAAATAATAATTCCCGTGCAGTCTCAATGGCGGGGTGCGGGCCGGGGAATAGGCCTCTTGGCCGGGGTGAATAGTGTTGGAACACGGCCCGCGGAAATAGTAGCGGCTGGAGGTACCGGGGGCGATGCCCGCCCCGGCCCGGCGGCCAAGTTAAAAAAATAAATAATCCCGTTCAGTCTCAATGGCAGGGTGCGGGCCGGCCCGGCGGCGATTGCGGCGGGCAGCAGGCCTCTTGGACAGGTTGAGAGATAAAAAAATAATAATTCCCATGCAGTCTCAATGGCGGGGTGCGGGCCGGGGAATAGGCCTCTTGGCCGGGGTGAATATGTTGGAACGCGGCGCGCGTAAATAGAAGCGGCTGGAGGTACCGGGGGCGAAGCCCGCCCCGGCCGGAGGCCGAGTTAAAAAAAATAATAATCCCCGTTCAGTCTCAATGGCGGGGTGCGGGCCGGCCCGGCGGCGAGTGCGGCGGGCAGCAGGCCTCTTGGACAGGTTGAGAGATAAAAAAATAATAATTCCCGTGCAGTCTCAATGGCGGGGTGCGGGCCGGGGAATAGGCCTCTTGGCCGGGGTGAATATGTTGGAACGCGGCGCGCGTAAATAGAAGCGGCTGGAGGTACCGGGGGCGAAGCCCGCCCCGGCCCGGAGGCCGAGTTAAAAAAAATAATAATCCCCGTTCAGTCTCAATGGCGGGGTGCGGGCCGGCCCGGCGGCGAGTGCGGCGGGCAGCAGGCCTCTTGGACAGGTTGAGAGATAAAAAAATAATAATTCCCGTGCAGTCTCAATGGCGGGGTGCGGGCCGGGGAATAGGCCTCTTGGCCGGGGTGAATAGTGTTGGAACACGGCCCGCGGAAATAGTAGCGGCTGGAGGTACCGGGGGCGATGCCCGCCCGGGCCCGGCGGCCAAGTTAAAAAAATAAATAATCCCCGTTCAGTCTCAATGGCAGGGTGCGGGCCGGCCCGGCGGCGATTGCGGCGGGCAGCAGGCCTCTTGGACAGGTTGAGAGATAAAAAAATAATAATTCCCGTTCAGTCTCAATGGCAGGGTGCGGGCCGGCCCGGCGGCAATTGCGGCGGGCAGCAGGCCTCTTGGACAGGTTGAGAGATAAAAAAATAATAATTCCCATGCAGTCTCAATGGCGGGGTGCGGGCCGGGGAATAGGCCTCTTGGCCGGGGTGAATATGTTGGAACGCGGCGCGCGTAAATAGAAGCGGCTGGAGGTACCGGGGGCGAAGCCCGCCCCGGCCCGGAGGCCGAGTTAAAAAAAATAATAATCCCCGTTCAGTCTCAATGGCGGGGTGCGGGCCGGCCCGGCGGCGAGTGCGGCGGGCAGCAGGCCTCTTGGACAGGTTGAGAGATAAAAAAATAATAATTCCCGTGCAGTCTCAATGGCGGGGTGCGGGCCGGGGAATAGGCCTCTTGGCCGGGGTGAATATGTTGGAACGCGGCGCGCGTAAATAGAAGCGGCTGGAGGTACCGGGGGCGAAGCCCGCCCCGGCCCGGAGGCCGAGTTAAAAAAAATAATAATCCCCGTTCAGTCTCAATGGCGGGGTGCGGGCCGGCCCGGCGGCGATTGCGGCGGGCAGCAGGCCTCTTGGACAGGTTGAGAGATAAAAAAATAATAATTCCCGTGCAGTCTCAATGGCGGGGTGCGGGCCGGGGAATAGGCCTCTTGGCCGGGGTGAATAGTGTTGGAACACGGCCCGCGGAAATAGTAGCGGCTGGAGGTACCGGGGGCGATGCCCGCCCCGGCCCGGCGGCCAAGTTAAAAAAATAAATAATCCCGTTCAGTCTCAATGGCAGGGTGCGGGCCGGCCCGGCGGCGATTGCGGCGGGCAGCAGGCCTCTTGGACAGGTTGAGAGATAAAAAAATAATAATTCCCATGCAGTCTCAATGGCGGGGTGCGGGCCGGGGAATAGGCCTCTTGGCCGGGGTGAATATGTTGGAACGCGGCGCGCGTAAATAGAAGCGGCTGGAGGTACCGGGGGCGAAGCCCGCCCCGGCCGGAGGCCGAGTTAAAAAAAATAATAATCCCCGTTCAGTCTCAATGGCGGGGTGCGGGCCGGCCCGGCGGCGAGTGCGGCGGGCAGCAGGCCTCTTGGACAGGTTGAGAGATAAAAAAATAATAATTCCCGTGCAGTCTCAATGGCGGGGTGCGGGCCGGGGAATAGGCCTCTTGGCCGGGGTGAATATGTTGGAACGCGGCGCGCGTAAATAGAAGCGGCTGGAGGTACCGGGGGCGAAGCCCGCCCCGGCCCGGAGGCCGAGTTAAAAAAAATAATAATCCCCGTTCAGTCTCAATGGCGGGGTGCGGGCCGGCCCGGCGGCGAGTGCGGCGGGCAGCAGGCCTCTTGGACAGGTTGAGAGATAAAAAAATAATAATTCCCGTGCAGTCTCAATGGCGGGGTGCGGGCCGGGGAATAGGCCTCTTGGCCGGGGTGAATAGTGTTGGAACACGGCCCGCGGAAATAGTAGCGGCTGGAGGTACCGGGGGCGATGCCCGCCCGGGCCCGGCGGCCAAGTTAAAAAAATAAATAATCCCCGTTCAGTCTCAATGGCAGGGTGCGGGCCGGCCCGGCGGCGATTGCGGCGGGCAGCAGGCCTCTTGGACAGGTTGAGAGATAAAAAAATAATAATTCCCGTTCAGTCTCAATGGCAGGGTGCGGGCCGGCCCGGCGGCAATTGCGGCGGGCAGCAGGCCTCTTGGACAGGTTGAGAGATAAAAAAATAATAATTCCCGTGCAGTCTCAATGGCGGGGTGCGGGCCGGGGAATAGGCCTCTTGGCCGGGGTGAATATGTTGGAACGCGGCGCGCGTAAATAGAAGCGGCTGGAGGTACCGGGGGCGAAGCCCGCCCCGGCCCGGAGGCCGAGTTAAAAAAAATAATAATCCCGTTCAATCTCAATGGCGGGGTGCGGGCCGGCCCGGCGGCGATTGCGGCGGGCAGCAGGCCTCTTGGACAGGTTGAGAGATAAAAAAATAATAATTCCCGTGCAGTCTCAATGGCGGGGTGCGGGCCGGGGAATAGGCCTCTTGGCCGGGGTGAATATGTTGGAACGCGGCGCGCGTAAATAGAAGCGGCTGGAGGTACCGGGGGCGAAGCCCGCCCCGGCCCGGAGGCCGAGTTAAAAAAAATAATAATCCCCGTTCAGTCTCAATGGCGGGGTGCGGGCCGGCCCGGCGGCGATTGCGGCGGGCAGCAGGCCTCTTGGACAGGTTGAGAGATAAAAAAATAATAATTCCCGTGCAGTCTCAATGGCGGGGTGCGGGCCGGGGAATAGGCCTCTTGGCCGGGGTGAATAGTGTTGGAACACGGCCCGCGGAAATAGTAGCGGCTGGAGGTACCGGGGGCGATGCCCGCCCCGGCCCGGCGGCCAAGTTAAAAAAATAAATAATCCCGTTCAGTCTCAATGGCAGGGTGCGGGCCGGCCCGGCGGCGATTGCGGCGGGCAGCAGGCCTCTTGGACAGGTTGAGAGATAAAAAAATAATAATTCCCATGCAGTCTCAATGGCGGGGTGCGGGCCGGGGAATAGGCCTCTTGGCCGGGGTGAATATGTTGGAACGCGGCGCGCGTAAATAGAAGCGGCTGGAGGTACCGGGGGCGAAGCCCGCCCCGGCCGGAGGCCGAGTTAAAAAAAATAATAATCCCCGTTCAGTCTCAATGGCGGGGTGCGGGCCGGCCCGGCGGCGAGTGCGGCGGGCAGCAGGCCTCTTGGACAGGTTGAGAGATAAAAAAATAATAATTCCCGTGCAGTCTCAATGGCGGGGTGCGGGCCGGGGAATAGGCCTCTTGGCCGGGGTGAATATGTTGGAACGCGGCGCGCGTAAATAGAAGCGGCTGGAGGTACCGGGGGCGAAGCCCGCCCCGGCCCGGAGGCCGAGTTAAAAAAAATAATAATCCCCGTTCAGTCTCAATGGCGGGGTGCGGGCCGGCCCGGCGGCGAGTGCGGCGGGCAGCAGGCCTCTTGGACAGGTTGAGAGATAAAAAAATAATAATTCCCGTGCAGTCTCAATGGCGGGGTGCGGGCCGGGGAATAGGCCTCTTGGCCGGGGTGAATAGTGTTGGAACACGGCCCGCGGAAATAGTAGCGGCTGGAGGTACCGGGGGCGATGCCCGCCCGGGCCCGGCGGCCAAGTTAAAAAAATAAATAATCCCCGTTCAGTCTCAATGGCAGGGTGCGGGCCGGCCCGGCGGCGATTGCGGCGGGCAGCAGGCCTCTTGGACAGGTTGAGAGATAAAAAAATAATAATTCCCGTTCAGTCTCAATGGCAGGGTGCGGGCCGGGGAATAGGCCTCTTGGCCGGGGTGAATATGTTGGAACGCGGCGCGCGTAAATAGAAGCGGCTGGAGGTACCGGGGGCGAAGCCCGCCCCGGCCCGGAGGCCGAGTTAAAAAAAAATAATAATCCCCGTTCAGTCTCAATGGCGGGGTGCGGGCCGGCCCGGCGGCGAGTGCGGCGGGCAGCAGGCCTCTTGGACAGGTTGAGAGATAAAAAAATAATAATTCCCGTGCAGTCTCAATGGCGGGGTGCGGGCCGGGGAATAGGCCTCTTGGCCGGGGTGAATATGTTGGAACGCGGCGCGCGTAAATAGAAGCGGCTGGAGGTACCGGGGGCGAAGCCCGCCCCGGCCCGGAGGCCGAGTTAAAAAAAATAATAATCCCCGTTCAGTCTCAATGGCGGGGTGCGGGCCGGCCCGGCGGCGATTGCGGCGGGCAGCAGGCCTCTTGGACAGGTTGAGAGATAAAAAAATAATAATTCCCGTGCAGTCTCAATGGCGGGGTGCGGGCCGGGGAATAGGCCTCTTGGCCGGGGTGAATAGTGTTGGAACACGGCCCGCGGAAATAGTAGCGGCTGGAGGTACCGGGGGCGATGCCCGCCCCGGGCCGGCGGCCAAGTTAAAAAAATAAATAATCCCCGTTCAGTCTCAATGGCAGGGTGCGGGCCGGCCCGGCGGCGAGTGCGGCGGGCAGCAGGCCTCTTGGACAGGTTGAGAGATAAAAAAATAATAATTCCCGTTCAGTCTCAATGGCAGGGTGCGGGCCGGCCCGGCGGCGATTGCGGCGGGCAGCAGGCCTCTTGGACAGGTTGAGAGATAAAAAAATAATAATTCCCGTGCAGTCTCAATGGCGGGGTGCGGGCCGGGGAATAGGCCTCTTGGCCGGGTTGAATAGTGTTGGAACACGGCCCGCGGAAATAGTAGCGGCTGGAGGTACCGGGGGCGATGCCCGCCCCGGCCCGGCGGCCAAGTTAAAAAAATAAATAATCCCGTTCAGTCTCAATGGCAGGGTGCGGGCCGGCCCGGCGGCAATTGCGGCGGGCAGCAGGCCTCTTGGACAGGTTGAGAGATAAAAAAATAATAATTCCCATGCAGTCTCAATGGCGGGGTGCGGGCCGGGGAATAGGCCTCTTGGCCGGGGTGAATATGTTGGAACGCGGCGCGCGTAAATAGAAGCGGCTGGAGGTACCGGGGGCGAAGCCCGCCCCGGCCCGGAGGCCGAGTTAAAAAAAATAATAATCCCCGTTCAGTCTCAATGGCGGGGTGCGGGCCGGCCCGGCGGCGATTGCGGCGGGCAGCAGGCCTCTTGGACAGGTTGAGAGATAAAAAAATAATAATTCCCGTGCAGTCTCAATGGCGGGGTGCGGGCCGGGGAATAGGCCTCTTGGCCGGGGTGAATAGTGTTGGAACACGGCCCGCGGAAATAGTAGCGGCTGGAGGTACCGGGGGCGATGCCCGCCCCGGCCCGGCGGCCAAGTTAAAAAAATAAATAATCCCGTTCAGTCTCAATGGCAGGGTGCGGGCCGGCCCGGCGGCGATTGCGGCGGGCAGCAGGCCTCTTGGACAGGTTGAGAGATAAAAAAATAATAATTCCCATGCAGTCTCAATGGCGGGGTGCGGGCCGGGGAATAGGCCTCTTGGCCGGGGTGAATATGTTGGAACGCGGCGCGCGTAAATAGAAGCGGCTGGAGGTACCGGGGGCGAAGCCCGCCCCGGCCGGAGGCCGAGTTAAAAAAAATAATAATCCCCGTTCAGTCTCAATGGCGGGGTGCGGGCCGGCCCGGCGGCGAGTGCGGCGGGCAGCAGGCCTCTTGGACAGGTTGAGAGATAAAAAAATAATAATTCCCGTGCAGTCTCAATGGCGGGGTGCGGGCCGGGGAATAGGCCTCTTGGCCGGGGTGAATATGTTGGAACGCGGCGCGCGTAAATAGAAGCGGCTGGAGGTACCGGGGGCGAAGCCCGCCCCGGCCCGGAGGCCGAGTTAAAAAAAATAATAATCCCCGTTCAGTCTCAATGGCGGGGTGCGGGCCGGCCCGGCGGCGAGTGCGGCGGGCAGCAGGCCTCTTGGACAGGTTGAGAGATAAAAAAATAATAATTCCCGTGCAGTCTCAATGGCGGGGTGCGGGCCGGGGAATAGGCCTCTTGGCCGGGGTGAATAGTGTTGGAACACGGCCCGCGGAAATAGTAGCGGCTGGAGGTACCGGGGGCGATGCCCGCCCGGGCCCGGCGGCCAAGTTAAAAAAATAAATAATCCCCGTTCAGTCTCAATGGCAGGGTGCGGGCCGGCCCGGCGGCGATTGCGGCGGGCAGCAGGCCTCTTGGACAGGTTGAGAGATAAAAAAATAATAATTCCCGTTCAGTCTCAATGGCAGGGTGCGGGCCGGCCCGGCGGCAATTGCGGCGGGCAGCAGGCCTCTTGGACAGGTTGAGAGATAAAAAAATAATAATTCCCATGCAGTCTCAATGGCGGGGTGCGGGCCGGGGAATAGGCCTCTTGGCCGGGGTGAATATGTTGGAACGCGGCGCGCGTAAATAGAAGCGGCTGGAGGTACCGGGGGCGAAGCCCGCCCCGGCCCGGAGGCCGAGTTAAAAAAAATAATAATCCCCGTTCAGTCTCAATGGCGGGGTGCGGGCCGGCCCGGCGGCGAGTGCGGCGGGCAGCAGGCCTCTTGGACAGGTTGAGAGATAAAAAAATAATAATTCCCGTGCAGTCTCAATGGCGGGGTGCGGGCCGGGGAATAGGCCTCTTGGCCGGGGTGAATATGTTGGAACGCGGCGCGCGTAAATAGAAGCGGCTGGAGGTACCGGGGGCGAAGCCCGCCCCGGCCCGGAGGCCGAGTTAAAAAAAATAATAATCCCCGTTCAGTCTCAATGGCGGGGTGCGGGCCGGCCCGGCGGCGATTGCGGCGGGCAGCAGGCCTCTTGGACAGGTTGAGAGATAAAAAAATAATAATTCCCGTGCAGTCTCAATGGCGGGGTGCGGGCCGGGGAATAGGCCTCTTGGCCGGGGTGAATAGTGTTGGAACACGGCCCGCGGAAATAGTAGCGGCTGGAGGTACCGGGGGCGATGCCCGCCCCGGCCCGGCGGCCAAGTTAAAAAAATAAATAATCCCGTTCAGTCTCAATGGCAGGGTGCGGGCCGGCCCGGCGGCGATTGCGGCGGGCAGCAGGCCTCTTGGACAGGTTGAGAGATAAAAAAATAATAATTCCCATGCAGTCTCAATGGCGGGGTGCGGGCCGGGGAATAGGCCTCTTGGCCGGGGTGAATATGTTGGAACGCGGCGCGCGTAAATAGAAGCGGCTGGAGGTACCGGGGGCGAAGCCCGCCCCGGCCGGAGGCCGAGTTAAAAAAAAAAATAATCCCCGTTCAGTCTCAATGGCGGGGTGCGGGCCGGCCCGGCGGCGAGTGCGGCGGGCAGCAGGCCTCTTGGACAGGTTGAGAGATAAAAAAATAATAATTCCCGTGCAGTCTCAATGGCGGGGTGCGGGCCGGGGAATAGGCCTCTTGGCCGGGGTGAATATGTTGGAACGCGGCGCGCGTAAATAGAAGCGGCTGGAGGTACCGGGGGCGAAGCCCGCCCCGGCCCGGAGGCCGAGTTAAAAAAAATAATAATCCCCGTTCAGTCTCAATGGCGGGGTGCGGGCCGGCCCGGCGGCGAGTGCGGCGGGCAGCAGGCCTCTTGGACAGGTTGAGAGATAAAAAAATAATAATTCCCGTGCAGTCTCAATGGCGGGGTGCGGGCCGGGGAATAGGCCTCTTGGCCGGGGTGAATAGTGTTGGAACACGGCCCGCGGAAATAGTAGCGGCTGGAGGTACCGGGGGCGATGCCCGCCCGGGCCCGGCGGCCAAGTTAAAAAAATAAATAATCCCCGTTCAGTCTCAATGGCAGGGTGCGGGCCGGCCCGGCGGCGATTGCGGCGGGCAGCAGGCCTCTTGGACAGGTTGAGAGATAAAAAAATAATAATTCCCGTTCAGTCTCAATGGCAGGGTGCGGGCCGGCCCGGCGGCAATTGCGGCGGGCAGCAGGCCTCTTGGACAGGTTGAGAGATAAAAAAATAATAATTCCCGTGCAGTCTCAATGGCGGGGTGCGGGCCGGGGAATAGGCCTCTTGGCCGGGGTGAATATGTTGGAACGCGGCGCGCGTAAATAGAAGCGGCTGGAGGTACCGGGGGCGAAGCCCGCCCCGGCCCGGAGGCCGAGTTAAAAAAAATAATAATCCCGTTCAATCTCAATGGCGGGGTGCGGGCCGGCCCGGCGGCGATTGCGGCGGGCAGCAGGCCTCTTGGACAGGTTGAGAGATAAAAAAATAATAATTCCCGTGCAGTCTCAATGGCGGGGTGCGGGCCGGGGAATAGGCCTCTTGGCCGGGGTGAATATGTTGGAACGCGGCGCGCGTAAATAGAAGCGGCTGGAGGTACCGGGGGCGAAGCCCGCCCCGGCCCGGAGGCCGAGTTAAAAAAAATAATAATCCCCGTTCAGTCTCAATGGCGGGGTGCGGGCCGGCCCGGCGGCGATTGCGGCGGGCAGCAGGCCTCTTGGACAGGTTGAGAGATAAAAAAATAATAATTCCCGTGCAGTCTCAATGGCGGGGTGCGGGCCGGGGAATAGGCCTCTTGGCCGGGGTGAATAGTGTTGGAACACGGCCCGCGGAAATAGTAGCGGCTGGAGGTACCGGGGGCGATGCCCGCCCCGGCCCGGCGGCCAAGTTAAAAAAATAAATAATCCCGTTCAGTCTCAATGGCAGGGTGCGGGCCGGCCCGGCGGCGATTGCGGCGGGCAGCAGGCCTCTTGGACAGGTTGAGAGATAAAAAAATAATAATTCCCATGCAGTCTCAATGGCGGGGTGCGGGCCGGGGAATAGGCCTCTTGGCCGGGGTGAATATGTTGGAACGCGGCGCGCGTAAATAGAAGCGGCTGGAGGTACCGGGGGCGAAGCCCGCCCCGGCCGGAGGCCGAGTTAAAAAAAATAATAATCCCCGTTCAGTCTCAATGGCGGGGTGCGGGCCGGCCCGGCGGCGAGTGCGGCGGGCAGCAGGCCTCTTGGACAGGTTGAGAGATAAAAAAATAATAATTCCCGTGCAGTCTCAATGGCGGGGTGCGGGCCGGGGAATAGGCCTCTTGGCCGGGGTGAATATGTTGGAACGCGGCGCGCGTAAATAGAAGCGGCTGGAGGTACCGGGGGCGAAGCCCGCCCCGGCCCGGAGGCCGAGTTAAAAAAAATAATAATCCCCGTTCAGTCTCAATGGCGGGGTGCGGGCCGGCCCGGCGGCGAGTGCGGCGGGCAGCAGGCCTCTTGGACAGGTTGAGAGATAAAAAAATAATAATTCCCGTGCAGTCTCAATGGCGGGGTGCGGGCCGGGGAATAGGCCTCTTGGCCGGGGTGAATAGTGTTGGAACACGGCCCGCGGAAATAGTAGCGGCTGGAGGTACCGGGGGCGATGCCCGCCCGGGCCCGGCGGCCAAGTTAAAAAAATAAATAATCCCCGTTCAGTCTCAATGGCAGGGTGCGGGCCGGCCCGGCGGCGATTGCGGCGGGCAGCAGGCCTCTTGGACAGGTTGAGAGATAAAAAAATAATAATTCCCGTTCAGTCTCAATGGCAGGGTGCGGGCCGGGGAATAGGCCTCTTGGCCGGGGTGAATATGTTGGAACGCGGCGCGCGTAAATAGAAGCGGCTGGAGGTACCGGGGGCGAAGCCCGCCCCGGCCCGGAGGCCGAGTTAAAAAAAAATAATAATCCCCGTTCAGTCTCAATGGCGGGGTGCGGGCCGGCCCGGCGGCGAGTGCGGCGGGCAGCAGGCCTCTTGGACAGGTTGAGAGATAAAAAAATAATAATTCCCGTGCAGTCTCAATGGCGGGGTGCGGGCCGGGGAATAGGCCTCTTGGCCGGGGTGAATATGTTGGAACGCGGCGCGCGTAAATAGAAGCGGCTGGAGGTACCGGGGGCGAAGCCCGCCCCGGCCCGGAGGCCGAGTTAAAAAAAATAATAATCCCCGTTCAGTCTCAATGGCGGGGTGCGGGCCGGCCCGGCGGCGAGTGCGGCGGGCAGCAGGCCTCTTGGACAGGTTGAGAGATAAAAAAATAATAATTCCCGTGCAGTCTCAATGGCGGGGTGCGGGCCGGGGAATAGGCCTCTTGGCCGGGGTGAATAGTGTTGGAACACGGCCCGCGGAAATAGTAGCGGCTGGAGGTACCGGGGGCGATGCCCGCCCCGGGCCGGCGGCCAAGTTAAAAAAATAAATAATCCCCGTTCAGTCTCAATGGCAGGGTGCGGGCCGGCCCGGCGGCGAGTGCGGCGGGCAGCAGGCCTCTTGGACAGGTTGAGAGATAAAAAAATAATAATTCCCGTTCAGTCTCAATGGCAGGGTGCGGGCCGGCCCGGCGGCGATTGCGGCGGGCAGCAGGCCTCTTGGACAGGTTGAGAGATAAAAAAATAATAATTCCCGTGCAGTCTCAATGGCGGGGTGCGGGCCGGGGAATAGGCCTCTTGGCCGGGTTGAATAGTGTTGGAACACGGCCCGCGGAAATAGTAGCGGCTGGAGGTACCGGGGGCGATGCCCGCCCCGGCCCGGCGGCCAAGTTAAAAAAATAAATAATCCCGTTCAGTCTCAATGGCAGGGTGCGGGCCGGCCCGGCGGCAATTGCGGCGGGCAGCAGGCCTCTTGGACAGGTTGAGAGATAAAAAAATAATAATTCCCATGCAGTCTCAATGGCGGGGTGCGGGCCGGGGAATAGGCCTCTTGGCCGGGGTGAATATGTTGGAACGCGGCGCGCGTAAATAGAAGCGGCTGGAGGTACCGGGGGCGAAGCCCGCCCCGGCCCGGAGGCCGAGTTAAAAAAAATAATAATCCCCGTTCAGTCTCAATGGCGGGGTGCGGGCCGGCCCGGCGGCGATTGCGGCGGGCAGCAGGCCTCTTGGACAGGTTGAGAGATAAAAAAATAATAATTCCCGTGCAGTCTCAATGGCGGGGTGCGGGCCGGGGAATAGGCCTCTTGGCCGGGGTGAATAGTGTTGGAACACGGCCCGCGGAAATAGTAGCGGCTGGAGGTACCGGGGGCGATGCCCGCCCCGGCCCGGCGGCCAAGTTAAAAAAATAAATAATCCCGTTCAGTCTCAATGGCAGGGTGCGGGCCGGCCCGGCGGCGATTGCGGCGGGCAGCAGGCCTCTTGGACAGGTTGAGAGATAAAAAAATAATAATTCCCATGCAGTCTCAATGGCGGGGTGCGGGCCGGGGAATAGGCCTCTTGGCCGGGGTGAATATGTTGGAACGCGGCGCGCGTAAATAGAAGCGGCTGGAGGTACCGGGGGCGAAGCCCGCCCCGGCCGGAGGCCGAGTTAAAAAAAATAATAATCCCCGTTCAGTCTCAATGGCGGGGTGCGGGCCGGCCCGGCGGCGAGTGCGGCGGGCAGCAGGCCTCTTGGACAGGTTGAGAGATAAAAAAATAATAATTCCCGTGCAGTCTCAATGGCGGGGTGCGGGCCGGGGAATAGGCCTCTTGGCCGGGGTGAATATGTTGGAACGCGGCGCGCGTAAATAGAAGCGGCTGGAGGTACCGGGGGCGAAGCCCGCCCCGGCCCGGAGGCCGAGTTAAAAAAAATAATAATCCCCGTTCAGTCTCAATGGCGGGGTGCGGGCCGGCCCGGCGGCGAGTGCGGCGGGCAGCAGGCCTCTTGGACAGGTTGAGAGATAAAAAAATAATAATTCCCGTGCAGTCTCAATGGCGGGGTGCGGGCCGGGGAATAGGCCTCTTGGCCGGGGTGAATAGTGTTGGAACACGGCCCGCGGAAATAGTAGCGGCTGGAGGTACCGGGGGCGATGCCCGCCCGGGCCCGGCGGCCAAGTTAAAAAAATAAATAATCCCCGTTCAGTCTCAATGGCAGGGTGCGGGCCGGCCCGGCGGCGATTGCGGCGGGCAGCAGGCCTCTTGGACAGGTTGAGAGATAAAAAAATAATAATTCCCGTTCAGTCTCAATGGCAGGGTGCGGGCCGGCCCGGCGGCAATTGCGGCGGGCAGCAGGCCTCTTGGACAGGTTGAGAGATAAAAAAATAATAATTCCCATGCAGTCTCAATGGCGGGGTGCGGGCCGGGGAATAGGCCTCTTGGCCGGGGTGAATATGTTGGAACGCGGCGCGCGTAAATAGAAGCGGCTGGAGGTACCGGGGGCGAAGCCCGCCCCGGCCCGGAGGCCGAGTTAAAAAAAATAATAATCCCCGTTCAGTCTCAATGGCGGGGTGCGGGCCGGCCCGGCGGCGAGTGCGGCGGGCAGCAGGCCTCTTGGACAGGTTGAGAGATAAAAAAATAATAATTCCCGTGCAGTCTCAATGGCGGGGTGCGGGCCGGGGAATAGGCCTCTTGGCCGGGGTGAATATGTTGGAACGCGGCGCGCGTAAATAGAAGCGGCTGGAGGTACCGGGGGCGAAGCCCGCCCCGGCCCGGAGGCCGAGTTAAAAAAAATAATAATCCCCGTTCAATCTCAATGGCGGGGTGCGGGCCGGCCCGGCGGCGATTGCGGCGGGCAGCAGGCCTCTTGGACAGGTTGAGAGATAAAAAAATAATAATTCCCGTGCAGTCTCAATGGCGGGGTGCGGGCCGGGGAATAGGCCTCTTGGCCGGGGTGAATATGTTGGAACGCGGCGCGCGTAAATAGAAGCGGCTGGAGGTACCGGGGGCGAAGCCCGCCCCGGCCCGGAGGCCGAGTTAAAAAAAATAATAATCCCCGTTCAGTCTCAATGGCGGGGTGCGGGCCGGCCCGGCGGCGATTGCGGCGGGCAGCAGGCCTCTTGGACAGGTTGAGAGATAAAAAAATAATAATTCCCGTGCAGTCTCAATGGCGGGGTGCGGGCCGGGGAATAGGCCTCTTGGCCGGGGTGAATAGTGTTGGAACACGGCCCGCGGAAATAGTAGCGGCTGGAGGTACCGGGGGCGATGCCCGCCCCGGCCCGGCGGCCAAGTTAAAAAAATAAATAATCCCGTTCAGTCTCAATGGCAGGGTGCGGGCCGGCCCGGCGGCGATTGCGGCGGGCAGCAGGCCTCTTGGACAGGTTGAGAGATAAAAAAATAATAATTCCCATGCAGTCTCAATGGCGGGGTGCGGGCCGGGGAATAGGCCTCTTGGCCGGGGTGAATATGTTGGAACGCGGCGCGCGTAAATAGAAGCGGCTGGAGGTACCGGGGGCGAAGCCCGCCCCGGCCGGAGGCCGAGTTAAAAAAAATAATAATCCCCGTTCAGTCTCAATGGCGGGGTGCGGGCCGGCCCGGCGGCGAGTGCGGCGGGCAGCAGGCCTCTTGGACAGGTTGAGAGATAAAAAAATAATAATTCCCGTGCAGTCTCAATGGCGGGGTGCGGGCCGGGGAATAGGCCTCTTGGCCGGGGTGAATATGTTGGAACGCGGCGCGCGTAAATAGAAGCGGCTGGAGGTACCGGGGGCGAAGCCCGCCCCGGCCCGGAGGCCGAGTTAAAAAAAATAATAATCCCCGTTCAGTCTCAATGGCGGGGTGCGGGCCGGCCCGGCGGCGAGTGCGGCGGGCAGCAGGCCTCTTGGACAGGTTGAGAGATAAAAAAATAATAATTCCCGTGCAGTCTCAATGGCGGGGTGCGGGCCGGGGAATAGGCCTCTTGGCCGGGGTGAATAGTGTTGGAACACGGCCCGCGGAAATAGTAGCGGCTGGAGTTACCGGGGGCGATGCCCGCCCGGGCCCGGCGGCCAAGTTAAAAAAATAAATAATCCCCGTTCAGTCTCAATGGCAGGGTGCGGGCCGGCCCGGCGGCGATTGCGGCGGGCAGCAGGCCTCTTGGACAGGTTGAGAGATAAAAAAATAATAATTCCCATGCAGTCTCAATGGCGGGGTGCGGGCCGGGGAATAGGCCTCTTGGCCGGGGTGAATATGTTGGAACGCGGCGCGCGTAAATAGAAGCGGCTGGAGGTACCGGGGGCGAAGCCCGCCCCGGCCCGGAGGCTAAGTTAAAAAAAAATAATAATCCCCGTTCAGTCTCAATGGCGGGGTGCGGGCCGGCCCGGCGGCGAGTGCGGCGGGCAGCAGGCCTCTTGGACAGGTTGAGAGATAAAAAAATAATAATTCCCGTGCAGTCTCAATGGCGGGGTGCGGGCCGGGGAATAGGCCTCTTGGCCGGGGTGAATATGTTGGAACGCGGCGCGCGTAAATAGAAGCGGCTGGAGGTACCGGGGGCGAAGCCCGCCCCGGCCCGGAGGCCGAGTTAAAAAAAATAATAATCCCCGTTCAGTCTCAATGGCGGGGTGCGGGCCGGCCCGGCGGCGAGTGCGGCGGGCAGCAGGCCTCTTGGACAGGTTGAGAGATAAAAAAATAATAATTCCCGTGCAGTCTCAATGGCGGGGTGCGGGCCGGGGAATAGGCCTCTTGGCCGGGGTGAATATGTTGGAACGCGGCGCGCGTAAATAGAAGCGGCTGGAGGTACCGGGGGCGAAGCCCGCCCCGGCCCGGAGGCCGAGTTAAAAAAAATAATAATCCCCGTTCAATCTCAATGGCGGGGTGCGGGCCGGCCCGGCGGCGATTGCGGCGGGCAGCAGGCCTCTTGGACAGGTTGAGAGATAAAAAAATAATAATTCCCGTGCAGTCTCAATGGCGGGGTGCGGGCCGGGGAATAGGCCTCTTGGCCGGGGTGAATATGTTGGAACGCGGCGCGCGTAAATAGAAGCGGCTGGAGGTACCGGGGGCGAAGCCCGCCCCGGCCCGGAGGCCGAGTTAAAAAAAATAATAATCCCCGTTCAGTCTCAATGGCGGGGTGCGGGCCGGCCCGGCGGCGATTGCGGCGGGCAGCAGGCCTCTTGGACAGGTTGAGAGATAAAAAAATAATAATTCCCGTGCAGTCTCAATGGCGGGGTGCGGGCCGGGGAATAGGCCTCTTGGCCGGGGTGAATAGTGTTGGAACACGGCCCGCGGAAATAGTAGCGGCTGGAGGTACCGGGGGCGATGCCCGCCCCGGCCCGGCGGCCAAGTTAAAAAAATAAATAATCCCGTTCAGTCTCAATGGCAGGGTGCGGGCCGGCCCGGCGGCGATTGCGGCGGGCAGCAGGCCTCTTGGACAGGTTGAGAGATAAAAAAATAATAATTACCATGCAGTCTCAATGGCGGGGTGCGGGCCGGGGAATAGGCCTCTTGGCCGGGGTGAATATGTTGGAACGCGGCACGCGTAAATAGAAGCGGCTGGAGGTACCGGGGGCGAAGCCCGCCCCGGCCGGAGGCCGAGTTAAAAAAAATAATAATCCCCGTTCAGTCTCAATGGCGGGGTGCGGGCCGGCCCGGCGGCGAGTGCGGCGGGCAGCAGGCCTCTTGGACAGGTTGAGAGATAAAAAAATAATAATTCCCGTGCAGTCTCAATGGCGGGATGCGGGCCGGGGAATAGGCCTCTTGGCCGGGGTGAATATGTTGGAACGCGGCGCGCGTAAATAGAAGCGGCTGGAGGTACCGGGGGCGAAGCCCGCCCCGGCCCGGAGGCCTAGTTAAAAAAAATAATAATCCCCGTTCAGTCTCAATGGCGGGGTGCGGGCCGGCCCGGCGGCGAGTGCGGCGGGCAGCAGGCCTCTTGGACAGGTTGAGAGATAAAAAAATAATAATTCCCGTGCAGTCTCAATGGCGGGGTGCGGGCCGGGGAATAGGCCTCTTGGCCGGGGTGAATAGTGTTGGAACACGGCCCGCGGAAATAGTAGCGGCTGGAGGTACCGGGGGCGATGCCCGCCCCGGGCCGGCGGCCAAGTTAAAAAAATAAATAATCCCCGTTCAGTCTCAATGGCAGGGTGCGGGCCGGCCCGGCGGCGAGTGCGGCGGGCAGCAGGCCTCTTGGACAGGTTGAGAGATAAAAAAATAATAATTCCCGTTCAGTCTCAATGGCAGGGTGCGGGCCGGCCCGGCGGCGATTGCGGCGGGCAGCAGGCCTCTTGGACAGGTTGAGAGATAAAAAAATAATAATTCCCATGCAGTCTCAATGGCGGGGTGCGGGCCGGGGAATAGGCCTCTTGGCCGGGGTGAATATGTTGGAACGCGGCGCGCGTAAATAGAAGCGGCTGGAGGTACCGGGGGCGAAGCCCGCCCCGGCCCGGAGGCCAAGTTAAAAAAATAAATAATCCCCGTTCAGTCTCAATGGCAGGGTGCGGGCCGGCCCGGCGGCGATTGCGGCGGGCAGCAGGCCTCTTGGACAGGTTGAGAGATAAAAAAATAATAATTCCCATGCAGTCTCAATGGCGGGGTGCGGGCCGGGGAATAGGCCTCTTGGCCGGGGTGAATATGTTGGAACGCGGCGCGCGTAAATAGAAGCGGCTGGAGGTACCGGGGGCGAAGCCCGCCCCGGCCCGGAGGCTAAGTTAAAAAAAAATAATAATCCCCGTTCAGTCTCAATGGCGGGGTGCGGGCCGGCCCGGCGGCGAGTGCGGCGGGCAGCAGGCCTCTTGGACAGGTTGAGAGATAAAAAAATAATAATTCCCGTGCAGTCTCAATGGCGGGGTGCGGGCCGGGGAATAGGCCTCTTGGCCGGGGTGAATATGTTGGAACGCGGCGCGCGTAAATAGAAGCGGCTGGAGGTACCGGGGGCGAAGCCCGCCCCGGCCCGGAGGCCGAGTTAAAAAAAATAATAATCCCCGTTCAGTCTCAATGGCGGGGTGCGGGCCGGCCCGGCGGCGAGTGCGGCGGGCAGCAGGCCTCTTGGACAGGTTGAGAGATAAAAAAATAATAATTCCCGTGCAGTCTCAATGGCGGGGTGCGGGCCGGGGAATAGGCCTCTTGGCCGGGGTGAATATGTTGGAACGCGGCGCGCGTAAATAGAAGCGGCTGGAGGTACCGGGGGCGAAGCCCGCCCCGGCCCGGAGGCCGAGTTAAAAAAAATAATAATCCCCGTTCAATCTCAATGGCGGGGTGCGGGCCGGCCCGGCGGCGATTGCGGCGGGCAGCAGGCCTCTTGGACAGGTTGAGAGATAAAAAAATAATAATTCCCGTGCAGTCTCAATGGCGGGGTGCGGGCCGGGGAATAGGCCTCTTGGCCGGGGTGAATATGTTGGAACGCGGCGCGCGTAAATAGAAGCGGCTGGAGGTACCGGGGGCGAAGCCCGCCCCGGCCCGGAGGCCGAGTTAAAAAAAATAATAATCCCCGTTCAGTCTCAATGGCGGGGTGCGGGCCGGCCCGGCGGCGATTGCGGCGGGCAGCAGGCCTCTTGGACAGGTTGAGAGATAAAAAAATAATAATTCCCGTGCAGTCTCAATGGCGGGGTGCGGGCCGGGGAATAGGCCTCTTGGCCGGGGTGAATAGTGTTGGAACACGGCCCGCGGAAATAGTAGCGGCTGGAGGTACCGGGGGCGATGCCCGCCCCGGCCCGGCGGCCAAGTTAAAAAAATAAATAATCCCGTTCAGTCTCAATGGCAGGGTGCGGGCCGGCCCGGCGGCGATTGCGGCGGGCAGCAGGCCTCTTGGACAGGTTGAGAGATAAAAAAATAATAATTACCATGCAGTCTCAATGGCGGGGTGCGGGCCGGGGAATAGGCCTCTTGGCCGGGGTGAATATGTTGGAACGCGGCACGCGTAAATAGAAGCGGCTGGAGGTACCGGGGGCGAAGCCCGCCCCGGCCGGAGGCCGAGTTAAAAAAAATAATAATCCCCGTTCAGTCTCAATGGCGGGGTGCGGGCCGGCCCGGCGGCGAGTGCGGCGGGCAGCAGGCCTCTTGGACAGGTTGAGAGATAAAAAAATAATAATTCCCGTGCAGTCTCAATGGCGGGATGCGGGCCGGGGAATAGGCCTCTTGGCCGGGGTGAATATGTTGGAACGCGGCGCGCGTAAATAGAAGCGGCTGGAGGTACCGGGGGCGAAGCCCGCCCCGGCCCGGAGGCCTAGTTAAAAAAAATAATAATCCCCGTTCAGTCTCAATGGCGGGGTGCGGGCCGGCCCGGCGGCGAGTGCGGCGGGCAGCAGGCCTCTTGGACAGGTTGAGAGATAAAAAAATAATAATTCCCGTGCAGTCTCAATGGCGGGGTGCGGGCCGGGGAATAGGCCTCTTGGCCGGGGTGAATAGTGTTGGAACACGGCCCGCGGAAATAGTAGCGGCTGGAGGTACCGGGGGCGATGCCCGCCCCGGGCCGGCGGCCAAGTTAAAAAAATAAATAATCCCCGTTCAGTCTCAATGGCAGGGTGCGGGCCGGCCCGGCGGCGAGTGCGGCGGGCAGCAGGCCTCTTGGACAGGTTGAGAGATAAAAAAATAATAATTCCCGTTCAGTCTCAATGGCAGGGTGCGGGCCGGCCCGGCGGCGATTGCGGCGGGCAGCAGGCCTCTTGGACAGGTTGAGAGATAAAAAAATAATAATTCCCATGCAGTCTCAATGGCGGGGTGCGGGCCGGGGAATAGGCCTCTTGGCCGGGGTGAATATGTTGGAACGCGGCGCGCGTAAATAGAAGCGGCTGGAGGTACCGGGGGCGAAGCCCGCCCCGGCCCGGAGGCCCAGTTAAAAAAAATAATAATCCCCGTTCAGTCTCAATGGCGGGGTGCGGGCCGGCCCGGCGGCGAGTGCGGCGGGCAGCAGGCCTCTTGGACAGGTTGAGAGATAAAAAAATAATAATTCCCGTGCAGTCTCAATGGCGGGGTGCGGGCCGGCCCGGCGGCGATTGCGGCGGGCAGCAGGCCTCTTGGACAGGTTGAGAGATAAAAAAATAATAATTCCCGTGCAGTCTCAATGGCGGGGTGCGGGCCGGGGAATAGGCCTCTTGGCCGGGGTGAATAGTGTTGGAACACGGCCCGCGGAAATAGTAGCGGCTGGAGGTACCGGGGGCGATGCCCGCCCCGGCCCGGCGGCCAAGTTAAAAAAATAAATAATCCCGTTCAGTCTCAATGGCAGGGTGCGGGCCGGCCCGGCGGCGATTGCGGCGGGCAGCAGGCCTCTTGGACAGGTTGAGAGATAAAAAAATAATAATTCCCATGCAGTCTCAATGGCGGGGTGCGGGCCGGGGAATAGGCCTCTTGGCCGGGGTGAATATGTTGGAACGCGGCGCGCGTAAATAGAAGCGGCTGGAGGTACCGGGGGCGAAGCCCGCCCCGGCCCGGAGGCCGAGTTAAAAAAAATAATAATCCCCGTTCAGTCTCAATGGCGGGGTGCGGGCCGGCCCGGCGGCGAGTGCGGCGGGCAGCAGGCCTCTTGGACAGGTTGAGAGATAAAAAAATAATAATTCCCATGCAGTCTCAATGGCGGGGTGCGGGCCGGGGAATAGGCCTCTTGGCCGGGGTGAATAGTGTTGGAACACGGCCCGCGGAAATAGTAGCGGCTGGAGGTACCGGGGGCGATGCCCGCCCCGGCCCGGCGGCCAAGTTAAAAAAATAAATAATCCCCGTTCAGTCTCAATGGCAGGGTGCGGGCCGGCCCGGCGGCGAGTGCGGCGGGCAGCAGGCCTCTTGGACAGGTTGAGAGATAAAAAAATAATAATCCCCGTTCAGTCTCAATGGCGGGGTGCGGGCCGGCCCGGCGGCGATTGCGGCGGGCAGCAGGCCTCTTGGACAGGTTGAGAGATAAAAAAATAATAATTCCCATGCAGTCTCAATGGCGGGGTGCGGGCCGGGGAATAGGCCTCTTGGCCGGGGTGAATATGTTGGAACGCGGCGCGCGTAAATAGAAGCGGCTGGAGGTACCGGGGGCGAAGCCCGCCCCGGCCCGGAGGCCGAGTTAAAAAAAATAATAATCCCCGTTCAGTCTCAATGGCGGGGTGCGGGCCGGCCCGGCGGCGAGTGCGGCGGGCAGCAGGCCTCTTGGACAGGTTGAGAGATAAAAAAATAATAATTCCCGTGCAGTCTCAATGGCGGGGTGCGGGCCGGGGAATAGGCCTCTTGGCCGGGGTGAATAGTGTTGGAACACGGCCCGCGGGAATAGTAGCGGCTGGAGGTACCGGGGGCGATGCCCGCCCCGGCCCGGCGGCCAAGTTAAAAAAATAAATAATCCCCGTTCAGTCTCAATGGCAGGGTGCGGGCCGGCCCGGCGGCGATTGCGGCGGGCAGCAGGCCTCTTGGACAGGTTGAGAGATAAAAAAATAATAATTCCCGTGCAGTCTCAATGGCGGGGTGCGGGCCGGGGAATAGGCCTCTTGGCCGGGGTGAATAGTGTTGGAACACGGCCCGCGGAAATAGTAGCGGCTGGAGGTACCGGGGGCGATGCCCGCCCCGGGCCGGCGGCCAAGTTAAAAAAATAAATAATCCCCGTTCAGTCTCAATGGCAGGGTGCGGGCCGGCCCGGCGGCGAGTGCGGCGGGCAGCAGGCCTCTTGGACAGGTTGAGAGATAAAAAAATAATAATTCCCGTTCAGTCTCAATGGCAGGGTGCGGGCCGGCCCGGCGGCGATTGCGGCGGGCAGCAGGCCTCTTGGACAGGTTGAGAGATAAAAAAATAATAATTCCCATGCAGTCTCAATGGCGGGGTGCGGGCCGGGGAATAGGCCTCTTGGCCGGGGTGAATATGTTGGAACGCGGCGCGCGTAAATAGAAGCGGCTGGAGGTACCGGGGGCGAAGCCCGCCCCGGCCCGGAGGCCCAGTTAAAAAAAATAATAATCCCCGTTCAGTCTCAATGGCGGGGTGCGGGCCGGCCCGGCGGCGAGTGCGGCGGGCAGCAGGCCTCTTGGACAGGTTGAGAGATAAAAAAATAATAATTCCCGTGCAGTCTCAATGGCGGGGTGCGGGCCGGGGAATAGGCCTCTTGGCCGGGGTGAATATGTTGGAACGCGGCGCGCGTAAATAGAAGCGGCTGGAGGTACCGGGGGCGAAGCCCGCCCCGGCCCGGAGGCCGAGTTAAAAAAAATAATAATCCCCGTTCAGTCTCAATGGCGGGGTGCGGGCCGGCCCGGCGGCGAGTGCGGCGGGCAGCAGGCCTCTTGGACAGGTTGAGAGATAAAAAAATAATAATTCCCGTGCAGTCTCAATGGCGGGGTGCGGGCCGGGGAATAGGCCTCTTGGCCGGGGTGAATAGTGTTGGAACACGGCCCGCGGAAATAGTAGCGGCTGGAGGTACCGGGGGCGATGCCCGCCCCGGGCCGGCGGCCAAGTTAAAAAAATAAATAATCCCCGTTCAGTCTCAATGGCAGGGTGCGGGCCGGCCCGGCGGCGATTGCGGCGGGCAGCAGGCCTCTTGGACAGGTTGAGAGATATAAAAATAATAATTCCCGTGCAGTCTCAATGGCGGGGTGCGGGCCGGCCCGGCGGACGAGTGTGGCCGGGGAAGAGGCCTCTTGGCCGGGGTGAATATGTTGGAACGCGGCCGCGTAAATAGAAGCGGCTGGAGGTACCGGGGGCGAAGCCCGCCCCGGCCCGGAGGCCGAGTTAAAAAAAATAATAATCCCGTTCAGTCTCAATGGCGGGGTGCGGGCCCGCCCGGCGGCGAGTGCGGCGGGCAGCAGGCCTCTTGGACAGGTTGAGAGATAAAAAAATAATAATTCCCGTGCAGTCTCAACGGCGGGGTGCGGGCCGGCCCGGCGGACGAGTGTGGCCGGGGAAGAGGCCTCTTGGCCGGGGTGAATATGTTGGAACGCGGCGCGCGTAAATAGAAGCGGCTGGAGGTACCGGGGGAGAAGCCCGCCCCGGCCCGGAGGCCGAGTTAAAAAAAATAATAATCCCCGTTCAGTCTCAATGGCGGGGTGCGGCCGGGCAAGCCCGCCCCGGCCCGGAGGCCGAGTTAAAAAAAATAATAATCCCCGTTCAGTCTCAATGGCGGGGTGCGGGCCGGCCCGGCGGCGAGTGCGGCGGGCAGCAGGCCTCTTGGACAGGTTGAGAGATAAAAAAATAATAATTCCCGTGCAGTCTCAATGGCGGGGTGCGGGCCGGGGAATAGGCCTCTTGGCCGGGGTGAATATGTTGGAACGCGGCGCGCGTAAATAGAAGCGGCTGGAGGTACCGGGGGCGAAGCCCGCCCCGGCCCGGAGGCCGAGTTAAAAAAAATAATAATCCCCGTTCAGTCTCAATGGCGGGGTGCGGGCCGGCCCGGCGGCGATTGCGGCGGGCAGCAGGCCTCTTGGACAGGTTGAGAGATAAAAAAATAATAATTCCCGTGCAGTCTCAATGGCGGGGTGCGGGCCGGCCCGGCGGACGAGTGTGGCCGGGGAAGAGGCCTCTTGGCCAGGGTGAATATGTTGGAACGCGGCGCGCGTAAATAGAAGCGGCTGGAGGTACCGGGGGAGAAGCCCGCCCCGGCCCGGAGGCCGAGTTAAAAAAAATAATAATCCCCGTTCAGTCTCAATGGCGGGGTGCGGGCCGGCCCGGCGGCGAGTGCGGCGGGCAGCAGGCCTCTTGGACAGGTTGAGAGATAAAAAAATAATAATTCCCGTGCAGTCTCAACGGCGGGGTGCGGGCCGGCCCGGCGGACGAGTGTGGCCGGGGAAGAGGCCTCTTGGCCGGGGTGAATATGTTGGAACGCGGCGCGCGTAAATAGAAGCGGCTGGAGGTACCGGGGGAGAAGCCCGCCCCGGCCCGGAGGCCGAGTTAAAAAAAATAATAATCCCCGTTCAGTCTCAATGGCGGGGTGCGGGCCGGCCCGGCGGCGAGTGCGGCGGGCAGCAGGCCTCTTGGACAGGTTGAGAGATAAAAAAATAATAATTCCCGTGCAGTCTCAATGGCGGGGTGCGGGCCGGGGAATAGGCCTCTTGGCCGGGGTGAATATGTTGGAACGCGGCGCGCGTAAATAGAAGCGGCTGGAGGTACCGGGGGCGAAGCCCGCCCCGGCCAGGAGGCCGAGTTAAAAAAAATAATAATCCCCGTTCAGTCTCAATGGCGGGGTGCGGGCCGGCCCGGCGGCGATTGCGGCGGGCAGCAGGCCTCTTGGACAGGTTGAGAGATAAAAAAATAATAATTCCCGTGCAGTCTCAATGGCGGGGTGCGGGCCGGGGAATAGGCCTCTTGGCCGGGGTGAATAGTGTTGGAACACGGCCCGCGGAAATAGTAGCGGCTGGAGGTACCGGGGGCGATGCCCGCCCCGGCCCGGCGGCCAAGTTAAAAAAATAAATAATCCCGTTCAGTCTCAATGGCAGGGTGCGGGCCGGCCCGGCGGCGATTGCGGCGGGCAGCAGGCCTCTTGGACAGGTTGAGAGATAAAAAAATAATAATTCCCATGCAGTCTCAATGGCGGGGTGCGGGCCGGGGAATAGGCCTCTTGGCCGGGGTGAATATGTTGGAACGCGGCGCGCGTAAATAGAAGCGGCTGGAGGTACCGGGGGCGAAGCCCGCCCCGGCCCGGAGGCCGAGTTAAAAAAAAATAATAATCCCCGTTCAGTCTCAATGGCGGGGTGCGGGCCGGCCCGGCGGCGAGTGCGGCGGGCAGCAGGCCTCTTGGACAGGTTGAGAGATAAAAAAATAATAATTCCCGTGCAGTCTCAATGGCGGGGTGCGGGCCGGGGAATAGGCCTCTTGGCCGGGGTGAATAGTGTTGGAACACGGCCCGCGGGAATAGTAGCGGCTGGAGGTACCGGGGGCGATGCCCGCCCCGGCCCGGCGGCCAAGTTAAAAAAATAAATAATCCCCGTTCAGTCTCAATGGCAGGGTGCGGGCCGGCCCGGCGGCGATTGCGGCGGGCAGCAGGCCTCTTGGACAGGTTGAGAGATAAAAAAATAATAATTCCCGTGCAGTCTCAATGGCGGGGTGCGGGCCGGGGAATAGGCCTCTTGGCCGGGGTGAATAGTGTTGGAACACGGCCCGCGGAAATAGTAGCGGCTGGAGGTACCGGGGGCGATGCCCGCCCGGGCCCGGCGGCCAAGTTAAAAAAATAAATAATCCCCGTTCAGTCTCAATGGCAGGGTGCGGGCCGGCCCGGCGGCGATTGCGGCGGGCAGCAGGCCTCTTGGACAGGTTGAGAGATAAAAAAATAATAATTCCCGTTCAGTCTCAATGGCAGGGTGCGGGCCGGCCCGGCGGCAATTGCGGCGGGCAGCAGGCCTCTTGGACAGGTTGAGAGATAAAAAAATAATAATTCCCATGCAGTCTCAATGGCGGGGTGCGGGCCGGGGAATAGGCCTCTTGGCCGGGGTGAATATGTTGGAACGCGGCGCGCGTAAATAGAAGCGGCTGGAGGTACCGGGGGCGAAGCCCGCCCCGGCCCGGAGGCCGAGTTAAAAAAAATAATAATCCCCGTTCAGTCTCAATGGCGGGGTGCGGGCCGGCCCGGCGGCGAGTGCGGCGGGCAGCAGGCCTCTTGGACAGGTTGAGAGATAAAAAAATAATAATTCCCGTGCAGTCTCAATGGCGGGGTGCGGGCCGGGGAATAGGCCTCTTGGCCGGGGTGAATAGTGTTGGAACACGGCCCGCGGAAATAGTAGCGGCTGGAGGTACCGGGGGCGATGCCCGCCCCGGCCCGGCGGCCAAGTTAAAAAAATAAATAATCCCCGTTCAGTCTCAATGGCAGGGTGCGGGCCGGCCCGGCGGCGAGTGCGGCGGGCAGCAGGCCTCTTGGACAGGTTGAGAGATAAAAAAATAATAATTCCCGTGCAGTCTCAATGGCGGGGTGCGGGCCGGGGAATAGGCCTCTTGGCCGGGGTGAATAGTGTTGGAACACGGCCCGCGGAAATAGTAGCGGCTGGAGGTACCGGGGGCGATGCCCGCCCCGGGCCGGCGGCCAAGTTAAAAAAATAAATAATCCCCGTTCAGTCTCAATGGCAGGGTGCGGGCCGGCCCGGCGGCGAGTGCGGCGGGCAGCAGGCCTCTTGGACAGGTTGAGAGATAAAAAAATAATAATTCCCGTTCAGTCTCAATGGCAGGGTGCGGGCCGGCCCGGCGGCGATTGCGGCGGGCAGCAGGCCTCTTGGACAGGTTGAGAGATAAAAAAATAATAATTCCCATGCAGTCTCAATGGCGGGGTGCGGGCCGGGGAATAGGCCTCTTGGCCGGGGTGAATATGTTGGAACGCGGCGCGCGTAAATAGAAGCGGCTGGAGGTACCGGGGGCGAAGCCCGCCCCGGCCCGGAGGCCAAGTTAAAAAAATAAATAATCCCCGTTCAGTCTCAATGGCAGGGTGCGGGCCGGCCCGGCGGCGAGTGCGGCGGGCAGCAGGCCTCTTGGACAGGTTGAGAGATAAAAAAATAATAATTCCCGTGCAGTCTCAATGGCGGGGTGCGGGCCGGGGAATAGGCCTCTTGGCCGGGGTGAATATGTTGGAACGCGGCGCGCGTAAATAGAAGCGGCTGGAGGTACCGGGGGCGAAGCCCGCCCCGGCCCGGAGGCCGAGTTAAAAAAAATAATAATCCCCGTTCAGTCTCAATGGCGGGGTGCGGGCCGGCCCGGCGGCGAGTGCGGCGGGCAGCAGGCCTCTTGGACAGGTTGAGAGATAAAAAAATAATAATTCCCGTGCAGTCTCAATGGCGGGGTGCGGGCCGGGGAATAGGCCTCTTGGCCGGGGTGAATATGTTGGAACGCGGCGCGCGTAAATAGAAGCGGCTGGAGGTACCGGGGGCGAAGCCCGCCCCGGCCCGGAGGCCGAGTTAAAAAAAATAATAATCCCCGTTCAATCTCAATGGCGGGGTGCGGGCCGGCCCGGCGGCGATTGCGGCGGGCAGCAGGCCTCTTGGACAGGTTGAGAGATAAAAAAATAATAATTCCCGTGCAGTCTCAATGGCGGGGTGCGGGCCGGGGAATAGGCCTCTTGGCCGGGGTGAATATGTTGGAACGCGGCGCGCGTAAATAGAAGCGGCTGGAGGTACCGGGGGCGAAGCCCGCCCCGGCCCGGAGGCCGAGTTAAAAAAAATAATAATCCCCGTTCAGTCTCAATGGCGGGGTGCGGGCCGGCCCGGCGGCGATTGCGGCGGGCAGCAGGCCTCTTGGACAGGTTGAGAGATAAAAAAATAATAATTCCCGTGCAGTCTCAATGGCGGGGTGCGGGCCGGGGAATAGGCCTCTTGGCCGGGGTGAATAGTGTTGGAACACGGCCCGCGGAAATAGTAGCGGCTGGAGGTACCGGGGGCGATGCCCGCCCCGGCCCGGCGGCCAAGTTAAAAAAATAAATAATCCCGTTCAGTCTCAATGGCAGGGTGCGGGCCGGCCCGGCGGCGATTGCGGCGGGCAGCAGGCCTCTTGGACAGGTTGAGAGATAAAAAAATAATAATTACCATGCAGTCTCAATGGCGGGGTGCGGGCCGGGGAATAGGCCTCTTGGCCGGGGTGAATATGTTGGAACGCGGCACGCGTAAATAGAAGCGGCTGGAGGTACCGGGGGCGAAGCCCGCCCCGGCCGGAGGCCGAGTTAAAAAAAATAATAATCCCCGTTCAGTCTCAATGGCGGGGTGCGGGCCGGCCCGGCGGCGAGTGCGGCGGGCAGCAGGCCTCTTGGACAGGTTGAGAGATAAAAAAATAATAATTCCCGTGCAGTCTCAATGGCGGGATGCGGGCCGGGGAATAGGCCTCTTGGCCGGGGTGAATATGTTGGAACGCGGCGCGCGTAAATAGAAGCGGCTGGAGGTACCGGGGGCGAAGCCCGCCCCGGCCCGGAGGCCTAGTTAAAAAAAATAATAATCCCCGTTCAGTCTCAATGGCGGGGTGCGGGCCGGCCCGGCGGCGAGTGCGGCGGGCAGCAGGCCTCTTGGACAGGTTGAGAGATAAAAAAATAATAATTCCCGTGCAGTCTCAATGGCGGGGTGCGGGCCGGGGAATAGGCCTCTTGGCCGGGGTGAATAGTGTTGGAACACGGCCCGCGGAAATAGTAGCGGCTGGAGGTACCGGGGGCGATGCCCGCCCCGGGCCGGCGGCCAAGTTAAAAAAATAAATAATCCCCGTTCAGTCTCAATGGCAGGGTGCGGGCCGGCCCGGCGGCGAGTGCGGCGGGCAGCAGGCCTCTTGGACAGGTTGAGAGATAAAAAAATAATAATTCCCGTTCAGTCTCAATGGCAGGGTGCGGGCCGGCCCGGCGGCGATTGCGGCGGGCAGCAGGCCTCTTGGACAGGTTGAGAGATAAAAAAATAATAATTCCCATGCAGTCTCAATGGCGGGGTGCGGGCCGGGGAATAGGCCTCTTGGCCGGGGTGAATATGTTGGAACGCGGCGCGCGTAAATAGAAGCGGCTGGAGGTACCGGGGGCGAAGCCCGCCCCGGCCCGGAGGCCCAGTTAAAAAAAATAATAATCCCCGTTCAGTCTCAATGGCGGGGTGCGGGCCGGCCCGGCGGCGAGTGCGGCGGGCAGCAGGCCTCTTGGACAGGTTGAGAGATAAAAAAATAATAATTCCCGTGCAGTCTCAATGGCGGGGTGCGGGCCGGCCCGGCGGCGATTGCGGCGGGCAGCAGGCCTCTTGGACAGGTTGAGAGATAAAAAAATAATAATTCCCGTGCAGTCTCAATGGCGGGGTGCGGGCCGGGGAATAGGCCTCTTGGCCGGGGTGAATAGTGTTGGAACACGGCCCGCGGAAATAGTAGCGGCTGGAGGTACCGGGGGCGATGCCCGCCCCGGCCCGGCGGCCAAGTTAAAAAAATAAATAATCCCGTTCAGTCTCAATGGCAGGGTGCGGGCCGGCCCGGCGGCGATTGCGGCGGGCAGCAGGCCTCTTGGACAGGTTGAGAGATAAAAAAATAATAATTCCCATGCAGTCTCAATGGCGGGGTGCGGGCCGGGGAATAGGCCTCTTGGCCGGGGTGAATATGTTGGAACGCGGCGCGCGTAAATAGAAGCGGCTGGAGGTACCGGGGGCGAAGCCCGCCCCGGCCCGGAGGCCGAGTTAAAAAAAATAATAATCCCCGTTCAGTCTCAATGGCGGGGTGCGGGCCGGCCCGGCGGCGAGTGCGGCGGGCAGCAGGCCTCTTGGACAGGTTGAGAGATAAAAAAATAATAATTCCCATGCAGTCTCAATGGCGGGGTGCGGGCCGGGGAATAGGCCTCTTGGCCGGGGTGAATAGTGTTGGAACACGGCCCGCGGAAATAGTAGCGGCTGGAGGTACCGGGGGCGATGCCCGCCCCGGCCCGGCGGCCAAGTTAAAAAAATAAATAATCCCCGTTCAGTCTCAATGGCAGGGTGCGGGCCGGCCCGGCGGCGAGTGCGGCGGGCAGCAGGCCTCTTGGACAGGTTGAGAGATAAAAAAATAATAATCCCCGTTCAGTCTCAATGGCGGGGTGCGGGCCGGCCCGGCGGCGATTGCGGCGGGCAGCAGGCCTCTTGGACAGGTTGAGAGATAAAAAAATAATAATTCCCATGCAGTCTCAATGGCGGGGTGCGGGCCGGGGAATAGGCCTCTTGGCCGGGGTGAATATGTTGGAACGCGGCGCGCGTAAATAGAAGCGGCTGGAGGTACCGGGGGCGAAGCCCGCCCCGGCCCGGAGGCCGAGTTAAAAAAAATAATAATCCCCGTTCAGTCTCAATGGCGGGGTGCGGGCCGGCCCGGCGGCGAGTGCGGCGGGCAGCAGGCCTCTTGGACAGGTTGAGAGATAAAAAAATAATAATTCCCGTGCAGTCTCAATGGCGGGGTGCGGGCCGGGGAATAGGCCTCTTGGCCGGGGTGAATAGTGTTGGAACACGGCCCGCGGGAATAGTAGCGGCTGGAGGTACCGGGGGCGATGCCCGCCCCGGCCCGGCGGCCAAGTTAAAAAAATAAATAATCCCCGTTCAGTCTCAATGGCAGGGTGCGGGCCGGCCCGGCGGCGATTGCGGCGGGCAGCAGGCCTCTTGGACAGGTTGAGAGATAAAAAAATAATAATTCCCGTGCAGTCTCAATGGCGGGGTGCGGGCCGGGGAATAGGCCTCTTGGCCGGGGTGAATAGTGTTGGAACACGGCCCGCGGAAATAGTAGCGGCTGGAGGTACCGGGGGCGATGCCCGCCCCGGGCCGGCGGCCAAGTTAAAAAAATAAATAATCCCCGTTCAGTCTCAATGGCAGGGTGCGGGCCGGCCCGGCGGCGAGTGCGGCGGGCAGCAGGCCTCTTGGACAGGTTGAGAGATAAAAAAATAATAATTCCCGTTCAGTCTCAATGGCAGGGTGCGGGCCGGCCCGGCGGCGATTGCGGCGGGCAGCAGGCCTCTTGGACAGGTTGAGAGATAAAAAAATAATAATTCCCATGCAGTCTCAATGGCGGGGTGCGGGCCGGGGAATAGGCCTCTTGGCCGGGGTGAATATGTTGGAACGCGGCGCGCGTAAATAGAAGCGGCTGGAGGTACCGGGGGCGAAGCCCGCCCCGGCCCGGAGGCCCAGTTAAAAAAAATAATAATCCCCGTTCAGTCTCAATGGCGGGGTGCGGGCCGGCCCGGCGGCGAGTGCGGCGGGCAGCAGGCCTCTTGGACAGGTTGAGAGATAAAAAAATAATAATTCCCGTGCAGTCTCAATGGCGGGGTGCGGGCCGGGGAATAGGCCTCTTGGCCGGGGTGAATATGTTGGAACGCGGCGCGCGTAAATAGAAGCGGCTGGAGGTACCGGGGGCGAAGCCCGCCCCGGCCCGGAGGCCGAGTTAAAAAAAATAATAATCCCCGTTCAGTCTCAATGGCGGGGTGCGGGCCGGCCCGGCGGCGAGTGCGGCGGGCAGCAGGCCTCTTGGACAGGTTGAGAGATAAAAAAATAATAATTCCCGTGCAGTCTCAATGGCGGGGTGCGGGCCGGGGAATAGGCCTCTTGGCCGGGGTGAATAGTGTTGGAACACGGCCCGCGGAAATAGTAGCGGCTGGAGGTACCGGGGGCGATGCCCGCCCCGGGCCGGCGGCCAAGTTAAAAAAATAAATAATCCCCGTTCAGTCTCAATGGCAGGGTGCGGGCCGGCCCGGCGGCGATTGCGGCGGGCAGCAGGCCTCTTGGACAGGTTGAGAGATATAAAAATAATAATTCCCGTGCAGTCTCAATGGCGGGGTGCGGGCCGGCCCGGCGGACGAGTGTGGCCGGGGAAGAGGCCTCTTGGCCGGGGTGAATATGTTGGAACGCGGCGCGCGTAAATAGAAGCGGCTGGAGGTACCGGGGGCGAAGCCCGCCCCGGCCCGGAGGCCGAGTTAAAAAAAATAATAATCCCGTTCAGTCTCAATGGCGGGGTGCGGGCCCGCCCGGCGGCGAGTGCGGCGGGCAGCAGGCCTCTTGGACAGGTTGAGAGATAAAAAAATAATAATTCCCGTGCAGTCTCAACGGCGGGGTGCGGGCCGGCCCGGCGGACGAGTGTGGCCGGGGAAGAGGCCTCTTGGCCGGGGTGAATATGTTGGAACGCGGCGCGCGTAAATAGAAGCGGCTGGAGGTACCGGGGGAGAAGCCCGCCCCGGCCCGGAGGCCGAGTTAAAAAAAATAATAATCCCCGTTCAGTCTCAATGGCGGGGTGCGGCCGGGCAAGCCCGCCCCGGCCCGGAGGCCGAGTTAAAAAAAATAATAATCCCCGTTCAGTCTCAATGGCGGGGTGCGGGCCGGCCCGGCGGCGAGTGCGGCGGGCAGCAGGCCTCTTGGACAGGTTGAGAGATAAAAAAATAATAATTCCCGTGCAGTCTCAATGGCGGGGTGCGGGCCGGGGAATAGGCCTCTTGGCCGGGGTGAATATGTTGGAACGCGGCGCGCGTAAATAGAAGCGGCTGGAGGTACCGGGGGCGAAGCCCGCCCCGGCCCGGAGGCCGAGTTAAAAAAAATAATAATCCCCGTTCAGTCTCAATGGCGGGGTGCGGGCCGGCCCGGCGGCGATTGCGGCGGGCAGCAGGCCTCTTGGACAGGTTGAGAGATAAAAAAATAATAATTCCCGTGCAGTCTCAATGGCGGGGTGCGGGCCGGCCCGGCGGACGAGTGTGGCCGGGGAAGAGGCCTCTTGGCCAGGGTGAATATGTTGGAACGCGGCGCGCGTAAATAGAAGCGGCTGGAGGTACCGGGGGAGAAGCCCGCCCCGGCCCGGAGGCCGAGTTAAAAAAAATAATAATCCCCGTTCAGTCTCAATGGCGGGGTGCGGGCCGGCCCGGCGGCGAGTGCGGCGGGCAGCAGGCCTCTTGGACAGGTTGAGAGATAAAAAAATAATAATTCCCGTGCAGTCTCAACGGCGGGGTGCGGGCCGGCCCGGCGGACGAGTGTGGCCGGGGAAGAGGCCTCTTGGCCGGGGTGAATATGTTGGAACGCGGCGCGCGTAAATAGAAGCGGCTGGAGGTACCGGGGGAGAAGCCCGCCCCGGCCCGGAGGCCGAGTTAAAAAAAATAATAATCCCCGTTCAGTCTCAATGGCGGGGTGCGGGCCGGCCCGGCGGCGAGTGCGGCGGGCAGCAGGCCTCTTGGACAGGTTGAGAGATAAAAAAATAATAATTCCCGTGCAGTCTCAATGGCGGGGTGCGGGCCGGGGAATAGGCCTCTTGGCCGGGGTGAATATGTTGGAACGCGGCGCGCGTAAATAGAAGCGGCTGGAGGTACCGGGGGCGAAGCCCGCCCCGGCCAGGAGGCCGAGTTAAAAAAAATAATAATCCCCGTTCAGTCTCAATGGCGGGGTGCGGGCCGGCCCGGCGGCGATTGCGGCGGGCAGCAGGCCTCTTGGACAGGTTGAGAGATAAAAAAATAATAATTCCCGTGCAGTCTCAATGGCGGGGTGCGGGCCGGGGAATAGGCCTCTTGGCCGGGGTGAATAGTGTTGGAACACGGCCCGCGGAAATAGTAGCGGCTGGAGGTACCGGGGGCGATGCCCGCCCCGGCCCGGCGGCCAAGTTAAAAAAATAAATAATCCCGTTCAGTCTCAATGGCAGGGTGCGGGCCGGCCCGGCGGCGATTGCGGCGGGCAGCAGGCCTCTTGGACAGGTTGAGAGATAAAAAAATAATAATTCCCATGCAGTCTCAATGGCGGGGTGCGGGCCGGGGAATAGGCCTCTTGGCCGGGGTGAATATGTTGGAACGCGGCGCGCGTAAATAGAAGCGGCTGGAGGTACCGGGGGCGAAGCCCGCCCCGGCCCGGAGGCCGAGTTAAAAAAAAATAATAATCCCCGTTCAGTCTCAATGGCGGGGTGCGGGCCGGCCCGGCGGCGAGTGCGGCGGGCAGCAGGCCTCTTGGACAGGTTGAGAGATAAAAAAATAATAATTCCCGTGCAGTCTCAATGGCGGGGTGCGGGCCGGGGAATAGGCCTCTTGGCCGGGGTGAATAGTGTTGGAACACGGCCCGCGGGAATAGTAGCGGCTGGAGGTACCGGGGGCGATGCCCGCCCCGGCCCGGCGGCCAAGTTAAAAAAATAAATAATCCCCGTTCAGTCTCAATGGCAGGGTGCGGGCCGGCCCGGCGGCGATTGCGGCGGGCAGCAGGCCTCTTGGACAGGTTGAGAGATAAAAAAATAATAATTCCCGTGCAGTCTCAATGGCGGGGTGCGGGCCGGGGAATAGGCCTCTTGGCCGGGGTGAATAGTGTTGGAACACGGCCCGCGGAAATAGTAGCGGCTGGAGGTACCGGGGGCGATGCCCGCCCGGGCCCGGCGGCCAAGTTAAAAAAATAAATAATCCCCGTTCAGTCTCAATGGCAGGGTGCGGGCCGGCCCGGCGGCGATTGCGGCGGGCAGCAGGCCTCTTGGACAGGTTGAGAGATAAAAAAATAATAATTCCCGTTCAGTCTCAATGGCAGGGTGCGGGCCGGCCCGGCGGCAATTGCGGCGGGCAGCAGGCCTCTTGGACAGGTTGAGAGATAAAAAAATAATAATTCCCGTGCAGTCTCAATGGCGGGGTGCGGGCCGGGGAATAGGCCTCTTGGCCGGGGTGAATATGTTGGAACGCGGCGCGCGTAAATAGAAGCGGCTGGAGGTACCGGGGGCGAAGCCCGCCCCGGCCCGGAGGCCGAGTTAAAAAAAATAATAATCCCGTTCAATCTCAATGGCGGGGTGCGGGCCGGCCCGGCGGCGATTGCGGCGGGCAGCAGGCCTCTTGGACAGGTTGAGAGATAAAAAAATAATAATTCCCGTGCAGTCTCAATGGCGGGGTGCGGGCCGGGGAATAGGCCTCTTGGCCGGGGTGAATATGTTGGAACGCGGCGCGCGTAAATAGAAGCGGCTGGAGGTACCGGGGGCGAAGCCCGCCCCGGCCCGGAGGCCGAGTTAAAAAAAATAATAATCCCCGTTCAGTCTCAATGGCGGGGTGCGGGCCGGCCCGGCGGCGATTGCGGCGGGCAGCAGGCCTCTTGGACAGGTTGAGAGATAAAAAAATAATAATTCCCGTGCAGTCTCAATGGCGGGGTGCGGGCCGGGGAATAGGCCTCTTGGCCGGGGTGAATAGTGTTGGAACACGGCCCGCGGAAATAGTAGCGGCTGGAGGTACCGGGGGCGATGCCCGCCCCGGCCCGGCGGCCAAGTTAAAAAAATAAATAATCCCGTTCAGTCTCAATGGCAGGGTGCGGGCCGGCCCGGCGGCGATTGCGGCGGGCAGCAGGCCTCTTGGACAGGTTGAGAGATAAAAAAATAATAATTCCCATGCAGTCTCAATGGCGGGGTGCGGGCCGGGGAATAGGCCTCTTGGCCGGGGTGAATATGTTGGAACGCGGCGCGCGTAAATAGAAGCGGCTGGAGGTACCGGGGGCGAAGCCCGCCCCGGCCGGAGGCCGAGTTAAAAAAAATAATAATCCCCGTTCAGTCTCAATGGCGGGGTGCGGGCCGGCCCGGCGGCGAGTGCGGCGGGCAGCAGGCCTCTTGGACAGGTTGAGAGATAAAAAAATAATAATTCCCGTGCAGTCTCAATGGCGGGGTGCGGGCCGGGGAATAGGCCTCTTGGCCGGGGTGAATATGTTGGAACGCGGCGCGCGTAAATAGAAGCGGCTGGAGGTACCGGGGGCGAAGCCCGCCCCGGCCCGGAGGCCGAGTTAAAAAAAATAATAATCCCCGTTCAGTCTCAATGGCGGGGTGCGGGCCGGCCCGGCGGCGAGTGCGGCGGGCAGCAGGCCTCTTGGACAGGTTGAGAGATAAAAAAATAATAATTCCCGTGCAGTCTCAATGGCGGGGTGCGGGCCGGGGAATAGGCCTCTTGGCCGGGGTGAATAGTGTTGGAACACGGCCCGCGGAAATAGTAGCGGCTGGAGGTACCGGGGGCGATGCCCGCCCGGGCCCGGCGGCCAAGTTAAAAAAATAAATAATCCCCGTTCAGTCTCAATGGCAGGGTGCGGGCCGGCCCGGCGGCGATTGCGGCGGGCAGCAGGCCTCTTGGACAGGTTGAGAGATAAAAAAATAATAATTCCCGTTCAGTCTCAATGGCAGGGTGCGGGCCGGGGAATAGGCCTCTTGGCCGGGGTGAATATGTTGGAACGCGGCGCGCGTAAATAGAAGCGGCTGGAGGTACCGGGGGCGAAGCCCGCCCCGGCCCGGAGGCCGAGTTAAAAAAAAATAATAATCCCCGTTCAGTCTCAATGGCGGGGTGCGGGCCGGCCCGGCGGCGAGTGCGGCGGGCAGCAGGCCTCTTGGACAGGTTGAGAGATAAAAAAATAATAATTCCCGTGCAGTCTCAATGGCGGGGTGCGGGCCGGGGAATAGGCCTCTTGGCCGGGGTGAATATGTTGGAACGCGGCGCGCGTAAATAGAAGCGGCTGGAGGTACCGGGGGCGAAGCCCGCCCCGGCCCGGAGGCCGAGTTAAAAAAAATAATAATCCCCGTTCAGTCTCAATGGCGGGGTGCGGGCCGGCCCGGCGGCGAGTGCGGCGGGCAGCAGGCCTCTTGGACAGGTTGAGAGATAAAAAAATAATAATTCCCGTGCAGTCTCAATGGCGGGGTGCGGGCCGGGGAATAGGCCTCTTGGCCGGGGTGAATAGTGTTGGAACACGGCCCGCGGAAATAGTAGCGGCTGGAGGTACCGGGGGCGATGCCCGCCCCGGGCCGGCGGCCAAGTTAAAAAAATAAATAATCCCCGTTCAGTCTCAATGGCAGGGTGCGGGCCGGCCCGGCGGCGAGTGCGGCGGGCAGCAGGCCTCTTGGACAGGTTGAGAGATAAAAAAATAATAATTCCCGTTCAGTCTCAATGGCAGGGTGCGGGCCGGCCCGGCGGCGATTGCGGCGGGCAGCAGGCCTCTTGGACAGGTTGAGAGATAAAAAAATAATAATTCCCGTGCAGTCTCAATGGCGGGGTGCGGGCCGGGGAATAGGCCTCTTGGCCGGGTTGAATAGTGTTGGAACACGGCCCGCGGAAATAGTAGCGGCTGGAGGTACCGGGGGCGATGCCCGCCCCGGCCCGGCGGCCAAGTTAAAAAAATAAATAATCCCGTTCAGTCTCAATGGCAGGGTGCGGGCCGGCCCGGCGGCAATTGCGGCGGGCAGCAGGCCTCTTGGACAGGTTGAGAGATAAAAAAATAATAATTCCCATGCAGTCTCAATGGCGGGGTGCGGGCCGGGGAATAGGCCTCTTGGCCGGGGTGAATATGTTGGAACGCGGCGCGCGTAAATAGAAGCGGCTGGAGGTACCGGGGGCGAAGCCCGCCCCGGCCCGGAGGCCGAGTTAAAAAAAATAATAATCCCCGTTCAGTCTCAATGGCGGGGTGCGGGCCGGCCCGGCGGCGATTGCGGCGGGCAGCAGGCCTCTTGGACAGGTTGAGAGATAAAAAAATAATAATTCCCGTGCAGTCTCAATGGCGGGGTGCGGGCCGGGGAATAGGCCTCTTGGCCGGGGTGAATAGTGTTGGAACACGGCCCGCGGAAATAGTAGCGGCTGGAGGTACCGGGGGCGATGCCCGCCCCGGCCCGGCGGCCAAGTTAAAAAAATAAATAATCCCGTTCAGTCTCAATGGCAGGGTGCGGGCCGGCCCGGCGGCGATTGCGGCGGGCAGCAGGCCTCTTGGACAGGTTGAGAGATAAAAAAATAATAATTCCCATGCAGTCTCAATGGCGGGGTGCGGGCCGGGGAATAGGCCTCTTGGCCGGGGTGAATATGTTGGAACGCGGCGCGCGTAAATAGAAGCGGCTGGAGGTACCGGGGGCGAAGCCCGCCCCGGCCGGAGGCCGAGTTAAAAAAAATAATAATCCCCGTTCAGTCTCAATGGCGGGGTGCGGGCCGGCCCGGCGGCGAGTGCGGCGGGCAGCAGGCCTCTTGGACAGGTTGAGAGATAAAAAAATAATAATTCCCGTGCAGTCTCAATGGCGGGGTGCGGGCCGGGGAATAGGCCTCTTGGCCGGGGTGAATATGTTGGAACGCGGCGCGCGTAAATAGAAGCGGCTGGAGGTACCGGGGGCGAAGCCCGCCCCGGCCCGGAGGCCGAGTTAAAAAAAATAATAATCCCCGTTCAGTCTCAATGGCGGGGTGCGGGCCGGCCCGGCGGCGAGTGCGGCGGGCAGCAGGCCTCTTGGACAGGTTGAGAGATAAAAAAATAATAATTCCCGTGCAGTCTCAATGGCGGGGTGCGGGCCGGGGAATAGGCCTCTTGGCCGGGGTGAATAGTGTTGGAACACGGCCCGCGGAAATAGTAGCGGCTGGAGGTACCGGGGGCGATGCCCGCCCGGGCCCGGCGGCCAAGTTAAAAAAATAAATAATCCCCGTTCAGTCTCAATGGCAGGGTGCGGGCCGGCCCGGCGGCGATTGCGGCGGGCAGCAGGCCTCTTGGACAGGTTGAGAGATAAAAAAATAATAATTCCCGTTCAGTCTCAATGGCAGGGTGCGGGCCGGCCCGGCGGCAATTGCGGCGGGCAGCAGGCCTCTTGGACAGGTTGAGAGATAAAAAAATAATAATTCCCATGCAGTCTCAATGGCGGGGTGCGGGCCGGGGAATAGGCCTCTTGGCCGGGGTGAATATGTTGGAACGCGGCGCGCGTAAATAGAAGCGGCTGGAGGTACCGGGGGCGAAGCCCGCCCCGGCCCGGAGGCCGAGTTAAAAAAAATAATAATCCCCGTTCAGTCTCAATGGCGGGGTGCGGGCCGGCCCGGCGGCGAGTGCGGCGGGCAGCAGGCCTCTTGGACAGGTTGAGAGATAAAAAAATAATAATTCCCGTGCAGTCTCAATGGCGGGGTGCGGGCCGGGGAATAGGCCTCTTGGCCGGGGTGAATATGTTGGAACGCGGCGCGCGTAAATAGAAGCGGCTGGAGGTACCGGGGGCGAAGCCCGCCCCGGCCCGGAGGCCGAGTTAAAAAAAATAATAATCCCCGTTCAGTCTCAATGGCGGGGTGCGGGCCGGCCCGGCGGCGATTGCGGCGGGCAGCAGGCCTCTTGGACAGGTTGAGAGATAAAAAAATAATAATTCCCGTGCAGTCTCAATGGCGGGGTGCGGGCCGGGGAATAGGCCTCTTGGCCGGGGTGAATAGTGTTGGAACACGGCCCGCGGAAATAGTAGCGGCTGGAGGTACCGGGGGCGATGCCCGCCCCGGCCCGGCGGCCAAGTTAAAAAAATAAATAATCCCGTTCAGTCTCAATGGCAGGGTGCGGGCCGGCCCGGCGGCGATTGCGGCGGGCAGCAGGCCTCTTGGACAGGTTGAGAGATAAAAAAATAATAATTCCCATGCAGTCTCAATGGCGGGGTGCGGGCCGGGGAATAGGCCTCTTGGCCGGGGTGAATATGTTGGAACGCGGCGCGCGTAAATAGAAGCGGCTGGAGGTACCGGGGGCGAAGCCCGCCCCGGCCGGAGGCCGAGTTAAAAAAAATAATAATCCCCGTTCAGTCTCAATGGCGGGGTGCGGGCCGGCCCGGCGGCGAGTGCGGCGGGCAGCAGGCCTCTTGGACAGGTTGAGAGATAAAAAAATAATAATTCCCGTGCAGTCTCAATGGCGGGGTGCGGGCCGGGGAATAGGCCTCTTGGCCGGGGTGAATATGTTGGAACGCGGCGCGCGTAAATAGAAGCGGCTGGAGGTACCGGGGGCGAAGCCCGCCCCGGCCCGGAGGCCGAGTTAAAAAAAATAATAATCCCCGTTCAGTCTCAATGGCGGGGTGCGGGCCGGCCCGGCGGCGAGTGCGGCGGGCAGCAGGCCTCTTGGACAGGTTGAGAGATAAAAAAATAATAATTCCCGTGCAGTCTCAATGGCGGGGTGCGGGCCGGGGAATAGGCCTCTTGGCCGGGGTGAATAGTGTTGGAACACGGCCCGCGGAAATAGTAGCGGCTGGAGGTACCGGGGGCGATGCCCGCCCGGGCCCGGCGGCCAAGTTAAAAAAATAAATAATCCCCGTTCAGTCTCAATGGCAGGGTGCGGGCCGGCCCGGCGGCGATTGCGGCGGGCAGCAGGCCTCTTGGACAGGTTGAGAGATAAAAAAATAATAATTCCCGTTCAGTCTCAATGGCAGGGTGCGGGCCGGCCCGGCGGCAATTGCGGCGGGCAGCAGGCCTCTTGGACAGGTTGAGAGATAAAAAAATAATAATTCCCGTGCAGTCTCAATGGCGGGGTGCGGGCCGGGGAATAGGCCTCTTGGCCGGGGTGAATATGTTGGAACGCGGCGCGCGTAAATAGAAGCGGCTGGAGGTACCGGGGGCGAAGCCCGCCCCGGCCCGGAGGCCGAGTTAAAAAAAATAATAATCCCGTTCAATCTCAATGGCGGGGTGCGGGCCGGCCCGGCGGCGATTGCGGCGGGCAGCAGGCCTCTTGGACAGGTTGAGAGATAAAAAAATAATAATTCCCGTGCAGTCTCAATGGCGGGGTGCGGGCCGGGGAATAGGCCTCTTGGCCGGGGTGAATATGTTGGAACGCGGCGCGCGTAAATAGAAGCGGCTGGAGGTACCGGGGGCGAAGCCCGCCCCGGCCCGGAGGCCGAGTTAAAAAAAATAATAATCCCCGTTCAGTCTCAATGGCGGGGTGCGGGCCGGCCCGGCGGCGATTGCGGCGGGCAGCAGGCCTCTTGGACAGGTTGAGAGATAAAAAAATAATAATTCCCGTGCAGTCTCAATGGCGGGGTGCGGGCCGGGGAATAGGCCTCTTGGCCGGGGTGAATAGTGTTGGAACACGGCCCGCGGAAATAGTAGCGGCTGGAGGTACCGGGGGCGATGCCCGCCCCGGCCCGGCGGCCAAGTTAAAAAAATAAATAATCCCGTTCAGTCTCAATGGCAGGGTGCGGGCCGGCCCGGCGGCGATTGCGGCGGGCAGCAGGCCTCTTGGACAGGTTGAGAGATAAAAAAATAATAATTCCCATGCAGTCTCAATGGCGGGGTGCGGGCCGGGGAATAGGCCTCTTGGCCGGGGTGAATATGTTGGAACGCGGCGCGCGTAAATAGAAGCGGCTGGAGGTACCGGGGGCGAAGCCCGCCCCGGCCGGAGGCCGAGTTAAAAAAAATAATAATCCCCGTTCAGTCTCAATGGCGGGGTGCGGGCCGGCCCGGCGGCGAGTGCGGCGGGCAGCAGGCCTCTTGGACAGGTTGAGAGATAAAAAAATAATAATTCCCGTGCAGTCTCAATGGCGGGGTGCGGGCCGGGGAATAGGCCTCTTGGCCGGGGTGAATATGTTGGAACGCGGCGCGCGTAAATAGAAGCGGCTGGAGGTACCGGGGGCGAAGCCCGCCCCGGCCCGGAGGCCGAGTTAAAAAAAATAATAATCCCCGTTCAGTCTCAATGGCGGGGTGCGGGCCGGCCCGGCGGCGAGTGCGGCGGGCAGCAGGCCTCTTGGACAGGTTGAGAGATAAAAAAATAATAATTCCCGTGCAGTCTCAATGGCGGGGTGCGGGCCGGGGAATAGGCCTCTTGGCCGGGGTGAATAGTGTTGGAACACGGCCCGCGGAAATAGTAGCGGCTGGAGGTACCGGGGGCGATGCCCGCCCGGGCCCGGCGGCCAAGTTAAAAAAATAAATAATCCCCGTTCAGTCTCAATGGCAGGGTGCGGGCCGGCCCGGCGGCGATTGCGGCGGGCAGCAGGCCTCTTGGACAGGTTGAGAGATAAAAAAATAATAATTCCCGTTCAGTCTCAATGGCAGGGTGCGGGCCGGGGAATAGGCCTCTTGGCCGGGGTGAATATGTTGGAACGCGGCGCGCGTAAATAGAAGCGGCTGGAGGTACCGGGGGCGAAGCCCGCCCCGGCCCGGAGGCCGAGTTAAAAAAAAATAATAATCCCCGTTCAGTCTCAATGGCGGGGTGCGGGCCGGCCCGGCGGCGAGTGCGGCGGGCAGCAGGCCTCTTGGACAGGTTGAGAGATAAAAAAATAATAATTCCCGTGCAGTCTCAATGGCGGGGTGCGGGCCGGGGAATAGGCCTCTTGGCCGGGGTGAATATGTTGGAACGCGGCGCGCGTAAATAGAAGCGGCTGGAGGTACCGGGGGCGAAGCCCGCCCCGGCCCGGAGGCCGAGTTAAAAAAAATAATAATCCCCGTTCAGTCTCAATGGCGGGGTGCGGGCCGGCCCGGCGGCGAGTGCGGCGGGCAGCAGGCCTCTTGGACAGGTTGAGAGATAAAAAAATAATAATTCCCGTGCAGTCTCAATGGCGGGGTGCGGGCCGGGGAATAGGCCTCTTGGCCGGGGTGAATAGTGTTGGAACACGGCCCGCGGAAATAGTAGCGGCTGGAGGTACCGGGGGCGATGCCCGCCCCGGGCCGGCGGCCAAGTTAAAAAAATAAATAATCCCCGTTCAGTCTCAATGGCAGGGTGCGGGCCGGCCCGGCGGCGAGTGCGGCGGGCAGCAGGCCTCTTGGACAGGTTGAGAGATAAAAAAATAATAATTCCCGTTCAGTCTCAATGGCAGGGTGCGGGCCGGCCCGGCGGCGATTGCGGCGGGCAGCAGGCCTCTGGGACAGGTTGAGAGATAAAAAAATAATAATTCCCGTGCAGTCTCAATGGCGGGGTGCGGGCCGGGGAATAGGCCTCTTGGCCGGGTTGAATAGTGTTGGAACACGGCCCGCGGAAATAGTAGCGGCTGGAGGTACCGGGGGCGATGCCCGCCCCGGCCCGGCGGCCAAGTTAAAAAAATAAATAATCCCGTTCAGTCTCAATGGCAGGGTGCGGGCCGGCCCGGCGGCAATTGCGGCGGGCAGCAGGCCTCTTGGACAGGTTGAGAGATAAAAAAATAATAATTCCCATGCAGTCTCAATGGCGGGGTGCGGGCCGGGGAATAGGCCTCTTGGCCGGGGTGAATATGTTGGAACGCGGCGCGCGTAAATAGAAGCGGCTGGAGGTACCGGGGGCGAAGCCCGCCCCGGCCCGGAGGCCGAGTTAAAAAAAATAATAATCCCCGTTCAGTCTCAATGGCGGGGTGCGGGCCGGCCCGGCGGCGATTGCGGCGGGCAGCAGGCCTCTTGGACAGGTTGAGAGATAAAAAAATAATAATTCCCGTGCAGTCTCAATGGCGGGGTGCGGGCCGGGGAATAGGCCTCTTGGCCGGGGTGAATAGTGTTGGAACACGGCCCGCGGAAATAGTAGCGGCTGGAGGTACCGGGGGCGATGCCCGCCCCGGCCCGGCGGCCAAGTTAAAAAAATAAATAATCCCGTTCAGTCTCAATGGCAGGGTGCGGGCCGGCCCGGCGGCGATTGCGGCGGGCAGCAGGCCTCTTGGACAGGTTGAGAGATAAAAAAATAATAATTCCCATGCAGTCTCAATGGCGGGGTGCGGGCCGGGGAATAGGCCTCTTGGCCGGGGTGAATATGTTGGAACGCGGCGCGCGTAAATAGAAGCGGCTGGAGGTACCGGGGGCGAAGCCCGCCCCGGCCGGAGGCCGAGTTAAAAAAAATAATAATCCCCGTTCAGTCTCAATGGCGGGGTGCGGGCCGGCCCGGCGGCGAGTGCGGCGGGCAGCAGGCCTCTTGGACAGGTTGAGAGATAAAAAAATAATAATTCCCGTGCAGTCTCAATGGCGGGGTGCGGGCCGGGGAATAGGCCTCTTGGCCGGGGTGAATATGTTGGAACGCGGCGCGCGTAAATAGAAGCGGCTGGAGGTACCGGGGGCGAAGCCCGCCCCGGCCCGGAGGCCGAGTTAAAAAAAATAATAATCCCCGTTCAGTCTCAATGGCGGGGTGCGGGCCGGCCCGGCGGCGAGTGCGGCGGGCAGCAGGCCTCTTGGACAGGTTGAGAGATAAAAAAATAATAATTCCCGTGCAGTCTCAATGGCGGGGTGCGGGCCGGGGAATAGGCCTCTTGGCCGGGGTGAATAGTGTTGGAACACGGCCCGCGGAAATAGTAGCGGCTGGAGGTACCGGGGGCGATGCCCGCCCGGGCCCGGCGGCCAAGTTAAAAAAATAAATAATCCCCGTTCAGTCTCAATGGCAGGGTGCGGGCCGGCCCGGCGGCGATTGCGGCGGGCAGCAGGCCTCTTGGACAGGTTGAGAGATAAAAAAATAATAATTCCCGTTCAGTCTCAATGGCAGGGTGCGGGCCGGCCCGGCGGCAATTGCGGCGGGCAGCAGGCCTCTTGGACAGGTTGAGAGATAAAAAAATAATAATTCCCATGCAGTCTCAATGGCGGGGTGCGGGCCGGGGAATAGGCCTCTTGGCCGGGGTGAATATGTTGGAACGCGGCGCGCGTAAATAGAAGCGGCTGGAGGTACCGGGGGCGAAGCCCGCCCCGGCCCGGAGGCCGAGTTAAAAAAAATAATAATCCCCGTTCAGTCTCAATGGCGGGGTGCGGGCCGGCCCGGCGGCGAGTGCGGCGGGCAGCAGGCCTCTTGGACAGGTTGAGAGATAAAAAAATAATAATTCCCGTGCAGTCTCAATGGCGGGGTGCGGGCCGGGGAATAGGCCTCTTGGCCGGGGTGAATATGTTGGAACGCGGCGCGCGTAAATAGAAGCGGCTGGAGGTACCGGGGGCGAAGCCCGCCCCGGCCCGGAGGCCGAGTTAAAAAAAATAATAATCCCCGTTCAATCTCAATGGCGGGGTGCGGGCCGGCCCGGCGGCGATTGCGGCGGGCAGCAGGCCTCTTGGACAGGTTGAGAGATAAAAAAATAATAATTCCCGTGCAGTCTCAATGGCGGGGTGCGGGCCGGGGAATAGGCCTCTTGGCCGGGGTGAATATGTTGGAACGCGGCGCGCGTAAATAGAAGCGGCTGGAGGTACCGGGGGCGAAGCCCGCCCCGGCCCGGAGGCCGAGTTAAAAAAAATAATAATCCCCGTTCAGTCTCAATGGCGGGGTGCGGGCCGGCCCGGCGGCGATTGCGGCGGGCAGCAGGCCTCTTGGACAGGTTGAGAGATAAAAAAATAATAATTCCCGTGCAGTCTCAATGGCGGGGTGCGGGCCGGGGAATAGGCCTCTTGGCCGGGGTGAATAGTGTTGGAACACGGCCCGCGGAAATAGTAGCGGCTGGAGGTACCGGGGGCGATGCCCGCCCCGGCCCGGCGGCCAAGTTAAAAAAATAAATAATCCCGTTCAGTCTCAATGGCAGGGTGCGGGCCGGCCCGGCGGCGATTGCGGCGGGCAGCAGGCCTCTTGGACAGGTTGAGAGATAAAAAAATAATAATTCCCATGCAGTCTCAATGGCGGGGTGCGGGCCGGGGAATAGGCCTCTTGGCCGGGGTGAATATGTTGGAACGCGGCGCGCGTAAATAGAAGCGGCTGGAGGTACCGGGGGCGAAGCCCGCCCCGGCCGGAGGCCGAGTTAAAAAAAATAATAATCCCCGTTCAGTCTCAATGGCGGGGTGCGGGCCGGCCCGGCGGCGAGTGCGGCGGGCAGCAGGCCTCTTGGACAGGTTGAGAGATAAAAAAATAATAATTCCCGTGCAGTCTCAATGGCGGGGTGCGGGCCGGGGAATAGGCCTCTTGGCCGGGGTGAATATGTTGGAACGCGGCGCGCGTAAATAGAAGCGGCTGGAGGTACCGGGGGCGAAGCCCGCCCCGGCCCGGAGGCCGAGTTAAAAAAAATAATAATCCCCGTTCAGTCTCAATGGCGGGGTGCGGGCCGGCCCGGCGGCGAGTGCGGCGGGCAGCAGGCCTCTTGGACAGGTTGAGAGATAAAAAAATAATAATTCCCGTGCAGTCTCAATGGCGGGGTGCGGGCCGGGGAATAGGCCTCTTGGCCGGGGTGAATAGTGTTGGAACACGGCCCGCGGAAATAGTAGCGGCTGGAGTTACCGGGGGCGATGCCCGCCCGGGCCCGGCGGCCAAGTTAAAAAAATAAATAATCCCCGTTCAGTCTCAATGGCAGGGTGCGGGCCGGCCCGGCGGCGATTGCGGCGGGCAGCAGGCCTCTTGGACAGGTTGAGAGATAAAAAAATAATAATTCCCATGCAGTCTCAATGGCGGGGTGCGGGCCGGGGAATAGGCCTCTTGGCCGGGGTGAATATGTTGGAACGCGGCGCGCGTAAATAGAAGCGGCTGGAGGTACCGGGGGCGAAGCCCGCCCCGGCCCGGAGGCTAAGTTAAAAAAAAATAATAATCCCCGTTCAGTCTCAATGGCGGGGTGCGGGCCGGCCCGGCGGCGAGTGCGGCGGGCAGCAGGCCTCTTGGACAGGTTGAGAGATAAAAAAATAATAATTCCCGTGCAGTCTCAATGGCGGGGTGCGGGCCGGGGAATAGGCCTCTTGGCCGGGGTGAATATGTTGGAACGCGGCGCGCGTAAATAGAAGCGGCTGGAGGTACCGGGGGCGAAGCCCGCCCCGGCCCGGAGGCCGAGTTAAAAAAAATAATAATCCCCGTTCAGTCTCAATGGCGGGGTGCGGGCCGGCCCGGCGGCGAGTGCGGCGGGCAGCAGGCCTCTTGGACAGGTTGAGAGATAAAAAAATAATAATTCCCGTGCAGTCTCAATGGCGGGGTGCGGGCCGGGGAATAGGCCTCTTGGCCGGGGTGAATATGTTGGAACGCGGCGCGCGTAAATAGAAGCGGCTGGAGGTACCGGGGGCGAAGCCCGCCCCGGCCCGGAGGCCGAGTTAAAAAAAATAATAATCCCCGTTCAATCTCAATGGCGGGGTGCGGGCCGGCCCGGCGGCGATTGCGGCGGGCAGCAGGCCTCTTGGACAGGTTGAGAGATAAAAAAATAATAATTCCCGTGCAGTCTCAATGGCGGGGTGCGGGCCGGGGAATAGGCCTCTTGGCCGGGGTGAATATGTTGGAACGCGGCGCGCGTAAATAGAAGCGGCTGGAGGTACCGGGGGCGAAGCCCGCCCCGGCCCGGAGGCCGAGTTAAAAAAAATAATAATCCCCGTTCAGTCTCAATGGCGGGGTGCGGGCCGGCCCGGCGGCGATTGCGGCGGGCAGCAGGCCTCTTGGACAGGTTGAGAGATAAAAAAATAATAATTCCCGTGCAGTCTCAATGGCGGGGTGCGGGCCGGGGAATAGGCCTCTTGGCCGGGGTGAATAGTGTTGGAACACGGCCCGCGGAAATAGTAGCGGCTGGAGGTACCGGGGGCGATGCCCGCCCCGGCCCGGCGGCCAAGTTAAAAAAATAAATAATCCCGTTCAGTCTCAATGGCAGGGTGCGGGCCGGCCCGGCGGCGATTGCGGCGGGCAGCAGGCCTCTTGGACAGGTTGAGAGATAAAAAAATAATAATTACCATGCAGTCTCAATGGCGGGGTGCGGGCCGGGGAATAGGCCTCTTGGCCGGGGTGAATATGTTGGAACGCGGCACGCGTAAATAGAAGCGGCTGGAGGTACCGGGGGCGAAGCCCGCCCCGGCCGGAGGCCGAGTTAAAAAAAATAATAATCCCCGTTCAGTCTCAATGGCGGGGTGCGGGCCGGCCCGGCGGCGAGTGCGGCGGGCAGCAGGCCTCTTGGACAGGTTGAGAGATAAAAAAATAATAATTCCCGTGCAGTCTCAATGGCGGGATGCGGGCCGGGGAATAGGCCTCTTGGCCGGGGTGAATATGTTGGAACGCGGCGCGCGTAAATAGAAGCGGCTGGAGGTACCGGGGGCGAAGCCCGCCCCGGCCCGGAGGCCTAGTTAAAAAAAATAATAATCCCCGTTCAGTCTCAATGGCGGGGTGCGGGCCGGCCCGGCGGCGAGTGCGGCGGGCAGCAGGCCTCTTGGACAGGTTGAGAGATAAAAAAATAATAATTCCCGTGCAGTCTCAATGGCGGGGTGCGGGCCGGGGAATAGGCCTCTTGGCCGGGGTGAATAGTGTTGGAACACGGCCCGCGGAAATAGTAGCGGCTGGAGGTACCGGGGGCGATGCCCGCCCCGGGCCGGCGGCCAAGTTAAAAAAATAAATAATCCCCGTTCAGTCTCAATGGCAGGGTGCGGGCCGGCCCGGCGGCGAGTGCGGCGGGCAGCAGGCCTCTTGGACAGGTTGAGAGATAAAAAAATAATAATTCCCGTTCAGTCTCAATGGCAGGGTGCGGGCCGGCCCGGCGGCGATTGCGGCGGGCAGCAGGCCTCTTGGACAGGTTGAGAGATAAAAAAATAATAATTCCCATGCAGTCTCAATGGCGGGGTGCGGGCCGGGGAATAGGCCTCTTGGCCGGGGTGAATATGTTGGAACGCGGCGCGCGTAAATAGAAGCGGCTGGAGGTACCGGGGGCGAAGCCCGCCCCGGCCCGGAGGCCAAGTTAAAAAAATAAATAATCCCCGTTCAGTCTCAATGGCAGGGTGCGGGCCGGCCCGGCGGCGATTGCGGCGGGCAGCAGGCCTCTTGGACAGGTTGAGAGATAAAAAAATAATAATTCCCATGCAGTCTCAATGGCGGGGTGCGGGCCGGGGAATAGGCCTCTTGGCCGGGGTGAATATGTTGGAACGCGGCGCGCGTAAATAGAAGCGGCTGGAGGTACCGGGGGCGAAGCCCGCCCCGGCCCGGAGGCTAAGTTAAAAAAAAATAATAATCCCCGTTCAGTCTCAATGGCGGGGTGCGGGCCGGCCCGGCGGCGAGTGCGGCGGGCAGCAGGCCTCTTGGACAGGTTGAGAGATAAAAAAATAATAATTCCCGTGCAGTCTCAATGGCGGGGTGCGGGCCGGGGAATAGGCCTCTTGGCCGGGGTGAATATGTTGGAACGCGGCGCGCGTAAATAGAAGCGGCTGGAGGTACCGGGGGCGAAGCCCGCCCCGGCCCGGAGGCCGAGTTAAAAAAAATAATAATCCCCGTTCAGTCTCAATGGCGGGGTGCGGGCCGGCCCGGCGGCGAGTGCGGCGGGCAGCAGGCCTCTTGGACAGGTTGAGAGATAAAAAAATAATAATTCCCGTGCAGTCTCAATGGCGGGGTGCGGGCCGGGGAATAGGCCTCTTGGCCGGGGTGAATATGTTGGAACGCGGCGCGCGTAAATAGAAGCGGCTGGAGGTACCGGGGGCGAAGCCCGCCCCGGCCCGGAGGCCGAGTTAAAAAAAATAATAATCCCCGTTCAATCTCAATGGCGGGGTGCGGGCCGGCCCGGCGGCGATTGCGGCGGGCAGCAGGCCTCTTGGACAGGTTGAGAGATAAAAAAATAATAATTCCCGTGCAGTCTCAATGGCGGGGTGCGGGCCGGGGAATAGGCCTCTTGGCCGGGGTGAATATGTTGGAACGCGGCGCGCGTAAATAGAAGCGGCTGGAGGTACCGGGGGCGAAGCCCGCCCCGGCCCGGAGGCCGAGTTAAAAAAAATAATAATCCCCGTTCAGTCTCAATGGCGGGGTGCGGGCCGGCCCGGCGGCGATTGCGGCGGGCAGCAGGCCTCTTGGACAGGTTGAGAGATAAAAAAATAATAATTCCCGTGCAGTCTCAATGGCGGGGTGCGGGCCGGGGAATAGGCCTCTTGGCCGGGGTGAATAGTGTTGGAACACGGCCCGCGGAAATAGTAGCGGCTGGAGGTACCGGGGGCGATGCCCGCCCCGGCCCGGCGGCCAAGTTAAAAAAATAAATAATCCCGTTCAGTCTCAATGGCAGGGTGCGGGCCGGCCCGGCGGCGATTGCGGCGGGCAGCAGGCCTCTTGGACAGGTTGAGAGATAAAAAAATAATAATTACCATGCAGTCTCAATGGCGGGGTGCGGGCCGGGGAATAGGCCTCTTGGCCGGGGTGAATATGTTGGAACGCGGCACGCGTAAATAGAAGCGGCTGGAGGTACCGGGGGCGAAGCCCGCCCCGGCCGGAGGCCGAGTTAAAAAAAATAATAATCCCCGTTCAGTCTCAATGGCGGGGTGCGGGCCGGCCCGGCGGCGAGTGCGGCGGGCAGCAGGCCTCTTGGACAGGTTGAGAGATAAAAAAATAATAATTCCCGTGCAGTCTCAATGGCGGGATGCGGGCCGGGGAATAGGCCTCTTGGCCGGGGTGAATATGTTGGAACGCGGCGCGCGTAAATAGAAGCGGCTGGAGGTACCGGGGGCGAAGCCCGCCCCGGCCCGGAGGCCTAGTTAAAAAAAATAATAATCCCCGTTCAGTCTCAATGGCGGGGTGCGGGCCGGCCCGGCGGCGAGTGCGGCGGGCAGCAGGCCTCTTGGACAGGTTGAGAGATAAAAAAATAATAATTCCCGTGCAGTCTCAATGGCGGGGTGCGGGCCGGGGAATAGGCCTCTTGGCCGGGGTGAATAGTGTTGGAACACGGCCCGCGGAAATAGTAGCGGCTGGAGGTACCGGGGGCGATGCCCGCCCCGGGCCGGCGGCCAAGTTAAAAAAATAAATAATCCCCGTTCAGTCTCAATGGCAGGGTGCGGGCCGGCCCGGCGGCGAGTGCGGCGGGCAGCAGGCCTCTTGGACAGGTTGAGAGATAAAAAAATAATAATTCCCGTTCAGTCTCAATGGCAGGGTGCGGGCCGGCCCGGCGGCGATTGCGGCGGGCAGCAGGCCTCTTGGACAGGTTGAGAGATAAAAAAATAATAATTCCCATGCAGTCTCAATGGCGGGGTGCGGGCCGGGGAATAGGCCTCTTGGCCGGGGTGAATATGTTGGAACGCGGCGCGCGTAAATAGAAGCGGCTGGAGGTACCGGGGGCGAAGCCCGCCCCGGCCCGGAGGCCCAGTTAAAAAAAATAATAATCCCCGTTCAGTCTCAATGGCGGGGTGCGGGCCGGCCCGGCGGCGAGTGCGGCGGGCAGCAGGCCTCTTGGACAGGTTGAGAGATAAAAAAATAATAATTCCCGTGCAGTCTCAATGGCGGGGTGCGGGCCGGCCCGGCGGCGATTGCGGCGGGCAGCAGGCCTCTTGGACAGGTTGAGAGATAAAAAAATAATAATTCCCGTGCAGTCTCAATGGCGGGGTGCGGGCCGGGGAATAGGCCTCTTGGCCGGGGTGAATAGTGTTGGAACACGGCCCGCGGAAATAGTAGCGGCTGGAGGTACCGGGGGCGATGCCCGCCCCGGCCCGGCGGCCAAGTTAAAAAAATAAATAATCCCGTTCAGTCTCAATGGCAGGGTGCGGGCCGGCCCGGCGGCGATTGCGGCGGGCAGCAGGCCTCTTGGACAGGTTGAGAGATAAAAAAATAATAATTCCCATGCAGTCTCAATGGCGGGGTGCGGGCCGGGGAATAGGCCTCTTGGCCGGGGTGAATATGTTGGAACGCGGCGCGCGTAAATAGAAGCGGCTGGAGGTACCGGGGGCGAAGCCCGCCCCGGCCCGGAGGCCGAGTTAAAAAAAATAATAATCCCCGTTCAGTCTCAATGGCGGGGTGCGGGCCGGCCCGGCGGCGAGTGCGGCGGGCAGCAGGCCTCTTGGACAGGTTGAGAGATAAAAAAATAATAATTCCCATGCAGTCTCAATGGCGGGGTGCGGGCCGGGGAATAGGCCTCTTGGCCGGGGTGAATAGTGTTGGAACACGGCCCGCGGAAATAGTAGCGGCTGGAGGTACCGGGGGCGATGCCCGCCCCGGCCCGGCGGCCAAGTTAAAAAAATAAATAATCCCCGTTCAGTCTCAATGGCAGGGTGCGGGCCGGCCCGGCGGCGAGTGCGGCGGGCAGCAGGCCTCTTGGACAGGTTGAGAGATAAAAAAATAATAATCCCCGTTCAGTCTCAATGGCGGGGTGCGGGCCGGCCCGGCGGCGATTGCGGCGGGCAGCAGGCCTCTTGGACAGGTTGAGAGATAAAAAAATAATAATTCCCATGCAGTCTCAATGGCGGGGTGCGGGCCGGGGAATAGGCCTCTTGGCCGGGGTGAATATGTTGGAACGCGGCGCGCGTAAATAGAAGCGGCTGGAGGTACCGGGGGCGAAGCCCGCCCCGGCCCGGAGGCCGAGTTAAAAAAAATAATAATCCCCGTTCAGTCTCAATGGCGGGGTGCGGGCCGGCCCGGCGGCGAGTGCGGCGGGCAGCAGGCCTCTTGGACAGGTTGAGAGATAAAAAAATAATAATTCCCGTGCAGTCTCAATGGCGGGGTGCGGGCCGGGGAATAGGCCTCTTGGCCGGGGTGAATAGTGTTGGAACACGGCCCGCGGGAATAGTAGCGGCTGGAGGTACCGGGGGCGATGCCCGCCCCGGCCCGGCGGCCAAGTTAAAAAAATAAATAATCCCCGTTCAGTCTCAATGGCAGGGTGCGGGCCGGCCCGGCGGCGATTGCGGCGGGCAGCAGGCCTCTTGGACAGGTTGAGAGATAAAAAAATAATAATTCCCGTGCAGTCTCAATGGCGGGGTGCGGGCCGGGGAATAGGCCTCTTGGCCGGGGTGAATAGTGTTGGAACACGGCCCGCGGAAATAGTAGCGGCTGGAGGTACCGGGGGCGATGCCCGCCCCGGGCCGGCGGCCAAGTTAAAAAAATAAATAATCCCCGTTCAGTCTCAATGGCAGGGTGCGGGCCGGCCCGGCGGCGAGTGCGGCGGGCAGCAGGCCTCTTGGACAGGTTGAGAGATAAAAAAATAATAATTCCCGTTCAGTCTCAATGGCAGGGTGCGGGCCGGCCCGGCGGCGATTGCGGCGGGCAGCAGGCCTCTTGGACAGGTTGAGAGATAAAAAAATAATAATTCCCATGCAGTCTCAATGGCGGGGTGCGGGCCGGGGAATAGGCCTCTTGGCCGGGGTGAATATGTTGGAACGCGGCGCGCGTAAATAGAAGCGGCTGGAGGTACCGGGGGCGAAGCCCGCCCCGGCCCGGAGGCCCAGTTAAAAAAAATAATAATCCCCGTTCAGTCTCAATGGCGGGGTGCGGGCCGGCCCGGCGGCGAGTGCGGCGGGCAGCAGGCCTCTTGGACAGGTTGAGAGATAAAAAAATAATAATTCCCGTGCAGTCTCAATGGCGGGGTGCGGGCCGGGGAATAGGCCTCTTGGCCGGGGTGAATATGTTGGAACGCGGCGCGCGTAAATAGAAGCGGCTGGAGGTACCGGGGGCGAAGCCCGCCCCGGCCCGGAGGCCGAGTTAAAAAAAATAATAATCCCCGTTCAGTCTCAATGGCGGGGTGCGGGCCGGCCCGGCGGCGAGTGCGGCGGGCAGCAGGCCTCTTGGACAGGTTGAGAGATAAAAAAATAATAATTCCCGTGCAGTCTCAATGGCGGGGTGCGGGCCGGGGAATAGGCCTCTTGGCCGGGGTGAATAGTGTTGGAACACGGCCCGCGGAAATAGTAGCGGCTGGAGGTACCGGGGGCGATGCCCGCCCCGGGCCGGCGGCCAAGTTAAAAAAATAAATAATCCCCGTTCAGTCTCAATGGCAGGGTGCGGGCCGGCCCGGCGGCGATTGCGGCGGGCAGCAGGCCTCTTGGACAGGTTGAGAGATATAAAAATAATAATTCCCGTGCAGTCTCAATGGCGGGGTGCGGGCCGGCCCGGCGGACGAGTGTGGCCGGGGAAGAGGCCTCTTGGCCGGGGTGAATATGTTGGAACGCGGCCGCGTAAATAGAAGCGGCTGGAGGTACCGGGGGCGAAGCCCGCCCCGGCCCGGAGGCCGAGTTAAAAAAAATAATAATCCCGTTCAGTCTCAATGGCGGGGTGCGGGCCCGCCCGGCGGCGAGTGCGGCGGGCAGCAGGCCTCTTGGACAGGTTGAGAGATAAAAAAATAATAATTCCCGTGCAGTCTCAACGGCGGGGTGCGGGCCGGCCCGGCGGACGAGTGTGGCCGGGGAAGAGGCCTCTTGGCCGGGGTGAATATGTTGGAACGCGGCGCGCGTAAATAGAAGCGGCTGGAGGTACCGGGGGAGAAGCCCGCCCCGGCCCGGAGGCCGAGTTAAAAAAAATAATAATCCCCGTTCAGTCTCAATGGCGGGGTGCGGCCGGGCAAGCCCGCCCCGGCCCGGAGGCCGAGTTAAAAAAAATAATAATCCCCGTTCAGTCTCAATGGCGGGGTGCGGGCCGGCCCGGCGGCGAGTGCGGCGGGCAGCAGGCCTCTTGGACAGGTTGAGAGATAAAAAAATAATAATTCCCGTGCAGTCTCAATGGCGGGGTGCGGGCCGGGGAATAGGCCTCTTGGCCGGGGTGAATATGTTGGAACGCGGCGCGCGTAAATAGAAGCGGCTGGAGGTACCGGGGGCGAAGCCCGCCCCGGCCCGGAGGCCGAGTTAAAAAAAATAATAATCCCCGTTCAGTCTCAATGGCGGGGTGCGGGCCGGCCCGGCGGCGATTGCGGCGGGCAGCAGGCCTCTTGGACAGGTTGAGAGATAAAAAAATAATAATTCCCGTGCAGTCTCAATGGCGGGGTGCGGGCCGGCCCGGCGGACGAGTGTGGCCGGGGAAGAGGCCTCTTGGCCAGGGTGAATATGTTGGAACGCGGCGCGCGTAAATAGAAGCGGCTGGAGGTACCGGGGGAGAAGCCCGCCCCGGCCCGGAGGCCGAGTTAAAAAAAATAATAATCCCCGTTCAGTCTCAATGGCGGGGTGCGGGCCGGCCCGGCGGCGAGTGCGGCGGGCAGCAGGCCTCTTGGACAGGTTGAGAGATAAAAAAATAATAATTCCCGTGCAGTCTCAACGGCGGGGTGCGGGCCGGCCCGGCGGACGAGTGTGGCCGGGGAAGAGGCCTCTTGGCCGGGGTGAATATGTTGGAACGCGGCGCGCGTAAATAGAAGCGGCTGGAGGTACCGGGGGAGAAGCCCGCCCCGGCCCGGAGGCCGAGTTAAAAAAAATAATAATCCCCGTTCAGTCTCAATGGCGGGGTGCGGGCCGGCCCGGCGGCGAGTGCGGCGGGCAGCAGGCCTCTTGGACAGGTTGAGAGATAAAAAAATAATAATTCCCGTGCAGTCTCAATGGCGGGGTGCGGGCCGGGGAATAGGCCTCTTGGCCGGGGTGAATATGTTGGAACGCGGCGCGCGTAAATAGAAGCGGCTGGAGGTACCGGGGGCGAAGCCCGCCCCGGCCAGGAGGCCGAGTTAAAAAAAATAATAATCCCCGTTCAGTCTCAATGGCGGGGTGCGGGCCGGCCCGGCGGCGATTGCGGCGGGCAGCAGGCCTCTTGGACAGGTTGAGAGATAAAAAAATAATAATTCCCGTGCAGTCTCAATGGCGGGGTGCGGGCCGGGGAATAGGCCTCTTGGCCGGGGTGAATAGTGTTGGAACACGGCCCGCGGAAATAGTAGCGGCTGGAGGTACCGGGGGCGATGCCCGCCCCGGCCCGGCGGCCAAGTTAAAAAAATAAATAATCCCGTTCAGTCTCAATGGCAGGGTGCGGGCCGGCCCGGCGGCGATTGCGGCGGGCAGCAGGCCTCTTGGACAGGTTGAGAGATAAAAAAATAATAATTCCCATGCAGTCTCAATGGCGGGGTGCGGGCCGGGGAATAGGCCTCTTGGCCGGGGTGAATATGTTGGAACGCGGCGCGCGTAAATAGAAGCGGCTGGAGGTACCGGGGGCGAAGCCCGCCCCGGCCCGGAGGCCGAGTTAAAAAAAAATAATAATCCCCGTTCAGTCTCAATGGCGGGGTGCGGGCCGGCCCGGCGGCGAGTGCGGCGGGCAGCAGGCCTCTTGGACAGGTTGAGAGATAAAAAAATAATAATTCCCGTGCAGTCTCAATGGCGGGGTGCGGGCCGGGGAATAGGCCTCTTGGCCGGGGTGAATAGTGTTGGAACACGGCCCGCGGGAATAGTAGCGGCTGGAGGTACCGGGGGCGATGCCCGCCCCGGCCCGGCGGCCAAGTTAAAAAAATAAATAATCCCCGTTCAGTCTCAATGGCAGGGTGCGGGCCGGCCCGGCGGCGATTGCGGCGGGCAGCAGGCCTCTTGGACAGGTTGAGAGATAAAAAAATAATAATTCCCGTGCAGTCTCAATGGCGGGGTGCGGGCCGGGGAATAGGCCTCTTGGCCGGGGTGAATAGTGTTGGAACACGGCCCGCGGAAATAGTAGCGGCTGGAGGTACCGGGGGCGATGCCCGCCCGGGCCCGGCGGCCAAGTTAAAAAAATAAATAATCCCCGTTCAGTCTCAATGGCAGGGTGCGGGCCGGCCCGGCGGCGATTGCGGCGGGCAGCAGGCCTCTTGGACAGGTTGAGAGATAAAAAAATAATAATTCCCGTTCAGTCTCAATGGCAGGGTGCGGGCCGGCCCGGCGGCAATTGCGGCGGGCAGCAGGCCTCTTGGACAGGTTGAGAGATAAAAAAATAATAATTCCCATGCAGTCTCAATGGCGGGGTGCGGGCCGGGGAATAGGCCTCTTGGCCGGGGTGAATATGTTGGAACGCGGCGCGCGTAAATAGAAGCGGCTGGAGGTACCGGGGGCGAAGCCCGCCCCGGCCCGGAGGCCGAGTTAAAAAAAATAATAATCCCCGTTCAGTCTCAATGGCGGGGTGCGGGCCGGCCCGGCGGCGAGTGCGGCGGGCAGCAGGCCTCTTGGACAGGTTGAGAGATAAAAAAATAATAATTCCCGTGCAGTCTCAATGGCGGGGTGCGGGCCGGGGAATAGGCCTCTTGGCCGGGGTGAATAGTGTTGGAACACGGCCCGCGGAAATAGTAGCGGCTGGAGGTACCGGGGGCGATGCCCGCCCCGGCCCGGCGGCCAAGTTAAAAAAATAAATAATCCCCGTTCAGTCTCAATGGCAGGGTGCGGGCCGGCCCGGCGGCGAGTGCGGCGGGCAGCAGGCCTCTTGGACAGGTTGAGAGATAAAAAAATAATAATTCCCGTGCAGTCTCAATGGCGGGGTGCGGGCCGGGGAATAGGCCTCTTGGCCGGGGTGAATAGTGTTGGAACACGGCCCGCGGAAATAGTAGCGGCTGGAGGTACCGGGGGCGATGCCCGCCCCGGGCCGGCGGCCAAGTTAAAAAAATAAATAATCCCCGTTCAGTCTCAATGGCAGGGTGCGGGCCGGCCCGGCGGCGAGTGCGGCGGGCAGCAGGCCTCTTGGACAGGTTGAGAGATAAAAAAATAATAATTCCCGTTCAGTCTCAATGGCAGGGTGCGGGCCGGCCCGGCGGCGATTGCGGCGGGCAGCAGGCCTCTTGGACAGGTTGAGAGATAAAAAAATAATAATTCCCATGCAGTCTCAATGGCGGGGTGCGGGCCGGGGAATAGGCCTCTTGGCCGGGGTGAATATGTTGGAACGCGGCGCGCGTAAATAGAAGCGGCTGGAGGTACCGGGGGCGAAGCCCGCCCCGGCCCGGAGGCCAAGTTAAAAAAATAAATAATCCCCGTTCAGTCTCAATGGCAGGGTGCGGGCCGGCCCGGCGGCGAGTGCGGCGGGCAGCAGGCCTCTTGGACAGGTTGAGAGATAAAAAAATAATAATTCCCGTGCAGTCTCAATGGCGGGGTGCGGGCCGGGGAATAGGCCTCTTGGCCGGGGTGAATATGTTGGAACGCGGCGCGCGTAAATAGAAGCGGCTGGAGGTACCGGGGGCGAAGCCCGCCCCGGCCCGGAGGCCGAGTTAAAAAAAATAATAATCCCCGTTCAGTCTCAATGGCGGGGTGCGGGCCGGCCCGGCGGCGAGTGCGGCGGGCAGCAGGCCTCTTGGACAGGTTGAGAGATAAAAAAATAATAATTCCCGTGCAGTCTCAATGGCGGGGTGCGGGCCGGGGAATAGGCCTCTTGGCCGGGGTGAATATGTTGGAACGCGGCGCGCGTAAATAGAAGCGGCTGGAGGTACCGGGGGCGAAGCCCGCCCCGGCCCGGAGGCCGAGTTAAAAAAAATAATAATCCCCGTTCAATCTCAATGGCGGGGTGCGGGCCGGCCCGGCGGCGATTGCGGCGGGCAGCAGGCCTCTTGGACAGGTTGAGAGATAAAAAAATAATAATTCCCGTGCAGTCTCAATGGCGGGGTGCGGGCCGGGGAATAGGCCTCTTGGCCGGGGTGAATATGTTGGAACGCGGCGCGCGTAAATAGAAGCGGCTGGAGGTACCGGGGGCGAAGCCCGCCCCGGCCCGGAGGCCGAGTTAAAAAAAATAATAATCCCCGTTCAGTCTCAATGGCGGGGTGCGGGCCGGCCCGGCGGCGATTGCGGCGGGCAGCAGGCCTCTTGGACAGGTTGAGAGATAAAAAAATAATAATTCCCGTGCAGTCTCAATGGCGGGGTGCGGGCCGGGGAATAGGCCTCTTGGCCGGGGTGAATAGTGTTGGAACACGGCCCGCGGAAATAGTAGCGGCTGGAGGTACCGGGGGCGATGCCCGCCCCGGCCCGGCGGCCAAGTTAAAAAAATAAATAATCCCGTTCAGTCTCAATGGCAGGGTGCGGGCCGGCCCGGCGGCGATTGCGGCGGGCAGCAGGCCTCTTGGACAGGTTGAGAGATAAAAAAATAATAATTACCATGCAGTCTCAATGGCGGGGTGCGGGCCGGGGAATAGGCCTCTTGGCCGGGGTGAATATGTTGGAACGCGGCACGCGTAAATAGAAGCGGCTGGAGGTACCGGGGGCGAAGCCCGCCCCGGCCGGAGGCCGAGTTAAAAAAAATAATAATCCCCGTTCAGTCTCAATGGCGGGGTGCGGGCCGGCCCGGCGGCGAGTGCGGCGGGCAGCAGGCCTCTTGGACAGGTTGAGAGATAAAAAAATAATAATTCCCGTGCAGTCTCAATGGCGGGATGCGGGCCGGGGAATAGGCCTCTTGGCCGGGGTGAATATGTTGGAACGCGGCGCGCGTAAATAGAAGCGGCTGGAGGTACCGGGGGCGAAGCCCGCCCCGGCCCGGAGGCCTAGTTAAAAAAAATAATAATCCCCGTTCAGTCTCAATGGCGGGGTGCGGGCCGGCCCGGCGGCGAGTGCGGCGGGCAGCAGGCCTCTTGGACAGGTTGAGAGATAAAAAAATAATAATTCCCGTGCAGTCTCAATGGCGGGGTGCGGGCCGGGGAATAGGCCTCTTGGCCGGGGTGAATAGTGTTGGAACACGGCCCGCGGAAATAGTAGCGGCTGGAGGTACCGGGGGCGATGCCCGCCCCGGGCCGGCGGCCAAGTTAAAAAAATAAATAATCCCCGTTCAGTCTCAATGGCAGGGTGCGGGCCGGCCCGGCGGCGAGTGCGGCGGGCAGCAGGCCTCTTGGACAGGTTGAGAGATAAAAAAATAATAATTCCCGTTCAGTCTCAATGGCAGGGTGCGGGCCGGCCCGGCGGCGATTGCGGCGGGCAGCAGGCCTCTTGGACAGGTTGAGAGATAAAAAAATAATAATTCCCATGCAGTCTCAATGGCGGGGTGCGGGCCGGGGAATAGGCCTCTTGGCCGGGGTGAATATGTTGGAACGCGGCGCGCGTAAATAGAAGCGGCTGGAGGTACCGGGGGCGAAGCCCGCCCCGGCCCGGAGGCCCAGTTAAAAAAAATAATAATCCCCGTTCAGTCTCAATGGCGGGGTGCGGGCCGGCCCGGCGGCGAGTGCGGCGGGCAGCAGGCCTCTTGGACAGGTTGAGAGATAAAAAAATAATAATTCCCGTGCAGTCTCAATGGCGGGGTGCGGGCCGGCCCGGCGGCGATTGCGGCGGGCAGCAGGCCTCTTGGACAGGTTGAGAGATAAAAAAATAATAATTCCCGTGCAGTCTCAATGGCGGGGTGCGGGCCGGGGAATAGGCCTCTTGGCCGGGGTGAATAGTGTTGGAACACGGCCCGCGGAAATAGTAGCGGCTGGAGGTACCGGGGGCGATGCCCGCCCCGGCCCGGCGGCCAAGTTAAAAAAATAAATAATCCCGTTCAGTCTCAATGGCAGGGTGCGGGCCGGCCCGGCGGCGATTGCGGCGGGCAGCAGGCCTCTTGGACAGGTTGAGAGATAAAAAAATAATAATTCCCATGCAGTCTCAATGGCGGGGTGCGGGCCGGGGAATAGGCCTCTTGGCCGGGGTGAATATGTTGGAACGCGGCGCGCGTAAATAGAAGCGGCTGGAGGTACCGGGGGCGAAGCCCGCCCCGGCCCGGAGGCCGAGTTAAAAAAAATAATAATCCCCGTTCAGTCTCAATGGCGGGGTGCGGGCCGGCCCGGCGGCGAGTGCGGCGGGCAGCAGGCCTCTTGGACAGGTTGAGAGATAAAAAAATAATAATTCCCATGCAGTCTCAATGGCGGGGTGCGGGCCGGGGAATAGGCCTCTTGGCCGGGGTGAATAGTGTTGGAACACGGCCCGCGGAAATAGTAGCGGCTGGAGGTACCGGGGGCGATGCCCGCCCCGGCCCGGCGGCCAAGTTAAAAAAATAAATAATCCCCGTTCAGTCTCAATGGCAGGGTGCGGGCCGGCCCGGCGGCGAGTGCGGCGGGCAGCAGGCCTCTTGGACAGGTTGAGAGATAAAAAAATAATAATCCCCGTTCAGTCTCAATGGCGGGGTGCGGGCCGGCCCGGCGGCGATTGCGGCGGGCAGCAGGCCTCTTGGACAGGTTGAGAGATAAAAAAATAATAATTCCCATGCAGTCTCAATGGCGGGGTGCGGGCCGGGGAATAGGCCTCTTGGCCGGGGTGAATATGTTGGAACGCGGCGCGCGTAAATAGAAGCGGCTGGAGGTACCGGGGGCGAAGCCCGCCCCGGCCCGGAGGCCGAGTTAAAAAAAATAATAATCCCCGTTCAGTCTCAATGGCGGGGTGCGGGCCGGCCCGGCGGCGAGTGCGGCGGGCAGCAGGCCTCTTGGACAGGTTGAGAGATAAAAAAATAATAATTCCCGTGCAGTCTCAATGGCGGGGTGCGGGCCGGGGAATAGGCCTCTTGGCCGGGGTGAATAGTGTTGGAACACGGCCCGCGGGAATAGTAGCGGCTGGAGGTACCGGGGGCGATGCCCGCCCCGGCCCGGCGGCCAAGTTAAAAAAATAAATAATCCCCGTTCAGTCTCAATGGCAGGGTGCGGGCCGGCCCGGCGGCGATTGCGGCGGGCAGCAGGCCTCTTGGACAGGTTGAGAGATAAAAAAATAATAATTCCCGTGCAGTCTCAATGGCGGGGTGCGGGCCGGGGAATAGGCCTCTTGGCCGGGGTGAATAGTGTTGGAACACGGCCCGCGGAAATAGTAGCGGCTGGAGGTACCGGGGGCGATGCCCGCCCCGGGCCGGCGGCCAAGTTAAAAAAATAAATAATCCCCGTTCAGTCTCAATGGCAGGGTGCGGGCCGGCCCGGCGGCGAGTGCGGCGGGCAGCAGGCCTCTTGGACAGGTTGAGAGATAAAAAAATAATAATTCCCGTTCAGTCTCAATGGCAGGGTGCGGGCCGGCCCGGCGGCGATTGCGGCGGGCAGCAGGCCTCTTGGACAGGTTGAGAGATAAAAAAATAATAATTCCCATGCAGTCTCAATGGCGGGGTGCGGGCCGGGGAATAGGCCTCTTGGCCGGGGTGAATATGTTGGAACGCGGCGCGCGTAAATAGAAGCGGCTGGAGGTACCGGGGGCGAAGCCCGCCCCGGCCCGGAGGCCCAGTTAAAAAAAATAATAATCCCCGTTCAGTCTCAATGGCGGGGTGCGGGCCGGCCCGGCGGCGAGTGCGGCGGGCAGCAGGCCTCTTGGACAGGTTGAGAGATAAAAAAATAATAATTCCCGTGCAGTCTCAATGGCGGGGTGCGGGCCGGGGAATAGGCCTCTTGGCCGGGGTGAATATGTTGGAACGCGGCGCGCGTAAATAGAAGCGGCTGGAGGTACCGGGGGCGAAGCCCGCCCCGGCCCGGAGGCCGAGTTAAAAAAAATAATAATCCCCGTTCAGTCTCAATGGCGGGGTGCGGGCCGGCCCGGCGGCGAGTGCGGCGGGCAGCAGGCCTCTTGGACAGGTTGAGAGATAAAAAAATAATAATTCCCGTGCAGTCTCAATGGCGGGGTGCGGGCCGGGGAATAGGCCTCTTGGCCGGGGTGAATAGTGTTGGAACACGGCCCGCGGAAATAGTAGCGGCTGGAGGTACCGGGGGCGATGCCCGCCCCGGGCCGGCGGCCAAGTTAAAAAAATAAATAATCCCCGTTCAGTCTCAATGGCAGGGTGCGGGCCGGCCCGGCGGCGATTGCGGCGGGCAGCAGGCCTCTTGGACAGGTTGAGAGATATAAAAATAATAATTCCCGTGCAGTCTCAATGGCGGGGTGCGGGCCGGCCCGGCGGACGAGTGTGGCCGGGGAAGAGGCCTCTTGGCCGGGGTGAATATGTTGGAACGCGGCGCGCGTAAATAGAAGCGGCTGGAGGTACCGGGGGCGAAGCCCGCCCCGGCCCGGAGGCCGAGTTAAAAAAAATAATAATCCCGTTCAGTCTCAATGGCGGGGTGCGGGCCCGCCCGGCGGCGAGTGCGGCGGGCAGCAGGCCTCTTGGACAGGTTGAGAGATAAAAAAATAATAATTCCCGTGCAGTCTCAACGGCGGGGTGCGGGCCGGCCCGGCGGACGAGTGTGGCCGGGGAAGAGGCCTCTTGGCCGGGGTGAATATGTTGGAACGCGGCGCGCGTAAATAGAAGCGGCTGGAGGTACCGGGGGAGAAGCCCGCCCCGGCCCGGAGGCCGAGTTAAAAAAAATAATAATCCCCGTTCAGTCTCAATGGCGGGGTGCGGCCGGGCAAGCCCGCCCCGGCCCGGAGGCCGAGTTAAAAAAAATAATAATCCCCGTTCAGTCTCAATGGCGGGGTGCGGGCCGGCCCGGCGGCGAGTGCGGCGGGCAGCAGGCCTCTTGGACAGGTTGAGAGATAAAAAAATAATAATTCCCGTGCAGTCTCAATGGCGGGGTGCGGGCCGGGGAATAGGCCTCTTGGCCGGGGTGAATATGTTGGAACGCGGCGCGCGTAAATAGAAGCGGCTGGAGGTACCGGGGGCGAAGCCCGCCCCGGCCCGGAGGCCGAGTTAAAAAAAATAATAATCCCCGTTCAGTCTCAATGGCGGGGTGCGGGCCGGCCCGGCGGCGATTGCGGCGGGCAGCAGGCCTCTTGGACAGGTTGAGAGATAAAAAAATAATAATTCCCGTGCAGTCTCAATGGCGGGGTGCGGGCCGGCCCGGCGGACGAGTGTGGCCGGGGAAGAGGCCTCTTGGCCAGGGTGAATATGTTGGAACGCGGCGCGCGTAAATAGAAGCGGCTGGAGGTACCGGGGGAGAAGCCCGCCCCGGCCCGGAGGCCGAGTTAAAAAAAATAATAATCCCCGTTCAGTCTCAATGGCGGGGTGCGGGCCGGCCCGGCGGCGAGTGCGGCGGGCAGCAGGCCTCTTGGACAGGTTGAGAGATAAAAAAATAATAATTCCCGTGCAGTCTCAATGGCGGGGTGCGGGCCGGGGAATAGGCCTCTTGGCCGGGGTGAATATGTTGGAACGCGGCGCGCGTAAATAGAAGCGGCTGGAGGTACCGGGGGCGAAGCCCGCCCCGGCCAGGAGGCCGAGTTAAAAAAAATAATAATCCCCGTTCAGTCTCAATGGCGGGGTGCGGGCCGGCCCGGCGGCGATTGCGGCGGGCAGCAGGCCTCTTGGACAGGTTGAGAGATAAAAAAATAATAATTCCCGTGCAGTCTCAATGGCGGGGTGCGGGCCGGGGAATAGGCCTCTTGGCCGGGGTGAATAGTGTTGGAACACGGCCCGCGGAAATAGTAGCGGCTGGAGGTACCGGGGGCGATGCCCGCCCCGGCCCGGCGGCCAAGTTAAAAAAATAAATAATCCCGTTCAGTCTCAATGGCAGGGTGCGGGCCGGCCCGGCGGCGATTGCGGCGGGCAGCAGGCCTCTTGGACAGGTTGAGAGATAAAAAAATAATAATTCCCATGCAGTCTCAATGGCGGGGTGCGGGCCGGGGAATAGGCCTCTTGGCCGGGGTGAATATGTTGGAACGCGGCGCGCGTAAATAGAAGCGGCTGGAGGTACCGGGGGCGAAGCCCGCCCCGGCCCGGAGGCCGAGTTAAAAAAAAATAATAATCCCCGTTCAGTCTCAATGGCGGGGTGCGGGCCGGCCCGGCGGCGAGTGCGGCGGGCAGCAGGCCTCTTGGACAGGTTGAGAGATAAAAAAATAATAATTCCCGTGCAGTCTCAATGGCGGGGTGCGGGCCGGGGAATAGGCCTCTTGGCCGGGGTGAATAGTGTTGGAACACGGCCCGCGGGAATAGTAGCGGCTGGAGGTACCGGGGGCGATGCCCGCCCCGGCCCGGCGGCCAAGTTAAAAAAATAAATAATCCCCGTTCAGTCTCAATGGCAGGGTGCGGGCCGGCCCGGCGGCGATTGCGGCGGGCAGCAGGCCTCTTGGACAGGTTGAGAGATAAAAAAATAATAATTCCCGTGCAGTCTCAATGGCGGGGTGCGGGCCGGGGAATAGGCCTCTTGGCCGGGGTGAATAGTGTTGGAACACGGCCCGCGGAAATAGTAGCGGCTGGAGGTACCGGGGGCGATGCCCGCCCCGGGCCGGCGGCCAAGTTAAAAAAATAAATAATCCCCGTTCAGTCTCAATGGCAGGGTGCGGGCCGGCCCGGCGGCGAGTGCGGCGGGCAGCAGGCCTCTTGGACAGGTTGAGAGATAAAAAAATAATAATTCCCGTTCAGTCTCAATGGCAGGGTGCGGGCCGGCCCGGCGGCGATTGCGGCGGGCAGCAGGCCTCTTGGACAGGTTGAGAGATAAAAAAATAATAATTCCCATGCAGTCTCAATGGCGGGGTGCGGGCCGGGGAATAGGCCTCTTGGCCGGGGTGAATATGTTGGAACGCGGCGCGCGTAAATAGAAGCGGCTGGAGGTACCGGGGGCGAAGCCCGCCCCGGCCCGGAGGCCCAGTTAAAAAAAATAATAATCCCCGTTCAGTCTCAATGGCGGGGTGCGGGCCGGCCCGGCGGCGAGTGCGGCGGGCAGCAGGCCTCTTGGACAGGTTGAGAGATAAAAAAATAATAATTCCCGTGCAGTCTCAATGGCGGGGTGCGGGCCGGGGAATAGGCCTCTTGGCCGGGGTGAATATGTTGGAACGCGGCGCGCGTAAATAGAAGCGGCTGGAGGTACCGGGGGCGAAGCCCGCCCCGGCCCGGAGGCCGAGTTAAAAAAAATAATAATCCCCGTTCAGTCTCAATGGCGGGGTGCGGGCCGGCCCGGCGGCGAGTGCGGCGGGCAGCAGGCCTCTTGGACAGGTTGAGAGATAAAAAAATAATAATTCCCGTGCAGTCTCAATGGCGGGGTGCGGGCCGGGGAATAGGCCTCTTGGCCGGGGTGAATAGTGTTGGAACACGGCCCGCGGGAATAGTAGCGGCTGGAGGTACCGGGGGCGATGCCCGCCCCGGCCCGGCGGCCAAGTTAAAAAAATAAATAATCCCGTTCAGTCTCAATGGCAGGGTGCGGGCCGGCCCGGCGGCGATTGCGGCGGGCAGCAGGCCTCTTGGACAGGTTGAGAGATAAAAAAATAATAATTCCCATGCAGTCTCAATGGCGGGGTGCGGGCCGGGGAATAGGCCTCTTGGCCGGGGTGAATATGTTGGAACGCGGCGCGCGTAAATAGAAGCGGCTGGAGGTACCGGGGGCGAAGCCCGCCCCGGCCCGGAGGCCGAGTTAAAAAAAATAATAATCCCCGTTCAGTCTCAATGGCGGGGTGCGGGCCGGCCCGGCGGCGAGTGCGGCGGGCAGCAGGCCTCTTGGACAGGTTGAGAGATAAAAAAATAATAATTCCCGTGCAGTCTCAATGGCGGGGTGCGGGCCGGGGAATAGGCCTCTTGGCCGGGGTGAATATGTTGGAACGCGGCGCGCGTAAATAGAAGCGGCTGGAGGTACCGGGGGCGAAGCCCGCCCCGGCCCGGAGGCCGAGTTAAAAAAAATAATAATCCCCGTTCAGTCTCAATGGCGGGGTGCGGGCCGGCCCGGCGGCGAGTGCGGCGGGCAGCAGGCCTCTTGGACAGGTTGAGAGATAAAAAAATAATAATTCCCGTGCAGTCTCAATGGCGGGGTGCGGGCCGGGGAATAGGCCTCTTGGCCGGGGTGAATAGTGTTGGAACACGGCCCGCGGAAATAGTAGCGGCTGGAGGTACCGGGGGCGATGCCCGCCCGGGCCCGGCGGCCAAGTTAAAAAAATAAATAATCCCCGTTCAGTCTCAATGGCAGGGTGCGGGCCGGCCCGGCGGCGATTGCGGCGGGCAGCAGGCCTCTTGGACAGGTTGAGAGATAAAAAAATAATAATTCCCGTTCAGTCTCAATGGCAGGGTGCGGGCCGGCCCGGCGGCAATTGCGGCGGGCAGCAGGCCTCTTGGACAGGTTGAGAGATAAAAAAATAATAATTCCCATGCAGTCTCAATGGCGGGGTGCGGGCCGGGGAATAGGCCTCTTGGCCGGGGTGAATATGTTGGAACGCGGCGCGCGTAAATAGAAGCGGCTGGAGGTACCGGGGGCGAAGCCCGCCCCGGCCCGGAGGCCGAGTTAAAAAAAATAATAATCCCCGTTCAGTCTCAATGGCGGGGTGCGGGCCGGCCCGGCGGCGAGTGCGGCGGGCAGCAGGCCTCTTGGACAGGTTGAGAGATAAAAAAATAATAATTCCCGTGCAGTCTCAATGGCGGGGTGCGGGCCGGGGAATAGGCCTCTTGGCCGGGGTGAATAGTGTTGGAACACGGCCCGCGGAAATAGTAGCGGCTGGAGGTACCGGGGGCGATGCCCGCCCCGGCCCGGCGGCCAAGTTAAAAAAATAAATAATCCCCGTTCAGTCTCAATGGCAGGGTGCGGGCCGGCCCGGCGGCGAGTGCGGCGGGCAGCAGGCCTCTTGGACAGGTTGAGAGATAAAAAAATAATAATTCCCATGCAGTCTCAATGGCGGGGTGCGGGCCGGGGAATAGGCCTCTTGGCCGGGGTGAATATGTTGGAACGCGGCGCGCGTAAATAGAAGCGGCTGGAGGTACCGGGGGCGAAGCCCGCCCCGGCCCGGAGGCCGAGTTAAAAAAAATAATAATCCCCGTTCAGTCTCAATGGCGGGGTGCGGGCCGGCCCGGCGGCGAGTGCGGCGGGCAGCAGGCCTCTTGGACAGGTTGAGAGATAAAAAAATAATAATTCCCGTGCAGTCTCAATGGCGGGGTGCGGGCCGGGGAATAGGCCTCTTGGCCGGGGTGAATATGTTGGAACGCGGCGCGCGTAAATAGAAGCGGCTGGAGGTACCGGGGGCGAAGCCCGCCCCGGCCCGGAGGCCGAGTTAAAAAAAATAATAATCCCCGTTCAGTCTCAATGGCGGGGTGCGGGCCGGCCCGGCGGCGATTGCGGTGGGCAGCAGGCCTCTTGGACAGGTTGACAGATAAAAAAATAATAATTCCTGTGCAGTCTCAATGGCGGGGTGCGGGCCGGGGAATAGGCCTCTTGGCCGGGGTGAATAGTGTTGGAACACGGCCCGCGGAAATAGTAGCGGCTGGAGGTACCGGGGGCGATGCCCGCCCCGGCCCGGCGGCCAAGTTAAAAAAATAAATAATCCCGTTCAGTCTCAATGGCAGGGTGCGGGCCGGCCCGGCGGCGATTGCGGCGGGCAGCAGGCCTCTTGGACAGGTTGAGAGATAAAAAAATAATAATTCCCATGCAGTCTCAATGGCGGGGTGCGGGCCGGGGAATAGGCCTCTTGGCCGGGGTGAATATGTTGGAACGCGGCGCGCGTAAATAGAAGCGGCTGGAGGTACCGGGGGCGAAGCCCGCCCCGGCCCGGAGGCCGAGTTAAAAAAAATAATAATCCCCGTTCAGTCTCAATGGCGGGGTGCGGGCCGGCCCGGCGGCGAGTGCGGCGGGCAGCAGGCCTCTTGGACAGGTTGAGAGATAAAAAAATAATAATTCCCGTGCAGTCTCAATGGCGGGGTGCGGGCCGGGGAATAGGCCTCTTGGCCGGGGTGAATATGTTGGAACGCGGCGCGCGTAAATAGAAGCGGCTGGAGGTACCGGGGGCGAAGCCCGCCCCGGCCCGGAGGCCGAGTTAAAAAAAATAATAATCCCCGTTCAGTCTCAATGGCGGGGTGCGGGCCGGCCCGGCGGCGAGTGCGGCGGGCAGCAGGCCTCTTGGACAGGTTGAGAGATAAAAAAAATAATAATTCCCGTGCAGTCTCAATGGCGGGGTGCGGGCCGGGGAATAGGCCTCTTGGCCGGGGTGAATAGTGTTGGAACACGGCCCGCGGAAATAGTAGCGGCTGGAGGTACCGGGGGCGATGCCCGCCCCGGCCCAGCGGCCAAGTTAAAAAAATAAATAATCCCGTTCAGTCTCAATGGTAGGGTGCGGGCCGGCCCGGCGGCGATTGCGGCGGGCAGCAGGCCTCTTGGACAGGTTGAGAGATAAAAAAATAATAATTCCCATGCAGTCTCAATGGCGGGGTGCGGGCCGGGGAATAGGCCTCTTGGCCGGGGTGAATAGTGTTGGAACACGGCCCGCGGAAATAGTAGCGGCTGGAGGTACCGGGGGCGATGCCCGCCCCGGCCCGGCGGCCAAGTTAAAAAAATAAATAATCCCCGTTCAGTCTCAATGGCAGGGTGCGGGCCGGCCCGGCGGCGAGTGCGGCGGGCAGCAGGCCTCTTGGACAGGTTGAGAGATAAAAAAATAATAATTCCCATGCAGTCTCAATGGCGGGGTGCGGGCCGGGGAATAGGCCTCTTGGCCGGGGTGAATATGTTGGAACGCGGCGCGCGTAAATAGAAGCGGCTGGAGGTACCGGGGGCGAAGCCCGCCCCGGCCCGGAGGCCGAGTTAAAAAAAATAATAATCCCCGTTCAGTCTCAATGGCGGGGTGCGGGCCGGCCCGGCGGCGAGTGCGGCAGCAGCAGGCCTCTTGGACAGGTTGAGAGATAAAAAAATAATAATTCCCGTGCAGTCTCAATGGCGGGGTGCGGGCCGGGGAATAGGCCTCTTGGCCGGGGTGAATATGTTGGAACGCGGCGCGCGTAAATAGAAGCGGCTGGAGGTACCGGGGGCGAAGCCCGCCCCGGCCCGGAGGCCGAGTTAAAAAAAATAATAATCCCCGTTCAGTCTCAATGGCGGGGTGCGGGCCGGCCCGGCGGCGATTGCGGCGGGCAGCAGGCCTCTTGGACAGGTTGACAGATAAAAAAATAATAATTCCTGTGCAGTCTCAATGGCGGGGTGCGGGCCGGGGAATAGGCCTCTTGGCCGGGGTGAATAGTGTTGGAACACGGCCCGCGGAAATAGTAGCGGCTGGAGGTACCGGGGGCGATGCCCGCCCCGGCCCGGCGGCCAAGTTAAAAAAATAAATAATCCCGTTCAGTCTCAATGGCAGGGTGCGGGCCGGCCCGGCGGCGATTGCGGCGGGCAGCAGGCCTCTTGGACAGGTTGAGAGATAAAAAAATAATAATTCCCATGCAGTCTCAATGGCGGGGTGCGGGCCGGGGAATAGGCCTCTTGGCCGGGGTGAATATGTTGGAACGCGGCGCGCGTAAATAGAAGCGGCTGGAGGTACCGGGGGCGAAGCCCGCCCCGGCCCGGAGGCCGAGTTAAAAAAAATAATAATCCCCGTTCAGTCTCAATGGCGGGGTGCGGGCCGGCCCGGCGGCGAGTGCGGCGGGCAGCAGGCCTCTTGGACAGGTTGAGAGATAAAAAAATAATAATTCCCGTGCAGTCTCAATGGCGGGGTGCGGGCCGGGGAATAGGCCTCTTGGCCGGGGTGAATATGTTGGAACGCGGCGCGCGTAAATAGAAGCGGCTGGAGGTACCGGGGGCGAAGCCCGCCCCGGCCCGGAGGCCGAGTTAAAAAAAATAATAATCCCCGTTCAGTCTCAATGGCGGGGTGCGGGCCGGCCCGGCGGCGAGTGCGGCGGGCAGCAGGCCTCTTGGACAGGTTGAGAGATAAAAAAAATAATAATTCCCGTGCAGTCTCAATGGCGGGGTGCGGGCCGGGGAATAGGCCTCTTGGCCGGGGTGAATAGTGTTGGAACACGGCCCGCGGAAATAGTAGCGGCTGGAGGTACCGGGGGCGATGCCCGCCCCGGCCCAGCGGCCAAGTTAAAAAAATAAATAATCCCGTTCAGTCTCAATGGTAGGGTGCGGGCCGGCCCGGCGGCGATTGCGGCGGGCAGCAGGCCTCTTGGACAGGTTGAGAGATAAAAAAATAATAATTCCCATGCAGTCTCAATGGCGGGGTGCGGGCCGGGGAATAGGCCTCTTGGCCGGGGTGAATAGTGTTGGAACACGGCCCGCGGAAATAGTAGCGGCTGGAGGTACCGGGGGCGATGCCCGCCCCGGCCCGGCGGCCAAGTTAAAAAAATAAATAATCCCCGTTCAGTCTCAATGGCAGGGTGCGGGCCGGCCCGGCGGCGAGTGCGGCGGGCAGCAGGCCTCTTGGACAGGTTGAGAGATAAAAAAATAATAATTCCCATGCAGTCTCAATGGCGGGGTGCGGGCCGGGGAATAGGCCTCTTGGCCGGGGTGAATATGTTGGAACGCGGCGCGCGTAAATAGAAGCGGCTGGAGGTACCGGGGGCGAAGCCCGCCCCGGCCCGGAGGCCGAGTTAAAAAAAATAATAATCCCCGTTCAGTCTCAATGGCGGGGTGCGGGCCGGCCCGGCGGCGAGTGCGGCGGGCAGCAGGCCTCTTGGACAGGTTGAGAGATAAAAAAATAATAATTCCCGTGCAGTCTCAATGGCGGGGTGCGGGCCGGGGAATAGGCCTCTTGGCCGGGGTGAATATGTTGGAACGCGGCGCGCGTAAATAGAAGCGGCTGGAGGTACCGGGGGCGAAGCCCGCCCCGGCCCGGAGGCCGAGTTAAAAAAAATAATAATCCCCGTTCAGTCTCAATGGCGGGGTGCGGGCCGGCCCGGCGGCGATTGCGGCGGGCAGCAGGCCTCTTGGACAGGTTGACAGATAAAAAAATAATAATTCCTGTGCAGTCTCAATGGCGGGGTGCGGGCCGGGGAATAGGCCTCTTGGCCGGGGTGAATAGTGTTGGAACACGGCCCGCGGAAATAGTAGCGGCTGGAGGTACCGGGGGCGATGCCCGCCCCGGCCCGGCGGCCAAGTTAAAAAAATAAATAATCCCGTTCAGTCTCAATGGCAGGGTGCGGGCCGGCCCGGCGGCGATTGCGGCGGGAAGCAGGCCTCTTGGACAGGTTGAGAGATAAAAAAATAATAATTCCCATGCAGTCTCAATGGCGGGGTGCGGGCCGGGGAATAGGCCTCTTGGCCGGGGTGAATATGTTGGAACGCGGCGCGCGTAAATAGAAGCGGCTGGAGGTACCGGGGGCGAAGCCCGCCCCGGCCCGGAGGCCGAGTTAAAAAAAATAATAATCCCCGTTCAGTCTCAATGGCGGGGTGCGGGCCGGCCCGGCGGCGAGTGCGGCGGGCAGCAGGCCTCTTGGACAGGTTGAGAGATAAAAAAATAATAATTCCCGTGCAGTCTCAATGGCGGGGTGCGGGCCGGGGAATAGGCCTCTTGGCCGGGGTGAATATGTTGGAACGCGGCGCGCGTAAATAGAAGCGGCTGGAGGTACCGGGGGCGAAGCCCGCCCCGGCCCGGAGGCCGAGTTAAAAAAAATAATAATCCCCGTTCAGTCTCAATGGCGGGGTGCGGGCCGGCCCGGCGGCGAGTGCGGCGGGCAGCAGGCCTCTTGGACAGGTTGAGAGATAAAAAAAATAATAATTCCCGTGCAGTCTCAATGGCGGGGTGCGGGCCGGGGAATAGGCCTCTTGGCCGGGGTGAATAGTGTTGGAACACGGCCCGCGGAAATAGTAGCGGCTGGAGGTACCGGGGGCGATGCCCGCCCCGGCCCAGCGGCCAAGTTAAAAAAATAAATAATCCCGTTCAGTCTCAATGGTAGGGTGCGGGCCGGCCCGGCGGCGATTGCGGCGGGCAGCAGGCCTCTTGGACAGGTTGAGAGATAAAAAAATAATAATTCCCATGCAGTCTCAATGGCGGGGTGCGGGCCGGGGAATAGGCCTCTTGGCCGGGGTGAATAGTGTTGGAACACGGCCCGCGGAAATAGTAGCGGCTGGAGGTACCGGGGGCGATGCCCGCCCCGGCCCGGCGGCCAAGTTAAAAAAATAAATAATCCCCGTTCAGTCTCAATGGCAGGGTGCGGGCCGGCCCGGCGGCGAGTGCGGCGGGCAGCAGGCCTCTTGGACAGGTTGAGAGATAAAAAAATAATAATTCCCATGCAGTCTCAATGGCGGGGTGCGGGCCGGGGAATAGGCCTCTTGGCCGGGGTGAATATGTTGGAACGCGGCGCGCGTAAATAGAAGCGGCTGGAGGTACCGGGGGCGAAGCCCGCCCCGGCCCGGAGGCCGAGTTAAAAAAAATAATAATCCCCGTTCAGTCTCAATGGCGGGGTGCGGGCCGGCCCGGCGGCGAGTGCGGCGGGCAGCAGGCCTCTTGGACAGGTTGAGAGATAAAAAAATAATAATTCCCGTGCAGTCTCAATGGCGGGGTGCGGGCCGGGGAATAGGCCTCTTGGCCGGGGTGAATATGTTGGAACGCGGCGCGCGTAAATAGAAGCGGCTGGAGGTACCGGGGGCGAAGCCCGCCCCGGCCCGGAGGCCGAGTTAAAAAAAATAATAATCCCCGTTCAGTCTCAATGGCGGGGTGCGGGCCGGCCCGGCGGCGATTGCGGCGGGCAGCAGGCCTCTTGGACAGGTTGACAGATAAAAAAATAATAATTCCTGTGCAGTCTCAATGGCGGGGTGCGGGCCGGGGAATAGGCCTCTTGGCCGGGGTGAATAGTGTTGGAACACGGCCCGCGGAAATAGTAGCGGCTGGAGGTACCGGGGGCGATGCCCGCCCCGGCCCGGCGGCCAAGTTAAAAAAATAAATAATCCCGTTCAGTCTCAATGGCAGGGTGCGGGCCGGCCCGGCGGCGATTGCGGCGGGCAGCAGGCCTCTTGGACAGGTTGAGAGATAAAAAAATAATAATTCCCGTTCAGTCTCAATGGCAGGGTGCGGGCCGGCCCGGCGGCAATTGCGGCGGGCAGCAGGCCTCTTGGACAGGTTGAGAGATAAAAAAATAATAATTCCCATGCAGTCTCAATGGCGGGGTGCGGGCCGGGGAATAGGCCTCTTGGCCGGGGTGAATATGTTGGAACGCGGCGCGCGTAAATAGAAGCGGCTGGAGGTACCGGGGGCGAAGCCCGCCCCGGCCCGGAGGCCGAGTTAAAAAAAATAATAATCCCCGTTCAGTCTCAATGGCGGGGTGCGGGCCGGCCCGGCGGCGAGTGCGGCGGGCAGCAGGCCTCTTGGACAGGTTGAGAGATAAAAAAATAATAATTCCCGTGCAGTCTCAATGGCGGGGTGCGGGCCGGGGAATAGGCCTCTTGGCCGGGGTGAATATGTTGGAACGCGGCGCGCGTAAATAGAAGCGGCTGGAGGTACCGGGGGCGAAGCCCGCCCCGGCCCGGAGGCCGAGTTAAAAAAAATAATAATCCCCGTTCAGTCTCAATGGCGGGGTGCGGGCCGGCCCGGCGGCGATTGCGGCGGGCAGCAGGCCTCTTGGACAGGTTGAGAGATAAAAAAATAATAATTCCCGTGCAGTCTCAATGGCGGGGTGCGGGCCGGGGAATAGGCCTCTTGGCCGGGGTGAATATGTTGGAACGCGGCGCGCGTAAATAGAAGCGGCTGGAGGTACCGGGGGCGAAGCCCGCCCCGGCCCGGAGGCCGAGTTAAAAAAAATAATAATCCCCGTTCAGTCTCAATGGCGGGGTGCGGGCCGGCCCGGCGGCGATTGCGGCGGGCAGCAGGCCTCTTGGACAGGTTGAGAGATAAAAAAATAATAATTCCCGTGCAGTCTCAATGGCGGGGTGCGGGCCGGGGAATAGGCCTCTTGGCCGGGGTGAATAGTGTTGGAACACGGCCCGCGGAAATAGTAGCGGCTGGAGGTACCGGGGGCGATGCCCGCCCGGGCCCGGCGGCCAAGTTAAAAAAATAAATAATCCCCGTTCAGTCTCAATGGCAGGGTGCGGGCCGGCCCGGCGGCGATTGCGGCGGGCAGCAGGCCTCTTGGACAGGTTGAGAGATAAAAAAATAATAATTCCCGTTCAGTCTCAATGCCAGGGTGCGGGCCGGCCCGGCGGCAATTGCGGCGGGCAGCAGGCCTCTTGGACAGGTTGAGAGATAAAAAAATAATAATTCCCATGCAGTCTCAATGGCGGGGTGCGGGCCGGGGAATAGGCCTCTTGGCCGGGGTGAATATGTTGGAACGCGGCGCGCGTAAATAGAAGCGGCTGGAGGTACCGGGGGCGAAGCCCGCCCCGGCCCGGAGGCCGAGTTAAAAAAAATAATAATCCCCGTTCAGTCTCAATGGCGGGGTGCGGGCCGGCCCGGCGGCGAGTGCGGCGGGCAGCAGGCCTCTTGGACAGGTTGAGAGATAAAAAAATAATAATTCCCGTGCAGTCTCAATGGCGGGGTGCGGGCCGGGGAATAGGCCTCTTGGCCGGGGTGAATAGTGTTGGAACACGGCCCGCGGAAATAGTAGCGGCTGGAGGTACCGGGGGCGATGCCCGCCCCGGCCCGGCGGCCAAGTTAAAAAAATAAATAATCCCCGTTCAGTCTCAATGGCAGGGTGCGGGCCGGCCCGGCGGCGATTGCGGCGGGCAGCAGGCCTCTTGGACAGGTTGAGAGATAAAAAAATAATAATTCCCGTTCAGTCTCAATGGCAGGGTGCGGGCCGGCCCGGCGGCAATTGCGGCGGGCAGCAGGCCTCTTGGACAGGTTGAGAGATAAAAAAAATAATAATTCCCATGCAGTCTCAATGGCGGGGTGCGGGCCGGGGAATAGGCCTCTTGGCCGGGGTGAATATGTTGGAACGCGGCGCGCGTAAATAGAAGCGGCTGGAGGTACCGGGGGCGAAGCCCGCCCCGGCCCGGAGGCCGAGTTAAAAAAAATAATAATCCCCGTTCAGTCTCAATGGCGGGGTGCGGGCCGGCCCGGCGGCGATTGCGGCGGGCAGCAGGCCTCTTGGACAGGTTGAGAGATAAAAAAATAATAATTCCCGTGCAGTCTCAATGGCGGGGTGCGGGCCGGGGAATAGGCCTCTTGGCCGGGGTGAATATGTTGGAACGCGGCGCGCGTAAATAGAAGCGGCTGGAGGTACCGGGGGCGAAGCCCGCCCCGGCCCGGAGGCCGAGTTAAAAAAAATAATAATCCCCGTTCAGTCTCAATGGCGGGGTGCGGGCCGGCCCGGCGGCGATTGCGGCGGGCAGCAGGCCTCTTGGACAGGTTGAGAGATAAAAAAATAATAATTCCCGTGCAGTCTCAATGGCGGGGTGCGGGCCGGGGAATAGGCCTCTTGGCCGGGGTGAATAGTGTTTGAACACGGCCCGCGGAAATAGTAGCGGCTGGAGGTACCGGGGGCGATGCCCGCCCCGGCCCGGCGGCCAAGTTAAAAAAATAAATAATCCCGTTCAGTCTCAATGGCAGGGTGCGGGCCGGCCCGGCGGCGATTGCGGCGGGCAGCAGGCCTCTTGGACAGGTTGAGAGATAAAAAAATAATAATTCCCATGCAGTCTCAATGGCGGGGTGCGGGCCGGGGAATAGGCCTCTTGGCCGGGGTGAATATGTTGGAACGCGGCGCGCGTAAATAGAAGCGGCTGGAGGTACCGGGGGCGAAGCCCGCCCCGGCCCGGAGGCCGAGTTAAAAAAAATAATAATCCCCGTTCAGTCTCAATGGCGGGGTGCGGGCCGGCCCGGCGGCGAGTGCGGCGGGCAGCAGGCCTCTTGGACAGGTTGAGAGATAAAAAAATAATAATTCCCGTGCAGTCTCAATGGCGGGGTGCGGGCCGGGGAATAGGCCTCTTGGCCGGGGTGAATATGTTGGAACGCGGCGCGCGTAAATAGAAGCGGCTGGAGGTACCGGGGGCGAAGCCCGCCCCGGCCCGGAGGCCGAGTTAAAAAAAATAATAATCCCCGTTCAGTCTCAATGGCGGGGTGCGGGCCGGCCCGGCGGCGAGTGCGGCGGGCAGCAGGCCTCTTGGACAGGTTGAGAGATAAAAAAATAATAATTCCCGTGCAGTCTCAATGGCGGGGTGCGGGCCGGGGAATAGGCCTCTTGGCCGGGGTGAATAGTGTTGGAACACGGCCCGCGGAAATAGTAGCGGCTGGAGGTACCGGGGGCGATGCCCGCCCCGGGCCGGCGGCCAAGTTAAAAAAATAAATAATCCCGTTCAGTCTCAATGGCAGGGTGCGGGCCGGCCCGGCGGCGATTGCGGCGGGCAGCAGGCCTCTTGGACAGGTTGAGAGATAAAAAAATAATAATTCCCGTTCAGTCTCAATGGCAGGGTGCGGGCCGGCCCGGCGGCAATTGCGGCGGGCAGCAGGCCTCTTGGACAGGTTGAGAGATAAAAAAATAATAATTCCCATGCAGTCTCAATGGCGGGGTGCGGGCCGGGGAATAGGCCTCTTGGCCGGGGTGAATATGTTGGAACGCGGCGCGCGTAAATAGAAGCGGCTGGAGGTACCGGGGGCGAAGCCCGCCCCGGCCCGGAGGCCGAGTTAAAAAAAATAATAATCCCCGTTCAGTCTCAATGGCGGGGTGCGGGCCGGCCCGGCGGCGAGTGCGGCGGGCAGCAGGCCTCTTGGACAGGTTGAGAGATAAAAAAATAATAATTCCCGTGCAGTCTCAATGGCGGGGTGCGGGCCGGGGAATAGGCCTCTTGGCCGGGGTGAATAGTGTTGGAACACGGCCCGCGGAAATAGTAGCGGCTGGAGGTACCGGGGGCGATGCCCGCCCCGGCCCGGCGGCCAAGTTAAAAAAATAAATAATCCCCGTTCAGTCTCAATGGCAGGGTGCGGGCCGGCCCGGCGGCGATTGCGGCGGGCAGCAGGCCTCTTGGACAGGTTGAGAGATAAAAAAATAATAATTCCCGTTCAGTCTCAATGGCAGGGTGCGGGCCGGCCCGGCGGCAATTGCGGCGGGCAGCAGGCCTCTTGGACAGGTTGAGAGATAAAAAAAATAATAATTCCCATGCAGTCTCAATGGCGGGGTGCGGGCCGGGGAATAGGCCTCTTGGCCGGGGTGAATATGTTGGAACGCGGCGCGCGTAAATAGAAGCGGCTGGAGGTACCGGGGGCGAAGCCCGCCCCGGCCCGGAGGCCGAGTTAAAAAAAAAAATAATCCCCGTTCAGTCTCAATGGCGGGGTGCGGGCCGGCCCGGCGGCGATTGCGGCGGGCAGCAGGCCTCTTGGACAGGTTGAGAGATAAAAAAATAATAATTCCCGTGCAGTCTCAATGGCGGGGTGCGGGCCGGGGAATAGGCCTCTTGGCCGGGGTGAATATGTTGGAACGCGGCGCGCGTAAATAGAAGCGGCTGGAGGTACCGGGGGCGAAGCCCGCCCCGGCCCGGAGGCCGAGTTAAAAAAAATAATAATCCCCGTTCAGTCTCAATGGCGGGGTGCGGGCCGGCCCGGCGGCGATTGCGGCGGGCAGCAGGCCTCTTGGACAGGTTGAGAGATAAAAAAATAATAATTCCCGTGCAGTCTCAATGGCGGGGTGCGGGCCGGGGAATAGGCCTCTTGGCCGGGGTGAATAGTGTTTGAACACGGCCCGCGGAAATAGTAGCGGCTGGAGGTACCGGGGGCGATGCCCGCCCCGGCCCGGCGGCCAAGTTAAAAAAATAAATAATCCCGTTCAGTCTCAATGGCAGGGTGCGGGCCGGCCCGGCGGCGATTGCGGCGGGCAGCAGGCCTCTTGGACAGGTTGAGAGATAAAAAAATAATAATTCCCATGCAGTCTCAATGGCGGGGTGCGGGCCGGGGAATAGGCCTCTTGGCCGGGGTGAATATGTTGGAACGCGGCGCGCGTAAATAGAAGCGGCTGGAGGTACCGGGGGCGAAGCCCGCCCCGGCCCGGAGGCCGAGTTAAAAAAAATAATAATCCCCGTTCAGTCTCAATGGCGGGGTGCGGGCCGGCCCGGCGGCGAGTGCGGCGGGCAGCAGGCCTCTTGGACAGGTTGAGAGATAAAAAAATAATAATTCCCGTGCAGTCTCAATGGCGGGGTGCGGGCCGGGGAATAGGCCTCTTGGCCGGGGTGAATATGTTGGAACGCGGCGCGAGTAAATAGAAGCGGCTGGAGGTACCGGGGGCGAAGCCCGCCCCGGCCCGGAGGCCGAGTTAAAAAAAATAATAATCCCCGTTCAGTCTCAATGGCGGGGTGCGGGCCGGCCCGGCGGCGATTGCGGCGGGCAGCAGGCCTCTTGGACAGGTTGAGAGATAAAAAAATAATAATTCCCGTGCAGTCTCAATGGCGGGGTGCGGGCCGGGGAATAGGCCTCTTGGCCGGGGTGAATATGTTGGAACGCGGCGCGCGTAAATAGAAGCGGCTGGAGGTACCGGGGGCGAAGCCCGCCCCGGCCCGGAGGCCGAGTTAAAAAAAATAATAATCCCCGTTCAGTCTCAATGGCGGGGTGCGGGCCGGCCCGGCGGCGATTGCGGCGGGCAGCAGGCCTCTTGGACAGGTTGAGAGATAAAAAAATAATAATTCCCGTGCAGTCTCAATGGCGGGGTGCGGGCCGGGGAATAGGCCTCTTGGCCGGGGTGAATAGTGTTTGAACACGGCCCGCGGAAATAGTAGCGGCTGGAGGTACCGGGGGCGATGCCCGCCCCGGCCCGGCGGCCAAGTTAAAAAAATAAATAATCCCGTTCAGTCTCAATGGCAGGGTGCGGGCCGGCCCGGCGGCGATTGCGGCGGGCAGCAGGCCTCTTGGACAGGTTGAGAGATAAAAAAATAATAATTCCCATGCAGTCTCAATGGCGGGGTGCGGGCCGGGGAATAGGCCTCTTGGCCGGGGTGAATATGTTGGAACGCGGCGCGCGTAAATAGAAGCGGCTGGAGGTACCGGGGGCGAAGCCCGCCCCGGCCCGGAGGCCGAGTTAAAAAAAATAATAATCCCCGTTCAGTCTCAATGGCGGGGTGCGGGCCGGCCCGGCGGCGAGTGCGGCGGGCAGCAGGCCTCTTGGACAGGTTGAGAGATAAAAAAATAATAATTCCCGTGCAGTCTCAATGGCGGGGTGCGGGCCGGGGAATAGGCCTCTTGGCCGGGGTGAATATGTTGGAACGCGGCGCGCGTAAATAGAAGCGGCTGGAGGTACCGGGGGCGAAGCCCGCCCCGGCCCGGAGGCCGAGTTAAAAAAAATAATAATCCCCGTTCAGTCTCAATGGCGGGGTGCGGGCCGGCCCGGCGGCGAGTGCGGCGGGCAGCAGGCCTCTTGGACAGGTTGAGAGATAAAAAAATAATAATTCCCGTGCAGTCTCAATGGCGGGGTGCGGGCCGGGGAATAGGCCTCTTGGCCGGGGTGAATAGTGTTGGAACACGGCCCGCGGAAATAGTAGCGGCTGGAGGTACCGGGGGCGATGCCCGCCCGGGCCCGGCGGCCAAGTTAAAAAAATAAATAATCCCCGTTCAGTCTCAATGGCAGGGTGCGGGCCGGCCCGGCGGCGATTGCGGCGGGCAGCAGGCCTCTTGGACAGGTTGAGAGATAAAAAAATAATAATTCCCGTTCAGTCTCAATGGCAGGGTGCGGGCCGGCCCGGCGGCAATTGCGGCGGGCAGCAGGCCTCTTGGACAGGTTGAGAGATAAAAAAATAATAATTCCCATGCAGTCTCAATGGCGGGGTGCGGGCCGGGGAATAGGCCTCTTGGCCGGGGTGAATATGTTGGAACGCGGCGCGCGTAAATAGAAGCGGCTGGAGGTACCGGGGGCGAAGCCCGCCCCGGCCCGGAGGCCGAGTTAAAAAAAATAATAATCCCCGTTCAGTCTCAATGGCGGGGTGCGGGCCGGCCCGGCGGCGAGTGCGGCGGGCAGCAGGCCTCTTGGACAGGTTGAGAGATAAAAAAATAATAATTCCCGTGCAGTCTCAATGGCGGGGTGCGGGCCGGGGAATAGGCCTCTTGGCCGGGGTGAATAGTGTTGGAACACGGCCCGCGGAAATAGTAGCGGCTGGAGGTACCGGGGGCGATGCCCGCCCCGGCCCGGCGGCCAAGTTAAAAAAATAAATAATCCCCGTTCAGTCTCAATGGCAGGGTGCGGGCCGGCCCGGCGGCGATTGCGGCGGGCAGCAGGCCTCTTGGACAGGTTGAGAGATAAAAAAATAATAATTCCCGTTCAGTCTCAATGGCAGGGTGCGGGCCGGCCCGGCGGCAATTGCGGCGGGCAGCAGGCCTCTTGGACAGGTTGAGAGATAAAAAAAATAATAATTCCCATGCAGTCTCAATGGCGGGGTGCGGGCCGGGGAATAGGCCTCTTGGCCGGGGTGAATATGTTGGAACGCGGCGCGCGTAAATAGAAGCGGCTGGAGGTACCGGGGGCGAAGCCCGCCCCGGCCCGGAGGCCGAGTTAAAAAAAAAAATAATCCCCGTTCAGTCTCAATGGCGGGGTGCGGGCCGGCCCGGCGGCGATTGCGGCGGGCAGCAGGCCTCTTGGACAGGTTGAGAGATAAAAAAATAATAATTCCCGTGCAGTCTCAATGGCGGGGTGCGGGCCGGGGAATAGGCCTCTTGGCCGGGGTGAATATGTTGGAACGCGGCGCGCGTAAATAGAAGCGGCTGGAGGTACCGGGGGCGAAGCCCGCCCCGGCCCGGAGGCCGAGTTAAAAAAAATAATAATCCCCGTTCAGTCTCAATGGCGGGGTGCGGGCCGGCCCGGCGGCGATTGCGGCGGGCAGCAGGCCTCTTGGACAGGTTGAGAGATAAAAAAATAATAATTCCCGTGCAGTCTCAATGGCGGGGTGCGGGCCGGGGAATAGGCCTCTTGGCCGGGGTGAATAGTGTTTGAACACGGCCCGCGGAAATAGTAGCGGCTGGAGGTACCGGGGGCGATGCCCGCCCCGGCCCGGCGGCCAAGTTAAAAAAATAAATAATCCCGTTCAGTCTCAATGGCAGGGTGCGGGCCGGCCCGGCGGCGATTGCGGCGGGCAGCAGGCCTCTTGGACAGGTTGAGAGATAAAAAAATAATAATTCCCATGCAGTCTCAATGGCGGGGTGCGGGCCGGGGAATAGGCCTCTTGGCCGGGGTGAATATGTTGGAACGCGGCGCGCGTAAATAGAAGCGGCTGGAGGTACCGGGGGCGAAGCCCGCCCCGGCCCGGAGGCCGAGTTAAAAAAAATAATAATCCCCGTTCAGTCTCAATGGCGGGGTGCGGGCCGGCCCGGCGGCGAGTGCGGCGGGCAGCAGGCCTCTTGGACAGGTTGAGAGATAAAAAAATAATAATTCCCGTGCAGTCTCAATGGCGGGGTGCGGGCCGGGGAATAGGCCTCTTGGCCGGGGTGAATATGTTGGAACGCGGCGCGCGTAAATAGAAGCGGCTGGAGGTACCGGGGGCGAAGCCCGCCCCGGCCCGGAGGCCGAGTTAAAAAAAATAATAATCCCCGTTCAGTCTCAATGGCGGGGTGCGGGCCGGCCCGGCGGCGATTGCGGCGGGCAGCAGGCCTCTTGGACAGGTTGAGAGATAAAAAAATAATAATTCCCGTGCAGTCTCAATGGCGGGGTGCGGGCCGGGGAATAGGCCTCTTGGCCGGGGTGAATATGTTGGAACGCGGCGCGCGTAAATAGAAGCGGCTGGAGGTACCGGGGGCGAAGCCCGCCCCGGCCCGGAGGCCGAGTTAAAAAAAATAATAATCCCCGTTCAGTCTCAATGGCGGGGTGCGGGCCGGCCCGGCGGCGATTGCGGCGGGCAGCAGGCCTCTTGGACAGGTTGAGAGATAAAAAAATAATAATTCCCGTGCAGTCTCAATGGCGGGGTGCGGGCCGGGGAATAGGCCTCTTGGCCGGGGTGAATAGTGTTTGAACACGGCCCGCGGAAATAGTAGCGGCTGGAGGTACCGGGGGCGATGCCCGCCCCGGCCCGGCGGCCAAGTTAAAAAAATAAATAATCCCGTTCAGTCTCAATGGCAGGGTGCGGGCCGGCCCGGCGGCGATTGCGGCGGGCAGCAGGCCTCTTGGACAGGTTGAGAGATAAAAAAATAATAATTCCCATGCAGTCTCAATGGCGGGGTGCGGGCCGGGGAATAGGCCTCTTGGCCGGGGTGAATATGTTGGAACGCGGCGCGCGTAAATAGAAGCGGCTGGAGGTACCGGGGGCGAAGCCCGGCCCGGCCCGGAGGCCGAGTTAAAAAAAATAATAATCCCCGTTCAGTCTCAATGGCGGGGTGCGGGCCGGCCCGGCGGCGAGTGCGGCGGGCAGCAGGCCTCTTGGACAGGTTGAGAGATAAAAAAATAATAATTCCCGTGCAGTCTCAATGGCGGGGTGCGGGCCGGGGAATAGGCCTCTTGGCCGGGGTGAATAGTGTTGGAACACGGCCCGCGGAAATAGTAGCGGCTGGAGGTACCGGGGGCGATGCCCGCCCGGGCCCGGCGGCCAAGTTAAAAAAATAAATAATCCCCGTTCAGTCTCAATGGCAGGGTGCGGGCCGGCCCGGCGGCGATTGCGGCGGGCAGCAGGCCTCTTGGACAGGTTGAGAGATAAAAAAATAATAATTCCCGTTCAGTCTCAATGGCAGGGTGCGGGCCGGCCCGGCGGCAATTGCGGCGGGCAGCAGGCCTCTTGGACAGGTTGAGAGATAAAAAAATAATAATTCCCATGCAGTCTCAATGGCGGGGTGCGGGCCGGGGAATAGGCCTCTTGGCCGGGGTGAATATGTTGGAACGCGGCGCGCGTAAATAGAAGCGGCTGGAGGTACCGGGGGCGAAGCCCGCCCCGGCCCGGAGGCCGAGTTAAAAAAAATAATAATCCCCGTTCAGTCTCAATGGCGGGGTGCGGGCCGGCCCGGCGGCGAGTGCGGCGGGCAGCAGGCCTCTTGGACAGGTTGAGAGATAAAAAAATAATAATTCCCGTGCAGTCTCAATGGCGGGGTGCGGGCCGGGGAATAGGCCTCTTGGCCGGGGTGAATAGTGTTGGAACACGGCCCGCGGAAATAGTAGCGGCTGGAGGTACCGGGGGCGATGCCCGCCCCGGCCCGGCGGCCAAGTTAAAAAAATAAATAATCCCCGTTCAGTCTCAATGGCAGGGTGCGGGCCGGCCCGGCGGCGATTGCGGCGGGCAGCAGGCCTCTTGGACAGGTTGAGAGATAAAAAAATAATAATTCCCGTTCAGTCTCAATGGCAGGGTGCGGGCCGGCCCGGCGGCAATTGCGGCGGGCAGCAGGCCTCTTGGACAGGTTGAGAGATAAAAAAAATAATAATTCCCATGCAGTCTCAATGGCGGGGTGCGGGCCGGGGAATAGGCCTCTTGGCCGGGGTGAATATGTTGGAACGCGGCGCGCGTAAATAGAAGCGGCTGGAGGTACCGGGGGCGAAGCCCGCCCCGGCCCGGAGGCCGAGTTAAAAAAAATAATAATCCCCGTTCAGTCTCAATGGCGGGGTGCGGGCCGGCCCGGCGGCGATTGCGGCGGGCAGCAGGCCTCTTGGACAGGTTGAGAGATAAAAAAATAATAATTCCCGTGCAGTCTCAATGGCGGGGTGCGGGCCGGGGAATAGGCCTCTTGGCCGGGGTGAATAGTGTTGGAACACGGCCCGCGGAAATAGTAGCGGCTGGAGGTACCGGGGGCGATGCCCGCCCCGGCCCGGCGGCCAAGTTAAAAAAATAAATAATCCCCGTTCAGTCTCAATGGCAGGGTGCGGGCCGGCCCGGCGGCGATTGCGGCGGGCAGCAGGCCTCTTGGACAGGTTGAGAGATAAAAAAATAATAATTCCCGTTCAGTCTCAATGGCAGGGTGCGGGCCGGCCCGGCGGCAATTGCGGCGGGCAGCAGGCCTCTTGGACAGGTTGAGAGATAAAAAAAATAATAATTCCCATGCAGTCTCAATGGCGGGGTGCGGGCCGGGGAATAGGCCTCTTGGCCGGGGTGAATATGTTGGAACGCGGCGCGCGTAAATAGAAGCGGCTGGAGGTACCGGGGGCGAAGCCCGCCCCGGCCCGGAGGCCGAGTTAAAAAAAAAAATAATCCCCGTTCAGTCTCAATGGCGGGGTGCGGGCCGGCCCGGCGGCGATTGCGGCGGGCAGCAGGCCTCTTGGACAGGTTGAGAGATAAAAAAATAATAATTCCCGTGCAGTCTCAATGGCGGGGTGCGGGCCGGGGAATAGGCCTCTTGGCCGGGGTGAATATGTTGGAACGCGGCGCGCGTAAATAGAAGCGGCTGGAGGTACCGGGGGCGAAGCCCGCCCCGGCCCGGAGGCCGAGTTAAAAAAAATAATAATCCCCGTTCAGTCTCAATGGCGGGGTGCGGGCCGGCCCGGCGGCGATTGCGGCGGGCAGCAGGCCTCTTGGACAGGTTGAGAGATAAAAAAATAATAATTCCCGTGCAGTCTCAATGGCGGGGTGCGGGCCGGGGAATAGGCCTCTTGGCCGGGGTGAATAGTGTTTGAACACGGCCCGCGGAAATAGTAGCGGCTGGAGGTACCGGGGGCGATGCCCGCCCCGGCCCGGCGGCCAAGTTAAAAAAATAAATAATCCCGTTCAGTCTCAATGGCAGGGTGCGGGCCGGCCCGGCGGCGATTGCGGCGGGCAGCAGGCCTCTTGGACAGGTTGAGAGATAAAAAAATAATAATTCCCATGCAGTCTCAATGGCGGGGTGCGGGCCGGGGAATAGGCCTCTTGGCCGGGGTGAATATGTTGGAACGCGGCGCGCGTAAATAGAAGCGGCTGGAGGTACCGGGGGCGAAGCCCGCCCCGGCCCGGAGGCCGAGTTAAAAAAAATAATAATCCCCGTTCAGTCTCAATGGCGGGGTGCGGGCCGGCCCGGCGGCGAGTGCGGCGGGCAGCAGGCCTCTTGGACAGGTTGAGAGATAAAAAAATAATAATTCCCGTGCAGTCTCAATGGCGGGGTGCGGGCCGGGGAATAGGCCTCTTGGCCGGGGTGAATATGTTGGAACGCGGCGCGAGTAAATAGAAGCGGCTGGAGGTACCGGGGGCGAAGCCCGCCCCGGCCCGGAGGCCGAGTTAAAAAAAAAAATAATCCCCGTTCAGTCTCAATGGCGGGGTGCGGGCCGGCCCGGCGGCGATTGCGGCGGGCAGCAGGCCTCTTGGACAGGTTGAGAGATAAAAAAATAATAATTCCCGTGCAGTCTCAATGGCGGGGTGCGGGCCGGGGAATAGGCCTCTTGGCCGGGGTGAATATGTTGGAACGCGGCGCGCGTAAATAGAAGCGGCTGGAGGTACCGGGGGCGAAGCCCGCCCCGGCCCGGAGGCCGAGTTAAAAAAAATAATAATCCCCGTTCAGTCTCAATGGCGGGGTGCGGGCCGGCCCGGCGGCGATTGCGGCGGGCAGCAGGCCTCTTGGACAGGTTGAGAGATAAAAAAATAATAATTCCCGTGCAGTCTCAATGGCGGGGTGCGGGCCGGGGAATAGGCCTCTTGGCCGGGGTGAATAGTGTTTGAACACGGCCCGCGGAAATAGTAGCGGCTGGAGGTACCGGGGGCGATGCCCGCCCCGGCCCGGCGGCCAAGTTAAAAAAATAAATAATCCCGTTCAGTCTCAATGGCAGGGTGCGGGCCGGCCCGGCGGCGATTGCGGCGGGCAGCAGGCCTCTTGGACAGGTTGAGAGATAAAAAAATAATAATTCCCATGCAGTCTCAATGGCGGGGTGCGGGCCGGGGAATAGGCCTCTTGGCCGGGGTGAATATGTTGGAACGCGGCGCGCGTAAATAGAAGCGGCTGGAGGTACCGGGGGCGAAGCCCGCCCCGGCCCGGAGGCCGAGTTAAAAAAAATAATAATCCCCGTTCAGTCTCAATGGCGGGGTGCGGGCCGGCCCGGCGGCGAGTGCGGCGGGCAGCAGGCCTCTTGGACAGGTTGAGAGATAAAAAAATAATAATTCCCGTGCAGTCTCAATGGCGGGGTGCGGGCCGGGGAATAGGCCTCTTGGCCGGGGTGAATATGTTGGAACGCGGCGCGCGTAAATAGAAGCGGCTGGAGGTACCGGGGGCGAAGCCCGCCCCGGCCCGGAGGCCGAGTTAAAAAAAATAATAATCCCCGTTCAGTCTCAATGGCGGGGTGCGGGCCGGCCCGGCGGCGATTGCGGCGGGCAGCAGGCCTCTTGGACAGGTTGAGAGATAAAAAAATAATAATTCCCGTGCAGTCTCAATGGCGGGGTGCGGGCCGGGGAATAGGCCTCTTGGCCGGGGTGAATATGTTGGAACGCGGCGCGCGTAAATAGAAGCGGCTGGAGGTACCGGGGGCGAAGCCCGCCCCGGCCCGGAGGCCGAGTTAAAAAAAATAATAATCCCCGTTCAGTCTCAATGGCGGGGTGCGGGCCGGCCCGGCGGCGATTGCGGCGGGCAGCAGGCCTCTTGGACAGGTTGAGAGATAAAAAAATAATAATTCCCGTGCAGTCTCAATGGCGGGGTGCGGGCCGGGGAATAGGCCTCTTGGCCGGGGTGAATAGTGTTTGAACACGGCCCGCGGAAATAGTAGCGGCTGGAGGTACCGGGGGCGATGCCCGCCCCGGCCCGGCGGCCAAGTTAAAAAAATAAATAATCCCGTTCAGTCTCAATGGCAGGGTGCGGGCCGGCCCGGCGGCGATTGCGGCGGGCAGCAGGCCTCTTGGACAGGTTGAGAGATAAAAAAATAATAATTCCCATGCAGTCTCAATGGCGGGGTGCGGGCCGGGGAATAGGCCTCTTGGCCGGGGTGAATATGTTGGAACGCGGCGCGCGTAAATAGAAGCGGCTGGAGGTACCGGGGGCGAAGCCCGGCCCGGCCCGGAGGCCGAGTTAAAAAAAATAATAATCCCCGTTCAGTCTCAATGGCGGGGTGCGGGCCGGCCCGGCGGCGAGTGCGGCGGGCAGCAGGCCTCTTGGACAGGTTGAGAGATAAAAAAATAATAATTCCCGTGCAGTCTCAATGGCGGGGTGCGGGCCGGGGAATAGGCCTCTTGGCCGGGGTGAATATGTTGGAACGCGGCGCGCGTAAATAGAAGCGGCTGGAGGTACCGGGGGCGAAGCCCGCCCCGGCCCGGAGGCCGAGTTAAAAAAAATAATAATCCCCGTTCAGTCTCAATGGCGGGGTGCGGGCCGGCCCGGCGGCGAGTGCGGCGGGCAGCAGGCCTCTTGGACAGGTTGAGAGATAAAAAAATAATAATTCCCGTGCAGTCTCAATGGCGGGGTGCGGGCCGGGGAATAGGCCTCTTGGCCGGGGTGAATAGTGTTGGAACACGGCCCGCGGAAATAGTAGCGGCTGGAGGTACCGGGGGCGATGCCCGCCCGGGCCCGGCGGCCAAGTTAAAAAAATAAATAATCCCCGTTCAGTCTCAATGGCAGGGTGCGGGCCGGCCCGGCGGCGATTGCGGCGGGCAGCAGGCCTCTTGGACAGGTTGAGAGATAAAAAAATAATAATTCCCGTTCAGTCTCAATGGCAGGGTGCGGGCCGGCCCGGCGGCAATTGCGGCGGGCAGCAGGCCTCTTGGACAGGTTGAGAGATAAAAAAATAATAATTCCCATGCAGTCTCAATGGCGGGGTGCGGGCCGGGGAATAGGCCTCTTGGCCGGGGTGAATATGTTGGAACGCGGCGCGCGTAAATAGAAGCGGCTGGAGGTACCGGGGGCGAAGCCCGCCCCGGCCCGGAGGCCAGGTTAAAAAAAATAATAATCCCCGTTCAGTCTCAATGGCGGGGTGCGGGCCGGCCCGGCGGCGAGTGCGGCGGGCAGCAGGCCTCTTGGACAGGTTGAGAGATAAAAAAATAATAATTCCCGTGCAGTCTCAATGGCGGGGTGCGGGCCGGGGAATAGGCCTCTTGGCCGGGGTGAATAGTGTTGGAACACGGCCCGCGGAAATAGTAGCGGCTGGAGGTACCGGGGGCGATGCCCGCCCCGGCCCGGCGGCCAAGTTAAAAAAATAAATAATCCCCGTTCAGTCTCAATGGCAGGGTGCGGGCCGGCCCGGCGGCGATTGCGGCGGGCAGCAGGCCTCTTGGACAGGTTGAGAGATAAAAAAATAATAATTCCCGTTCAGTCTCAATGGCAGGGTGCGGGCCGGCCCGGCGGCAATTGCGGCGGGCAGCAGGCCTCTTGGACAGGTTGAGAGATAAAAAAAATAATAATTCCCATGCAGTCTCAATGGCGGGGTGCGGGCCGGGGAATAGGCCTCTTGGCCGGGGTGAATATGTTGGAACGCGGCGCGCGTAAATAGAAGCGGCTGGAGGTACCGGGGGCGAAGCCCGCCCCGGCCCGGAGGCCGAGTTAAAAAAAATAATAATCCCCGTTCAGTCTCAATGGCGGGGTGCGGGCCGGCCCGGCGGCGATTGCGGCGGGCAGCAGGCCTCTTGGACAGGTTGAGAGATAAAAAAATAATAATTCCCGTGCAGTCTCAATGGCGGGGTGCGGGCCGGGGAATAGGCCTCTTGGCCGGGGTGAATAGTGTTTGAACACGGCCCGCGGAAATAGTAGCGGCTGGAGGTACCGGGGGCGATGCCCGCCCCGGCCCGGCGGCCAAGTTAAAAAAATAAATAATCCCGTTCAGTCTCAATGGCAGGGTGCGGGCCGGCCCGGCGGCGATTGCGGCGGGCAGCAGGCCTCTTGGACAGGTTGAGAGATAAAAAAATAATAATTCCCATGCAGTCTCAATGGCGGGGTGCGGGCCGGGGAATAGGCCTCTTGGCCGGGGTGAATATGTTGGAACGCGGCGCGCGTAAATAGAAGCGGCTGGAGGTACCGGGGGCGAAGCCCGCCCCGGCCCGGAGGCCGAGTTAAAAAAAATAATAATCCCCGTTCAGTCTCAATGGCGGGGTGCGGGCCGGCCCGGCGGCGAGTGCGGCGGGCAGCAGGCCTCTTGGACAGGTTGAGAGATAAAAAAATAATAATTCCCGTGCAGTCTCAATGGCGGGGTGCGGGCCGGGGAATAGGCCTCTTGGCCGGGGTGAATATGTTGGAACGCGGCGCGCGTAAATAGAAGCGGCTGGAGGTACCGGGGGCGAAGCCCGCCCCGGCCCGGAGGCCGAGTTAAAAAAAATAATAATCCCCGTTCAGTCTCAATGGCGGGGTGCGGGCCGGCCCGGCGGCGATTGCGGCGGGCAGCAGGCCTCTTGGACAGGTTGAGAGATAAAAAAATAATAATTCCCATGCAGTCTCAATGGCGGGGTGCGGGCCGGGGAATAGGCCTCTTGGCCGGGGTGAATAGTGTTGGAACACGGCCCGCGGAAATAGTAGCGGCTGGAGGTACCGGGGGCGATGCCCGCCCCGGCCCGGCGGCCAAGTTAAAAAAATAAATAATCCCCGTTCAGTCTCAATGGCAGGGTGCGGGCCGGCCCGGCGGCGAGTGCGGCGGGCAGCAGGCCTCTTGGACAGGTTGAGAGATAAAAAAATAATAATTCCCATGCAGTCTCAATGGCGGGGTGCGGGCCGGGGAATAGGCCTCTTGGCCGGGGTGAATATGTTGGAACGCGGCGCGCGTAAATAGAAGCGGCTGGAGGTACCGGGGGCGAAGCCCGCCCCGGCCCGGAGGCCGAGTTAAAAAAAATAATAATCCCCGTTCAGTCTCAATGGCGGGGTGCGGGCCGGCCCGGCGGCGAGTGCGGCGGGCAGCAGGCCTCTTGGACAGGTTGAGAGATAAAAAAATAATAATTCCCGTGCAGTCTCAATGGCGGGGTGCGGGCCGGGGAATAGGCCTCTTGGCCGGGGTGAATATGTTGGAACGCGGCGCGCGTAAATAGAAGCGGCTGGAGGTACCGGGGGCGAAGCCCGCCCCGGCCCGGAGGCCGAGTTAAAAAAAATAATAATCCCCGTTCAGTCTCAATGGCGGGGTGCGGGCCGGCCCGGCGGCGATTGCGGCGGGCAGCAGGCCTCTTGGACAGGTTGACAGATAAAAAAATAATAATTCCTGTGCAGTCTCAATGGCGGGGTGCGGGCCGGGGAATAGGCCTCTTGGCCGGGGTGAATAGTGTTGGAACACGGCCCGCGGAAATAGTAGCGGCTGGAGGTACCGGGGGCGATGCCCGCCCCGGCCCGGCGGCCAAGTTAAAAAAATAAATAATCCCGTTCAGTCTCAATGGCAGGGTGCGGGCCGGCCCGGCGGCGATTGCGGCGGGCAGCAGGCCTCTTGGACAGGTTGAGAGATAAAAAAATAATAATTCCCATGCAGTCTCAATGGCGGGGTGCGGGCCGGGGAATAGGCCTCTTGGCCGGGGTGAATATGTTGGAACGCGGCGCGCGTAAATAGAAGCGGCTGGAGGTACCGGGGGCGAAGCCCGCCCCGGCCCGGAGGCCGAGTTAAAAAAAATAATAATCCCCGTTCAGTCTCAATGGCGGGGTGCGGGCCGGCCCGGCGGCGAGTGCGGCGGGCAGCAGGCCTCTTGGACAGGTTGAGAGATAAAAAAATAATAATTCCCGTGCAGTCTCAATGGCGGGGTGCGGGCCGGGGAATAGGCCTCTTGGCCGGGGTGAATATGTTGGAACGCGGCGCGCGTAAATAGAAGCGGCTGGAGGTACCGGGGGCGAAGCCCGCCCCGGCCCGGAGGCCGAGTTAAAAAAAATAATAATCCCCGTTCAGTCTCAATGGCGGGGTGCGGGCCGGCCCGGCGGCGAGTGCGGCGGGCAGCAGGCCTCTTGGACAGGTTGAGAGATAAAAAAAATAATAATTCCCGTGCAGTCTCAATGGCGGGGTGCGGGCCGGGGAATAGGCCTCTTGGCCGGGGTGAATAGTGTTGGAACACGGCCCGCGGAAATAGTAGCGGCTGGAGGTACCGGGGGCGATGCCCGCCCCGGCCCAGCGGCCAAGTTAAAAAAATAAATAATCCCGTTCAGTCTCAATGGTAGGGTGCGGGCCGGCCCGGCGGCGATTGCGGCGGGCAGCAGGCCTCTTGGACAGGTTGAGAGATAAAAAAATAATAATTCCCATGCAGTCTCAATGGCGGGGTGCGGGCCGGGGAATAGGCCTCTTGGCCGGGGTGAATAGTGTTGGAACACGGCCCGCGGAAATAGTAGCGGCTGGAGGTACCGGGGGCGATGCCCGCCCCGGCCCGGCGGCCAAGTTAAAAAAATAAATAATCCCCGTTCAGTCTCAATGGCAGGGTGCGGGCCGGCCCGGCGGCGAGTGCGGCGGGCAGCAGGCCTCTTGGACAGGTTGAGAGATAAAAAAATAATAATTCCCATGCAGTCTCAATGGCGGGGTGCGGGCCGGGGAATAGGCCTCTTGGCCGGGGTGAATATGTTGGAACGCGGCGCGCGTAAATAGAAGCGGCTGGAGGTACCGGGGGCGAAGCCCGCCCCGGCCCGGAGGCCGAGTTAAAAAAAATAATAATCCCCGTTCAGTCTCAATGGCGGGGTGCGGGCCGGCCCGGCGGCGAGTGCGGCGGGCAGCAGGCCTCTTGGACAGGTTGAGAGATAAAAAAATAATAATTCCCGTGCAGTCTCAATGGCGGGGTGCGGGCCGGGGAATAGGCCTCTTGGCCGGGGTGAATATGTTGGAACGCGGCGCGCGTAAATAGAAGCGGCTGGAGGTACCGGGGGCGAAGCCCGCCCCGGCCCGGAGGCCGAGTTAAAAAAAATAATAATCCCGTTCAGTCTCAATGGCGGGGTGCGGGCCGGCCCGGCGGCGAGTGCGGCGGGCAGCAGGCCTCTTGGACAGGTTGAGAGATAAAAAAATAATAATTCCCGTGCAGTCTCAATGGCGGGGTGCGGGCCGGGGAATAGGCCTCTTGGCCGGGGTGAATATGTTGGAACGCGGCGCGCGTAAATAGAAGCGGCTGGAGGTACCGGGGGCGAAGCCCGCCCCGGCCCGGAGGCCGAGTTAAAAAAAATAATAATCCCCGTTCAGTCTCAATGGCGGGGTGCGGGCCGGCCCGGCGGCGATTGCGGCGGGCAGCAGGCCTCTTGGACAGGTTGACAGATAAAAAAATAATAATTCCTGTGCAGTCTCAATGGCGGGGTGCGGGCCGGGGAATAGGCCTCTTGGCCGGGGTGAATAGTGTTGGAACACGGCCCGCGGAAATAGTAGCGGCTGGAGGTACCGGGGGCGATGCCCGCCCCGGCCCGGCGGCCAAGTTAAAAAAATAAATAATCCCGTTCAGTCTCAATGGCAGGGTGCGGGCCGGCCCGGCGGCGATTGCGGCGGGCAGCAGGCCTCTTGGACAGGTTGAGAGATAAAAAAATAATAATTCCCGTTCAGTCTCAATGGCAGGGTGCGGGCCGGCCCGGCGGCAATTGCGGCGGGCAGCAGGCCTCTTGGACAGGTTGAGAGATAAAAAAATAATAATTCCCATGCAGTCTCAATGGCGGGGTGCGGGCCGGGGAATAGGCCTCTTGGCCGGGGTGAATATGTTGGAACGCGGCGCGCGTAAATAGAAGCGGCTGGAGGTACCGGGGGCGAAGCCCGCCCCGGCCCGGAGGCCGAGTTAAAAAAAATAATAATCCCCGTTCAGTCTCAATGGCGGGGTGCGGGCCGGCCCGGCGGCGAGTGCGGCGGGCAGCAGGCCTCTTGGACAGGTTGAGAGATAAAAAAATAATAATTCCCGTGCAGTCTCAATGGCGGGGTGCGGGCCGGGGAATAGGCCTCTTGGCCGGGGTGAATATGTTGGAACGCGGCGCGCGTAAATAGAAGCGGCTGGAGGTACCGGGGGCGAAGCCCGCCCCGGCCCGGAGGCCGAGTTAAAAAAAATAATAATCCCCGTTCAGTCTCAATGGCGGGGTGCGGGCCGGCCCGGCGGCGATTGCGGCGGGCAGCAGGCCTCTTGGACAGGTTGAGAGATAAAAAAATAATAATTCCCGTGCAGTCTCAATGGCGGGGTGCGGGCCGGGGAATAGGCCTCTTGGCCGGGGTGAATATGTTGGAACGCGGCGCGCGTAAATAGAAGCGGCTGGAGGTACCGGGGGCGAAGCCCGCCCCGGCCCGGAGGCCGAGTTAAAAAAAATAATAATCCCCGTTCAGTCTCAATGGCGGGGTGCGGGCCGGCCCGGCGGCGATTGCGGCGGGCAGCAGGCCTCTTGGACAGGTTGAGAGATAAAAAAATAATAATTCCCGTGCAGTCTCAATGGCGGGGTGCGGGCCGGGGAATAGGCCTCTTGGCCGGGGTGAATAGTGTTTGAACACGGCCCGCGGAAATAGTAGCGGCTGGAGGTACCGGGGGCGATGCCCGCCCCGGCCCGGCGGCCAAATTAAAAAAATAAATAATCCCGTTCAGTCTCAATGGCAGGGTGCGGGCCGGCCCGGCGGCGATTGCGGCGGGCAGCAGGCCTCTTGGACAGGTTGAGAGATAAAAAAATAATAATTCCCATGCAGTCTCAATGGCGGGGTGCGGGCCGGGGAATAGGCCTCTTGGCCGGGGTGAATATGTTGGAACGCGGCGCGCGTAAATAGAAGCGGCTGGAGGTACCGGGGGCGAAGCCCGCCCCGGCCCGGAGGCCGAGTTAAAAAAAATAATAATCCCCGTTCAGTCTCAATGGCGGGGTGCGGGCCGGCCCGGCGGCGAGTGCGGCGGGCAGCAGGCCTCTTGGACAGGTTGAGAGATAAAAAAATAATAATTCCCGTGCAGTCTCAATGGCGGGGTGCGGGCCGGGGAATAGGCCTCTTGGCCGGGGTGAATATGTTGGAACGCGGCGCGCGTAAATAGAAGCGGCTGGAGGTACCGGGGGCGAAGCCCGCCCCGGCCCGGAGGCCGAGTTAAAAAAAATAATAATCCCCGTTCAGTCTCAATGGCGGGGTGCGGGCCGGCCCGGCGGCGAGTGCGGCGGGCAGCAGGCCTCTTGGACAGGTTGAGAGATAAAAAAATAATAATTCCCGTGCAGTCTCAATGGCGGGGTGCGGGCCGGGGAATAGGCCTCTTGGCCGGGGTGAATAGTGTTGGAACACGGCCCGCGGAAATAGTAGCGGCTGGAGGTACCGGGGGCGATGCCCGCCCGGGCCCGGCGGCCAAGTTAAAAAAATAAATAATCCCCGTTCAGTCTCAATGGCAGGGTGCGGGCCGGCCCGGCGGCGATTGCGGCGGGCAGCAGGCCTCTTGGACAGGTTGAGAGATAAAAAAATAATAATTCCCGTTCAGTCTCAATGGCAGGGTGCGGGCCGGCCCGGCGGCAATTGCGGCGGGCAGCAGGCCTCTTGGACAGGTTGAGAGATAAAAAAATAATAATTCCCATGCAGTCTCAATGGCGGGGTGCGGGCCGGGGAATAGGCCTCTTGGCCGGGGTGAATATGTTGGAACGCGGCGCGCGTAAATAGAAGCGGCTGGAGGTACCGGGGGCGAAGCCCGCCCCGGCCCGGAGGCCGAGTTAAAAAAAATAATAATCCCCGTTCAGTCTCAATGGCGGGGTGCGGGCCGGCCCGGCGGCGAGTGCGGCGGGCAGCAGGCCTCTTGGACAGGTTGAGAGATAAAAAAATAATAATTCCCGTGCAGTCTCAATGGCGGGGTGCGGGCCGGGGAATAGGCCTCTTGGCCGGGGTGAATAGTGTTGGAACACGGCCCGCGGAAATAGTAGCGGCTGGAGGTACCGGGGGCGATGCCCGCCCCGGCCCGGCGGCCAAGTTAAAAAAATAAATAATCCCCGTTCAGTCTCAATGGCAGGGTGCGGGCCGGCCCGGCGGCGATTGCGGCGGGCAGCAGGCCTCTTGGACAGGTTGAGAGATAAAAAAATAATAATTCCCGTTCAGTCTCAATGGCAGGGTGCGGGCCGGCCCGGCGGCAATTGCGGCGGGCAGCAGGCCTCTTGGACAGGTTGAGAGATAAAAAAAATAATAATTCCCATGCAGTCTCAATGGCGGGGTGCGGGCCGGGGAATAGGCCTCTTGGCCGGGGTGAATATGTTGGAACGCGGCGCGCGTAAATAGAAGCGGCTGGAGGTACCGGGGGCGAAGCCCGCCCCGGCCCGGAGGCCGAGTTAAAAAAAAAAATAATCCCCGTTCAGTCTCAATGGCGGGGTGCGGGCCGGCCCGGCGGCGATTGCGGCGGGCAGCAGGCCTCTTGGACAGGTTGAGAGATAAAAAAATAATAATTCCCGTGCAGTCTCAATGGCGGGGTGCGGGCCGGGGAATAGGCCTCTTGGCCGGGGTGAATATGTTGGAACGCGGCGCGCGTAAATAGAAGCGGCTGGAGGTACCGGGGGCGAAGCCCGCCCCGGCCCGGTGGCCGAGTTAAAAAAAATAATAATCCCCGTTCAGTCTCAATGGCGGGGTGCGGGCCGGCCCGGCGGCGATTGCGGCGGGCAGCAGGCCTCTTGGACAGGTTGAGAGATAAAAAAATAATAATTCCCGTGCAGTCTCAATGGCGGGGTGCGGGCCGGGGAATAGGCCTCTTGGCCGGGGTGAATAGTGTTTGAACACGGCCCGCGGAAATAGTAGCGGCTGGAGGTACCGGGGGCGATGCCCGCCCCGGCCCGGCGGCCAAGTTAAAAAAATAAATAATCCCGTTCAGTCTCAATGGCAGGGTGCGGGCCGGCCCGGCGGCGATTGCGGCGGGCAGCAGGCCTCTTGGACAGGTTGAGAGATAAAAAAATAATAATTCCCATGCAGTCTCAATGGCGGGGTGCGGGCCGGGGAATAGGCCTCTTGGCCGGGGTGAATATGTTGGAACGCGGCGCGCGTAAATAGAAGCGGCTGGAGGTACCGGGGGCGAAGCCCGCCCCGGCCCGGAGGCCGAGTTAAAAAAAATAATAATCCCCGTTCAGTCTCAATGGCGGGGTGCGGGCCGGCCCGGCGGCGAGTGCGGCGGGCAGCAGGCCTCTTGGACAGGTTGAGAGATAAAAAAATAATAATTCCCGTGCAGTCTCAATGGCGGGGTGCGGGCCGGGGAATAGGCCTCTTGGCCGGGGTGAATATGTTGGAACGCGGCGCGCGTAAATAGAAGCGGCTGGAGGTACCGGGGGCGAAGCCCGCCCCGGCCCGGAGGCCGAGTTAAAAAAAATAATAATCCCCGTTCAGTCTCAATGGCGGGGTGCGGGCCGGCCCGGCGGCGAGTGCGGCGGGCAGCAGGCCTCTTGGACAGGTTGAGAGATAAAAAAATAATAATTCCCGTGCAGTCTCAATGGCGGGGTGCGGGCCGGGGAATAGGCCTCTTGGCCGGGGTGAATAGTGTTGGAACACGGCCCGCGGAAATAGTAGCGGCTGGAGGTACCGGGGGCGATGCCCGCCCGGGCCCGGCGGCCAAGTTAAAAAAATAAATAATCCCCGTTCAGTCTCAATGGCAGGGTGCGGGCCGGCCCGGCGGCGATTGCGGCGGGCAGCAGGCCTCTTGGACAGGTTGAGAGATAAAAAAATAATAATTCCCGTTCAGTCTCAATGGCAGGGTGCGGGCCGGCCCGGCGGCAATTGCGGCGGGCAGCAGGCCTCTTGGACAGGTTGAGAGATAAAAAAATAATAATTCCCATGCAGTCTCAATGGCGGGGTGCGGGCCGGGGAATAGGCCTCTTGGCCGGGGTGAATATGTTGGAACGCGGCGCGCGTAAATAGAAGCGGCTGGAGGTACCGGGGGCGAAGCCCGCCCCGGCCCGGAGGCCGAGTTAAAAAAAATAATAATCCCCGTTCAGTCTCAATGGCGGGGTGCGGGCCGGCCCGGCGGCGAGTGCGGCGGGCAGCAGGCCTCTTGGACAGGTTGAGAGATAAAAAAATAATAATTCCCGTGCAGTCTCAATGGCGGGGTGCGGGCCGGGGAATAGGCCTCTTGGCCGGGGTGAATAGTGTTGGAACACGGCCCGCGGAAATAGTAGCGGCTGGAGGTACCGGGGGCGATGCCCGCCCCGGCCCGGCGGCCAAGTTAAAAAAATAAATAATCCCCGTTCAGTCTCAATGGCAGGGTGCGGGCCGGCCCGGCGGCGATTGCGGCGGGCAGCAGGCCTCTTGGACAGGTTGAGAGATAAAAAAATAATAATTCCCGTTCAGTCTCAATGGCAGGGTGCGGGCCGGCCCGGCGGCAATTGCGGCGGGCAGCAGGCCTCTTGGACAGGTTGAGAGATAAAAAAAATAATAATTCCCATGCAGTCTCAATGGCGGGGTGCGGGCCGGGGAATAGGCCTCTTGGCCGGGGTGAATATGTTGGAACGCGGCGCGCGTAAATAGAAGCGGCTGGAGGTACCGGGGGCGAAGCCCGCCCCGGCCCGGAGGCCGAGTTAAAAAAAAAAAAAATCCCCGTTCAGTCTCAATGGCGGGGTGCGGGCCGGCCCGGCGGCGATTGCGGCGGGCAGCAGGCCTCTTGGACAGGTTGAGAGATAAAAAAATAATAATTCCCGTGCAGTCTCAATGGCGGGGTGCGGGCCGGGGAATAGGCCTCTTGGCCGGGGTGAATATGTTGGAACGCGGCGCGCGTAAATAGAAGCGGCTGGAGGTACCGGGGGCGAAGCCCGCCCCGGCCCGGAGGCCGAGTTAAAAAAAATAATAATCCCCGTTCAGTCTCAATGGCGGGGTGCGGGCCGGCCCGGCGGCGATTGCGGCGGGCAGCAGGCCTCTTGGACAGGTTGAGAGATAAAAAAATAATAATTCCCGTGCAGTCTCAATGGCGGGGTGCGGGCCGGGGAATAGGCCTCTTGGCCGGGGTGAATAGTGTTTGAACACGGCCCGCGGAAATAGTAGCGGCTGGAGGTACCGGGGGCGATGCCCGCCCCGGCCCGGCGGCCAAGTTAAATAAATAAATAATCCCGTTCAGTCTCAATGGCAGGGTGCGGGCCGGCCCGGCGGCGATTGCGGCGGGCAGCAGGCCTCTTGGACAGGTTGAGAGATAAAAAAATAATAATTCCCATGCAGTCTCAATGGCGGGGTGCGGGCCGGGGAATAGGCCTCTTGGCCGGGGTGAATATGTTGGAACGCGGCGCGCGTAAATAGAAGCGGCTGGAGGTACCGGGGGCGAAGCCCGCCCCGGCCCGGAGGCCGAGTTAAAAAAAATAATAATCCCCGTTCAGTCTCAATGGCGGGGTGCGGGCCGGCCCTCGGCGAGTGCGGCGGGCAGCAGGCCTCTTGGACAGGTTGAGAGATAAAAAAATAATAATTCCCGTGCAGTCTCAATGGCAGGGTGCGGGCCGGGGAATAGGCCTCTTGGCCGGGGTGAATATGTTGGAACGCGGCGCGCGTAAATAGAAGCGGCTGGAGGTACCGGGGGCGAAGCCCGCCCCGGCCCGGAGGCCGAGTTAAAAAAAATAATAATCCCCGTTCAGTCTCAATGGCGGGGTGCGGGCCGGCCCGGCGGCGAGTGCGGCGGGCAGCAGGCCTCTTGGACAGGTTGAGAGATAAAAAAATAATAATTCCCGTGCAGTCTCAATGGCGGGGTGCGGGCCGGGGAATAGGCCTCTTGGCCGGGGTGAATAGTGTTGGAACACGGCCCGCGGAAATAGTAGCGGCTGGAGGTACCGGGGGCGATGCCCGCCCCGGGCCGGCGGCCAAGTTAAAAAAATAAATAATCCCGTTCAGTCTCAATGGCAGGGTGCGGGCCGGCCCGGCGGCGATTGCGGCGGGCAGCAGGCCTCTTGGACAGGTTGAGAGATAAAAAAATAATAATTCCCGTTCAGTCTCAATGGCAGGGTGCGGGCCGGCCCGGCGGCAATTGCGGCGGGCAGTAGGCCTCTTGGACAGGTTGAGAGATAAAAAAATAATAATTCCCATGCAGTCTCAATGGCGGGGTGCGGGCCGGGGAATAGGCCTCTTGGCCGGGGTGAATATGTTGGAACGCGGCGCGCGTAAATAGAAGCGGCTGGAGGTACCGGGGGCGAAGCCCGCCCCGGCCCGGAGGCCGAGTTAAAAAAAATAATAATCCCCGTTCAGTCTCAATGGCGGGGTGCGGGCCGGCCCGGCGGCGAGTGCGGCGGGCAGCAGGCCTCTTGGACAGGTTGAGAGATAAAAAAATAATAATTCCCGTGCAGTCTCAATGGCGGGGTGCGGGCCGGGGAATAGGCCTCTTGGCCGGGGTGAATAGTGTTGGAACACGGCCCGCGGAAATAGTAGCGGCTGGAGGTACCGGGGGCGATGCCCGCCCCGGCCCAGCGGCCAAGTTAAAAAAATAAATAATCCCGTTCAGTCTCAATGGTAGGGTGCGGGCCGGCCCGGCGGCGATTGCGGCGGGCAGCAGGCCTCTTGGACAGGTTGAGAGATAAAAAAATAATAATTCCCATGCAGTCTCAATGGCGGGGTGCGGGCCGGGGAATAGGCCTCTTGGCCGGGGTGAATAGTGTTGGAACACGGCCCGCGGAAATAGTAGCGGCTGGAGGTACCGGGGGCGATGCCCGCCCCGGCCCGGCGGCCAAGTTAAAAAAATAAATAATCCCCGTTCAGTCTCAATGGCAGGGTGCGGGCCGGCCCGGCGGCGATTGCGGCGGGCAGCAGGCCTCTTGGACAGGTTGAGAGATAAAAAAATAATAATTCCCGTTCAGTCTCAATGGCAGGGTGCGGGCCGGCCCGGCGGCAATTGCGGCGGGCAGCAGGCCTCTTGGACAGGTTGAGAGATAAAAAAAATAATAATTCCCATGCAGTCTCAATGGCGGGGTGCGGGCCGGGGAATAGGCCTCTTGGCCGGGGTGAATATGTTGGAACGCGGCGCGCGTAAATAGAAGCGGCTGGAGGTACCGGGGGCGAAGCCCGCCCCGGCCCGGAGGCCGAGTTAAAAAAAAAAATAATCCCCGTTCAGTCTCAATGGCGGGGTGCGGGCCGGCCCGGCGGCGATTGCGGCGGGCAGCAGGCCTCTTGGACAGGTTGAGAGATAAAAAAATAATAATTCCCGTGCAGTCTCAATGGCGGGGTGCGGGCCGGGGAATAGGCCTCTTGGCCGGGGTGAATATGTTGGAACGCGGCGCGCGTAAATAGAAGCGGCTGGAGGTACCGGGGGCGAAGCCCGCCCCGGCCCGGAGGCCGAGTTAAAAAAAATAATAATCCCCGTTCAGTCTCAATGGCGGGGTGCGGGCCGGCCCGGCGGCGATTGCGGCGGGCAGCAGGCCTCTTGGACAGGTTGAGAGATAAAAAAATAATAATTCCCGTGCAGTCTCAATGGCGGGGTGCGGGCCGGGGAATAGGCCTCTTGGCCGGGGTGAATAGTGTTTGAACACGGCCCGCGGAAATAGTAGCGGCTGGAGGTACCGGGGGCGATGCCCGCCCCGGCCCGGCGGCCAAGTTAAAAAAATAAATAATCCCGTTCAGTCTCAATGGCAGGGTGCGGGCCGGCCCGGCGGCGATTGCGGCGGGCAGCAGGCCTCTTGGACAGGTTGAGAGATAAAAAAATAATAATTCCCATGCAGTCTCAATGGCGGGGTGCGGGCCGGGGAATAGGCCTCTTGGCCGGGGTGAATATGTTGGAACGCGGCGCGCGTAAATAGAAGCGGCTGGAGGTACCGGGGGCGAAGCCCGCCCCGGCCCGGAGGCCGAGTTAAAAAAAATAATAATCCCCGTTCAGTCTCAATGGCGGGGTGCGGGCCGGCCCGGCGGCGAGTGCGGCGGGCAGCAGGCCTCTTGGACAGGTTGAGAGATAAAAAAATAATAATTCCCGTGCAGTCTCAATGGCGGGGTGCGGGCCGGGGAATAGGCCTCTTGGCCGGGGTGAATATGTTGGAACGCGGCGCGAGTAAATAGAAGCGGCTGGAGGTACCGGGGGCGAAGCCCGCCCCGGCCCGGAGGCCGAGTTAAAAAAAATAATAATCCCCGTTCAGTCTCAATGGCGGGGTGCGGGCCGGCCCGGCGGCGATTGCGGCGGGCAGCAGGCCTCTTGGACAGGTTGAGAGATAAAAAAATAATAATTCCCGTGCAGTCTCAATGGCGGGGTGCGGGCCGGGGAATAGGCCTCTTGGCCGGGGTGAATATGTTGGAACGCGGCGCGCGTAAATAGAAGCGGCTGGAGGTACCGGGGGCGAAGCCCGCCCCGGCCCGGAGGCCGAGTTAAAAAAAATAATAATCCCCGTTCAGTCTCAATGGCGGGGTGCGGGCCGGCCCGGCGGCGATTGCGGCGGGCAGCAGGCCTCTTGGACAGGTTGAGAGATAAAAAAATAATAATTCCCGTGCAGTCTCAATGGCGGGGTGCGGGCCGGGGAATAGGCCTCTTGGCCGGGGTGAATAGTGTTTGAACACGGCCCGCGGAAATAGTAGCGGCTGGAGGTACCGGGGGCGATGCCCGCCCCGGCCCGGCGGCCAAGTTAAAAAAATAAATAATCCCGTTCAGTCTCAATGGCAGGGTGCGGGCCGGCCCGGCGGCGATTGCGGCGGGCAGCAGGCCTCTTGGACAGGTTGAGAGATAAAAAAATAATAATTCCCATGCAGTCTCAATGGCGGGGTGCGGGCCGGGGAATAGGCCTCTTGGCCGGGGTGAATATGTTGGAACGCGGCGCGCGTAAATAGAAGCGGCTGGAGGTACCGGGGGCGAAGCCCGCCCCGGCCCGGAGGCCGAGTTAAAAAAAATAATAATCCCCGTTCAGTCTCAATGGCGGGGTGCGGGCCGGCCCGGCGGCGAGTGCGGCGGGCAGCAGGCCTCTTGGACAGGTTGAGAGATAAAAAAATAATAATTCCCGTGCAGTCTCAATGGCGGGGTGCGGGCCGGGGAATAGGCCTCTTGGCCGGGGTGAATATGTTGGAACGCGGCGCGCGTAAATAGAAGCGGCTGGAGGTACCGGGGGCGAAGCCCGCCCCGGCCCGGAGGCCGAGTTAAAAAAAATAATAATCCCCGTTCAGTCTCAATGGCGGGGTGCGGGCCGTTCCGGCGGCGAGTGCGGCGGGCAGCAGGCCTCTTGGACAGGTTGAGAGATAAAAAAATAATAATTCCCGTGCAGTCTCAATGGCGGGGTGCGGGCCGGGGAATAGGCCTCTTGGCCGGGGTGAATAGTGTTGGAACACGGCCCGCGGAAATAGTAGCGGCTGGAGGTACCGGGGGCGATGCCCGCCCGGGCCCGGCGGCCAAGTTAAAAAAATAAATAATCCCCGTTCAGTCTCAATGGCAGGGTGCGGGCCGGCCCGGCGGCGATTGCGGCGGGCAGCAGGCCTCTTGGACAGGTTGAGAGATAAAAAAATAATAATTCCCGTTCAGTCTCAATGGCAGGGTGCGGGCCGGCCCGGCGGCAATTGCGGCGGGCAGCAGGCCTCTTGGACAGGTTGAGAGATAAAAAAATAATAATTCCCATGCAGTCTCAATGGCGGGGTGCGGGCCGGGGAATAGGCCTCTTGGCCGGGGTGAATATGTTGGAACGCGGCGCGCGTAAATAGAAGCGGCTGGAGGTACCGGGGGCGAAGCCCGCCCCGGCCCGGAGGCCGAGTTAAAAAAAATAATAATCCCCGTTCAGTCTCAATGGCGGGGTGCGGGCCGGCCCGGCGGCGAGTGCGGCGGGCAGCAGGCCTCTTGGACAGGTTGAGAGATAAAAAAATAATAATTCCCGTGCAGTCTCAATGGCGGGGTGCGGGCCGGGGAATAGGCCTCTTGGCCGGGGTGAATAGTGTTGGAACACGGCCCGCGGAAATAGTAGCGGCTGGAGGTACCGGGGGCGATGCCCGCCCCGGCCCGGCGGCCAAGTTAAAAAAATAAATAATCCCCGTTCAGTCTCAATGGCAGGGTGCGGGCCGGCCCGGCGGCGATTGCGGCGGGCAGCAGGCCTCTTGGACAGGTTGAGAGATAAAAAAATAATAATTCCCGTTCAGTCTCAATGGCAGGGTGCGGGCCGGCCCGGCGGCAATTGCGGCGGGCAGCAGGCCTCTTGGACAGGTTGAGAGATAAAAAAAATAATAATTCCCATGCAGTCTCAATGGCGGGGTGCGGGCCGGGGAATAGGCCTCTTGGCCGGGGTGAATATGTTGGAACGCGGCGCGCGTAAATAGAAGCGGCTGGAGGTACCGGGGGCGAAGCCCGCCCCGGCCCGGAGGCCGAGTTAAAAAAAAAAATAATCCCCGTTCAGTCTCAATGGCGGGGTGCGGGCCGGCCCGGCGGCGATTGCGGCGGGCAGCAGGCCTCTTGGACAGTTTGAGAGATAAAAAAATAATAATTCCCGTGCAGTCTCAATGGCGGGGTGCGGGCCGGGGAATAGGCCTCTTGGCCGGGGTGAATATGTTGGAACGCGGCGCGCGTAAATAGAAGCGGCTGGAGGTACCGGGGGCGAAGCCCGCCCCGGCCCGGAGGCCGAGTTAAAAAAAATAATAATCCCCGTTCAGTCTCAATGGCGGGGTGCGGGCCGGCCCGGCGGCGATTGCGGCGGGCAGCAGGCCTCTTGGACAGGTTGAGAGATAAAAAAATAATAATTCCCGTGCAGTCTCAATGGCGGGGTGCGGGCCGGGGAATAGGCCTCTTGGCCGGGGTGAATAGTGTTTGAACACGGCCCGCGGAAATAGTAGCGGCTGGAGGTACCGGGGGCGATGCCCGCCCCGGCCCGGCGGCCAAGTTAAAAAAATAAATAATCCCGTTCAGTCTCAATGGCAGGGTGCGGGCCGGCCCGGCGGCGATTGCGGCGGGCAGCAGGCCTCTTGGACAGGTTGAGAGATAAAAAAATAATAATTCCCATGCAGTCTCAATGGCGGGGTGCGGGCCGGGGAATAGGCCTCTTGGCCGGGGTGAATATGTTGGAACGCGGCGCGCGTAAATAGAAGCGGCTGGAGGTACCGGGGGCGAAGCCCGCCCCGGCCCGGAGGCCGAGTTAAAAAAAATAATAATCCCCGTTCAGTCTCAATGGCGGGGTGCGGGCCGGCCCGGCGGCGAGTGCGGCGGGCAGCAGGCCTCTTGGACAGGTTGAGAGATAAAAAAATAATAATTCCCGTGCAGTCTCAATGGCGGGGTGCGGGCCGGGGAATAGGCCTCTTGGCCGGGGTGAATATGTTGGAACGCGGCGCGCGTAAATAGAAGCGGCTGGAGGTACCGGGGGCGAAGCCCGCCCCGGCCCGGAGGCCGAGTTAAAAAAAATAATAATCCCCGTTCAGTCTCAATGGCGGGGTGCGGGCCGGCCCGGCGGCGATTGCGGCGGGCAGCAGGCCTCTTGGACAGGTTGAGAGATAAAAAAATAATAATTCCCGTGCAGTCTCAATGGCGGGGTGCGGGCCGGGGAATAGGCCTCTTGGCCGGGGTGAATATGTTGGAACGCGGCGCGCGTAAATAGAAGCGGCTGGAGGTACCGGGGGCGAAGCCCGCCCCGGCCCGGAGGCCGAGTTAAAAAAAATAATAATCCCCGTTCAGTCTCAATGGCGGGGTGCGGGCCGGCCCGGCGGCGATTGCGGCGGGCAGCAGGCCTCTTGGACAGGTTGAGAGATAAAAAAATAATAATTCCCGTGCAGTCTCAATGGCGGGGTGCGGGCCGGGGAATAGGCCTCTTGGCCGGGGTGAATAGTGTTTGAACACGGCCCGCGGAAATAGTAGCGGCTGGAGGTACCGGGGGCGATGCCCGCCCCGGCCCGGCGGCCAAGTTAAAAAAATAAATAATCCCGTTCAGTCTCAATGGCAGGGTGCGGGCCGGCCCGGCGGCGATTGCGGCGGGCAGCAGGCCTCTTGGACAGGTTGAGAGATAAAAAAATAATAATTCCCATGCAGTCTCAATGGCGGGGTGCGGGCCGGGGAATAGGCCTCTTGGCCGGGGTGAATATGTTGGAACGCGGCGCGCGTAAATAGAAGCGGCTGGAGGTACCGGGGGCGAAGCCCGCCCCGGCCCGGAGGCCGAGTTAAAAAAAATAATAATCCCCGTTCAGTCTCAATGGCGGGGTGCGGGCCGGCCCGGCGGCGAGTGCGGCGGGCAGCAGGCCTCTTGGACAGGTTGAGAGATAAAAAAATAATAATTCCCGTGCAGTCTCAATGGCGGGGTGCGGGCCGGGGAATAGGCCTCTTGGCCGGGGTGAATATGTTGGAACGCGGCGCGCGTAAATAGAAGCGGCTGGAGGTACCGGGGGCGAAGCCCGCCCCGGCCCGGAGGCCGAGTTAAAAAAAATAATAATCCCCGTTCAGTCTCAATGGCGGGGTGCGGGCCGGCCCGGCGGCGAGTGCGGCGGGCAGCAGGCCTCTTGGACAGGTTGAGAGATAAAAAAATAATAATTCCCGTGCAGTCTCAATGGCGGGGTGCGGGCCGGGGAATAGGCCTCTTGGCCGGGGTGAATAGTGTTGGAACACGGCCCGCGGAAATAGTAGCGGCTGGAGGTACCGGTGGCGATGCCCGCCCGGGCCCGGCGGCCAAGTTAAAAAAATAAATAATCCCCGTTCAGTCTCAATGGCAGGGTGCGGGCCGGCCCGGCGGCGATTGCGGCGGGCAGCAGGCCTCTTGGACAGGTTGAGAGATAAAAAAATAATAATTCCCGTTCAGTCTCAATGGCAGGGTGCGGGCCGGCCCGGCGGCAATTGCGGCGGGCAGCAGGCCTCTTGGACAGGTTGAGAGATAAAAAAATAATAATTCCCATGCAGTCTCAATGGCGGGGTGCGGGCCGGGGAATAGGCCTCTTGGCCGGGGTGAATATGTTGGAACGCGGCGCGCGTAAATAGAAGCGGCTGGAGGTACCGGGGGCGAAGCCCGCCCCGGCCCGGAGGCCGAGTTAAAAAAAATAATAATCCCCGTTCAGTCTCAATGGCGGGGTGCGGGCCGGCCCGGCGGCGAGTGCGGCGGGCAGCAGGCCTCTTGGACAGGTTGAGAGATAAAAAAATAATAATTCCCGTGCAGTCTCAATGGCGGGGTGCGGGCCGGGGAATAGGCCTCTTGGCCGGGGTGAATAGTGTTGGAACACGGCCCGCGGAAATAGTAGCGGCTGGAGGTACCGGGGGCGATGCCCGCCCCGGCCCGGCGGCCAAGTTAAAAAAATAAATAATCCCCGTTCAGTCTCAATGGCAGGGTGCGGGCCGGCCCGGCGGCGATTGCGGCGGGCAGCAGGCCTCTTGGACAGGTTGAGAGATAAAAAAATAATAATTCCCGTTCAGTCTCAATGGCAGGGTGCGGGCCGGCCCGGCGGCAATTGCGGCGGGCAGCAGGCCTCTTGGACAGGTTGAGAGATAAAAAAAATAATAATTCCCATGCAGTCTCAATGGCGGGGTGCGGGCCGGGGAATAGGCCTCTTGGCCGGGGTGAATATGTTGGAACGCGGCGCGCGTAAATAGAAGCGGCTGGAGGTACCGGGGGCGAAGCCCGCCCCGGCCCGGAGGCCGAGTTAAAAAAAATAATAATCCCCGTTCAGTCTCAATGGCGGGGTGCGGGCCGGCCCGGCGGCGATTGCGGCGGGCAGCAGGCCTCTTGGACAGGTTGAGAGATAAAAAAATAATAATTCCCGTGCAGTCTCAATGGCGGGGTGCGGGCCGGGGAATAGGCCTCTTGGCCGGGGTGAATAGTGTTTGAACACGGCCCGCGGAAATAGTAGCGGCTGGAGGTACCGGGGGCGATGCCCGCCCCGGCCCGGCGGCCAAGTTAAAAAAATAAATAATCCCGTTCAGTCTCAATGGCAGGGTGCGGGCCGGCCCGGCGGCGATTGCGGCGGGCAGCAGGCCTCTTGGACAGGTTGAGAGATAAAAAAATAATAATTCCCATGCAGTCTCAATGGCGGGGTGCGGGCCGGGGAATAGGCCTCTTGGCCGGGGTGAATATGTTGGAACGCGGCGCGCGTAAATAGAAGCGGCTGGAGGTACCGGGGGCGAAGCCCGCCCCGGCCCGGAGGCCGAGTTAAAAAAAATAATAATCCCCGTTCAGTCTCAATGGCGGGGTGCGGGCCGGCCCGGCGGCGAGTGCGGCGGGCAGCAGGCCTCTTGGACAGGTTGAGAGATAAAAAAATAATAATTCCCGTGCAGTCTCAATGGCGGGGTGCGGGCCGGGGAATAGGCCTCTTGGCCGGGGTGAATATGTTGGAACGCGGCGCGCGTAAATAGAAGCGGCTGGAGGTACCGGGGGCGAAGCCCGCCCCGGCCCGGAGGCCGAGTTAAAAAAAATAATAATCCCCGTTCAGTCTCAATGGCGGGGTGCGGGCCGGCCCGGCGGCGAGTGCGGCGGGCAGCAGGCCTCTTGGACAGGTTGAGAGATAAAAAAATAATAATTCCCGTGCAGTCTCAATGGCGGGGTGCGGGCCGGGGAATAGGCCTCTTGGCCGGGGTGAATAGTGTTGGAACACGGCCCGCGGAAATAGTAGCGGCTGGAGGTACCGGGGGCGATGCCCGCCCGGGCCCGGCGGCCAAGTTAAAAAAATAAATAATCCCCGTTCAGTCTCAATGGCAGGGTGCGGGCCGGCCCGGCGGCGATTGCGGCGGGCAGCAGGCCTCTTGGACAGGTTGAGAGATAAAAAAATAATAATTCCCGTTCAGTCTCAATGGCAGGGTGCGGGCCGGCCCGGCGGCAATTGCGGCGGGCAGCAGGCCTCTTGGACAGGTTGAGAGATAAAAAAAATAATAATTCCCATGCAGTCTCAATGGCGGGGTGCGGGCCTGGGAATAGGCCTCTTGGCCGGGGTGAATATGTTGGAACGCGGCGCGCGTAAATAGAAGCGGCTGGAGGTACCGGGGGCGAAGCCCGCCCCGGCCCGGAGGCCGAGTTAAAAAAAATAATAATCCCCGTTCAGTCTCAATGGCGGGGTGCGGGCCGGCCCGGCGGCGAGTGCGGCGGGCAGCAGGCCTCTTGGACAGGTTGAGAGATAAAAAAATAATAATTCCCGTGCAGTCTCAATGGCGGGGTGCGGGCCGGGGAATAGGCCTCTTGGCCGGGGTGAATATGTTGGAACGCGGCGCGAGTAAATAGAAGCGGCTGGAGGTACCGGGGGCGAAGCCCGCCCCGGCCCGGAGGCCGAGTTAAAAAAAATAATAATCCCCGTTCAGTCTCAATGGCGGGGTGCGGGCCGGCCCGGCGGCGATTGCGGCGGGCAGCAGGCCTCTTGGACAGGTTGAGAGATAAAAAAATAATAATTCCCGTGCAGTCTCAATGGCGGGGTGCGGGCCGGGGAGTAGGCCTCTTGGCCGGGGTGAATATGTTGGAACGCGGCGCGCGTAAATAGAAGCGGCTGGAGGTACCGGGGGCGAAGCCCGCCCCGGCCCGGAGGCCGAGTTAAAAAAAATAATAATCCCCGTTCAGTCTCAATGGCGGGGTGCGGGCCGGCCCGGCGGCGATTGCGGCGGGCAGCAGGCCTCTTGGACAGGTTGAGAGATAAAAAAATAATAATTCCCGTGCAGTCTCAATGGCGGGGTGCGGGCCGGGGAATAGGCCTCTTGGCCGGGGTGAATAGTGTTTGAACACGGCCCGCGGAAATAGTAGCGGCTGGAGGTACCGGGGGCGATGCCCGCCCCGGCCCGGCGGCCAAGTTAAAAAAATAAATAATCCCGTTCAGTCTCAATGGCAGGGTGCGGGCCGGCCCGGCGGCGATTGCGGCGGGCAGCAGGCCTCTTGGACAGGTTGAGAGATAAAAAAATAATAATTCCCATGCAGTCTCAATGGCGGGGTGCGGGCCGGGGAATAGGCCTCTTGGCCGGGGTGAATATGTTGGAACGCGGCGCGCGTAAATAGAAGCGGCTGGAGGTACCGGGGGCGAAGCCCGCCCCGGCCCGGAGGCCGAGTTAAAAAAAATAATAATCCCCGTTCAGTCTCAATGGCGGGGTGCGGGCCGGCCCGGCGGCGAGTGCGGCGGGCAGCAGGCCTCTTGGACAGGTTGAGAGATAAAAAAATAATAATTCCCGTGCAGTCTCAATGGCGGGGTGCGGGCCGGGGAATAGGCCTCTTGGCCGGGGTGAATATGTTGGAACGCGGCGCGCGTAAATAGAAGCGGCTGGAGGTACCGGGGGCGAAGCCCGCCCCGGCCCGGAGGCCGAGTTAAAAAAAATAATAATCCCCGTTCAGTCTCAATGGCGGGGTGCGGGCCGGCCCGGCGGCGATTGCGGCGGGCAGCAGGCCTCTTGGACAGGTTGACAGATAAAAAAATAATAATTCCTGTGCAGTCTCAATGGCGGGGTGCGGGCCGGGGAATAGGCCTCTTGGCCGGGGTGAATAGTGTTGGAACACGGCCCGCGGAAATAGTAGCGGCTGGAGGTACCGGGGGCGATGCCCGCCCCGGCCCGGCGGCCAAGTTAAAAAAATAAATAATCCCGTTCAGTCTCAATGGCAGGGTGCGGGCCGGCCCGGCGGCGATTGCGGCGGGCAGCAGGCCTCTTGGACAGGTTGAGAGATAAAAAAATAATAATTCCCGTTCAGTCTCAATGGCAGGGTGCGGGCCGGCCCGGCGGCAATTGCGGCGGGCAGCAGGCCTCTTGGACAGGTTGAGAGATAAAAAAATAATAATTCCCATGCAGTCTCAATGGCGGGGTGCGGGCCGGGGAATAGGCCTCTTGGCCGGGGTGAATATGTTGGAACGCGGCGCGCGTAAATAGAAGCGGCTGGAGGTACCGGGGGCGAAGCCCGCCCCGGCCCGGAGGCCGAGTTAAAAAAAATAATAATCCCCGTTCAGTCTCAATGGCGGGGTGCGGGCCGGCCCGGCGGCGAGTGCGGCGGGCAGCAGGCCTCTTGGACAGGTTGAGAGATAAAAAAATAATAATTCCCGTGCAGTCTCAATGGCGGGGTGCGGGCCGGGGAATAGGCCTCTTGGCCGGGGTGAATATGTTGGAACGCGGCGCGCGTAAATAGAAGCGGCTGGAGGTACCGGGGGCGAAGCCCGCCCCGGCCCGGAGGCCGAGTTAAAAAAAATAATAATCCCCGTTCAGTCTCAATGGCGGGGTGCGGGCCGGCCCGGCGGCGATTGCGGCGGGCAGCAGGCCTCTTGGACAGGTTGACAGATAAAAAAATAATAATTCCTGTGCAGTCTCAATGGCGGGGTGCGGGCCGGGGAATAGGCCTCTTGGCCGGGGTGAATAGTGTTGGAACACGGCCCGCGGAAATAGTAGCGGCTGGAGGTACCGGGGGCGATGCCCGCCCCGGCCCGGCGGCCAAGTTAAAAAAATAAATAATCCCGTTCAGTCTCAATGGCAGGGTGCGGGCCGGCCCGGCGGCGATTGCGGCGGGCAGCAGGCCTCTTGGACAGGTTGAGAGATAAAAAAATAATAATTCCCATGCAGTCTCAATGGCGGGGTGCGGGCCGGGGAATAGGCCTCTTGGCCGGGGTGAATATGTTGGAACGCGGCGCGCGTAAATAGAAGCGGCTGGAGGTACCGGGGGCGAAGCCCGCCCCGGCCCGGAGGCCGAGTTAAAAAAAATAATAATCCCCGTTCAGTCTCAATGGCGGGGTGCGGGCCGGCCCGGCGGCGAGTGCGGCGGGCAGCAGGCCTCTTGGACAGGTTGAGAGATAAAAAAATAATAATTCCCGTGCAGTCTCAATGGCGGGGTGCGGGCCGGGGAATAGGCCTCTTGGCCGGGGTGAATATGTTGGAACGCGGCGCGCGTAAATAGAAGCGGCTGGAGGTACCGGGGGCGAAGCCCGCCCCGGCCCGGAGGCCGAGTTAAAAAAAATAATAATCCCCGTTCAGTCTCAATGGCGGGGTGCGGGCCGGCCCGGCGGCGAGTGCGGCGGGCAGCAGGCCTCTTGGACAGGTTGAGAGATAAAAAAAATAATAATTCCCGTGCAGTCTCAATGGCGGGGTGCGGGCCGGGGAATAGGCCTCTTGGCCGGGGTGAATAGTGTTGGAACACGGCCCGCGGAAATAGTAGCGGCTGGAGGTACCGGGGGCGATGCCCGCCCCGGCCCAGCGGCCAAGTTAAAAAAATAAATAATCCCGTTCAGTCTCAATGGTAGGGTGCGGGCCGGCCCGGCGGCGATTGCGGCGGGCAGCAGGCCTCTTGGACAGGTTGAGAGATAAAAAAATAATAATTCCCATGCAGTCTCAATGGCGGGGTGCGGGCCGGGGAATAGGCCTCTTGGCCGGGGTGAATAGTGTTGGAACACGGCCCGCGGAAATAGTAGCGGCTGGAGGTACCGGGGGCGATGCCCGCCCCGGCCCGGCGGCCAAGTTAAAAAAATAAATAATCCCCGTTCAGTCTCAATGGCAGGGTGCGGGCCGGCCCGGCGGCGAGTGCGGCGGGCAGCAGGCCTCTTGGACAGGTTGAGAGATAAAAAAATAATAATTCCCATGCAGTCTCAATGGCGGGGTGCGGGCCGGGGAATAGGCCTCTTGGCCGGGGTGAATATGTTGGAACGCGGCGCGCGTAAATAGAAGCGGCTGGAGGTACCGGGGGCGAAGCCCGCCCCGGCCCGGAGGCCGAGTTAAAAAAAATAATAATCCCCGTTCAGTCTCAATGGCGGGGTGCGGGCCGGCCCGGCGGCGAGTGCGGCGGGCAGCAGGCCTCTTGGACAGGTTGAGAGATAAAAAAATAATAATTCCCGTGCAGTCTCAATGGCGGGGTGCGGGCCGGGGAATAGGCCTCTTGGCCGGGGTGAATATGTTGGAACGCGGCGCGCGTAAATAGAAGCGGCTGGAGGTACCGGGGGCGAAGCCCGCCCCGGCCCGGAGGCCGAGTTAAAAAAAATAATAATCCCCGTTCAGTCTCAATGGCGGGGTGCGGGCCGGCCCGGCGGCGATTGCGGCGGGCAGCAGGCCTCTTGGACAGGTTGACAGATAAAAAAATAATAATTCCTGTGCAGTCTCAATGGCGGGGTGCGGGCCGGGGAATAGGCCTCTTGGCCGGGGTGAATAGTGTTGGAACACGGCCCGCGGAAATAGTAGCGGCTGGAGGTACCGGGGGCGATGCCCGCCCCGGCCCGGCGGCCAAGTTAAAAAAATAAATAATCCCGTTCAGTCTCAATGGCAGGGTGCGGGCCGGCCCGGCGGCGATTGCGGCGGGCAGCAGGCCTCTTGGACAGGTTGAGAGATAAAAAAATAATAATTCCCATGCAGTCTCAATGGCGGGGTGCGGGCCGGGGAATAGGCCTCTTGGCCGGGGTGAATATGTTGGAACGCGGCGCGCGTAAATAGAAGCGGCTGGAGGTACCGGGGGCGAAGCCCGCCCCGGCCCGGAGGCCGAGTTAAAAAAAATAATAATCCCCGTTCAGTCTCAATGGCGGGGTGCGGGCCGGCCCGGCGGCGAGTGCGGCGGGCAGCAGGCCTCTTGGACAGGTTGAGAGATAAAAAAATAATAATTCCCGTGCAGTCTCAATGGCGGGGTGCGGGCCGGGGAATAGGCCTCTTGGCCGGGGTGAATATGTTGGAACGCGGCGCGCGTAAATAGAAGCGGCTGGAGGTACCGGGGGCGAAGCCCGCCCCGGCCCGGAGGCCGAGTTAAAAAAAATAATAATCCCCGTTCAGTCTCAATGGCGGGGTGCGGGCCGGCCCGGCGGCGAGTGCGGCGGGCAGCAGGCCTCTTGGACAGGTTGAGAGATAAAAAAAATAATAATTCCCGTGCAGTCTCAATGGCGGGGTGCGGGCCGGGGAATAGGCCTCTTGGCCGGGGTGAATAGTGTTGGAACACGGCCCGCGGAAATAGTAGCGGCTGGAGGTACCGGGGGCGATGCCCGCCCCGGCCCAGCGGCCAAGTTAAAAAAATAAATAATCCCGTTCAGTCTCAATGGTAGGGTGCGGGCCGGCCCGGCGGCGATTGCGGCGGGCAGCAGGCCTCTTGGACAGGTTGAGAGATAAAAAAATAATAATTCCCATGCAGTCTCAATGGCGGGGTGCGGGCCGGGGAATAGGCCTCTTGGCCGGGGTGAATAGTGTTGGAACACGGCCCGCGGAAATAGTAGCGGCTGGAGGTACCGGGGGCGATGCCCGCCCCGGCCCGGCGGCCAAGTTAAAAAAATAAATAATCCCCGTTCAGTCTCAATGGCAGGGTGCGGGCCGGCCCGGCGGCGAGTGCGGCGGGCAGCAGGCCTCTTGGACAGGTTGAGAGATAAAAAAATAATAATTCCCATGCAGTCTCAATGGCGGGGTGCGGGCCGGGGAATAGGCCTCTTGGCCGGGGTGAATATGTTGGAACGCGGCGCGCGTAAATAGAAGCGGCTGGAGGTACCGGGGGCGAAGCCCGCCCCGGCCCGGAGGCCGAGTTAAAAAAAATAATAATCCCCGTTCAGTCTCAATGGCGGGGTGCGGGCCGGCCCGGCGGCGAGTGCGGCGGGCAGCAGGCCTCTTGGACAGGTTGAGAGATAAAAAAATAATAATTCCCGTGCAGTCTCAATGGCGGGGTGCGGGCCGGGGAATAGGCCTCTTGGCCGGGGTGAATATGTTGGAACGCGGCGCGCGTAAATAGAAGCGGCTGGAGGTACCGGGGGCGAAGCCCGCCCCGGCCCGGAGGCCGAGTTAAAAAAAATAATAATCCCCGTTCAGTCTCAATGGCGGGGTGCGGGCCGGCCCGGCGGCGATTGCGGCGGGCAGCAGGCCTCTTGGACAGGTTGACAGATAAAAAAATAATAATTCCTGTGCAGTCTCAATGGCGGGGTGCGGGCCGGGGAATAGGCCTCTTGGCCGGGGTGAATAGTGTTGGAACACGGCCCGCGGAAATAGTAGCGGCTGGAGGTACCGGGGGCGATGCCCGCCCCGGCCCGGCGGCCAAGTTAAAAAAATAAATAATCCCGTTCAGTCTCAATGGCAGGGTGCGGGCCGGCCCGGCGGCGATTGCGGCGGGCAGCAGGCCTCTTGGACAGGTTGAGAGATAAAAAAATAATAATTCCCATGCAGTCTCAATGGCGGGGTGCGGGCCGGGGAATAGGCCTCTTGGCCGGGGTGAATATGTTGGAACGCGGCGCGCGTAAATAGAAGCGGCTGGAGGTACCGGGGGCGAAGCCCGCCCCGGCCCGGAGGCCGAGTTAAAAAAAATAATAATCCCCGTTCAGTCTCAATGGCGGGGTGCGGGCCGGCCCGGCGGCGAGTGCGGCGGGCAGCAGGCCTCTTGGACAGGTTGAGAGATAAAAAAATAATAATTCCCGTGCAGTCTCAATGGCGGGGTGCGGGCCGGGGAATAGGCCTCTTGGCCGGGGTGAATATGTTGGAACGCGGCGCGCGTAAATAGAAGCGGCTGGAGGTACCGGGGGCGAAGCCCGCCCCGGCCCGGAGGCCGAGTTAAAAAAAATAATAATCCCCGTTCAGTCTCAATGGCGGGGTGCGGGCCGGCCCGGCGGCGAGTGCGGCGGGCAGCAGGCCTCTTGGACAGGTTGAGAGATAAAAAAAATAATAATTCCCGTGCAGTCTCAATGGCGGGGTGCGGGCCGGGGAATAGGCCTCTTGGCCGGGGTGAATAGTGTTGGAACACGGCCCGCGGAAATAGTAGCGGCTGGAGGTACCGGGGGCGATGCCCGCCCCGGCCCAGCGGCCAAGTTAAAAAAATAAATAATCCCGTTCAGTCTCAATGGTAGGGTGCGGGCCGGCCCGGCGGCGATTGCGGCGGGCAGCAGGCCTCTTGGACAGGTTGAGAGATAAAAAAATAATAATTCCCATGCAGTCTCAATGGCGGGGTGCGGGCCGGGGAATAGGCCTCTTGGCCGGGGTGAATAGTGTTGGAACACGGCCCGCGGAAATAGTAGCGGCTGGAGGTACCGGGGGCGATGCCCGCCCCGGCCCGGCGGCCAAGTTAAAAAAATAAATAATCCCCGTTCAGTCTCAATGGCAGGGTGCGGGCCGGCCCGGCGGCGAGTGCGGCGGGCAGCAGGCCTCTTGGACAGGTTGAGAGATAAAAAAATAATAATTCCCATGCAGTCTCAATGGCGGGGTGCGGGCCGGGGAATAGGCCTCTTGGCCGGGGTGAATATGTTGGAACGCGGCGCGCGTAAATAGAAGCGGCTGGAGGTACCGGGGGCGAAGCCCGCCCCGGCCCGGAGGCCGAGTTAAAAAAAATAATAATCCCCGTTCAGTCTCAATGGCGGGGTGCGGGCCGGCCCGGCGGCGAGTGCGGCGGGCAGCAGGCCTCTTGGACAGGTTGAGAGATAAAAAAATAATAATTCCCGTGCAGTCTCAATGGCGGGGTGCGGGCCGGGGAATAGGCCTCTTGGCCGGGGTGAATATGTTGGAACGCGGCGCGCGTAAATAGAAGCGGCTGGAGGTACCGGGGGCGAAGCCCGCCCCGGCCCGGAGGCCGAGTTAAAAAAAATAATAATCCCCGTTCAGTCTCAATGGCGGGGTGCGGGCCGGCCCGGCGGCGATTGCGGCGGGCAGCAGGCCTCTTGGACAGGTTGACAGATAAAAAAATAATAATTCCTGTGCAGTCTCAATGGCGGGGTGCGGGCCGGGGAATAGGCCTCTTGGCCGGGGTGAATAGTGTTGGAACACGGCCCGCGGAAATAGTAGCGGCTGGAGGTACCGGGGGCGATGCCCGCCCCGGCCCGGCGGCCAAGTTAAAAAAATAAATAATCCCGTTCAGTCTCAATGGCAGGGTGCGGGCCGGCCCGGCGGCGATTGCGGCGGGCAGCAGGCCTCTTGGACAGGTTGAGAGATAAAAAAATAATAATTCCCGTTCAGTCTCAATGGCAGGGTGCGGGCCGGCCCGGCGGCAATTGCGGCGGGCAGCAGGCCTCTTGGACAGGTTGAGAGATAAAAAAATAATAATTCCCATGCAGTCTCAATGGCGGGGTGCGGGCCGGGGAATAGGCCTCTTGGCCGGGGTGAATATGTTGGAACGCGGCGCGCGTAAATAGAAGCGGCTGGAGGTACCGGGGGCGAAGCCCGCCCCGGCCCGGAGGCCGAGTTAAAAAAAATAATAATCCCCGTTCAGTCTCAATGGCGGGGTGCGGGCCGGCCCGGCGGCGAGTGCGGCGGGCAGCAGGCCTCTTGGACAGGTTGAGAGATAAAAAAATAATAATTCCCGTGCAGTCTCAATGGCGGGGTGCGGGCCGGGGAATAGGCCTCTTGGCCGGGGTGAATATGTTGGAACGCGGCGCGCGTAAATAGAAGCGGCTGGAGGTACCGGGGGCGAAGCCCGCCCCGGCCCGGAGGCCGAGTTAAAAAAAATAATAATCCCCGTTCAGTCTCAATGGCGGGGTGCGGGCCGGCCCGGCGGCGATTGCGGCGGGCAGCAGGCCTCTTGGACAGGTTGAGAGATAAAAAAATAATAATTCCCGTGCAGTCTCAATGGCGGGGTGCGGGCCGGGGAATAGGCCTCTTGGCCGGGGTGAATATGTTGGAACGCGGCGCGCGTAAATAGAAGCGGCTGGAGGTACCGGGGGCGAAGCCCGCCCCGGCCCGGAGGCCGAGTTAAAAAAAATAATAATCCCCGTTCAGTCTCAATGGCGGGGTGCGGGCCGGCCCGGCGGCGATTGCGGCGGGCAGCAGGCCTCTTGGACAGGTTGAGAGATAAAAAAATAATAATTCCCGTGCAGTCTCAATGGCGGGGTGCGGGCCGGGGAATAGGCCTCTTGGCCGGGGTGAATAGTGTTTGAACACGGCCCGCGGAAATAGTAGCGGCTGGAGGTACCGGGGGCGATGCCCGCCCCGGCCCGGCGGCCAAGTTAAAAAAATAAATAATCCCGTTCAGTCTCAATGGCAGGGTGCGGGCCGGCCCGGCGGCGATTGCGGCGGGCAGCAGGCCTCTTGGACAGGTTGAGAGATAAAAAAATAATAATTCCCATGCAGTCTCAATGGCGGGGTGCGGGCCGGGGAATAGGCCTCTTGGCCGGGGTGAATATGTTGGAACGCGGCGCGCGTAAATAGAAGCGGCTGGAGGTACCGGGGGCGAAGCCCGCCCCGGCCCGGAGGCCGAGTTAAAAAAAATAATAATCCCCGTTCAGTCTCAATGGCGGGGTGCGGGCCGGCCCGGCGGCGAGTGCGGCGGGCAGCAGGCCTCTTGGACAGGTTGAGAGATAAAAAAATAATAATTCCCGTGCAGTCTCAATGGCGGGGTGCGGGCCGGGGAATAGGCCTCTTGGCCGGGGTGAATATGTTGGAACGCGGCGCGCGTAAATAGAAGCGGCTGGAGGTACCGGGGGCGAAGCCCGCCCCGGCCCGGAGGCCGAGTTAAAAAAAATAATAATCCCCGTTCAGTCTCAATGTCGGGGTGCGGGCCGGCCCGGCGGCGAGTGCGGCGGGCAGCAGGCCTCTTGGACAGGTTGAGAGATAAAAAAATAATAATTCCCGTGCAGTCTCAATGGCGGGGTGCGGGCCGGGGAATAGGCCTCCTGGCCGGGGTGAATAGTGTTGGAACACGGCCCGCGGAAATAGTAGCGGCTGGAGGTACCGGGGGCGATGCCCGCCCGGGCCCGGCGGCCAAGTTAAAAAAATAAATAATCCCCGTTCAGTCTCAATGGCAGGGTGCGGGCCGGCCCGGCGGCGATTGCGGCGGGCAGCAGGCCTCTTGGACAGGTTGAGAGATAAAAAAATAATAATTCCCGTTCAGTCTCAATGGCAGGGTGCGGGCCGGCCCGGCGGCAATTGCGGCGGGCAGCAGGCCTCTTGGACAGGTTGAGAGATAAAAAAATAATAATTCCCATGCAGTCTCAATGGCGGGGTGCGGGCCGGGGAATAGGCCTCTTGGCCGGGGTGAATATGTTGGAACGCGGCGCGCGTAAATAGAAGCGGCTGGAGGTACCGGGGGCGAAGCCCGCCCCGGCCCGGAGGCCGAGTTAAAAAAAATAATAATCCCCGTTCAGTCTCAATGGCGGGGTGCGGGCCGGCCCGGCGGCGAGTGCGGCGGGCAGCAGGCCTCTTGGACAGGTTGAGAGATAAAAAAATAATAATTCCCGTGCAGTCTCAATGGCGGGGTGCGGGCCGGGGAATAGGCCTCTTGGCCGGGGTGAATAGTGTTGGAACACGGCCCGCGGAAATAGTAGCGGCTGGAGGTACCGGGGGCGATGCCCGCCCCGGCCCGGCGGCCAAGTTAAAAAAATAAATAATCCCCGTTCAGTCTCAATGGCAGGGTGCGGGCCGGCCCGGCGGCGATTGCGGCGGGCAGCAGGCCTCTTGGACAGGTTGAGAGATAAAAAAATAATAATTCCCGTTCAGTCTCAATGGCAGGGTGCGGGCCGGCCCGGCGGCAATTGCGGCGGGCAGCAGGCCTCTTGGACAGGTTGAGAGATAAAAAAAATAATAATTCCCATGCAGTCTCAATGGCGGGGTGCGGGCCGGGGAATAGGCCTCTTGGCCGGGGTGAATATGTTGGAACGCGGCGCGCGTAAATAGAAGCGGCTGGAGGTACCGGGGGCGAAGCCCGCCCCGGCCCGGAGGCCGAGTTAAAAAAAATAATAATCCCCGTTCAGTCTCAATGGCGGGGTGCGGGCCGGCCCGGCGGCGATTGCGGCGGGCAGCAGGCCTCTTGGACAGGTTGAGAGATAAAAAAATAATAATTCCCGTGCAGTCTCAATGGCGGGGTGCGGGCCGGGGAATAGGCCTCTTGGCCGGGGTGAATATGTTGGAACGCGGCGCGCGTAAATAGAAGCGGCTGGAGGTACCGGGGGCGAAGCCCGCCCCGGCCCGGAGGCCGAGTTAAAAAAAATAATAATCCCCGTTCAGTCTCAATGGCGGGGTGCGGGCCGGCCCGGCGGCGATTGCGGCGGGCAGCAGGCCTCTTGGACAGGTTGAGAGATAAAAAAATAATAATTCCCGTGCAGTCTCAATGGCGGGGTGCGGGCCGGGGAATAGGCCTCTTGGCCGGGGTGAATAGTGTTTGAACACGGCCCGCGGAAATAGTAGCGGCTGGAGGTACCGGGGGCGATGCCCGCCCCGGCCCGGCGGCCAAGTTAAAAAAATAAATAATCCCGTTCAGTCTCAATGGCAGGGTGCGGGCCGGCCCGGCGGCGATTGCGGCGGGCAGCAGGCCTCTTGGACAGGTTGAGAGATAAAAAAATAATAATTCCCATGCAGTCTCAATGGCGGGGTGCGGGCCGGGGAATAGGCCTCTTGGCCGGGGTGAATATGTTGGAACGCGGCGCGCGTAAATAGAAGCGGCTGGAGGTACCGGGGGCGAAGCCCGCCCCGGCCCGGAGGCCGAGTTAAAAAAAATAATAATCCCCGTTCAGTCTCAATGGCGGGGTGCGGGCCGGCCCGGCGGCGAGTGCGGCGGGCAGCAGGCCTCTTGGACAGGTTGAGAGATAAAAAAATAATAATTCCCGTGCAGTCTCAATGGCGGGGTGCGGGCCGGGGAATAGGCCTCTTGGCCGGGGTGAATATGTTGGAACGCGGCGCGCGTAAATAGAAGCGGCTGGAGGTACCGGGGGCGAAGCCCGCCCCGGCCCGGAGGCCGAGTTAAAAAAAATAATAATCCCCGTTCAGTCTCAATGGCGGGGTGCGGGCCGGCCCGGCGGCGAGTGCGGCGGGCAGCAGGCCTCTTGGACAGGTTGAGAGATAAAAAAATAATAATTCCCGTGCAGTCTCAATGGCGGGGTGCGGGCCGGGGAATAGGCCTCTTGGCCGGGGTGAATAGTGTTGGAACACGGCCCGCGGAAATAGTAGCGGCTGGAGGTACCGGGGGCGATGCCCGCCCGGGCCCGGCGGCCAAGTTAAAAAAATAAATAATCCCCGTTCAGTCTCAATGGCAGGGTGCGGGCCGGCCCGGCGGCGATTGCGGCGGGCAGCAGGCCTCTTGGACAGGTTGAGAGATAAAAAAATAATAATTCCCGTTCAGTCTCAATGGCAGGGTGCGGGCCGGCCCGGCGGCAATTGCGGCGGGCAGCAGGCCTCTTGGACAGGTTGAGAGATAAAAAAATAATAATTCCCATGCAGTCTCAATGGCGGGGTGCGGGCCGGGGAATAGGCCTCTTGGCCGGGGTGAATATGTTGGAACGCGGCGCGCGTAAATAGAAGCGGCTGGAGGTACCGGGGGCGAAGCCCGCCCCGGCCCGGAGGCCGAGTTAAAAAAAATAATAATCCCCGTTCAGTCTCAATGGCGGGGTGCGGGCCGGCCCGGCGGCGAGTGCGGCGGGCAGCAGGCCTCTTGGACAGGTTGAGAGATAAAAAAATAATAATTCCCGTGCAGTCTCAATGGCGGGGTGCGGGCCGGGAAATAGGCCTCTTGGCCGGGGTGAATAGTGTTGGAACACGGCCCGCGGAAATAGTAGCGGCTGGAGGTACCGGGGGCGATGCCCGCCCCGGCCCGGCGGCCAAGTTAAAAAAATAAATAATCCCCGTTCAGTCTCAATGGCAGGGTGCGGGCCGGCCCGGCGGCGATTGCGGCGGGCAGCAGGCCTCTTGGACAGGTTGAGAGATAAAAAAATAATAATTCCCGTTCAGTCTCAATGGCAGGGTGCGGGCCGGCCCGGCGGCAATTGCGGCGGGCAGCAGGCCTCTTGGACAGGTTGAGAGATAAAAAAAATAATAATTCCCATGCAGTCTCAATGGCGGGGTGCGGGCCGGGGAATAGGCCTCTTGGCCGGGGTGAATATGTTGGAACGCGGCGCGCGTAAATAGAAGCGGCTGGAGGTACCGGGGGCGAAGCCCGCCCCGGCCCGGAGGCCGAGTTAAAAAAAAAAATAATCCCCGTTCAGTCTCAATGGCGGGGTGCGGGCCGGCCCGGCGGCGATTGCGGCGGGCAGCAGGCCTCTTGGACAGGTTGAGAGATAAAAAAATAATAATTCCCGTGCAGTCTCAATGGCGGGGTGCGGGCCGGGGAATAGGCCTCTTGGCCGGGGTGAATATGTTGGAACGCGGCGCGCGTAAATAGAAGTGGCTGGAGGTACCGGGGGCGAAGCCCGCCCCGGCCCGGAGGCCGAGTTAAAAAAAATAATAATCCCCGTTCAGTCTCAATGGCGGGGTGCGGGCCGGCCCGGCGGCGATTGCGGCGGGCAGCAGGCCTCTTGGACAGGTTGAGAGATAAAAAAATAATAATTCCCGTGCAGTCTCAATGGCGGGGTGCGGGCCGGGGAATAGGCCTCTTGGCCGGGGTGAATAGTGTTTGAACACGGCCCGCGGAAATAGTAGCGGCTGGAGGTACCGGGGGCGATGCCCGCCCCGGCCCGGCGGCCAAGTTAAAAAAATAAATAATCCCGTTCAGTCTCAATGGCAGGGTGCGGGCCGGCCCGGCGGCGATTGCGGCGGGCAGCAGGCCTCTTGGACAGGTTGAGAGATAAAAAAATAATAATTCCCATGCAGTCTCAATGGCGGGGTGCGGGCCGGGGAATAGGCCTCTTGGCCGGGGTGAATATGTTGGAACGCGGCGCGCGTAAATAGAAGCGGCTGGAGGTACCGGGGGCGAAGCCCGCCCCGGCCCGGAGGCCGAGTTAAAAAAAATAATAATCCCCGTTCAGTCTCAATGGCGGGGTGCGGGCCGGCCCGGCGGCGAGTGCGGCGGGCAGCAGGCCTCTTGGACAGGTTGAGAGATAAAAAAATAATAATTCCCGTGCAGTCTCAATGGCGGGGTGCGGGCCGGGGAATAGGCCTCTTGGCCGGGGTGAATATGTTGGAACGCGGCGCGAGTAAATAGAAGCGGCTGGAGGTACCGGGGGCGAAGCCCGCCCCGGCCCGGAGGCCGAGTTAAAAAAAATAATAATCCCCGTTCAGTCTCAATGGCGGGGTGCGGGCCGGCCCGGCGGCGATTGCGGCGGGCAGCAGGCCTCTTGGACAGGTTGAGAGATAAAAAAATAATAATTCCCGTGCAGTCTCAATGGCGGGGTGCGGGCCGGGGAATAGGCCTCTTGGCCGGGGTGAATATGTTGGAACGCGGCGCGCGTAAATAGAAGCGGCTGGAGGTACCGGGGGCGAAGCCCGCCCCGGCCCGGAGGCCGAGTTAAAAAAAATAATAATCCCCGTTCAGTCTCAATGGCGGGGTGCGGGCCGGCCCGGCGGCGATTGCGGCGGGCAGCAGGCCTCTTGGACAGGTTGAGAGATAAAAAAATAATAATTCCCGTGCAGTCTCAATGGCGGGGTGCGGGCCGGGGAATAGGCCTCTTGGCCGGGGTGAATAGTGTTTGAACACGGCCCGCGGAAATAGTAGCGGCTGGAGGTACCGGGGGCGATGCCCGCCCCGGCCCGGCGGCCAAGTTAAAAAAATAAATAATCCCGTTCAGTCTCAATGGCAGGGTGCGGGCCGGCCCGGCGGCGATTGCGGCGGGCAGCAGGCCTCTTGGACAGGTTGAGAGATAAAAAAATAATAATTCCCATGCAGTCTCAATGGCGGGGTGCGGGCCGGGGAATAGGCCTCTTGGCCGGGGTGAATATGTTGGAACGCGGCGCGCGTAAATAGAAGCGGCTGGAGGTACCGGGGGCGAAGCCCGCCCCGGCCCGGAGGCCGAGTTAAAAAAAATAATAATCCCCGTTCAGTCTCAATGGCGGGGTGCGGGCCGGCCCGGCGGCGAGTGCGGCGGGCAGCAGGCCTCTTGGACAGGTTGAGAGATAAAAAAATAATAATTCCCGTGCAGTCTCAATGGCGGGGTGCGGGCCGGGGAATAGGCCTCTTGGCCGGGGTGAATATGTTGGAACGCGGCGCGCGTAAATAGAAGCGGCTGGAGGTACCGGGGGCGAAGCCCGCCCCGGCCCGGAGGCCGAGTTAAAAAAAATAATAATCCCCGTTCAGTCTCAATGGCGGGGTGCGGGCCGGCCCGGCGGCGAGTGCGGCGGGCAGCAGGCCTCTTGGACAGGTTGAGAGATAAAAAAATAATAATTCCCGTGCAGTCTCAATGGCGGGGTGCGGGCCGGGGAATAGGCCTCTTGGCCGGGGTGAATAGTGTTGGAACACGGCCCGCGGAAATAGTAGCGGCTGGAGGTACCGGGGGCGATGCCCGCCCGGGCCCGGCGGCCAAGTTAAAAAAATAAATAATCCCCGTTCAGTCTCAATGGCAGGGTGCGGGCCGGCCCGGCGGCGATTGCGGCGGGCAGCAGGCCTCTTGGACAGGTTGAGAGATAAAAAAATAATAATTCCCGTTCAGTCTCAATGGCAGGGTGCAGGCCGGCCCGGCGGCAATTGCGGCGGGCAGCAGGCCTCTTGGACAGGTTGAGAGATAAAAAAATAATAATTCCCATGCAGTCTCAATGGCGGGGTGCGGGCCGGGGAATAGGCCTCTTGGCCGGGGTGAATATGTTGGAACGCGGCGCGCGTAAATAGAAGCGGCTGGAGGTACCGGGGGCGAAGCCCGCCCCGGCCCGGAGGCCGAGTTAAAAAAAATAATAATCCCCGTTCAGTCTCAATGGCGGGGTGCGGGCCGGCCCGGCGGCGAGTGCGGCGGGCAGCAGGCCTCTTGGACAGGTTGAGAGATAAAAAAATAATAATTCCCGTGCAGTCTCAATGGCGGGGTGCGGGCCGGGGAATAGGCCTCTTGGCCGGGGTGAATAGTGTTGGAACACGGCCCGCGGAAATAGTAGCGGCTGGAGGTACCGGGGGCGATGCCCGCCCCGGCCCGGCGGCCAAGTTAAAAAAATAAATAATCCCCGTTCAGTCTCAATGGCAGGGTGCGGGCCGGCCCGGCGGCGATTGCGGCGGGCAGCAGGCCTCTTGGACAGGTTGAGAGATAAAAAAATAATAATTCCCGTTCAGTCTCAATGGCAGGGTGCGGGCCGGCCCGGCGGCAATTGCGGCGGGCAGCAGGCCTCTTGGACAGGTTGAGAGATAAAAAAAATAATAATTCCCATGCAGTCTCAATGGCGGGGTGCGGGCCGGGGAATAGGCCTCTTGGCCGGGGTGAATATGTTGGAACGCGGCGCGCGTAAATAGAAGCGGCTGGAGGTACCGGGGGCGAAGCCCGCCCCGGCCCGGAGGCCGAGTTAAAAAAAAAAATAATCCCCGTTCAGTCTCAATGGCGGGGTGCGGGCCGGCCCGGCGGCGATTGCGGCGGGCAGCAGGCCTCTTGGACAGGTTGAGAGATAAAAAAATAATAATTCCCGTGCAGTCTCAATGGCGGGGTGCGGGCCGGGGAATAGGCCTCTTGGCCGGGGTGAATATGTTGGAACGCGGCGCGCGTAAATAGAAGCGGCTGGAGGTACCGGGGGCGAAGCCCGCCCCGGCCCGGAGGCCGAGTTAAAAAAAATAATAATCCCCGTTCAGTCTCAATGGCGGGGTGCGGGCCGGCCCGGCGGCGAGTGCGGCGGGCAGCAGGCCTCTTGGACAGGTTGAGAGATAAAAAAATAATAATTCCCGTGCAGTCTCAATGGCGGGGTGCGGGCCGGGGAATAGGCCTCTTGGCCGGGGTGAATATGTTGGAACGCGGCGCGCGTAAATAGAAGCGGCTGGAGGTACCGGGGGCGAAGCCCGCCCCGGCCCGGAGGCCGAGTTAAAAAAAATAATAATCCCCGTTCAGTCTCAATGGCGGGGTGCGGGCCGGCCCGGCGGCGATTGCGGCGGGCAGCAGGCCTCTTGGACAGGTTGAGAGATAAAAAAATAATAATTCCCGTGCAGTCTCAATGGCGGGGTGCGGGCCGGGGAATAGGCCTCTTGGCCGGGGTGAATATGTTGGAACGCGGCGCGCGTAAATAGAAGCGGCTGGAGGTACCGGGGGCGAAGCCCGCCCCGGCCCGGAGGCCGAGTTAAAAAAAATAATAATCCCCGTTCAGTCTCAATGGCGGGGTGCGGGCCGGCCCGGCGGCGATTGCGGCGGGCAGCAGGCCTCTTGGACAGGTTGAGAGATAAAAAAATAATAATTCCCGTGCAGTCTCAATGGCGGGGTGCGGGCCGGGGAATAGGCCTCTTGGCCGGGGTGAATAGTGTTTGAACACGGCCCGCGGAAATAGTAGCGGCTGGAGGTACCGGGGGCGATGCCCGCCCCGGCCCGGCGGCCAAGTTAAAAAAATAAATAATCCCGTTCAGTCTCAATGGCAGGGTGCGGGCCGGCCCGGCGGCGATTGCGGCGGGCAGCAGGCCTCTTGGACAGGTTGAGAGATAAAAAAATAATAATTCCCATGCAGTCTCAATGGCGGGGTGCGGGCCGGGGAATAGGCCTCTTGGCCGGGGTGAATATGTTGGAACGCGGCGCGCGTAAATAGAAGCGGCTGGAGGTACCGGGGGCGAAGCCCGGCCCGGCCCGGAGGCCGAGTTAAAAAAAATAATAATCCCCGTTCAGTCTCAATGGCGGGGTGCGGGCCGGCCCGGCGGCGAGTGCGGCGGGCAGCAGGCCTCTTGGACAGGTTGAGAGATAAAAAAATAATAATTCCCGTGCAGTCTCAATGGCGGGGTGCGGGCCGGGGAATAGGCCTCTTGGCCGGGGTGAATATGTTGGAACGCGGCGCGCGTAAATAGAAGCGGCTGGAGGTACCGGGGGCGAAGCCCGCCCCGGCCCGGAGGCCGAGTTAAAAAAAATAATAATCCCCGTTCAGTCTCAATGGCGGGGTGCGGGCCGGCCCGGCGGCGAGTGCGGCGGGCAGCAGGCCTCTTGGACAGGTTGAGAGATAAAAAAATAATAATTCCCGTGCAGTCTCAATGGCGGGGTGCGGGCCGGGGAATAGGCCTCTTGGCCGGGGTGAATAGTGTTGGAACACGGCCCGCGGAAATAGTAGCGGCTGGAGGTACCGGGGGCGATGCCCGCCCGGGCCCGGCGGCCAAGTTAAAAAAATAAATAATCCCCGTTCAGTCTCAATGGCAGGGTGCGGGCCGGCCCGGCGGCGATTGCGGCGGGCAGCAGGCCTCTTGGACAGGTTGAGAGATAAAAAAATAATAATTCCCGTTCAGTCTCAATGGCAGGGTGCGGGCCGGCCCGGCGGCAATTGCGGCGGGCAGCAGGCCTCTTGGACAGGTTGAGAGATAAAAAAATAATAATTCCCATGCAGTCTCAATGGCGGGGTGCGGGCCGGGGAATAGGCCTCTTGGCCGGGGTGAATATGTTGGAACGCGGCGCGCGTAAATAGAAGCGGCTGGAGGTACAGGGGGCGAAGCCCGCCCCGGCCCGGAGGCCGAGTTAAAAAAAATAATAATCCCCGTTCAGTCTCAATGGCGGGGTGCGGGTCGGCCCGGCGGCGAGTGCGGCGGGCAGCAGGCCTCTTGGACAGGTTGAGAGATAAAAAAATAATAATTCCCATGCAGTCTCAATGGCGGGGTGCGGGCCGGGGAATAGGCCTCTTGGCCGGGGTGAATAGTGTTGGAACACGGCCCGCGGAAATAGTAGCGGCTGGAGGTACCGGGGGCGATGCCCGCCCCGGCCCGGCGGCCAAGTTAAAAAAATAAATAATCCCCGTTCAGTCTCAATGGCAGGGTGCGGGCCGGCCCGGCGGCGAGTGCGGCGGGCAGCAGGCCTCTTGGACAGGTTGAGAGACAAAAAAATAATAATTCCCGTTCAGTCTCAATGGCAGGGTGCGGGCCGGCCCGGCGGCGATTGCGGCGGGCAGCAGGCCTCTTGGACAGGTTGAGAGATAAAAAAATAATAATTCCCATGCAGTCTCAATGGCGGGGTGCGGGCCGGGGAATAGGCCTCTTGGCCGGGGTGAATATGTTGGAACGCGGCGCGCGTAAATAGAAGCGGCTGGAGGTACCGGGGGCGAAGCCCGCCCCGGCCCGGAGGCCGAGTTAAAAAAAATAATAATCCCCGTTCAGTCTCAATGGCGGGGTGCGGGCCGGCCCGGCGGCGAGTGCGGCGGGCAGCAGGCCTCTTGGACAGGTTGAGAGATAAAAAAATAATAATTCCCGTGCAGTCTCAATGGCGGGGTGCGGGCCGGTGAATAGGCCTCTTGGCCGGGGTGAATATGTTGGAACGCGGCGCGCGTAAATAGAAGCGGCTGGAGGTACCGGGGGCGAAGCCCGCCCCGGCCCGGCGGCCAAGTTAAAAAAATAAATAATCCCCGTTCGGTCTCAATGGCAGGGTGCGGGCCGGCCCGGCGGCGAGTGCGGCGGGCAGCAGGCCTCTTGGACAGGTTGAGAGATAAAAAAATAATAATTCCCGTTCAGTCTCAATGGCAGGGTGCGGGCCGGCCCGGCGGCGATTGCGGCGGGCAGCAGGCCTCTTGGACAGGTTGAGAGATAAAAAAATAATAATTCCCTTGCAGTCTCAATGGCGGGGTGCGGGCCGGGGAATAGGCCTCTTGGCCGGGGTGAATATGTTGGAACGCGGCGCGCGTAAATAGAAGCGGCTGGAGGTACCGGGGGCGAAGCCCGCCCCGGCCCGGAGGCCGAGTTAAAAAAAATAATAATCCCCGTTCAGTCTCAATGGCGGGGTGCGTGCCGGCCCGGCGGCGAGTGCGGCGGGCAGCAGGCCTCTTGGACAGGTTGAGAGATAAAAAAATAATAATTCCCGTGCAGTCTCAATGGCGGGGTGCGGGCCGGGGAATAGGCCTCTTGGCCGGGGTGAATATGTTGGAACGCGGCGCGCGTAAATAGAAGCGGCTGGAGGTACCGGGGGCGAAGCCCGCCCCGGCCCGGAGGCCGAGTTAAAAAAAATAATAATCCCCGTTCAGTCTCAATGGCGGGGTGCGGGCCGGCCCGGCGGCGAGTGCGGCGGGCAGCAGGCCTCTTGGACAGGTTGAGAGATAAAAAAATAATAATTCCCGTGCAGTCTCAATGGCGGGGTGCGGGCCGGGGAGAATAGTGTTGGAACACGGCCCGCGGAAATAGTAGCGGCTGGAGGTACCGGGGGCGATGCCCGCCCCGGCCCGGCGGCCAAGTTAAAAAAATAAATAATCCCCGTTCAGTCTCAATGGCAGGGTGCGGGCCGGCCCGGCGGCGATTGCGGCGGGCAGCAGGCCTCTTGGACAGGTTGAGAGATAAAAAAATAATAATTCCCATGCCGTCTCAATGGCGGGGTGCGGGCCGGGGAATAGGCCTCTTGGCCGGGGTGAATAGTGTTGGAACACGGCCCGCGGAAATAGTAGCGGCTGGAGGTACCGGGGGCGATGCCCGCCCCGGCCCGGCGGCCAAGTTAAAAAAATAAATAATCCCCGTTCAGTCTCAATGGCAGGGTGCGGGCCGGCCCGGCGGCGATTGCGGCGGGCAGCAGGCCTCTTGGACAGGTTGAGAGATAAAAAAATAATAATTCCCATGCAGTCTCAATGGCGGGGTGCGGGCCGGGGAATAGGCCTCTTGGCCGGGGTGAATATGTTGGAACGCGGCGCGCGTAAATAGAAGCGGCTGGAGGTACCGGGGGCGAAGCCCGCCCCGGCCCGGAGGCCGAGTTAAAAAAAATAATAATCCCCGTTCAGTCTCAATGGCGGGGTGCGGGCCGGCCCGGCGGCGAGTGCGGCGGGCAGCAGGCCTCTTGGACAGGTTGAGAGATAAAAAAATAATAATTCCCGTGCAGTCTCAATGGCGGGGTGCGGGCCGGGGAATAGGCCTCTTGGCCGGGGTGAATAGTGTTGGAACACGGCCCGCGGAAATAGTAGCGGCTGGAGGTACCGGGGGCGATGCCCGCCCCGGCCCGGCGGCCAAGTTAAAAAAATAAATAATCCCCGTTCAGTCTCAATGGCAGGGTGCGGGCCGGCCCGGCGGCGAGTGCGGCGGGCAGCAGGCCTCTTGGACAGGTTGAGAGATAAAAAAATAATAATTCCCGTTCAGTCTCAATGGCAGGGTGCGGGCCGGCCCGGCGGCGATTGCGGCGGGCAGCAGGCCTCTTGGACAGGTTGAGAGATAAAAAAATAATAATTCCCATGCAGTCTCAATGGCGGGGTGCGGGCCGGGGAATAGGCCTCTTGGCCGGGGTGAATATGTTGGAACGGGCGCGCGTAAATAGAAGCGGCTGGAGGTACCGGGGGCGAAGCCCGCCCCGGCCCGGAGGCCGAGTTAAAAAAAATAATAATCCCCGTTCAGTCTCAATGGCGGGGTGCGGGCCGGCCCGGCGGCGAGTGCGGCGGGCAGCAGGCCTCTTGGACAGGTTGAGAGATAAAAAAATAATAATTCCCGTGCAGTCTCAATGGCGGGGTGCGGGCCGGGGAATAGGCCTCTTGGCCGGGGTGAATATGTTGGAACGCGGCGCGCGTAAATAGAAGCGGCTGGAGGTACCGGGGGCGAAGCCCGCCCCGGCCCGGCGTCCAAGTTAAAAAAATAAATAATCCCCGTTCAGTCTCAATGGCAGGGTGCGGGCCGGCCCGGCGGCGAGTGCGGCGGGCAGCAGGCCTCTTGGACAGGTTGAGAGATAAAAAAATTATAATTCCCGTTCAGTCTCAATGGCAGGGTGCGGGCCGGCCCGGCGGCGATTGCGGCGGGCAGCAGGCCTCTTGGACAGGTTGAGAGATAAAAAAATAATAATTCCCATGCAGTCTCAATGGCGGGGTGCGGGCCGGGGAATAGGCCTCTTGGCCGGGGTGAATATGTTGGAACGCGGCGCGCGTAAATAGAAGCGGCTGGAGGTACCGGGGGCGAAGCCCGCCCCGGCCCGGAGGCCGAGTTAAAAAAAATAATAATCCACGTTCAGTCTCAATGGCGGGGTGCGGGCCGGCCCGGCGGCGAGTGCGGCGGGCAGCAGGCCTCTTGGACAGGTTGAGAGATAAAAAAATAATAATTCCCGTGCAGTCTCAATGGCGGGGTGCGGGCCGGGGAATAGGCCTCTTGGCTGGGGTGAATATGTTGGAACGCAGCGCGCGTAAATAGAAGCGGCTGGAGGTACCGGGGGCGAAGCCCGCCCCGGCCCGGAGGCCGAGTTAAAAAAAATAATAATCCCCGTTCAGTCTCAATGGCGGGGTGCGGGCCGGCCCGGCGGCGATTGCGGCGGGCAGCAGGCCTCTTGGACAGGTTGAGAGATAAAAAAATAATAATTCCCATGCAGTCTCAATGGCGGGGTGCGGGCCGGGGAATAGGCCTCTTGGCCGGGGTGAATATGTTGGAACGCGGCGCGCGTAAATAGAAGCGGCTGGAGGTACCGGGGGCGAAGCCCGCCCCGGCCCGGAGGCCGAGTTAAAAAAAAAATAATCCCCGTTCAGTCTCAATGGCGGGGTGCGGGCCGGCCCGGCGGCGAGTGCGGCGGGCAGCAGGCCTCTTGGACAGGTTGAGAGATAAAAAAATAATAATTCCCGTGCAGTCTCAATGGCGGGGTGCGGGCCGGGGAATAGGCCCCTTGGCCGGGGTGAATAGTGTTGGAACACGGCCCGCGGAAATAGTAGCGGCTGGAGGTACCGGGGGCGATGCCCGCCCCGGCCCGGCGGCCAAGTTAAAAAAATAAATAATCCCCGTTCAGTCTCAATGGCAGGGTGCGGGCCGGCCCGGCGGCGATTGCGGCGGGCAGCAGGCCTCTTGGACAGGTTGAGAGATAAAAAAATAATAATTCCCGTGCAGTCTCAATGGCGGGGTGCGGGCCGGGGAATAGGCCTCTTGGCCGGGGTGAATAGTGTTGGAACACGGCCCGCGGAAATAGTAGCGGCTGGAGGTACCGGGGGCGATGCCCGCCCCAGCCCGGCGGCCAAGTAAAAAAAATAAATAATCCCCGTTCAGTCTCAATGGCAGGGTGCGGGCCGGCCCGGCGGCGAGTGCGGCGGGCAGCAGGCCTCTTGGACAGGTTGAGAGATAAAAAAATAATAATTCCCATGCAGTCTCAATGGCGGGGTGCGGGCCGGGGAATAGGCCTCTTGGCCGGGGTGAATAGTGTTGGAACACGGCCCGCGGAAATAGTAGCGGCTGGAGGTACCGGGGGCGATGCCCGCCCCGGCCCGGCGGCCAAGTAAAAAAAATAAATAATCCCCGTTCAGTCTCAATGGCAGGGTGCGGGCCGGCCCGGCGGCGAGTGCGGCGGGCAGCAGGCCTCTTGGACAGGTTGAGAGATAAAAAAATAATAATTCCCGTGCAGTCTCAATGGCGGGGTGCGGGCCGGGGAATAGGCCTCTTGGCCGGGGTGAATATGTTGGAACGCGGCGCGCGTAAATAGAAGCGGCTGGAGGTACCGGGGGCGAAGCCCGCCCCGGCCCGGAGGCCGAGTTAAAAAAAATAATAATCCCCGTTCAGTCTCAATGGCGGGGTGCGGGCCGGCCCGGCGGCGAGTGCGGCGGGCAGCAGGCCTCTTGGACAGGTTGAGAGATAAAAAAATAATAATTCCCGTGCAGTCTCAATGGCGGGGTGCGGGCCGGGGAATAGGCCTCTTGGCCGGGGTGAATAGTGTTGGAACACGGCCCGCGGAAATAGTAGCGGCTGGAGGTACCGGGGGCGATGCCCGCCCCGGCCCGGCGGCCAAGTTAAAAAAATAAATAATCCCCGTTCAGTCTCAATGGCAGGGTGCGGGCCGGCCCGGCGGCGATTGCGGCGGGCAGCAGGCCTCTTGGACAGGTTGAGAGATAAAAAAATAATAATTCCCATGCAGTCTCAATGGCGGGGTGCGGGCCGGGGAATAGGCCTCTTGGCCGGGGTGAATAGTGTTGGAACACGGCCCGCGGAAATAGTAGCGGCTGGAGGTACCGGGGGCGATGCCCGCCCCGGCCCGGCGGCCAAGTTAAAAAAATAAATAATCCCCGTTCAGTCTCAATGGCAGGGTGCGGGCCGGCCAGGCGGCGAGTGCGGCGGGCAGCAGGCCTCTTGGACAGGTTGAGAGATAAAAAAATAATAATTCCCGTTCAGTCTCAATGGCAGGGTGCGGGCCGGCCCGGCGGCGATTGCGGCGGGCAGCAGGCCTCTTGGACAGGTTGAGAGATAAAAAAATAATAATTCCCATGCAGTCTCAATGGCGGGGTGCGGGCCGGGGAATAGGCCTCTTGGCCGGGGTGAATATGTTGGAACGCGGCGCGCGTAAATAGAAGCGGCTGGAGGTACCGGGGGCGAAGCCCGCCCCGGCCCGGAGGCCGAGTTAAAAAAAATAATAATCCCCGTTCAGTCTCAATGGCGGGGTGCGTGCCGGCCCGGCGGCGAGTGCGGCGGGCAGCAGGCCTCTTGGACAGGTTGAGAGATAAAAAAATAATAATTCCCGTGCAGTCTCAATGGCGGGGTGCGGGCCGGGGAATAGGCCTCTTGGCCGGGGTGAATATGTTGGAACGCGGCGCGCGTAAATAGAAGCGGCTGGAGGTACCGGGGGCGAAGCCCGCCCCGGCCGTAGGCCGAGTTAAAAAAAAAAATAATCCCCGTTCAGTCTCAATGGCGGGGTGCGGGCCGGCCCGGCGGCGAGTGCGGCGGGCAGCAGGCCTCTTGGACAGGTTGAGAGATAAAAAAATAATAATTCCCGTGCAGTCTCAATGGCGGGGTGCGGGCCGGGGAATAGGCCTCTTGGCCGGGGTGAATAGTGTTGGAACACGGCCCGCGGAAATAGTAGCGGCTGGAGGTACCGGGGGCGATGCCCGCCCCGGCCCGGCGGCCAAGTTAAAAAAATAAATAATCCCCGTTCAGTCTCAATGGCAGGGTGCGGGCCGGCCCGGCGGCGATTGCGGCGGGCAGCAGGCCTCTTGGACAGGTTGAGAGATAAAAAAATAATAATTCCCATGCAGTCTCAATGGCGGGGTGCGGGCCGGGGAATAGGCCTCTTGGCCGGGGTGAATAGTGTTGGAACACGGCCCGCGGAAATAGTAGCGGCTGGAGGTACCGGGGGCGATGCCCGCCCCGGCCCGGCGGCCAAGTTAAAAGAATAAATAGTCCCCGTTCAGTCTCAATGGCAGGGTGCGGGCCGGCCCGGCGGCGAGTGCGGCGGGCAGCAGGCCTCTTGGACAGGTTGAGAGATAAAAAAATAATAATTCCCATGCAGTCTCAATGGCGGGGTGCGGGCCGGGGAATAGGCCTCTTGGCCGGGGTGAATATGTGGGAACGCGGCGCGCGTAAATAGAAGCGGCTGGAGGTACCGGGGGCGAAGCCCGCCCCGGCCCGGAGGCCGAGTTAAAAAAAATAATAATCCCCGTTCATTCTCAATGGCGGGGTGCGGGCCGGCCCGGCGGCGAGTGCGGCGGGCAGCAGGCCTCTTGGACAGGTTGAGAGATAAAAAAATAATAATTCCCGTGCAGTCTCAATGGCGGGGTGCGGGCCGGGGAATAGGCCTCTTGGCCGGGGTGAATAGTGTTGGAACACGGCCCGCGGAAATAGTAGCGGCTGGAGGTACCGGGGGCGATGCCCGCCCCGGCCCGGCGGCCAAGTTAAAAAAATAAATAATCCCCGTTCAGTCTCAATGGCAGGGTGCGGGCCGGCCCGGCGGCGAGTGCGGCGGGCAGCAGGCCTCTTGGACAGGTTGAGAGATAAAAAAATAATAATTCCCGTTCAGTCTCAATGGCAGGGTGCGGGCCGGCCCGGCGGCGATTGCGGCGGGCAGCAGGCCTCTTGGACAGGTTGAGAGATAAAAAAATAATAATTCCCGTGCAGTCTCAATGGCGGGGTGCGGGCCGGGGAATAGGCCTCTTGGCCGGGGTGAATATGTTGGAACGCGGCGCGCGTAAATAGAAGCGGCTGGAGGTACCGGGGGCGAAGCCCGCCCCGGCCCGGAGGCCGAGTTAAAAAAAATAATAATCCCCGTTCAGTCTCAATGGCGGGGTGCGGGCCGGCCCGGCGGCGAGTGCGGCGGGCAGCAGGCCTCTTGGACAGGTTGAGAGATAAAAAAATAATAATTCCCGTGCAGTCTCAATGGCGGGGTGCGGGCCGGGGAATAGGCCTCTTGGCTGGGGTGAATATGTTGGAACGCAGCGCGCGTAAATAGAAGCGGCTGGAGGTACCGGGGGCGAAGCCCGCCCCGGCCCGGAGGCCGAGTTAAAAAAAATAATAATCCCCGTTCAGTCTCAATGGCGGGGTGCGGGCCGGCCCGGCGGCGATTGCGGCGGGCAGCAGGCCTCTTGGACAGGTTGAGAGATAAAAAAATAATAATTCCCATGCAGTCTCAATGGCGGGGTGCGGGCCGGGGAATAGGCCTCTTGGCCGGGGTGAATATGTTGGAACGCGGCGCGCGTAAATAGAAGCGGCTGGAGGTACCGGGGGCGAAGCCCGCCCCGGCCCGGAGGCCGAGTTAAAAAAAATAATAATCCCCGTTCAGTCTCAATGGCGGGGTGCGGGCCGGCCCGGCGGCGAGTGCGGCGGGCAGCAGGCCTCTTGGACAGGTTGAGAGATAAAAAAATAATAATTCCCGTGCAGTCTCAATGGCGGGGTGCGGGCCGGGGAATAGGCCTCTTGGCCGGGGTGAATATGTTGGAACGCGGCGCGCGTAAATAGAAGCGGCTGGAGGTACCGGGGGCGAAGCCCGCCCCGGCCCGGAGGCCGAGTTAAAAAAAATAATAATCCCCGTTCAGTCTCAATGGCGGGGTGCGGGCCGGCCCGGCGGCGAGTGCGGCGGGCAGCAGGCCTCTTGGACAGGTTGAGAGATAAAAAAATAATAATTCCCATGCAGTCTCAATGGCGGGGTGCGGGCCGGGGAATAGGCCTCTTGGCCGGGGTGAATAGTGTTGGAACACGGCCCGCGGAAATAGTAGCGGCTGGAGGTACCGGGGGCGATGCCCGCACAGGCCCGGCGGCCAAGTTAAAAAAATAAATAATCCCCGTTCAGTCTCAATGGCAGGGTGCGGGCCGGCCCGGCGGCGAGTGCGGCGGGCAGCAGGCCTCTTGGACAGGTTGAGAGATAAAAAAATAATAATTCCCGTTCAGTCTCAATGGCAGGGTGCGGGCCGGCCCGGCGGCGATTGCGGCGGGCAGCAGGCCTCTTGGACAGGTTGAGAGATAAAAAAATAATAATTCCCATGCAGTCTCAATGGCGGGGTGCGGGCCGGGGAATAGGCCTCTTGGCCGGGGTGAATATGTTGGAACGCGGCGCGCGTAAATAGAAGCGGCTGGAGGTACCGGGGGCGAAGCCCGCCCCGGCCCGGCGGCCAAGTAAAAAAAATAAATAATCCCCGTTCAGTCTCAATGGCAGGGTGCGGGCCGGCCCGGCGGCGATTGCGGCGGGCAGCAGGCCTCTTGGACAGGTTGAGAGATAAAAAAATAATAATTCCCATGCAGTCTCAATGGCGGGGTGCGGGCCGGGGAATAGGCCTCTTGGCCGGGGTGAATAGTGTTGGAATACGGCCCGCGGAAATAGTAGCGGCTGGATGTACCGGGGGCGATGCCCGCCCCGGCCTGGCGGCCAAGTTAAAAAAATAAATAATCCCCGTTCAGTCTCAATGGCAGGGTGCGGGCCGGCCCGGCGGCGAGTGCGGCGGGCAGCAGGCCTCTTGGACAGGTTGAGAGATAAAAAAATAATAATTCCCGTGCAGTCTCAATGGCGGGGTGCGGGCCGGGGAATAGGCCTCTTGGCCGGGGTGAATATGTTGGAACGCGGCGCGCGTAAATAGAAGCGGCTGGAGGTACCGGGGACGAAGCCCGCCCCGGCCCGGAGGCCGAGTTAAAAAAAATAATAATCCCCGTTCAGTCTCAATGGCGGGGTGCGGGCCGGCCCGGCGGCGAGTGCGGCGGGCAGCAGGCCTCTTGGACAGGTTGAGAGATAAAAAAATAATAATTCCCGTGCAGTCTCAATGGCGGGGTGCGGGCCGGGGAATAGGCCTCTTGGCCGGGGTGAATAGTGTTGGAACACGGCCCGCGGAAATAGTAGCGGCTGGAGGTACCGGGGGCGATGCCCGCCCCGGCCCGGCGGCCAAGTTAAAAAAATAAATAATCCCCGTTCAGTCTCAATGGCAGGGTGCGGGCCGGCCCGGCGGCGATTGCGGCGGGCAGCAGGCCTCTTGGACAGGTTGAGAGATAAAAAAATAATAATTCCCATGCAGTCTCAATGGCGGGGTGCGGGCCGGGGAATAGGCCTCTTGGCCGGGGTGAATAGTGTTGGAACACGGCCCGCGGAAATAGTAGCGGCTGGAGGTACCGGGGGCGATGCCCGCCCCGGCCCGGCGGCCAAGTTAAAAAAATAAATAATCCCCGTTCAGTCTCAATGGCAGGGTGCGGGCCGGCCAGGCGGCGAGTGCGGCGGGCAGCAGGCCTCTTGGACAGGTTGAGAGATAAAAAAATAATAATTCCCGTTCAGTCTCAATGGCAGGGTGCGGGCCGGCCCGGCGGCGATTGCGGCGGGCAGCAGGCCTCTTGGACAGGTTGAGAGATAAAAAAATAATAATTCCCATGCAGTCTCAATGGCGGGGTGCGGGCCGGGGAATAGGCCTCTTGGCCGGGGTGAATATGTTGGAACGCGGCGCGCGTAAATAGAAGCGGCTGGAGGTACCGGGGGCGAAGCCCGCCCCGGCCCGGAGGCCGAGTTAAAAAAAATAATAATCCCCGTTCAGTCTCAATGGCGGGGTGCGTGCCGGCCCGGCGGCGAGTGCGGCGGGCAGCAGGCCTCTTGGACAGGTTGAGAGATAAAAAAATAATAATTCCCGTGCAGTCTCAATGGCGGGGTGCGGGCCGGGGAATAGGCCTCTTGGCCGGGGTGAATATGTTGGAACGCGGCGCGCGTAAATAGAAGCGGCTGGAGGTACCGGGGGCGAAGCCCGCCCCGGCCGGAGGCCGAGTTAAAAAAAAAAATAATCCCCGTTCAGTCTCAATGGCGGGGTGCGGGCCGGCCCGGCGGCGAGTGCGGCGGGCAGCAGGCCTCTTGGACAGGTTGAGAGATAAAAAAATAATAATTCCCGTGCAGTCTCAATGGCGGGGTGCGGGCCGGGGAATAGGCCTCTTGGCCGGGGTGAATAGTGTTGGAACACGGCCCGCGGAAATAGTAGCGGCTGGAGGTACCGGGGGCGATGCCCGCCCCGGCCCGGCGGCCAAGTTAAAAAAATAAATAATCCCCGTTCAGTCTCAATGGCAGGGTGCGGGCCGGCCCGGCGGCGATTGCGGCGGGCAGCAGGCCTCTTGGACAGGTTGAGAGATAAAAAAATAATAATTCCCATGCCGTCTCAATGGCGGGGTGCGGGCCGGGGAATAGGCCTCTTGGCCGGGGTGAATAGTGTTGGAACACGGCCCGCGGAAATAGTAGCGGCTGGAGGTACCGGGGGCGATGCCCGCCCCGGCCCGGCGGCCAAGTTAAAAAAATAAATAATCCCCGTTCAGTCTCAATGGCAGGGTGCGGGCCGGCCCGGCGGCGATTGCGGCGGGCAGCAGGCCTCTTGGACAGGTTGAGAGATAAAAAAATAATAATTCCCATGCAGTCTCAATGGCGGGGTGCGGGCCGGGGAATAGGCCTCTTGGCCGGGGTGAATATGTTGGAACGCGGCGCGCGTAAATAGAAGCGGCTGGAGGTACCGGGGGCGAAGCCCGCCCCGGCCCGGAGGCCGAGTTAAAAAAAATAATAATCCCCGTTCAGTCTCAATGGCGGGGTGCGGGCCGGCCCGGCGGCGAGTGCGGCGGGCAGCAGGCCTCTTGGACAGGTTGAGAGATAAAAAAATAATAATTCCCGTGCAGTCTCAATGGCGGGGTGCGGGCCGGGGAATAGGCCTCTTGGCCGGGGTGAATAGTGTTGGAACACGGCCCGCGGAAATAGTAGCGGCTGGAGGTACCGGGGGCGATGCCCGCCCCGGCCCGGCGGCCAAGTTAAAAAAATAAATAATCCCCGTTCAGTCTCAATGGCAGGGTGCGGGCCGGCCCGGCGGCGAGTGCGGCGGGCAGCAGGCCTCTTGGACAGGTTGAGAGATAAAAAAATAATAATTCCCGTTCAGTCTCAATGGCAGGGTGCGGGCCGGCCCGGCGGCGATTGCGGCGGGCAGCAGGCCTCTTGGACAGGTTGAGAGATAAAAAAATAATAATTCCCATGCAGTCTCAATGGCGGGGTGCGGGCCGGGGAATAGGCCTCTTGGCCGGGGTGAATATGTTGGAACGGGCGCGCGTAAATAGAAGCGGCTGGAGGTACCGGGGGCGAAGCCCGCCCCGGCCCGGAGGCCGAGTTAAAAAAAATAATAATCCCCGTTCAGTCTCAATGGCGGGGTGCGGGCCGGCCCGGCGGCGAGTGCGGCGGGCAGCAGGCCTCTTGGACAGGTTGAGAGATAAAAAAATAATAATTCCCGTGCAGTCTCAATGGCGGGGTGCGGGCCGGGGAATAGGCCTCTTGGCCGGGGTGAATATGTTGGAACGCGGCGCGCGTAAATAGAAGCGGCTGGAGGTACCGGGGGCGAAGCCCGCCCCGGCCCGGCGTCCAAGTTAAAAAAATAAATAATCCCCGTTCAGTCTCAATGGCAGGGTGCGGGCCGGCCCGGCGGCGAGTGCGGCGGGCAGCAGGCCTCTTGGACAGGTTGAGAGATAAAAAAATTATAATTCCCGTTCAGTCTCAATGGCAGGGTGCGGGCCGGCCCGGCGGCGATTGCGGCGGGCAGCAGGCCTCTTGGACAGGTTGAGAGATAAAAAAATAATAATTCCCATGCAGTCTCAATGGCGGGGTGCGGGCCGGGGAATAGGCCTCTTGGCCGGGGTGTATATGTTGGAACGCGGCGCGCGTAAATAGAAGCGGCTGGAGGTACCGGGGGCGAAGCCCGCCCCGGCCCGGAGGCCGAGTTAAAAAAAATAATAATCCACGTTCAGTCTCAATGGCGGGGTGCGGGCCGGCCCGGCGGCGAGTGCGGCGGGCAGCAGGCCTCTTGGACAGGTTGAGAGATAAAAAAATAATAATTCCCGTGCAGTCTCAATGGCGGGGTGCGGGCCGGGGAATAGGCCTCTTGGCTGGGGTGAATATGTTGGAACGCAGCGCGCGTAAATAGAAGCGGCTGGAGGTACCGGGGGCGAAGCCCGCCCCGGCCCGGAGGCCGAGTTAAAAAAAATAATAATCCCCGTTCAGTCTCAATGGCGGGGTGCGGGCCGGCCCGGCGGCGATTGCGGCGGGCAGCAGGCCTCTTGGACAGGTTGAGAGATAAAAAAATAATAATTCCCATGCAGTCTCAATGGCGGGGTGCGGGCCGGGGAATAGGCCTCTTGGCCGGGGTGAATATGTTGGAACGCGGCGCGCGTAAATAGAAGCGGCTGGAGGTACCGGGGGCGAAGCCCGCCCCGGCCCGGAGGCCGAGTTAAAAAAAAAATAATCCCCGTTCAGTCTCAATGGCGGGGTGCGGGCCGGCCCGGCGGCGAGTGCGGCGGGCAGCAGGCCTCTTGGACAGGTTGAGAGATAAAAAAATAATAATTCCCGTGCAGTCTCAATGGCGGGGTGCGGGCCGGGGAATAGGCCCCTTGGCCGGGGTGAATAGTGTTGGAACACGGCCCGCGGAAATAGTAGCGGCTGGAGGTACCGGGGGCGATGCCCGCCCCGGCCCGGCGGCCAAGTTAAAAAAATAAATAATCCCCGTTCAGTCTCAATGGCAGGGTGCGGGCCGGCCCGGCGGCGATTGCGGCGGGCAGCAGGCCTCTTGGACAGGTTGAGAGATAAAAAAATAATAATTCCCATGCAGTCTCAATGGCGGGGTGCGGGCCGGGGAATAGGCCTCTTGGCCGGGGTGAATAGTGTTGGAACACGGCCCGCGGAAATAGTAGCGGCTGGAGGTACCGGGGGCGATGCCCGCCCAGGCCCGGCGGCCAAGTTAAAAAAATAAATAATCCCCGTTCAGTCTCAATGGCAGGGTGCGGGCCGGCCCGGCGGCGAGTGCGGCGGGCAGCAGGCCTCTTGGACAGGTTGAGAGATAAAAAAATAATAATTCCCGTTCAGTCTCAATGGCAGGGTGCGGGCCGGCCCGGCGGCGATTGCGGCGGGCAGCAGGCCTCTTGGACAGGTTGAGAGATAAAAAAATAATAATTCCCATGCAGTCTCAATGGCGGGGTGCGGGCCGGGGAATAGGCCTCTTGGCCGGGGTGAATATGTTGGAACGCGGCGCGCGTAAATAGAAGCGGCTGGAGGTACCGGGGGCGAAGCCCGCCCCGGCCCGGAGGCCGAGTTAAAAAAAATAATAATCCCCGTTCAGTCTCAATGGCGGGGTGCGGGCCGGCCCGGCGGCGAGTGCGGTGGGCAGCAGGCCTCTTGGACAGGTTGAGAGATAAAAAAATAATAATTCCCGTTCAGTCTCAATGGCAGGGTGCGGGCCGGCCCGGCGGCGATTGCGGCGGGCAGCAGGCCTCTTGGACAGGTTGAGAGATAAAAAAATAATAATTCCCATGCAGTCTCAATGGCGGGGTGCGGGCCGGGGAATAGGCCTCTTGGCCGGGGTGAATATGTTGGAACGCGGCGCGCGTAAATAGAAGCGGCTGGAGGTACCGGGGGCGAAGCCCGCCCCGGCCCGGAGGCCGAGTTAAAAAAAATAATAATCCCCGTTCAGTCTCAATGGCGGGGTGCGGGCCGGCCCGGCGGCGAGTGCGGCGGGCAGCAGGCCTCTTGGACAGGTTGAGAGATAAAAAAATAATAATTCCCGTGCAGTCTCAATGGCGGGGTGCGGGCCGGGGAATAGGCCTCTTGGCCGGGGTTAATAGTGTTGGAACACGGCCCGCGGAAATAGTAGCGGCTGGAGGTACCGGGGGCGATGCCCGCCCCGGCCCGGCGGCCAAGTAAAAAAAATAAATAATCCCCGTTCAGTCTCAATGGCAGGGTGCGGGCCGGCCCGGCGGCGATTGCGGCGGGCAGCAGGCCTCTTGGACAGGTTGAGAGATAAAAAAATAATAATTCCCATGCAGTCTCAATGGCGGGGTGCGGGCCGGGGAATAGGCCTCTTGGCCGGGGTGAATAGTGTTGGAACACGGCCCGCGGAAATAGTAGCGGCTGGAGGTACCGGGGGCGATGCCCGCCCCGGCCCGGCGGCCAAGTTAAAAAAATAAATAATCCCCGTTCAGTCTCAATGGCAGGGTGCGGGCCGGCCCGGCGGCGAGTGCGGCGGGCAGCAGGCCTCTTGGACAGGTTGAGAGATAAAAAAATAATAATTCCCGTGCAGTCTCAATGGCGGGGTGCGGGCCGGGGAATAGGCCTCTTGGCCGGGGTGAATATGTTGGAACGCGGCGCGCGTAAATAGAAGCGGCTGGAGGTACCGGGGGCGAAGCCCGCCCCGGCCCGGAGGCCGAGTTAAAAAAAATAATAATCCCCGTTCAGTCTCAATGGCGGGGTGCGGGCCGGCCCGGCGGCGAGTGCGGCGGGCAGCAGGCCTCTTGGACAGGTTGAGAGATAAAAAAATAATAATTCCCGTGCAGTCTCAATGGCGGGGTGCGGGCCGGGGAATAGGCCTCTTGGCCGGGGTGAATAGTGTTGGAACACGGCCCGCGGAAATAGTAGCGGCTGGAGGTACCGGGGGCGATGCCCGCCCCGGCCCGGCGGCCAAGTTAAAAAAATAAATAATCCCCGTTCAGTCTCAATGGCAGGGTGCGGGCCGGCCCGGCGGCGATTGCGGCGGGCAGCAGGCCTCTTGGACAGGTTGAGAGATAAAAAAATAATAATTCCCATGCAGTCTCAATGGCGGGGTGCGGGCCGGGGAATAGGCCTCTTGGCCGGGGTGAATAGTGTTGGAACACGGCCCGCGGAAATAGTAGCGGCTGGAGGTACCGGGGGCGATGCCCGCCCCGGCCCGGCGGCCAAGTTAAAAAAATAAATAATCCCCGTTCAGTCTCAATGGCAGGGTGCGGGCCGGCCAGGCGGCGAGTGCGGCGGGCAGCAGGCCTCTTGGACAGGTTGAGAGATAAAAAAATAATAATTCCCGTTCAGTCTCAATGGCAGGGTGCGGGCCGGCCCGGCGGCGATTGCGGCGGGCAGCAGGCCTCTTGGACAGGTTGAGAGATAAAAAAATAATAATTCCCATGCAGTCTCAATGGCGGGGTGCGGGCCGGGGAATAGGCCTCTTGGCCGGGGTGAATATGTTGGAACGCGGCGCGCGTAAATAGAAGCGGCTGGAGGTACCGGGGGCGAAGCCCGCCCCGGCCCGGAGGCCGAGTTAAAAAAAATAATAATCCCCGTTCAGTCTCAATGGCGGGGTGCGTGCCGGCCCGGCGGCGAGTGCGGCGGGCAGCAGGCCTCTTGGACAGGTTGAGAGATAAAAAAATAATAATTCCCGTGCAGTCTCAATGGCGGGGTGCGGGCCGGGGAATAGGCCTCTTGGCCGGGGTGAATATGTTGGAACGCGGCGCGCGTAAATAGAAGCGGCTGGAGGTACCGGGGGCGAAGCCCGCCCCGGCCGTAGGCCGAGTTAAAAAAAAAAATAATCCCCGTTCAGTCTCAATGGCGGGGTGCGGGCCGGCCCGGCGGCGAGTGCGGCGGGCAGCAGGCCTCTTGGACAGGTTGAGAGATAAAAAAATAATAATTCCCGTGCAGTCTCAATGGCGGGGTGCGGGCCGGGGAATAGGCCTCTTGGCCGGGGTGAATAGTGTTGGAACACGGCCCGCGGAAATAGTAGCGGCTGGAGGTACCGGGGGCGATGCCCGCCCCGGCCCGGCGGCCAAGTTAAAAAAATAAATAATCCCCGTTCAGTCTCAATGGCAGGGTGCGGGCCGGCCCGGCGGCGATTGCGGCGGGCAGCAGGCCTCTTGGACAGGTTGAGAGATAAAAAAATAATAATTCCCATGCAGTCTCAATGGCGGGGTGCGGGCCGGGGAATAGGCCTCTTGGCCGGGGTGAATAGTGTTGGAACACGGCCCGCGGAAATAGTAGCGGCTGGAGGTACCGGGGGCGATGCCCGCCCCGGCCCGGCGGCCAAGTTAAAAGAATAAATAGTCCCCGTTCAGTCTCAATGGCAGGGTGCGGGCCGGCCCGGCGGCGAGTGCGGCGGGCAGCAGGCCTCTTGGACAGGTTGAGAGATAAAAAAATAATAATTCCCATGCAGTCTCAATGGCGGGGTGCGGGCCGGGGAATAGGCCTCTTGGCCGGGGTGAATATGTGGGAACGCGGCGCGCGTAAATAGAAGCGGCTGGAGGTACCGGGGGCGAAGCCCGCCCCGGCCCGGAGGCCGAGTTAAAAAAAATAATAATCCCCGTTCATTCTCAATGGCGGGGTGCGGGCCGGCCCGGCGGCGAGTGCGGCGGGCAGCAGGCCTCTTGGACAGGTTGAGAGATAAAAAAATAATAATTCCCGTGCAGTCTCAATGGCGGGGTGCGGGCCGGGGAATAGGCCTCTTGGCCGGGGTGAATAGTGTTGGAACACGGCCCGCGGAAATAGTAGCGGCTGGAGGTACCGGGGGCGATGCCCGCCCCGGCCCGGCGGCCAAGTTAAAAAAATAAATAATCCCCGTTCAGTCTCAATGGCAGGGTGCGGGCCGGCCCGGCGGCGAGTGCGGCGGGCAGCAGGCCTCTTGGACAGGTTGAGAGATAAAAAAATAATAATTCCCGTTCAGTCTCAATGGCAGGGTGCGGGCCGGCCCGGCGGCGATTGCGGCGGGCAGCAGGCCTCTTGGACAGGTTGAGAGATAAAAAAATAATAATTCCCGTGCAGTCTCAATGGCGGGGTGCGGGCCGGGGAATAGGCCTCTTGGCCGGGGTGAATATGTTGGAACGCGGCGCGCGTAAATAGAAGCGGCTGGAGGTACCGGGGGCGAAGCCCGCCCCGGCCCGGAGGCCGAGTTAAAAAAAATAATAATCCCCGTTCAGTCTCAATGGCGGGGTGCGGGCCGGCCCGGCGGCGAGTGCGGCGGGCAGCAGGCCTCTTGGACAGGTTGAGAGATAAAAAAATAATAATTCCCGTGCAGTCTCAATGGCGGGGTGCGGGCCGGGGAATAGGCCTCTTGGCTGGGGTGAATATGTTGGAACGCAGCGCGCGTAAATAGAAGCGGCTGGAGGTACCGGGGGCGAAGCCCGCCCCGGCCCGGAGGCCGAGTTAAAAAAAATAATAATCCCCGTTCAGTCTCAATGGCGGGGTGCGGGCCGGCCCGGCGGCGATTGCGGCGGGCAGCAGGCCTCTTGGACAGGTTGAGAGATAAAAAAATAATAATTCCCATGCAGTCTCAATGGCGGGGTGCGGGCCGGGGAATAGGCCTCTTGGCCGGGGTGAATATGTTGGAACGCGGCGCGCGTAAATAGAAGCGGCTGGAGGTACCGGGGGCGAAGCCCGCCCCGGCCCGGAGGCCGAGTTAAAAAAAATAATAATCCCCGTTCAGTCTCAATGGCGGGGTGCGGGCCGGCCCGGCGGCGAGTGCGGCGGGCAGCAGGCCTCTTGGACAGGTTGAGAGATAAAAAAATAATAATTCCCGTGCAGTCTCAATGGCGGGGTGCGGGCCGGGGAATAGGCCTCTTGGCCGGGGTGAATATGTTGGAACGCGGCGCGCGTAAATAGAAGCGGCTGGAGGTACCGGGGGCGAAGCCCGCCCCGGCCCGGAGGCCGAGTTAAAAAAAATAATAATCCCCGTTCAGTCTCAATGGCGGGGTGCGGGCCGGCCCGGCGGCGAGTGCGGCGGGCAGCAGGCCTCTTGGACAGGTTGAGAGATAAAAAAATAATAATTCCCGTGCAGTCTCAATGGCGGGGTGCGGGCCGGGGAATAGGCCCCTTGGCCGGGGTGAATAGTGTTGGAACACGGCCCGCGGAAAGAGTAGCGGATGGAGGTACCGGGGGCGATGCCCGCCCCGGCCCGGCGGCCAAGTTAAAAAAATAAATAATCCCCGTTCAGTCTCAATGGCAGGGTGCGGGCCGGCCCGGCGGCGATTGCGGCGGGCAGCAGGCCTCTTGGACAGGTTGAGAGATAAAAAAATAATAATTCCCATGCAGTCTCAATGGCGGGGTGCGGGCCGGGGAATAGGCCTCTTGGCCGGGGTGAATAGTGTTGGAACACGGCCCGCGGAAATAGTAGCGGCTGGAGGTACCGGGGGCGATGCCCGCACAGGCCCGGCGGCCAAGTTAAAAAAATAAATAATCCCCGGTCAGTCTCAATGGCAGGGTGCGGGCCGGCCCGGCGGCGAGTGCGGCGGGCAGCAGGCCTCTTGGACAGGTTGAGAGATAAAAAAATAATAATTCCCGTTCAGTCTCAATGGCAGGGTGCGGGCCGGCCCGGCGGCGATTGCGGCGGGCAGCAGGCCTCTTGGACAGGTTGAGAGATAAAAAAATAATAATTCCCATGCAGTCTCAATGGCGGGGTGCGGGCCGGGGAATAGGCCTCTTGGCCGGGGTGAATATGTTGGAACGCGGCGCGCGTAAATAGAAGCGGCTGGAGGTACCGGGGGCGAAGCCCGCCCCGGCCCGGCGGCCAAGTAAAAAAAATAAATAATCCCCGTTCAGTCTCAATGGCAGGGTGCGGGCCGGCCCGGCGGCGATTGCGGCGGGCAGCAGGCCTCTTGGACAGGTTGAGAGATAAAAAAATAATAATTCCCATGCAGTCTCAATGGCGGGGTGCGGGCCGGGGAATAGGCCTCTTGGCCGGGGTGAATAGTGTTGGAATACGGCCCGCGGAAATAGTAGCGGCTGGAGGTACCGGGGGCGATGCCCGCCCCGGCCTGGCGGCCAAGTTAAAAAAATAAATAATCCCCGTTCAGTCTCAATGGCAGGGTGCGGGCCGGCCCGGCGGCGAGTGCGGCGGGCAGCAGGCCTCTTGGACAGGTTGAGAGATAAAAAAATAATAATTCCCGTGCAGTCTCAATGGCGGGGTGCGGGCCGGGGAATAGGCCTCTTGGCCGGGGTGAATATGTTGGAACGCGGCGCGCGTAAATAGAAGCGGCTGGAGGTACCGGGGACGAAGCCCGCCCCGGCCCGGAGGCCGAGTTAAAAAAAATAATAATCCCCGTTCAGTCTCAATGGCGGGGTGCGGGCCGGCCCGGCGGCGAGTGCGGCGGGCAGCAGGCCTCTTGGACAGGTTGAGAGATAAAAAAATAATAATTCCCGTGCAGTCTCAATGGCGGGGTGCGGGCCGGGGAATAGGCCTCTTGGCCGGGGTGAATAGTGTTGGAACACGGCCCGCGGAAATAGTAGCGGCTGGAGGTACCGGGGGCGATGCCCGCCCCGGCCCGGCGGCCAAGTTAAAAAAATAAATAATCCCCGTTCAGTCTCAATGGCAGGGTGCGGGCCGGCCCGGCGGCGATTGCGGCGGGCAGCAGGCCTCTTGGACAGGTTGAGAGATAAAAAAATAATAATTCCCATGCAGTCTCAATGGCGGGGTGCGGGCCGGGGAATAGGCCTCTTGGCCGGGGTGAATAGTGTTGGAACACGGCCCGCGGAAATAGTAGCGGCTGGAGGTACCGGGGGCGATGCCCGCCCCGGCCCGGCGGCCAAGTTAAAAAAATAAATAATCCCCGTTCAGTCTCAATGGCAGGGTGCGGGCCGGCCAGGCGGCGAGTGCGGCGGGCAGCAGGCCTCTTGGACAGGTTGAGAGATAAAAAAATAATAATTCCCGTTCAGTCTCAATGGCAGGGTGCGGGCCGGCCCGGCGGCGATTGCGGCGGGCAGCAGGCCTCTTGGACAGGTTGAGAGATAAAAAAATAATAATTCCCATGCAGTCTCAATGGCGGGGTGCGGGCCGGGGAATAGGCCTCTTGGCCGGGGTGAATATGTTGGAACTCGGCGCGCGTAAATAGAAGCGGCTGGAGGTACCGGGGGCGAAGCCCGCCCCGGCCCGGAGGCCGAGTTAAAAAAAATAATAATCCCCGTTCAGTCTCAATGGCGGGGTGCGTGCCGGCCCGGCGGCGAGTGCGGCGGGCAGCAGGCCTCTTGGACAGGTTGAGAGATAAAAAAATAATAATTCCCGTGCAGTCTCAATGGCGGGGTGCGGGCCGGGGAATAGGCCTCTTGGCCGGGGTGAATATGTTGGAACGCGGCGCGCGTAAATAGAAGCGGCTGGAGGTACCGGGGGCGAAGCCCGCCCCGGCCGGAGGCCGAGTTAAAAAAAAAAATAATCCCCGTTCAGTCTCAATGGCGGGGTGCGGGCCGGCCCGGCGGCGAGTGCGGCGGGCAGCAGGCCTCTTGGACAGGTTGAGAGATAAAAAAATAATAATTCCCGTGCAGTCTCAATGGCGGGGTGCGGGCCGGGGAATAGGCCTCTTGGCCGGGGTGAATAGTGTTGGAACACGGCCCGCGGAAATAGTAGCGGCTGGAGGTACCGGGGGCGATGCCCGCCCCGGCCCGGCGGCCAAGTTAAAAAAATAAATAATCCCCGTTCAGTCTCAATGGCAGGGTGCGGGCCGGCCCGGCGGCGATTGCGGCGGGCAGCAGGCCTCTTGGACAGGTTGAGAGATAAAAAAATAATAATTCCCATGCAGTCTCAATGGCGGGGTGCGGGCCGGGGAATAGGCCTCTTGGCCGGGGTGAATAGTGTTGGAACACGGCCCGCGGAAATAGTAGCGGCTGGAGGTACCGGGGGCGATGCCCGCCCCGGCCCGGCGGCCAAGTTAAAAAAATAAATAGTCCCCGTTCAGTCTCAATGGCAGGGTGCGGGCCGGCCCGGCGGCGAGTGCGGCGGGCAGCAGGCCTCTTGGACAGGTTGAGAGATAAAAAAATAATAATTCCCATGCAGTCTCAATGGCGGGGTGCGGGCCGGGGAATAGGCCTCTTGGCCGGGGTGAATATGTTGGAACGCGGCGCGCGTAAATAGAAGCGGCTGGAGGTACCGGGGGCGAAGCCCGCCCCGGCCCGGAGGCCGAGTTAAAAAAAATAATAATCCCCGTTCAGTCTCAATGGCGGGGTGCGGCCGGCCCGGCGGCGAGTGCGGCGGGCAGCAGGCCTCTTGGACAGGTTGAGAGATAAAAAAATAATAATTCCCGTGCAGTCTCAATGGCGGGGTGCGGGCCGGGGAATAGGCCTCTTGGCCGGGGTGAATAGTGTTGGAACACGGCCCGCGGAAATAGTAGCGGCTGGAGGTACCGGGGGCGATGCCCGCCCCGGCCCGGCGGCCAAGTTAAAAAAATAAATAATCCCCGTTCAGTCTCAATGGCAGGGTGCGGGCCGGCCCGGCGGCGAGTGCGGCGGGCAGCAGGCCTCTTGGACAGGTTGAGAGATAAAAAAATAATAATTCCCGTTCAGTCTCAATGGCAGGGTGCGGGCCGGCCCGGCGGCGATTGCGGCGGGCAGCAGGCCTCTTGGACAGGTTGAGAGATAAAAAAATAATAATTCCCATGCAGTCTCAATGGCGGGGTGCGGGCCGGGGAATAGGCCTCTTGGCCGGGGTGAATATGTTGGAACGCGGCGCGCGTAAATAGAAGCGGCTGGAGGTACCGGGGGCGAAGCCCGCCCCGGCCCGGAGGCCGAGTTAAAAAAAAAAAAATCCCCGTTCAGTCTCAATGGCGGGGTGCGGGCCGGCCCGGCGGCGAGTGCGGCGGGCAGCAGGCCTCTTGGACAGGTTGAGAGATAAAAAAATAATAATTCCCGTGCAGTCTCAATGGCGGGGTGCGGGCCGGGGAATAGGCCTCTTGGCCGGGGTGAATAGTGTTGGAACACGGCCCGCGGAAATAGTAGCGGCTGGAGGTACCGGGGGCGATGCCCGCCCCGGCCCGGCGGCCAAGTTAAAAAAATAAATAATCCCCGTTCAGTCTCAATGGCAGGGTGCGGGCCGGCCCGGCGGCGATTGCGGCGGGCAGCAGGCCTCTTGGACAGGTTGAGAGATAAAAAAATAATAATTCCCATGCAGTCTCAATGGCGGGGTGCGGGCCGGGGAATAGGCCTCTTGGCCGGGGTGAATAGTGTTGGAACACGGCCCGCGGAAATAGTAGCGGCTGGAGGTACCGGGGGCGATGCCCGCCCCGGCCCGGCGGCCAAGTTAAAAAAATAAATAATCCCCGTTCAGTCTCAATGGCAGGGTGCGGGCCGGCCCGGCGGCGAGTGCGGCGGGCAGCAGGCCTCTTGGACAGGTTGAGAGATAAAAAAATAATAATTCCCATGCAGTCTCAATGGCGGGGTGCGGGCCGGGGAATAGGCCTCTTGGCCGGGGTGAATATGTTGGAACGCGGCGCGCGTAAATAGAAGCGGCTGGAGGTACCGGGGGCGAAGCCCGCCCCGGCCCGGAGGCCGAGTTAAAAAAAATAATAATCCCCGTTCAGTCTCAATGGCGGGGTGCGGGCCGGCCCGGCGGCGAGTGCGGCGGGCAGCAGGCCTCTTGGACAGGTTGAGAGATAAAAAAATAATAATTCCCGTTCAGTCTCAATGGCAGGGTGCGGGCCGGCCCGGCGGCGATTGCGGCGGGCAGCAGGCCTCTTGGACAGGTTGAGAGATAAAAAAATAATAATTCCCATGCAGTCTCAATGGCGGGGTGCGGGCCGGGGAATAGGCCTCTTGGCCGGGGTGAATATGTTGGAACGCGGCGCGCGTAAATAGAAGCGGCTGGAGGTACCGGGGGCGAAGCCCGCCCCGGCCCGGAGGCCGAGTTAAAAAAAATAATAATCCCCGTTCAGTCTCAATGGCGGGGTGCGGGCCGGCCCGGCGGCGAGTGCGGCGGGCAGCAGGCCTCTTGGACAGGTTGAGAGATAAAAAAATAATAATTCCCGTGCAGTCTCAATGGCGGGGTGGGGGCCGGGGAATAGGCCTCTTGGCCGGGGTGAATAGTGTTGGAACACGGCCCGCGGAAATAGTAGCGGCTGGAGGTACCGGGGGCGATGCCCGCCCCGGCCCGGCGGCCAAGTTAAAAAAATAAATAATCCCCGTTCAGTCTCAATGGCAGGGTGCGGGCCGGCCCGGCGGCGATTGCGGCGGGCAGCAGGCCTCTTGGACAGGTTGAGAGATAAAAAAATAATAATTCCCATGCAGTCTCAATGGCGGGGTGCGGGCCGGGGAATAGGCCTCTTGGCCGGGGTGAATAGTGTTGGAACACGGCCCGCGGAAATAGTAGCGGCTGGAGGTACCGGGGGCGATGCCCGCCCCGGCCCGGCGGCCAAGTTAAAAGAATAAATAGTCCCCGTTCAGTCTCAATGGCAGGGTGCGGGCCGGCCCGGCGGCGAGTGCGGCGGGCAGCAGGCCTCTTGGACAGGTTGAGAGATAAAAAAATAATAATTCCCATGCAGTCTCAATGGCGGGGTGCGGGCCGGGGAATAGGCCTCTTGGCCGGGGTGAATATGTGGGAACGCGGCGCGCGTAAATAGAAGCGGCTGGAGGTACCGGGGGCGAAGCCCGCCCCGGCCCGGAGGCCGAGTTAAAAAAAATAATAATCCCCGTTCATTCTCAATGGCGGGGTGCGGGCCGGCCCGGCGGCGAGTGCGGCGGGCAGCAGGCCTCTTGGACAGGTTGAGAGATAAAAAAATAATAATTCCCGTGCAGTCTCAATGGCGGGGTGCGGGCCGGGGAATAGGCCTCTTGGCCGGGGTGAATAGTGTTGGAACACGGCCCGCGGAAATAGTAGCGGCTGGAGGTACCGGGGGCGATGCCCGCCCCGGCCCGGCGGCCAAGTTAAAAAAATAAATAATCCCCGTTCAGTCTCAATGGCAGGGTGCGGGCCGGCCCGGCGGCGAGTGCGGCGGGCAGCAGGCCTCTTGGACAGGTTGAGAGATAAAAAAATAATAATTCCCGTTCAGTCTCAATGGCAGGGTGCGGGCCGGCCCGGCGGCGATTGCGGCGGGCAGCAGGCCTCTTGGACAGGTTGAGAGATAAAAAAATAATAATTCCCGTGCAGTCTCAATGGCGGGGTGCGGGCCGGGGAATAGGCCTCTTGGCCGGGGTGAATATGTTGGAACGCGGCGCGCGTAAATAGAAGCGGCTGGAGGTACCGGGGGCGAAGCCCGCCCCGGCCCGGAGGCCGAGTTAAAAAAAATAATAATCCCCGTTCAGTCTCAATGGCGGGGTGCGGGCCGGCCCGGCGGCGAGTGCGGCGGGCAGCAGGCCTCTTGGACAGGTTGAGAGATAAAAAAATAATAATTCCCGTGCAGTCTCAATGGCGGGGTGCGGGCCGGGGAATAGGCCTCTTGGCTGGGGTGAATATGTTGGAACGCAGCGCGCGTAAATAGAAGCGGCTGGAGGTACCGGGGGCGAAGCCCGCCCCGGCCCGGAGGCCGAGTTAAAAAAAATAATAATCCCCGTTCAGTCTCAATGGCGGGGTGCGGGCCGGCCCGGCGGCGATTGCGGCGGGCAGCAGGCCTCTTGGACAGGTTGAGAGATAAAAAAATAATAATTCCCATGCAGTCTCAATGGCGGGGTGCGGGCCGGGGAATAGGCCTCTTGGCCGGGGTGAATATGTTGGAACGCGGCGCGCGTAAATAGAAGCGGCTGGAGGTACCGGGGGCGAAGCCCGCCCCGGCCCGGAGGCCGAGTTAAAAAAAATAATAATCCCCGTTCAGTCTCAATGGCGGGGTGCGGGCCGGCCCGGCGGCGAGTGCGGCGGGCAGCAGGCCTCTTGGACAGGTTGAGAGATAAAAAAATAATAATTCCCGTGCAGTCTCAATGGCGGGGTGCGGGCCGGGGAATAGGCCCCTTGGCCGGGGTGAATAGTGTTGGAACACGGCCCGCGGAAAGAGTAGCGGATGGAGGTACCGGGGGCGATGCCCGCCCCGGCCCGGCGGCCAAGTTAAAAAAATAAATAATCCCCGTTCAGTCTCAATGGCAGGGTGCGGGCCGGCCCGGCGGCGATTGCGGCGGGCAGCAGGCCTCTTGGACAGGTTGAGAGATAAAAAAATAATAATTCCCATGCAGTCTCAATGGCGGGGTGCGGGCCGGGGAATAGGCCTCTTGGCCGGGGTGAATAGTGTTGGAACACGGCCCGCGGAAATAGTAGCGGCTGGAGGTACCGGGGGCGATGCCCGCACAGGCCCGGCGGCCAAGTTAAAAAAATAAATAATCCCCGTTCAGTCTCAATGGCAGGGTGCGGGCCGGCCCGGCGGCGAGTGCGGCGGGCAGCAGGCCTCTTGGACAGGTTGAGAGATAAAAAAATAATAATTCCCGTTCAGTCTCAATGGCAGGGTGCGGGCCGGCCCGGCGGCGATTGCGGCGGGCAGCAGGCCTCTTGGACAGGTTGAGAGATAAAAAAATAATAATTCCCATGCAGTCTCAATGGCGGGGTGCGGGCCGGGGAATAGGCCTGTTGGCCGGGGTGAATATGTTGGAACGCGGCGCGCGTAAATAGAAGCGGCTGGAGGTACCGGGGGCGAAGCCCGCCCCGGCCCGGCGGCCAAGTAAAAAAAATAAATAATCCCCGTTCAGTCTCAATGGCAGGGTGCGGGCCGGCCCGGCGGCGATTGCGGCGGGCAGCAGGCCTCTTGGACAGGTTGAGAGATAAAAAAATAATAATTCCCATGCAGTCTCAATGGCGGGGTGCGGGCCGGGGAATAGGCCTCTTGGCCGGGGTGAATAGTGTTGGAATACGGCCCGCGGAAATAGTAGCGGCTGGAGGTACCGGGGGCGATGCCCGCCCCGGCCTGGCGGCCAAGTTAAAAAAATAAATAATCCCCGTTCAGTCTCAATGGCAGGGTGCGGGCCGGCCCGGCGGCGAGTGCGGCGGGCAGCAGGCCTCTTGGACAGGTTGAGAGATAAAAAAATAATAATTCCCGTGCAGTCTCAATGGCGGGGTGCGGGCCGGGGAATAGGCCTCTTGGCCGGGGTGAATATGTTGGAACGCGGCGCGCGTAAATAGAAGCGGCTGGAGGTACCGGGGACGAAGCCCGCCCCGGCCCGGAGGCCGAGTTAAAAAAAATAATAATCCCCGTTCAGTCTCAATGGCGGGGTGCGGGCCGGCCCGGCGGCGAGTGCGGCGGGCAGCAGGCCTCTTGGACAGGTTGAGAGATAAAAAAATAATAATTCCCGTGCAGTCTCAATGGCGGGGTGCGGGCCGGGGAATAGGCCTCTTGGCCGGGGTGAATAGTGTTGGAACACGGCCCGCGGAAATAGTAGCGGCTGGAGGTACCGGGGGCGATGCCCGCCCCGGCCCGGCGGCCAAGTTAAAAAAATAAATAATCCCCGTTCAGTCTCAATGGCAGGGTGCGGGCCGGCCCGGCGGCGATTGCGGCGGGCAGCAGGCCTCTTGGACAGGTTGAGAGATAAAAAAATAATAATTCCCATGCAGTCTCAATGGCGGGGTGCGGGCCGGGGAATAGGCCTCTTGGCCGGGGTGAATAGTGTTGGAACACGGCCCGCGGAAATAGTAGCGGCTGGAGGTACCGGGGGCGATGCCCGCCCCGGCCCGGCGGCCAAGTTAAAAAAATAAATAATCCCCGTTCAGTCTCAATGGCAGGGTGCGGGCCGGCCAGGCGGCGAGTGCGGCGGGCAGCAGGTCTCTTGGACAGGTTGAGAGATAAAAAAATAATAATTCCCGTTCAGTCTCAATGGCAGGGTGCGGGCCGGCCCGGCGGCGATTGCGGCGGGCAGCAGGCCTCTTGGACAGGTTGAGAGATAAAAAAATAATAATTCCCATGCAGTCTCAATGGCGGGGTGCGGGCCGGGGAATAGGCCTCTTGGCCGGGGTGAATATGTTGGAACGCGGCGCGCGTAAATAGAAGCGGCTGGAGGTACCGGGGGCGAAGCCCGCCCCGGCCCGGAGGCCGAGTTAAAAAAAATAATAATCCCCGTTCAGTCTCAATGGCGGGGTGCGTGCCGGCCCGGCGGCGAGTGCGGCGGGCAGCAGGCCTCTTGGACAGGTTGAGAGATAAAAAAATAATAATTCCCGTGCAGTCTCAATGGCGGGGTGCGGGCCGGGGAATAGGCCTCTTGGCCGGGGTGAATATGTTGGAACGCGGCGCGCGTAAATAGAAGCGGCTGGAGGTACCGGGGGCGAAGCCCGCCCCGGCCGGAGGCCGAGTTAAAAAAAAAAATAATCCCCGTTCAGTCTCAATGGCGGGGTGCGGGCCGGCCCGGCGGCGAGTGCGGCGGGCAGCAGGCCTCTTGGACAGGTTGAGAGATAAAAAAATAATAATTCCCGTGCAGTCTCAATGGCGGGGTGCGGGCCGGGGAATAGGCCTCTTGGCCGGGGTGAATAGTGTTGGAACACGGCCCGCGGAAATAGTAGCGGCTGGAGGTACCGGGGGCGATGCCCGCCCCGGCCCGGCGGCCAAGTTAAAAAAATAAATAATCCCCGTTCAGTCTCAATGGCAGGGTGCGGGCCGGCCCGGCGGCGATTGCGGCGGGCAGCAGGCCTCTTGGACAGGTTGAGAGATAAAAAAATAATAATTCCCATGCAGTCTCAATGGCGGGGTGCGGGCCGGGGAATAGGCCTCTTGGCCGGGGTGAATAGTGTTGGAACACGGCCCGCGGAAATAGTAGCGGCTGGAGGTACCGGGGGCGATGCCCGCCCCGGCCCGGCGGCCAAGTTAAAAAAATAAATAGTCCCCGTTCAGTCTCAATGGCAGGGTGCGGGCCGGCCCGGCGGCGAGTGCGGCGGGCAGCAGGCCTCTTGGACAGGTTGAGAGATAAAAAAATAATAATTCCCATGCAGTCTCAATGGCGGGGTGCGGGCCGGGGAATAGGCCTCTTGGCCGGGGTGAATATGTTGGAACGCGGCGCGCGTAAATAGAAGCGGCTGGAGGTACCGGGGGCGAAGCCCGCCCCGGCCCGGAGGCCGAGTTAAAAAAAATAATAATCCCCGTTCAGTCTCAATGGCGGGGTGCGGGCCGGCCCGGCGGCGAGTGCGGCGGGCAGCAGGCCTCTTGGACAGGTTGAGAGATAAAAAAATAATAATTCCCGTGCAGTCTCAATGGCGGGGTGCGGGCCGGGGAATAGGCCTCTTGGCCGGGGTGAATAGTGTTGGAACACGGCCCGCGGAAATAGTAGCGGCTGGAGGTACCGGGGGCGATGCCCGCCCGGGCCCGGCGGCCAAGTTAAAAAAATAAATAATCCCCGTTCAGTCTCAATGGCAGGGTGCGGGCCGGCCCGGCGGCGATTGCGGCGGGCAGCAGGCCTCTTGGACAGGTTGAGAGATAAAAAAATAATAATTCCCGTTCAGTCTCAATGGCAGGGTGCGGGCCGGCCCGGCGGCAATTGCGGCGGGCAGCAGGCCTCTTGGACAGGTTGAGAGATAAAAAAATAATAATTCCCATGCAGTCTCAATGGCGGGGTGCGGGCCGGGGAATAGGCCTCTTGGCCGGGGTGAATATGTTGGAACGCGGCGCGCGTAAATAGAAGCGGCTGGAGGTACCGGGGGCGAAGCCCGCCCCGGCCCGGAGGCCGAGTTAAAAAAAATAATAATCCCCGTTCAGTCTCAATGGCGGGGTGCGGGCGGGCCCGGCGGCGAGTGCGGCGGGCAGCAGGCCTCTTGGACAGGTTGAGAGATAAAAAAATAATAATTCCCGTGCAGTCTCAATGGCGGGGTGCGGGCCGGGGAATAGGCCTCTTGGCCGGGGTGAATATGTTGGAACGCGGCGCGCGTAAATAGAAGCGGCTGGAGGTACCGGGGGCGAAGCCCGCCCCGGCCCGGAGGCCGAGTTAAAAAAAATAATAATCCCCGTTCAGTCTCAATGGCGGGGTGCGGGCCGGCCCGGCGGCGATTGCGGCGGGCAGCAGGCCTCTTGGACAGGTTGAGAGATAAAAAAATAATAATTCCCGTGCAGTCTCAATGGCGGGGTGCGGGCCGGGGAATAGGCCTCTTGGCCGGGGTGAATAGTGTTGGAACACGGCCCGCGGAAATAGTAGCGGCTGGAGGTACCGGGGGCGATGCCCGCCCCGGCCCGGCGGCCAAGTTAAAAAAATAAATAATCCCGTTCAGTCTCAATGGCAGGGTGCGGGCCGGCCCGGCGGCGATTGCGGCGGGCAGCAGGCCTCTTGGACAGGTTGAGAGATAAAAAAATAATAATTCCCATGCAGTCTCAATGGCGGGGTGCGGGCCGGGGAATAGGCCTCTTGGCCGGGGTGAATATGTTGGAACGCGGCGCGCGTAAATAGAAGCGGCTGGAGGTACCGGGGGCGAAGCCCGCCCCGGCCCGGAGGCCGAGTTAAAAAAAATAATAATCCCCGTTCAGTCTCAATGGCGGGGTGCGGGCCGGCCCGGCGGCGAGTGCGGCGGGCAGCAGGCCTCTTGGACAGTTGAGAGATAAAAAAATAATAATTCCCGTGCAGTCTCAATGGCGGGGTGCGGGCCGGGGAATAGGCCTCTTGGCCGGGGTGAATAGTGTTGGAACACGGCCCGCGGAAATAGTAGCGGCTGGAGGTACCGGGGGCGAAGCCCGCCCCGGCCCGGAGGCCGAGTTAAAAAAAATAATAATCCCCGTTCAGTCTCAATGGCGGGGTGCGGGCCGGCCCGGCGGCGATTGCGGCGGGCAGCAGGCCTCTTGGACAGGTTGAGAGATAAAAAAATAATAATTCCCGTGCAGTCTCAATGGCGGGGTGCGGGCCGGGGAATAGGCCTCTTGGCCGGGGTGAATAGTGTTGGAACACGGCCCGCGGAAATAGTAGCGGCTGGAGGTACCGGGGGCGATGCCCGCCCGGGCCCGGCGGCCAAGTTAAAAAAATAAATAATCCCCGTTCAGTCTCAATGGCAGGGTGCGGGCCGGCCCGGCGGCGATTGCGGCGGGCAGCAGGCCTCTTGGACAGGTTGAGAGATAAAAAAATAATAATTCCCGTTCAGTCTCAATGGCAGGGTGCGGGCCGGCCCGGCGGCAATTGCGGCGGGCAGCAGGCCTCTTGGACAGGTTGAGAGATAAAAAAATAATAATTCCCATGCAGTCTCAATGGCGGGGTGCGGGCCGGGGAATAGGCCTCTTGGCCGGGGTGAATATGTTGGAACGCGGCGCGCGTAAATAGAAGCGGCTGGAGGTATCGGGGGCGAAGCCCGCCCCGGCCCGGAGGCCGAGTTAAAAAAAATAATAATCCCCGTTCAGTCTCAATGGCGGGGTGCGGGCCGGCCCGGCGGCGAGTGCGGCGGGCAGCAGGCCTCTTGGACAGGTTGAGAGATAAAAAAATAATAATTCCCGTGCAGTCTCAATGGCGGGGTACGGGCCGGGGAATAGGCCTCTTGGCCGGGGTGAATATGTTGGAACGCGGCGCGCGTAAATAGAAGCGGCTGGAGGTACCGGGGGCGAAGCCCGCCCCGGCCCGGAGGCCGAGTTAAAAAAAATAATAATCCCCGTTCAGTCTCAATGGCGGGGTGCGGGCCGGCCCGGCGGCGATTGCGGCGGGCAGCAGGCCTCTTGGACAGGTTGAGAGATAAAAAAATAATAATTCCCGTGCAGTCTCAATGGTGGGGTGCGGGCCGGGGAATAGGCCTCTTGGCCGGGGTGAATAGTGTTGGAACACGGCCCGCGGAAATAGTAGCGGCTGGAGGTACCGGGGGCGATGCCCGCCCCGGCCCGGCGGCCAAGTTAAAAAAATAAATAATCCCGTTCAGTCTCAATGGCAGGGTGCGGGCCGGCCCGGCGGCAATTGCGGCGGGCAGCAGGCCTCTTGGACAGGTTGAGAGATAAAAAAATAATAATTCCCGTGCAGTCTCAATGGCGGGGTGCGGGCCGGGGAATAGGCCTCTTGGCCGGGGTGAATAGTGTTGGAACACGGCCCGCGGAAATAGTAGCGGCTGGAGGTACCGGGGGCGAAGCCCGCCCCGGCCCGGAGGCCGAGTTAAAAAAAATAATAATCCCCGTTCAGTCTCAATGGCGGGGTGCGGGCCGGCCCGGCGGCGATTGCGGCGGGCAGCAGGCCTCTTGGACAGGTTGAGAGATAAAAAAATAATAATTCCCGTGCAGTCTCAATGGCGGGGTGCGGGCCGGGGAATAGGCCTCTTGGCCGGGGTGAATAGTGTTGGAACACGGCCCGCGGAAATAGTAGCGGCTGGAGGTACCGGGGGCGATGCCCGCCCCGGCCCGGCGGCCAAGTTAAAAAAATAAATAATCCCGTTCAGTCTCAATGGCAGGGTGCGGGCCGGCCCGGCGGCGATTGCGGCGGGCAGCAGGCCTCTTGGACAGGTTGAGAGATAAAAAAATAATAATTCCCATGCAGTCTCAATGGCGGGGTGCGGGCCGGGGAATAGGCCTCTTGGCCGGGGTGAATATGTTGGAACGCGGCGCGCGTAAATAGAAGCGGCTGGAGGTACCGGGGGCGAAGCCCGCCCCGGCCCGGAGGCCGAGTTAAAAAAAAATAATAATCCCCGTTCAGTCTCAATGGTGGGGTGCGGGCCGGCCCGGCGGCGAGTGCGGCGGGCAGCAGGCCTCTTGGACAGGTTGAGAGATAAAAAAATAATAATTCCCGTGCAGTCTCAATGGCGGGGTGCGGGCCGGGGAATAGGCCTCTTGGCCGGGGTGAATATGTTGGAACGCGGCGCGCGTAAATAGAAGCGGCTGGAGGTACCGGGGGCGAAGCCCGCCCCGGCCCGGAGGCCGAGTTAAAAAAAATAATAATCCCCGTTCAGTCTCAATGGCGGGGTGCGGGCCGGCCCGGCGGCGAGTGCGGCGGGCAGCAGGCCTCTTGGACAGGTTGAGAGATAAAAAAATAATAATTCCCGTGCAGTCTCAATGGCGGGGTGCGGGCCGGGGAATAGGCCTCTTGGCCGGGGTGAATATGTTGGAACGCGGCGCGCGTAAATAGAAGCGGCTGGAGGTACCGGGGGCGAAGCCCGCCCCGGCCCGGAGGCCGAGTTAAAAAAAATAATAATCCCCGTTCAGTCTCAATGGCGGGGTGCGGGCCGGCCCGGCGGCGAGTGCGGCGGGCAGCAGGCCTCTTGGACAGGTTGAGAGATAAAAAAATAATAATTCCCGTGCAGTCTCAATGGCGGGGTGCGGGCCGGGGAATAGGCCTCTTGGCCGGGGTGAATAGTGTTGGAACACGGCCCGCGGAAATAGTAGCGGCTGGAGGTACCGGGGGCGATGCCCGCCCGGCCCGGCGGCCAAGTTAAAAAAATAAATAATCCCCGTTCAGTCTCAATGGCAGGGTGCGGGCCGGCCCGGCGGCGATTGCGGCGGGCAGCAGGCCTCTTGGACAGGTTGAGAGATAAAAAAATAATAATTCCCGTTCAGTCTCAATGGCAGGGTGCGGGCCGGCCCGGCGGCAATTGCGGCGGGCAGCAGGCCTCTTGGACAGGTTGAGAGATAAAAAAAATAATAATTCCCATGCAGTCTCAATGGCGGGGTGCGGGCCGGGGAATAGGCCTCTTGGCCGGGGTGAATATGTTGGAACGCGGCGCGCGTAAATAGAAGCGGCTGGAGGTACCGGGGGCGAAGCCCGCCCCGGCCCGGAGGCCGAGTTAAAAAAAATAATAATCCCCGTTCAGTCTCAATGGCGGGGTGCGGGCCGGCCCGGCGGCGAGTGCGGCGGGCAGCAGGCCTCTTGGACAGGTTGAGAGATAAAAAAATAATAATTCCCGTGCAGTCTCAATGGCAGGGTGCGGGCCGGGGAATAGGCCTCTTGGCCGGGGTGAATATGTTGGAACGCGGCGCGCGTAAATAGAAGCGGCTGGAGGTACCGGGGGCGAAGCCCGCCCCGGCCCGGAGGCCGAGTTAAAAAAAATAATAATCCCCGTTCAGTCTCAATGGCGGGGTGCGGGCCGGCCCGGCGGCGATTGCGGCGGGCAGCAGGCCTCTTGGACAGGTTGAGAGATAAAAAAATAATAATTCCCGTGCAGTCTCAATGGCGGGGTGCGGGCCGGGGAATAGGCCTCTTGGCCGGGGTGAATAGTGTTGGAACACGGCCCGCGGAAATAGTAGCGGCTGGAGGTACCGGGGGCGATGCCCGCCCCGGCCCGGCAGCCAAGTTAAAAAAATAAATAATCCCGTTCAGTCTCAATGGCAGGGTGCGGGCCGGCCCGGCGGCGATTGCGGCGGGCAGCAGGCCTCTTGGACAGGTTGAGAGATAAAAAAATAATAATTCCCATGCAGTCTCAATGGCGGGGTGCGGGCCGGGGAATAGGCCTCTTGGCCGGGGTGAATATGTTGGAACGCGGCGCGCGTAAATAGAAGCGGCTGGAGGTACCGGGGGCGAAGCCCGCCCCGGCCCGGAGGCCGAGTTAAAAAAAATAATAATCCCCGTTCAGTCTCAATGGCGGGGTGCGGGCCGGCCCGGCGGCGAGTGCGGCGGGCAGCAGGCCTCTTGGACAGGTTGAGAGATAAAAAAATAATAATTCCCATGCAGTCTCAATGGCGGGGTGCGGGCCGGGGAATAGGCCTCTTGGCCGGGGTGAATATGTTGGAACGCGGCGCGCGTAAATAGAAGCGGCTGGAGGTACCGGGGGCGAAGCCCGCCCCGGCCCGGAGGCCGAGTTAAAAAAAATAATAATCCCCGTTCAGTCTCAATGGCGGGGTGCGGGCCGGCCCGGCGGCGAGTGCGGCGGGCAGCAGGCCTCTTGGACAGGTTGAGAGATAAAAAAATAATAATTCCCGTGCAGTCTCAATGGCGGGGTGCGGGCCGGGGAATAGGCCTCTTGGCCGGGGTGAATAGTGTTGGAACACGGCCCGCGGAAATAGTAGCGGCTGGAGGTACCGGGGGCGATGCCCGCCCCGGCCCGGCGGCCAAGTTAAAAAAATAAATAATCCCGTTCAGTCTCAATGGCAGGGTGCGGGCCGGCCCGGCGGCGATTGCGGCGGGCAGCAGGCCTCTTGGACAGGTTGAGAGATAAAAAAATAATAATTCCCATGCAGTCTCAATGGCGGGGTGCGGGCCGGGGAATAGGCCTCTTGGCCGGGGTGAATATGTTGGAACGTGGCGCGCGTAAATAGAAGCGGCTGGAGGTACCGGGGGCGAAGCCCGCCCCGGCCCGGAGGCCGAGTTAAAAAAAATAATAATCCCCGTTCAGTCTCAATGGCGGGGTGCGGGCCGGCCCGGCGGCGAGTGCGGCGGGCAGCAGGCCTCTTGGACAGGTTGAGAGATAAAAAAATAATAATTCCCGTGCAGTCTCAATGGCGGGGTGCGGGCCGGGGAATAGGCCTCTTGGCCGGGGTGAATATGTTGGAACGCGGCGCGCGTAAATAGAAGCGGCTGGAGGTACCGGGGGCGAAGCCCGCCCCGGCCCGGAGGCCGAGTTAAAAAAAATAATAATCCCCGTTCAGTCTCAATGGCAGGGTGCGGGCCGGCCCGGCGGCGAGTGCGGCGGGCAGCAGGCCTCTTGGACAGGTTGAGAGATAAAAAAATAATAATTCCCGTGCAGTCTCAATGGCGGGGTGCGGGCCGGGGAATAGGCCTCTTGGCCGGGGTGAATAGTGTTGGAACACGGCCCGCGGAAATAGTAGCGGCTGGAGGTACCGGGGGCGATGCCCGCCCCGGGCCGGCGGCCAAGTTAAAAAAATAAATAATCCCCGTTCAGTCTCAATGGCAGGGTGCGGGCCGGCCCGGCGGCGAGTGCGGCGGGCAGCAGGCCTCTTGGACAGGTTGAGAGATAAAAAAATAATAATTCCCGTTCAGTCTCAATGGCAGGGTGCGGGCCGGCCCGGCGGCGATTGCGGCGGGCAGCAGGCCTCTTGGACAGGTTGAGAGATAAAAAAATAATAATTCCCATGCAGTCTCAATGGCGGGGTGCGGGCCGGGGAATAGGCCTCTTGGCCGGGGTGAATAGTGTTGGAACACGGCCCGCGGAAATAGTAGCGGCTGGAGGTACCGAGGGCGATGCCCGCCCCGGCCCGGCGGCCAAGTTAAAAAAATAAATAATCCCGTTCAGTCTCAATGGCAGGGTGCGGGCCGGCCCGGCGGCGATTGCGGCGGGCAGCAGGCCTCTTGGACAGGTTGAGAGATAAAAAATAATAATTCCCATGCAGTCTCAATGGCGGGGTGCGGGCCGGGGAATAGGCCTCTTGGCCGGGGTTAATATGTTGGAACGCGGCGCGCGTAAATAGAAGCGGCTGGAGGTACCGGGGGCGAAGCCCGCCCCAGCCCGGAGGCCGAGTTAAAAAAAATAATAATCCCCGTTCAGTCTCAATGGCGGGGTGCGGGCCGGCCCGGCGGCGAGTGCGGCGGGCAGCAGGCCTCTTGGACAGGTTGAGAGATAAAAAAATAATAATTCCCGTTCAGTCTCAATGGCAGGGTGCGGGCCGTTCCGGCGGCAATTGCGGCGGGCAGCAGGCCTCTTGGACAGGTTGAGAGATAAAAAAATAATAATTCCCATGCAGTCTCAATGGCGGGGTGCGGGCCGGGGAATAGGCCTCTTGGCCGGGGTGAATATGTTGGAACGCGGCGCGCGTAAATAGAAGCGGCTGGGGGTACCGGGGGCGAAGCCCGCCCCGGCCCGGAGGCCGAGTTAAAAAAAATAATAATCCCCGTTCAGTCTCAATGGCGGGGTGCGGGCCGGCCCGGCGGCGAGTGCGGCGGGCAGCAGGCCTCTTGGACAGGTTGAGAGATAAAAAAATAATAATTCCCGTGCAGTCTCAATGGCGGGGTGCGGGCCGGGGAATAGGCCTCTTGGCCGGGGTGAATAGTGTTGGAACACGGCCCGCGGAAATAGTAGCGGCTGGAGGTACCGGGGGCGATGCCCGCCCCGGCCCGGCGGCCAAGTTAAAAAAATAAATAATCCCGTTCAGTCTCAATGGCAGGGTGCGGGCCGGCCCGGCGGCGATTGCGGCGGGCAGCAGGCCTCTTGGACAGGTTGAGAGATAAAAAAATAATAATTCCCATGCAGTCTCAATGGCGGGGTGCGGGCCGGGGAATAGGCCTCTTGGCCGGGGTGAATATGTTGGAACGCGGCGCGCGTAAATAGAAGCGGCTGGAGGTACCGGGGGCGAAGCCCGCCCCGGCCCGGAGGCCGAGTTAAAAAAAATAATAATCCCCGTTCAGTCTCAATGGCGGGGTGCGGGCCGGCCCGGCGGCGAGTGCGGCGGGCAGCAGGCCTCTTGGACAGGTTGAGAGATAAAAAAATAATAATTCCCGTGCAGTCTCAATGGCGGGGTGCGGGCCGGGGAATAGGCCTCTTGGCCGGGGTGAATATGTTGGAACGCGGCGCGCGTAAATAGAAGCGGCTGGAGGTACCGGGGGCGAAGCCCGCCCCGGCCCGGAGGCCGAGTTAAAAAAAATAATAATCCCCGTTCAGTCTCAATGGCGGGGTGCGGGCCGGCCCGGCGGCGAGTGCGGCGGGCAGCAGGCCTCTTGGACAGGTTGAGAGATAAAAAAATAATAATTCCCGTGCAGTCTCAATGGCGGGGTGCGGGCCGGGGAATAGGCCTCTTGGCCGGGGTGAATAGTGTTGGAACACGGCCCGCGGAAATAGTAGCGGCTGGAGGTACCGGGGGCGATGCCCGCCCCGGCCCGGCGGCCAAGTTAAAAAAATAAATAATCCCCGTTCAGTCTCAATGGCAGGGTGCGGGCCGGCCCAGCGGCGATTGCGGCGGGCAGCAGGCCTCTTGGACAGGTTGAGAGATAAAAAAATAATAATTCCCGTTCAGTCTCAATGGCAGGGTGCGGGCCGGCCCGGCGGCAATTGCGGCGGGCAGCAGGCCTCTTGGACAGGTTGAGAGATAAAAAAATAATAATTCCCATGCAGTCTCAATGGCGGGGTGCGGGCCGGGGAATAGGCCTCTTGGCCGGGGTGAATATGTTGGAACGCGGCGCGCATAAATAGTAGCGGCTGGAGGTACCGGGGGCGATGCCCGCCCCGGCCCGGCGGCCAAGTTAAAAAAATAAATAATCCCGTTCAGTCTCAATGGCAGGGTGCGGGCCGGCCCGGCGGCGATTGCGGCGGGCAGCAGGCCTCTTGGACAGGTTGAGAGATAAAAAAAAAATAATTCCCATGCAGTCTCAATGGCGGGGTGCGGGCCGGGGAATAGGCCTCTTGGCCGGGGTGAATATGTTGGAACGCGGCGCGTGTAAATAGAAGCGGCTGGAGGTACCGGGGGCGAAGCCCGCCCCGGCCCGGAGGCCGAGTTAAAAAAAATAATAATCCCCGTTCAGTCTCAATGGCGGGGTGCGGGCCGGCCCGGCGGCGAGTGCGGCGGGCAGCAGGCCTCTTGGACAGGTTGAGAGATAAAAAAAATAATAATTCCCGTGCAGTCTCAATGGCGGGGTGCGGGCCGGGGAATAGGCCTCTTGGCCGGGGTGAATATGTTGGAACGCGGCGCGCGTAAATAGAAGCGGCTGGAGATACCGGGGGCGAAGCCCGCCCCGGCCCGGAGGCCGAGTTAAAAAAAATAATAATCCCCGTTCAGTCTCAATGGCGGGGTGCGGGCCGGCCCGGCGGCGAGTGCGGCGGGCAGCAGGCCTCTTGGACAGGTTGAGAGATAAAAAAAAAATAATTCCCGTGCAGTCTCAATGGCGGGGTGCGGGCCGGGGAATAGGCCTCTTGGCCGGGGTGAATATGTTGGAACGCGGCGCGCGTAAATAGAAGCGGCTGGAGGTACCGGGGGCGAAGCCCGCCCCGGCCCGGAGGCCGAGTTAAAAAAAATAATAATCCCCGTTCAGTCTCAATGGCGGGGTGCGGGCCGGCCCGGCGGCGAGTGCGGCGGGCAGCAGGCCTCTTGGACAGGTTGAGAGATAAAAAAATAATAATTCCCGTGCAGTCTCAATGGCGGGGTGCGGGCCGGGGAATAGGCCTCTTGGCCGGGGTGAATAGTGTTGGAACACGGCCCGCGGAAATAGTAGCGGCTGGAGGTACCGGGGGCGATGCCCGCCCGGGCCCGGCGGCCAAGTTAAAAAAAATAAATAATCCCCGTTCAGTCTCAATGGCAGGGTGCGGGCCGGCCCGGCGGCGATTGCGGCGGGCAGCAGGCCTCTTGGACAGGTTGAGAGATAAAAAAATAATAATTCCCGTTCAGTCTCAATGGCAGGGTGCGGGCCGGCCCGGCGGCAATTGCGGCGGGCAGCAGGCCTCTTGGACAGGTTGAGAGATAAAAAAATAATAATTCCCATGCAGTCTCAATGGCGGGGTGCGGGCCGGGGAATAGGCCTCTTGGCCGGGGTGAATATGTTGGAACGCGGCGCGCGTAAATAGAAGCGGCTGGAGGTACCGGGGGCGAAGCCCGCCCCGGCCCGGAGGCCGAGTTAAAAAAAATAATAATCCCCGTTCAGTCTCAATGGCGGGGTGCGGGCGGGCCCGGCGGCGAGTGCGGCGGGCAGCAGGCCTCTTGGACAGGTTGAGAGATAAAAAAATAATAATTCCCGTGCAGTCTCAATGGCGGGGTGCGGGCCGGGGAATAGGCCTCTTGGCCGGGGTGAATATGTTGGAACGCGGCGCGCGTAAATAGAAGCGGCTGGAGGTACCGGGGGCGAAGCCCGCCCCGGCCCGGAGGCCGAGTTAAAAAAAATAATAATCCCCGTTCAGTCTCAATGGTGGGGTGCGGGCCGGCCCGGCGGCGATTGCGGCGGGCAGCAGGCCTCTTGGACAGGTTGAGAGATAAAAAAATAATAATTCCCGTGCAGTCTCAATGGCGGGGTGCGGGCCGGGGAATAGGCCTCTTGGCCGGGGTGAATAGTGTTGGAACACGGCCCGCGGAAATAGTAGCGGCTGGAGGTACCGGGGGCGATGCCCGCCCCGGCCCGGCGGCCAAGTTAAAAAAATAAATAATCCCGTTCAGTCTCAATGGCAGGGTGCGGGCCGGCCCGGCGGCGATTGCGGCGGGCAGCAGGCCTCTTGGACAGGTTGAGAGATAAAAAAATAATAATTCCCATGCAGTCTCAATGGCGGGGTGCGGGCCGGGGAATAGGCCTCTTGGCCGGGGTGAATATGTTGGAACGCGGCGCGCGTAAATAGAAGCGGCTGGAGGTACCGGGGGCGAAGCCCGCCCCGGCCCGGAGGCCGAGTTAAAAAAAATAATAATCCCCGTTCAGTCTCAATGGCGGGGTGCGGGCCGGCCCGGCGGCGAGTGCGGCGGGCAGCAGGCCTCTTGGACAGTTGAGAGATAAAAAAATAATAATTCCCGTGCAGTCTCAATGGCGGGGTGCGGGCCGGGGAATAGGCCTCTTGGCCGGGGTGAATAGTGTTGGAACACGGCCCGCGGAAATAGTAGCGGCTGGAGGTACCGGGGGCGATGCCCGCCCGGGCCCGGCGGCCAAGTTAAAAAAATAAATAATCCCCGTTCAGTCTCAATGGCAGGGTGCGGGCCGGCCCGGCGGCGATTGCGGCGGGCAGCAGGCCTCTTGGACAGGTTGAGAGATAAAAAAATAATAATTCCCGTTCAGTCTCAATGGCAGGGTGCGGGCCGGCCCGGCGGCAATTGCGGCGGGCAGCAGGCCTCTTGGACAGGTTGAGAGATAAAAAAATAATAATTCCCATGCAGTCTCAATGGCGGGGTGCGGGCCGGGGAATAGGCCTCTTGGCCGGGGTGAATATGTTGGAACGCGGCGCGCGTAAATAGAAGCGGCTGGAGGTATCGGGGGCGAAGCCCGCCCCGGCCCGGAGGCCGAGTTAAAAAAAATAATAATCCCCGTTCAGTCTCAATGGCGGGGTGCGGGCCGGCCCGGCGGCGAGTGCGGCGGGCAGCAGGCCTCTTGGACAGGTTGAGAGATAAAAAAATAATAATTCCCGTGCAGTCTCAATGGCGGGGTACGGGCCGGGGAATAGGCCTCTTGGCCGGGGTGAATATGTTGGAACGCGGCGCGCGTAAATAGAAGCGGCTGGAGGTACCGGGGGCGAAGCCCGCCCCGGCCCGGAGGCCGAGTTAAAAAAAATAATAATCCCCGTTCAGTCTCAATGGCGGGGTGCGGGCCGGCCCGGCGGCGATTGCGGCGGGCAGCAGGCCTCTTGGACAGGTTGAGAGATAAAAAAATAATAATTCCCGTGCAGTCTCAATGGCGGGGTGCGGGCCGGGGAATAGGCCTCTTGGCCGGGGTGAATAGTGTTGGAACACGGCCCGCGGAAATAGTAGCGGCTGGAGGTACCGGGGGCGATGCCCGCCCCGGCCCGGCGGCCAAGTTAAAAAAATAAATAATCCCGTTCAGTCTCAATGGCAGGGTGCGGGCCGGCCCGGCGGCAATTGCAGCGGGCAGCAGGCCTCTTGGACAGGTTGAGAGATAAAAAAATAATAATTCCCGTGCAGTCTCAATGGCGGGGTGCGGGCCGGGGAATAGGCCTCTTGGCCGGGGTGAATAGTGTTGGAACACGGCCCGCGGAAATAGTAGCGGCTGGAGGTACCGGGGGCGAAGCCCGCCCCGGCCCGGAGGCCGAGTTAAAAAAAATAATAATCCCCGTTCAGTCTCAATGGCGGGGTGCGGGCCGGCCCGGCGGCGATTGCGGCGGGCAGCAGGCCTCTTGGACAGGTTGAGAGATAAAAAAATAATAATTCCCGTGCAGTCTCAATGGCGGGGTGCGGGCCGGGGAATAGGCCTCTTGGCCGGGGTGAATAGTGTTGGAACACGGCCCGCGGAAATAGTAGCGGCTGGAGGTACCGGGGGCGATGCCCGCCCCGGCCCGGCGGCCAAGTTAAAAAAATAAATAATCCCGTTCAGTCTCAATGGCAGGGTGCGGGCCGGCCCGGCGGCGATTGCGGCGGGCAGCAGGCCTCTTGGACAGGTTGAGAGATAAAAAAATAATAATTCCCATGCAGTCTCAATGGCGGGGTGCGGGCCGGGGAATAGGCCTCTTGGCCGGGGTGAATATGTTGGAACGCGGCGCGCGTAAATAGAAGCGGCTGGAGGTACCGGGGGCGAAGCCCGCCCCGGCCCGGAGGCCGAGTTAAAAAAAATAATAATCCCCGTTCAGTCTCAATGGCGGGGTGCGGGCCGGCCCGGCGGCGAGTGCGGCGGGCAGCAGGCCTCTTGGACAGGTTGAGAGATAAAAAAATAATAATTCCCGTGCAGTCTCAATGGCGGGGTGCGGGCCGGGGAATAGGCCTCTTGGCCGGGGTGAATATGTTGGAACGCGGCGCGCGTAAATAGAAGCGGCTGGAGGTACCGGGGGCGAAGCCCGCCCCGGCCCGGAGGCCGAGTTAAAAAAAATAATAATCCCCGTTCAGTCTCAATGGCGGGGTGCGGGCCGGCCCGGCGGCGAGTGCGGCGGGCAGCAGGCCTCTTGGACAGGTTGAGAGATAAAAAAATAATAATTCCCGTGCAGTCTCAACGGCGGGGTGCGGGCCGGCCCGGCGGACGAGTGTGGCCGGGAAAGAGGCCTCTTGGCCGGGGTGAATATGTTGGAACGCGGCGCGCGTAAATAGAAGCGGCTGGAGGTACCGGGGGAGAAGCCCGCCCCGGCCCGGAGGCCGAGTTAAAAAAAATAATAATCCCCGTTCAGTCTCAATGGCGGGGTGCGGGCCGGCCCGGCGGCGAGTGCGGCGGGCAGCAGGCCTCTTGGACAGGTTGAGAGATAAAAAAATAATAATTCCCGTGCAGTCTCAATGGCGGGGTGCGGGCCGGCCCGGCGGACGAGTGTGGCCGGGGAAGAGGCCTCTTGGCCGGGGTGAATATGTTGGAACGCGGCGCGCGTAAATAGAAGCGGCTGGAGGTACCGGGGGCGAAGCCCGCCCCGGCCCGGAGGCCGAGTTAAAAAAAATAATAATCCCCGTTCAGTCTCAATGGCGGGGTGCGGGCCGGCCCGGCGGCGAGTGCGGCGGGCAGCAGGCCTCTTGGACAGGTTGAGAGATAAAAAAATAATAATTCCCGTGCAGTCTCAATGGCGGGGTGCGGGCCGGGGAATAGGCCTCTTGGCCGGGGTGAATAGTGTTGGAACACGGCCCGCGGAAATAGTAGCGGCTGGAGGTACCGGGGGCGATGCCCGCCCCGGCCCGGCGGCCAAGTTAAAAAAATAAATAATCCCGTTCAGTCTCAATGGCAGGGTGCGGGCCGGCCCGGCGGCGATTGCGGCGGGCAGCAGGCCTCTTGGACAGGTTGAGAGATAAAAAAATAATAATTCCCATGCAGTCTCAATGGCGGGGTGCGGGCCGGGGAATAGGCCTCTTGGCCGGGGTGAATATGTTGGAACGTGGCGCGCGTAAATAGAAGCGGCTGGAGGTACCGGGGGCGAAGCCCGCCCCGGCCCGGAGGCCGAGTTAAAAAAAATAATAATCCCCGTTCAGTCTCAATGGCGGGGTGCGGGCCGGCCCGGCGGCGAGTGCGGCGGGCAGCAGGCCTCTTGGACAGGTTGAGAGATAAAAAAATAATAATTCCCGTGCAGTCTCAATGGCGGGGTGCGGGCCGGGGAATAGGCCTCTTGGCCGGGGTGAATATGTTGGAACGCGGCGCGCGTAAATAGAAGCGGCTGGAGGTACCGGGGGCGAAGCCCGCCCCGGCCCGGAGGCCGAGTTAAAAAAAATAATAATCCCCGTTCAGTCTCAATGGCAGGGTGCGGGCCGGCCCGGCGGCGAGTGCGGCGGGCAGCAGGCCTCTTGGACAGGTTGAGAGATAAAAAAATAATAATTCCCGTGCAGTCTCAATGGCGGGGTGCGGGCCGGGGAATAGGCCTCTTGGCCGGGGTGAATAGTGTTGGAACACGGCCCGCGGAAATAGTAGCGGCTGGAGGTACCGGGGGCGATGCCCGCCCCGGGCCGGCGGCCAAGTTAAAAAAATAAATAATCCCCGTTCAGTCTCAATGGCAGGGTGCGGGCCGGCCCGGCGGCGAGTGCGGCGGGCAGCAGGCCTCTTGGACAGGTTGAGAGATAAAAAAATAATAATTCCCGTTCAGTCTCAATGGCAGGGTGCGGGCCGGCCCGGCGGCGATTGCGGCGGGCAGCAGGCCTCTTGGACAGGTTGAGAGATAAAAAAATAATAATTCCCATGCAGTCTCAATGGCGGGGTGCGGGCCGGGGAATAGGCCTCTTGGCCGGGGTGAATAGTGTTGGAACACGGCCCGCGGAAATAGTAGCGGCTGGAGGTACCGAGGGCGATGCCCGCCCCGGCCCGGCGGCCAAGTTAAAAAAATAAATAATCCCGTTCAGTCTCAATGGCAGGGTGCGGGCCGGCCCGGCGGCGATTGCGGCGGGCAGCAGGCCTCTTGGACAGGTTGAGAGATAAAAAATAATAATTCCCATGCAGTCTCAATGGCGGGGTGCGGGCCGGGGAATAGGCCTCTTGGCCGGGGTGAATATGTTGGAACGCGGCGCGCGTAAATAGAAGCGGCTGGAGGTACCGGGGGCGAAGCCCGCCCCAGCCCGGAGGCCGAGTTAAAAAAAATAATAATCCCCGTTCAGTCTCAATGGCGGGGTGCGGGCCGGCCCGGCGGCGAGTGCGGCGGGCAGCAGGCCTCTTGGACAGGTTGAGAGATAAAAAAATAATAATTCCCGTTCAGTCTCAATGGCAGGGTGCGGGCCGTTCCGGCGGCAATTGCGGCGGGCAGCAGGCCTCTTGGACAGGTTGAGAGATAAAAAAATAATAATTCCCATGCAGTCTCAATGGCGGGGTGCGGGCCGGGGAATAGGCCTCTTGGCCGGGGTGAATATGTTGGAACGCGGCGCGCGTAAATAGAAGCGGCTGGAGGTACCGGGGGCGAAGCCCGCCCCGGCCCGGAGGCCGAGTTAAAAAAAATAATAATCCCCGTTCAGTCTCAATGGCGGGGTGCGGGCCGGCCCGGCGGCGAGTGCGGCGGGCAGCAGGCCTCTTGGACAGGTTGAGAGATAAAAAAATAATAATTCCCGTGCAGTCTCAATGGCGGGGTGCGGGCCGGGGAATAGGCCTCTTGGCCGGGGTGAATAGTGTTGGAACACGGCCCGCGGAAATAGTAGCGGCTGGAGGTACCGGGGGCGATGCCCGCCCCGGCCCGGCGGCCAAGTTAAAAAAATAAATAATCCCGTTCAGTCTCAATGGCAGGGTGCGGGCCGGCCCGGCGGCGATTGCGGCGGGCAGCAGGCCTCTTGGACAGGTTGAGAGATAAAAAAATAATAATTCCCATGCAGTCTCAATGGCGGGGTGCGGGCCGGGGAATAGGCCTCTTGGCCGGGGTGAATATGTTGGAACGCGGCGCGCGTAAATAGAAGCGGCTGGAGGTACCGGGGGCGAAGCCCGCCCCGGCCCGGAGGCCGAGTTAAAAAAAATAATAATCCCCGTTCAGTCTCAATGGCGGGGTGCGGGCCGGCCCGGCGGCGAGTGCGGCGGGCAGCAGGCCTCTTGGACAGGTTGAGAGATAAAAAAATAATAATTCCCGTGCAGTCTCAATGGCGGGGTGCGGGCCGGGGAATAGGCCTCTTGGCCGGGGTGAATATGTTGGAACGCGGCGCGCGTAAATAGAAGCGGCTGGAGGTACCGGGGGCGAAGCCCGCCCCGGCCCGGAGGCCGAGTTAAAAAAAATAATAATCCCCGTTCAGTCTCAATGGCGGGGTGCGGGCCGGCCCGGCGGCGAGTGCGGCGGGCAGCAGGCCTCTTGGACAGGTTGAGAGATAAAAAAATAATAATTCCCGTGCAGTCTCAATGGCGGGGTGCGGGCCGGGGAATAGGCCTCTTGGCCGGGGTGAATAGTGTTGGAACACGGCCCGCGGAAATAGTAGCGGCTGGAGGTACCGGGGGCGATGCCCGCCCCGGCCCGGCGGCCAAGTTAAAAAAATAAATAATCCCCGTTCAGTCTCAATGGCAGGGTGCGGGCCGGCCCAGCGGCGATTGCGGCGGGCAGCAGGCCTCTTGGACAGGTTGAGAGATAAAAAAATAATAATTCCCGTTCAGTCTCAATGGCAGGGTGCGGGCCGGCCCGGCGGCAATTGCGGCGGGCAGCAGGCCTCTTGGACAGGTTGAGAGATAAAAAAATAATAATTCCCATGCAGTCTCAATGGCGGGGTGCGGGCCGGGGAATAGGCCTCTTGGCCGGGGTGAATATGTTGGAACGCGGCGCGCATAAATAGAAGCGGCTGGAGGTACCGGGGGCGAAGCCCGCCCCGGCCCGGAGGCCGAGTTAAAAAAAATAATAATCCCCGTTCAGTCTCAATGGCGGGGTGCGGGCCGGCCCGGCGGCGAGTGCGGCGGGCAGCAGGCCTCTTGGACAGGTTGAGAGATAAAAAAATAATAATTCCCGTGCAGTCTCAATGGCGGGGTGCGGGCCGGGGAATAGGCCTCTTGGCCGGGGTGAATATGTTGGAACGCGGCGCGCGTAAATAGAAGCGGCTGGAGGTACCGGGGGCGAAGCCCGCCCCGGCCCGGAGGCCGAGTTAAAAAAATAATAATCCCCGTTCAGTCTCAATGGCGGGGTGCGGGCCGGCCCGGCGGCGATTGCGGCGGGCAGCAGGCCTCTTGGACAGGTTGAGAGATAAAAAAATAATAATTCCCGTGCAGTCTCAATGGCGGGGTGCGGGCCGGGGAATAGGCCTCTTGGCCGGGGTGAATAGTGTTGGAACACGGCCCGCGGAAATAGTAGCGGCTGGAGGTACCGGGGGCGATGCCCGCCCCGGCCCGGCGGCCAAGTTAAAAAAATAAATAATCCCGTTCAGTCTCAATGGCAGGGTGCGGGCCGGCCCGGCGGCGATTGCGGCGGGCAGCAGGCCTCTTGGACAGGTTGAGAGATAAAAAAAAAATAATTCCCATGCAGTCTCAATGGCGGGGTGCGGGCCGGGGAATAGGCCTCTTGGCCGGGGTGAATATGTTGGAACGCGGCGCGTGTAAATAGAAGCGGCTGGAGGTACCGGGGGCGAAGCCCGCCCCGGCCCGGAGGCCGAGTTAAAAAAAATAATAATCCCCGTTCAGTCTCAATGGCGGGGTGCGGGCCGGCCCGGCGGCGAGTGCGGCGGGCAGCAGGCCTCTTGGACAGGTTGAGAGATAAAAAAATAATAATTCCCGTGCAGTCTCAATGGCGGGGTGCGGGCCGGGGAATAGGCCTCTTGGCCGGGGTGAATATGTTGGAACGCGGCGCGCGTAAATAGAAGCGGCTGGAGATACCGGGGGCGAAGCCCGCCCCGGCCCGGAGGCCGAGTTAAAAAAAATAATAATCCCCGTTCAGTCTCAATGGCGGGGTGCGGGCCGGCCCGGCGGCGAGTGCGGCGGGCAGCAGGCCTCTTGGACAGGTTGAGAGATAAAAAAATAATAATTCCCGTGCAGTCTCAATGGCGGGGTGCGGGCCGGGGAATAGGCCTCTTGGCCGGGGTGAATATGTTGGAACGCGGCGCGCGTAAATAGAAGCGGCTGGAGGTACCGGGGGCGAAGCCCGCACCGGAGGCCGAGTTAAAAAAAATAATAATCCCCGTTCAGTCTCAATGGCGGGGTGCGGGCCGGCCCGGCGGCGAGTGCGGCGGGCAGCAGGCCTCTTGGACAGGTTGAGAGATAAAAAAATAATAATTCCCGTGCAGTCTCAATGGCGGGGTGCGGGCCGGGGAATAGGCCTCTTGGCCGGGGTGAATAGTGTTGGAACACGGCCCGCGGAAATAGTAGCGGCTGGAGGTACCGGGGGCGATGCCCGCCCCGGCCCGGCGGCCAAGTTAAAAAAATAAATAATCCCCGTTCAGTCTCAATGGCAGGGTGCGGGCCGGCCCGGCGGCGATTGCGGCGGGCAGCAGGCCTCTTGGACAGGTTGAGAGATAAAAAAATAATAATTCCCGTTAAGTCTCAATGGCAGGGTGCGGGCCGGCCCGGCGGCAATTGCGGCGGGCAGCAGGCCTCTTGGACAGGTTGAGAGATAAAAAAATAATAATTCCCATGCAGTCTCAATGGCGGGGTGCGGGCCGGGGAATAGGCCTCTTGGCCGGGGTGAATATGTTGGAACGCGGCGCGCGTAAATAGAAGCGGCTGGAGGTACCGGGGGCGAAGCCCGTCCCGGCCCGGAGGCCGAGTTAAAAAAAATAATAATCCCCGTTCAGTCTCAATGGCGGGGTGCGGGCCGGCCCGGCGGCGAGTGCGGCGGGCAGCAGGCCTCTTGGACAGGTTGAGAGATAAAAAAATAATAATTCCCGTGCAGTCTCAATGGCGGGGTGCAGGCCGGGAAATAGGCCTCTTGGCCGGGGTGAATATGTTGGAACGCGGCGCGCGTAAATAGAAGCGGCTGGAGGTACCGGGGGCGAAGCCCGCCCCGGCCCGGAGGCCGAGTTAAAAAAAATAATAATCCCCGTACAGTCTCAATGGCGGGGTGCGGGCCGGCCCGGCGGCGATTGCGGCGGGCAGCAGGCCTCTTGGACAGGTTGAGAGATAAAAAAATAATAATTCCCGTGCAGTCTCAATGGCGGGGTGCGGGCCGGGGAATAGGCCTCTTGGCCGGGGTGAATAGTGTTGGAACACGGCCCGCGGAAATAGTAGCGGCTGGAGGTACCGGGGGCGAAGCCCGCCCCGGCCCGGAGGCCGAGTTAAAAAAAATAATAATCCCCGTTCAGTCTCAATGGCGGGGTGCGGGCCGGCCCGGCGGCGATTGCGGCGGGCAGCAGGCCTCTTGGACAGGTTGAGAGATAAAAAAATAATAATTCCCGTGCAGTCTCAATGGCGGGGTGCGGGCCGGGGAATAGGCCTCTTGGCCGGGGTGAATAGTGTTGGAACACGGCCCGCGGAAATAGTAGCGGCTGGAGGTACCGGGGGCGATGCCCGCCCGGGCCCGGCGGCCAAGTTAAAAAAATAAATAATCCCCGTTCAGTCTCAATGGCAGGGTGCGGGCCGGCCCGGCGGCGATTGCGGCGGGCAGCAGGCCTCTTGGACAGGTTGAGAGATAAAAAAATAATAATTCCCGTTCAGTCTCAATGGCAGGGTGCGGGCCGGCCCGGCGGCAATTGCGGCGGGCAGCAGGCCTCTTGGACAGGTTGAGAGATAAAAAAATAATAATTCCCATGCAGTCTCAATGGCGGGGTGCGGGCCGGGGAATAGGCCTCTTGGCCGGGGTGAATATGTTGGAACGCGGCGCGCGTAAATAGAAGCGGCTGGAGGTATCGGGGGCGAAGCCCGCCCCGGCCCGGAGGCCGAGTTAAAAAAAATAATAATCCCCGTTCAGTCTCAATGGCGGGGTGCGGGCCGGCCCGGCGGCGAGTGCGGCGGGCAGCAGGCCTCTTGGACAGGTTGAGAGATAAAAAAATAATAATTCCCGTGCAGTCTCAATGGCGGGGTACGGGCCGGGGAATAGGCCTCTTGGCCGGGGTGAATATGTTGGAACGCGGCGCGCGTAAATAGAAGCGGCTGGAGGTACCGGGGGCGAAGCCCGCCCCGGCCCGGAGGCCGAGTTAAAAAAAATAATAATCCCCGTTCAGTCTCAATGGCGGGGTGCGGGCCGGCCCGGCGGCGATTGCGGCGGGCAGCAGGCCTCTTGGACAGGTTGAGAGATAAAAAAATAATAATTCCCGTGCAGTCTCAATGGCGGGGTGCGGGCCGGGGAATAGGCCTCTTGGCCGGGGTGAATAGTGTTGGAACACGGCCCGCGGAAATAGTAGCGGCTGGAGGTACCGGGGGCGATGCCCGCCCCGGCCCGGCGGCCAAGTTAAAAAAATAAATAATCCCGTTCAGTCTCAATGGCAGGGTGCGGGCCGGCCCGGCGGCAATTGCGGCGGGCAGCAGGCCTCTTGGACAGGTTGAGAGATAAAAAAATAATAATTCCCGTGCAGTCTCAATGGCGGGGTGCGGGCCGGGGAATAGGCCTCTTGGCCGGGGTGAATAGTGTTGGAACACGGCCCGCGGAAATAGTAGCGGCTGGAGGTACCGGGGGCGAAGCCCGCCCCGGCCCGGAGGCCGAGTTAAAAAAAATAATAATCCCCGTTCAGTCTCAATGGCGGGGTGCGGGCCGGCCCGGCGGCGATTGCGGCGGGCAGCAGGCCTCTTGGACAGGTTGAGAGATAAAAAAATAATAATTCCCGTGCAGTCTCAATGGCGGGGTGCGGGCCGGGGAATAGGCCTCTTGGCCGGGGTGAATAGTGTTGGAACACGGCCCGCGGAAATAGTAGCGGCTGGAGGTACCGGGGGCGATGCCCGCCCCGGCCCGGCGGCCAAGTTAAAAAAATAAATAATCCCCGTTCAGTCTCAATGGCAGGGTGCGGGCCGGCCCGGCGGCGATTGCGGCGGGCAGCATGCCTCTTGGACAGGTTGAGAGATAAAAAAATAATAATCCCGTTCAGTCTCAATGGCGGGGTGCGGGCCGGCCCAGCGGCGATTGCGGCGGGCAGCATGCCTCTTGGACAGGTTGAGAGATAAAAAAATAATAATCCCGTTCAGTCTCAATGGCGGGGTGCGGGCCGGCCCGGCGGCGATTGCGGCGGGCAGCAGGCCTCTTGGACAGATTGAGAGATAAAGAAATAATAATTCCCATGCAGTCTCAATGGCGGGGTGCGGGCCGGCCCGGCGGCGAGTGCGGCGGGCCGGCCCGGCGGCGAGTGCGGCGGGCAGCAGGCCTCTTGGACAGGTTGAGAGATAAAAAAATAATAATTCCCGTGCAGTTTCAATGGCGGGGTGCGGGCCGGGGAATAGGCCTCTTGGCCGGGGTGAATAGTGTTGGAACGCGGCCCGCGGAAATAGTAGCGGCTGGAGGTACCGGGGGTGATGCCCGCCCCGGCCCGGCGGCCAAGTTAAAAAAATAATAATCCCCGTTCAGTCTCAATGGCGGGGTGCGGGCCGGCCCAGCGGCGATTGCGGCGGGCAGCATGCCTCTTGGACAGGTTGAGAGATAAAAAAATAATAATTCCCATGCAGTCTCAATGGCGGGGTGCGGGCCGGCCCGGCGGCGAGTGCGGCGGGCAGCAGGCCTCTTGGACAGGTTGAGAGATAAAAAAATAATAAATCCCGTGCAGTCTCAATGGCGGGGTGCGGGCCTGCCCGGCGGCGAGTGCGGCGGGCAGCAGGCCTCTTGGACAGGTTGAGAGATAAAAAAATAATAATTCCCGTGCAGTCTCAATGGCGGGGTGCGGGCCGGGGAATAGGCCTCTTGGCCGGGGTGAATAGTGTTGGAACGCGGCCCGCGGAAATAGTAGCGGCTGGAGGTACCGGGGGCGATGCCCGCCCCGGCCCGGCGGCCAAGTTAAAAAAATAAACAATCCCCGTTCAGTCTCAATGGCAGGGTGCGGGCCGGCCCGGCGGCGATTGCGGCGGGCAGCAGGCCTCTTGGACAGGTTGAGAGATAAAAAAATAATAATCCCGTTCAGTCTCAATGGCGGGGTGCGGGCCGGCCCGGCGGCGATTGCGGCGGGCAGCAGGCCTCTTGGACAGATTGAGAGATAAAAAAATAATAATTCCCATGCAGTCTCAATGGCGGGGTGCGGGCCGGCCCGGCGGCGAGTGCGGCGGGCAGCAGGCCTCTTGGACAGGTTGAGAGATAAAAAAATAATAATTCCCGTGCAGTTTCAATGGCGGGGTGCGGGCCGGGGAATAGGCCTCTTGGCCGGGGTGAATAGTGTTGGAACGCGGCCCGCGGAAATAGTAGCGGCTGGAGGTACCGGGGGTGATGCCCGCCCCGGCCCGGCGGCCAAGTTAAAAAAATAATAATCCCCGTTCAGTCTCAATGGCGGGGTGCGGGCCGGCCCAGCGGCGATTGCGGCGGGCAGCATGCCTCTTGGACAGGTTGAGAGATAAAAAAATAATAATTCCCGTGCAGTCTCAATGGCGGGGTGCGGGCCTGCCCGGCGGCGAGTGCGGCGGGCAGCAGGCCTCTTGGACAGGTTGAGAGATAAAAAAATAATAATTCCCGTGCAGTCTCAATGGCGGGGTGCGGGCCTGCCCGGCGGCGAGTGCGGCGGGCAGCAGGCCTCTTGGACAGGTTGAGAGATAAAAAAATAATAATTCCCGTGCAGTCTCAATGGCGGGGTGCGGGCCTGCCCGGCGGCGAGTGCGGCGGGCAGCAGGCCTCTTGGACAGGTTGAGAGATAAAAAAATAATAATTCCCGTGCAGTCTCAATGGCGGGGTGCGGGCCGGCCCGGCGGACCAGTGTGGCCGGGGAAGAGGCCTCTTGGCCGGGGTGAATATGTTGGAACGCGGCGCGCGTAAATAGAAGCGGCTGGAGGTACCGGGGGCGAAGCCCGCCCCGGCCCGGAGGCCGAGTTAAAAAAAATAATAATCCCCGTTCAGTCTCAATGGCGGGGTGCGGGCCGGCCCGGCGGCGAGTGCGGCGGGCAGCAGGCCTCTTGGACAGGTTGAGAGATAAAAAAAAAATAATTCCCGTGCAGTCTCAATGGCGGGGTGCGGGCCGGGGAATAGGCCTCTTGGCCGGGGTGAATAGTGTTGGAACACGGCCCGCGGATATAGTAGCGGCTGGAGGTACCGGGGGCGATGCCCGCCCCGGGCCGGCGGCCAAGTTAAAAAAATAAATAATCCCCGTTCAGTCTCAATGGCAGGGTGCGGGCCGGCCCGGCGGCGATTCGGCGGGCAGCAGGCCTCTTGGACAGGTTGAGAGATAAAAAAATAATAATTCCCGTGCAGTCTCAATGGCGGGGTGCGGGCCGGCCCGGCGGACGAGTGTGGCCGGGGAAGAGGCCTCTTGGCCGGGGTGAATATGTTGGAACGCGGCGCGCGTAAATAGAAGCGGCTGGAGGTACCGGGGGCGAAGCCCGCCCCGGCCCGGAGGCCGAGTTAAAAAAAATAATAATCCCCGTTCAGTCTCAATGGCGGGGTGCGGGCCGGCCCGGCGGCGAGTGCGGCGGGCAGAAGGCGTCTTGGACAGGTTGAGAGATAAAAAAATAATAATTCCCGTGCAGTCTCATTGGCGGGGTGCGGGCCGGGGAATAGGCCTCTTGGCCGGGGTGAATAGTGTTGGAACACGGCCCGCGGAAATAGTAGCGGCTGGAGGTACCGGGGGCGATGCCCGCCCCGGGCCGGCGGCCAAGTTAAAAAAATAAATAATCCCGTTCAGTCTCAATGGCAGGGTGCGGGCCGGCCCGGCGGCGATTGCGGCGGGCAGCAGTTCTCTTGGACAGGTTGAGAGATAAAAAAATAATAATTCCCATGCAGTCTCAATGGCGGGGTGCGGGCCGGCCCGGCGGCGAGTGCGGCGGGCAGCAGGCCTCTTGGACAGGTTGAGAGATAAAAAAATAATAATTCCCGTGCAGTCTCAATGGCGGGGTGCGGGCCGGGGAATAGGTCTCTTGGCCGGGGTGAATAGTGTTGGAACACGGCCAGCGGAAATAGTAGCGGCTGGAGGTACCGGGGGCGATGCCCGCCCCGGGCCGGCGGCCAAGTTAAAAAAATAAATAATCCCATTCAGTCTCAATGGCAGGGTGCGGGCCGGCCCGGCGGCGATTGCGGCGGGCAGCAGTTCTCTTGGACAGGTTGAGAGATAAAAAAATAATAATTCCCATGCAGTCTCAATGGCGGGGTGCGGGCCGGCCCGGCGGCGAGTGCGGCGGGCAGCAGGCCTCTTGGACAGGTTGAGAGATAAAAAAATAATAATTCCCGTGCAGTCTCAATGGCGGGGTGCGGGCCGCCCCGGCGGACGAGTATGGCCGGGGAAGAGGCCTCTTGGCCGGGGTGAATATGTTGGAACGCGGCGCGCGTAAATAGAAGCGGCTGGAGGTACCGGGGGCGAAGCCCGCCCCGGCCCGGCGGCCGAGTTAAAAAAAATAATAATCCCCGTTCAGTCTCAATGGCTGGGTGCGGGCCGGCCCGGCGGCGAGTGCGGCGGGCAGCAGGCCTCTTGGACAGGTTGAGAGATAAAAAAATAATAATTCCCATGCAGTCTCAATGGCGGGGTGCGGGCCGGGGAATAGGCCTCTTGGCCGGGGTGAATAGTGTTGGAACGCGGCCCGCGGAAATAGTAGCGGCTGGAGGTACCGGGGGCGATGCCCGCCCCGGCCCGGCGGCCAAGTTAAAAAAATAAACAATCCCCGTTCAGTCTCAATGGCAGGGTGCGGGCCGGCCCGGCGGCGATTGCGGCGGGCAGCAGGCCTCTTGGACAGGTTGAGAGATAAAAAAATAATAATTCCCATGCAGTCTCAATGGCGGGGTGCGTGCTGGCCCGGCGGTGAGTCCGGCGGGCAGCAGGCCTCTTGGACAGGTTGAGAGATAAAAAAATAATAATTCCCGTGCAGTCTCAATGGCAGGGTGCGGGCCGGCCCGGCGGCCGCGTGTGGCCGGGGAATAGGTCTCTTGGCCGGGGTGAATAGTGTTGGAACGCGGCCCGCGGAAATAGTAGCGGCTGGAGGTACCGGGGGCGAAGCCCGCCCCGGCCCGGCGGCCAAGTTAAAAAAATAAATAATCCCCGTTCAGTCTCAATGGCAGGGTGCGGGCCGGCCCGGCGGCGAGTGCGGCGGGCAGCAGGCCTCTTGGACAGATTGAGAGATAAAAAAATAATAATTCCCATGCAGTCTCAATGGCGGGGTGCGGGCCGGCCCGGCGGCGAGTGCGGCGGGCAGCAGGCCTCTTGGACAGGTTGAGAGATAAAAAAATAATAATTCCCGTGCAGTTTCAATGGCGGGGTGCGGGCCGGGGAATAGGCCTCTTGGCCGGGGTGAATAGTGTTGGAACGCGGCCCGCGGAAATAGTAGCGGCTGGAGGTACCGGGGGTGATGCCCGCCCCGGCCCGGCGGCCAAGTTAAAAAAAAAAATAATCCCCGTTCAGTCTCAATGGCGGGGTGCGGGCCGGCCCAGCGGCGATTGCGGCGGGCAGCATGCCTCTTGGACAGGTTGAGAGATAAAAAAATAATAATTCCCATGCAGTCTCAATGGCGGGGTGCGGGCCGGCCCGGCGGCGAGTGCGGCGGGCAGCAGGCCTCTTGGACAGGTTGAGAGATAAAAAAATAATAATTCCCATGCAGTCTCAATGGCGGGGTGCGGGCCGGGGAATAGGCCTCTTGGCCGGGGTGAATAGTGTTGGAACGCGGCCCGCGGAAATAGTAGCGGCTGGAGGTACCGGGGGCGATGCCCGCCCCGGCCCGGCGGCCAAGTTAAAAAAATAAACAATCCCCGTTCAGTCTCAATGGCAGGGTGCGGGCCGGCCCGGCGGCGATTGCGGCGGGCAGCAGGCCTCTTGGACAGGTTGAGAGATAAAAAAATAATAATTCCCATGCAGTCTCAATGGCGGGGTGCGGGCTGGCCCGGCGGTGAGTCCGGCGGGCAGCAGGCCTCTTGGACAGGTTGAGAGATAAAAAAATAATAATTCCCGTGCAGTCTCAATGGCGGGGTGCGGGCCTGCCCGGCGGCGATTGCGGCGGGCAGCAGGCCTCTTGGACAGGTTGAGAGATAAAAAAATAATAATTCCCATGCAGTCTCAATGGCGGGGTGCGGGCCGGGGAATAGGCCTCTTGGCCGGGGTGAATAGTGTTGGAACACGCCCCGCGGAAATAGTAGCGGCTGGAGGTACCGGGGGCGATGCCCGCCCCGGGCCGGCGGCCAAGTTAAAAAAATAAATAATCCCCGTTCAGTCTCAATGGCAGGGTGCGGGCCGGCCCGGCGGCGATTGCGGCGGGCAGCAGGCCTCTTGGACAGGTTGAGAGATAAAAAAATAATAATTCCCATGCAGTCTCAATGGCGGGGTGCGGGCCGGGGAATAGGCCTCTTGGCCGGGGTGAATAGTGTTGGAACACGGCCCGCGGAAATAGTAGCGGCTGGAGGTACCGGGGGCGATGCCCGCCCCGGGCCGGCGGCCAAGTTAAAAAAATAAATAATCCCCGTTCAGTCTCAATGGCAGGGTGCGGGCCGGGGAATAGGCCTCTTGGCCGGGGTGAATAGTGTTGGAACACGGCCCGCGGAAATAGTAGCGGCTGGAGGTACCGGGGGCCAAGTTAAAAAAATAAATAATCCCCGTTCAGTCTCAATGGCAGGGTGCGGGCCGGCCCGGCGGCGATTGCGGCGGGCAGCAGGCCTCTTGGACAGATTGAGAGATAAAAAAATAATAATTCCCATGCGGTCTCAATGGCGGGGTGCGGGCCGGCCCGGCGGCGAGTGCGGCGGGCAGCAGGCCTCTTGGACAGGTTGAGAGATAAAAAAATAATAATTCCCGTGCAGTCTCAATGGCGGGGTGCGGGCCGGCCCGGCGGACGAGTGTGGCCAGTGAAGAGGCCTCTTGGCCGGGGTGAATAGTGTTGGAACGCGGCCCGCGGAAATAGTAGCGGCTGGAGGTACCGGGGGCGATGCCCGCCCCGGCCCGGCGGCCGAGTTAAAAAAAATAGTAATCCCCGTTCAGTCTCAATGACGGGGTGCGGGCCGGCCCGGCGGCGATTGCGGCGGGCAGCAGGCCTCTTGGACAGGTTGAGAGATAAAAAAATAATAATTCCCGTGCAGTCTCAATGGCGGGGTGCGGGCCGGCCCGGCGGCGAGTGCGGCGGGCAGCAGGCCTCTTGGACAGGTTGAGAGATAAAAAAATAATAATTCCCGTGCAGTCTCAATGGCAGGGTGCGGGCCGGCCCGGCGGCGATTGCGGCGGGCAGCAGGCCTCTTGGACAGGTTGAGAGATAAAAAAATAATAATTCCCGTGCAGTCTCAATGGCGTAGTGCGGGCCGGCCCGGCGGACGAGTGTGGCCGGGGAAGAGGCCTCTTGGCCGGGGTGAATATGTTGGAACGCGGCGCGCGTAAATAGAAGCGGCTGGAGGTACCGGGGGCGAAGCCCGCCCCGGCCCGGAGGCCGAGTTAAAAAAAATAATAATCCCCGTTCAGTCTCAATGGCGGGGTGCGGGCCGGCCCGGCGGCGAGTTCGGCGGGCAGCAGGCCTCTTGGACAGGTTGAGAGATAAAAAAATAATAATTCCCGTGCAGTCTCAATGGCGGGGTGCGGGCCGGGGAATAGGCCTCTTGGCCGGGGTGAATAGTGTTGGAACACGGCCCGCGGAAATAGTAGCGGCTGGAGGTACCGGGGGCCAAGTTAAAAAAATAAATAATCCCCGTTCAGTCTCAATGGCAGGGTGCGGGCCGGCCCGGCGGCGATTGCGGCGGGCAGCAGGCCTCTTGGACAGGTTGAGAGATAAAAAAATAATAATTCCCGTGCAGTCTCAATGGCGGGGTGCGGGCCGGGGAATAGGCCTCTTGGCCGGGGTGAATAGTGTTGGAACACGGCCCGCGGAAATAGTAGCGGCTGGAGGTACCGGGGGCGATGCCCGCCCCGGGCCGGCGGCCAAGTTAAAAAAATAAATAATCCCCGTTCAGTCTCAATGGCAGGGTGCGGGCCGGCCCGGCGGCGATTGCGGCGGGCAGCAGGCCTCTTGGACAGGTTGAGAGATAAAAAAAATAATAATTCCCATGCAGTCTCAATGGCGGGGTGCGGGCCGGGGAATAGGCCTCTTGGCCGGGGTGAATAGTGTTGGAACACGGCCCGCGGAAATAGTAGCGGCTGGAGGTACCGGGGGCGATGCCCGCCCCGGCCCGGCGGCCAAGTTAAAAAAAGAAATAATCCCCGTTCAGTCTCAATGGCAGGGTGCGGGCCGGCCCGGCGGCGATTGCGGCGGGCAGCAGGCCTCTTGGACAGGTTGAGAGATAAAAAAATAATAATTCCCGTGCAGTCTCAATGGCGGGGTGCGGGCCGTTCCGGCGGACGAGTGTGGCCGGGGAAGAGGCCTCTTGGCCGGGGTGAATATGTTGGAACGCGGCGCGCGTAAATAGAAGCGGCTGGAGGTACCGGGGGCGAAGCCCGCCCCGGCCCGGAGGCCGAGTTAAAAAAAATAATAATCCCCGTTCCAGTCTCAATGGCGGGGTGCGGGCCGGCCCGGCGGCGAGTGCGGCGGGCAGCAGGCCTCTTGGACAGGTTGAGAGATAAAAAAATAATAATTCCCGTGCAGTCTCAATGGCGGGGTGCGGGCCGGGGAATAGGCCTCTTGGCCGGGGTGAATAGTGTTGGAATACGGCCCGCGGAAATAGTAGCGGCTGGAGGTACCGGGGGCGATGCCCGCCCTGGCCCGGCGGCCAAGTTAAAAAAATAAATAATCCCCGTTCAGTCTCAATGGCAGGGTGCGGGCCGGCCCGGCGGCGATTGCGGCGGGCAGCAGGCCTCTTGGACAGGTTGAGAGATACAAAAATAATAATTCCCATGCAGTCTCAATGGCGGGGTGCGGGCCGGGGAATAGGCCTCTTGGCCGGGGTGAATAGTGTTGGAACACGGCCCGCGGAAATAGTAGCGGCTGGAGGTACCGGGGGCGATGCCCGCCCTGGCCCGGCGGCCAAGTTAAAAAAATAAATAATCCCGTTCAGTCTCAATGGCGGGGTGCGGGCCGGCCCGGCGGCGAGTGCGGCGGGCAGCAGGCCTCTTGGACAGGTTGAGAGATAAAAAAATAATAATTCCCATGCAGTCTCAATGGCGGGGTGCGGGCCGGCCCGGCGGCGAGTGCGGCGGGCAGCAGGCCTCTTGGACAGGTTGAGAGATAAAAAAATAATAATTCCCGTGCAGTCTCAATGGCGGGGTGCGGGCCGGGGAATAGGCCTCTTGGCCGGGGTGAATAGTGTTGGAACGCGGCCCGCGGAAATAGTAGCGGCTGGAGGTACCGGGGGCGATGCCCGCCCCGGCCCGGCGGCCAAGTTAAAAAAATAAATAATCCCCGTTCAGTCTCAATGGCAGGGTGCGGGCCGGCCCGGCGGCGATTGCGGCGGGCAGCAGGCCTCTTGGACAGGTTGAGAGATAAAAAAATAATAATTCCCATGCAGTCTCAATGGCGGGGTGCGGGCTGGCCCGGCGGTGAGTCCGGCGGGCAGCAGGCCTCTTGGACAGGTTGAGAGATAAAAAAATAATAATTCCCGTGCAGTCTCAATGGCGGGGTGCGGGCCTGCCCGGCGGCGAGTGCGGCGGGCAGCAGGCGTCTTGGACAGGTTGAGAGATAAAAAAATAATAATTCCCGTGCAGTCTCAATGGCGGGGTGCGGGCCGGGGAATAGGCCTCTTGGCCGGGGTGAATAGTGTTGGAACACGGCCCGCGGAAATAGTAGCGGCTGGAGGTACCGGGGGCGATGCCCGCCCCGGCCCGGCGGCCAAGTAAAAAAAATAAACAATCCCCGTTCAGTCTCAATGGCAGGGTGCGGGCCGGCCCGGCGGCGATTGCGGCGGGCAGCAGGCCTCTTGGACAGGTTGAGAGATAAAAAAATAATAATTCCCATGCAGTCTCAATGGCGGGGTGCGGGCTGGCCCGGCGGTGAGTCCGGCGGGCAGCAGGCCTCTTGGACAGGTTGAGAGATAAAAAAATAATAATTCCCGTGCAGTCTCAATGGCGGGGTGCGGGCCGGCCCGGCGGCCGCGTGTGGCCGGGGAATAGGCCTCTTGGCCGGGGTGAATAGTGTTGGAACGCGGCCTGCGGAAATAGTAGCGGCTGGAGGTACCGGGGGCGAAGCCCGCCCCGGCCCGGCAGCCGAGTTAAAAAAAATAATAATCCCCGTTCAGTCTCAATGGCGGGGTGCGGGCCGGCCCGGCGGCGATTGCGGCGGGCAGCAGGCCTCTTGGACAGATTGAGAGATAAAAAAATAATAATTCCCATGCAGTCTCAATGGCGGGGTGCGGGCCGGCCCGGCGGCGAGTGCGGCGGGCAGCCGGGGAATAGGCCTCTTGGCCGGGGTGAATAGTGTTGGAACGCGGCCCGCGGAAATAGTAGCGGCTGGAGGTACCGGGGGTGATGCCCGCCCCGGGCCGGCGGCCAAGTTAAAAAAAATAATAATCCCCGTTCAGTCTCAATGGCGGGGTGCGGGCCGGCCCGGCGGCGAGTGCGGCGGGCAGCAGGCCTCTTCGACAGGTTGAGAGATAAAAAAATAATAATTCCCATGCAGTCTCAATGGCGGGGTGCGGGCTGGCCCGGCGGTGAGTCCGGCGGGCAGCAGGCCTCTTGGACAGGTTGAGAGATAAAAAAATAATAATTCCCGTGCAGTCTCAATGGCGGGGTGCGGGCCGGGGAATAGGCCTCTTGGCCGGGGTGAATAGTGTACGAACACGGCCCGCGGAAATAGTAGCGGCTGGAGGTACCGGGGGCGATGCCCGCCCCGGCCCGGCGGCCAAGTTAAAAAAAAATAAATAATCGCCGTTCATTCTCAATGGCAGGGTGCGGGCCGGCCCGGCGGCGATTGCGGCGGGCAGCAGGCCTCTTGGACAGGTTGAGAGATAAAAAAATAATAATTCCCGTGCAGTCTCAATGGCGGGGTGCGGGCCGGCCCGGCGGCCGCGTGTGGCCGGGGAATAGGCCTCTTGGCCGGGGTGAATAGTGTTGGAACGCGGCCTGCGGAAATAGTAGCGGCTGGAGGTACCGGGGGCGAAGCCCGCCCCGGCCCGGCAGCCGAGTTAAAAAAAATAATAATCCCCGTTCAGTCTCAATGGCGGGGTGCGGGCCGGCCCGGCGGCGATTGCGGCGGGCAGCAGGCCTCTTGGACAGATTGAGAGATAAAAAAATAATAATTCCCATGCAGTCTCAATGGCGGGGTGCGGGCCGGCCCGGCGGCGAGTGCGGCGGGCAGCCGGGGAATAGGCCTCTTGGCCGGGGTGAATAGTGTTGGAACGCGGCCCGCGGAAATAGTAGCGGCTGGAGGTACCGGGGGTGATGCCCGCCCCGGCCCGGCGGCCAAGTTAAAAAAAATAATAATCCCCGTTCAGTCTCAATGGCGGGGTGCGGGCCGGCCCGGCGGCGAGTGCGGCGGGCAGCAGGCCTCTTCGACAGGTTGAGAGATAAAAAAATAATAATTCCCATGCAGTCTCAATGGCGGGGTGCGGGCTGGCCCGGCGGTGAGTCCGGCGGGCAGCAGGCCTCTTGGACAGGTTGAGAGATAAAAAAATAATAATTCCCGTGCAGTCTCAATGGCGGGGTGCGGGCCGGCCCGGCGGCGAGTGCGGCGGGCAGCAGGCCTCTTCGACAGGTTGAGAGATAAAAAAATAATAATTCCCGTGCAGTCTCAATGGCGGGGTGCGGGCCGGCCCGGCGGACGAGTGTGGCCGGGGAAGAGGCCTCTTGGCCGGGGTGAATATGTTGGAACGCGGCGCACGTAAATAGAAGCGGCTGGAGGTACCGGGGGAGAAGCCCGCCCCGGCCCGGAGGCCGAGTTAAAAAAAATAATAATCCCCGTTCAGTCTCAATGGCGGGGTGCGGGCCGGCCCGGCGGCGAGTGCGGCGGGCAGCAGGCCTCTTGGACAGGTTGAGAGATAAAAAAATAATAATTCCCGTGCAGTCTCAATGGCGGGGTGCGGGCCGGGGAATAGGCCTCTTGGCCGGGGTGAATAGTGTACGAACACGGTCCGCGGAAATAGTAGCGGCTGGAGGTACCGGGGGCGATGCCCGCCCCGGCCCGGCGGCCAAGTTAAAAAAAAATAAATAATCGCCGTTCATTCTCAATGGCAGGGTGCGGGCCGGCCCGGCGGCGATTGCGGCGGGCAGCAGGCCTCTTGGACAGGTTGAGAGATAAAAAAATAATAATTCCCATGCAGTCTCAATGGCGGGGTGCGGGCCGGGGAATAGGCCTCTTGGCCGGGGTGAATAGTGTTGGAACACGGCCCGCGTAAATAGAAGCGGCTGGAGGTACCGGGGGCGAAGCCCGCCCCGGCCCGGAGGCCAAGTTAAAAAAATAAATAATCCCCGTTCAGTCTCAATGGCAGGGTGCGGGCCGGCCCGGCGGCGATTGCGGCGGGCAGCAGGCCTCTTGGACAGGTTGAGAGATAAAAAAATAATAATTCCCGTGCAGTCTCAATGGCGGGGTGCGGGCCGGGGAATAGGCCTCTTGGCCGGGGTGAATAGTGTTGGAACACGGCCCGCGGAAATAGTAGCGGCTGGAGGTACCGGGGGCGATGCCCGCCCCGGGCCGGCGGCCAAGTTAAAAAAATAAATAATCCCCGTTCAGTCTCAATGGCAGGGTGCGGGCCGGCCCGGCGGCGATTGCGGCGGGCAGCAGGCCTCTTGGACAGGTTGAGAGATAAAAAAAATAATAATTCCCATGCAGTCTCAATGGCGGGGTGCGGGCCGGGGAATAGGCCTCTTGGCCGGGGTGAATAGTGTTGGAACACGGCCCGCGGAAATAGTAGCGGCTGGAGGTACCGGGGGCGATGCCCGCCCCGGCCCGGCGGCCAAGTTAAAAAAAGAAATAATCCCCGTTCAGTCTCAATGGCAGGGTGCGGGCCGGCCCGGCGGCGATTGCGGCGGGCAGCAGGCCTCTTGGACAGGTTGAGAGATAAAAAAATAATAATTCCCGTGCAGTCTCAATGGCGGGGTGCGGGCCGTTCCGGCGGACGAGTGTGGCCGGGGAAGAGGCCTCTTGGCCGGGGTGAATATGTTGGAACGCGGCGCGCGTAAATAGAAGCGGCTGGAGGTACCGGGGGCGAAGCCCGCCCCGGCCCGGAGGCCGAGTTAAAAAAAATAATAATCCCCGTTCCAGTCTCAATGGCGGGGTGCGGGCCGGCCCGGCGGCGAGTGCGGCGGGCAGCAGGCCTCTTGGACAGGTTGAGAGATAAAAAAATAATAATTCCCGTGCAGTCTCAATGGCGGGGTGCGGGCCGGGGAATAGGCCTCTTGGCCGGGGTGAATAGTGTTGGAATACGGCCCGCGGAAATAGTAGCGGCTGGAGGTACCGGGGGCGATGCCCGCCCTGGCCCGGCGGCCAAGTTAAAAAAATAAATAATCCCCGTTCAGTCTCAATGGCAGGGTGCGGGCCGGCCCGGCGGCGATTGCGGCGGGCAGCAGGCCTCTTGGACAGGTTGAGAGATACAAAAATAATAATTCCCATGCAGTCTCAATGGCGGGGTGCGGGCCGGGGAATAGGCCTCTTGGCCGGGGTGAATAGTGTTGGAACACGGCCCGCGGAAATAGTAGCGGCTGGAGGTACCGGGGGCGATGCCCGCCCTGGCCCGGCGGCCAAGTTAAAAAAATAAATAATCCCGTTCAGTCTCAATGGCGGGGTGCGGGCCGGCCCGGCGGCGAGTGCGGCGGGCAGCAGGCCTCTTGGACAGGTTGAGAGATAAAAAAATAATAATTCCCATGCAGTCTCAATGGCGGGGTGCGGGCCGGCCCGGCGGCGAGTGCGGCGGGCAGCAGGCCTCTTGGACAGGTTGAGAGATAAAAAAATAATAATTCCCGTGCAGTCTCAATGGCGGGGTGCGGGCCGGGGAATAGGCCTCTTGGCCGGGGTGAATAGTGTTGGAACGCGGCCCGCGGAAATAGTAGCGGCTGGAGGTACCGGGGGCGATGCCCGCCCCGGCCCGGCGGCCAAGTTAAAAAAATAAATAATCCCCGTTCAGTCTCAATGGCAGGGTGCGGGCCGGCCCGGCGGCGATTGCGGCGGGCAGCAGGCCTCTTGGACAGGTTGAGAGATAAAAAAATAATAATTCCCATGCAGTCTCAATGGCGGGGTGCGGGCTGGCCCGGCGGTGAGTCCGGCGGGCAGCAGGCCTCTTGGACAGGTTGAGAGATAAAAAAATAATAATTCCCGTGCAGTCTCAATGGCGGGGTGCGGGCCTGCCCGGCGGCGAGTGCGGCGGGCAGCAGGCGTCTTGGACAGGTTGAGAGATAAAAAAATAATAATTCCCGTGCAGTCTCAATGGCGGGGTGCGGGCCGGGGAATAGGCCTCTTGGCCGGGGTGAATAGTGTTGGAACACGGCCCGCGGAAATAGTAGCGGCTGGAGGTACCGGGGGCGATGCCCGCCCCGGCCCGGCGGCCAAGTAAAAAAAATAAACAATCCCCGTTCAGTCTCAATGGCAGGGTGCGGGCCGGCCCGGCGGCGATTGCGGCGGGCAGCAGGCCTCTTGGACAGGTTGAGAGATAAAAAAATAATAATTCCCATGCAGTCTCAATGGCGGGGTGCGGGCTGGCCCGGCGGTGAGTCCGGCGGGCAGCAGGCCTCTTGGACAGGTTGAGAGATAAAAAAATAATAATTCCCGTGCAGTCTCAATGGCGGGGTGCGGGCCGGCCCGGCGGCCGCGTGTGGCCGGGGAATAGGCCTCTTGGCCGGGGTGAATAGTGTTGGAACGCGGCCTGCGGAAATAGTAGCGGCTGGAGGTACCGGGGGCGAAGCCCGCCCCGGCCCGGCAGCCGAGTTAAAAAAAATAATAATCCCCGTTCAGTCTCAATGGCGGGGTGCGGGCCGGCCCGGCGGCGATTGCGGCGGGCAGCAGGCCTCTTGGACAGATTGAGAGATAAAAAAATAATAATTCCCATGCAGTCTCAATGGCGGGGTGCGGGCCGGCCCGGCGGCGAGTGCGGCGGGCAGCCGGGGAATAGGCCTCTTGGCCGGGGTGAATAGTGTTGGAACGCGGCCCGCGGAAATAGTAGCGGCTGGAGGTACCGGGGGTGATGCCCGCCCCGGGCCGGCGGCCAAGTTAAAAAAAATAATAATCCCCGTTCAGTCTCAATGGCGGGGTGCGGGCCGGCCCGGCGGCGAGTGCGGCGGGCAGCAGGCCTCTTCGACAGGTTGAGAGATAAAAAAATAATAATTCCCATGCAGTCTCAATGGCGGGGTGCGGGCTGGCCCGGCGGTGAGTCCGGCGGGCAGCAGGCCTCTTGGACAGGTTGAGAGATAAAAAAATAATAATTCCCGTGCAGTCTCAATGGCGGGGTGCGGGCCGGGGAATAGGCCTCTTGGCCGGGGTGAATAGTGTACGAACACGGCCCGCGGAAATAGTAGCGGCTGGAGGTACCGGGGGCGATGCCCGCCCCGGCCCGGCGGCCAAGTTAAAAAAAAATAAATAATCGCCGTTCATTCTCAATGGCAGGGTGCGGGCCGGCCCGGCGGCGATTGCGGCGGGCAGCAGGCCTCTTGGACAGGTTGAGAGATAAAAAAATAATAATTCCCGTGCAGTCTCAATGGCGGGGTGCGGGCCGGCCCGGCGGCCGCGTGTGGCCGGGGAATAGGCCTCTTGGCCGGGGTGAATAGTGTTGGAACGCGGCCTGCGGAAATAGTAGCGGCTGGAGGTACCGGGGGCGAAGCCCGCCCCGGCCCGGCAGCCGAGTTAAAAAAAATAATAATCCCCGTTCAGTCTCAATGGCGGGGTGCGGGCCGGCCCGGCGGCGATTGCGGCGGGCAGCAGGCCTCTTGGACAGATTGAGAGATAAAAAAATAATAATTCCCATGCAGTCTCAATGGCGGGGTGCGGGCCGGCCCGGCGGCGAGTGCGGCGGGCAGCCGGGGAATAGGCCTCTTGGCCGGGGTGAATAGTGTTGGAACGCGGCCCGCGGAAATAGTAGCGGCTGGAGGTACCGGGGGTGATGCCCGCCCCGGCCCGGCGGCCAAGTTAAAAAAAATAATAATCCCCGTTCAGTCTCAATGGCGGGGTGCGGGCCGGCCCGGCGGCGAGTGCGGCGGGCAGCAGGCCTCTTCGACAGGTTGAGAGATAAAAAAATAATAATTCCCATGCAGTCTCAATGGCGGGGTGCGGGCTGGCCCGGCGGTGAGTCCGGCGGGCAGCAGGCCTCTTGGACAGGTTGAGAGATAAAAAAATAATAATTCCCGTGCAGTCTCAATGGCGGGGTGCGGGCCGGCCCGGCGGCGAGTGCGGCGGGCAGCAGGCCTCTTCGACAGGTTGAGAGATAAAAAAATAATAATTCCCGTGCAGTCTCAATGGCGGGGTGCGGGCCGGCCCGGCGGACGAGTGTGGCCGGGGAAGAGGCCTCTTGGCCGGGGTGAATATGTTGGAACGCGGCGCACGTAAATAGAAGCGGCTGGAGGTACCGGGGGAGAAGCCCGCCCCGGCCCGGAGGCCGAGTTAAAAAAAATAATAATCCCCGTTCAGTCTCAATGGCGGGGTGCGGGCCGGCCCGGCGGCGAGTGCGGCGGGCAGCAGGCCTCTTGGACAGGTTGAGAGATAAAAAAATAATAATTCCCGTGCAGTCTCAATGGCGGGGTGCGGGCCGGGGAATAGGCCTCTTGGCCGGGGTGAATAGTGTACGAACACGGCCCGCGGAAATAGTAGCGGCTGGAGGTACCGGGGGCGATGCCCGCCCCGGCCCGGCGGCCAAGTTAAAAAAAAATAAATAATCGCCGTTCATTCTCAATGGCAGGGTGCGGGCCGGCCCGGCGGCGATTGCGGCGGGCAGCAGGCCTCTTGGACAGGTTGAGAGATAAAAAAATAATAATTCCCATGCAGTCTCAATGGCGGGGTGCGGGCCGGGGAATAGGCCTCTTGGCCGGGGTGAATAGTGTTGGAACACGGCCCGCGGAAATAGTAGCGGCTGGAGGTACCGGGGGCGATGCCCGCCCCGGCCCGGCGGCCAAGTTAAAAAAAAATAAATAATCGCCGTTCATTCTCAATGGCAGGGTGCGGGCCGGCCCGGCGGACGAGTGTGGCCGGGGAAGATTCCTCTTGGCCGGGGTGAATATGTTGGAACGCGGCGCGCGTAAATAGAAGCGGCTGGAGGTACCGGGGGCGAAGCCCGCCCCGGCCCGGAGGCCGAGTTAAAAAAAATAATAATCCCCGTTCCAGTCTCAATGGCGGGGTGCGGGCCGGCCCGGCGGCGAGTGCGGTGGGCAGCAGGCCTCTTGGACAGGTTGAGAGATAAAAAAATAATAATTCCCGTGCAGTCTCAATGGCGGGGTGCGGGCCGGGGAATAGGCCTCTTGGCCGGGGTGAATAGTGTTGGAACACGGCCCGCGGAAATAGTAGCGGCTGGAGGTACCGGGGGCGATGCCCGCCCCGGGCCGGCGGCCAAGTTAAAAAAATAAATAATCCCCGTTCAGTCTCAATGGCAGGGTGCGGGCCGGCCCGGCGGCGATTGCGGCGGGCAGCAGGCCTCTTGGACAGGTTGAGAGATAAAAAAATAATAATTCCCGTGCAGTCTCAATGGCGGGGTGCGGGCCGGCCCGGCGGACGAGTGTGGCCGGGGAAGAGGCCTCTTGGCCGGGGTGAATATGTTGGAACGCGGCGCGCGTAAATAGAAACGGCTGGAGGTACCGGGGGCGAAGCCCGCCCCGGCCCGGAGGCCGAGTTAAAAAAAATAATAATCCCCATTCAGTCTCAATGGCGGGGTGCGGGCCGGCCCGGCGGCGAGTGCGGCGGGCAGCAGGCCTCTTGGACAGGTTGAGAGATAAAAAAATAATAATTCCCGTGCAGTCTCAATGGCGGGGTGCGGGCCGGGGAATAGGCCTCTTGGCCGGGGTGAATAGTGTTGGAACACGGCCCGCGGAAATAGTAGCGGCTGGAGGTACCGGGGGCGATGCCCGCCCCGGGCCGGCGGCCAAGTTAAAAAAATAAATAATCCCGTTCAGTCTCAATGGCAGGGTGCGGGCCGGCCCGGCGGCGATTGCGGCGGGCAGCAGTTCTCTTGGACAGGTTGAGAGATAAAAAAATAATAATTCCCGTGCAGTCTCAATGGCGGGGTGCGGGCCGGCCCGGCGGACGAGTATGGCCGGGGAAGAGGCCTCTTGGCCGGGGTGAATATGTTGGAACGCGGCGCGCGTAAATAGAAGCGGCTGGAGGTACCGGGGGCGAAGCCCGCCCCGGCCCGGCGGCCGAGTTAAAAAAAATAATAATCCCCGTTCAGTCTCAATGGCGGGGTGCGGGCCGGCCCGGCGGCGAGTGCGGCGGGCAGCAGGCCTCTTGGACAGGTTGAGAGATAAAAAAATAATAATTCCCATGCAGTCTCAATGGCGGGGTGCGGGCCGGGGAATAGGCCTCTTGGCCGGGGTGAATAGTGTTGGAACGCGGCCCGCGGAAATAGTAGCGGCTGGAGGTACCGGGGGCGATGCCCGCCCCGGCCCGGCGGCCAAGTTAAAAAAATAAACAATCCCCGTTCAGTCTCAATGGCAGGGTGCGGGCCGGCCCGGCGGCGATTGCGGCGGGCAGCAGGCCTCTTGGACAGGTTGAGAGATAAAAAAATAATAATTCCCATGCAGTCTCAATGGCGGGGTGCGTGCTGGCCCGGCGGTGAGTCCGGCGGGCAGCAGGCCTCTTGGACAGGTTGAGAGATAAAAAAATAATAATTCCCGTGCAGTCTCAATGGCAGGGTGCGGGCCGGCCCGGCGGCCGCGTGTGGCCGGGGAATAGGCCTCTTGGCCGGGGTGAATAGTGTTGGAACGCGGCCCGCGGAAATAGTAGCGGCTGGAGGTACCGGGGGCGAAGCCCGCCCCGGCCCGGCGGCCGAGTTAAAAAAAATAATAATCCCGTTCAGTCTCAATGGCGGGGTGCGGGCCGGCCCGGCGGCGATTGCGGCGGGCAGCAGGCCTCTTGGACAGATTGAGAGATAAAAAAATAATAATTCCCATGCAGTCTCAATGGCGGGGTGCGGGCCGGCCCGGCGGCGAGTGCGGCGGGCAGCAGGCCTCTTGGACAGGTTGAGAGATAAAAAAATAATAATTCCCGTGCAGTTTCAATGGCGGGGTGCGGGCCGGGGAATAGGCCTCTTGGCCGGGGTGAATAGTGTTGGAACGCGGGCCGCGGAAATAGTAGCGGCTGGAGGTACCGGGGGTGATGCCCGCCCCGGCCCGGCGGCCAAGTTAAAAAAATAATAATCCCCGTTCAGTCTCAATGGCGGGGTGCGGGCCGGCCCAGCGGCGATTGCGGCGGGCAGCATGCCTCTTGGACAGGTTGAGAGATAAAAAAATAATAATTCCCATGCAGTCTCAATGGCGGGGTGCGGGCCGGCCCGGCGGCGAGTGCGGCGGGCAGCAGGCCTCTTGGACAGGTTGAGAGATAAAAAAATAATAATTCCCGTGCAGTCTCAATGGCGGGGTGCGGGCCTGCCCGGCGGCGAGTGCGGCGGGCAGCAGGCCTCTTGGACAGGTTGAGAGATAAAAAAATAATAATTCCCGTGCAGTCTCAATGGCGGGGTGCGGGCCGGGGAATAGGCCTCTTAGCCGGGGTGAATAGTGTTGGAACGCGGCCCGCGGAAATAGTAGCGGCTGGAGGTACCGGGGGCGATGCCCGCCCCGGCCCGGCTGCCAAGTTAAAAAAATAAACAATCCCCGTTCAGTCTCAATGGCAGGGTGCGGGCCGGCCCGCCGGCGATTGCGGCGGGCAGCAGGCCTCTTGGACAGGTTGAGAGATAAAAAAATAATAATCCCGTTCAGTCTCAATGGCGGGGTGCGGGCCGGCCCGGCGGCGATTGCGGCAGGCAGCAGGCCTCTTGGACAGATTGAGAGATAAAAAAATAATAATTCCCATGCAGTCTCAATGGCGGGGTGCGGGCCGGCCCGGCGGCGAGTGCGGCGGGCAGCAGGCCTCTTGGACAGGTTGAGAGATAAAAAAATAATAATTCCCATGCAGTCTCAATGGCGGGGTGCGTGCTGGCCCGGCGGTGAGTCCGGCGGGCAGCAGGCCTCTTGGACAGGTTGAGAGATAAAAAAATAATAATTCCCGTGCAGTCTCAATGGCAGGGTGCGGGCCGGCCCGGCGGCCGCGTGTGGCCGGGGAATAGGCCTCTTGGCCGGGGTGAATAGTGTTGGAACGCGGCCCGCGGAAATAGTAGCGGCTGGAGGTACCGGGGGCGAAGCCCGCCCCGGCCCGGCGGCCGAGTTAAAAAAAATAATAATCCCGTTCAGTCTCAATGGCGGGGTGCGGGCCGGCCCGGCGGCGATTGCGGCGGGCAGCAGGCCTCTTGGACAGATTGAGAGATAAAAAAATAATAATTCCCATGCAGTCTCAATGGCGGGGTGCGGGCCGGCCCGGCGGCGAGTGCGGCGGGCAGCAGGCCTCTTGGACAGGTTGAGAGATAAAAAAATAATAATTCCCGTGCAGTTTCAATGGCGGGGTGCGGGCCGGGGAATAGGCCTCTTGGCCGGGGTGAATAGTGTTGGAACGCGGCCCGCGGAAATAGTAGCGGCTGGAGGTACCGGGGGTGATGCCCGCCCCGGCCCGGCGGCCAAGTTAAAAAAATAATAATCCCCGTTCAGTCTCAATGGCGGGGTGCGGGCCGGCCCAGCGGCGATTGCGGCGGGCAGCATGCCTCTTGGACAGGTTGAGAGATAAAAAAATAATAATTCCCATGCAGTCTCAATGGCGGGGTGCGGGCCGGCCCGGCGGCGAGTGCGGCGGGCAGCAGGCCTCTTGGACAGGTTGAGAGATAAAAAAATAATAATTCCCGTGCAGTCTCAATGGCGGGGTGCGGGCCTGCCCGGCGGCGAGTGCGGCGGGCAGCAGGCCTCTTGGACAGGTTGAGAGATAAAAAAATAATAATTCCCGTGCAGTCTCAATGGCGGGGTGCGGGCCGGGGAATAGGCCTCTTAGCCGGGGTGAATAGTGTTGGAACGCGGCCCGCGGAAATAGTAGCGGCTGGAGGTACCGGGGGCGATGCCCGCCCCGGCCCGGCTGCCAAGTTAAAAAAATAAACAATCCCCGTTCAGTCTCAATGGCAGGGTGCGGGCCGGCCCGCCGGCGATTGCGGCGGGCAGCAGGCCTCTTGGACAGGTTGAGAGATAAAAAAATAATAATCCCGTTCAGTCTCAATGGCAGGGTGCGGGCCGGCCCGGCGGCAATTGCGGCGGGCAGCAGGCCTCTTGGACAGGTTGAGAGATAAAAAAATAATAATTCCCATGCAGTCTCAATGGCGGGGTGCGGGCCGGGGAATAGGCCTCTTGGCCGGGGTGAATATGTTGGAACGCGGCGCGCGTAAATAGAAGCGGCTGGAGGTACCGGGGGCGAAGCCCGCCCCGGCCCGGAGGCCGAGTTAAAAAAAATAATAATCCCCGTTCAGTCTCAATGGCGGGGTGCGGGCCGGCCCGGCGGCGAGTGCAGCGGGCAGCAGGCCTCTTGGACAGGTTGAGAGATAAAAAAATAATAATTCCCATGCAGTCTCAATGGCGGGGTGCGGGCCGGGGAATAGGCCTCTTGGCCGGGGTGAATATGTTGGAACGCGGCGCGCGTAAATAGAAGCGGCTGGAGGTACCGGGGGCGAAGCCCGCCCCGGCCCGGAGGCCGAGTTAAAAAAAATAATAATCCCCGTTCAGTCTCAATGGCGGGGTGCGGGCCGGCCCGGCGGCGAGTGCGGCGGGCAGCAGGCCTCTTGGACAGGTTGAGAGATAAAAAAAATAATAATTCCCGTGCAGTCTCAATGGCGGGGTGCGGGCCGGGGAATAGGCCTCTTGGCCGGGGTGAATAGTGTTGGAACACGGCCCGCGGAAATAGTAGCGGCTGGAGGTACCGGGGGCGATGCCCGCCCCGGCCCGGCGGCCAAGTTAAAAAAATAAATAATCCCCGTTCAGTCTCAATGGCAGGGTGCGGGCCGGCCCAGCGGCGATTGCGGCGGGCAGCAGGCCTCTTGGACAGGTTGAGAGATAAAAAAATAATAATTCCCGTTCAGTCTCAATGGCAGGGTGCGGGCCGGCCCGGCGGCGATTGCGGCGGGCAGCAGGCCTCTTGGACAGGTTGAGAGATAAAAAAATAATAATTCCCATGCAGTCTCAATGGCGGGGTGCGGGCCGGGGAATAGGCCTCTTGGCCGGGGTGAATAGTGTTGGAACACGGCCCGCGGAAATAGTAGCGGCTGGAGGTACCGGGGGCGATGCCCGCCCCGGCCCGGCGGCCAAGTTAAAAAAATAAATAATCCCCGTTCAGTCTCAATGGCAGGGTGCGGGCCGGCCCGGCGGCGAGTGCGGCGGGCAGCAGGCCTCTTGGACAGGTTGAGAGATAAAAAAATAATAATTCCCATGCAGTCTCAATGGCGGGGTGCGGGCCGGGGAATAGGCCTCTTGGCCGGGGTGAATATGTTGGAACGCGGCGCGCGTAAATAGAAGCGGCTGGAGGTACCGGGGGCGAAGCCCGCCCCGGCCCGGAGGCCGAGTTAAAAAAAATAATAATCCCCGTTCAGTCTCAATGGCGGGGTGCGGGCCGGCCCGGCGGCGAGTGCGGCGGGCAGCAGGCCTCTTGGACAGGTTGAGAGATAAAAAAATAATAATTCCCGTGCAGTCTCAATGGCGGGGTGCGGGCCGGGGAATAGGCCTCTTGGCCGGGGTGAATATGTTGGAACGCGGCGCGCGTAAATAGAAGCGGCTGGAGGTACCGGGGGCGAAGCCCGCCCCGGCCCGGAGGCCGAGTTAAAAAAAATAATAATCCCCGTTCAGTCTCAATGGCGGGGTGCGGGCCGGCCCGGCGGCGATTGCGGCGGGCAGCAGGCCTCTTGGACAGGTTGACAGATAAAAAAATAATAATTCCTGTGCAGTCTCAATGGCGGGGTGCGGGCCGGGGAATAGGCCTCTTGGCCGGGGTGAATAGTGTTGGAACACGGCCCGCGGAAATAGTAGCGGCTGGAGGTACCGGGGGCGATGCCCGCCCCGGCCCGGCGGCCAAGTTAAAAAAATAAATAATCCCGTTCAGTCTCAATGGCAGGGTGCGGGCCGGCCCGGCGGCGATTGCGGCGGGCAGCAGGCCTCTTGGACAGGTTGAGAGATAAAAAAATAATAATTCCCATGCAGTCTCAATGGCGGGGTGCGGGCCGGGGAATAGGCCTCTTGGCCGGGGTGAATATGTTGGAACGCGGCGCGCGTAAATAGAAGCGGCTGGAGGTACCGGGGGCGAAGCCCGCCCCGGCCCGGAGGCCGAGTTAAAAAAAATAATAATCCCCGTTCAGTCTCAATGGCGGGGTGCGGGCCGGCCCGGCGGCGAGTGCGGCGGGCAGCAGGCCTCTTGGACAGGTTGAGAGATAAAAAAATAATAATTCCCGTGCAGTCTCAATGGCGGGGTGCGGGCCGGGGAATAGGCCTCTTGGCCGGGGTGAATATGTTGGAACGCGGCGCGCGTAAATAGAAGCGGCTGGAGGTACCGGGGGCGAAGCCCGCCCCGGCCCGGAGGCCGAGTTAAAAAAAATAATAATCCCCGTTCAGTCTCAATGGCGGGGTGCGGGCCGGCCCGGCGGCGAGTGCGGCGGGCAGCAGGCCTCTTGGACAGGTTGAGAGATAAAAAAAATAATAATTCCCGTGCAGTCTCAATGGCGGGGTGCGGGCCGGGGAATAGGCCTCTTGGCCGGGGTGAATAGTGTTGGAACACGGCCCGCGGAAATAGTAGCGGCTGGAGGTACCGGGGGCGATGCCCGCCCCGGCCCAGCGGCCAAGTTAAAAAAATAAATAATCCCGTTCAGTCTCAATGGTAGGGTGCGGGCCGGCCCGGCGGCGATTGCGGCGGGCAGCAGGCCTCTTGGACAGGTTGAGAGATAAAAAAATAATAATTCCCATGCAGTCTCAATGGCGGGGTGCGGGCCGGGGAATAGGCCTCTTGGCCGGGGTGAATAGTGTTGGAACACGGCCCGCGGAAATAGTAGCGGCTGGAGGTACCGGGGGCGATGCCCGCCCCGGCCCGGCGGCCAAGTTAAAAAAATAAATAATCCCCGTTCAGTCTCAATGGCAGGGTGCGGGCCGGCCCGGCGGCGAGTGCGGCGGGCAGCAGGCCTCTTGGACAGGTTGAGAGATAAAAAAATAATAATTCCCATGCAGTCTCAATGGCGGGGTGCGGGCCGGGGAATAGGCCTCTTGGCCGGGGTGAATATGTTGGAACGCGGCGCGCGTAAATAGAAGCGGCTGGAGGTACCGGGGGCGAAGCCCGCCCCGGCCCGGAGGCCGAGTTAAAAAAAATAATAATCCCCGTTCAGTCTCAATGGCGGGGTGCGGGCCGGCCCGGCGGCGAGTGCGGCGGGCAGCAGGCCTCTTGGACAGGTTGAGAGATAAAAAAATAATAATTCCCGTGCAGTCTCAATGGCGGGGTGCGGGCCGGGGAATAGGCCTCTTGGCCGGGGTGAATATGTTGGAACGCGGCGCGCGTAAATAGAAGCGGCTGGAGGTACCGGGGGCGAAGCCCGCCCCGGCCCGGAGGCCGAGTTAAAAAAAATAATAATCCCCGTTCAGTCTCAATGGCGGGGTGCGGGCCGGCCCGGCGGCGATTGCGGCGGGCAGCAGGCCTCTTGGACAGGTTGACAGATAAAAAAATAATAATTCCTGTGCAGTCTCAATGGCGGGGTGCGGGCCGGGGAATAGGCCTCTTGGCCGGGGTGAATAGTGTTGGAACACGGCCCGCGGAAATAGTAGCGGCTGGAGGTACCGGGGGCGATGCCCGCCCCGGCCCGGCGGCCAAGTTAAAAAAATAAATAATCCCGTTCAGTCTCAATGGCAGGGTGCGGGCCGGCCCGGCGGCGATTGCGGCGGGCAGCAGGCCTCTTGGACAGGTTGAGAGATAAAAAAATAATAATTCCCGTTCAGTCTCAATGGCAGGGTGCGGGCCGGCCCGGCGGCAATTGCGGCGGGCAGCAGGCCTCTTGGACAGGTTGAGAGATAAAAAAATAATAATTCCCATGCAGTCTCAATGGCGGGGTGCGGGCCGGGGAATAGGCCTCTTGGCCGGGGTGAATATGTTGGAACGCGGCGCGCGTAAATAGAAGCGGCTGGAGGTACCGGGGGCGAAGCCCGCCCCGGCCCGGAGGCCGAGTTAAAAAAAATAATAATCCCCGTTCAGTCTCAATGGCGGGGTGCGGGCCGGCCCGGCGGCGAGTGCGGCGGGCAGCAGGCCTCTTGGACAGGTTGAGAGATAAAAAAATAATAATTCCCGTGCAGTCTCAATGGCGGGGTGCGGGCCGGGGAATAGGCCTCTTGGCCGGGGTGAATATGTTGGAACGCGGCGCGCGTAAATAGAAGCGGCTGGAGGTACCGGGGGCGAAGCCCGCCCCGGCCCGGAGGCCGAGTTAAAAAAAATAATAATCCCCGTTCAGTCTCAATGGCGGGGTGCGGGCCGGCCCGGCGGCGATTGCGGCGGGCAGCAGGCCTCTTGGACAGGTTGAGAGATAAAAAAATAATAATTCCCGTGCAGTCTCAATGGCGGGGTGCGGGCCGGGGAATAGGCCTCTTGGCCGGGGTGAATATGTTGGAACGCGGCGCGCGTAAATAGAAGCGGCTGGAGGTACCGGGGGCGAAGCCCGCCCCGGCCCGGAGGCCGAGTTAAAAAAAATAATAATCCCCGTTCAGTCTCAATGGCGGGGTGCGGGCCGGCCCGGCGGCGATTGCGGCGGGCAGCAGGCCTCTTGGACAGGTTGAGAGATAAAAAAATAATAATTCCCGTGCAGTCTCAATGGCGGGGTGCGGGCCGGGGAATAGGCCTCTTGGCCGGGGTGAATAGTGTTTGAACACGGCCCGCGGAAATAGTAGCGGCTGGAGGTACCGGGGGCGATGCCCGCCCCGGCCCGGCGGCCAAGTTAAAAAAATAAATAATCCCGTTCAGTCTCAATGGCAGGGTGCGGGCCGGCCCGGCGGCGATTGCGGCGGGCAGCAGGCCTCTTGGACAGGTTGAGAGATAAAAAAATAATAATTCCCATGCAGTCTCAATGGCGGGGTGCGGGCCGGGGAATAGGCCTCTTGGCCGGGGTGAATATGTTGGAACGCGGCGCGCGTAAATAGAAGCGGCTGGAGGTACCGGGGGCGAAGCCCGCCCCGGCCCGGAGGCCGAGTTAAAAAAAATAATAATCCCCGTTCAGTCTCAATGGCGGGGTGCGGGCCGGCCCGGCGGCGAGTGCGGCGGGCAGCAGGCCTCTTGGACAGGTTGAGAGATAAAAAAATAATAATTCCCGTGCAGTCTCAATGGCGGGGTGCGGGCCGGGGAATAGGCCTCTTGGCCGGGGTGAATATGTTGGAACGCGGCGCGCGTAAATAGAAGCGGCTGGAGGTACCGGGGGCGAAGCCCGCCCCGGCCCGGAGGCCGAGTTAAAAAAAATAATAATCCCCGTTCAGTCTCAATGTCGGGGTGCGGGCCGGCCCGGCGGCGAGTGCGGCGGGCAGCAGGCCTCTTGGACAGGTTGAGAGATAAAAAAATAATAATTCCCGTGCAGTCTCAATGGCGGGGTGCGGGCCGGGGAATAGGCCTCCTGGCCGGGGTGAATAGTGTTGGAACACGGCCCGCGGAAATAGTAGCGGCTGGAGGTACCGGGGGCGATGCCCGCCCGGGCCCGGCGGCCAAGTTAAAAAAATAAATAATCCCCGTTCAGTCTCAATGGCAGGGTGCGGGCCGGCCCGGCGGCGATTGCGGCGGGCAGCAGGCCTCTTGGACAGGTTGAGAGATAAAAAAATAATAATTCCCGTTCAGTCTCAATGGCAGGGTGCGGGCCGGCCCGGCGGCAATTGCGGCGGGCAGCAGGCCTCTTGGACAGGTTGAGAGATAAAAAAATAATAATTCCCATGCAGTCTCAATGGCGGGGTGCGGGCCGGGGAATAGGCCTCTTGGCCGGGGTGAATATGTTGGAACGCGGCGCGCGTAAATAGAAGCGGCTGGAGGTACCGGGGGCGAAGCCCGCCCCGGCCCGGAGGCCGAGTTAAAAAAAATAATAATCCCCGTTCAGTCTCAATGGCGGGGTGCGGGCCGGCCCGGCGGCGAGTGCGGCGGGCAGCAGGCCTCTTGGACAGGTTGAGAGATAAAAAAATAATAATTCCCGTGCAGTCTCAATGGCGGGGTGCGGGCCGGGGAATAGGCCTCTTGGCCGGGGTGAATAGTGTTGGAACACGGCCCGCGGAAATAGTAGCGGCTGGAGGTACCGGGGGCGATGCCCGCCCCGGCCCGGCGGCCAAGTTAAAAAAATAAATAATCCCCGTTCAGTCTCAATGGCAGGGTGCGGGCCGGCCCGGCGGCGATTGCGGCGGGCAGCAGGCCTCTTGGACAGGTTGAGAGATAAAAAAATAATAATTCCCGTTCAGTCTCAATGGCAGGGTGCGGGCCGGCCCGGCGGCAATTGCGGCGGGCAGCAGGCCTCTTGGACAGGTTGAGAGATAAAAAAAATAATAATTCCCATGCAGTCTCAATGGCGGGGTGCGGGCCGGGGAATAGGCCTCTTGGCCGGGGTGAATATGTTGGAACGCGGCGCGCGTAAATAGAAGCGGCTGGAGGTACCGGGGGCGAAGCCCGCCCCGGCCCGGAGGCCGAGTTAAAAAAAATAATAATCCCCGTTCAGTCTCAATGGCGGGGTGCGGGCCGGCCCGGCGGCGATTGCGGCGGGCAGCAGGCCTCTTGGACAGGTTGAGAGATAAAAAAATAATAATTCCCGTGCAGTCTCAATGGCGGGGTGCGGGCCGGGGAATAGGCCTCTTGGCCGGGGTGAATATGTTGGAACGCGGCGCGCGTAAATAGAAGCGGCTGGAGGTACCGGGGGCGAAGCCCGCCCCGGCCCGGAGGCCGAGTTAAAAAAAATAATAATCCCCGTTCAGTCTCAATGGCGGGGTGCGGGCCGGCCCGGCGGCGATTGCGGCGGGCAGCAGGCCTCTTGGACAGGTTGAGAGATAAAAAAATAATAATTCCCGTGCAGTCTCAATGGCGGGGTGCGGGCCGGGGAATAGGCCTCTTGGCCGGGGTGAATAGTGTTTGAACACGGCCCGCGGAAATAGTAGCGGCTGGAGGTACCGGGGGCGATGCCCGCCCCGGCCCGGCGGCCAAGTTAAAAAAATAAATAATCCCGTTCAGTCTCAATGGCAGGGTGCGGGCCGGCCCGGCGGCGATTGCGGCGGGCAGCAGGCCTCTTGGACAGGTTGAGAGATAAAAAAATAATAATTCCCATGCAGTCTCAATGGCGGGGTGCGGGCCGGGGAATAGGCCTCTTGGCCGGGGTGAATATGTTGGAACGCGGCGCGCGTAAATAGAAGCGGCTGGAGGTACCGGGGGCGAAGCCCGCCCCGGCCCGGAGGCCGAGTTAAAAAAAATAATAATCCCCGTTCAGTCTCAATGGCGGGGTGCGGGCCGGCCCGGCGGCGAGTGCGGCGGGCAGCAGGCCTCTTGGACAGGTTGAGAGATAAAAAAATAATAATTCCCGTGCAGTCTCAATGGCGGGGTGCGGGCCGGGGAATAGGCCTCTTGGCCGGGGTGAATATGTTGGAACGCGGCGCGCGTAAATAGAAGCGGCTGGAGGTACCGGGGGCGAAGCCCGCCCCGGCCCGGAGGCCGAGTTAAAAAAAATAATAATCCCCGTTCAGTCTCAATGGCGGGGTGCGGGCCGGCCCGGCGGCGAGTGCGGCGGGCAGCAGGCCTCTTGGACAGGTTGAGAGATAAAAAAATAATAATTCCCGTGCAGTCTCAATGGCGGGGTGCGGGCCGGGGAATAGGCCTCTTGGCCGGGGTGAATAGTGTTGGAACACGGCCCGCGGAAATAGTAGCGGCTGGAGGTACCGGGGGCGATGCCCGCCCGGGCCCGGCGGCCAAGTTAAAAAAATAAATAATCCCCGTTCAGTCTCAATGGCAGGGTGCGGGCCGGCCCGGCGGCGATTGCGGCGGGCAGCAGGCCTCTTGGACAGGTTGAGAGATAAAAAAATAATAATTCCCGTTCAGTCTCAATGGCAGGGTGCGGGCCGGCCCGGCGGCAATTGCGGCGGGCAGCAGGCCTCTTGGACAGGTTGAGAGATAAAAAAATAATAATTCCCATGCAGTCTCAATGGCGGGGTGCGGGCCGGGGAATAGGCCTCTTGGCCGGGGTGAATATGTTGGAACGCGGCGCGCGTAAATAGAAGCGGCTGGAGGTACCGGGGGCGAAGCCCGCCCCGGCCCGGAGGCCGAGTTAAAAAAAATAATAATCCCCGTTCAGTCTCAATGGCGGGGTGCGGGCCGGCCCGGCGGCGAGTGCGGCGGGCAGCAGGCCTCTTGGACAGGTTGAGAGATAAAAAAATAATAATTCCCGTGCAGTCTCAATGGCGGGGTGCGGGCCGGGAAATAGGCCTCTTGGCCGGGGTGAATAGTGTTGGAACACGGCCCGCGGAAATAGTAGCGGCTGGAGGTACCGGGGGCGATGCCCGCCCCGGCCCGGCGGCCAAGTTAAAAAAATAAATAATCCCCGTTCAGTCTCAATGGCAGGGTGCGGGCCGGCCCGGCGGCGATTGCGGCGGGCAGCAGGCCTCTTGGACAGGTTGAGAGATAAAAAAATAATAATTCCCGTTCAGTCTCAATGGCAGGGTGCGGGCCGGCCCGGCGGCAATTGCGGCGGGCAGCAGGCCTCTTGGACAGGTTGAGAGATAAAAAAAATAATAATTCCCATGCAGTCTCAATGGCGGGGTGCGGGCCGGGGAATAGGCCTCTTGGCCGGGGTGAATATGTTGGAACGCGGCGCGCGTAAATAGAAGCGGCTGGAGGTACCGGGGGCGAAGCCCGCCCCGGCCCGGAGGCCGAGTTAAAAAAAAAAATAATCCCCGTTCAGTCTCAATGGCGGGGTGCGGGCCGGCCCGGCGGCGATTGCGGCGGGCAGCAGGCCTCTTGGACAGGTTGAGAGATAAAAAAATAATAATTCCCGTGCAGTCTCAATGGCGGGGTGCGGGCCGGGGAATAGGCCTCTTGGCCGGGGTGAATATGTTGGAACGCGGCGCGCGTAAATAGAAGTGGCTGGAGGTACCGGGGGCGAAGCCCGCCCCGGCCCGGAGGCCGAGTTAAAAAAAATAATAATCCCCGTTCAGTCTCAATGGCGGGGTGCGGGCCGGCCCGGCGGCGATTGCGGCGGGCAGCAGGCCTCTTGGACAGGTTGAGAGATAAAAAAATAATAATTCCCGTGCAGTCTCAATGGCGGGGTGCGGGCCGGGGAATAGGCCTCTTGGCCGGGGTGAATAGTGTTTGAACACGGCCCGCGGAAATAGTAGCGGCTGGAGGTACCGGGGGCGATGCCCGCCCCGGCCCGGCGGCCAAGTTAAAAAAATAAATAATCCCGTTCAGTCTCAATGGCAGGGTGCGGGCCGGCCCGGCGGCGATTGCGGCGGGCAGCAGGCCTCTTGGACAGGTTGAGAGATAAAAAAATAATAATTCCCATGCAGTCTCAATGGCGGGGTGCGGGCCGGGGAATAGGCCTCTTGGCCGGGGTGAATATGTTGGAACGCGGCGCGCGTAAATAGAAGCGGCTGGAGGTACCGGGGGCGAAGCCCGCCCCGGCCCGGAGGCCGAGTTAAAAAAAATAATAATCCCCGTTCAGTCTCAATGGCGGGGTGCGGGCCGGCCCGGCGGCGAGTGCGGCGGGCAGCAGGCCTCTTGGACAGGTTGAGAGATAAAAAAATAATAATTCCCGTGCAGTCTCAATGGCGGGGTGCGGGCCGGGGAATAGGCCTCTTGGCCGGGGTGAATATGTTGGAACGCGGCGCGAGTAAATAGAAGCGGCTGGAGGTACCGGGGGCGAAGCCCGCCCCGGCCCGGAGGCCGAGTTAAAAAAAATAATAATCCCCGTTCAGTCTCAATGGCGGGGTGCGGGCCGGCCCGGCGGCGATTGCGGCGGGCAGCAGGCCTCTTGGACAGGTTGAGAGATAAAAAAATAATAATTCCCGTGCAGTCTCAATGGCGGGGTGCGGGCCGGGGAATAGGCCTCTTGGCCGGGGTGAATATGTTGGAACGCGGCGCGCGTAAATAGAAGCGGCTGGAGGTACCGGGGGCGAAGCCCGCCCCGGCCCGGAGGCCGAGTTAAAAAAAATAATAATCCCCGTTCAGTCTCAATGGCGGGGTGCGGGCCGGCCCGGCGGCGATTGCGGCGGGCAGCAGGCCTCTTGGACAGGTTGAGAGATAAAAAAATAATAATTCCCGTGCAGTCTCAATGGCGGGGTGCGGGCCGGGGAATAGGCCTCTTGGCCGGGGTGAATAGTGTTTGAACACGGCCCGCGGAAATAGTAGCGGCTGGAGGTACCGGGGGCGATGCCCGCCCCGGCCCGGCGGCCAAGTTAAAAAAATAAATAATCCCGTTCAGTCTCAATGGCAGGGTGCGGGCCGGCCCGGCGGCGATTGCGGCGGGCAGCAGGCCTCTTGGACAGGTTGAGAGATAAAAAAATAATAATTCCCATGCAGTCTCAATGGCGGGGTGCGGGCCGGGGAATAGGCCTCTTGGCCGGGGTGAATATGTTGGAACGCGGCGCGCGTAAATAGAAGCGGCTGGAGGTACCGGGGGCGAAGCCCGCCCCGGCCCGGAGGCCGAGTTAAAAAAAATAATAATCCCCGTTCAGTCTCAATGGCGGGGTGCGGGCCGGCCCGGCGGCGAGTGCGGCGGGCAGCAGGCCTCTTGGACAGGTTGAGAGATAAAAAAATAATAATTCCCGTGCAGTCTCAATGGCGGGGTGCGGGCCGGGGAATAGGCCTCTTGGCCGGGGTGAATATGTTGGAACGCGGCGCGCGTAAATAGAAGCGGCTGGAGGTACCGGGGGCGAAGCCCGCCCCGGCCCGGAGGCCGAGTTAAAAAAAATAATAATCCCCGTTCAGTCTCAATGGCGGGGTGCGGGCCGGCCCGGCGGCGAGTGCGGCGGGCAGCAGGCCTCTTGGACAGGTTGAGAGATAAAAAAATAATAATTCCCGTGCAGTCTCAATGGCGGGGTGCGGGCCGGGGAATAGGCCTCTTGGCCGGGGTGAATAGTGTTGGAACACGGCCCGCGGAAATAGTAGCGGCTGGAGGTACCGGGGGCGATGCCCGCCCGGGCCCGGCGGCCAAGTTAAAAAAATAAATAATCCCCGTTCAGTCTCAATGGCAGGGTGCGGGCCGGCCCGGCGGCGATTGCGGCGGGCAGCAGGCCTCTTGGACAGGTTGAGAGATAAAAAAATAATAATTCCCGTTCAGTCTCAATGGCAGGGTGCAGGCCGGCCCGGCGGCAATTGCGGCGGGCAGCAGGCCTCTTGGACAGGTTGAGAGATAAAAAAATAATAATTCCCATGCAGTCTCAATGGCGGGGTGCGGGCCGGGGAATAGGCCTCTTGGCCGGGGTGAATATGTTGGAACGCGGCGCGCGTAAATAGAAGCGGCTGGAGGTACCGGGGGCGAAGCCCGCCCCGGCCCGGAGGCCGAGTTAAAAAAAATAATAATCCCCGTTCAGTCTCAATGGCGGGGTGCGGGCCGGCCCGGCGGCGAGTGCGGCGGGCAGCAGGCCTCTTGGACAGGTTGAGAGATAAAAAAATAATAATTCCCGTGCAGTCTCAATGGCGGGGTGCGGGCCGGGGAATAGGCCTCTTGGCCGGGGTGAATAGTGTTGGAACACGGCCCGCGGAAATAGTAGCGGCTGGAGGTACCGGGGGCGATGCCCGCCCCGGCCCGGCGGCCAAGTTAAAAAAATAAATAATCCCCGTTCAGTCTCAATGGCAGGGTGCGGGCCGGCCCGGCGGCGATTGCGGCGGGCAGCAGGCCTCTTGGACAGGTTGAGAGATAAAAAAATAATAATTCCCGTTCAGTCTCAATGGCAGGGTGCGGGCCGGCCCGGCGGCAATTGCGGCGGGCAGCAGGCCTCTTGGACAGGTTGAGAGATAAAAAAAATAATAATTCCCATGCAGTCTCAATGGCGGGGTGCGGGCCGGGGAATAGGCCTCTTGGCCGGGGTGAATATGTTGGAACGCGGCGCGCGTAAATAGAAGCGGCTGGAGGTACCGGGGGCGAAGCCCGCCCCGGCCCGGAGGCCGAGTTAAAAAAAAAAATAATCCCCGTTCAGTCTCAATGGCGGGGTGCGGGCCGGCCCGGCGGCGATTGCGGCGGGCAGCAGGCCTCTTGGACAGGTTGAGAGATAAAAAAATAATAATTCCCGTGCAGTCTCAATGGCGGGGTGCGGGCCGGGGAATAGGCCTCTTGGCCGGGGTGAATATGTTGGAACGCGGCGCGCGTAAATAGAAGCGGCTGGAGGTACCGGGGGCGAAGCCCGCCCCGGCCCGGAGGCCGAGTTAAAAAAAATAATAATCCCCGTTCAGTCTCAATGGCGGGGTGCGGGCCGGCCCGGCGGCGAGTGCGGCGGGCAGCAGGCCTCTTGGACAGGTTGAGAGATAAAAAAATAATAATTCCCGTGCAGTCTCAATGGCGGGGTGCGGGCCGGGGAATAGGCCTCTTGGCCGGGGTGAATATGTTGGAACGCGGCGCGCGTAAATAGAAGCGGCTGGAGGTACCGGGGGCGAAGCCCGCCCCGGCCCGGAGGCCGAGTTAAAAAAAATAATAATCCCCGTTCAGTCTCAATGGCGGGGTGCGGGCCGGCCCGGCGGCGATTGCGGCGGGCAGCAGGCCTCTTGGACAGGTTGAGAGATAAAAAAATAATAATTCCCGTGCAGTCTCAATGGCGGGGTGCGGGCCGGGGAATAGGCCTCTTGGCCGGGGTGAATATGTTGGAACGCGGCGCGCGTAAATAGAAGCGGCTGGAGGTACCGGGGGCGAAGCCCGCCCCGGCCCGGAGGCCGAGTTAAAAAAAATAATAATCCCCGTTCAGTCTCAATGGCGGGGTGCGGGCCGGCCCGGCGGCGATTGCGGCGGGCAGCAGGCCTCTTGGACAGGTTGAGAGATAAAAAAATAATAATTCCCGTGCAGTCTCAATGGCGGGGTGCGGGCCGGGGAATAGGCCTCTTGGCCGGGGTGAATAGTGTTTGAACACGGCCCGCGGAAATAGTAGCGGCTGGAGGTACCGGGGGCGATGCCCGCCCCGGCCCGGCGGCCAAGTTAAAAAAATAAATAATCCCGTTCAGTCTCAATGGCAGGGTGCGGGCCGGCCCGGCGGCGATTGCGGCGGGCAGCAGGCCTCTTGGACAGGTTGAGAGATAAAAAAATAATAATTCCCATGCAGTCTCAATGGCGGGGTGCGGGCCGGGGAATAGGCCTCTTGGCCGGGGTGAATATGTTGGAACGCGGCGCGCGTAAATAGAAGCGGCTGGAGGTACCGGGGGCGAAGCCCGGCCCGGCCCGGAGGCCGAGTTAAAAAAAATAATAATCCCCGTTCAGTCTCAATGGCGGGGTGCGGGCCGGCCCGGCGGCGAGTGCGGCGGGCAGCAGGCCTCTTGGACAGGTTGAGAGATAAAAAAATAATAATTCCCGTGCAGTCTCAATGGCGGGGTGCGGGCCGGGGAATAGGCCTCTTGGCCGGGGTGAATATGTTGGAACGCGGCGCGCGTAAATAGAAGCGGCTGGAGGTACCGGGGGCGAAGCCCGCCCCGGCCCGGAGGCCGAGTTAAAAAAAATAATAATCCCCGTTCAGTCTCAATGGCGGGGTGCGGGCCGGCCCGGCGGCGAGTGCGGCGGGCAGCAGGCCTCTTGGACAGGTTGAGAGATAAAAAAATAATAATTCCCGTGCAGTCTCAATGGCGGGGTGCGGGCCGGGGAATAGGCCTCTTGGCCGGGGTGAATAGTGTTGGAACACGGCCCGCGGAAATAGTAGCGGCTGGAGGTACCGGGGGCGATGCCCGCCCGGGCCCGGCGGCCAAGTTAAAAAAATAAATAATCCCCGTTCAGTCTCAATGGCAGGGTGCGGGCCGGCCCGGCGGCGATTGCGGCGGGCAGCAGGCCTCTTGGACAGGTTGAGAGATAAAAAAATAATAATTCCCGTTCAGTCTCAATGGCAGGGTGCGGGCCGGCCCGGCGGCAATTGCGGCGGGCAGCAGGCCTCTTGGACAGGTTGAGAGATAAAAAAATAATAATTCCCATGCAGTCTCAATGGCGGGGTGCGGGCCGGGGAATAGGCCTCTTGGCCGGGGTGAATATGTTGGAACGCGGCGCGCGTAAATAGAAGCGGCTGGAGGTACAGGGGGCGAAGCCCGCCCCGGCCCGGAGGCCGAGTTAAAAAAAATAATAATCCCCGTTCAGTCTCAATGGCGGGGTGCGGGTCGGCCCGGCGGCGAGTGCGGCGGGCAGCAGGCCTCTTGGACAGGTTGAGAGATAAAAAAATAATAATTCCCATGCAGTCTCAATGGCGGGGTGCGGGCCGGGGAATAGGCCTCTTGGCCGGGGTGAATAGTGTTGGAACACGGCCCGCGGAAATAGTAGCGGCTGGAGGTACCGGGGGCGATGCCCGCCCCGGCCCGGCGGCCAAGTTAAAAAAATAAATAATCCCCGTTCAGTCTCAATGGCAGGGTGCGGGCCGGCCCGGCGGCGAGTGCGGCGGGCAGCAGGCCTCTTGGACAGGTTGAGAGACAAAAAAATAATAATTCCCGTTCAGTCTCAATGGCAGGGTGCGGGCCGGCCCGGCGGCGATTGCGGCGGGCAGCAGGCCTCTTGGACAGGTTGAGAGATAAAAAAATAATAATTCCCATGCAGTCTCAATGGCGGGGTGCGGGCCGGGGAATAGGCCTCTTGGCCGGGGTGAATATGTTGGAACGCGGCGCGCGTAAATAGAAGCGGCTGGAGGTACCGGGGGCGAAGCCCGCCCCGGCCCGGAGGCCGAGTTAAAAAAAATAATAATCCCCGTTCAGTCTCAATGGCGGGGTGCGGGCCGGCCCGGCGGCGAGTGCGGCGGGCAGCAGGCCTCTTGGACAGGTTGAGAGATAAAAAAATAATAATTCCCGTGCAGTCTCAATGGCGGGGTGCGGGCCGGTGAATAGGCCTCTTGGCCGGGGTGAATATGTTGGAACGCGGCGCGCGTAAATAGAAGCGGCTGGAGGTACCGGGGGCGAAGCCCGCCCCGGCCCGGCGGCCAAGTTAAAAAAATAAATAATCCCCGTTCGGTCTCAATGGCAGGGTGCGGGCCGGCCCGGCGGCGAGTGCGGCGGGCAGCAGGCCTCTTGGACAGGTTGAGAGATAAAAAAATAATAATTCCCGTTCAGTCTCAATGGCAGGGTGCGGGCCGGCCCGGCGGCGATTGCGGCGGGCAGCAGGCCTCTTGGACAGGTTGAGAGATAAAAAAATAATAATTCCCTTGCAGTCTCAATGGCGGGGTGCGGGCCGGGGAATAGGCCTCTTGGCCGGGGTGAATATGTTGGAACGCGGCGCGCGTAAATAGAAGCGGCTGGAGGTACCGGGGGCGAAGCCCGCCCCGGCCCGGAGGCCGAGTTAAAAAAAATAATAATCCCCGTTCAGTCTCAATGGCGGGGTGCGTGCCGGCCCGGCGGCGAGTGCGGCGGGCAGCAGGCCTCTTGGACAGGTTGAGAGATAAAAAAATAATAATTCCCGTGCAGTCTCAATGGCGGGGTGCGGGCCGGGGAATAGGCCTCTTGGCCGGGGTGAATATGTTGGAACGCGGCGCGCGTAAATAGAAGCGGCTGGAGGTACCGGGGGCGAAGCCCGCCCCGGCCCGGAGGCCGAGTTAAAAAAAATAATAATCCCCGTTCAGTCTCAATGGCGGGGTGCGGGCCGGCCCGGCGGCGAGTGCGGCGGGCAGCAGGCCTCTTGGACAGGTTGAGAGATAAAAAAATAATAATTCCCGTGCAGTCTCAATGGCGGGGTGCGGGCCGGGGAGAATAGTGTTGGAACACGGCCCGCGGAAATAGTAGCGGCTGGAGGTACCGGGGGCGATGCCCGCCCCGGCCCGGCGGCCAAGTTAAAAAAATAAATAATCCCCGTTCAGTCTCAATGGCAGGGTGCGGGCCGGCCCGGCGGCGATTGCGGCGGGCAGCAGGCCTCTTGGACAGGTTGAGAGATAAAAAAATAATAATTCCCATGCCGTCTCAATGGCGGGGTGCGGGCCGGGGAATAGGCCTCTTGGCCGGGGTGAATAGTGTTGGAACACGGCCCGCGGAAATAGTAGCGGCTGGAGGTACCGGGGGCGATGCCCGCCCCGGCCCGGCGGCCAAGTTAAAAAAATAAATAATCCCCGTTCAGTCTCAATGGCAGGGTGCGGGCCGGCCCGGCGGCGATTGCGGCGGGCAGCAGGCCTCTTGGACAGGTTGAGAGATAAAAAAATAATAATTCCCATGCAGTCTCAATGGCGGGGTGCGGGCCGGGGAATAGGCCTCTTGGCCGGGGTGAATATGTTGGAACGCGGCGCGCGTAAATAGAAGCGGCTGGAGGTACCGGGGGCGAAGCCCGCCCCGGCCCGGAGGCCGAGTTAAAAAAAATAATAATCCCCGTTCAGTCTCAATGGCGGGGTGCGGGCCGGCCCGGCGGCGAGTGCGGCGGGCAGCAGGCCTCTTGGACAGGTTGAGAGATAAAAAAATAATAATTCCCGTGCAGTCTCAATGGCGGGGTGCGGGCCGGGGAATAGGCCTCTTGGCCGGGGTGAATAGTGTTGGAACACGGCCCGCGGAAATAGTAGCGGCTGGAGGTACCGGGGGCGATGCCCGCCCCGGCCCGGCGGCCAAGTTAAAAAAATAAATAATCCCCGTTCAGTCTCAATGGCAGGGTGCGGGCCGGCCCGGCGGCGAGTGCGGCGGGCAGCAGGCCTCTTGGACAGGTTGAGAGATAAAAAAATAATAATTCCCGTTCAGTCTCAATGGCAGGGTGCGGGCCGGCCCGGCGGCGATTGCGGCGGGCAGCAGGCCTCTTGGACAGGTTGAGAGATAAAAAAATAATAATTCCCATGCAGTCTCAATGGCGGGGTGCGGGCCGGGGAATAGGCCTCTTGGCCGGGGTGAATATGTTGGAACGGGCGCGCGTAAATAGAAGCGGCTGGAGGTACCGGGGGCGAAGCCCGCCCCGGCCCGGAGGCCGAGTTAAAAAAAATAATAATCCCCGTTCAGTCTCAATGGCGGGGTGCGGGCCGGCCCGGCGGCGAGTGCGGCGGGCAGCAGGCCTCTTGGACAGGTTGAGAGATAAAAAAATAATAATTCCCGTGCAGTCTCAATGGCGGGGTGCGGGCCGGGGAATAGGCCTCTTGGCCGGGGTGAATATGTTGGAACGCGGCGCGCGTAAATAGAAGCGGCTGGAGGTACCGGGGGCGAAGCCCGCCCCGGCCCGGCGTCCAAGTTAAAAAAATAAATAATCCCCGTTCAGTCTCAATGGCAGGGTGCGGGCCGGCCCGGCGGCGAGTGCGGCGGGCAGCAGGCCTCTTGGACAGGTTGAGAGATAAAAAAATTATAATTCCCGTTCAGTCTCAATGGCAGGGTGCGGGCCGGCCCGGCGGCGATTGCGGCGGGCAGCAGGCCTCTTGGACAGGTTGAGAGATAAAAAAATAATAATTCCCATGCAGTCTCAATGGCGGGGTGCGGGCCGGGGAATAGGCCTCTTGGCCGGGGTGAATATGTTGGAACGCGGCGCGCGTAAATAGAAGCGGCTGGAGGTACCGGGGGCGAAGCCCGCCCCGGCCCGGAGGCCGAGTTAAAAAAAATAATAATCCACGTTCAGTCTCAATGGCGGGGTGCGGGCCGGCCCGGCGGCGAGTGCGGCGGGCAGCAGGCCTCTTGGACAGGTTGAGAGATAAAAAAATAATAATTCCCGTGCAGTCTCAATGGCGGGGTGCGGGCCGGGGAATAGGCCTCTTGGCTGGGGTGAATATGTTGGAACGCAGCGCGCGTAAATAGAAGCGGCTGGAGGTACCGGGGGCGAAGCCCGCCCCGGCCCGGAGGCCGAGTTAAAAAAAATAATAATCCCCGTTCAGTCTCAATGGCGGGGTGCGGGCCGGCCCGGCGGCGATTGCGGCGGGCAGCAGGCCTCTTGGACAGGTTGAGAGATAAAAAAATAATAATTCCCATGCAGTCTCAATGGCGGGGTGCGGGCCGGGGAATAGGCCTCTTGGCCGGGGTGAATATGTTGGAACGCGGCGCGCGTAAATAGAAGCGGCTGGAGGTACCGGGGGCGAAGCCCGCCCCGGCCCGGAGGCCGAGTTAAAAAAAAAATAATCCCCGTTCAGTCTCAATGGCGGGGTGCGGGCCGGCCCGGCGGCGAGTGCGGCGGGCAGCAGGCCTCTTGGACAGGTTGAGAGATAAAAAAATAATAATTCCCGTGCAGTCTCAATGGCGGGGTGCGGGCCGGGGAATAGGCCCCTTGGCCGGGGTGAATAGTGTTGGAACACGGCCCGCGGAAATAGTAGCGGCTGGAGGTACCGGGGGCGATGCCCGCCCCGGCCCGGCGGCCAAGTTAAAAAAATAAATAATCCCCGTTCAGTCTCAATGGCAGGGTGCGGGCCGGCCCGGCGGCGATTGCGGCGGGCAGCAGGCCTCTTGGACAGGTTGAGAGATAAAAAAATAATAATTCCCGTGCAGTCTCAATGGCGGGGTGCGGGCCGGGGAATAGGCCTCTTGGCCGGGGTGAATAGTGTTGGAACACGGCCCGCGGAAATAGTAGCGGCTGGAGGTACCGGGGGCGATGCCCGCCCCAGCCCGGCGGCCAAGTAAAAAAAATAAATAATCCCCGTTCAGTCTCAATGGCAGGGTGCGGGCCGGCCCGGCGGCGAGTGCGGCGGGCAGCAGGCCTCTTGGACAGGTTGAGAGATAAAAAAATAATAATTCCCATGCAGTCTCAATGGCGGGGTGCGGGCCGGGGAATAGGCCTCTTGGCCGGGGTGAATAGTGTTGGAACACGGCCCGCGGAAATAGTAGCGGCTGGAGGTACCGGGGGCGATGCCCGCCCCGGCCCGGCGGCCAAGTAAAAAAAATAAATAATCCCCGTTCAGTCTCAATGGCAGGGTGCGGGCCGGCCCGGCGGCGAGTGCGGCGGGCAGCAGGCCTCTTGGACAGGTTGAGAGATAAAAAAATAATAATTCCCGTGCAGTCTCAATGGCGGGGTGCGGGCCGGGGAATAGGCCTCTTGGCCGGGGTGAATATGTTGGAACGCGGCGCGCGTAAATAGAAGCGGCTGGAGGTACCGGGGGCGAAGCCCGCCCCGGCCCGGAGGCCGAGTTAAAAAAAATAATAATCCCCGTTCAGTCTCAATGGCGGGGTGCGGGCCGGCCCGGCGGCGAGTGCGGCGGGCAGCAGGCCTCTTGGACAGGTTGAGAGATAAAAAAATAATAATTCCCGTGCAGTCTCAATGGCGGGGTGCGGGCCGGGGAATAGGCCTCTTGGCCGGGGTGAATAGTGTTGGAACACGGCCCGCGGAAATAGTAGCGGCTGGAGGTACCGGGGGCGATGCCCGCCCCGGCCCGGCGGCCAAGTTAAAAAAATAAATAATCCCCGTTCAGTCTCAATGGCAGGGTGCGGGCCGGCCCGGCGGCGATTGCGGCGGGCAGCAGGCCTCTTGGACAGGTTGAGAGATAAAAAAATAATAATTCCCATGCAGTCTCAATGGCGGGGTGCGGGCCGGGGAATAGGCCTCTTGGCCGGGGTGAATAGTGTTGGAACACGGCCCGCGGAAATAGTAGCGGCTGGAGGTACCGGGGGCGATGCCCGCCCCGGCCCGGCGGCCAAGTTAAAAAAATAAATAATCCCCGTTCAGTCTCAATGGCAGGGTGCGGGCCGGCCAGGCGGCGAGTGCGGCGGGCAGCAGGCCTCTTGGACAGGTTGAGAGATAAAAAAATAATAATTCCCGTTCAGTCTCAATGGCAGGGTGCGGGCCGGCCCGGCGGCGATTGCGGCGGGCAGCAGGCCTCTTGGACAGGTTGAGAGATAAAAAAATAATAATTCCCATGCAGTCTCAATGGCGGGGTGCGGGCCGGGGAATAGGCCTCTTGGCCGGGGTGAATATGTTGGAACGCGGCGCGCGTAAATAGAAGCGGCTGGAGGTACCGGGGGCGAAGCCCGCCCCGGCCCGGAGGCCGAGTTAAAAAAAATAATAATCCCCGTTCAGTCTCAATGGCGGGGTGCGTGCCGGCCCGGCGGCGAGTGCGGCGGGCAGCAGGCCTCTTGGACAGGTTGAGAGATAAAAAAATAATAATTCCCGTGCAGTCTCAATGGCGGGGTGCGGGCCGGGGAATAGGCCTCTTGGCCGGGGTGAATATGTTGGAACGCGGCGCGCGTAAATAGAAGCGGCTGGAGGTACCGGGGGCGAAGCCCGCCCCGGCCGTAGGCCGAGTTAAAAAAAAAAATAATCCCCGTTCAGTCTCAATGGCGGGGTGCGGGCCGGCCCGGCGGCGAGTGCGGCGGGCAGCAGGCCTCTTGGACAGGTTGAGAGATAAAAAAATAATAATTCCCGTGCAGTCTCAATGGCGGGGTGCGGGCCGGGGAATAGGCCTCTTGGCCGGGGTGAATAGTGTTGGAACACGGCCCGCGGAAATAGTAGCGGCTGGAGGTACCGGGGGCGATGCCCGCCCCGGCCCGGCGGCCAAGTTAAAAAAATAAATAATCCCCGTTCAGTCTCAATGGCAGGGTGCGGGCCGGCCCGGCGGCGATTGCGGCGGGCAGCAGGCCTCTTGGACAGGTTGAGAGATAAAAAAATAATAATTCCCATGCAGTCTCAATGGCGGGGTGCGGGCCGGGGAATAGGCCTCTTGGCCGGGGTGAATAGTGTTGGAACACGGCCCGCGGAAATAGTAGCGGCTGGAGGTACCGGGGGCGATGCCCGCCCCGGCCCGGCGGCCAAGTTAAAAGAATAAATAGTCCCCGTTCAGTCTCAATGGCAGGGTGCGGGCCGGCCCGGCGGCGAGTGCGGCGGGCAGCAGGCCTCTTGGACAGGTTGAGAGATAAAAAAATAATAATTCCCATGCAGTCTCAATGGCGGGGTGCGGGCCGGGGAATAGGCCTCTTGGCCGGGGTGAATATGTGGGAACGCGGCGCGCGTAAATAGAAGCGGCTGGAGGTACCGGGGGCGAAGCCCGCCCCGGCCCGGAGGCCGAGTTAAAAAAAATAATAATCCCCGTTCATTCTCAATGGCGGGGTGCGGGCCGGCCCGGCGGCGAGTGCGGCGGGCAGCAGGCCTCTTGGACAGGTTGAGAGATAAAAAAATAATAATTCCCGTGCAGTCTCAATGGCGGGGTGCGGGCCGGGGAATAGGCCTCTTGGCCGGGGTGAATAGTGTTGGAACACGGCCCGCGGAAATAGTAGCGGCTGGAGGTACCGGGGGCGATGCCCGCCCCGGCCCGGCGGCCAAGTTAAAAAAATAAATAATCCCCGTTCAGTCTCAATGGCAGGGTGCGGGCCGGCCCGGCGGCGAGTGCGGCGGGCAGCAGGCCTCTTGGACAGGTTGAGAGATAAAAAAATAATAATTCCCGTTCAGTCTCAATGGCAGGGTGCGGGCCGGCCCGGCGGCGATTGCGGCGGGCAGCAGGCCTCTTGGACAGGTTGAGAGATAAAAAAATAATAATTCCCGTGCAGTCTCAATGGCGGGGTGCGGGCCGGGGAATAGGCCTCTTGGCCGGGGTGAATATGTTGGAACGCGGCGCGCGTAAATAGAAGCGGCTGGAGGTACCGGGGGCGAAGCCCGCCCCGGCCCGGAGGCCGAGTTAAAAAAAATAATAATCCCCGTTCAGTCTCAATGGCGGGGTGCGGGCCGGCCCGGCGGCGAGTGCGGCGGGCAGCAGGCCTCTTGGACAGGTTGAGAGATAAAAAAATAATAATTCCCGTGCAGTCTCAATGGCGGGGTGCGGGCCGGGGAATAGGCCTCTTGGCTGGGGTGAATATGTTGGAACGCAGCGCGCGTAAATAGAAGCGGCTGGAGGTACCGGGGGCGAAGCCCGCCCCGGCCCGGAGGCCGAGTTAAAAAAAATAATAATCCCCGTTCAGTCTCAATGGCGGGGTGCGGGCCGGCCCGGCGGCGATTGCGGCGGGCAGCAGGCCTCTTGGACAGGTTGAGAGATAAAAAAATAATAATTCCCATGCAGTCTCAATGGCGGGGTGCGGGCCGGGGAATAGGCCTCTTGGCCGGGGTGAATATGTTGGAACGCGGCGCGCGTAAATAGAAGCGGCTGGAGGTACCGGGGGCGAAGCCCGCCCCGGCCCGGAGGCCGAGTTAAAAAAAATAATAATCCCCGTTCAGTCTCAATGGCGGGGTGCGGGCCGGCCCGGCGGCGAGTGCGGCGGGCAGCAGGCCTCTTGGACAGGTTGAGAGATAAAAAAATAATAATTCCCGTGCAGTCTCAATGGCGGGGTGCGGGCCGGGGAATAGGCCTCTTGGCCGGGGTGAATATGTTGGAACGCGGCGCGCGTAAATAGAAGCGGCTGGAGGTACCGGGGGCGAAGCCCGCCCCGGCCCGGAGGCCGAGTTAAAAAAAATAATAATCCCCGTTCAGTCTCAATGGCGGGGTGCGGGCCGGCCCGGCGGCGAGTGCGGCGGGCAGCAGGCCTCTTGGACAGGTTGAGAGATAAAAAAATAATAATTCCCATGCAGTCTCAATGGCGGGGTGCGGGCCGGGGAATAGGCCTCTTGGCCGGGGTGAATAGTGTTGGAACACGGCCCGCGGAAATAGTAGCGGCTGGAGGTACCGGGGGCGATGCCCGCACAGGCCCGGCGGCCAAGTTAAAAAAATAAATAATCCCCGTTCAGTCTCAATGGCAGGGTGCGGGCCGGCCCGGCGGCGAGTGCGGCGGGCAGCAGGCCTCTTGGACAGGTTGAGAGATAAAAAAATAATAATTCCCGTTCAGTCTCAATGGCAGGGTGCGGGCCGGCCCGGCGGCGATTGCGGCGGGCAGCAGGCCTCTTGGACAGGTTGAGAGATAAAAAAATAATAATTCCCATGCAGTCTCAATGGCGGGGTGCGGGCCGGGGAATAGGCCTCTTGGCCGGGGTGAATATGTTGGAACGCGGCGCGCGTAAATAGAAGCGGCTGGAGGTACCGGGGGCGAAGCCCGCCCCGGCCCGGCGGCCAAGTAAAAAAAATAAATAATCCCCGTTCAGTCTCAATGGCAGGGTGCGGGCCGGCCCGGCGGCGATTGCGGCGGGCAGCAGGCCTCTTGGACAGGTTGAGAGATAAAAAAATAATAATTCCCATGCAGTCTCAATGGCGGGGTGCGGGCCGGGGAATAGGCCTCTTGGCCGGGGTGAATAGTGTTGGAATACGGCCCGCGGAAATAGTAGCGGCTGGATGTACCGGGGGCGATGCCCGCCCCGGCCTGGCGGCCAAGTTAAAAAAATAAATAATCCCCGTTCAGTCTCAATGGCAGGGTGCGGGCCGGCCCGGCGGCGAGTGCGGCGGGCAGCAGGCCTCTTGGACAGGTTGAGAGATAAAAAAATAATAATTCCCGTGCAGTCTCAATGGCGGGGTGCGGGCCGGGGAATAGGCCTCTTGGCCGGGGTGAATATGTTGGAACGCGGCGCGCGTAAATAGAAGCGGCTGGAGGTACCGGGGACGAAGCCCGCCCCGGCCCGGAGGCCGAGTTAAAAAAAATAATAATCCCCGTTCAGTCTCAATGGCGGGGTGCGGGCCGGCCCGGCGGCGAGTGCGGCGGGCAGCAGGCCTCTTGGACAGGTTGAGAGATAAAAAAATAATAATTCCCGTGCAGTCTCAATGGCGGGGTGCGGGCCGGGGAATAGGCCTCTTGGCCGGGGTGAATAGTGTTGGAACACGGCCCGCGGAAATAGTAGCGGCTGGAGGTACCGGGGGCGATGCCCGCCCCGGCCCGGCGGCCAAGTTAAAAAAATAAATAATCCCCGTTCAGTCTCAATGGCAGGGTGCGGGCCGGCCCGGCGGCGATTGCGGCGGGCAGCAGGCCTCTTGGACAGGTTGAGAGATAAAAAAATAATAATTCCCATGCAGTCTCAATGGCGGGGTGCGGGCCGGGGAATAGGCCTCTTGGCCGGGGTGAATAGTGTTGGAACACGGCCCGCGGAAATAGTAGCGGCTGGAGGTACCGGGGGCGATGCCCGCCCCGGCCCGGCGGCCAAGTTAAAAAAATAAATAATCCCCGTTCAGTCTCAATGGCAGGGTGCGGGCCGGCCAGGCGGCGAGTGCGGCGGGCAGCAGGCCTCTTGGACAGGTTGAGAGATAAAAAAATAATAATTCCCGTTCAGTCTCAATGGCAGGGTGCGGGCCGGCCCGGCGGCGATTGCGGCGGGCAGCAGGCCTCTTGGACAGGTTGAGAGATAAAAAAATAATAATTCCCATGCAGTCTCAATGGCGGGGTGCGGGCCGGGGAATAGGCCTCTTGGCCGGGGTGAATATGTTGGAACGCGGCGCGCGTAAATAGAAGCGGCTGGAGGTACCGGGGGCGAAGCCCGCCCCGGCCCGGAGGCCGAGTTAAAAAAAATAATAATCCCCGTTCAGTCTCAATGGCGGGGTGCGTGCCGGCCCGGCGGCGAGTGCGGCGGGCAGCAGGCCTCTTGGACAGGTTGAGAGATAAAAAAATAATAATTCCCGTGCAGTCTCAATGGCGGGGTGCGGGCCGGGGAATAGGCCTCTTGGCCGGGGTGAATATGTTGGAACGCGGCGCGCGTAAATAGAAGCGGCTGGAGGTACCGGGGGCGAAGCCCGCCCCGGCCGGAGGCCGAGTTAAAAAAAAAAATAATCCCCGTTCAGTCTCAATGGCGGGGTGCGGGCCGGCCCGGCGGCGAGTGCGGCGGGCAGCAGGCCTCTTGGACAGGTTGAGAGATAAAAAAATAATAATTCCCGTGCAGTCTCAATGGCGGGGTGCGGGCCGGGGAATAGGCCTCTTGGCCGGGGTGAATAGTGTTGGAACACGGCCCGCGGAAATAGTAGCGGCTGGAGGTACCGGGGGCGATGCCCGCCCCGGCCCGGCGGCCAAGTTAAAAAAATAAATAATCCCCGTTCAGTCTCAATGGCAGGGTGCGGGCCGGCCCGGCGGCGATTGCGGCGGGCAGCAGGCCTCTTGGACAGGTTGAGAGATAAAAAAATAATAATTCCCATGCCGTCTCAATGGCGGGGTGCGGGCCGGGGAATAGGCCTCTTGGCCGGGGTGAATAGTGTTGGAACACGGCCCGCGGAAATAGTAGCGGCTGGAGGTACCGGGGGCGATGCCCGCCCCGGCCCGGCGGCCAAGTTAAAAAAATAAATAATCCCCGTTCAGTCTCAATGGCAGGGTGCGGGCCGGCCCGGCGGCGATTGCGGCGGGCAGCAGGCCTCTTGGACAGGTTGAGAGATAAAAAAATAATAATTCCCATGCAGTCTCAATGGCGGGGTGCGGGCCGGGGAATAGGCCTCTTGGCCGGGGTGAATATGTTGGAACGCGGCGCGCGTAAATAGAAGCGGCTGGAGGTACCGGGGGCGAAGCCCGCCCCGGCCCGGAGGCCGAGTTAAAAAAAATAATAATCCCCGTTCAGTCTCAATGGCGGGGTGCGGGCCGGCCCGGCGGCGAGTGCGGCGGGCAGCAGGCCTCTTGGACAGGTTGAGAGATAAAAAAATAATAATTCCCGTGCAGTCTCAATGGCGGGGTGCGGGCCGGGGAATAGGCCTCTTGGCCGGGGTGAATAGTGTTGGAACACGGCCCGCGGAAATAGTAGCGGCTGGAGGTACCGGGGGCGATGCCCGCCCCGGCCCGGCGGCCAAGTTAAAAAAATAAATAATCCCCGTTCAGTCTCAATGGCAGGGTGCGGGCCGGCCCGGCGGCGAGTGCGGCGGGCAGCAGGCCTCTTGGACAGGTTGAGAGATAAAAAAATAATAATTCCCGTTCAGTCTCAATGGCAGGGTGCGGGCCGGCCCGGCGGCGATTGCGGCGGGCAGCAGGCCTCTTGGACAGGTTGAGAGATAAAAAAATAATAATTCCCATGCAGTCTCAATGGCGGGGTGCGGGCCGGGGAATAGGCCTCTTGGCCGGGGTGAATATGTTGGAACGGGCGCGCGTAAATAGAAGCGGCTGGAGGTACCGGGGGCGAAGCCCGCCCCGGCCCGGAGGCCGAGTTAAAAAAAATAATAATCCCCGTTCAGTCTCAATGGCGGGGTGCGGGCCGGCCCGGCGGCGAGTGCGGCGGGCAGCAGGCCTCTTGGACAGGTTGAGAGATAAAAAAATAATAATTCCCGTGCAGTCTCAATGGCGGGGTGCGGGCCGGGGAATAGGCCTCTTGGCCGGGGTGAATATGTTGGAACGCGGCGCGCGTAAATAGAAGCGGCTGGAGGTACCGGGGGCGAAGCCCGCCCCGGCCCGGCGTCCAAGTTAAAAAAATAAATAATCCCCGTTCAGTCTCAATGGCAGGGTGCGGGCCGGCCCGGCGGCGAGTGCGGCGGGCAGCAGGCCTCTTGGACAGGTTGAGAGATAAAAAAATTATAATTCCCGTTCAGTCTCAATGGCAGGGTGCGGGCCGGCCCGGCGGCGATTGCGGCGGGCAGCAGGCCTCTTGGACAGGTTGAGAGATAAAAAAATAATAATTCCCATGCAGTCTCAATGGCGGGGTGCGGGCCGGGGAATAGGCCTCTTGGCCGGGGTGTATATGTTGGAACGCGGCGCGCGTAAATAGAAGCGGCTGGAGGTACCGGGGGCGAAGCCCGCCCCGGCCCGGAGGCCGAGTTAAAAAAAATAATAATCCACGTTCAGTCTCAATGGCGGGGTGCGGGCCGGCCCGGCGGCGAGTGCGGCGGGCAGCAGGCCTCTTGGACAGGTTGAGAGATAAAAAAATAATAATTCCCGTGCAGTCTCAATGGCGGGGTGCGGGCCGGGGAATAGGCCTCTTGGCTGGGGTGAATATGTTGGAACGCAGCGCGCGTAAATAGAAGCGGCTGGAGGTACCGGGGGCGAAGCCCGCCCCGGCCCGGAGGCCGAGTTAAAAAAAATAATAATCCCCGTTCAGTCTCAATGGCGGGGTGCGGGCCGGCCCGGCGGCGATTGCGGCGGGCAGCAGGCCTCTTGGACAGGTTGAGAGATAAAAAAATAATAATTCCCATGCAGTCTCAATGGCGGGGTGCGGGCCGGGGAATAGGCCTCTTGGCCGGGGTGAATATGTTGGAACGCGGCGCGCGTAAATAGAAGCGGCTGGAGGTACCGGGGGCGAAGCCCGCCCCGGCCCGGAGGCCGAGTTAAAAAAAAAATAATCCCCGTTCAGTCTCAATGGCGGGGTGCGGGCCGGCCCGGCGGCGAGTGCGGCGGGCAGCAGGCCTCTTGGACAGGTTGAGAGATAAAAAAATAATAATTCCCGTGCAGTCTCAATGGCGGGGTGCGGGCCGGGGAATAGGCCCCTTGGCCGGGGTGAATAGTGTTGGAACACGGCCCGCGGAAATAGTAGCGGCTGGAGGTACCGGGGGCGATGCCCGCCCCGGCCCGGCGGCCAAGTTAAAAAAATAAATAATCCCCGTTCAGTCTCAATGGCAGGGTGCGGGCCGGCCCGGCGGCGATTGCGGCGGGCAGCAGGCCTCTTGGACAGGTTGAGAGATAAAAAAATAATAATTCCCATGCAGTCTCAATGGCGGGGTGCGGGCCGGGGAATAGGCCTCTTGGCCGGGGTGAATAGTGTTGGAACACGGCCCGCGGAAATAGTAGCGGCTGGAGGTACCGGGGGCGATGCCCGCCCAGGCCCGGCGGCCAAGTTAAAAAAATAAATAATCCCCGTTCAGTCTCAATGGCAGGGTGCGGGCCGGCCCGGCGGCGAGTGCGGCGGGCAGCAGGCCTCTTGGACAGGTTGAGAGATAAAAAAATAATAATTCCCGTTCAGTCTCAATGGCAGGGTGCGGGCCGGCCCGGCGGCGATTGCGGCGGGCAGCAGGCCTCTTGGACAGGTTGAGAGATAAAAAAATAATAATTCCCATGCAGTCTCAATGGCGGGGTGCGGGCCGGGGAATAGGCCTCTTGGCCGGGGTGAATATGTTGGAACGCGGCGCGCGTAAATAGAAGCGGCTGGAGGTACCGGGGGCGAAGCCCGCCCCGGCCCGGAGGCCGAGTTAAAAAAAATAATAATCCCCGTTCAGTCTCAATGGCGGGGTGCGGGCCGGCCCGGCGGCGAGTGCGGTGGGCAGCAGGCCTCTTGGACAGGTTGAGAGATAAAAAAATAATAATTCCCGTTCAGTCTCAATGGCAGGGTGCGGGCCGGCCCGGCGGCGATTGCGGCGGGCAGCAGGCCTCTTGGACAGGTTGAGAGATAAAAAAATAATAATTCCCATGCAGTCTCAATGGCGGGGTGCGGGCCGGGGAATAGGCCTCTTGGCCGGGGTGAATATGTTGGAACGCGGCGCGCGTAAATAGAAGCGGCTGGAGGTACCGGGGGCGAAGCCCGCCCCGGCCCGGAGGCCGAGTTAAAAAAAATAATAATCCCCGTTCAGTCTCAATGGCGGGGTGCGGGCCGGCCCGGCGGCGAGTGCGGCGGGCAGCAGGCCTCTTGGACAGGTTGAGAGATAAAAAAATAATAATTCCCGTGCAGTCTCAATGGCGGGGTGCGGGCCGGGGAATAGGCCTCTTGGCCGGGGTTAATAGTGTTGGAACACGGCCCGCGGAAATAGTAGCGGCTGGAGGTACCGGGGGCGATGCCCGCCCCGGCCCGGCGGCCAAGTAAAAAAAATAAATAATCCCCGTTCAGTCTCAATGGCAGGGTGCGGGCCGGCCCGGCGGCGATTGCGGCGGGCAGCAGGCCTCTTGGACAGGTTGAGAGATAAAAAAATAATAATTCCCATGCAGTCTCAATGGCGGGGTGCGGGCCGGGGAATAGGCCTCTTGGCCGGGGTGAATAGTGTTGGAACACGGCCCGCGGAAATAGTAGCGGCTGGAGGTACCGGGGGCGATGCCCGCCCCGGCCCGGCGGCCAAGTTAAAAAAATAAATAATCCCCGTTCAGTCTCAATGGCAGGGTGCGGGCCGGCCCGGCGGCGAGTGCGGCGGGCAGCAGGCCTCTTGGACAGGTTGAGAGATAAAAAAATAATAATTCCCGTGCAGTCTCAATGGCGGGGTGCGGGCCGGGGAATAGGCCTCTTGGCCGGGGTGAATATGTTGGAACGCGGCGCGCGTAAATAGAAGCGGCTGGAGGTACCGGGGGCGAAGCCCGCCCCGGCCCGGAGGCCGAGTTAAAAAAAATAATAATCCCCGTTCAGTCTCAATGGCGGGGTGCGGGCCGGCCCGGCGGCGAGTGCGGCGGGCAGCAGGCCTCTTGGACAGGTTGAGAGATAAAAAAATAATAATTCCCGTGCAGTCTCAATGGCGGGGTGCGGGCCGGGGAATAGGCCTCTTGGCCGGGGTGAATAGTGTTGGAACACGGCCCGCGGAAATAGTAGCGGCTGGAGGTACCGGGGGCGATGCCCGCCCCGGCCCGGCGGCCAAGTTAAAAAAATAAATAATCCCCGTTCAGTCTCAATGGCAGGGTGCGGGCCGGCCCGGCGGCGATTGCGGCGGGCAGCAGGCCTCTTGGACAGGTTGAGAGATAAAAAAATAATAATTCCCATGCAGTCTCAATGGCGGGGTGCGGGCCGGGGAATAGGCCTCTTGGCCGGGGTGAATAGTGTTGGAACACGGCCCGCGGAAATAGTAGCGGCTGGAGGTACCGGGGGCGATGCCCGCCCCGGCCCGGCGGCCAAGTTAAAAAAATAAATAATCCCCGTTCAGTCTCAATGGCAGGGTGCGGGCCGGCCAGGCGGCGAGTGCGGCGGGCAGCAGGCCTCTTGGACAGGTTGAGAGATAAAAAAATAATAATTCCCGTTCAGTCTCAATGGCAGGGTGCGGGCCGGCCCGGCGGCGATTGCGGCGGGCAGCAGGCCTCTTGGACAGGTTGAGAGATAAAAAAATAATAATTCCCATGCAGTCTCAATGGCGGGGTGCGGGCCGGGGAATAGGCCTCTTGGCCGGGGTGAATATGTTGGAACGCGGCGCGCGTAAATAGAAGCGGCTGGAGGTACCGGGGGCGAAGCCCGCCCCGGCCCGGAGGCCGAGTTAAAAAAAATAATAATCCCCGTTCAGTCTCAATGGCGGGGTGCGTGCCGGCCCGGCGGCGAGTGCGGCGGGCAGCAGGCCTCTTGGACAGGTTGAGAGATAAAAAAATAATAATTCCCGTGCAGTCTCAATGGCGGGGTGCGGGCCGGGGAATAGGCCTCTTGGCCGGGGTGAATATGTTGGAACGCGGCGCGCGTAAATAGAAGCGGCTGGAGGTACCGGGGGCGAAGCCCGCCCCGGCCGTAGGCCGAGTTAAAAAAAAAAATAATCCCCGTTCAGTCTCAATGGCGGGGTGCGGGCCGGCCCGGCGGCGAGTGCGGCGGGCAGCAGGCCTCTTGGACAGGTTGAGAGATAAAAAAATAATAATTCCCGTGCAGTCTCAATGGCGGGGTGCGGGCCGGGGAATAGGCCTCTTGGCCGGGGTGAATAGTGTTGGAACACGGCCCGCGGAAATAGTAGCGGCTGGAGGTACCGGGGGCGATGCCCGCCCCGGCCCGGCGGCCAAGTTAAAAAAATAAATAATCCCCGTTCAGTCTCAATGGCAGGGTGCGGGCCGGCCCGGCGGCGATTGCGGCGGGCAGCAGGCCTCTTGGACAGGTTGAGAGATAAAAAAATAATAATTCCCATGCAGTCTCAATGGCGGGGTGCGGGCCGGGGAATAGGCCTCTTGGCCGGGGTGAATAGTGTTGGAACACGGCCCGCGGAAATAGTAGCGGCTGGAGGTACCGGGGGCGATGCCCGCCCCGGCCCGGCGGCCAAGTTAAAAGAATAAATAGTCCCCGTTCAGTCTCAATGGCAGGGTGCGGGCCGGCCCGGCGGCGAGTGCGGCGGGCAGCAGGCCTCTTGGACAGGTTGAGAGATAAAAAAATAATAATTCCCATGCAGTCTCAATGGCGGGGTGCGGGCCGGGGAATAGGCCTCTTGGCCGGGGTGAATATGTGGGAACGCGGCGCGCGTAAATAGAAGCGGCTGGAGGTACCGGGGGCGAAGCCCGCCCCGGCCCGGAGGCCGAGTTAAAAAAAATAATAATCCCCGTTCATTCTCAATGGCGGGGTGCGGGCCGGCCCGGCGGCGAGTGCGGCGGGCAGCAGGCCTCTTGGACAGGTTGAGAGATAAAAAAATAATAATTCCCGTGCAGTCTCAATGGCGGGGTGCGGGCCGGGGAATAGGCCTCTTGGCCGGGGTGAATAGTGTTGGAACACGGCCCGCGGAAATAGTAGCGGCTGGAGGTACCGGGGGCGATGCCCGCCCCGGCCCGGCGGCCAAGTTAAAAAAATAAATAATCCCCGTTCAGTCTCAATGGCAGGGTGCGGGCCGGCCCGGCGGCGAGTGCGGCGGGCAGCAGGCCTCTTGGACAGGTTGAGAGATAAAAAAATAATAATTCCCGTTCAGTCTCAATGGCAGGGTGCGGGCCGGCCCGGCGGCGATTGCGGCGGGCAGCAGGCCTCTTGGACAGGTTGAGAGATAAAAAAATAATAATTCCCGTGCAGTCTCAATGGCGGGGTGCGGGCCGGGGAATAGGCCTCTTGGCCGGGGTGAATATGTTGGAACGCGGCGCGCGTAAATAGAAGCGGCTGGAGGTACCGGGGGCGAAGCCCGCCCCGGCCCGGAGGCCGAGTTAAAAAAAATAATAATCCCCGTTCAGTCTCAATGGCGGGGTGCGGGCCGGCCCGGCGGCGAGTGCGGCGGGCAGCAGGCCTCTTGGACAGGTTGAGAGATAAAAAAATAATAATTCCCGTGCAGTCTCAATGGCGGGGTGCGGGCCGGGGAATAGGCCTCTTGGCTGGGGTGAATATGTTGGAACGCAGCGCGCGTAAATAGAAGCGGCTGGAGGTACCGGGGGCGAAGCCCGCCCCGGCCCGGAGGCCGAGTTAAAAAAAATAATAATCCCCGTTCAGTCTCAATGGCGGGGTGCGGGCCGGCCCGGCGGCGATTGCGGCGGGCAGCAGGCCTCTTGGACAGGTTGAGAGATAAAAAAATAATAATTCCCATGCAGTCTCAATGGCGGGGTGCGGGCCGGGGAATAGGCCTCTTGGCCGGGGTGAATATGTTGGAACGCGGCGCGCGTAAATAGAAGCGGCTGGAGGTACCGGGGGCGAAGCCCGCCCCGGCCCGGAGGCCGAGTTAAAAAAAATAATAATCCCCGTTCAGTCTCAATGGCGGGGTGCGGGCCGGCCCGGCGGCGAGTGCGGCGGGCAGCAGGCCTCTTGGACAGGTTGAGAGATAAAAAAATAATAATTCCCGTGCAGTCTCAATGGCGGGGTGCGGGCCGGGGAATAGGCCTCTTGGCCGGGGTGAATATGTTGGAACGCGGCGCGCGTAAATAGAAGCGGCTGGAGGTACCGGGGGCGAAGCCCGCCCCGGCCCGGAGGCCGAGTTAAAAAAAATAATAATCCCCGTTCAGTCTCAATGGCGGGGTGCGGGCCGGCCCGGCGGCGAGTGCGGCGGGCAGCAGGCCTCTTGGACAGGTTGAGAGATAAAAAAATAATAATTCCCGTGCAGTCTCAATGGCGGGGTGCGGGCCGGGGAATAGGCCCCTTGGCCGGGGTGAATAGTGTTGGAACACGGCCCGCGGAAAGAGTAGCGGATGGAGGTACCGGGGGCGATGCCCGCCCCGGCCCGGCGGCCAAGTTAAAAAAATAAATAATCCCCGTTCAGTCTCAATGGCAGGGTGCGGGCCGGCCCGGCGGCGATTGCGGCGGGCAGCAGGCCTCTTGGACAGGTTGAGAGATAAAAAAATAATAATTCCCATGCAGTCTCAATGGCGGGGTGCGGGCCGGGGAATAGGCCTCTTGGCCGGGGTGAATAGTGTTGGAACACGGCCCGCGGAAATAGTAGCGGCTGGAGGTACCGGGGGCGATGCCCGCACAGGCCCGGCGGCCAAGTTAAAAAAATAAATAATCCCCGGTCAGTCTCAATGGCAGGGTGCGGGCCGGCCCGGCGGCGAGTGCGGCGGGCAGCAGGCCTCTTGGACAGGTTGAGAGATAAAAAAATAATAATTCCCGTTCAGTCTCAATGGCAGGGTGCGGGCCGGCCCGGCGGCGATTGCGGCGGGCAGCAGGCCTCTTGGACAGGTTGAGAGATAAAAAAATAATAATTCCCATGCAGTCTCAATGGCGGGGTGCGGGCCGGGGAATAGGCCTCTTGGCCGGGGTGAATATGTTGGAACGCGGCGCGCGTAAATAGAAGCGGCTGGAGGTACCGGGGGCGAAGCCCGCCCCGGCCCGGCGGCCAAGTAAAAAAAATAAATAATCCCCGTTCAGTCTCAATGGCAGGGTGCGGGCCGGCCCGGCGGCGATTGCGGCGGGCAGCAGGCCTCTTGGACAGGTTGAGAGATAAAAAAATAATAATTCCCATGCAGTCTCAATGGCGGGGTGCGGGCCGGGGAATAGGCCTCTTGGCCGGGGTGAATAGTGTTGGAATACGGCCCGCGGAAATAGTAGCGGCTGGAGGTACCGGGGGCGATGCCCGCCCCGGCCTGGCGGCCAAGTTAAAAAAATAAATAATCCCCGTTCAGTCTCAATGGCAGGGTGCGGGCCGGCCCGGCGGCGAGTGCGGCGGGCAGCAGGCCTCTTGGACAGGTTGAGAGATAAAAAAATAATAATTCCCGTGCAGTCTCAATGGCGGGGTGCGGGCCGGGGAATAGGCCTCTTGGCCGGGGTGAATATGTTGGAACGCGGCGCGCGTAAATAGAAGCGGCTGGAGGTACCGGGGACGAAGCCCGCCCCGGCCCGGAGGCCGAGTTAAAAAAAATAATAATCCCCGTTCAGTCTCAATGGCGGGGTGCGGGCCGGCCCGGCGGCGAGTGCGGCGGGCAGCAGGCCTCTTGGACAGGTTGAGAGATAAAAAAATAATAATTCCCGTGCAGTCTCAATGGCGGGGTGCGGGCCGGGGAATAGGCCTCTTGGCCGGGGTGAATAGTGTTGGAACACGGCCCGCGGAAATAGTAGCGGCTGGAGGTACCGGGGGCGATGCCCGCCCCGGCCCGGCGGCCAAGTTAAAAAAATAAATAATCCCCGTTCAGTCTCAATGGCAGGGTGCGGGCCGGCCCGGCGGCGATTGCGGCGGGCAGCAGGCCTCTTGGACAGGTTGAGAGATAAAAAAATAATAATTCCCATGCAGTCTCAATGGCGGGGTGCGGGCCGGGGAATAGGCCTCTTGGCCGGGGTGAATAGTGTTGGAACACGGCCCGCGGAAATAGTAGCGGCTGGAGGTACCGGGGGCGATGCCCGCCCCGGCCCGGCGGCCAAGTTAAAAAAATAAATAATCCCCGTTCAGTCTCAATGGCAGGGTGCGGGCCGGCCAGGCGGCGAGTGCGGCGGGCAGCAGGCCTCTTGGACAGGTTGAGAGATAAAAAAATAATAATTCCCGTTCAGTCTCAATGGCAGGGTGCGGGCCGGCCCGGCGGCGATTGCGGCGGGCAGCAGGCCTCTTGGACAGGTTGAGAGATAAAAAAATAATAATTCCCATGCAGTCTCAATGGCGGGGTGCGGGCCGGGGAATAGGCCTCTTGGCCGGGGTGAATATGTTGGAACTCGGCGCGCGTAAATAGAAGCGGCTGGAGGTACCGGGGGCGAAGCCCGCCCCGGCCCGGAGGCCGAGTTAAAAAAAATAATAATCCCCGTTCAGTCTCAATGGCGGGGTGCGTGCCGGCCCGGCGGCGAGTGCGGCGGGCAGCAGGCCTCTTGGACAGGTTGAGAGATAAAAAAATAATAATTCCCGTGCAGTCTCAATGGCGGGGTGCGGGCCGGGGAATAGGCCTCTTGGCCGGGGTGAATATGTTGGAACGCGGCGCGCGTAAATAGAAGCGGCTGGAGGTACCGGGGGCGAAGCCCGCCCCGGCCGGAGGCCGAGTTAAAAAAAAAAATAATCCCCGTTCAGTCTCAATGGCGGGGTGCGGGCCGGCCCGGCGGCGAGTGCGGCGGGCAGCAGGCCTCTTGGACAGGTTGAGAGATAAAAAAATAATAATTCCCGTGCAGTCTCAATGGCGGGGTGCGGGCCGGGGAATAGGCCTCTTGGCCGGGGTGAATAGTGTTGGAACACGGCCCGCGGAAATAGTAGCGGCTGGAGGTACCGGGGGCGATGCCCGCCCCGGCCCGGCGGCCAAGTTAAAAAAATAAATAATCCCCGTTCAGTCTCAATGGCAGGGTGCGGGCCGGCCCGGCGGCGATTGCGGCGGGCAGCAGGCCTCTTGGACAGGTTGAGAGATAAAAAAATAATAATTCCCATGCAGTCTCAATGGCGGGGTGCGGGCCGGGGAATAGGCCTCTTGGCCGGGGTGAATAGTGTTGGAACACGGCCCGCGGAAATAGTAGCGGCTGGAGGTACCGGGGGCGATGCCCGCCCCGGCCCGGCGGCCAAGTTAAAAAAATAAATAGTCCCCGTTCAGTCTCAATGGCAGGGTGCGGGCCGGCCCGGCGGCGAGTGCGGCGGGCAGCAGGCCTCTTGGACAGGTTGAGAGATAAAAAAATAATAATTCCCATGCAGTCTCAATGGCGGGGTGCGGGCCGGGGAATAGGCCTCTTGGCCGGGGTGAATATGTTGGAACGCGGCGCGCGTAAATAGAAGCGGCTGGAGGTACCGGGGGCGAAGCCCGCCCCGGCCCGGAGGCCGAGTTAAAAAAAATAATAATCCCCGTTCAGTCTCAATGGCGGGGTGCGGCCGGCCCGGCGGCGAGTGCGGCGGGCAGCAGGCCTCTTGGACAGGTTGAGAGATAAAAAAATAATAATTCCCGTGCAGTCTCAATGGCGGGGTGCGGGCCGGGGAATAGGCCTCTTGGCCGGGGTGAATAGTGTTGGAACACGGCCCGCGGAAATAGTAGCGGCTGGAGGTACCGGGGGCGATGCCCGCCCCGGCCCGGCGGCCAAGTTAAAAAAATAAATAATCCCCGTTCAGTCTCAATGGCAGGGTGCGGGCCGGCCCGGCGGCGAGTGCGGCGGGCAGCAGGCCTCTTGGACAGGTTGAGAGATAAAAAAATAATAATTCCCGTTCAGTCTCAATGGCAGGGTGCGGGCCGGCCCGGCGGCGATTGCGGCGGGCAGCAGGCCTCTTGGACAGGTTGAGAGATAAAAAAATAATAATTCCCATGCAGTCTCAATGGCGGGGTGCGGGCCGGGGAATAGGCCTCTTGGCCGGGGTGAATATGTTGGAACGCGGCGCGCGTAAATAGAAGCGGCTGGAGGTACCGGGGGCGAAGCCCGCCCCGGCCCGGAGGCCGAGTTAAAAAAAAAAAAATCCCCGTTCAGTCTCAATGGCGGGGTGCGGGCCGGCCCGGCGGCGAGTGCGGCGGGCAGCAGGCCTCTTGGACAGGTTGAGAGATAAAAAAATAATAATTCCCGTGCAGTCTCAATGGCGGGGTGCGGGCCGGGGAATAGGCCTCTTGGCCGGGGTGAATAGTGTTGGAACACGGCCCGCGGAAATAGTAGCGGCTGGAGGTACCGGGGGCGATGCCCGCCCCGGCCCGGCGGCCAAGTTAAAAAAATAAATAATCCCCGTTCAGTCTCAATGGCAGGGTGCGGGCCGGCCCGGCGGCGATTGCGGCGGGCAGCAGGCCTCTTGGACAGGTTGAGAGATAAAAAAATAATAATTCCCATGCAGTCTCAATGGCGGGGTGCGGGCCGGGGAATAGGCCTCTTGGCCGGGGTGAATAGTGTTGGAACACGGCCCGCGGAAATAGTAGCGGCTGGAGGTACCGGGGGCGATGCCCGCCCCGGCCCGGCGGCCAAGTTAAAAAAATAAATAATCCCCGTTCAGTCTCAATGGCAGGGTGCGGGCCGGCCCGGCGGCGAGTGCGGCGGGCAGCAGGCCTCTTGGACAGGTTGAGAGATAAAAAAATAATAATTCCCATGCAGTCTCAATGGCGGGGTGCGGGCCGGGGAATAGGCCTCTTGGCCGGGGTGAATATGTTGGAACGCGGCGCGCGTAAATAGAAGCGGCTGGAGGTACCGGGGGCGAAGCCCGCCCCGGCCCGGAGGCCGAGTTAAAAAAAATAATAATCCCCGTTCAGTCTCAATGGCGGGGTGCGGGCCGGCCCGGCGGCGAGTGCGGCGGGCAGCAGGCCTCTTGGACAGGTTGAGAGATAAAAAAATAATAATTCCCGTTCAGTCTCAATGGCAGGGTGCGGGCCGGCCCGGCGGCGATTGCGGCGGGCAGCAGGCCTCTTGGACAGGTTGAGAGATAAAAAAATAATAATTCCCATGCAGTCTCAATGGCGGGGTGCGGGCCGGGGAATAGGCCTCTTGGCCGGGGTGAATATGTTGGAACGCGGCGCGCGTAAATAGAAGCGGCTGGAGGTACCGGGGGCGAAGCCCGCCCCGGCCCGGAGGCCGAGTTAAAAAAAATAATAATCCCCGTTCAGTCTCAATGGCGGGGTGCGGGCCGGCCCGGCGGCGAGTGCGGCGGGCAGCAGGCCTCTTGGACAGGTTGAGAGATAAAAAAATAATAATTCCCGTGCAGTCTCAATGGCGGGGTGGGGGCCGGGGAATAGGCCTCTTGGCCGGGGTGAATAGTGTTGGAACACGGCCCGCGGAAATAGTAGCGGCTGGAGGTACCGGGGGCGATGCCCGCCCCGGCCCGGCGGCCAAGTTAAAAAAATAAATAATCCCCGTTCAGTCTCAATGGCAGGGTGCGGGCCGGCCCGGCGGCGATTGCGGCGGGCAGCAGGCCTCTTGGACAGGTTGAGAGATAAAAAAATAATAATTCCCATGCAGTCTCAATGGCGGGGTGCGGGCCGGGGAATAGGCCTCTTGGCCGGGGTGAATAGTGTTGGAACACGGCCCGCGGAAATAGTAGCGGCTGGAGGTACCGGGGGCGATGCCCGCCCCGGCCCGGCGGCCAAGTTAAAAGAATAAATAGTCCCCGTTCAGTCTCAATGGCAGGGTGCGGGCCGGCCCGGCGGCGAGTGCGGCGGGCAGCAGGCCTCTTGGACAGGTTGAGAGATAAAAAAATAATAATTCCCATGCAGTCTCAATGGCGGGGTGCGGGCCGGGGAATAGGCCTCTTGGCCGGGGTGAATATGTGGGAACGCGGCGCGCGTAAATAGAAGCGGCTGGAGGTACCGGGGGCGAAGCCCGCCCCGGCCCGGAGGCCGAGTTAAAAAAAATAATAATCCCCGTTCATTCTCAATGGCGGGGTGCGGGCCGGCCCGGCGGCGAGTGCGGCGGGCAGCAGGCCTCTTGGACAGGTTGAGAGATAAAAAAATAATAATTCCCGTGCAGTCTCAATGGCGGGGTGCGGGCCGGGGAATAGGCCTCTTGGCCGGGGTGAATAGTGTTGGAACACGGCCCGCGGAAATAGTAGCGGCTGGAGGTACCGGGGGCGATGCCCGCCCCGGCCCGGCGGCCAAGTTAAAAAAATAAATAATCCCCGTTCAGTCTCAATGGCAGGGTGCGGGCCGGCCCGGCGGCGAGTGCGGCGGGCAGCAGGCCTCTTGGACAGGTTGAGAGATAAAAAAATAATAATTCCCGTTCAGTCTCAATGGCAGGGTGCGGGCCGGCCCGGCGGCGATTGCGGCGGGCAGCAGGCCTCTTGGACAGGTTGAGAGATAAAAAAATAATAATTCCCGTGCAGTCTCAATGGCGGGGTGCGGGCCGGGGAATAGGCCTCTTGGCCGGGGTGAATATGTTGGAACGCGGCGCGCGTAAATAGAAGCGGCTGGAGGTACCGGGGGCGAAGCCCGCCCCGGCCCGGAGGCCGAGTTAAAAAAAATAATAATCCCCGTTCAGTCTCAATGGCGGGGTGCGGGCCGGCCCGGCGGCGAGTGCGGCGGGCAGCAGGCCTCTTGGACAGGTTGAGAGATAAAAAAATAATAATTCCCGTGCAGTCTCAATGGCGGGGTGCGGGCCGGGGAATAGGCCTCTTGGCTGGGGTGAATATGTTGGAACGCAGCGCGCGTAAATAGAAGCGGCTGGAGGTACCGGGGGCGAAGCCCGCCCCGGCCCGGAGGCCGAGTTAAAAAAAATAATAATCCCCGTTCAGTCTCAATGGCGGGGTGCGGGCCGGCCCGGCGGCGATTGCGGCGGGCAGCAGGCCTCTTGGACAGGTTGAGAGATAAAAAAATAATAATTCCCATGCAGTCTCAATGGCGGGGTGCGGGCCGGGGAATAGGCCTCTTGGCCGGGGTGAATATGTTGGAACGCGGCGCGCGTAAATAGAAGCGGCTGGAGGTACCGGGGGCGAAGCCCGCCCCGGCCCGGAGGCCGAGTTAAAAAAAATAATAATCCCCGTTCAGTCTCAATGGCGGGGTGCGGGCCGGCCCGGCGGCGAGTGCGGCGGGCAGCAGGCCTCTTGGACAGGTTGAGAGATAAAAAAATAATAATTCCCGTGCAGTCTCAATGGCGGGGTGCGGGCCGGGGAATAGGCCCCTTGGCCGGGGTGAATAGTGTTGGAACACGGCCCGCGGAAAGAGTAGCGGATGGAGGTACCGGGGGCGATGCCCGCCCCGGCCCGGCGGCCAAGTTAAAAAAATAAATAATCCCCGTTCAGTCTCAATGGCAGGGTGCGGGCCGGCCCGGCGGCGATTGCGGCGGGCAGCAGGCCTCTTGGACAGGTTGAGAGATAAAAAAATAATAATTCCCATGCAGTCTCAATGGCGGGGTGCGGGCCGGGGAATAGGCCTCTTGGCCGGGGTGAATAGTGTTGGAACACGGCCCGCGGAAATAGTAGCGGCTGGAGGTACCGGGGGCGATGCCCGCACAGGCCCGGCGGCCAAGTTAAAAAAATAAATAATCCCCGTTCAGTCTCAATGGCAGGGTGCGGGCCGGCCCGGCGGCGAGTGCGGCGGGCAGCAGGCCTCTTGGACAGGTTGAGAGATAAAAAAATAATAATTCCCGTTCAGTCTCAATGGCAGGGTGCGGGCCGGCCCGGCGGCGATTGCGGCGGGCAGCAGGCCTCTTGGACAGGTTGAGAGATAAAAAAATAATAATTCCCATGCAGTCTCAATGGCGGGGTGCGGGCCGGGGAATAGGCCTGTTGGCCGGGGTGAATATGTTGGAACGCGGCGCGCGTAAATAGAAGCGGCTGGAGGTACCGGGGGCGAAGCCCGCCCCGGCCCGGCGGCCAAGTAAAAAAAATAAATAATCCCCGTTCAGTCTCAATGGCAGGGTGCGGGCCGGCCCGGCGGCGATTGCGGCGGGCAGCAGGCCTCTTGGACAGGTTGAGAGATAAAAAAATAATAATTCCCATGCAGTCTCAATGGCGGGGTGCGGGCCGGGGAATAGGCCTCTTGGCCGGGGTGAATAGTGTTGGAATACGGCCCGCGGAAATAGTAGCGGCTGGAGGTACCGGGGGCGATGCCCGCCCCGGCCTGGCGGCCAAGTTAAAAAAATAAATAATCCCCGTTCAGTCTCAATGGCAGGGTGCGGGCCGGCCCGGCGGCGAGTGCGGCGGGCAGCAGGCCTCTTGGACAGGTTGAGAGATAAAAAAATAATAATTCCCGTGCAGTCTCAATGGCGGGGTGCGGGCCGGGGAATAGGCCTCTTGGCCGGGGTGAATATGTTGGAACGCGGCGCGCGTAAATAGAAGCGGCTGGAGGTACCGGGGACGAAGCCCGCCCCGGCCCGGAGGCCGAGTTAAAAAAAATAATAATCCCCGTTCAGTCTCAATGGCGGGGTGCGGGCCGGCCCGGCGGCGAGTGCGGCGGGCAGCAGGCCTCTTGGACAGGTTGAGAGATAAAAAAATAATAATTCCCGTGCAGTCTCAATGGCGGGGTGCGGGCCGGGGAATAGGCCTCTTGGCCGGGGTGAATAGTGTTGGAACACGGCCCGCGGAAATAGTAGCGGCTGGAGGTACCGGGGGCGATGCCCGCCCCGGCCCGGCGGCCAAGTTAAAAAAATAAATAATCCCCGTTCAGTCTCAATGGCAGGGTGCGGGCCGGCCCGGCGGCGATTGCGGCGGGCAGCAGGCCTCTTGGACAGGTTGAGAGATAAAAAAATAATAATTCCCATGCAGTCTCAATGGCGGGGTGCGGGCCGGGGAATAGGCCTCTTGGCCGGGGTGAATAGTGTTGGAACACGGCCCGCGGAAATAGTAGCGGCTGGAGGTACCGGGGGCGATGCCCGCCCCGGCCCGGCGGCCAAGTTAAAAAAATAAATAATCCCCGTTCAGTCTCAATGGCAGGGTGCGGGCCGGCCAGGCGGCGAGTGCGGCGGGCAGCAGGTCTCTTGGACAGGTTGAGAGATAAAAAAATAATAATTCCCGTTCAGTCTCAATGGCAGGGTGCGGGCCGGCCCGGCGGCGATTGCGGCGGGCAGCAGGCCTCTTGGACAGGTTGAGAGATAAAAAAATAATAATTCCCATGCAGTCTCAATGGCGGGGTGCGGGCCGGGGAATAGGCCTCTTGGCCGGGGTGAATATGTTGGAACGCGGCGCGCGTAAATAGAAGCGGCTGGAGGTACCGGGGGCGAAGCCCGCCCCGGCCCGGAGGCCGAGTTAAAAAAAATAATAATCCCCGTTCAGTCTCAATGGCGGGGTGCGTGCCGGCCCGGCGGCGAGTGCGGCGGGCAGCAGGCCTCTTGGACAGGTTGAGAGATAAAAAAATAATAATTCCCGTGCAGTCTCAATGGCGGGGTGCGGGCCGGGGAATAGGCCTCTTGGCCGGGGTGAATATGTTGGAACGCGGCGCGCGTAAATAGAAGCGGCTGGAGGTACCGGGGGCGAAGCCCGCCCCGGCCGGAGGCCGAGTTAAAAAAAAAAATAATCCCCGTTCAGTCTCAATGGCGGGGTGCGGGCCGGCCCGGCGGCGAGTGCGGCGGGCAGCAGGCCTCTTGGACAGGTTGAGAGATAAAAAAATAATAATTCCCGTGCAGTCTCAATGGCGGGGTGCGGGCCGGGGAATAGGCCTCTTGGCCGGGGTGAATAGTGTTGGAACACGGCCCGCGGAAATAGTAGCGGCTGGAGGTACCGGGGGCGATGCCCGCCCCGGCCCGGCGGCCAAGTTAAAAAAATAAATAATCCCCGTTCAGTCTCAATGGCAGGGTGCGGGCCGGCCCGGCGGCGATTGCGGCGGGCAGCAGGCCTCTTGGACAGGTTGAGAGATAAAAAAATAATAATTCCCATGCAGTCTCAATGGCGGGGTGCGGGCCGGGGAATAGGCCTCTTGGCCGGGGTGAATAGTGTTGGAACACGGCCCGCGGAAATAGTAGCGGCTGGAGGTACCGGGGGCGATGCCCGCCCCGGCCCGGCGGCCAAGTTAAAAAAATAAATAGTCCCCGTTCAGTCTCAATGGCAGGGTGCGGGCCGGCCCGGCGGCGAGTGCGGCGGGCAGCAGGCCTCTTGGACAGGTTGAGAGATAAAAAAATAATAATTCCCATGCAGTCTCAATGGCGGGGTGCGGGCCGGGGAATAGGCCTCTTGGCCGGGGTGAATATGTTGGAACGCGGCGCGCGTAAATAGAAGCGGCTGGAGGTACCGGGGGCGAAGCCCGCCCCGGCCCGGAGGCCGAGTTAAAAAAAATAATAATCCCCGTTCAGTCTCAATGGCGGGGTGCGGGCCGGCCCGGCGGCGAGTGCGGCGGGCAGCAGGCCTCTTGGACAGGTTGAGAGATAAAAAAATAATAATTCCCGTGCAGTCTCAATGGCGGGGTGCGGGCCGGGGAATAGGCCTCTTGGCCGGGGTGAATAGTGTTGGAACACGGCCCGCGGAAATAGTAGCGGCTGGAGGTACCGGGGGCGATGCCCGCCCGGGCCCGGCGGCCAAGTTAAAAAAATAAATAATCCCCGTTCAGTCTCAATGGCAGGGTGCGGGCCGGCCCGGCGGCGATTGCGGCGGGCAGCAGGCCTCTTGGACAGGTTGAGAGATAAAAAAATAATAATTCCCGTTCAGTCTCAATGGCAGGGTGCGGGCCGGCCCGGCGGCAATTGCGGCGGGCAGCAGGCCTCTTGGACAGGTTGAGAGATAAAAAAATAATAATTCCCATGCAGTCTCAATGGCGGGGTGCGGGCCGGGGAATAGGCCTCTTGGCCGGGGTGAATATGTTGGAACGCGGCGCGCGTAAATAGAAGCGGCTGGAGGTACCGGGGGCGAAGCCCGCCCCGGCCCGGAGGCCGAGTTAAAAAAAATAATAATCCCCGTTCAGTCTCAATGGCGGGGTGCGGGCGGGCCCGGCGGCGAGTGCGGCGGGCAGCAGGCCTCTTGGACAGGTTGAGAGATAAAAAAATAATAATTCCCGTGCAGTCTCAATGGCGGGGTGCGGGCCGGGGAATAGGCCTCTTGGCCGGGGTGAATATGTTGGAACGCGGCGCGCGTAAATAGAAGCGGCTGGAGGTACCGGGGGCGAAGCCCGCCCCGGCCCGGAGGCCGAGTTAAAAAAAATAATAATCCCCGTTCAGTCTCAATGGCGGGGTGCGGGCCGGCCCGGCGGCGATTGCGGCGGGCAGCAGGCCTCTTGGACAGGTTGAGAGATAAAAAAATAATAATTCCCGTGCAGTCTCAATGGCGGGGTGCGGGCCGGGGAATAGGCCTCTTGGCCGGGGTGAATAGTGTTGGAACACGGCCCGCGGAAATAGTAGCGGCTGGAGGTACCGGGGGCGATGCCCGCCCCGGCCCGGCGGCCAAGTTAAAAAAATAAATAATCCCGTTCAGTCTCAATGGCAGGGTGCGGGCCGGCCCGGCGGCGATTGCGGCGGGCAGCAGGCCTCTTGGACAGGTTGAGAGATAAAAAAATAATAATTCCCATGCAGTCTCAATGGCGGGGTGCGGGCCGGGGAATAGGCCTCTTGGCCGGGGTGAATATGTTGGAACGCGGCGCGCGTAAATAGAAGCGGCTGGAGGTACCGGGGGCGAAGCCCGCCCCGGCCCGGAGGCCGAGTTAAAAAAAATAATAATCCCCGTTCAGTCTCAATGGCGGGGTGCGGGCCGGCCCGGCGGCGAGTGCGGCGGGCAGCAGGCCTCTTGGACAGTTGAGAGATAAAAAAATAATAATTCCCGTGCAGTCTCAATGGCGGGGTGCGGGCCGGGGAATAGGCCTCTTGGCCGGGGTGAATAGTGTTGGAACACGGCCCGCGGAAATAGTAGCGGCTGGAGGTACCGGGGGCGAAGCCCGCCCCGGCCCGGAGGCCGAGTTAAAAAAAATAATAATCCCCGTTCAGTCTCAATGGCGGGGTGCGGGCCGGCCCGGCGGCGATTGCGGCGGGCAGCAGGCCTCTTGGACAGGTTGAGAGATAAAAAAATAATAATTCCCGTGCAGTCTCAATGGCGGGGTGCGGGCCGGGGAATAGGCCTCTTGGCCGGGGTGAATAGTGTTGGAACACGGCCCGCGGAAATAGTAGCGGCTGGAGGTACCGGGGGCGATGCCCGCCCGGGCCCGGCGGCCAAGTTAAAAAAATAAATAATCCCCGTTCAGTCTCAATGGCAGGGTGCGGGCCGGCCCGGCGGCGATTGCGGCGGGCAGCAGGCCTCTTGGACAGGTTGAGAGATAAAAAAATAATAATTCCCGTTCAGTCTCAATGGCAGGGTGCGGGCCGGCCCGGCGGCAATTGCGGCGGGCAGCAGGCCTCTTGGACAGGTTGAGAGATAAAAAAATAATAATTCCCATGCAGTCTCAATGGCGGGGTGCGGGCCGGGGAATAGGCCTCTTGGCCGGGGTGAATATGTTGGAACGCGGCGCGCGTAAATAGAAGCGGCTGGAGGTATCGGGGGCGAAGCCCGCCCCGGCCCGGAGGCCGAGTTAAAAAAAATAATAATCCCCGTTCAGTCTCAATGGCGGGGTGCGGGCCGGCCCGGCGGCGAGTGCGGCGGGCAGCAGGCCTCTTGGACAGGTTGAGAGATAAAAAAATAATAATTCCCGTGCAGTCTCAATGGCGGGGTACGGGCCGGGGAATAGGCCTCTTGGCCGGGGTGAATATGTTGGAACGCGGCGCGCGTAAATAGAAGCGGCTGGAGGTACCGGGGGCGAAGCCCGCCCCGGCCCGGAGGCCGAGTTAAAAAAAATAATAATCCCCGTTCAGTCTCAATGGCGGGGTGCGGGCCGGCCCGGCGGCGATTGCGGCGGGCAGCAGGCCTCTTGGACAGGTTGAGAGATAAAAAAATAATAATTCCCGTGCAGTCTCAATGGTGGGGTGCGGGCCGGGGAATAGGCCTCTTGGCCGGGGTGAATAGTGTTGGAACACGGCCCGCGGAAATAGTAGCGGCTGGAGGTACCGGGGGCGATGCCCGCCCCGGCCCGGCGGCCAAGTTAAAAAAATAAATAATCCCGTTCAGTCTCAATGGCAGGGTGCGGGCCGGCCCGGCGGCAATTGCGGCGGGCAGCAGGCCTCTTGGACAGGTTGAGAGATAAAAAAATAATAATTCCCGTGCAGTCTCAATGGCGGGGTGCGGGCCGGGGAATAGGCCTCTTGGCCGGGGTGAATAGTGTTGGAACACGGCCCGCGGAAATAGTAGCGGCTGGAGGTACCGGGGGCGAAGCCCGCCCCGGCCCGGAGGCCGAGTTAAAAAAAATAATAATCCCCGTTCAGTCTCAATGGCGGGGTGCGGGCCGGCCCGGCGGCGATTGCGGCGGGCAGCAGGCCTCTTGGACAGGTTGAGAGATAAAAAAATAATAATTCCCGTGCAGTCTCAATGGCGGGGTGCGGGCCGGGGAATAGGCCTCTTGGCCGGGGTGAATAGTGTTGGAACACGGCCCGCGGAAATAGTAGCGGCTGGAGGTACCGGGGGCGATGCCCGCCCCGGCCCGGCGGCCAAGTTAAAAAAATAAATAATCCCGTTCAGTCTCAATGGCAGGGTGCGGGCCGGCCCGGCGGCGATTGCGGCGGGCAGCAGGCCTCTTGGACAGGTTGAGAGATAAAAAAATAATAATTCCCATGCAGTCTCAATGGCGGGGTGCGGGCCGGGGAATAGGCCTCTTGGCCGGGGTGAATATGTTGGAACGCGGCGCGCGTAAATAGAAGCGGCTGGAGGTACCGGGGGCGAAGCCCGCCCCGGCCCGGAGGCCGAGTTAAAAAAAAATAATAATCCCCGTTCAGTCTCAATGGTGGGGTGCGGGCCGGCCCGGCGGCGAGTGCGGCGGGCAGCAGGCCTCTTGGACAGGTTGAGAGATAAAAAAATAATAATTCCCGTGCAGTCTCAATGGCGGGGTGCGGGCCGGGGAATAGGCCTCTTGGCCGGGGTGAATATGTTGGAACGCGGCGCGCGTAAATAGAAGCGGCTGGAGGTACCGGGGGCGAAGCCCGCCCCGGCCCGGAGGCCGAGTTAAAAAAAATAATAATCCCCGTTCAGTCTCAATGGCGGGGTGCGGGCCGGCCCGGCGGCGAGTGCGGCGGGCAGCAGGCCTCTTGGACAGGTTGAGAGATAAAAAAATAATAATTCCCGTGCAGTCTCAATGGCGGGGTGCGGGCCGGGGAATAGGCCTCTTGGCCGGGGTGAATATGTTGGAACGCGGCGCGCGTAAATAGAAGCGGCTGGAGGTACCGGGGGCGAAGCCCGCCCCGGCCCGGAGGCCGAGTTAAAAAAAATAATAATCCCCGTTCAGTCTCAATGGCGGGGTGCGGGCCGGCCCGGCGGCGAGTGCGGCGGGCAGCAGGCCTCTTGGACAGGTTGAGAGATAAAAAAATAATAATTCCCGTGCAGTCTCAATGGCGGGGTGCGGGCCGGGGAATAGGCCTCTTGGCCGGGGTGAATAGTGTTGGAACACGGCCCGCGGAAATAGTAGCGGCTGGAGGTACCGGGGGCGATGCCCGCCCGGCCCGGCGGCCAAGTTAAAAAAATAAATAATCCCCGTTCAGTCTCAATGGCAGGGTGCGGGCCGGCCCGGCGGCGATTGCGGCGGGCAGCAGGCCTCTTGGACAGGTTGAGAGATAAAAAAATAATAATTCCCGTTCAGTCTCAATGGCAGGGTGCGGGCCGGCCCGGCGGCAATTGCGGCGGGCAGCAGGCCTCTTGGACAGGTTGAGAGATAAAAAAAATAATAATTCCCATGCAGTCTCAATGGCGGGGTGCGGGCCGGGGAATAGGCCTCTTGGCCGGGGTGAATATGTTGGAACGCGGCGCGCGTAAATAGAAGCGGCTGGAGGTACCGGGGGCGAAGCCCGCCCCGGCCCGGAGGCCGAGTTAAAAAAAATAATAATCCCCGTTCAGTCTCAATGGCGGGGTGCGGGCCGGCCCGGCGGCGAGTGCGGCGGGCAGCAGGCCTCTTGGACAGGTTGAGAGATAAAAAAATAATAATTCCCGTGCAGTCTCAATGGCAGGGTGCGGGCCGGGGAATAGGCCTCTTGGCCGGGGTGAATATGTTGGAACGCGGCGCGCGTAAATAGAAGCGGCTGGAGGTACCGGGGGCGAAGCCCGCCCCGGCCCGGAGGCCGAGTTAAAAAAAATAATAATCCCCGTTCAGTCTCAATGGCGGGGTGCGGGCCGGCCCGGCGGCGATTGCGGCGGGCAGCAGGCCTCTTGGACAGGTTGAGAGATAAAAAAATAATAATTCCCGTGCAGTCTCAATGGCGGGGTGCGGGCCGGGGAATAGGCCTCTTGGCCGGGGTGAATAGTGTTGGAACACGGCCCGCGGAAATAGTAGCGGCTGGAGGTACCGGGGGCGATGCCCGCCCCGGCCCGGCAGCCAAGTTAAAAAAATAAATAATCCCGTTCAGTCTCAATGGCAGGGTGCGGGCCGGCCCGGCGGCGATTGCGGCGGGCAGCAGGCCTCTTGGACAGGTTGAGAGATAAAAAAATAATAATTCCCATGCAGTCTCAATGGCGGGGTGCGGGCCGGGGAATAGGCCTCTTGGCCGGGGTGAATATGTTGGAACGCGGCGCGCGTAAATAGAAGCGGCTGGAGGTACCGGGGGCGAAGCCCGCCCCGGCCCGGAGGCCGAGTTAAAAAAAATAATAATCCCCGTTCAGTCTCAATGGCGGGGTGCGGGCCGGCCCGGCGGCGAGTGCGGCGGGCAGCAGGCCTCTTGGACAGGTTGAGAGATAAAAAAATAATAATTCCCATGCAGTCTCAATGGCGGGGTGCGGGCCGGGGAATAGGCCTCTTGGCCGGGGTGAATATGTTGGAACGCGGCGCGCGTAAATAGAAGCGGCTGGAGGTACCGGGGGCGAAGCCCGCCCCGGCCCGGAGGCCGAGTTAAAAAAAATAATAATCCCCGTTCAGTCTCAATGGCGGGGTGCGGGCCGGCCCGGCGGCGAGTGCGGCGGGCAGCAGGCCTCTTGGACAGGTTGAGAGATAAAAAAATAATAATTCCCGTGCAGTCTCAATGGCGGGGTGCGGGCCGGGGAATAGGCCTCTTGGCCGGGGTGAATAGTGTTGGAACACGGCCCGCGGAAATAGTAGCGGCTGGAGGTACCGGGGGCGATGCCCGCCCCGGCCCGGCGGCCAAGTTAAAAAAATAAATAATCCCGTTCAGTCTCAATGGCAGGGTGCGGGCCGGCCCGGCGGCGATTGCGGCGGGCAGCAGGCCTCTTGGACAGGTTGAGAGATAAAAAAATAATAATTCCCATGCAGTCTCAATGGCGGGGTGCGGGCCGGGGAATAGGCCTCTTGGCCGGGGTGAATATGTTGGAACGTGGCGCGCGTAAATAGAAGCGGCTGGAGGTACCGGGGGCGAAGCCCGCCCCGGCCCGGAGGCCGAGTTAAAAAAAATAATAATCCCCGTTCAGTCTCAATGGCGGGGTGCGGGCCGGCCCGGCGGCGAGTGCGGCGGGCAGCAGGCCTCTTGGACAGGTTGAGAGATAAAAAAATAATAATTCCCGTGCAGTCTCAATGGCGGGGTGCGGGCCGGGGAATAGGCCTCTTGGCCGGGGTGAATATGTTGGAACGCGGCGCGCGTAAATAGAAGCGGCTGGAGGTACCGGGGGCGAAGCCCGCCCCGGCCCGGAGGCCGAGTTAAAAAAAATAATAATCCCCGTTCAGTCTCAATGGCAGGGTGCGGGCCGGCCCGGCGGCGAGTGCGGCGGGCAGCAGGCCTCTTGGACAGGTTGAGAGATAAAAAAATAATAATTCCCGTGCAGTCTCAATGGCGGGGTGCGGGCCGGGGAATAGGCCTCTTGGCCGGGGTGAATAGTGTTGGAACACGGCCCGCGGAAATAGTAGCGGCTGGAGGTACCGGGGGCGATGCCCGCCCCGGGCCGGCGGCCAAGTTAAAAAAATAAATAATCCCCGTTCAGTCTCAATGGCAGGGTGCGGGCCGGCCCGGCGGCGAGTGCGGCGGGCAGCAGGCCTCTTGGACAGGTTGAGAGATAAAAAAATAATAATTCCCGTTCAGTCTCAATGGCAGGGTGCGGGCCGGCCCGGCGGCGATTGCGGCGGGCAGCAGGCCTCTTGGACAGGTTGAGAGATAAAAAAATAATAATTCCCATGCAGTCTCAATGGCGGGGTGCGGGCCGGGGAATAGGCCTCTTGGCCGGGGTGAATAGTGTTGGAACACGGCCCGCGGAAATAGTAGCGGCTGGAGGTACCGAGGGCGATGCCCGCCCCGGCCCGGCGGCCAAGTTAAAAAAATAAATAATCCCGTTCAGTCTCAATGGCAGGGTGCGGGCCGGCCCGGCGGCGATTGCGGCGGGCAGCAGGCCTCTTGGACAGGTTGAGAGATAAAAAATAATAATTCCCATGCAGTCTCAATGGCGGGGTGCGGGCCGGGGAATAGGCCTCTTGGCCGGGGTTAATATGTTGGAACGCGGCGCGCGTAAATAGAAGCGGCTGGAGGTACCGGGGGCGAAGCCCGCCCCAGCCCGGAGGCCGAGTTAAAAAAAATAATAATCCCCGTTCAGTCTCAATGGCGGGGTGCGGGCCGGCCCGGCGGCGAGTGCGGCGGGCAGCAGGCCTCTTGGACAGGTTGAGAGATAAAAAAATAATAATTCCCGTTCAGTCTCAATGGCAGGGTGCGGGCCGTTCCGGCGGCAATTGCGGCGGGCAGCAGGCCTCTTGGACAGGTTGAGAGATAAAAAAATAATAATTCCCATGCAGTCTCAATGGCGGGGTGCGGGCCGGGGAATAGGCCTCTTGGCCGGGGTGAATATGTTGGAACGCGGCGCGCGTAAATAGAAGCGGCTGGGGGTACCGGGGGCGAAGCCCGCCCCGGCCCGGAGGCCGAGTTAAAAAAAATAATAATCCCCGTTCAGTCTCAATGGCGGGGTGCGGGCCGGCCCGGCGGCGAGTGCGGCGGGCAGCAGGCCTCTTGGACAGGTTGAGAGATAAAAAAATAATAATTCCCGTGCAGTCTCAATGGCGGGGTGCGGGCCGGGGAATAGGCCTCTTGGCCGGGGTGAATAGTGTTGGAACACGGCCCGCGGAAATAGTAGCGGCTGGAGGTACCGGGGGCGATGCCCGCCCCGGCCCGGCGGCCAAGTTAAAAAAATAAATAATCCCGTTCAGTCTCAATGGCAGGGTGCGGGCCGGCCCGGCGGCGATTGCGGCGGGCAGCAGGCCTCTTGGACAGGTTGAGAGATAAAAAAATAATAATTCCCATGCAGTCTCAATGGCGGGGTGCGGGCCGGGGAATAGGCCTCTTGGCCGGGGTGAATATGTTGGAACGCGGCGCGCGTAAATAGAAGCGGCTGGAGGTACCGGGGGCGAAGCCCGCCCCGGCCCGGAGGCCGAGTTAAAAAAAATAATAATCCCCGTTCAGTCTCAATGGCGGGGTGCGGGCCGGCCCGGCGGCGAGTGCGGCGGGCAGCAGGCCTCTTGGACAGGTTGAGAGATAAAAAAATAATAATTCCCGTGCAGTCTCAATGGCGGGGTGCGGGCCGGGGAATAGGCCTCTTGGCCGGGGTGAATATGTTGGAACGCGGCGCGCGTAAATAGAAGCGGCTGGAGGTACCGGGGGCGAAGCCCGCCCCGGCCCGGAGGCCGAGTTAAAAAAAATAATAATCCCCGTTCAGTCTCAATGGCGGGGTGCGGGCCGGCCCGGCGGCGAGTGCGGCGGGCAGCAGGCCTCTTGGACAGGTTGAGAGATAAAAAAATAATAATTCCCGTGCAGTCTCAATGGCGGGGTGCGGGCCGGGGAATAGGCCTCTTGGCCGGGGTGAATAGTGTTGGAACACGGCCCGCGGAAATAGTAGCGGCTGGAGGTACCGGGGGCGATGCCCGCCCCGGCCCGGCGGCCAAGTTAAAAAAATAAATAATCCCCGTTCAGTCTCAATGGCAGGGTGCGGGCCGGCCCAGCGGCGATTGCGGCGGGCAGCAGGCCTCTTGGACAGGTTGAGAGATAAAAAAATAATAATTCCCGTTCAGTCTCAATGGCAGGGTGCGGGCCGGCCCGGCGGCAATTGCGGCGGGCAGCAGGCCTCTTGGACAGGTTGAGAGATAAAAAAATAATAATTCCCATGCAGTCTCAATGGCGGGGTGCGGGCCGGGGAATAGGCCTCTTGGCCGGGGTGAATATGTTGGAACGCGGCGCGCATAAATAGTAGCGGCTGGAGGTACCGGGGGCGATGCCCGCCCCGGCCCGGCGGCCAAGTTAAAAAAATAAATAATCCCGTTCAGTCTCAATGGCAGGGTGCGGGCCGGCCCGGCGGCGATTGCGGCGGGCAGCAGGCCTCTTGGACAGGTTGAGAGATAAAAAAAAAATAATTCCCATGCAGTCTCAATGGCGGGGTGCGGGCCGGGGAATAGGCCTCTTGGCCGGGGTGAATATGTTGGAACGCGGCGCGTGTAAATAGAAGCGGCTGGAGGTACCGGGGGCGAAGCCCGCCCCGGCCCGGAGGCCGAGTTAAAAAAAATAATAATCCCCGTTCAGTCTCAATGGCGGGGTGCGGGCCGGCCCGGCGGCGAGTGCGGCGGGCAGCAGGCCTCTTGGACAGGTTGAGAGATAAAAAAAATAATAATTCCCGTGCAGTCTCAATGGCGGGGTGCGGGCCGGGGAATAGGCCTCTTGGCCGGGGTGAATATGTTGGAACGCGGCGCGCGTAAATAGAAGCGGCTGGAGATACCGGGGGCGAAGCCCGCCCCGGCCCGGAGGCCGAGTTAAAAAAAATAATAATCCCCGTTCAGTCTCAATGGCGGGGTGCGGGCCGGCCCGGCGGCGAGTGCGGCGGGCAGCAGGCCTCTTGGACAGGTTGAGAGATAAAAAAAAAATAATTCCCGTGCAGTCTCAATGGCGGGGTGCGGGCCGGGGAATAGGCCTCTTGGCCGGGGTGAATATGTTGGAACGCGGCGCGCGTAAATAGAAGCGGCTGGAGGTACCGGGGGCGAAGCCCGCCCCGGCCCGGAGGCCGAGTTAAAAAAAATAATAATCCCCGTTCAGTCTCAATGGCGGGGTGCGGGCCGGCCCGGCGGCGAGTGCGGCGGGCAGCAGGCCTCTTGGACAGGTTGAGAGATAAAAAAATAATAATTCCCGTGCAGTCTCAATGGCGGGGTGCGGGCCGGGGAATAGGCCTCTTGGCCGGGGTGAATAGTGTTGGAACACGGCCCGCGGAAATAGTAGCGGCTGGAGGTACCGGGGGCGATGCCCGCCCGGGCCCGGCGGCCAAGTTAAAAAAAATAAATAATCCCCGTTCAGTCTCAATGGCAGGGTGCGGGCCGGCCCGGCGGCGATTGCGGCGGGCAGCAGGCCTCTTGGACAGGTTGAGAGATAAAAAAATAATAATTCCCGTTCAGTCTCAATGGCAGGGTGCGGGCCGGCCCGGCGGCAATTGCGGCGGGCAGCAGGCCTCTTGGACAGGTTGAGAGATAAAAAAATAATAATTCCCATGCAGTCTCAATGGCGGGGTGCGGGCCGGGGAATAGGCCTCTTGGCCGGGGTGAATATGTTGGAACGCGGCGCGCGTAAATAGAAGCGGCTGGAGGTACCGGGGGCGAAGCCCGCCCCGGCCCGGAGGCCGAGTTAAAAAAAATAATAATCCCCGTTCAGTCTCAATGGCGGGGTGCGGGCGGGCCCGGCGGCGAGTGCGGCGGGCAGCAGGCCTCTTGGACAGGTTGAGAGATAAAAAAATAATAATTCCCGTGCAGTCTCAATGGCGGGGTGCGGGCCGGGGAATAGGCCTCTTGGCCGGGGTGAATATGTTGGAACGCGGCGCGCGTAAATAGAAGCGGCTGGAGGTACCGGGGGCGAAGCCCGCCCCGGCCCGGAGGCCGAGTTAAAAAAAATAATAATCCCCGTTCAGTCTCAATGGTGGGGTGCGGGCCGGCCCGGCGGCGATTGCGGCGGGCAGCAGGCCTCTTGGACAGGTTGAGAGATAAAAAAATAATAATTCCCGTGCAGTCTCAATGGCGGGGTGCGGGCCGGGGAATAGGCCTCTTGGCCGGGGTGAATAGTGTTGGAACACGGCCCGCGGAAATAGTAGCGGCTGGAGGTACCGGGGGCGATGCCCGCCCCGGCCCGGCGGCCAAGTTAAAAAAATAAATAATCCCGTTCAGTCTCAATGGCAGGGTGCGGGCCGGCCCGGCGGCGATTGCGGCGGGCAGCAGGCCTCTTGGACAGGTTGAGAGATAAAAAAATAATAATTCCCATGCAGTCTCAATGGCGGGGTGCGGGCCGGGGAATAGGCCTCTTGGCCGGGGTGAATATGTTGGAACGCGGCGCGCGTAAATAGAAGCGGCTGGAGGTACCGGGGGCGAAGCCCGCCCCGGCCCGGAGGCCGAGTTAAAAAAAATAATAATCCCCGTTCAGTCTCAATGGCGGGGTGCGGGCCGGCCCGGCGGCGAGTGCGGCGGGCAGCAGGCCTCTTGGACAGTTGAGAGATAAAAAAATAATAATTCCCGTGCAGTCTCAATGGCGGGGTGCGGGCCGGGGAATAGGCCTCTTGGCCGGGGTGAATAGTGTTGGAACACGGCCCGCGGAAATAGTAGCGGCTGGAGGTACCGGGGGCGATGCCCGCCCGGGCCCGGCGGCCAAGTTAAAAAAATAAATAATCCCCGTTCAGTCTCAATGGCAGGGTGCGGGCCGGCCCGGCGGCGATTGCGGCGGGCAGCAGGCCTCTTGGACAGGTTGAGAGATAAAAAAATAATAATTCCCGTTCAGTCTCAATGGCAGGGTGCGGGCCGGCCCGGCGGCAATTGCGGCGGGCAGCAGGCCTCTTGGACAGGTTGAGAGATAAAAAAATAATAATTCCCATGCAGTCTCAATGGCGGGGTGCGGGCCGGGGAATAGGCCTCTTGGCCGGGGTGAATATGTTGGAACGCGGCGCGCGTAAATAGAAGCGGCTGGAGGTATCGGGGGCGAAGCCCGCCCCGGCCCGGAGGCCGAGTTAAAAAAAATAATAATCCCCGTTCAGTCTCAATGGCGGGGTGCGGGCCGGCCCGGCGGCGAGTGCGGCGGGCAGCAGGCCTCTTGGACAGGTTGAGAGATAAAAAAATAATAATTCCCGTGCAGTCTCAATGGCGGGGTACGGGCCGGGGAATAGGCCTCTTGGCCGGGGTGAATATGTTGGAACGCGGCGCGCGTAAATAGAAGCGGCTGGAGGTACCGGGGGCGAAGCCCGCCCCGGCCCGGAGGCCGAGTTAAAAAAAATAATAATCCCCGTTCAGTCTCAATGGCGGGGTGCGGGCCGGCCCGGCGGCGATTGCGGCGGGCAGCAGGCCTCTTGGACAGGTTGAGAGATAAAAAAATAATAATTCCCGTGCAGTCTCAATGGCGGGGTGCGGGCCGGGGAATAGGCCTCTTGGCCGGGGTGAATAGTGTTGGAACACGGCCCGCGGAAATAGTAGCGGCTGGAGGTACCGGGGGCGATGCCCGCCCCGGCCCGGCGGCCAAGTTAAAAAAATAAATAATCCCGTTCAGTCTCAATGGCAGGGTGCGGGCCGGCCCGGCGGCAATTGCAGCGGGCAGCAGGCCTCTTGGACAGGTTGAGAGATAAAAAAATAATAATTCCCGTGCAGTCTCAATGGCGGGGTGCGGGCCGGGGAATAGGCCTCTTGGCCGGGGTGAATAGTGTTGGAACACGGCCCGCGGAAATAGTAGCGGCTGGAGGTACCGGGGGCGAAGCCCGCCCCGGCCCGGAGGCCGAGTTAAAAAAAATAATAATCCCCGTTCAGTCTCAATGGCGGGGTGCGGGCCGGCCCGGCGGCGATTGCGGCGGGCAGCAGGCCTCTTGGACAGGTTGAGAGATAAAAAAATAATAATTCCCGTGCAGTCTCAATGGCGGGGTGCGGGCCGGGGAATAGGCCTCTTGGCCGGGGTGAATAGTGTTGGAACACGGCCCGCGGAAATAGTAGCGGCTGGAGGTACCGGGGGCGATGCCCGCCCCGGCCCGGCGGCCAAGTTAAAAAAATAAATAATCCCGTTCAGTCTCAATGGCAGGGTGCGGGCCGGCCCGGCGGCGATTGCGGCGGGCAGCAGGCCTCTTGGACAGGTTGAGAGATAAAAAAATAATAATTCCCATGCAGTCTCAATGGCGGGGTGCGGGCCGGGGAATAGGCCTCTTGGCCGGGGTGAATATGTTGGAACGCGGCGCGCGTAAATAGAAGCGGCTGGAGGTACCGGGGGCGAAGCCCGCCCCGGCCCGGAGGCCGAGTTAAAAAAAATAATAATCCCCGTTCAGTCTCAATGGCGGGGTGCGGGCCGGCCCGGCGGCGAGTGCGGCGGGCAGCAGGCCTCTTGGACAGGTTGAGAGATAAAAAAATAATAATTCCCGTGCAGTCTCAATGGCGGGGTGCGGGCCGGGGAATAGGCCTCTTGGCCGGGGTGAATATGTTGGAACGCGGCGCGCGTAAATAGAAGCGGCTGGAGGTACCGGGGGCGAAGCCCGCCCCGGCCCGGAGGCCGAGTTAAAAAAAATAATAATCCCCGTTCAGTCTCAATGGCGGGGTGCGGGCCGGCCCGGCGGCGAGTGCGGCGGGCAGCAGGCCTCTTGGACAGGTTGAGAGATAAAAAAATAATAATTCCCGTGCAGTCTCAACGGCGGGGTGCGGGCCGGCCCGGCGGACGAGTGTGGCCGGGAAAGAGGCCTCTTGGCCGGGGTGAATATGTTGGAACGCGGCGCGCGTAAATAGAAGCGGCTGGAGGTACCGGGGGAGAAGCCCGCCCCGGCCCGGAGGCCGAGTTAAAAAAAATAATAATCCCCGTTCAGTCTCAATGGCGGGGTGCGGGCCGGCCCGGCGGCGAGTGCGGCGGGCAGCAGGCCTCTTGGACAGGTTGAGAGATAAAAAAATAATAATTCCCGTGCAGTCTCAATGGCGGGGTGCGGGCCGGCCCGGCGGACGAGTGTGGCCGGGGAAGAGGCCTCTTGGCCGGGGTGAATATGTTGGAACGCGGCGCGCGTAAATAGAAGCGGCTGGAGGTACCGGGGGCGAAGCCCGCCCCGGCCCGGAGGCCGAGTTAAAAAAAATAATAATCCCCGTTCAGTCTCAATGGCGGGGTGCGGGCCGGCCCGGCGGCGAGTGCGGCGGGCAGCAGGCCTCTTGGACAGGTTGAGAGATAAAAAAATAATAATTCCCGTGCAGTCTCAATGGCGGGGTGCGGGCCGGGGAATAGGCCTCTTGGCCGGGGTGAATAGTGTTGGAACACGGCCCGCGGAAATAGTAGCGGCTGGAGGTACCGGGGGCGATGCCCGCCCCGGCCCGGCGGCCAAGTTAAAAAAATAAATAATCCCGTTCAGTCTCAATGGCAGGGTGCGGGCCGGCCCGGCGGCGATTGCGGCGGGCAGCAGGCCTCTTGGACAGGTTGAGAGATAAAAAAATAATAATTCCCATGCAGTCTCAATGGCGGGGTGCGGGCCGGGGAATAGGCCTCTTGGCCGGGGTGAATATGTTGGAACGTGGCGCGCGTAAATAGAAGCGGCTGGAGGTACCGGGGGCGAAGCCCGCCCCGGCCCGGAGGCCGAGTTAAAAAAAATAATAATCCCCGTTCAGTCTCAATGGCGGGGTGCGGGCCGGCCCGGCGGCGAGTGCGGCGGGCAGCAGGCCTCTTGGACAGGTTGAGAGATAAAAAAATAATAATTCCCGTGCAGTCTCAATGGCGGGGTGCGGGCCGGGGAATAGGCCTCTTGGCCGGGGTGAATATGTTGGAACGCGGCGCGCGTAAATAGAAGCGGCTGGAGGTACCGGGGGCGAAGCCCGCCCCGGCCCGGAGGCCGAGTTAAAAAAAATAATAATCCCCGTTCAGTCTCAATGGCAGGGTGCGGGCCGGCCCGGCGGCGAGTGCGGCGGGCAGCAGGCCTCTTGGACAGGTTGAGAGATAAAAAAATAATAATTCCCGTGCAGTCTCAATGGCGGGGTGCGGGCCGGGGAATAGGCCTCTTGGCCGGGGTGAATAGTGTTGGAACACGGCCCGCGGAAATAGTAGCGGCTGGAGGTACCGGGGGCGATGCCCGCCCCGGGCCGGCGGCCAAGTTAAAAAAATAAATAATCCCCGTTCAGTCTCAATGGCAGGGTGCGGGCCGGCCCGGCGGCGAGTGCGGCGGGCAGCAGGCCTCTTGGACAGGTTGAGAGATAAAAAAATAATAATTCCCGTTCAGTCTCAATGGCAGGGTGCGGGCCGGCCCGGCGGCGATTGCGGCGGGCAGCAGGCCTCTTGGACAGGTTGAGAGATAAAAAAATAATAATTCCCATGCAGTCTCAATGGCGGGGTGCGGGCCGGGGAATAGGCCTCTTGGCCGGGGTGAATAGTGTTGGAACACGGCCCGCGGAAATAGTAGCGGCTGGAGGTACCGAGGGCGATGCCCGCCCCGGCCCGGCGGCCAAGTTAAAAAAATAAATAATCCCGTTCAGTCTCAATGGCAGGGTGCGGGCCGGCCCGGCGGCGATTGCGGCGGGCAGCAGGCCTCTTGGACAGGTTGAGAGATAAAAAATAATAATTCCCATGCAGTCTCAATGGCGGGGTGCGGGCCGGGGAATAGGCCTCTTGGCCGGGGTGAATATGTTGGAACGCGGCGCGCGTAAATAGAAGCGGCTGGAGGTACCGGGGGCGAAGCCCGCCCCAGCCCGGAGGCCGAGTTAAAAAAAATAATAATCCCCGTTCAGTCTCAATGGCGGGGTGCGGGCCGGCCCGGCGGCGAGTGCGGCGGGCAGCAGGCCTCTTGGACAGGTTGAGAGATAAAAAAATAATAATTCCCGTTCAGTCTCAATGGCAGGGTGCGGGCCGTTCCGGCGGCAATTGCGGCGGGCAGCAGGCCTCTTGGACAGGTTGAGAGATAAAAAAATAATAATTCCCATGCAGTCTCAATGGCGGGGTGCGGGCCGGGGAATAGGCCTCTTGGCCGGGGTGAATATGTTGGAACGCGGCGCGCGTAAATAGAAGCGGCTGGAGGTACCGGGGGCGAAGCCCGCCCCGGCCCGGAGGCCGAGTTAAAAAAAATAATAATCCCCGTTCAGTCTCAATGGCGGGGTGCGGGCCGGCCCGGCGGCGAGTGCGGCGGGCAGCAGGCCTCTTGGACAGGTTGAGAGATAAAAAAATAATAATTCCCGTGCAGTCTCAATGGCGGGGTGCGGGCCGGGGAATAGGCCTCTTGGCCGGGGTGAATAGTGTTGGAACACGGCCCGCGGAAATAGTAGCGGCTGGAGGTACCGGGGGCGATGCCCGCCCCGGCCCGGCGGCCAAGTTAAAAAAATAAATAATCCCGTTCAGTCTCAATGGCAGGGTGCGGGCCGGCCCGGCGGCGATTGCGGCGGGCAGCAGGCCTCTTGGACAGGTTGAGAGATAAAAAAATAATAATTCCCATGCAGTCTCAATGGCGGGGTGCGGGCCGGGGAATAGGCCTCTTGGCCGGGGTGAATATGTTGGAACGCGGCGCGCGTAAATAGAAGCGGCTGGAGGTACCGGGGGCGAAGCCCGCCCCGGCCCGGAGGCCGAGTTAAAAAAAATAATAATCCCCGTTCAGTCTCAATGGCGGGGTGCGGGCCGGCCCGGCGGCGAGTGCGGCGGGCAGCAGGCCTCTTGGACAGGTTGAGAGATAAAAAAATAATAATTCCCGTGCAGTCTCAATGGCGGGGTGCGGGCCGGGGAATAGGCCTCTTGGCCGGGGTGAATATGTTGGAACGCGGCGCGCGTAAATAGAAGCGGCTGGAGGTACCGGGGGCGAAGCCCGCCCCGGCCCGGAGGCCGAGTTAAAAAAAATAATAATCCCCGTTCAGTCTCAATGGCGGGGTGCGGGCCGGCCCGGCGGCGAGTGCGGCGGGCAGCAGGCCTCTTGGACAGGTTGAGAGATAAAAAAATAATAATTCCCGTGCAGTCTCAATGGCGGGGTGCGGGCCGGGGAATAGGCCTCTTGGCCGGGGTGAATAGTGTTGGAACACGGCCCGCGGAAATAGTAGCGGCTGGAGGTACCGGGGGCGATGCCCGCCCCGGCCCGGCGGCCAAGTTAAAAAAATAAATAATCCCCGTTCAGTCTCAATGGCAGGGTGCGGGCCGGCCCAGCGGCGATTGCGGCGGGCAGCAGGCCTCTTGGACAGGTTGAGAGATAAAAAAATAATAATTCCCGTTCAGTCTCAATGGCAGGGTGCGGGCCGGCCCGGCGGCAATTGCGGCGGGCAGCAGGCCTCTTGGACAGGTTGAGAGATAAAAAAATAATAATTCCCATGCAGTCTCAATGGCGGGGTGCGGGCCGGGGAATAGGCCTCTTGGCCGGGGTGAATATGTTGGAACGCGGCGCGCATAAATAGAAGCGGCTGGAGGTACCGGGGGCGAAGCCCGCCCCGGCCCGGAGGCCGAGTTAAAAAAAATAATAATCCCCGTTCAGTCTCAATGGCGGGGTGCGGGCCGGCCCGGCGGCGAGTGCGGCGGGCAGCAGGCCTCTTGGACAGGTTGAGAGATAAAAAAATAATAATTCCCGTGCAGTCTCAATGGCGGGGTGCGGGCCGGGGAATAGGCCTCTTGGCCGGGGTGAATATGTTGGAACGCGGCGCGCGTAAATAGAAGCGGCTGGAGGTACCGGGGGCGAAGCCCGCCCCGGCCCGGAGGCCGAGTTAAAAAAATAATAATCCCCGTTCAGTCTCAATGGCGGGGTGCGGGCCGGCCCGGCGGCGATTGCGGCGGGCAGCAGGCCTCTTGGACAGGTTGAGAGATAAAAAAATAATAATTCCCGTGCAGTCTCAATGGCGGGGTGCGGGCCGGGGAATAGGCCTCTTGGCCGGGGTGAATAGTGTTGGAACACGGCCCGCGGAAATAGTAGCGGCTGGAGGTACCGGGGGCGATGCCCGCCCCGGCCCGGCGGCCAAGTTAAAAAAATAAATAATCCCGTTCAGTCTCAATGGCAGGGTGCGGGCCGGCCCGGCGGCGATTGCGGCGGGCAGCAGGCCTCTTGGACAGGTTGAGAGATAAAAAAAAAATAATTCCCATGCAGTCTCAATGGCGGGGTGCGGGCCGGGGAATAGGCCTCTTGGCCGGGGTGAATATGTTGGAACGCGGCGCGTGTAAATAGAAGCGGCTGGAGGTACCGGGGGCGAAGCCCGCCCCGGCCCGGAGGCCGAGTTAAAAAAAATAATAATCCCCGTTCAGTCTCAATGGCGGGGTGCGGGCCGGCCCGGCGGCGAGTGCGGCGGGCAGCAGGCCTCTTGGACAGGTTGAGAGATAAAAAAATAATAATTCCCGTGCAGTCTCAATGGCGGGGTGCGGGCCGGGGAATAGGCCTCTTGGCCGGGGTGAATATGTTGGAACGCGGCGCGCGTAAATAGAAGCGGCTGGAGATACCGGGGGCGAAGCCCGCCCCGGCCCGGAGGCCGAGTTAAAAAAAATAATAATCCCCGTTCAGTCTCAATGGCGGGGTGCGGGCCGGCCCGGCGGCGAGTGCGGCGGGCAGCAGGCCTCTTGGACAGGTTGAGAGATAAAAAAATAATAATTCCCGTGCAGTCTCAATGGCGGGGTGCGGGCCGGGGAATAGGCCTCTTGGCCGGGGTGAATATGTTGGAACGCGGCGCGCGTAAATAGAAGCGGCTGGAGGTACCGGGGGCGAAGCCCGCACCGGAGGCCGAGTTAAAAAAAATAATAATCCCCGTTCAGTCTCAATGGCGGGGTGCGGGCCGGCCCGGCGGCGAGTGCGGCGGGCAGCAGGCCTCTTGGACAGGTTGAGAGATAAAAAAATAATAATTCCCGTGCAGTCTCAATGGCGGGGTGCGGGCCGGGGAATAGGCCTCTTGGCCGGGGTGAATAGTGTTGGAACACGGCCCGCGGAAATAGTAGCGGCTGGAGGTACCGGGGGCGATGCCCGCCCCGGCCCGGCGGCCAAGTTAAAAAAATAAATAATCCCCGTTCAGTCTCAATGGCAGGGTGCGGGCCGGCCCGGCGGCGATTGCGGCGGGCAGCAGGCCTCTTGGACAGGTTGAGAGATAAAAAAATAATAATTCCCGTTAAGTCTCAATGGCAGGGTGCGGGCCGGCCCGGCGGCAATTGCGGCGGGCAGCAGGCCTCTTGGACAGGTTGAGAGATAAAAAAATAATAATTCCCATGCAGTCTCAATGGCGGGGTGCGGGCCGGGGAATAGGCCTCTTGGCCGGGGTGAATATGTTGGAACGCGGCGCGCGTAAATAGAAGCGGCTGGAGGTACCGGGGGCGAAGCCCGTCCCGGCCCGGAGGCCGAGTTAAAAAAAATAATAATCCCCGTTCAGTCTCAATGGCGGGGTGCGGGCCGGCCCGGCGGCGAGTGCGGCGGGCAGCAGGCCTCTTGGACAGGTTGAGAGATAAAAAAATAATAATTCCCGTGCAGTCTCAATGGCGGGGTGCAGGCCGGGAAATAGGCCTCTTGGCCGGGGTGAATATGTTGGAACGCGGCGCGCGTAAATAGAAGCGGCTGGAGGTACCGGGGGCGAAGCCCGCCCCGGCCCGGAGGCCGAGTTAAAAAAAATAATAATCCCCGTACAGTCTCAATGGCGGGGTGCGGGCCGGCCCGGCGGCGATTGCGGCGGGCAGCAGGCCTCTTGGACAGGTTGAGAGATAAAAAAATAATAATTCCCGTGCAGTCTCAATGGCGGGGTGCGGGCCGGGGAATAGGCCTCTTGGCCGGGGTGAATAGTGTTGGAACACGGCCCGCGGAAATAGTAGCGGCTGGAGGTACCGGGGGCGAAGCCCGCCCCGGCCCGGAGGCCGAGTTAAAAAAAATAATAATCCCCGTTCAGTCTCAATGGCGGGGTGCGGGCCGGCCCGGCGGCGATTGCGGCGGGCAGCAGGCCTCTTGGACAGGTTGAGAGATAAAAAAATAATAATTCCCGTGCAGTCTCAATGGCGGGGTGCGGGCCGGGGAATAGGCCTCTTGGCCGGGGTGAATAGTGTTGGAACACGGCCCGCGGAAATAGTAGCGGCTGGAGGTACCGGGGGCGATGCCCGCCCGGGCCCGGCGGCCAAGTTAAAAAAATAAATAATCCCCGTTCAGTCTCAATGGCAGGGTGCGGGCCGGCCCGGCGGCGATTGCGGCGGGCAGCAGGCCTCTTGGACAGGTTGAGAGATAAAAAAATAATAATTCCCGTTCAGTCTCAATGGCAGGGTGCGGGCCGGCCCGGCGGCAATTGCGGCGGGCAGCAGGCCTCTTGGACAGGTTGAGAGATAAAAAAATAATAATTCCCATGCAGTCTCAATGGCGGGGTGCGGGCCGGGGAATAGGCCTCTTGGCCGGGGTGAATATGTTGGAACGCGGCGCGCGTAAATAGAAGCGGCTGGAGGTATCGGGGGCGAAGCCCGCCCCGGCCCGGAGGCCGAGTTAAAAAAAATAATAATCCCCGTTCAGTCTCAATGGCGGGGTGCGGGCCGGCCCGGCGGCGAGTGCGGCGGGCAGCAGGCCTCTTGGACAGGTTGAGAGATAAAAAAATAATAATTCCCGTGCAGTCTCAATGGCGGGGTACGGGCCGGGGAATAGGCCTCTTGGCCGGGGTGAATATGTTGGAACGCGGCGCGCGTAAATAGAAGCGGCTGGAGGTACCGGGGGCGAAGCCCGCCCCGGCCCGGAGGCCGAGTTAAAAAAAATAATAATCCCCGTTCAGTCTCAATGGCGGGGTGCGGGCCGGCCCGGCGGCGATTGCGGCGGGCAGCAGGCCTCTTGGACAGGTTGAGAGATAAAAAAATAATAATTCCCGTGCAGTCTCAATGGCGGGGTGCGGGCCGGGGAATAGGCCTCTTGGCCGGGGTGAATAGTGTTGGAACACGGCCCGCGGAAATAGTAGCGGCTGGAGGTACCGGGGGCGATGCCCGCCCCGGCCCGGCGGCCAAGTTAAAAAAATAAATAATCCCGTTCAGTCTCAATGGCAGGGTGCGGGCCGGCCCGGCGGCAATTGCGGCGGGCAGCAGGCCTCTTGGACAGGTTGAGAGATAAAAAAATAATAATTCCCGTGCAGTCTCAATGGCGGGGTGCGGGCCGGGGAATAGGCCTCTTGGCCGGGGTGAATAGTGTTGGAACACGGCCCGCGGAAATAGTAGCGGCTGGAGGTACCGGGGGCGAAGCCCGCCCCGGCCCGGAGGCCGAGTTAAAAAAAATAATAATCCCCGTTCAGTCTCAATGGCGGGGTGCGGGCCGGCCCGGCGGCGATTGCGGCGGGCAGCAGGCCTCTTGGACAGGTTGAGAGATAAAAAAATAATAATTCCCGTGCAGTCTCAATGGCGGGGTGCGGGCCGGGGAATAGGCCTCTTGGCCGGGGTGAATAGTGTTGGAACACGGCCCGCGGAAATAGTAGCGGCTGGAGGTACCGGGGGCGATGCCCGCCCCGGCCCGGCGGCCAAGTTAAAAAAATAAATAATCCCGTTCAGTCTCAATGGCAGGGTGCGGGCCGGCCCGGCGGCGATTGCGGCGGGCAGCAGGCCTCTTGGACAGGTTGAGAGATAAAAAAATAATAATTCCCATGCAGTCTCAATGGCGGGGTGCGGGCCGGGGAATAGGCCTCTTGGCCGGGGTGAATATGTTGGAACGCGGCGCGCGTAAATAGAAGCGGCTGGAGGTACCGGGGGCGAAGCCCGCCCCGGCCCGGAGGCCGAGTTAAAAAAAATAATAATCCCCGTTCAGTCTCAATGGCGGGGTGCGGGCCGGCCCGGCGGCGAGTGCGGCGGGCAGCAGGCCTCTTGGACAGGTTGAGAGATAAAAAAATAATAATTCCCGTGCAGTCTCAATGGCGGGGTGCGGGCCGGGGAATAGGCCTCTTGGCCGGGGTGAATATGTTGGAACGCGGCGCGCGTAAATAGAAGCGGCTGGAGGTACCGGGGGCGAAGCCCGCCCCGGCCCGGAGGCCGAGTTAAAAAAAATAATAATCCCCGTTCAGTCTCAATGGCGGGGTGCGGGCCGGCCCGGCGGCGAGTGCGGCGGGCAGCAGGCCTCTTGGACAGGTTGAGAGATAAAAAAATAATAATTCCCGTGCAGTCTCAACGGCGGGGTGCGGGCCGGCCCGGCGGACGAGTGTGGCCGGGAAAGAGGCCTCTTGGCCGGGGTGAATATGTTGGAACGCGGCGCGCGTAAATAGAAGCGGCTGGAGGTACCGGGGGAGAAGCCCGCCCCGGCCCGGAGGCCGAGTTAAAAAAAATAATAATCCCCGTTCAGTCTCAATGGCGGGGTGCGGGCCGGCCCGGCGGCGAGTGCGGCGGGCAGCAGGCCTCTTGGACAGGTTGAGAGATAAAAAAATAATAATTCCCGTGCAGTCTCAATGGCGGGGTGCGGGCCGGCCCGGCGGACGAGTGTGGCCGGGGAAGAGGCCTCTTGGCCGGGGTGAATATGTTGGAACGCGGCGCGCGTAAATAGAAGCGGCTGGAGGTACCGGGGGCGAAGCCCGCCCCGGCCCGGAGGCCGAGTTAAAAAAAATAATAATCCCCGTTCAGTCTCAATGGCGGGGTGCGGGCCGGCCCGGCGGCGAGTGCGGCGGGCAGCAGGCCTCTTGGACAGGTTGAGAGATAAAAAAATAATAATTCCCGTGCAGTCTCAATGGCGGGGTGCGGGCCGGGGAATAGGCCTCTTGGCCGGGGTGAATAGTGTTGGAACACGGCCCGCGGAAATAGTAGCGGCTGGAGGTACCGGGGGCGATGCCCGCCCCGGCCCGGCGGCCAAGTTAAAAAAATAAATAATCCCGTTCAGTCTCAATGGCAGGGTGCGGGCCGGCCCGGCGGCGATTGCGGCGGGCAGCAGGCCTCTTGGACAGGTTGAGAGATAAAAAAATAATAATTCCCATGCAGTCTCAATGGCGGGGTGCGGGCCGGGGAATAGGCCTCTTGGCCGGGGTGAATATGTTGGAACGTGGCGCGCGTAAATAGAAGCGGCTGGAGGTACCGGGGGCGAAGCCCGCCCCGGCCCGGAGGCCGAGTTAAAAAAAATAATAATCCCCGTTCAGTCTCAATGGCGGGGTGCGGGCCGGCCCGGCGGCGAGTGCGGCGGGCAGCAGGCCTCTTGGACAGGTTGAGAGATAAAAAAATAATAATTCCCGTGCAGTCTCAATGGCGGGGTGCGGGCCGGGGAATAGGCCTCTTGGCCGGGGTGAATATGTTGGAACGCGGCGCGCGTAAATAGAAGCGGCTGGAGGTACCGGGGGCGAAGCCCGCCCCGGCCCGGAGGCCGAGTTAAAAAAAATAATAATCCCCGTTCAGTCTCAATGGCAGGGTGCGGGCCGGCCCGGCGGCGAGTGCGGCGGGCAGCAGGCCTCTTGGACAGGTTGAGAGATAAAAAAATAATAATTCCCGTGCAGTCTCAATGGCGGGGTGCGGGCCGGGGAATAGGCCTCTTGGCCGGGGTGAATAGTGTTGGAACACGGCCCGCGGAAATAGTAGCGGCTGGAGGTACCGGGGGCGATGCCCGCCCCGGGCCGGCGGCCAAGTTAAAAAAATAAATAATCCCCGTTCAGTCTCAATGGCAGGGTGCGGGCCGGCCCGGCGGCGAGTGCGGCGGGCAGCAGGCCTCTTGGACAGGTTGAGAGATAAAAAAATAATAATTCCCGTTCAGTCTCAATGGCAGGGTGCGGGCCGGCCCGGCGGCGATTGCGGCGGGCAGCAGGCCTCTTGGACAGGTTGAGAGATAAAAAAATAATAATTCCCATGCAGTCTCAATGGCGGGGTGCGGGCCGGGGAATAGGCCTCTTGGCCGGGGTGAATAGTGTTGGAACACGGCCCGCGGAAATAGTAGCGGCTGGAGGTACCGAGGGCGATGCCCGCCCCGGCCCGGCGGCCAAGTTAAAAAAATAAATAATCCCGTTCAGTCTCAATGGCAGGGTGCGGGCCGGCCCGGCGGCGATTGCGGCGGGCAGCAGGCCTCTTGGACAGGTTGAGAGATAAAAAATAATAATTCCCATGCAGTCTCAATGGCGGGGTGCGGGCCGGGGAATAGGCCTCTTGGCCGGGGTGAATATGTTGGAACGCGGCGCGCGTAAATAGAAGCGGCTGGAGGTACCGGGGGCGAAGCCCGCCCCAGCCCGGAGGCCGAGTTAAAAAAAATAATAATCCCCGTTCAGTCTCAATGGCGGGGTGCGGGCCGGCCCGGCGGCGAGTGCGGCGGGCAGCAGGCCTCTTGGACAGGTTGAGAGATAAAAAAATAATAATTCCCGTTCAGTCTCAATGGCAGGGTGCGGGCCGTTCCGGCGGCAATTGCGGCGGGCAGCAGGCCTCTTGGACAGGTTGAGAGATAAAAAAATAATAATTCCCATGCAGTCTCAATGGCGGGGTGCGGGCCGGGGAATAGGCCTCTTGGCCGGGGTGAATATGTTGGAACGCGGCGCGCGTAAATAGAAGCGGCTGGAGGTACCGGGGGCGAAGCCCGCCCCGGCCCGGAGGCCGAGTTAAAAAAAATAATAATCCCCGTTCAGTCTCAATGGCGGGGTGCGGGCCGGCCCGGCGGCGAGTGCGGCGGGCAGCAGGCCTCTTGGACAGGTTGAGAGATAAAAAAATAATAATTCCCGTGCAGTCTCAATGGCGGGGTGCGGGCCGGGGAATAGGCCTCTTGGCCGGGGTGAATAGTGTTGGAACACGGCCCGCGGAAATAGTAGCGGCTGGAGGTACCGGGGGCGATGCCCGCCCCGGCCCGGCGGCCAAGTTAAAAAAATAAATAATCCCGTTCAGTCTCAATGGCAGGGTGCGGGCCGGCCCGGCGGCGATTGCGGCGGGCAGCAGGCCTCTTGGACAGGTTGAGAGATAAAAAAATAATAATTCCCATGCAGTCTCAATGGCGGGGTGCGGGCCGGGGAATAGGCCTCTTGGCCGGGGTGAATATGTTGGAACGCGGCGCGCGTAAATAGAAGCGGCTGGAGGTACCGGGGGCGAAGCCCGCCCCGGCCCGGAGGCCGAGTTAAAAAAAATAATAATCCCCGTTCAGTCTCAATGGCGGGGTGCGGGCCGGCCCGGCGGCGAGTGCGGCGGGCAGCAGGCCTCTTGGACAGGTTGAGAGATAAAAAAATAATAATTCCCGTGCAGTCTCAATGGCGGGGTGCGGGCCGGGGAATAGGCCTCTTGGCCGGGGTGAATATGTTGGAACGCGGCGCGCGTAAATAGAAGCGGCTGGAGGTACCGGGGGCGAAGCCCGCCCCGGCCCGGAGGCCGAGTTAAAAAAAATAATAATCCCCGTTCAGTCTCAATGGCGGGGTGCGGGCCGGCCCGGCGGCGAGTGCGGCGGGCAGCAGGCCTCTTGGACAGGTTGAGAGATAAAAAAATAATAATTCCCGTGCAGTCTCAATGGCGGGGTGCGGGCCGGGGAATAGGCCTCTTGGCCGGGGTGAATAGTGTTGGAACACGGCCCGCGGAAATAGTAGCGGCTGGAGGTACCGGGGGCGATGCCCGCCCCGGCCCGGCGGCCAAGTTAAAAAAATAAATAATCCCCGTTCAGTCTCAATGGCAGGGTGCGGGCCGGCCCAGCGGCGATTGCGGCGGGCAGCAGGCCTCTTGGACAGGTTGAGAGATAAAAAAATAATAATTCCCGTTCAGTCTCAATGGCAGGGTGCGGGCCGGCCCGGCGGCAATTGCGGCGGGCAGCAGGCCTCTTGGACAGGTTGAGAGATAAAAAAATAATAATTCCCATGCAGTCTCAATGGCGGGGTGCGGGCCGGGGAATAGGCCTCTTGGCCGGGGTGAATATGTTGGAACGCGGCGCGCATAAATAGAAGCGGCTGGAGGTACCGGGGGCGAAGCCCGCCCCGGCCCGGAGGCCGAGTTAAAAAAAATAATAATCCCCGTTCAGTCTCAATGGCGGGGTGCGGGCCGGCCCGGCGGCGAGTGCGGCGGGCAGCAGGCCTCTTGGACAGGTTGAGAGATAAAAAAATAATAATTCCCGTGCAGTCTCAATGGCGGGGTGCGGGCCGGGGAATAGGCCTCTTGGCCGGGGTGAATATGTTGGAACGCGGCGCGCGTAAATAGAAGCGGCTGGAGGTACCGGGGGCGAAGCCCGCCCCGGCCCGGAGGCCGAGTTAAAAAAAATAATAATCCCCGTTCAGTCTCAATGGCGGGGTGCGGGCCGGCCCGGCGGCGATTGCGGCGGGCAGCAGGCCTCTTGGACAGGTTGAGAGATAAAAAAATAATAATTCCCGTGCAGTCTCAATGGCGGGGTGCGGGCCGGGGAATAGGCCTCTTGGCCGGGGTGAATAGTGTTGGAACACGGCCCGCGGAAATAGTAGCGGCTGGAGGTACCGGGGGCGATGCCCGCCCCGGCCCGGCGGCCAAGTTAAAAAAATAAATAATCCCGTTCAGTCTCAATGGCAGGGTGCGGGCCGGCCCGGCGGCGATTGCGGCGGGCAGCAGGCCTCTTGGACAGGTTGAGAGATAAAAAAAAAATAATTCCCATGCAGTCTCAATGGCGGGGTGCGGGCCGGGGAATAGGCCTCTTGGCCGGGGTGAATATGTTGGAACGCGGCGCGTGTAAATAGAAGCGGCTGGAGGTACCGGGGGCGAAGCCCGCCCCGGCCCGGAGGCCGAGTTAAAAAAAATAATAATCCCCGTTCAGTCTCAATGGCGGGGTGCGGGCCGGCCCGGCGGCGAGTGCGGCGGGCAGCAGGCCTCTTGGACAGGTTGAGAGATAAAAAAATAATAATTCCCGTGCAGTCTCAATGGCGGGGTGCGGGCCGGGGAATAGGCCTCTTGGCCGGGGTGAATATGTTGGAACGCGGCGCGCGTAAATAGAAGCGGCTGGAGGTACCGGGGGCGAAGCCCGCACCGGAGGCCGAGTTAAAAAAAATAATAATCCCCGTTCAGTCTCAATGGCGGGGTGCGGGCCGGCCCGGCGGCGAGTGCGGCGGGCAGCAGGCCTCTTGGACAGGTTGAGAGATAAAAAAATAATAATTCCCGTGCAGTCTCAATGGCGGGGTGCGGGCCGGGGAATAGGCCTCTTGGCCGGGGTGAATAGTGTTGGAACACGGCCCGCGGAAATAGTAGCGGCTGGAGGTACCGGGGGCGATGCCCGCCCCGGCCCGGCGGCCAAGTTAAAAAAATAAATAATCCCCGTTCAGTCTCAATGGCAGGGTGCGGGCCGGCCCGGCGGCGATTGCGGCGGGCAGCAGGCCTCTTGGACAGGTTGAGAGATAAAAAAATAATAATTCCCGTTAAGTCTCAATGGCAGGGTGCGGGCCGGCCCGGCGGCAATTGCGGCGGGCAGCAGGCCTCTTGGACAGGTTGAGAGATAAAAAAATAATAATTCCCATGCAGTCTCAATGGCGGGGTGCGGGCCGGGGAATAGGCCTCTTGGCCGGGGTGAATATGTTGGAACGCGGCGCGCGTAAATAGAAGCGGCTGGAGGTACCGGGGGCGAAGCCCGCCCCGGCCCGGAGGCCGAGTTAAAAAAATAATAATCCCCGTTCAGTCTCAATGGCGGGGTGCGGGCCGGCCCGGCGGCGAGTGCGGCGGGCAGCAGGCCTCTTGGACAGGTTGAGAGATAAAAAAATAATAATTCCCGTGCAGTCTCAATGGCGGGGTGCAGGCCGGGAAATAGGCCTCTTGGCCGGGGTGAATATGTTGGAACGCGGCGCGCGTAAATAGAAGCGGCTGGAGGTACCGGGGGCGAAGCCCGCCCCGGCCCGGAGGCCGAGTTAAAAAAAATAATAATCCCCGTACAGTCTCAATGGCGGGGTGCGGGCCGGCCCGGCGGCGATTGCGGCGGGCAGCAGGCCTCTTGGACAGGTTGAGAGATAAAAAAATAATAATTCCCGTGCAGTCTCAATGGCGGGGTGCGGGCCGGGGAATAGGCCTCTTGGCCGGGGTGAATAGTGTTGGAACACGGCCCGCGGAAATAGTAGCGGCTGGAGGTACCGGGGGCGATGCCCGCCCCGGCCCGGCGGCCAAGTTAAAAAAATAAATAATCCCGTTCAGTCTCAATGGCAGGGTGCGGGCCGGCCCGGCGGCGATTGCGGCGGGCAGCAGGCCTCTTGGACAGGTTGAGAGATAAAAAAATAATAATTCCCATGCAGTCTCAATGGCGGGGTGCGGGCCGGCCCGGCGGCGAGTGCGGCGGGCAGCAGGCCTCTTGGACAGGTTGAGAGATAAAAAAATAATAATTCCCGTGCAGTCTCAATGGCGGGGTGCGGGCCGGGGAATAGGCCTCTTGGCCGGGGTGAATATGTTGGAACGCGGCGCGCGTAAATAGAAGCGGCTGGAGGTACCGGGGGCGAAGCCCGCCCCGGCCCGGAGGCCGAGTTAAAAAAAATAATAATCCCCGTTCAGTCTCAATGGCGGGGTGCGGGCCGGCCCGGCGGCGAGTGCGGCGGGCAGCAGGCCTCTTGGACAGGTTGAGAGATAAAAAAATAATAATTCCCGTTCAGTCTCAATGGCGGGGTGCGGGCCGGGGAATAGGCCTCTTGGCCGGGGTGAATAGTGTTGGAACACGGCCCGCGGAAATAGTAGCGGCTGGAGGTACCGGGGGCGATGCCCGCCCGGGCCCGGCGGCCAAGTTAAAAAAATAAATAATCCCCGTTCAGTCTCAATGGCAGGGTGCGGGCCGGCCCGGCGGCGATTGCGGCGGGCAGCAGGCCTCTTGGACAGGTTGAGAGATAAAAAAATAATAATTCCCGTTCAGTCTCAATGGCAGGGTGCGGGCCGGCCCGGCGGCAATTGCGGCGGGCAGCAGGCCTCTTGGACAGGTTGAGAGATAAAAAAATAATAATTCCCATGCAGTCTCAATGGCGGGGTGCGGGCCGGGGAATAGGCCTCTTGGCCGGGGTGAATATGTTGTAACGCGGCGCGCGTAAATAGAAGCGGCTGGAGGTACCGGGGGCGAAGCCCGCCCCGGCCCGGAGGCCGAGTTAAAAAAAATAATAATCCCCGTTCAGTCTCAATGGCGGGGTGCGGGCCGGCCCGGCGGCGAGTGCGGCGGGCAGCAGGCCTCTTGGACAGGTTGAGAGATAAAAAAATAATAATTCCCATGCAGTCTCAATGGCGGGGTGCGGGCCGGGGAATAGGCCTCTTGGCCGGGGTGAATATGTTGGAACGCGGCGCGCGTAAATAGAAGCGGCTGGAGGTACCGGGGGCGAAGCCCGCCCCGGCCCGGAGGCCGAGTTAAAAAAAAATAATAATCCCCGTTCAGTCTCAATGGCGGGGTGCGGGCCGGCCCGGCGGCGAGTGCGGCGGGCAGCAGGCCTCTTGGACAGGTTGAGAGATAAAAAAATAATAATTCCCGTGCAGTCTCAATGGCGGGGTGCGGGCCGGGGAATAGGCCTCTTGGCCGGGGTGAATATGTTGGAACGCGGCGCGCGTAAATAGAAGCGGCTGGAGGTACCGGGGGCGAAGCCCGCCCCGGCCCGGAGGCCGAGTTAAAAAAAATAATAATCCCCGTTCAGTCTCAATGGCGGGGTGCGGGCCGGCCCGGCGGCGAGTGCGGCGGGCAGCAGGCCTCTTGGACAGGTTGAGAGATAAAAAAATAATAATTCCCGTGCAGTCTCAATGGCGGGGTGCGGGCCGGGGAATAGGCCTCTTGGCCGGGGTGAATAGTGTTGGAACACGGCCCGCGGAAATAGTAGCGGCTGGAGGTACCGGGGGCGATGCCCGCCCGGGCCCGGCGGCCAAGTTAAAAAAATAAATAATCATCGTTCAGTCTCAATGGCAGGGTGCGGGCCGGCCCGGCGGCGATTGCGGCGGGCAGCAGGCCTCTTGGACAGGTTGAGAGATAAAAAAATAATAATTCCCATGCAGTCTCAATGGCGGGGTGCGGGCCGGGGAATAGGCCTCTTGGCCGGGGTGAATATGTTGGAACGCGGCGCGCGTAAATAGAAGCGGCTGGAGGTACCGGGGGCGAAGCCCGCCCCGGCCCGGAGGCCGAGTTAAAAAAAATAATAATCCCCGTTCAGTCTCAATGGCGGGGTGCGGGCCGGCCCGGCGGCGAGTGCGGCGGGCAGCAGGCCTCTTGGACAGGTTGAGAGATAAAAAAATAATAATTCCCGTGCAGTCTCAATGGCGGGGTGCGGGCCGGGGAATAGGCCTCTTGGCCGGGGTGAATAGTGTTGGAACACGGCCCGCGGAAATAGTAGCGGCTGGAGGTACCGGGGGCGATGCCCGCCCGGGCCCGGCGGCCAAGTTAAAAAAATAAATAATCCCCGTTCAGTCTCAATGGCAGGGTGCGGGCCGGCCCGGCGGCGATTGCGGCGGGCAGCAGGCCTCTTGGACAGGTTGAGAGATAAAAAAATAATAATTCCCATGCAGTCTCAATGGCGGGGTGCGTGCCGGGGAATAGGCCTCTTGGCCGGGGTGAATATGTTGGAACGCGGCGCGTGTAAATAGAAGCGGCTGGAGGTACCGGGGGCGAAGCCCGCCCCGGCCCGGAGGCCGAGTTAAAAAAAAATAATAATCCCCGTTCAGTCTCAATGGTGGGGTGCGGGCCGGCCCGGCGGCGAGTGCGGCGGGCAGCAGGCCTCTTGGACAGGTTGAGAGATAAAAAAATAATAATTCCCGTGCAGTCTCAATGGCGGGGTGCGGGCCGGGGAATAGGCCTCTTGGCCGGGGTGAATAGTGTTGGAACACGGCCCGCGGAAATAGTAGCGGCTGGAGGTACCGGGGGCGATGCCCGCCCCGGCCCGGCGGCCAAGTTAAAAAAATAAATAATCCCGTTCAGTCTCAATGGCAGGGTGCGGGCCGGCCCGGCGGCGATTGCGGCGGGCAGCAGGCCTCTTGGACAGGTTGAGAGATAAAAAAAAAATAATTCCCATGCAGTCTCAATGGCGGGGTGCGGGCCGGGGAATAGGCCTCTTGGCCGGGGTGAATATGTTGGAACGCGGCGCGCGTAAATAGAAGCGGCTGGAGGTACCGGGGGCGAAGCCCGCCCCGGCCCGGAGGCCGAGTTAAAAAAAATAATAATCCCCGTTCAGTCTCAATGGCGGGGTGCGGGCCGGCCCGGCGGCGAGTGCGGCGGGCAGCAGGCCTCTTGGACAGGTTGAGAGATAAAAAAATAATAATTCCCGTGCAGTCTCAATGGCGGGGTGCGGGCCGGGGAATAGGCCTCTTGGCCGGGGTGAATAGTGTTGGAACACGGCCCGCGGAAATAGTAGCGGCTGGAGGTACCGGGGGCGATGCCCGCCCGGGCCCGGCGGCCAAGTTAAAAAAATAAATAATCCCCGTTCAGTCTCAATGGCAGGGTGCGGGCCGGCCCGGCGGCGATTGCGGCGGGCAGCAGGCCTCTTGGACAGGTTGAGAGATAAAAAAATAATAATTCCCGTTCAGTCTCAATGGCAGGGTGCGGGCCGGCCCGGCGGCAATTGCGGCGGGCAGCAGGCCTCTTGGACAGGTTGAGAGATAAAAAAATAATAATTCCCATGCAGTCTCAATGGCGGGGTGCGGGCCGGGGAATAGGCCTCTTGGCCGGGGTGAATATGTTGGAACGCGGCGCGCGTAAATAGAAGCGGCTGGAGGTACCGGGGGCGAAGCCCGCCCCGGCCCGGAGGCCGAGTTAAAAAAAATAATAATCCCCGTTCAGTCTCAATGGCGGGGTGCGGGCGGGCCCGGCGGCGAGTGCGGCGGGCAGCAGGCCTCTTGGACAGGTTGAGAGATAAAAAAATAATAATTCCCGTGCAGTCTCAATGGCGGGGTGCGGGCCGGGGAATAGGCCTCTTGGCCGGGGTGAATATGTTGGAACGCGGCGCGCGTAAATAGAAGCAGCTGGAGGTACCGGGGGCGAAGCCCGCCCCGGCCCGGAGGCCGAGTTAAAAAAAATAATAATCCCCGTTCAGTCTCAATGGCGGGGTGCGGGCCGGCCCGGCGGCGATTGCGGCGGGCAGCAGGCCTCTTGGACAGGTTGAGAGATAAAAAAATAATAATTCCCGTGCAGTCTCAATGGCGGGGTGCGGGCCGGGGAATAGGCCTCTTGGCCGGGGTGAATAGTGTTGGAACACGGCCCGCGGAAATAGTAGCGGCTGGAGGTACCGGGGGCGATGCCCGCCCCGGCCCGGCGGCCAAGTTAAAAAAATAAATAATCCCGTTCAGTCTCAATGGCAGGGTGCGGGCCGGCCCGGCGGCGATTGCGGCGGGCAGCAGGCCTCTTGGACAGGTTGAGAGATAAAAAAATAATAATTCCCATGCAGTCTCAATGGCGGGGTGCGGGCCGGGGAATAGGCCTCTTGGCCGGGGTGAATATGTTGGAACGCGGCGCGCGTAAATAGAAGCGGCTGGAGGTACCGGGGGCGAAGCCCGCCCCGGCCCGGAGGCCGAGTTAAAAAAAATAATAATCCCCGTTCAGTCTCAATGGCGGGGTGCGGGCCGGCCCGGCGGCGAGTGCGGCGGGCAGCAGGCCTCTTGGACAGTTGAGAGATAAAAAAATAATAATTCCCGTGCAGTCTCAATGGCGGGGTGCGGGCCGGGGAATAGGCCTCTTGGCCGGGGTGAATAGTGTTGGAACACGGCCCGCGGAAATAGTAGCGGCTGGAGGTACCGGGGGCGAAGCCCGCCCCGGCCCGGAGGCCGAGTTAAAAAAAATAATAATCCCCGTTCAGTCTCAATGGCGGGGTGCGGGCCGGCCCGGCGGCGATTGCGGCGGGCAGCAGGCCTCTTGGACAGGTTGAGAGATAAAAAAATAATAATTCCCGTGCAGTCTCAATGGCGGGGTGCGGGCCGGGGAATAGGCCTCTTGGCCGGGGTGAATAGTGTTGGAACACGGCCCGCGGAAATAGTAGCGGCTGGAGGTACCGGGGGCGATGCCCGCCCGGGCCCGGCGGCCAAGTTAAAAAAATAAATAATCCCCGTTCAGTCTCAATGGCAGGGTGCGGGCCGGCCCGGCGGCGATTGCGGCGGGCAGCAGGCCTCTTGGACAGGTTGAGAGATAAAAAAATAATAATTCCCGTTCAGTCTCAATGGCAGGGTGCGGGCCGGCCCGGCGGCAATTGCGGCGGGCAGCAGGCCTCTTGGACAGGTTGAGAGATAAAAAAATAATAATTTCCATGCAGTCTCAATGGCGGGGTGCGGGCCGGGGAATAGGCCTCTTGGCCGGGGTGAATATGTTGGAACGCGGCGCGCGTAAATAGAAGCGGCTGGAGGTATCGGGGGCGAAGCCCGCCCCGGCCCGGAGGCCGAGTTAAAAAAAATAATAATCCCCGTTCAGTCTCAATGGCGGGGTGCGGGCCGGCCCGGCGGCGAGTGCGGCGGGCAGCAGGCCTCTTGGACAGGTTGAGAGATAAAAAAATAATAATTCCCGTGCAGTCTCAATGGCGGGGTACGGGCCGGGGAATAGGCCTCTTGGCCGGGGTGAATATGTTGGAACGCGGCACGCGTAAATAGAAGCGGCTGGAGGTACCGGGGGCGAAGCCCGCCCCGGCCCGGAGGCCGAGTTAAAAAAAATAATAATCCCCGTTCAGTCTCAATGGCGGGGTGCGGGCCGGCCCGGCGGCGATTGCGGCGGGCAGCAGGCCTCTTGGACAGGTTGAGAGATAAAAAAATAATAATTCCCGTGCAGTCTCAATGGCGGGGTGCGGGCCGGGGAATAGGCCTCTTGGCCGGGGTGAATAGTGTTGGAACACGGCCCGCGGAAATAGTAGCGGCTGGAGGTACCGGGGGCGATGCCCGCCCCGGCCCGGCGGCCAAGTTAAAAAAATAAATAATCCCGTTCAGTCTCAATGGCAGGGTGCGGGCCGGCCCGGCGGCAATTGCGGCGGGCAGCAGGCCTCTTGGACAGGTTGAGAGATAAAAAAATAATAATTCCCGTGCAGTCTCAATGGCGGGGTGCGGGCCGGGGAATAGGCCTCTTGGCCGGGGTGAATAGTGTTGGAACACGGCCCGCGGAAATAGTAGCGGCTGGAGGTACCGGGGGCGAAGCAGGCCCCGGCCCGGAGGCCGAGTTAAAAAAAATAATAATCCCCGTTCAGTCTCAATGGCGGGGTGCGGGCCGGCCCGGCGGCGATTGCGGCGGGCAGCAGGCCTCTTGGACAGGTTGAGAGATAAAAAAATAATAATTCCCGTGCAGTCTCAATGGCGGGGTGCGGGCCGGGGAATAGGCCTCTTGGCCGGGGTGAATAGTGTTGGAACACGGCCCGCGGAAATAGTAGCGGCTGGAGGTACCGGGGGCGATGCCCGCCCCGGCCCGGCGGCCAAGTTAAAAAAATAAATAATCCCGTTCAGTCTCAATGGCAGGGTGCGGGCCGGCCCGGCGGCGATTGCGGCGGGCAGCAGGCCTCTTGGACAGGTTGAGAGATAAAAAAATAATAATTCCCATGCAGTCTCAATGGCGGGGTGCGGGCCGGGGAATAGGCCTCTTGGCCGGGGTGAATATGTTGGAACGCGGCGCGCGTAAATAGAAGCGGCTGGAGGTACCGGGGGCGAAGCCCGCCCCGGCCCGGAGGCCGAGTTAAAAAAAAATAATAATCCCCGTTCAGTCTCAATGGTGGGGTGCGGGCCGGCCCGGCGGCGAGTGCGGCGGGCAGCAGGCCTCTTGGACAGGTTGAGAGATAAAAAAATAATAATTCCCGTGCAGTCTCAATGGCGGGGTGCGGGCCGGGGAATAGGCCTCTTGGCCGGGGTGAATATGTTGGAACGCGGCGCGCGTAAATAGAAGCGGCTGGAGGTACCGGGGGCGAAGCCCGCCCCGGCCCGGAGGCCGAGTTAAAAAAAATAATAATCCCCGTTCAGTCTCAATGGCGGGGTGCAGGCCGGCCCGGCGGCGAGTGCGGCGGGCAGCAGGCCTCTTGGACAGGTTGAGAGATAAAAAAATAATAATTCCCGTGCAGTCTCAATGGCGGGGTGCGGGCCGGGGAATAGGCCTCTTGGCCGGGGTGAATATGTTGGAACGCGGCGCGCGTAAATAGAAGCGGCTGGAGGTACCGGGGGCGAAGCCCGCCCCGGCCCGGAGGCCGAGTTAAAAAAAATAATAATCCCCGTTCAGTCTCAATGGCGGGGTGCGGGCCGGCCCGGCGGCGAGTGCGGCGGGCAGCAGGCCTCTTGGACAGGTTGAGAGATAAAAAAATAATAATTCCCGTGCAGTCTCAATGGCGGGGTGCGGGCCGGGGAATAGGCCTCTTGGCCGGGGTGAATAGTGTTGGAACACGGCCCGCGGAAATAGTAGCGGCTGGAGGTACCGGGGGCGATGCCCGCCCGGCCCGGCGGCCAAGTTAAAAAAATAAATAATCCCCGTTCAGTCTCAATGGCAGGGTGCGGGCCGGCCCGGCGGCGATTGCGGCGGGCAGCAGGCCTCTTGGACAGGTTGAGAGATAAAAAAATAATAATTCCCGTTCAGTCTCAATGGCAGGGTGCGGGCCGGCCCGGCGGCAATTGCGGCGGGCAGCAGGCCTCTTGGACAGGTTGAGAGATAAAAAAAATAATAATTCCCATGCAGTCTCAATGGCGGGGTGCGGGCCGGGGAATAGGCCTCTTGGCCGGGGTGAATATGTTGGAACGCGGCGCGCGTAAATAGAAGCGGCTGGAGGTACCGGGGGCGAAGCCCGCCCCGGCCCGGAGGCCGAGTTAAAAAAAATAATAATCCCCGTTCAGTCTCAATGGCGGGGTGCGGGCCGGCCCGGCGGCGAGTGCGGCGGGCAGCAGGCCTCTTGGACAGGTTGAGAGATAAAAAAATAATAATTCCCGTGCAGTCTCAATGGCAGGGTGCGGGCCGGGGAATAGGCCTCTTGGCCGGGGTGAATATGTTGGAACGCGGCGCGCGTAAATAGAAGCGGCTGGAGGTACCGGGGGCGAAGCCCGCCCCGGCCCGGAGGCCGAGTTAAAAAAAATAATAATCCCCGTTCAGTCTCAATGGCGGGGTGCGGGCCGGCCCGGCGGCGATTGCGGCGGGCAGCAGGCCTCTTGGACAGGTTGAGAGATAAAAAAATAATAATTCCCGTGCAGTCTCAATGGCGGGGTGCGGGCCGGGGAATAGGCCTCTTGGCCGGGGTGAATAGTGTTGGAACACGGCCCGCGGAAATAGTAGCGGCTGGAGGTACCGGGGGCGATGCCCGCCCCGGCCCGGCAGCCAAGTTAAAAAAATAAATAATCCCGTTCAGTCTCAATGGCAGGGTGCGGGCCGGCCCGGCGGCGATTGCGGCGGGCAGCAGGCCTCTTGGACAGGTTGAGAGATAAAAAAATAATAATTCCCATGCAGTCTCAATGGCGGGGTGCGGGCCGGGGAATAGGCCTCTTGGCCGGGGTGAATATGTTGGAACGCGGCACGCGTAAATAGAAGCGGCTGGAGGTACCGGGGGCGAAGCCCGCCCCGGCCCGGAGGCCGAGTTAAAAAAAATAATAATCCCCGTTCAGTCTCAATGGCGGGGTGCGGGCCGGCCCGGCGGCGAGTGCGGCGGGCAGCAGGCCTCTTGGACAGGTTGAGAGATAAAAAAATAATAATTCCCATGCAGTCTCAATGGCGGGGTGCGGGCCGGGGAATAGGCCTCTTGGCCGGGGTGAATATGTTGGAACGCGGCGCGCGTAAATAGAAGCGGCTGGAGGTACCGGGGGCGAAGCCCGCCCCGGCCCGGAGGCCGAGTTAAAAAAAATAATAATCCCCGTTCAGTCTCAATGGCGGGGTGCGCGCCGGCCCGGCGGCGAGTGCGGCGGGCAGCAGGCCTCTTGGACAGGTTGAGAGATAAAAAAATAATAATTCCCGTGCAGTCTCAATGGCGGGGTGCGGGCCGGGGAATAGGCCTCTTGGCCGGGGTGAATAGTGTTGGAACACGGCCCGCGGAAATAGTAGCGGCTGGAGGTACCGGGGGCGATGCCCGCCCCGGCCCGGCGGCCAAGTTAAAAAAATAAATAATCCCGTTCAGTCTCAATGGCAGGGTGCGGGCCGGCCCGGCGGCGATTGCGGCGGGCAGCAGGCCTCTTGGACAGGTTGAGAGATAAAAAAATAATAATTCCCATGCAGTCTCAATGGCGGGGTGCGGGCCGGGGAATAGGCCTCTTGGCCGGGGTGAATATGTTGGAACGCGGCGCGCGTAAATAGAAGCGGCTGGAGGTACCGGGGGCGAAGCCCGCCCCGGCCCGGAGGCCGAGTTAAAAAAAATAATAATCCCCGTTTAGTCTCAATGGCGGGGTGCGGGCCGGCCCGGCGGCGAGTGCGGCGGGCAGCAGGCCTCTTGGACAGGTTGAGAGATAAAAAAATAATAATTCCCGTGCAGTCTCAATGGCGGGGTGCGGGCCGGGGAATAGGCCTCTTGGCCGGGGTGAATATGTTGGAACGCGGCGCGCGTAAATAGAAGCGGCTGGAGGTACCGGGGGCGAAGCCCGCCCCGGCCCGGAGGCCGAGTTAAAAAAAATAATAATCCCCGTTCAGTCTCAATGGCGGGGTGCGGGCCGGCCCGGCGGCGAGTGCGGCGGGCAGCAGGCCTCTTGGACAGGTTGAGAGATAAAAAAATAATAATTCCCGTGCAGTCTCAACGGCGGGGTGCGGGCCGGCCCGGCGGACGAGTGCGGCGGGCAGCAGGCCTCTTGGACAGGTTGAGAGATAAAAAAATAATAATTCCCATGCAGTCTCAATGGCGGGGTGCGGGCCGGCCCGGCGGACGAGTGTGGCCGGGGAAGAGGCCTCTTGGCCGGGGTGAATATGTTGGAACGCGGCGCGCGTAAATAGAAGCGGCTGGAGGTACCGGGGGCGAAGCCCGCCCCGGCCCGGAGGCCGAGTTAAAAAAAATAATAATCCCATTCAGTCTCAATGGCGGGGTGCGGGCCGGCCCGGCGGCGAGTGCGGCGGGCAGCAGGCCTCTTGGACAGGTTGAGAGATAAAAAAATAATAATTCCCGTGCAGTCTCAACGGCGGGGTGCGGGCCGGCCCGGCGGCGAGTGCGGCGGGCAGCAGGCCTCTTGGACAGGTTGAGAGATAAAAAAATAATAATTCCCATGCAGTCTCAATGGCGGGGTGCGGGCCGGTGAATAGGCCTCTTGGCCGGGGTGAATATGTTGGAACGCGGCGCGCGTAAATAGAAGCGGCTGGAGGTACCGGGGGCGAAGCCCGCCCCGGCCCGGAGGCCGAGTTAAAAAAAATAATAATCCCCGTTCAGTCTCAATGGCGGGGTGCGGGCCGGCCCGGCGGCGAGTGCGGCGGGCAGCAGGCCTCTTGGACAGGTTGAGAGATAAAAAAATAATAATTCCCGTGCAGTCTCAATGGCGGGGTGCGGGCCGGGGAATAGGCCTCTTGGCCGGGGTGAATAGTGTTGGAACACGGCCCGCGGAAATAGTAGCGGCTGGAGGTACCGGGGGCGATGCCCGCCCCGGCCCAGCGGCCAAGTTAAAAAAATAAATAATCCCGTTCAGTCTCAATGGCAGGGTGCGGGCCGGCCCGGCGGCGATTGCGGCGGGCAGCAGGCCTCTTGGACAGGTTGAGAGATAAAAAAATAATAATTCCCATGCAGTCTCAATGGCTGGGTGCGGGCCGGGGAATAGGCCTCTTGGCCGGGGTGAATATGTTGGAACGCGGCGCGCGTAAATAGAAGCGGCTGGAGGTACCGGGGGCGAAGCCCGCCCCGGCCCGGAGGCCGAGTTAAAAAAAATAATAATCCCCGTTCAGTCTCAATGGCGGGGTGCGGGCCGGCCCGGCGGCGAGTGCGGCGGGCAGCAGGCCTCTTGGACAGGTTGAGAGATAAAAAAATAATAATTCCCGTGCAGTCTCAATGGCGGGGTGCGGGCCGGGGAATAGGCCTCTTGGCCGGGGTGAATATGTTGGAACGCGGCGCGCGTAAATAGAAGCGGCTGGAGGTACCGGGGGCGAAGCCCGCCCCGGCCCGGAGGCCGAGTTAAAAAAAATAATAATCCCCGTTCAGTCTCAATGGCGGGGTGCGGGCCGGCCCGGCGGCGAGTGCGGCGGGCAGCAGGCCTCTTGGACAGGTTGAGAGATAAAAAAATAATAATTCCCGTGCAGTCTCAATGGCGGGGTGCGGGCCGGGGAATAGGCCTCTTGGCCGGGGTGAATAGTGTTGGAACACGGCCCGCGGAAATAGTAGCGGCTGGAGGTACCGGGGGCGATGCCCGCCCCGGCCCGGCGGCCAAGTTAAAAAAATAAATAATCCCCGTTCAGTCTCAATGGCAGGGTGCGGGCCGGCCCAGCGGCGATTGCGGCGGGCAGCAGGCCTCTTGGACAGGTTGAGAGATAAAAAAATAATATTTCCCGTTCAGTCTCAATGGCAGGGTGCGGGCCGGCCCGGCGGCAATTGCGGCGGGCAGCAGGCCTCTTGGACAGGTTGAGAGATAAAAAAATAATAATTCCCATGCAGTCTCAATGGCGGGGTGCGGGCCGGGGAATAGGCCTCTTGGCCGGGGTGAATATGTTGGAACGCGGCGCGCGTAAATAGAAGCGGCTGGAGGTACCGGGGGCGAAGCCCGCCCCGCCCGGAGGCCGAGTTAAAAAAAATAATAATCCCGTTCAGTCTCAATGGCGGGGTGCGGGCCGGCCCGGCGGCGAGTGCGGCGGGCAGCAGGCCTCTTGGACAGGTTGAGAGATAAAAAAATAATAATTCCCGTGCAGTCTCAATGGCGGGGTGCGGGCCGGGGAATAGGCCTCTTGGCCGGGGTGAATATGTTGGAACGCGGCGCGCGTAAATAGAAGCGGCTGGAGGTACCGGGGACGAAGCCCGCCCCGGCCCGGAGGCCGAGTTAAAAAAAATAATAATCCCCGTTCAGTCTCAATGGCGGGGTGCGGGCCGGCCCGGCGGCGATTGCGGCGGGCAGCAGGCCTCTTGGACAGGTTGAGAGATAAAAAAATAATAATTCCCGTGCAGTCTCAATGGCGGGGTGCGGGCCGGGGAATAGGCCTCTTGGCCGGGGTGAATAGTGTTGGAACACGGCCCGCGGAAATAGTAGCGGCTGGAGGTACCGGGGGCGATGCCCGCCCCGGCCCGGCGGCCAAGTTAAAAAAATAAATAATCCCGGTCAGTCTCAATGGCAGGGTGCGGGCCGGCCCGGCGGCGATTGCGGCGGGCAGCAGGCCTCTTGGACAGGTTGAGAGATAAAAAAAAAATAATTCCCATGCAGTCTCAATGGCGGGGTGCGGGCCGGGGAATAGGCCTCTTGGCCGGGGTGAATATGTTGGAACGCGGCGCGCGTAAATAGAAGCGGCTGGAGGTACCGGGGGCGAAGCCCGCCCCGGCCCGGAGGCCGAGTTAAAAAAAATAATAATCCCCGTTCAGTCTCAATGGCGGGGTGCGGGCCGGCCCGGCGGCGAGTGCGGTGGGCAGCAGGCCTCTTGGACAGGTTGAGAGATAAAAAAATAATAATTCCCGTGCATTCTCAATGGCGGGGTGCGGGCCGGGGAATAGGCCTCTTGGCCGGGGTGAATATGTTGGAACGCGGCGCGCGTAAATAGAAGCGGCTGGAGGTACCGGGGGCGAAGCCCGCCCCGGCCCGGAGGCCGAGTTAAAAAAAATAATAATCCCCGTTCAGTCTCAATGGCGGGGTGCGGGCCGGCCCGGCGGCGAGTGCGGTGGGCAGCAGGCCTCTTGGACAGGTTGAGAGATAAAAAAATAATAATTCCCGTGCAGTCTCAATGGCGGGGTGCGGGCCGGGGAATAGGCCTCTTGGCCGGGGTGAATAGTGTTGGAACACGGCCCGCGGAAATAGTAGCGGCTGGAGGTACCGGGGGCGATGCCCGCCCCGGCCCGGCGGCCAAGTTAAAAAAATAAATAATCCCGTTCAGTCTCAATGGCAGGGTGCGGGCCGGCCCGGCGGCGATTGCGGCGGGCAGCAGGCCTCTTGGACAGGTTGAGAGATAAAAAAATAATAATTCCCATGCAGTCTCAATGGCGGGGTGCGGGCCGGGGAATAGGCCTCTTGGCCGGGGTGAATATGTTGGAACGCGGCGCGCGTAAATAGAAGCGGCTGGAGGTACCGGGGGCGAAGCCCGCCCCGGCCCGGAGGCCGAGTTAAAAAAAATAATAATCCCCGTTTAGTCTCAATGGCGGGGTGCGGGCCGGCCCGGCGGCGAGTGCGGCGGGCAGCAGGCCTCTTGGACAGGTTGAGAGATAAAAAAATAATAATTCCCGTGCAGTCTCAATGGCGGGGTGCGGGCCGGGGAATAGGCCTCTTGGCCGGGGTGAATATGTTGGAACGCGGCGCGCGTAAATAGAAGCGGCTGGAGGTACCGGGGGCGAAGCCCGCCCCGGCCCGGAGGCCGAGTTAAAAAAAATAATAATCCCCGTTCAGTCTCAATGGCGGGGTGCGGGCCGGCCCGGCGGCGAGTGCGGCGGGCAGCAGGCCTCTTGGACAGGTTGAGAGATAAAAAAATAATAATTCCCGTGCAGTCTCAACGGCGGGGTGCGGGCCGGCCCGGCGGACGAGTGCGGCGGGCAGCAGGCCTCTTGGACAGGTTGAGAGATAAAAAAATAATAATTCCCATGCAGTCTCAATGGCGGGGTGCGGGCCGGCCCGGCGGACGAGTGTGGCCGGGGAAGAGGCCTCTTGGCCGGGGTGAATATGTTGGAACGCGGCGCGCGTAAATAGAAGCGGCTGGAGGTACCGGGGGCGAAGCCCGCCCCGGCCCGGAGGCCGAGTTAAAAAAAATAATAATCCCATTCAGTCTCAATGGCGGGGTGCGGGCCGGCCCGGCGGCGAGTGCGGCGGGCAGCAGGCCTCTTGGACAGGTTGAGAGATAAAAAAATAATAATTCCCGTGCAGTCTCAACGGCGGGGTGCGGGCCGGCCCGGCGGCGAGTGCGGCGGGCAGCAGGCCTCTTGGACAGGTTGAGAGATAAAAAAATAATAATTCCCATGCAGTCTCAATGGCGGGGTGCGGGCCGGTGAATAGGCCTCTTGGCCGGGGTGAATATGTTGGAACGCGGCGCGCGTAAATAGAAGCGGCTGGAGGTACCGGGGGCGAAGCCCGCCCCGGCCCGGAGGCCGAGTTAAAAAAAATAATAATCCCCGTTCAGTCTCAATGGCGGGGTGCGGGCCGGCCCGGCGGCGAGTGCGGCGGGCAGCAGGCCTCTTGGACAGGTTGAGAGATAAAAAAATAATAATTCCCGTGCAGTCTCAATGGCGGGGTGCGGGCCGGGGAATAGGCCTCTTGGCCGGGGTGAATAGTGTTGGAACACGGCCCGCGGAAATAGTAGCGGCTGGAGGTACCGGGGGCGATGCCCGCCCCGGCCCAGCGGCCAAGTTAAAAAAATAAATAATCCCGTTCAGTCTCAATGGCAGGGTGCGGGCCGGCCCGGCGGCGATTGCGGCGGGCAGCAGGCCTCTTGGACAGGTTGAGAGATAAAAAAATAATAATTCCCATGCAGTCTCAATGGCTGGGTGCGGGCCGGGGAATAGGCCTCTTGGCCGGGGTGAATATGTTGGAACGCGGCGCGCGTAAATAGAAGCGGCTGGAGGTACCGGGGGCGAAGCCCGCCCCGGCCCGGAGGCCGAGTTAAAAAAAATAATAATCCCCGTTCAGTCTCAATGGCGGGGTGCGGGCCGGCCCGGCGGCGAGTGCGGCGGGCAGCAGGCCTCTTGGACAGGTTGAGAGATAAAAAAATAATAATTCCCGTGCAGTCTCAATGGCGGGGTGCGGGCCGGGGAATAGGCCTCTTGGCCGGGGTGAATATGTTGGAACGCGGCGCGCGTAAATAGAAGCGGCTGGAGGTACCGGGGGCGAAGCCCGCCCCGGCCCGGAGGCCGAGTTAAAAAAAATAATAATCCCCGTTCAGTCTCAATGGCGGGGTGCGGGCCGGCCCGGCGGCGAGTGCGGCGGGCAGCAGGCCTCTTGGACAGGTTGAGAGATAAAAAAATAATAATTCCCGTGCAGTCTCAATGGCGGGGTGCGGGCCGGGGAATAGGCCTCTTGGCCGGGGTGAATAGTGTTGGAACACGGCCCGCGGAAATAGTAGCGGCTGGAGGTACCGGGGGCGATGCCCGCCCCGGCCCGGCGGCCAAGTTAAAAAAATAAATAATCCCCGTTCAGTCTCAATGGCAGGGTGCGGGCCGGCCCAGCGGCGATTGCGGCGGGCAGCAGGCCTCTTGGACAGGTTGAGAGATAAAAAAATAATATTTCCCGTTCAGTCTCAATGGCAGGGTGCGGGCCGGCCCGGCGGCAATTGCGGCGGGCAGCAGGCCTCTTGGACAGGTTGAGAGATAAAAAAATAATAATTCCCATGCAGTCTCAATGGCGGGGTGCGGGCCGGGGAATAGGCCTCTTGGCCGGGGTGAATATGTTGGAACGCGGCGCGCGTAAATAGAAGCGGCTGGAGGTACCGGGGGCGAAGCCCGCCCCGCCCGGAGGCCGAGTTAAAAAAAATAATAATCCCGTTCAGTCTCAATGGCGGGGTGCGGGCCGGCCCGGCGGCGAGTGCGGCGGGCAGCAGGCCTCTTGGACAGGTTGAGAGATAAAAAAATAATAATTCCCGTGCAGTCTCAATGGCGGGGTGCGGGCCGGGGAATAGGCCTCTTGGCCGGGGTGAATATGTTGGAACGCGGCGCGCGTAAATAGAAGCGGCTGGAGGTACCGGGGACGAAGCCCGCCCCGGCCCGGAGGCCGAGTTAAAAAAAATAATAATCCCCGTTCAGTCTCAATGGCGGGGTGCGGGCCGGCCCGGCGGCGATTGCGGCGGGCAGCAGGCCTCTTGGACAGGTTGAGAGATAAAAAAATAATAATTCCCGTGCAGTCTCAATGGCGGGGTGCGGGCCGGGGAATAGGCCTCTTGGCCGGGGTGAATAGTGTTGGAACACGGCCCGCGGAAATAGTAGCGGCTGGAGGTACCGGGGGCGATGCCCGCCCCGGCCCGGCGGCCAAGTTAAAAAAATAAATAATCCCGGTCAGTCTCAATGGCAGGGTGCGGGCCGGCCCGGCGGCGATTGCGGCGGGCAGCAGGCCTCTTGGACAGGTTGAGAGATAAAAAAAAAATAATTCCCATGCAGTCTCAATGGCGGGGTGCGGGCCGGGGAATAGGCCTCTTGGCCGGGGTGAATATGTTGGAACGCGGCGCGCGTAAATAGAAGCGGCTGGAGGTACCGGGGGCGAAGCCCGCCCCGGCCCGGAGGCCGAGTTAAAAAAAATAATAATCCCCGTTCAGTCTCAATGGCGGGGTGCGGGCCGGCCCGGCGGCGAGTGCGGTGGGCAGCAGGCCTCTTGGACAGGTTGAGAGATAAAAAAATAATAATTCCCGTGCATTCTCAATGGCGGGGTGCGGGCCGGGGAATAGGCCTCTTGGCCGGGGTGAATATGTTGGAACGCGGCGCGCGTAAATAGAAGCGGCTGGAGGTACCGGGGGCGAAGCCCGCCCCGGCCCGGAGGCCGAGTTAAAAAAAATAATAATCCCCGTTCAGTCTCAATGGCGGGGTGCGGGCCGGCCCGGCGGCGAGTGCGGTGGGCAGCAGGCCTCTTGGACAGGTTGAGAGATAAAAAAATAATAATTCCCGTGCAGTCTCAATGGCGGGGTGCGGGCCGGGGAATAGGCCTCTTGGCCGGGGTGAATAGTGTTGGAACACGGCCCGCGGAAATAGTAGCGGCTGGAGGTACCGGGGGCGATGCCCGCCCCGGCCCGGCGGCCAAGTTAAAAAAATAAATAATCCCGTTCAGTCTCAATGGCAGGGTGCGGGCCGGCCCGGCGGCGATTGCGGCGGGCAGCAGGCCTCTTGGACAGGTTGAGAGATAAAAAAAAAATAATTCCCATGCAGTCTCAATGGCGGGGTGCGGGCCGGGGAATAGGCCTCTTGGCCGGGGTGAATATGTTGGAACGCGGCGCGCGTAAATAGAAGCGGCTGGAGGTACCGGGGGCGAAGCCCGCCCCGGCCCGGAGGCCGAGTTAAAAAAAATAATAATCCCCATTCAGTCTCAATGGCGGGGTGCGGGCCGGCCCGGCGGCGAGTGCGGCGGGCAGCAGGCCTCTTGGACAGGTTGAGAGATAAAAAAATAATAATTCCCGTGCAGTCTCAATGGCGGGGTGCGGGCCGGGGAATAGGCCTCTTGGCCGGGGTGAATATGTTGGAACGCGGCGCGCGTAAATAGAAGCGGCTGGAGGTACCGGGGGCGAAGCCCGCCCCGGCCCGGAGGCCGAGTTAAAAAAAATAATAATCCCCGTTCAGTCTCAATGGCGGGGTGCGGGCCGGCCCGGCGGCGAGTGCGGCGGGCAGCAGGCCTCTTGGACAGGTTGAGAGATTAAAAAATAATAATTCCCGTGCAGTCTCAATGGCGGGGTGCGGGCCGGGGAATAGGCCTCTTGGCCGGGGTGAATAGTGTTGGAACACGGCCCGCGGAAATAGTAGGGGCTGGAGGTACCGGGGGCGATGCCCGCCCCGGCCCGGCGGCCAAGTTAAAAAAATAAATAATCCCCGTTCAGTCTCAATGGCAGGGTGCGGGCCGGCCCGGCGGCGATTGCGGCGGGCAGCAGGCCTCTTGGACAGGTTGAGAGATAAAAAAATAATAATTCCCGTTCAGTCTCAATGGCGGGGTGCGGGCCGGGAAATAGGCCTCTTGGCCGGGGTGAATATGTTGGAACGCGGCGCGCGTAAATAGAAGCGGCTGGAGGTACCGGGGGCGAAGCCCGCCCCGGCCCGGAGGCCGAGTTAAAAAAAATAATAATCCCCGTTCAGTCTCAATGGCGGGGTGCGGGCCGGCCCGGCGGCGAGTGCGGCGGGCAGCAGGCCTCTTGGACAGGTTGAGAGATAAAAAAATAATAATTCCCGTGCAGTCTCAATGGCGGGGTGCGGGCCGGGAAATAGGCCTCTTGGCCGGGGTGAATATGTTGGAACGCGGCGCGCGTAAATAGAAGCGGCTGGAGGTACCGGGGGCGAAGCCCGCCCCGGCCCGGAGGCCGAGTTAAAAAAAATAATAATCCCCGTTCAGTCTCAATGGCGGGGTGCGGGCCGGCCCGGCGGCGATTGCGGCGGGCAGCAGGCCTCTTGGACAGGTTGAGAGATAAAAAAATAATAATTCCTGTGCAGTCTCAATGGCGGGGTGCGGGCCGGGGAATAGGCCTCTTGGCCGGGGTGAATAGTGTTGGAACACGGCCCGCGGAAATAGTAGCGGCTGGAGGTACCGGGGGCGATGCCCGCCCCGGCCCGGCGGCCAAGTTAAAAAAATAAATAATCCCGTTCAGTCTCAATGGCAGGGTGCGGGCCGGCCCGGCGGCGATTGCGGCGGGCAGCAGGCCTCTTGGACAGGTTGAGAGATAAAAAAATAATAATTCCCATGCAGTCTCAATGGCGGGGTGCGGGCCGGGGAATAGGCCTCTTGGCCGGGGTGAATATGTTGGAACGCGGCGCGCGTAAATAGAAGCGGCTGGAGGTACCGGGGGCGAAGCCCGCCCCGGCCCGGAGGCCGAGTTAAAAAAAATAATAATCCCCGTTCAGTCTCAATGGCGGGGTGCGGGCCGGCCCGGCGGCGAGTGCGGCGGGCAGCAGGCCTCTTGGACAGGTTGAGAGATAAAAAAATAATAATTCCCGTGCAGTCTCAATGGCGGGGTGCGGGCCGGGGAATAGGCCTCTTGGCCGGGGTGAATAGTGTTGGAACACGGCCCGCGGAAATAGTAGCAGCTGGAGGTACCGGGGGCGATGCCCGCCCGGGCCCGGCGGCCAAGTTAAAAAAATAAATAATCCCCGTTCAGTCTCAATGGCAGGGTGCGGGCCGGCCCGGCGGCGATTGCGGCGGGCAGCAGGCCTCTTGGACAGGTTGAGAGATAAAAAAATAATAATTCCCGTTCAGTCTCAATGGCAGGGTGCGGGCCGGCCCGGCGGCAATTGCGGCGGGCAGCAGGCCTCTTGGACAGGTTGAGAGATAAAAAAATAATAATTCCCATGCAGTCTCAATGGCGGGGTGCGGGCCGGGGAATAGGCCTCTTGGCCGGGGTGAATATGTTGGAACGCGGCGCGCGTAAATAGAAGCGGCTGGAGGTACCGGGGGCGAAGCCCGCCCCGGCCCGGAGGCCGAGTTAAAAAAAATAATAATCCCCGTTCAGTCTCAATGGCGGGGTGCGGGCCGGCCCGGCGGCGAGTGCGGCGGGCAGCAGGCCTCTTGGACAGGTTGAGAGATAAAAAAATAATAATTCCCGTGCAGTCTCAATGGCGGGGTGCGGGCCGGGGAATAGGCCTCTTGGCCGGGGTGAATATGTTGGAACGCGGCGCGCGTAAATAGAAGCGGCTGGAGGTACCGGGGGCGAAGCCCGCCCCGGCCCGGAGGCCGAGTTAAAAAAAATAATAATCCCCGTTCAGTCTCAATGGCGGGGTGCGGGCCGGCCCGGCGGCGAGTGCGGCGGGCAGCAGGCCTCTTGGACAGGTTGAGAGATAAAAAAATAATAATTCCCGTGCAGTCTCAATGGCGGGGTGCGGGCCGGGGAATAGGCCTCTTGGCCGGGGTGAATAGTGTTGGAACACGGCCCGCGGAAATAGTAGCAGCTGGAGGTACCGGGGTCGATGCCCGCCCGGGCCCGGCGGCCAAGTTAAAAAAATAAATAATCCCCGTTCAGTCTCAATGGCAAGGTGCGGGCCGGCCCGGCGGCGATTGCGGCGGGCAGCAGGCCTCTTGGACAGGTTGAGAGATAAAAAAATAATAATTCCCGTTCAGTCTCAATGGCAGGGTGCGGGCCGGCCCGGCGGCAATTGCGGCGGGCAGCAGGCCTCTTGGACAGGTTGAGAGATAAAAAAATAATAATTCCCGTGCAGTCTCAATGGCGGGGTGCGGGCCGGGGAATAGGCCTCTTGGCCGGGGTGAATATGTTGGAACGCGGCGCGCGTAAATAGAAGCGGCTGGAGGTACCGGGGGCGAAGCCCGCCCCGGCCCGGAGGCCGAGTTAAAAAAAATAATAATCCCCGTTCAGTCTCAATGGCGGGGTGCGGGCCGGCCCGGCGGCGAGTGCGGCGGGCAGCAGGCCTCTTGGATAGGTTGAGAGATAAAAAAATAATAATTCCCGTGCAGTCTCAATGGCGGGGTGCGGGCCGGGGAATAGGCCTCTTGGCCGGGGTGAATATGTTGGAACGCGGCGCGCGTAAATAGAAGCGGCTGGAGGTACCGGGGGCGAAGCCCGCCCCGGCCCGGAGGCCGAGTTAAAAAAAATAATAATCCCCGTTCAGTCTCAATGGCGGGGTGCGGGCCGGCCCGGCGGCGAGTGCGGCGGGCAGCAGGCCTCTTGGACAGGTTGAGAGATAAAAAAATAATAATTCCCGTGCAGTCTCAATGGCGGGGTGCGGGCCGGGAAATAGGCCTCTTGGCCGGGGTGAATATGTTGGAACGCGGCGCGCGTAAATAGAAGCGGCTGGAGGTACCGGGGGCGAAGCCCGCCCCGGCCCGGAGGCCGAGTTAAAAAAAATAATAATCCCCGTTCAGTCTCAATGGCGGGGTGCGGGCCGGCCCGGCGGCGATTGCGGCGGGCAGCAGGCCTCTTGGACAGGTTGAGAGATAAAAAAATAATAATTCCTGTGCAGTCTCAATGGCGGGGTGCGGGCCGGGGAATAGGCCTCTTGGCCGGGGTGAATAGTGTTGGAACACGGCCCGCGGAAATAGTAGCGGCTGGAGGTACCGGGGGCGATGCCCGCCCCGGCCCGGCGGCCAAGTTAAAAAAATAAATAATCCCGTTCAGTCTCAATGGCAGGGTGCGGGCCGGCCCGGCGGCGATTGCGGCGGGCAGCAGGCCTCTTGGACAGGTTGAGAGATAAAAAAATAATAATTCCCATGCAGTCTCAATGGCGGGGTGCGGGCCGGGGAATAGGCCTCTTGGCCGGGGTGAATATGTTGGAACGCGGCGCGCGTAAATAGAAGCGGCTGGAGGTACCGGGGGCGAAGCCCGCCCCGGCCCGGCGGCCAAGTTAAAAAAATAAATAATCCCGTTCAGTCTCAATGGCAGGGTGCGGGCCGGCCCGGCGGCGATTGCGGCGGGCAGCAGGCCTCTTGGACAGGTTGAGAGATAAAAAAATAATAATTCCCGTGCAGTCTCAATGGCGGGGTGCGGGCCGGGGAATAGGCCTCTTGGCCGGGGTGAATAGTGTTGGAACACGGCCCGCGGGAATAGTAGCGGCTGGAGGTACCGGGGGCGATGCCCGCCCCGGGCCGGCGGCCAAGTTAAAAAAATAAATAATCCCCGTTCAGTCTCAATGGCAGGGTGCGGGCCGGCCCGGCGGCGATTGCGGCGGGCAGCAGGCCTCTTGGACAGGTTGAGAGATAAAAAAATAATAATTCCCGTGCAGTCTCAATGGCGGGGTGCGGGCCGGGGAATGGGCCTCTTGGCCGGGGTGAATAGTGTTGGAACACGGCCCGCGGGAATAGTAGCGGCTGGAGGTACCGGGGGCGATGCCCGCCCCGGCCCGGCGGCCAAGTTAAAAAAATAAATAATCCCCGTTCAGTCTCAATGGCAGGGTGCGGGCCGGCCCGGCGGCGATTGCGGCGGGCAGCAGGCCTCTTGGACAGGTTGAGAGATAAAAAAATAATAATTCCCGTGCAGTCTCAATGGCGGGGTGCGGGCCGGGGAATAGGCCTCTTGGCCGGGGTGAATAGTGTTGGAACACGGCCCGCGGAAATAGTAGCGGCTGGAGGTACCGGGGGCGATGCCCGCCCCGGGCCGGCGGCCAAGTTAAAAAAATAAATAATCCACGTTCAGTCTCAATGGCAGGGTGCGGGCCGGCCCGGCGGCGAGTGCGGCGGGCAGCAGGCCTCTTGGACAGGTTGAGAGATAAAAAAATAATAATTCCCGTTCAGTCTCAATGGCAGGGTGCGGGCCGGCCCGGCGGCGATTGCGGCGGGCAGCAGGCCTCTTTGACAGGTTGAGAGATAAAAAAATAATAATTCCCGTGCAGTCTCAATGGCGGGGTGCGGGCCGGGGAATAGGCCTCTTGGCCGGGGTGAATAGTGTTGGAACACGGCCCGCGGAAATAGTAGCGGCTGGAGGTACCGGGGGCGATGCCCGCCCCGGCCCGGCGGCAAAGTTAAAAAAATAAATAATCCCGTTCAGTCTCAATGGCAGGGTGCGGGCCGGCCCGGCGGCGATTGCGGCGGGCAGCAGGCCTCTTGGACAGGTTGAGAGATAAAAAAATAATAATTCCCATGCAGTGTCAATGGCGGGGTGCGGGCCGGTGAATAGGCCTCTTGGCCGGGGTGAATATGTTGGAACGCGGCGCGCGTAAATAGAAGCGGCTGGAGGTACCGGGGGCGAAGCCCGCCCCGGCCCGGAGGCCGAGTTAAAAAAAATAATAATCCCCGTTCAGTCTCAATGGCGGGGTGCGGGCCGGCCCGGCGGCGAGTGCGGCGGGCAGCAGGCCTCTTGGACAGGTTGAGAGATAAAAAAATAATAATTCCCGTGCAGTCTCAATGGCGGGGTGCGGGCCGGGGAATAGGCCTCTTGGCCGGGGTGAATAGTGTTGGAACACGGCCCGCGGAAATAGTAGCGGCTGGAGGTACCGGGGGCGATGCCCGCCCCGGGCCGGCGGCCAAGTTAAAAAAATAAATAATCCCCGTTCAGTCTCAATGGCAGGGTGCGGGCCGGCCCGGCGGCGATTGCGGCGGGCAGCAGGCCTCTTGGACAGGTTGAGAGATATAAAAATAATAATTCCCGTGCAGTCTCAATGGCGGGGTGCGGGCCGGCCCGGCGGACGAGTGTGGCCGGGGAAGAGGCCTCTTGGCCGGGGTGAATATGTTGGAACGCGGCGCGCGTAAATAGAAGCGGCTGGAGGTACCGGGGGCGAAGCCCGCCCCGGCCCGGAGGCCGAGTTAAAAAAAATAATAATCCCATTCAGTCTCAATGGCGGGGTGCGGGCCGGCCCGGCGGCGAGTGCGGCGGGCAGCAGGCCTCTTGGACAGGTTGAGAGATAAAAAAATAATAATTCCCGTGCAGTCTCAACGGCGGGGTGCGGGCCGGCCCGGCGGCGAGTGCGGCGGGCAGCAGGCCTCTTGGACAGGTTGAGAGATAAAAAAATAATAATTCCCATGCAGTCTCAATGGCGGGGTGCGGGCCGGTGAATAGGCCTCTTGGCCGGGGTGAATATGTTGGAACGCGGCGCGCGTAAATAGAAGCGGCTGGAGGTACCGGGGGCGAAGCCCGCCCCGGCCCGGAGGCCGAGTTAAAAAAAATAATAATCCCCGTTCAGTCTCAATGGCGGGGTGCGGGCCGGCCCGGCGGCGAGTGCGGCGGGCAGCAGGCCTCTTGGACAGGTTGAGAGATAAAAAAATAATAATTCCCGTGCAGTCTCAATGGCGGGGTGCGGGCCGGGGAATAGGCCTCTTGGCCGGGGTGAATAGTGTTGGAACACGGCCCGCGGAAATAGTAGCGGCTGGAGGTACCGGGGGCGATGCCCGCCCCGGCCCAGCGGCCAAGTTAAAAAAATAAATAATCCCGTTCAGTCTCAATGGCAGGGTGCGGGCCGGCCCGGCGGCGATTGCGGCGGGCAGCAGGCCTCTTGGACAGGTTGAGAGATAAAAAAATAATAATTCCCATGCAGTCTCAATGGCTGGGTGCGGGCCGGGGAATAGGCCTCTTGGCCGGGGTGAATATGTTGGAACGCGGCGCGCGTAAATAGAAGCGGCTGGAGGTACCGGGGGCGAAGCCCGCCCCGGCCCGGAGGCCGAGTTAAAAAAAATAATAATCCCCGTTCAGTCTCAATGGCGGGGTGCGGGCCGGCCCGGCGGCGAGTGCGGCGGGCAGCAGGCCTCTTGGACAGGTTGAGAGATAAAAAAATAATAATTCCCGTGCAGTCTCAATGGCGGGGTGCGGGCCGGGGAATAGGCCTCTTGGCCGGGGTGAATATGTTGGAACGCGGCGCGCGTAAATAGAAGCGGCTGGAGGTACCGGGGGCGAAGCCCGCCCCGGCCCGGAGGCCGAGTTAAAAAAAATAATAATCCCCGTTCAGTCTCAATGGCGGGGTGCGGGCCGGCCCGGCGGCGAGTGCGGCGGGCAGCAGGCCTCTTGGACAGGTTGAGAGATAAAAAAATAATAATTCCCGTGCAGTCTCAATGGCGGGGTGCGGGCCGGGGAATAGGCCTCTTGGCCGGGGTGAATAGTGTTGGAACACGGCCCGCGGAAATAGTAGCGGCTGGAGGTACCGGGGGCGATGCCCGCCCCGGCCCGGCGGCCAAGTTAAAAAAATAAATAATCCCCGTTCAGTCTCAATGGCAGGGTGCGGGCCGGCCCAGCGGCGATTGCGGCGGGCAGCAGGCCTCTTGGACAGGTTGAGAGATAAAAAAATAATATTTCCCGTTCAGTCTCAATGGCAGGGTGCGGGCCGGCCCGGCGGCAATTGCGGCGGGCAGCAGGCCTCTTGGACAGGTTGAGAGATAAAAAAATAATAATTCCCATGCAGTCTCAATGGCGGGGTGCGGGCCGGGGAATAGGCCTCTTGGCCGGGGTGAATATGTTGGAACGCGGCGCGCGTAAATAGAAGCGGCTGGAGGTACCGGGGGCGAAGCCCGCCCCGCCCGGAGGCCGAGTTAAAAAAAATAATAATCCCGTTCAGTCTCAATGGCGGGGTGCGGGCCGGCCCGGCGGCGAGTGCGGCGGGCAGCAGGCCTCTTGGACAGGTTGAGAGATAAAAAAATAATAATTCCCGTGCAGTCTCAATGGCGGGGTGCGGGCCGGGGAATAGGCCTCTTGGCCGGGGTGAATATGTTGGAACGCGGCGCGCGTAAATAGAAGCGGCTGGAGGTACCGGGGACGAAGCCCGCCCCGGCCCGGAGGCCGAGTTAAAAAAAATAATAATCCCCGTTCAGTCTCAATGGCGGGGTGCGGGCCGGCCCGGCGGCGATTGCGGCGGGCAGCAGGCCTCTTGGACAGGTTGAGAGATAAAAAAATAATAATTCCCGTGCAGTCTCAATGGCGGGGTGCGGGCCGGGGAATAGGCCTCTTGGCCGGGGTGAATAGTGTTGGAACACGGCCCGCGGAAATAGTAGCGGCTGGAGGTACCGGGGGCGATGCCCGCCCCGGCCCGGCGGCCAAGTTAAAAAAATAAATAATCCCGGTCAGTCTCAATGGCAGGGTGCGGGCCGGCCCGGCGGCGATTGCGGCGGGCAGCAGGCCTCTTGGACAGGTTGAGAGATAAAAAAAAAATAATTCCCATGCAGTCTCAATGGCGGGGTGCGGGCCGGGGAATAGGCCTCTTGGCCGGGGTGAATATGTTGGAACGCGGCGCGCGTAAATAGAAGCGGCTGGAGGTACCGGGGGCGAAGCCCGCCCCGGCCCGGAGGCCGAGTTAAAAAAAATAATAATCCCCGTTCAGTCTCAATGGCGGGGTGCGGGCCGGCCCGGCGGCGAGTGCGGTGGGCAGCAGGCCTCTTGGACAGGTTGAGAGATAAAAAAATAATAATTCCCGTGCAGTCTCAATGGCGGGGTGCGGGCCGGGGAATAGGCCTCTTGGCCGGGGTGAATATGTTGGAACGCGGCGCGCGTAAATAGAAGCGGCTGGAGGTACCGGGGGCGAAGCCCGCCCCGGCCCGGAGGCCGAGTTAAAAAAAATAATAATCCCCGTTCAGTCTCAATGGCGGGGTGCGGGCCGGCCCGGCGGCGAGTGCGGTGGGCAGCAGGCCTCTTGGACAGGTTGAGAGATAAAAAAATAATAATTCCCGTGCAGTCTCAATGGCGGGGTGCGGGCCGGGGAATAGGCCTCTTGGCCGGGGTGAATAGTGTTGGAACACGGCCCGCGGAAATAGTAGCGGCTGGAGGTACCGGGGGCGATGCCCGCCCCGGCCCGGCGGCCAAGTTAAAAAAATAAATAATCCCGTTCAGTCTCAATGGCAGGGTGCGGGCCGGCCCGGCGGCGATTGCGGCGGGCAGCAGGCCTCTTGGACAGGTTGAGAGATAAAAAAAAAATAATTCCCATGCAGTCTCAATGGCGGGGTGCGGGCCGGGGAATAGGCCTCTTGGCCGGGGTGAATATGTTGGAACGCGGCGCGCGTAAATAGAAGCGGCTGGAGGTACCGGGGGCGAAGCCCGCCCCGGCCCGGAGGCCGAGTTAAAAAAAATAATAATCCCCATTCAGTCTCAATGGCGGGGTGCGGGCCGGCCCGTCGGCGAGTGCGGCGGGCAGCAGGCCTCTTGGACAGGTTGAGAGATAAAAAAATAATAATTCCCGTGCAGTCTCAATGGCGGGGTGCGGGCCGGGGAATAGGCCTCTTGGCCGGGGTGAATATGTTGGAACGCGGCGCGCGTAAATAGAAGCGGCTGGAGGTACCGGGGGCGAAGCCCGCCCCGGCCCGGAGGCCGAGTTAAAAAAAATAATAATCCCCGTTCAGTCTCAATGGCGGGGTGCGGGCCGGCCCGGCGGCGAGTGCGGCGGGCAGCAGGCCTCTTGGACAGGTTGAGAGATAAAAAAATAATAATTCCCGTGCAGTCTCAATGGCGGGGTGCGGGCCGGGGAATAGGCCTCTTGGCCGGGGTGAATAGTGTTGGAACACGGCCCGCGGAAATAGTAGGGGCTGGAGGTACCGGGGGCGATGCCCGCCCCGGCCCGGCGGCCAAGTTAAAAAAATAAATAATCCCCGTTCAGTCTCAATGGCAGGGTGCGGGCCGGCCCGGCGGCGATTGCGGCGGGCAGCAGGCCTCTTGGACAGGTTGAGAGATAAAAAAATAATAATTCCCGTTCAGTCTCAATGGCGGGGTGCGGGCCGGGAAATAGGCCTCTTGGCCGGGGTGAATATGTTGGAACGCGGCGCGCGTAAATAGAAGCGGCTGGAGGTACCGGGGGCGAAGCCCGCCCCGGCCCGGAGGCCGAGTTAAAAAAAATAATAATCCCCGTTCAGTCTCAATGGCGGGGTGCGGGCCGGCCCGGCGGCGAGTGCGGCGGGCAGCAGGCCTCTTGGACAGGTTGAGAGATAAAAAAATAATAATTCCCGTGCAGTCTCAATGGCGGGGTGCGGGCCGGGAAATAGGCCTCTTGGCCGGGGTGAATATGTTGGAACGCGGCGCGCGTAAATAGAAGCGGCTGGAGGTACCGGGGGCGAAGCCCGCCCCGGCCCGGAGGCCGAGTTAAAAAAAATAATAATCCCCGTTCAGTCTCAATGGCGGGGTGCGGGCCGGCCCGGCGGCGATTGCGGCGGGCAGCAGGCCTCTTGGACAGGTTGAGAGATAAAAAAATAATAATTCCTGTGCAGTCTCAATGGCGGGGTGCGGGCCGGGGAATAGGCCTCTTGGCCGGGGTGAATAGTGTTGGAACACGGCCCGCGGAAATAGTAGCGGCTGGAGGTACCGGGGGCGATGCCCGCCCCGGCCCGGCGGCCAAGTTAAAAAAATAAATAATCCCGTTCAGTCTCAATGGCAGGGTGCGGGCCGGCCCGGCGGCGATTGCGGCGGGCAGCAGGCCTCTTGGACAGGTTGAGAGATAAAAAAATAATAATTCCCATGCAGTCTCAATGGCGGGGTGCGGGCCGGGGAATAGGCCTCTTGGCCGGGGTGAATATGTTGGAACGCGGCGCGCGTAAATAGAAGCGGCTGGAGGTACCGGGGGCGAAGCCCGCCCCGGCCCGGCGGCCAAGTTAAAAAAATAAATAATCCCGTTCAGTCTCAATGGCAGGGTGCGGGCCGGCCCGGCGGCGATTGCGGCGGGCAGCAGGCCTCTTGGACAGGTTGAGAGATAAAAAAATAATAATTCCCGTGCAGTCTCAATGGCGGGGTGCGGGCCGGGGAATAGGCCTCTTGGCCGGGGTGAATAGTGTTGGAACACGGCCCGCGGGAATAGTAGCGGCTGGAGGTACCGGGGGCGATGCCCGCCCCGGGCCGGCGGCCAAGTTAAAAAAATAAATAATCCCCGTTCAGTCTCAATGGCAGGGTGCGGGCCGGCCCGGCGGCGATTGCGGCGGGCAGCAGGCCTCTTGGACAGGTTGAGAGATAAAAAAATAATAATTCCCGTGCAGTCTCAATGGCGGGGTGCGGGCCGGGGAATAGGCCTCTTGGCCGGGGTGAATAGTGTTGGAACACGGCCCGCGGGAATAGTAGCGGCTGGAGGTACCGGGGGCGATGCCCGCCCCGGCCCGGCGGCCAAGTTAAAAAAATAAATAATCCCCGTTCAGTCTCAATGGCAGGGTGCGGGCCGGCCCGGCGGCGATTGCGGCGGGCAGCAGGCCTCTTGGACAGGTTGAGAGATAAAAAAATAATAATTCCCGTGCAGTCTCAATGGCGGGGTGCGGGCCGGGGAATAGGCCTCTTGGCCGGGGTGAATAGTGTTGGAACACGGCCCGCGGAAATAGTAGCGGCTGGAGGTACCGGGGGCGATGCCCGCCCCGGGCCGGCGGCCAAGTTAAAAAAATAAATAATCCACGTTCAGTCTCAATGGCAGGGTGCGGGCCGGCCCGGCGGCGAGTGCGGCGGGCAGCAGGCCTCTTGGACAGGTTGAGAGATAAAAAAATAATAATTCCCGTTCAGTCTCAATGGCAGGGTGCGGGCCGGCCCGGCGGCGATTGCGGCGGGCAGCAGGCCTCTTGGACAGGTTGAGAGATAAAAAAATAATAATTCCCGTGCAGTCTCAATGGCGGGGTGCGGGCCGGGGAATAGGCCTCTTGGCCGGGGTGAATAGTGTTGGAACACGGCCCGCGGAAATAGTAGCGGCTGGAGGTACCGGGGGCGATGCCCGCCCCGGCGGCCAAGTTAAAAAAATAAATAATCCCGTTCAGTCTCAATGGCAGGGTGCGGGCCGGCCCGGCGGCGATTGCGGCGGGCAGCAGGCCTCTTGGACAGGTTGAGAGATAAAAAAATAATAATTCCCATGCAGTCTCAATGGCGGGGTGCGGGCCGGTGAATAGGCCTCTTGGCCGGGGTGAATATGTTGGAACGCGGCGCGCGTAAATAGAAGCGGCTGGAGGTACCGGGGGCGAAGCCCGCCCCGGCCCGGAGGCCGAGTTAAAAAAAATAATAATCCCCGTTCAGTCTCAATGGCGGGGTGCGGGCCGGCCCGGCGGCGAGTGCGGTGGGCAGCAGGCCTCTTGGACAGGTTGAGAGATAAAAAAATAATAATTCCCGTGCAGTCTCAATGGCGGGGTGCGGGCCGGGGAATAGGCCTCTTGGCCGGGGTGAATAGTGTTGGAACACGGCCCGCGGAAATAGTAGCGGCTGGAGGTACCGGGGGCGATGCCCGCCCCGGCCCGGCGGCCAAGTTAAAAAAATAAATAATCCCGTTCAGTCTCAATGGCAGGGTGCGGGCCGGCCCGGCGGCGATTGCGGCGGGCAGCAGGCCTCTTGGACAGGTTGAGAGATAAAAAAAAAATAATTCCCATGCAGTCTCAATGGCGGGGTGCGGGCCGGGGAATAGGCCTCTTGGCCGGGGTGAATATGTTGGAACGCGGCGCGCGTAAATAGAAGCGGCTGGAGGTACCGGGGGCGATGCCCGCCCCGGGCCGGCGGCCAAGTTAAAAAAATAAATAATCCCTGTTCAGTCTCAATGGCAGGGTGCGGGCCGGCCCGGCGGCGATTCCGGCGGGCAGCAGGCCTCTTGGACAGGTTGAGAGATAAAAAAATAATAATTCCCGTGCAGTCTCAATGGCGGGGTGCGGGCCGGGGAATAGGCCTCTTGGCCGGGGTGAATAGTGTTGGAACACGGCCCGCGGGAATAGTAGCGGCTGGAGGTACCGGGGGCGATGCCCGCCCCGGGCCGGCGGCCAAGTTAAAAAAATAAATAATCCCCGTTCAGTCTCAATGGCAGGGTGCGGGCCGGCCCGGCGGCGATTGCGGCGGGCAGCAGGCCTCTTGGACAGGTTGAGAGATAAAAAAATAATAATTCCCGTGCAGTCTCAATGGCGGGGTGCGGGCCGGGGAATAGGCCTCTTGGCCGGGGTGAATAGTGTTGGAACACGGCCCGCGGGAATAGTAGCGGCTGGAGGTACCGGGGGCGATGCCCGCCCCGGCCCGGCGGCCAAGTTAAAAAAATAAATAATCCCCGTTCAGTCTCAATGGCAGGGTGCGGGCCGGCCCGGCGGCGATTGCGGCGGGCAGCAGGCCTCTTGGACAGGTTGAGAGATAAAAAAATAATAATTCCCGTGCAGTCTCAATGGCGGGGTGCGGGCCGGGGAATAGGCCTCTTGGCCGGGGTGAATAGTGTTGGAACACGGCCCGCGGAAATAGTAGCGGCTGGAGGTACCGGGGGCGATGCCCGCCCCGGGCCGGCGGCCAAGTTAAAAAAATAAATAATCCACGTTCAGTCTCAATGGCAGGGTGCGGGCCGGCCCGGCGGCGAGTGCGGCGGGCAGCAGGCCTCTTGGACAGGTTGAGAGATAAAAAAATAATAATTCCCGTTCAGTCTCAATGGCAGGGTGCGGGCCGGCCCGGCGGCGATTGCGGCGGGCAGCAGGCCTCTTGGACAGGTTGAGAGATAAAAAAATAATAATTCCCGTGCAGTCTCAATGGCGGGGTGCGGGCCGGGGAATAGGCCTCTTGGCCGGGGTGAATAGTGTTGGAACACGGCCCGCGGAAATAGTAGCGGCTGGAGGTACCGGGGGCGATGCCCGCCCCGGCGGCCAAGTTAAAAAAATAAATAATCCCGTTCAGTCTCAATGGCAGGGTGCGGGCCGGCCCGGCGGCGATTGCGGCGGGCAGCAGGCCTCTTGGACAGGTTGAGAGATAAAAAAATAATAATTCCCATGCAGTCTCAATGGCGGGGTGCGGGCCGGTGAATAGGCCTCTTGGCCGGGGTGAATATGTTGGAACGCGGCGCGCGTAAATAGAAGCGGCTGGAGGTACCGGGGGCGAAGCCCGCCCCGGCCCGGAGGCCGAGTTAAAAAAAATAATAATCCCCGTTCAGTCTCAATGGCGGGGTGCGGGCCGGCCCGGCGGCGAGTGCGGCGGGCAGCAGGCCTCTTGGACAGGTTGAGAGATAAAAAAATAATAATTCCCGTGCAGTCTCAATGGCGGGGTGCGGGCCGGGGAATAGGCCTCTTGGCCGGGGTGAATAGTGTTGGAACACGGCCCGCGGAAATAGTAGCGGCTGGAGGTACCGGGGGCGATGCCCGCCCCGGCCCGGCGGCCAAGTTAAAAAAATAAATAATCCCGTTCAGTCTCAATGGCAGGGTGCGGGCCGGCCCGGCGGCGATTGCGGCGGGCAGCAGGCCTCTTGGACAGGTTGAGAGATAAAAAAATAATAATTCCCATGCAGTCTCAATGGCGGGGTGCGGGCCGGTGAATAGGCCTCTTGGCCGGGGTGAATATGTTGGAACGCGGCGCGCGTAAATAGAAGCGGCTGGAGGTACCGGGGGCGAAGCCCGCCCCGGCCCGGAGGCCGAGTTAAAAAAAATAATAATCCCCGTTCAGTCTCAATGGCAGGGTGCGGGCCGGCCCGGCGGCGATTGCGGCGGGCAGCAGGCCTCTTGGACAGGTTGAGAGATAAAAAAATAATAATTCCCGTTCAGTCTCAATGGCAGGGTGCGGGCCGGCCCGGCGGCAATTGCGGCGGGCAGCAGGCCTCTTGGACAGGTTGAGAGATAAAAAAATAATAATTCCCATGCAGTCTCAATGGCGGGGTGCGGGCCGGGGAATAGGCCTCTTGGCCGGGGTGAATATGTTGGAACGCGGCGCGCGTAAATAGAAGCGGCTGGAGGTACCGGGGGCGAAGCCCGCCCCGGCCCGGAGGCCGAGTTAAAAAAAATAATAATCCCCGTTCAGTCTCAATGGCGGGGTGCGGGCCGGCCCGGCGGCGAGTGCGGCAGGCAGCAGGCCTCTTGGACAGGTTGAGAGATAAAAAAATAATAATTCCCGTGCAGTCTCAATGGCGGTGTGCGGGCCGGGGAATAGGCCTCTTGGCCGGGGTGAATATGTTGGAACGCGGCGCGCGTAAATAGAAGCGGCTGGAGGTACCGGGGGCGAAGCCCGCCCCGGCCCGGAGGCCGAGTTAAAAATAATAATAATCCCCGTTCAGTCTCAATGGCGGGGTGCGGGCCGGCCCGGCGGCGAGTGCGGCGGGCAGCAGGCCTCTTGGACAGGTTGAGAGATAAAAAAATAATAATTCCCGTGCAGTCTCAATGGCGGGGTGCGGGCCGGGGAATAGGCCTCTTGGCCGGGGTGAATAGTGTTGGAACACGGCCCGCGGAAATAGTAGCGGCTGGAGGTACCGGGGGCGATGCCCGCCCCGGCCCGGCGGCCAAATTAAAAAAATAAATAATCCCGTTCAGTCTCAATGGCAGGGTGCGGGCCGGCCCGGCGGCGATTGCGGCGGGCAGCAGGCCTCTTGGACAGGTTGAGAGATAAAAAATAATAATTCCCATGCAGTCTCAATGGCGGGGTGCGGGCCGGGGAATAGGCCTCTTGGCCGGGGTGAATATGTTGGAACGCGGCGCGCGTAAATAGAAGCGGCTGGAGGTACCGGGGGCGAAGCCCGCCCCGGCCCGGAGGCCGAGTTAAAAAAAATAATAATCCCCGTTCAGTCTCAATGGCGGGGTGCGGGCCGGCCCGGCGGCGAGTGCGGCGGGCAGCAGGCCTCTTGGACAGGTTGAGAGATAAAAAAATAATAATTCCCGTGCAGTCTCAATGGCGGGGTGCGGGCCGGGGAATAGGCCTCTTGGCCGGGGTGAATAGTGTTGGAACACGGCCCGCGGAAATAGTAGCGGCTGGAGGTACCGGGGGCGATGCCCGCCCCGGCCCGGCGCCCAAGTTAAAAAAATAAATAATCCCCGTTCAGTCTCAATGGCAGGGTGCGGGCCGGCCCGGCGGCGATTGCGGCGGGCAGCAGGCCTCTTGGACAGGTTGAGAGATAAAAAAATAATAATTCCCGTTCAGTCTCAATGGCAGGGTGCGGGCCGGCCCGGCGGCAATTGCGGCGGGCAGCAGGCCTCTTGGACAGGTTGAGAGATAAAAAAAATAATAATTCCCATGCAGTCTCAATGGCGGGGTGCGGGCCGGGGAATAGGCCTCTTGGCCGGGGTGAATATGTTGGAACGCGGCGCGCGTAAATAGAAGCGGCTGGAGGTACCGGGGGCGAAGCCCGCCCCGGCCCGGAGGCCGAGTTAAAAAAAAAAATAATCCCCGTTCAGTCTCAATGGCGGGGTGCGGGCCGGCCCGGCGGCGATTGCGGCGGGCAGCAGGCCTCTTGGACAGGTTGAGAGATAAAAAAATAATAATTCCCGTGCAGTCTCAATGGCGGGGTGCGGGCCGGGGAATAGGCCTCTTGGCCGGGGTGAATATGTTGGAACGCGGCGCGCGTAAATAGAAGCGGCTGGAGGTACCGGGGGGCGAAGCCCGCCCCGGCCCGGAGGCCGAGTTAAAAAAAATAATAATCCCCGTTGAGTCTCAATGGCGGGGTGCGGGCCGGCCCGGCGGCGAGTGCGGCGGGCAGCAGGCCTCTTGGACAGGTTGAGAGATAAAAAAATAATAATTCCCGTGCAGTCTCAATGGCGGGGTGCGGGCCGGGGAATAGGCCTCTTGGCCGGGGTGAATATGTTGGAACGCGGCGCGCGTAAATAGAAGCGGCTGGAGGTACCGGGGGCGAAGCCCGCCCCGGCCCGGAGGCCGAGTTAAAAAAAATAATAATCCCCGTTCAGTCTCAATGGCGGGGTGCGGGCCGGCCCGGCGGCGATTGCGGCGGGCAGCAGGCCTCTTGGACAGGTTGACAGATAAAAAAATAATAATTCCCATGCAGTCTCAATGGCGGGGTGCGGGCCGGGGAATAGGCCTCTTGGCCGGGGTGAATGGTGTTGGAACACGGCCCGCGGAAATAGTAGCGGCTGGAGGTACCGGGGGCGATGCCCGCCCCGGGCCGGCGGCCAAGTTAAAAAAATAAATAATCCCGTTCAGTCTCAATGGCAGGGTGCGGGCCGGCCCGGCGGCGATTGCGGCGGGCAGCAGGCCTCTTGGACAGGTTGAGAGATATAAAAATAATAATTCCCGTGCAGTCTCAATGGCGGGGTGCGGGCCGGCCCGGCGGACGAGTGTGGCCGGGGAAGAGGCCTCTTGGCCGGGGTGAATATGTTGGAACGCGGCGCGCGTAAATAGAAGCGGCTGGAGGTACCGGGGGCGAAGCCCGCCCCGGCCCGGAGGCCGAGTTAAAAAAAATAATAATCCCGTTCAGTCTCAATGGCGGGGTGCGGGCCGGCCCGGCGGCGAGTGCGGCGGGCAGCAGGCCTCTTGGACAGGTTGAGAGATAAAAAAATAATAATTCCCGTGCAGTCTCAACGGCGGGGTGCGGGCCGGCCCGGCGGACGAGTGTGGCCGGGGAAGAGGCCTCTTGGCCGGGGTGAATATGTTGGAACGCGGCGCGCGTAAATAGAAGCGGCTGGAGGTACCGGGGGAGAAGCCCGCCCCGGCCCGGAGGCCGAGTTAAAAAAAATAATAATCCCCGTTCAGTCTCAATGGCGGGGTGCGGGCCGGCCCGGCGGCGAGTGCGGCGGGCAGCAGGCCTCTTGGACAGGTTGAGAGATAAAAAAATAATAATTCCCGTGCAGTCTCAATGGCGGGGTGCGGGCCGGCCCGGCGGACGAGTGTGGCCGGGGAAGAGGCCTCTTGGCCGGGGTGAATATGTTGGAACGCGGCGCGCGTAAATAGAAGCGGCTGGAGGTACCGGGGGCGAAGCCCGCCCCGGCCCGGAGGCCGAGTTAAAAAAAATAATAATCCCCGTTCAGTCTCAATGGCGGGGTGCGGGCCGGCCCGGCGGCGAGTGCGGCGGGCAGCAGGCCTCTTGGACAGGTTGAGAGATAAAAAAATAATAATTCCCGTGCAGTCTCAATGGCGGGGTGCGGGCCGAGGAATAGGCCTCTTGGCCGGGGTGAATAGTGTTGGAACACGGCCCGCGGAAATAGTAGCGGCTGGAGGTACCGGGGGCGATGCCCGCCCCGGCCCGGCGGCCAAGTTAAAAAAATAAATAATCCCGTTCAGTCTCAATGGCAGGGTGCGGGCCGGCCCGGCGGCGATTGCGGCGGGCAGCAGGCCTCTTGGACAGGTTGAGAGATAAAAAAATAATAATTCCCATGCAGTCTCAATGGCGGGGTGCGGGCCGGGGAATAGGCCTCTTGGCCGGGGTGAATATGTTGGAACGCGGCGCGCGTAAATAGAAGCGGCTGGAGGTACCGGGGGCGAAGCCCGCCCCGGCCCGGAGGCCGAGTTAAAAAAAATAATAATCCCCGTTCAGTCTCAATGGCGGGGTGCGGGCCGGCCCGGCGGCGAGTGCGGCGGGCAGCAGGCCTCTTGGACAGGTTGAGAGATAAAAAAATAATAATTCCCGTGCAGTCTCAATGGCGGGGTGCGGGCCGGGGAATAGGCCTCTTGGCCGGGGTGAATATGTTGGAACGCGGCGCGCGTAAATAGAAGCGGCTGGAGGTACCGGGGGCGAAGCCCGCCCCGGCCCGGAGGCCGAGTTAAAAAAAATAATAATCCCCGTTCAGTCTCAATGGCGGGGTGCGGGCCGGCCCGGCGGCGAGTGCGGCGGGCAGCAGGCCTCTTGGACAGGTTGAGAGATAAAAAAAATAATAATTCCCGTGCAGTCTCAATGGCGGGGTGCGGGCCGGGGAATAGGCCTCTTGGCCGGGGTGAATAGTGTTGGAACACGGCCCGCGGAAATAGTAGCGGCTGGAGGTACCGGGGGCGATGCCCGCCCCGGCCCAGCGGCCAAGTTAAAAAAATAAATAATCCCGTTCAGTCTCAATGGTAGGGTGCGGGCCGGCCCGGCGGCGATTGCGGCGGGCAGCAGGCCTCTTGGACAGGTTGAGAGATAAAAAAATAATAATTCCCATGCAGTCTCAATGGCGGGGTGCGGGCCGGGGAATAGGCCTCTTGGCCGGGGTGAATAGTGTTGGAACACGGCCCGCGGAAATAGTAGCGGCTGGAGGTACCGGGGGCGATGCCCGCCCCGGCCCGGCGGCCAAGTTAAAAAAATAAATAATCCCCGTTCAGTCTCAATGGCAGGGTGCGGGCCGGCCCGGCGGCGAGTGCGGCGGGCAGCAGGCCTCTTGGACAGGTTGAGAGATAAAAAAATAATAATTCCCATGCAGTCTCAATGGCGGGGTGCGGGCCGGGGAATAGGCCTCTTGGCCGGGGTGAATATGTTGGAACGCGGCGCGCGTAAATAGAAGCGGCTGGAGGTACCGGGGGCGAAGCCCGCCCCGGCCCGGAGGCCGAGTTAAAAAAAATAATAATCCCCGTTCAGTCTCAATGGCGGGGTGCGGGCCGGCCCGGCGGCGAGTGCGGCGGGCAGCAGGCCTCTTGGACAGGTTGAGAGATAAAAAAATAATAATTCCCGTGCAGTCTCAATGGCGGGGTGCGGGCCGGGGAATAGGCCTCTTGGCCGGGGTGAATATGTTGGAACGCGGCGCGCGTAAATAGAAGCGGCAGGAGGTACCGGGGGCGAAGCCCGCCCCGGCCCGGAGGCCGAGTTAAAAAAAATAATAATCCCCGTTCAGTCTCAATGGCGGGGTGCGGGCCGGCCCGGCGGCGATTGCGGCGGGCAGCAGGCCTCTTGGACAGGTTGACAGATAAAAAAATAATAATTCCTGTGCAGTCTCAATGGCGGGGTGCGGGCCGGGGAATAGGCCTCTTGGCCGGGGTGAATAGTGTTGGAACACGGCCCGCGGAAATAGTAGCGGCTGGAGGTACCGGGGGCGATGCCCGCCCCGGCCCGGCGGCCAAGTTAAAAAAATAAATAATCCCGTTCAGTCTCAATGGCAGGGTGCGGGCCGGCCCGGCGGCGATTGCGGCGGGCAGCAGGCCTCTTGGACAGGTTGAGAGATAAAAAAATAATAATTCCCATGCAGTCTCAATGGCGGGGTGCGGGCCGGGGAATAGGCCTCTTGGCCGGGGTGAATATGTTGGAACGCGGCGCGCGTAAATAGAAGCGGCTGGAGGTACCGGGGGCGAAGCCCGCCCCGGCCCGGAGGCCGAGTTAAAAAAAATAATAATCCCCGTTCAGTCTCAATGGCGGGGTGCGGGCCGGCCCGGCGGCGAGTGCGGCGGGCAGCAGGCCTCTTGGACAGGTTGAGAGATAAAAAAATTATAATTCCCGTGCAGTCTCAATGGCGGGGTGCGGGCCGGGGAATAGGCCTCTTGGCCGGGGTGAATATGTTGGAACGCGGCGCGCGTAAATAGAAGCGGCTGGAGGTACCGGGGGCGAAGCCCGCCCCGGCCCGGAGGCCGAGTTAAAAAAAATAATAATCCCCGTTCAGTCTCAATGGCGGGGTGCGGGCCGGCCCGGCGGCGAGTGCGGCGGGCAGCAGGCCTCTTGGACAGGTTGAGAGATAAAAAAAATAATAATTCCCGTGCAGTCTCAATGGCGGGGTGCGGGCCGGGGAATAGGCCTCTTGGCCGGGGTGAATAGTGTTGGAACACGGCCCGCGGAAATAGTAGCGGCTGGAGGTACCGGGGGCGATGCCCGCCCCGGCCCAGCGGCCAAGTTAAAAAAATAAATAATCCCGTTCAGTCTCAATGGTAGGGTGCGGGCCGGCCCGGCGGCGATTGCGGCGGGCAGCAGGCCTCTTGGACAGGTTGAGAGATAAAAAAATAATAATTCCCATGCAGTCTCAATGGCGGGGTGCGGGCCGGGGAATAGGCCTCTTGGCCGGGGTGAATAGTGTTGGAACACGGCCCGCGGAAATAGTAGCGGCTGGAGGTACCGGGGGCGATGCCCGCCCCGGCCCGGCGGCCAAGTTAAAAAAATAAATAATCCCCGTTCAGTCTCAATGGCAGGGTGCGGGCCGGCCCGGCGGCGAGTGCGGCGGGCAGCAGGCCTCTTGGACAGGTTGAGAGATAAAAAAATAATAATTCCCATGCAGTCTCAATGGCGGGGTGCGGGCCGGGGAATAGGCCTCTTGGCCGGGGTGAATATGTTGGAACGCGGCGCGCGTAAATAGAAGCGGCTGGAGGTACCGGGGGCGAAGCCCGCCCCGGCCCGGAGGCCGAGTTAAAAAAAATAATAATCCCCGTTCAGTCTCAATGGCGGGGTGCGGGCCGGCCCGGCGGCGAGTGCGGCGGGCAGCAGGCCTCTTGGACAGGTTGAGAGATAAAAAAATAATAATTCCCGTGCAGTCTCAATGGCGGGGTGCGGGCCGGGGAATAGGCCTCTTGGCCGGGGTGAATATGTTGGAACGCGGCGCGCGTAAATAGAAGCGGCTGGAGGTACCGGGGGCGAAGCCCGCCCCGGCCCGGAGGCCGAGTTAAAAAAAATAATAATCCCCGTTCAGTCTCAATGGCGGGGTGCGGGCCGGCCCGGCGGCGATTGCGGCGGGCAGCAGGCCTCTTGGACAGGTTGACAGATAAAAAAATAATAATTCCTGTGCAGTCTCATGGCGGGGTGCGGGCCGGGGAATAGGCCTCTTGGCCGGGGTGAATAGTGTTGGAACACGGCCCGCGGAAATAGTAGCGGCTGGAGGTACCGGGGGCGATGCCCGCCCCGGCCCGGCGGCCAAGTTAAAAAAATAAATAATCCCGTTCAGTCTCAATGGCAGGGTGCGGGCCGGCCCGGCGGCGATTGCGGCGGGCAGCAGGCCTCTTGGACAGGTTGAGAGATAAAAAAATAATAATTCCCATGCAGTCTCAATGGCGGGGTGCGGGCCGGGGAATAGGCCTCTTGGCCGGGGTGAATATGTTGGAACGCGGCGCGCGTAAATAGAAGCGGCTGGAGGTACCGGGGGCGAAGCCCGCCCCGGCCCGGAGGCCGAGTTAAAAAAAATAATAATCCCCGTTCAGTCTCAATGGCGGGGTGCGGGCCGGCCCGGCGGCGAGTGCGGCGGGCAGCAGGCCTCTTGGACAGGTTGAGAGATAAAAAAATAATAATTCCCGTGCAGTCTCAATGGCGGGGTGCGGGCCGGGGAATAGGCCTCTTGGCCGGGGTGAATATGTTGGAACGCGGCGCGCGTAAATAGAAGCGGCTGGAGGTACCGGGGGCGAAGCCCGCCCCGGCCCGGAGGCCGAGTTAAAAAAAATAATAATCCCCGTTCAGTCTCAATGGCGGGGTGCGGGCCGGCCCGGCGGCGAGTGCGGCGGGCAGCAGGCCTCTTGGACAGGTTGAGAGATAAAAAAAATAATAATTCCCGTGCAGTCTCAATGGCGGGGTGCGGGCCGGGGAATAGGCCTCTTGGCCGGGGTGAATAGTGTTGGAACACGGCCCGCGGAAATAGTAGCGGCTGGAGGTACCGGGGGCGATGCCCGCCCCGGCCCAGCGGCCAAGTTAAAAAAATAAATAATCCCGTTCAGTCTCAATGGTAGGGTGCGGGCCGGCCCGGCGGCGATTGCGGCGGGCAGCAGGCCTCTTGGACAGGTTGAGAGATAAAAAAATAATAATTCCCATGCAGTCTCAATGGCGGGGTGCGGGCCGGGGAATAGGCCTCTTGGCCGGGGTGAATAGTGTTGGAACACGGCCCGCGGAAATAGTAGCGGCTGGAGGTACCGGGGGCGATGCCCGCCCCGGCCCGGCGGCCAAGTTAAAAAAATAAATAATCCCCGTTCAGTCTCAATGGCAGGGTGCGGGCCGGCCCGGCGGCGAGTGCGGCGGGCAGCAGGCCTCTTGGACAGGTTGAGAGATAAAAAAATAATAATTCCCATGCAGTCTCAATGGCGGGGTGCGGGCCGGGGAATAGGCCTCTTGGCCGGGGTGAATATGTTGGAACGCGGCGCGCGTAAATAGAAGCGGCTGGAGGTACCGGGGGCGAAGCCCGCCCCGGCCCGGAGGCCGATTTAAAAAAAATAATAATCCCGTTCAGTCTCAATGGCGGGGTGCGGGCCGGCCCGGCGGCGAGTGCGGCGGGCAGCAGGCCTCTTGGACAGGTTGAGAGATAAAAAAATAATAATTCCCGTGCAGTCTCAATGGCGGGGTGCGGGCCGGGGAATAGGCCTCTTGGCCGGGGTGAATATGTTGGAACGCGGCGCGCGTAAATAGAAGCGGCTGGAGGTACCGGGGGCGAAGCCCGCCCCGGCCCGGAGGCCGAGTTAAAAAAAATAATAATCCCCGTTCAGTCTCAATGGCGGGGTGCGGGCCGGCCCGGCGGCGATTGCGGCGGGCAGCAGGCCTCTTGGACAGGTTGACAGATAAAAAAATAATAATTCCTGTGCAGTCTCAATGGCGGGGTGCGGGCCGGGGAATAGGCCTCTTGGCCGGGGTGAATAGTGTTGGAACACGGCCCGCGGAAATAGTAGCGGCTGGAGGTACCGGGGGCGATGCCCGCCCCGGCCCGGCGGCCAAGTTAAAAAAATAAATAATCCCGTTCAGTCTCAATGGCAGGGTGCGGGCCGGCCCGGCGGCGATTGCGGCGGGCAGCAGGCCTCTTGGACAGGTTGAGAGATAAAAAAATAATAATTCCCGTTCAGTCTCAATGGCAGGGTGCGGGCCGGCCCGGCGGCAATTGCGGCGGGCAGCAGGCCTCTTGGACAGGTTGAGAGATAAAAAAATAATAATTCCCATGCAGTCTCAATGGCGGGGTGCGGGCCGGGGAATAGGCCTCTTGGCCGGGGTGAATATGTTGGAACGCGGCGCGCGTAAATAGAAGCGGCTGGAGGTACCGGGGGCGAAGCCCGCCCCGGCCCGGAGGCCGAGTTAAAAAAAATAATAATCCCCGTTCAGTCTCAATGGCGGGGTGCGGGCCGGCCCGGCGGCGAGTGCGGCGGGCAGCAGGCCTCTTGGACAGGTTGAGAGATAAAAAAATAATAATTCCCGTGCAGTCTCAATGGCGGGGTGCGGGCCGGGGAATAGGCCTCTTGGCCGGGGTGAATATGTTGGAACGCGGCGCGCGTAAATAGAAGCGGCTGGAGGTACCGGGGGCGAAGCCCGCCCCGGCCCGGAGGCCGAGTTAAAAAAAATAATAATCCCCGTTCAGTCTCAATGGCGGGGTGCGGGCCGGCCCGGCGGCGAGTGCGGCGGGCAGCAGGCCTCTTGGACAGGTTGAGAGATAAAAAAATAATAATTCCCGTGCAGTCTCAATGGCGGGGTGCGGGCCGGGGAATAGGCCTCTTGGCCGGGGTGAATATGTTGGAACGCGGCGCGCGTAAATAGAAGCGGCTGGAGGTACCGGGGGCGAAGCCCGCCCCGGCCCGGAGGCCGAGTTAAAAAAAATAATAATCCCCGTTCAGTCTCAATGGCGGGGTGCGGGCCGGCCCGGCGGCGATTGCGGCGGGCAGCAGGCCTCTTGGACAGGTTGACAGATAAAAAAATAATAATTCCTGTGCAGTCTCAATGGCGGGGTGCGGGCCGGGGAATAGGCCTCTTGGCCGGGGTGAATAGTGTTGGAACACGGCCCGCGGAAATAGTAGCGGCTGGAGGTACCGGGGGCGATGCCCGCCCCGGCCCGGCGGCCAAGTTAAAAAAATAAATAATCCCGTTCAGTCTCAATGGCAGGGTGCGGGCCGGCCCGGCGGCGATTGCGGCGGGCAGCAGGCCTCTTGGACAGGTTGAGAGATAAAAAAATAATAATTCCCGTTCAGTCTCAATGGCAGGGTGCGGGCCGGCCCGGCGGCAATTGCGGCGGGCAGCAGGCCTCTTGGACAGGTTGAGAGATAAAAAAATAATAATTCCCATGCAGTCTCAATGGCGGGGTGCGGGCCGGGGAATAGGCCTCTTGGCCGGGGTGAATATGTTGGAACGCGGCGCGCGTAAATAGAAGCGGCTGGAGGTACCGGGGGCGAAGCCCGCCCCGGCCCGGAGGCCGAGTTAAAAAAAATAATAATCCCCGTTCAGTCTCAATGGCGGGGTGCGGGCCGGCCCGGCGGCGATTGCGGCGGGCAGCAGGCCTCTTGGACAGGTTGAGAGATAAAAAAATAATAATTCCCGTGCAGTCTCAATGGCGGGGTGCGGGCCGGGGAATAGGCCTCTTGGCCGGGGTGAATAGTGTTTGAACACGGCCCGCGGAAATAGTAGCGGCTGGAGGTACCGGGGGCGATGCCCGCCCCGGCCCGGCGGCCAAGTTAAAAAAATAAATAATCCCGTTCAGTCTCAATGGCAGGGTGCGGGCCGGCCCGGCGGCGATTGCGGCGGGCAGCAGGCCTCTTGGACAGGTTGAGAGATAAAAAAATAATAATTCCCATGCAGTCTCAATGGCGGGGTGCGGGCCGGGGAATAGGCCTCTTGGCCGGGGTGAATATGTTGGAACGCGGCGCGCGTAAATAGAAGCGGCTGGAGGTACCGGGGGCGAAGCCCGCCCCGGCCCGGAGGCCGAGTTAAAAAAAATAATAATCCCCGTTCAGTCTCAATGGCGGGGTGCGGGCCGGCCCGGCGGCGAGTGCGGCGGGCAGCAGGCCTCTTGGACAGGTTGAGAGATAAAAAAATAATAATTCCCGTGCAGTCTCAATGGCGGGGTGCGGGCCGGGGAATAGGCCTCTTGGCCGGGGTGAATATGTTGGAACGCGGCGCGCGTAAATAGAAGCGGCTGGAGGTACCGGGGGCGAAGCCCGCCCCGGCCCGGAGGCCGAGTTAAAAAAAATAATAATCCCCGTTCAGTCTCAATGGCGGGGTGCGGGCCGGCCCGGCGGCGAGTGCGGCGGGCAGCAGGCCTCTTGGACAGGTTGAGAGATAAAAAAATAATAATTCCCGTGCAGTCTCAATGGCGGGGTGCGGGCCGGGGAATAGGCCTCTTGGCCGGGGTGAATAGTGGTGGAACACGGCCCGCGGAAATAGTAGCGGCTGGAGGTACCGGGGGCGATGCCCGCCCGGGCCCGGCGGCCAAGTTAAAAAAATAAATAATCCCCGTTCAGTCTCAATGGCAGGGTGCGGGCCGGCCCGGCGGCGATTGCGGCGGGCAGCAGGCCTCTTGGACAGGTTGAGAGATAAAAAAATAATAATTCCCGTTCAGTCTCAATGGCAGGGTGCGGGCCGGCCCGGCGGCAATTGCGGCGGGCAGCAGGCCTCTTGGACAGGTTGAGAGATAAAAAAATAATAATTCCCATGCAGTCTCAATGGCGGGGTGCGGGCCGGGGAATAGGCCTCTTGGCCGGGGTGAATATGTTGGAACGCGGCGCGCGTAAATAGAAGCGGCTGGAGGTACCGGGGGCGAAGCCCGCCCCGGCCCGGAGGCCGAGTTAAAAAAAAATAATAATCCCCGTTCAGTCTCAATGGCGGGGTGCGGGCCGGCCCGGCGGCGAGTGCGGCGGGCAGCAGGCCTCTTGGACAGGTTGAGAGATAAAAAAATAATAATTCCCGTGCAGTCTCAATGGCGGGGTGCGGGCCGGGGAATAGGCCTCTTGGCCGGGGTGAATAGTGTTGGAACACGGCCCGCGGAAATAGTAGCGGCTGGAGGTACCGGGGGCGATGCCCGCCCCGGCCCGGCGGCCAAGTTAAAAAAATAAATAATCCCCGTTCAGTCTCAATGGCAGGGTGCGGGCCGGCCCGGCGGCGATTGCGGCGGGCAGCAGGCCTCTTGGACAGGTTGAGAGATAAAAAAATAATAATTCCCGTTCAGTCTCAATGGCAGGGTGCGGGCCGGCCCGGCGGCAATTGCGGCGGGCAGCAGGCCTCTTGGACAGGTTGAGAGATAAAAAAAATAATAATTCCCATGCAGTCTCAATGGCGGGGTGCGGGCCGGGGAATAGGCCTCTTGGCCGGGGTGAATATGTTGGAACGCGGCGCGCGTAAATAGAAGCGGCTGGAGGTACCGGGGGCGAAGCCCGCCCCGGCCCGGAGGCCGAGTTAAAAAAAAAAATAATCCCCGTTCAGTCTCAATGGCGGGGTGCGGGCCGGCCCGGCGGCGATTGCGGCGGGCAGCAGGCCTCTTGGACAGGTTGACAGATAAAAAAATAATAATTCCTGTGCAGTCTCAATGGCGGGGTGCGGGCCGGGGAATAGGCCTCTTGGCCGGGGTGAATAGTGTTGGAACACGGCCCGCGGAAATAGTAGCGGCTGGAGGTACCGGGGGCGATGCCCGCCCCGGCCCGGCGGCCAAGTTAAAAAAATAAATAATCCCGTTCAGTCTCAATGGCAGGGTGCGGGCCGGCCCGGCGGCGATTGCGGCGGGCAGCAGGCCTCTTGGACAGGTTGAGAGATAAAAAAATAATAATTCCCGTTCAGTCTCAATGGCAGGGTGCGGGCCGGCCCGGCGGCAATTGCGGCGGGCAGCAGGCCTCTTGGACAGGTTGAGAGATAAAAAAATAATAATTCCCATGCAGTCTCAATGGCGGGGTGCGGGCCGGGGAATAGGCCTCTTGGCCGGGGTGAATATGTTGGAACGCGGCGCGCGTAAATAGAAGCGGCTGGAGGTACCGGGGGCGAAGCCCGCCCCGGCCCGGAGGCCGAGTTAAAAAAAATAATAATCCCCGTTCAGTCTCAATGGCGGGGTGCGGGCCGGCCCGGCGGCGATTGCGGCGGGCAGCAGGCCTCTTGGACAGGTTGAGAGATAAAAAAATAATAATTCCCGTGCAGTCTCAATGGCGGGGTGCGGGCCGGGGAATAGGCCTCTTGGCCGGGGTGAATAGTGTTTGAACACGGCCCGCGGAAATAGTAGCGGCTGGAGGTACCGGGGGCGATGCCCGCCCCGGCCCGGCGGCCAAGTTAAAAAAATAAATAATCCCGTTCAGTCTCAATGGCAGGGTGCGGGCCGGCCCGGCGGCGATTGCGGCGGGCAGCAGGCCTCTTGGACAGGTTGAGAGATAAAAAAATAATAATTCCCATGCAGTCTCAATGGCGGGGTGCGGGCCGGGGAATAGGCCTCTTGGCCGGGGTGAATATGTTGGAACGCGGCGCGCGTAAATAGAAGCGGCTGGAGGTACCGGGGGCGAAGCCCGCCCCGGCCCGGAGGCCGAGTTAAAAAAAATAATAATCCCCGTTCAGTCTCAATGGCGGGGTGCGGGCCGGCCCGGCGGCGAGTGCGGCGGGCAGCAGGCCTCTTGGACAGGTTGAGAGATAAAAAAATAATAATTCCCGTGCAGTCTCAATGGCGGGGTGCGGGCCGGGGAATAGGCCTCTTGGCCGGGGTGAATATGTTGGAACGCGGCGCGCGTAAATAGAAGCGGCTGGAGGTACCGGGGGCGAAGCCCGCCCCGGCCCGGAGGCCGAGTTAAAAAAAATAATAATCCCCGTTCAGTCTCAATGGCGGGGTGCGGGCCGGCCCGGCGGCGAGTGCGGCGGGCAGCAGGCCTCTTGGACAGGTTGAGAGATAAAAAAATAATAATTCCCGTGCAGTCTCAATGGCGGGGTGCGGGCCGGGGAATAGGCCTCTTGGCCGGGGTGAATAGTGTTGGAACACGGCCCGCGGAAATAGTAGCGGCTGGAGGTACCGGGGGCGATGCCCGCCCGGGCCCGGCGGCCAAGTTAAAAAAATAAATAATCCCCGTTCAGTCTCAATGGCAGGGTGCGGGCCGGCCCGGCGGCGATTGCGGCGGGCAGCAGGCCTCTTGGACAGGTTGAGAGATAAAAAAATAATAATTCCCGTTCAGTCTCAATGGCAGGGTGCGGGCCGGCCCGGCGGCAATTGCGGCGGGCAGCAGGCCTCTTGGACAGGTTGAGAGATAAAAAAATAATAATTCCCATGCAGTCTCAATGGCGGGGTGCGGGCCGGGGAATAGGCCTCTTGGCCGGGGTGAATATGTTGGAACGCGGCGCGCGTAAATAGAAGCGGCTGGAGGTACCGGGGGCGAAGCCCGCCCCGGCCCGGAGGCCGAGTTAAAAAAAAATAATAATCCCCGTTCAGTCTCAATGGCGGGGTGCGGGCCGGCCCGGCGGCGAGTGCGGCGGGCAGCAGGCCTCTTGGACAGGTTGAGAGATAAAAAAATAATAATTCCCGTGCAGTCTCAATGGCGGGGTGCGGGCCGGGGAATAGGCCTCTTGGCCGGGGTGAATAGTGTTGGAACACGGCCCGCGGAAATAGTAGCGGCTGGAGGTACCGGGGGCGATGCCCGCCCCGGCCCGGCGGCCAAGTTAAAAAAATAAATAATCCCCGTTCAGTCTCAATGGCAGGGTGCGGGCCGGCCCGGCGGCGATTGCGGCGGGCAGCAGGCCTCTTGGACAGGTTGAGAGATAAAAAAATAATAATTCCCGTTCAGTCTCAATGGCAGGGTGCGGGCCGGCCCGGCGGCAATTGCGGCGGGCAGCAGGCCTCTTGGACAGGTTGAGAGATAAAAAAAATAATAATTCCCATGCAGTCTCAATGGCGGGGTGCGGGCCGGGGAATAGGCCTCTTGGCCGGGGTGAATATGTTGGAACGCGGCGCGCGTAAATAGAAGCGGCTGGAGGTACCGGGGGCGAAGCCCGCCCCGGCCCGGAGGCCGAGTTAAAAAAAAAAATAATCCCCGTTCAGTCTCAATGGCGGGGTGCGGGCCGGCCCGGCGGCGATTGCGGCGGGCAGCAGGCCTCTTGGACAGGTTGAGAGATAAAAAAATAATAATTCCCGTGCAGTCTCAATGGCGGGGTGCGGGCCGGGGAATAGGCCTCTTGGCCGGGGTGAATATGTTGGAACGCGGCGCGCGTAAATAGAAGCGGCTGGAGGTACCGGGGGCGAAGCCCGCCCCGGCCCGGAGGCCGAGTTAAAAAAAATAATAATCCCCGTTCAGTCTCAATGGCGGGGTGCGGGCCGGCCCGGCGGCGATTGCGGCGGGCAGCAGGCCTCTTGGACAGGTTGAGAGATAAAAAATTAATAATTCCCGTGCAGTCTCAATGGCGGGGTGCGGGCCGGGGAATAGGCCTCTTGGCCGGGGTGAATAGTGTTTGAACACGGCCCGCGGAAATAGTAGCGGCTGGAGGTACCGGGGGCGATGCCCGCCCCGGCCCGGCGGCCAAGTTAAAAAAATAAATAATCCCGTTCAGTCTCAATGGCAGGGTGCGGGCCGGCCCGGCGGCGATTGCGGCGGGCAGCAGGCCTCTTGGACAGGTTGAGAGATAAAAAAATAATAATTCCCATGCAGTCTCAATGGCGGGGTGCGGGCCGGGGAATAGGCCTCTTGGCCGGGGTGAATATGTTGGAACGCGGCGCGCGTAAATAGAAGCGGCTGGAGGTACCGGGGGCGAAGCCCGCCCCGGCCCGGAGGCCGAGTTAAAAAAAATAATAATCCCCGTTCAGTCTCAATGGCGGGGTGCGGGCCGGCCCGGCGGCGAGTGCGGCGGGCAGCAGGCCTCTTGGACAGGTTGAGAGATAAAAAAATAATAATTCCCGTGCAGTCTCAATGGCGGGGTGCGGGCCGGGGAATAGGCCTCTTGGCCGGGGTGAATATGTTGGAACGCGGCGCGCGTAAATAGAAGCGGCTGGAGGTACCGGGGGCGAAGCCCGCCCCGGCCCGGAGGCCGAGTTAAAAAAAATAATAATCCCCGTTCAGTCTCAATGGCGGGGTGCGGGCCGGCCCGGCGGCGAGTGCGGCGGGCAGCAGGCCTCTTGGACAGGTTGAGAGATAAAAAAATAATAATTCCCGTGCAGTCTCAATGGCGGGGTGCGGGCCGGGGAATAGGCCTCTTGGCCGGGGTGAATAGTGTTGGAACACGGCCCGCGGAAATAGTAGCGGCTGGAGGTACCGGGGGCGATGCCCGCCCGGGCCCGGCGGCCAAGTTAAAAAAATAAATAATCCCCGTTCAGTCTCAATGGCAGGGTGCGGGCCGGCCCGGCGGCGATTGCGGCGGGCAGCAGGCCTCTTGGACAGGTTGAGAGATAAAAAAATAATAATTCCCGTTCAGTCTCAATGGCAGGGTGCGGGCCGGCCCGGCGGCAATTGCGGCGGGCAGCAGGCCTCTTGGACAGGTTGAGAGATAAAAAAATAATAATTCCCATGCAGTCTCAATGGCGGGGTGCGGGCCGGGGAATAGGCCTCTTGGCCGGGGTGAATATGTTGGAACGCGGCGCGCGTAAATAGAAGCGGCTGGAGGTACCGGGGGCGAAGCCCGCCCCGGCCCGGAGGCCGAGTTAAAAAAAATAATAATCCCCGTTCAGTCTCAATGGCGGGGTGCGGGCCGGCCCGGCGGCGAGTGCGGCGGGCAGCAGGCCTCTTGGACAGGTTGAGAGATAAAAAAATAATAATTCCCGTGCAGTCTCAATGGCGGGGTGCGGGCCGGGGAATAGGCCTCTTGGCCGGGGTGAATAGTGTTGGAACACGGCCCGCGGAAATAGTAGCGGCTGGAGGTACCGGGGGCGATGCCCGCCCCGGCCCGGCGGCCAAGTTAAAAAAATAAATAATCCCCGTTCAGTCTCAATGGCAGGGTGCGGGCCGGCCCGGCGGCGATTGCGGCGGGCAGCAGGCCTCTTGGACAGGTTGAGAGATAAAAAAATAATAATTCCCGTTCAGTCTCAATGGCAGGGTGCGGGCCGGCCCGGCGGCAATTGCGGCGGGCAGCAGGCCTCTTGGACAGGTTGAGAGATAAAAAAAATAATAATTCCCATGCAGTCTCAATGGCGGGGTGCGGGCCGGGGAATAGGCCTCTTGGCCGGGGTGAATATGTTGGAACGCGGCGCGCGTAAATAGAAGCGGCTGGAGGTACCGGGGGCGAAGCCCGCCCCGGCCCGGAGGCCGAGTTAAAAAAAAAATAATCCCCGTTCAGTCTCAATGGCGGGGTGCGGGCCGGCCCGGCGGCGATTGCGGCGGGCAGCAGGCCTCTTGGACAGGTTGAGAGATAAAAAAATAATAATTCCCGTGCAGTCTCAATGGCGGGGTGCGGGCCGGGGAATAGGCCTCTTGGCCGGGGTGAATATGTTGGAACGCGGCGCGCGTAAATAGAAGCGGCTGGAGGTACCGGGGGCGAAGCCCGCCCCGGCCCGGAGGCCGAGTTAAAAAAAATAATAATCCCCGTTCAGTCTCAATGGCGGGGTGCGGGCCGGCCCGGCGGCGATTGCGGCGGGCAGCAGGCCTCTTGGACAGGTTGAGAGATAAAAAAATAATAATTCCCGTGCAGTCTCAATGGCGGGGTGCGGGCCGGGGAATAGGCCTCTTGGCCGGGGTGAATAGTGTTTGAACACGGCCCGCGGAAATAGTAGCGGCTGGAGGTACCGGGGGCGATGCCCGCCCCGGCCCGGCGGCCAAGTTAAAAAAATAAATAATCCCGTTCAGTCTCAATGGCAGGGTGCGGGCCGGCCCGGCGGCGATTGCGGCGGGCAGCAGGCCTCTTGGACAGGTTGAGAGATAAAAAAATAATAATTCCCATGCAGTCTCAATGGCGGGGTGCGGGCCGGGGAATAGGCCTCTTGGCCGGGGTGAATATGTTGGAACGCGGCGCGCGTAAATAGAAGCGGCTGGAGGTACCGGGGGCGAAGCCCGCCCCGGCCCGGAGGCCGAGTTAAAAAAAATAATAATCCCCGTTCAGTCTCAATGGCGGGGTGCGGGCCGGCCCGGCGGCGAGTGCGGCGGGCAGCAGGCCTCTTGGACAGGTTGAGAGATAAAAAAATAATAATTCCCGTGCAGTCTCAATGGCGGGGTGCGGGCCGGGGAATAGGCCTCTTGGCCGGGGTGAATATGTTGGAACGCGGCGCGCGTAAATAGAAGCGGCTGGAGGTACCGGGGGCGAAGCCCGCCCCGGCCCGGAGGCCGAGTTAAAAAAAATAATAATCCCCGTTCAGTCTCAATGGCGGGGTGCGGGCCGGCCCGGCGGCGAGTGCGGCGGGCAGCAGGCCTCTTGGACAGGTTGAGAGATAAAAAAATAATAATTCCCGTGCAGTCTCAATGGCGGGGTGCGGGCCGGGGAATAGGCCTCTTGGCCGGGGTGAATAGTGTTGGAACACGGCCCGCGGAAATAGTAGCGGCTGGAGGTACCGGGGGCGATGCCCGCCCGGGCCCGGCGGCCAAGTTAAAAAAATAAATAATCCCCGTTCAGTCTCAATGGCAGGGTGCGGGCCGGCCCGGCGGCGATTGCGGCGGGCAGCAGGCCTCTTGGACAGGTTGAGAGATAAAAAAATAATAATTCCCGTTCAGTCTCAATGGCAGGGTGCGGGCCGGCCCGGCGGCAATTGCGGCGGGCAGCAGGCCTCTTGGACAGGTTGAGAGATAAAAAAATAATAATTCCCATGCAGTCTCAATGGCGGGGTGCGGGCCGGGGAATAGGCCTCTTGGCCGGGGTGAATAGTGTTGGAACACGGCCCGCGGAAATAGTAGCGGCTGGAGGTACCGGGGGCGATGCCCGCCCCGGCCCGGCGGCCAAGTTAAAAAAATAAATAATCCCCGTTCAGTCTCAATGGCAGGGTGCGGGCCGGCCCGGCGGCGATTGCGGCGGGCAGCAGGCCTCTTGGACAGGTTGAGAGATAAAAAAATAATAATTCCCGTTCAGTCTCAATGGCAGGGTGCGGGCCGGCCCGGCGGCAATTGCGGCGGGCAGCAGGCCTCTTGGACAGGTTGAGAGATAAAAAAAATAATAATTCCCATGCAGTCTCAATGGCGGGGTGCGGGCCGGGGAATAGGCCTCTTGGCCGGGGTGAATATGTTGGAACGCGGCGCGCGTAAATAGAAGCGGCTGGAGGTACCGGGGGCGAAGCCCGCCCCGGCCCGGAGGCCGAGTTAAAAAAAAAAATAATCCCCGTTCAGTCTCAATGGCGGGGTGCGGGCCGGCCCGGCGGCGATTGCGGCGGGCAGCAGGCCTCTTGGACAGGTTGAGAGATAAAAAAATAATAATTCCCGTGCAGTCTCAATGGCGGGGTGCGGGCCGGGGAATAGGCCTCTTGGCCGGGGTGAATATGTTGGAACGCGGCGCGCGTAAATAGAAGCGGCTGGAGGTACCGGGGGCGAAGCCCGCCCCGGCCCGGAGGCCGAGTTAAAAAAAATAATAATCCCCGTTCAGTCTCAATGGCGGGGTGCGGGCCGGCCCGGCGGCGATTGCGGCGGGCAGCAGGCCTCTTGGACAGGTTGAGAGATAAAAAAATAATAATTCCCGTGCAGTCTCAATGGCGGGGTGCGGGCCGGGGAATAGGCCTCTTGGCCGGGGTGAATAGTGTTTGAACACGGCCCGCGGAAATAGTAGCGGCTGGAGGTACCGGGGGCGATGCCCGCCCCGGCCCGGCGGCCAAGTTAAAAAAATAAATAATCCCGTTCAGTCTCAATGGCAGGGTGCGGGCCGGCCCGGCGGCGATTGCGGCGGGCAGCAGGCCTCTTGGACAGGTTGAGAGATAAAAAAATAATAATTCCCATGCAGTCTCAATGGCGGGGTGCGGGCCGGGGAATAGGCCTCTTGGCCGGGGTGAATATGTTGGAACGCGGCGCGCGTAAATAGAAGCGGCTGGAGGTACCGGGGGCGAAGCCCGCCCCGGCCCGGAGGCCGAGTTAAAAAAAATAATAATCCCCGTTCAGTCTCAATGGCGGGGTGCGGGCCGGCCCGGCGGCGAGTGCGGCGGGCAGCAGGCCTCTTGGACAGGTTGAGAGATAAAAAAATAATAATTCCCGTGCAGTCTCAATGGCGGGGTGCGGGCCGGGGAATAGGCCTCTTGGCCGGGGTGAATATGTTGGAACGCGGCGCGCGTAAATAGAAGCGGCTGGAGGTACCGGGGGCGAAGCCCGCCCCGGCCCGGAGGCCGAGTTAAAAAAAATAATAATCCCCGTTTAGTCTCAATGGCGGGGTGCGGGCCGGCCCGGCGGCGAGTGCGGCGGGCAGCAGGCCTCTTGGACAGGTTGAGAGATAAAAAAATAATAATTCCCGTGCAGTCTCAATGGCGGGGTGCGGGCCGGGGAATAGGCCTCTTGGCCGGGGTGAATATGTTGGAACGCGGCGCGCGTAAATAGAAGCGGCTGGAGGTACCGGGGGCGAAGCCCGCCCCGGCCCGGAGGCCGAGTTAAAAAAAATAATAATCCCCGTTCAGTCTCAATGGCGGGGTGCGGGCCGGCCCGGCGGCGAGTGCGGCGGGCAGCAGGCCTCTTGGACAGGTTGAGAGATAAAAAAATAATAATTCTCGTGCAGTCTCAATGGCGGGGTGCGGGCCGGGGAATAGGCCTCTTGGCCGGGGTGAATATGTTGGAACGCGGCGCGCGTAAATAGAAGCGGCTGGAGGTACCGGGGGCGAAGCCCGCCCCGGCCCGGAGGCCGAGTTAAAAAAAATAATAATCCCCGTTCAGTCTCAATGGCGGGGTGCGGGCCGGCCCGGCGGCGATTGCGGCGGGCAGCAGGCCTCTTGGACAGGTTGACAGATAAAAAAATAATAATTTCTGTGCAGTCTCAATGGCGGGGTGCGGGCCGGGGAATAGGCCTCTTGGCCGGGGTGAATAGTGTTGGAACACGGCCCGCGGAAATAGTAGCGGCTGGAGGTACCGGGGGCGATGCCCGCCCCGGCCCGGCGGCCAAGTTAAAAAAATAAATAATCCCGTTCAGTCTCAATGGCAGGGTGCGGGCCGGCCCGGCGGCGATTGCGGCGGGCAGCAGGCCTCTTGGACAGGTTGAGAGATAAAAAAATAATAATTCCCATGCAGTCTCAATGGCGGGGTGCGGGCCGGGGAATAGGCCTCTTGGCCGGGGTGAATATGTTGGAACGCGGCGCGCGTAAATAGAAGCGGCTGGAGGTACCGGGGGCGAAGCCCGCCCCGGCCCGGAGGCCGAGTTAAAAAAAATAATAATCCCCGTTCAGTCTCAATGGCGGGGTGCGGGCCGGCCCGGCGGCGAGTGCGGCGGGCAGCAGGCCTCTTGGACAGGTTGAGAGATAAAAAAATAATAATTCCCGTGCAGTCTCAATGGCGGGGTGCGGGCCGGGGAATAGGCCTCTTGGCCGGGGTGAATATGTTGGAACGCGGCGCGCGTAAATAGAAGCGGCTGGAGGTACCGGGGGCGAAGCCCGCCCCGGCCCGGAGGCCGAGTTAAAAAAAATAATAATCCCCGTTCAGTCTCAATGGCGGGGTGCGGGCCGGCCCGGCGGCGAGTGCGGCGGGCAGCAGGCCTCTTGGACAGGTTGAGAGATAAAAAAAATAATAATTCCCGTGCAGTCTCAATGGCGGGGTGCGGGCCGGGGAATAGGCCTCTTGGCCGGGGTGAATAGTGTTGGAACACGGCCCGCGGAAATAGTAGCGGCTGGAGGTACCGGGGGCGATGCCCGCCCCGGCCCGGCGGCCAAGTTAAAAAAATAAATAATCCCCGTTCAGTCTCAATGGCAGGGTGCGGGCCGGCCCAGCGGCGATTGCGGCGGGCAGCAGGCCTCTTGGACAGGTTGAGAGATAAAAAAATAATAATTCCCGTTCAGTCTCAATGGCAGGGTGCGGGCCGGCCCGGCGGCAATTGCGGCGGGCAGCAGGCCTCTTGGACAGGTTGAGAGATAAAAAAATAATAATTCCCATGCAGTCTCAATGGCGGGGTGCGGGCCGGGGAATAGGCCTCTTGGCCGGGGTGAATATGTTGGAACGCGGCGCGCGTAAATAGAAGCGGCTGGAGGTACCGGGGGCGAAGCCCGCCCCGGCCCGGAGGCCGAGTTAAAAAAAATAATAATCCCCGTTCAGTCTCAATGGCGGGGTGCGGGCCGGCCCGGCGGCGAGTGCGGCGGGCAGCAGGCCTCTTGGACAGGTTGAGAGATAAAAAAATAATAATTCCCGTGCAGTCTCAATGGCGGGGTGCGGGCCGGGGAATAGGCCTCTTGGCCGGGGTGAATATGTTGGAACGCGGCGCGCGTAAATAGAAGCGGCTGGAGGTACCGGGGGCGAAGCCCGCCCCGGCCCGGAGGCCGAGTTAAAAAAAATAATAATCCCCGTTCAGTCTCAATGGCGGGGTGCGGGCCGGCCCGGCGGCGATTGCGGCGGGCAGCAGGCCTCTTGGACAGGTTGAGAGATAAAAAAATAATAATTCCCGTGCAGTCTCAATGGCGGGGTGCGGGCCGGGGAATAGGCCTCTTGGCCGGGGTGAATATGTTGGAACGCGGCGCGCGTAAATAGAAGCGGCTGGAGGTACCGGGGGCGAAGCCCGCCCCGGCCCGGAGGCCGAGTTAAAAAAAATAATAATCCCCGTTCAGTCTCAATGGCGGGGTGCGGGCCGGCCCGGCGGCGATTGCGGCGGGCAGCAGGCCTCTTGGACAGGTTGAGAGATAAAAAAATAATAATTCCCGTGCAGTCTCAATGGCGGGGTGCGGGCCGGGGAATAGGCCTCTTGGCCGGGGTGAATAGTGTTGGAACACGGCCCGCGGAAATAGTAGCGGCTGGAGGTACCGGGGGCGATGCCCGCCCCGGCCCGGCGGCCAAGTTAAAAAAATAAATAATCCCGTTCAGTCTCAATGGCAGGGTGCGGGCCGGCCCGGCGGCGATTGCGGCGGGCAGCAGGCCTCTTGGACAGGTTGAGAGATAAAAAAATAATAATTCCCATGCAGTCTCAATGGCGGGGTGCGGGCCGGGGAATAGGCCTCTTGGCCGGGGTGAATATGTTGGAACGCGGCGCGCGTAAAAAGAAGCGGCTGGAGGTACCGGGGGCGAAGCCCGCCCCGGCCCGGAGGCCGAGTTAAAAAAAATAATAATCCCCGTTCAGTCTCAATGGCGGGGTGCGGGCCGGCCCGGCGGCGAGTGCGGCGGGCAGCAGGCCTCTTGGACAGGTTGAGAGATAAAAAAATAATAATTCCCGTGCAGTCTCAATGGCGGGGTGCGGGCCGGGGAATAGGCCTCTTGGCCGGGGTGAATAGTGTTGGAACACGGCCCGCGGAAATAGTAGCGGCTGGAGGTACCGGGGGCGATGCCCGCCCGGGCCCGGCGGCCAAGTTAAAAAAATAAATAATCCCCGTTCAGTCTCAATGGCAGGGTGCGGGCCGGCCCGGCGGCGATTGCGGCGGGCAGCAGGCCTCTTGGACAGGTTGAGAGATAAAAAAATAATAATTCCCGTTCAGTCTCAATGGCAGGGTGCGGGCCGGCCCGGCGGCAATTGCGGCGGGCAGCAGGCCTCTTGGACAGGTTGAGAGATAAAAAAATAATAATTCCCATGCAGTCTCAATGGCGGGGTGCGGGCCGGGGAATAGGCCTCTTGGCCGGGGTGAATATGTTGGAACGCGGCGCGCGTAAATAGAAGCGGCTGGAGGTACCGGGGGCGAAGCCCGCCCCGGCCCGGAGGCCGAGTTAAAAAAAATAATAATCCCCGTTCAGTCTCAATGGCGGGGTGCGGGCCGGCCCGGCGGCGAGTGCGGCGGGCAGCAGGCCTCTTGGACAGGTTGAGAGATAAAAAAATAATAATTCCCGTGCAGTCTCAATGGCGGGGTGCGGGCCGGGGAATAGGCCTCTTGGCCGGGGTGAATAGTGTTGGAACACGGCCCGCGGAAATAGTAGCGGCTGGAGGTACCGGGGGCGATGCCCGCCCCGGCCCGGCGGCCAAGTTAAAAAAATAAATAATCCCCGTTCAGTCTCAATGGCAGGGTGCGGGCCGGCCCGGCGGCGATTGCGGCGGGCAGCAGGCCTCTTGGACAGGTTGAGAGATAAAAAAATAATAATTCCCGTTCAGTCTCAATGGCAGGGTGCGGGCCGGCCCGGCGGCAATTGCGGCGGGCAGCAGGCCTCTTGGACAGGTTGAGAGATAAAAAAATAATAATTCCCATGCAGTCTCAATGGCGGGGTGCGGGCCGGGGAATAGGCCTCTTGGCCGGGGTGAATATGTTGGAACGCGGCGCGCGTAAATAGAAGCGGCTGGAGGTACCGGGGGCGAAGCCCGCCCCGGCCCGGAGGCCGAGTTAAAAAAAATAATAATCCCCGTTCAGTCTCAATGGCGGGGTGCGGGCCGGCCCGGCGGCGAGTGCGGCGGGCAGCAGGCCTCTTGGACAGGTTGAGAGATAAAAAAATAATAATTCCCGTGCAGTCTCAATGGCGGGGTGCGGGCCGGGAAATAGGCCTCTTGGCCGGGGTGAATATGTTGGAACGCGGCGCGCGTAAATAGAAGCGGCTGGAGGTACCGGGGGGGCGAAGCCCGCCCCGGCCCGGAGGCCGAGTTAAAAAAAATAATAATCCCCGTTCAGTCTCAATGGCGGGGTGCGGGCCGGCCCGGCGGCGATTGCGGCGGGCAGCAGGCCTCTTGGACAGGTTGAGAGATAAAAAAATAATAATTCCCGTGCAGTCTCAATGGCGGGGTGCGGGCCGGGGAATAGGCCTCTTGGCCGGGGTGAATAGTGTTGGAACACGGCCCGCGGAAATAGTAGCGGCTGGAGGTACCGGGGGCGATGCCCGCCCCGGCCCGGCGGCCAAGTTAAAAAAATAAATAATCCCGTTCAGTCTCAATGGCAGGGTGCGGGCCGGCCCGGCGGCGATTGCGGCGGGCAGCAGGCCTCTTGGACAGGTTGAGAGATAAAAAAATAATAATTCCCATGCAGTCTCAATGGCGGGGTGCGGGCCGGGGAATAGGCCTCTTGGCCGGGGTGAATATGTTGGAACGCGGCGCGCGTAAATAGAAGCGGCTGGAGGTACCGGGGGCGAAGCCCGCCCCGGCCCGGAGGCCGAGTTAAAAAAAATAATAATCCCCGTTCAGTCTCAATGGCGGGGTGCGGGCCGGCCCGGCGGCGAGTGCGGCGGGAAGCAGGCCTCTTGGACAGGTTGAGAGATAAAAAAATAATAATTCCCGTGCAGTCTCAATGGCGGGGTGCGGGCCGGGGAATAGGCCTCTTGGCCGGGGTGAATAGTGTTGGAACACGGCCCGCGGAAATAGTAGCGGCTGGAGGTACCGGGGGCGATGCCCGCCCGGGCCCGGCGGCCAAGTTAAAAAAATAAATAATCCCCGTTCAGTCTCAATGGCAGGGTGCGGGCCGGCCCGGCGGCGATTGCGGCGGGCAGCAGGCCTCTTGGACAGGTTGAGAGATAAAAAAATAATAATTCCCGTTCAGTCTCAATGGCAGGGTGCGGGCCGGCCCGGCGGCAATTGCGGCGGGCAGCAGGCCTCTTGGACAGGTTGAGAGATAAAAAAATAATAATTCCCATGCAGTCTCAATGGCGGGGTGCGGGCCGGGGAATAGGCCTCTTGGCCGGGGTGAATATGTTGGAACGCGGCGCGCGTAAATAGAAGCGGCTGGAGGTACCGGGGGCGAAGCCCGCCCCGGCCTGGAGGCCGAGTTAAAAAAAATAATAATCCCCGTTTAGTCTCAATGGCGGGGTGCGGGCCGGCCTGGCGGCGATTGCGGCGGGCAGCAGGCCTCTTGGACAGGTTGAGAGATAAAAAAATAATAATTCCCGTGCAGTCTCAATGGCGGGGTGCGGGCCGGGGAATAGGCCTCTTGGCCGGGGTGAATAGTGTTGGAACACGGCCCGCGGAAATAGTAGCGGCTGGAGGTACCGGGGGCGATGCCCGCCCCGGCCCGGCGGCCAAGTTAAAAAAATAAATAATCCCGTTCAGTCTCAATGGCAGGGTGCGGGCCGGCCCGGCGGCGATTGCGGCGGGCAGCAGGCCTCTTGGACAGGTTGAGAGATAAAAAAATAATAATTCCCATGCAGTCTCAATGGCGGGGTGCGGGCCGGGGAATAGGCCTCTTGGCCGGGGTGAATATGTTGGAACGCGGCGCGCGTAAATAGAAGCCTGGAGGTACCGGGGGCGAAGCCCGCCCCGGCCCAGAGGCCGAGTTAAAAAAAATAATAATCCCCGTTCAGTCTCAATGGCGGGGTGCGGGCCGGCCCGGCGGCGAGTGCGGCGGGCAGCAGGCCTCTTGGACAGGTTGAGAGATAAAAAAATAATAATTCCCGTGCAGTCTCAATGGCGGGGTGCGGGCCGGGGAAATAGGCCTCTTGGCCGGGGTGAATATGTTGGAACGCGGCGCGCGTAAATAGAAGCGGCTGGAGGTACCGGGGGCGAAGCCCGCCCCGGCCCGGAGGCCGAGTTAAAAAAAATAATAATCCCCGTTCAGTCTCAATGGCGGGGTGCGGGCCGGCCCGGCGGCGAGTGCGGCGGGCAGCAGGCCTCTTGGACAGGTTGAGAGATAAAAAAATAATAATTCCCGTGCAGTCTCAATGGCGGGGTGCGGGCCGGGGAATAGGCCTCTTGGCCGGGGTGAATAGTGTTGGAACACGGCCCGCGGAAATAGTAGCGGCTGGAGGTACCGTGGGCGATGCCCGCCCGGGCCCGGCGGCCAAGTTAAAAAAATAAATAATCCCCGTTCAGTCTCAATGGCAGGGTGCGGGCCGGCCCGGCGGCGATTGCGGCGGGCAGCAGGCCTCTTGGACAGGTTGAGAGATAAAAAAATAATAATCCCCGTTCAGTCTCAATGGCGGGGTGCGGGCCGGCCCAGCGGCAATTGCGGCGGGCAGCAGGCCTCTTGGACAGGTTGAGAGATAAAAAAATAATAATTCCCATGCAGTCTCAATGGCGGGGTGCGGGCCGGGGAATAGGCCTCTTGGCCGGGGTGAATATGTTGGAACGCGGCGCGCGTAAATAGAAGCGGCTGGAGGTACCGGGGGCGAAGCCCGCCCCGGCCCGGAGGCCGAGTTAAAAAAAATAATAATCCCCGTTCAGTCTCAATGGCGGGGTGCGGGCCGGCCCGGCGGCGAGTGCGGCGGGCAGCAGGCCTCTTGGACAGGTTGAGAGATAAAAAAATAATAATTCCCGTGCAGTCTCAATGGCGGGGTGCGGGCCGGGGAATAGGCCTCTTGGCCGGGGTGAATAGTGTTGGAACACGGCCCGCGGAAATAGTAGCGGCTGGAGGTACCGGGGGCGATGCCCGCCCGGGCCCGGCGGCCAAGTTAAAAAAATAAATAATCCCCGTTCAGTCTCAATGGCAGGGTGCGGGCCGGCCCGGCGGCGATTGCGGCGGGCAGCAGGCCTCTTGGACAGGTTGAGAGATAAAAAAATAATAATTCCCGTTCAGTCTCAATGGCAGGGTGCGGGCCGGCCCGGCGGCAATTGCGGCGGGCAGCAGGCCTCTTGGACAGGTTGAGAGATAAAAAAATAATAATTCCCATGCAGTCTCAATGGCGGGGTGCGGGCCGGGGAATAGGCCTCTTGGCCGGGGTGAATATGTTGGAACGCGGCGCGCGTAAATAGAAGCGGCTGGAGGTACCGGGGGCGAAGCCCGCCCCGGCCCGGAGGCCGAGTTAAAAAAAATAATAATCCCCGTTCAGTCTCAATGGCGGGGTGCGGGCCGGCCCGGCGGCGAGTGCAGCGGGCAGCAGGCCTCTTGGACAGGTTGAGAGATAAAAAAATAATAATTCCCGTGCAGTCTCAATGGCGGGGTGCGGGCCGGGAAATAGGCCTCTTGGCCGGGGTGAATATGTTGGAACGCGGCGCGCGTAAATAGAAGCGGCTGGAGGTACCGGGGGCGAAGCCCGCCCCGGCCCGGAGGCCGAGTTAAAAAAAATAATAATCCCCGTTCAGTCTCAATGGCGGGGTGCGGGCCGGCCCGGCGGCGATTGCGGCGGGCAGCAGGCCTCTTGGACAGGTTGAGAGATAAAAAAATAATAATTCCCGTGCAGTCTCAATGGCGGGGTGCGGGCCGGGGAATAGGCCTCTTGGCCGGGGTGAATAGTGTTGGAACACGGCCCGCGGAAATAGTAGCGGCTGGAGGTACCGGGGGCGATGCCCGCCCCGGCCCGGCGGCCAAGTTAAAAAAATAAATAATCCCGTTCAGTCTCAATGGCAGGGTGCGGGCCGGCCCGGCGGCGATTGCGGCGGGCAGCAGGCCTCTTGGACAGGTTGAGAGATAAAAAAATAATAATTCCCATGCAGTCTCAATGGCGGGGTGCGGGCCGGGGAATAGGCCTCTTGGCCGGGGTGAATATGTTGGAACGCGGCGCGCGTAAATAGAAGCGGCTGGAGGTACCGGGGGCGAAGCCCGCCCCGGCCCGGAGGCCGAGTTAAAAAAAATAATAATCCCCGTTCAGTCTCAATGGCGGGGTGCGGGCCGGCCCGGCGGCGAGTGCGGCGGGCAGCAGGCCTCTTGGACAGGTTGAGAGATAAAAAAATAATAATTCCCGTGCAGTCTCAATGGCGGGGTGCGGGCCGGGGAATAGGCCTCTTGGCCGGGGTGAATATGTTGGAACGCGGCGCGTAAATAGAAGCGGCTGGAGGTACCGGGGGCGAAGCCCGCCCCGGCCCGGAGGCCGAGTTAAAAAAAATAATAATCCCCGTTCAGTCTCAATGGCGGGGTGCGGGCCGGCCCGGCGGCGAGTGCGGCGGGCAGCAGGCCTCTTGGACAGGTTGAGAGATAAAAAAATAATAATTCCCGTGCAGTCTCAATGGCGGGGTGCGGGCCGGGGAATAGGCCTCTTGGCCGGGGTGAATAGTGTTGGAACACGGCCCGCGGAAATAGTAGCGGCTGGAGGTACCGGGGGCGATGCCCGCCCGGGCCCGGCGGCCAAGTTAAAAAAATAAATAATCCCCGTTCAGTCTCAATGGCAGGGTGCGGACCGGCCCGGCGGCGATTGCGGCGGGCAGCAGGCCTCTTGGACAGGTTGAGAGATAAAAAAATAATAATTCCCGTTCAGTCTCAATGGAAGGGTGCGGGCCGGCCCGGCGGCAATTGCGGCGGGCAGCAGGCCTCTTGGACAGGTTGAGAGATAAAAAAATAATAATTCCCATGCAGTCTCAATGGCGGGGTGCGGGCCGGGGAATAGGCCTCTTGGCCGGGGTGAATATGTTGGAACGCGGCGCGCGTAAATAGAAGCGGCTGGAGGTACCGGGGGCGAAGCCCGCCCCGGCCCGGAGGCCGAGTTAAAAAAAATAATAATCCCCGTTCAGTCTCAATGGCGGGGTGCGGGCCGGCCCGGCGGCGAGTGCGGCGGGCAGCAGGCCTCTTGGACAGGTTGAGAGATAAAAAAAATAATAATTCCCGTGCAGTCTCAATGGCGGGGTGCGGGCCGGGGAATAGGCCTCTTGGCCGGGGTGAATAGTGTTGGAACACGGCCCGCGGAAATAGTAGCGGCTGGAGGTACCGGGGGCGATGCCCGCCCCGGCCCGGCGGCCAAGTTAAAAAAATAAATAATCCCCGTTCAGTCTCAATGGCAGGGTGCGGGCCGGCCCAGCGGCGATTGCGGCGGGCAGCAGGCCTCTTGGACAGGTTGAGAGATAAAAAAATAATAATTCCCGTTCAGTCTCAATGGCAGGGTGCGGGCCGGCCCGGTGGCAATTGCGGCGGGCAGCAGGCCTCTTGGACAGGTTGAGAGATAAAAAAATAATAATTCCCATGCAGTCTCAATGGCGGGGTGCGGGCCGGGGAATAGGCCTCTTGGCCGGGGTGAATAGTGTTGGAACACGGCCCGCGGAAATAGTAGCGGCTGGAGGTACCGGGGGCGATGCCCGCCCCGGCCCGGCGGCCAAGTTAAAAAAATAAATAATCCCGTTCAGTCTCAATGGCAGGGTGCGGGCCGGCCCGGCGGCGATTGCGGCGGGCAGCAGGCCTCTTGGACAGGTTGAGAGATAAAAAAATAATAATTCCCATGCAGTCTCAATGGCGGGGTGCGGGCCGGTGAATAGGCCTCTTGGCCGGGGTGAATATGTTGGAACGCGGCGCGCGTAAATAGAAGCGGCTGGAGGTACCGGGGGCGAAGCCCGCCCCGGCCCGGAGGCCGAGTTAAAAAAAATAATAATCCCCGTTCAGTCTCAATGGCGGGGTGCGGGCCGGCCCGGCGGCGAGTGCGGCGGGCAGCAGGCCTCTTGGACAGGTTGAGAGATAAAAAAATAATAATTCCCGTGCAGTCTCAATGGCGGGGTGCGGCCGGGGAATAGGCCTCTTGGCCGGGGTGAATAGTGTTGGAACACGGCCCGCGGAAATAGTAGCGGCTGGAGGTACCGGGGGCGATGCCCGCCCCGGCCCAGCGGCCAAGTTAAAAAAATAAATAATCCCGTTCAGTCTCAATGGTAGGGTGCGGGCCGGCCCGGCGGCGATTGCGGCGGGCAGCAGGCCTCTTGGACAGGTTGAGAGATAAAAAAATAATAATTCCCATGCAGTCTCAATGGCGGGGTGCGGGCCGGGGAATAGGCCTCTTGGCCGGGGTGAATAGTGTTGGAACACGGCCCGCGGAAATAGTAGCGGCTGGAGGTACCGGGGGCGATGCCCGCCCCGGCCCGGCGGCCAAGTTAAAAAAATAAATAATCCCGTTCAGTCTCAATGGCAGGGTGCGGGCCGGCCCGGCGGCGAGTGCGGCGGGCAGCAGGCCTCTTGGACAGGTTGAGAGATAAAAAAATAATAATTCCCATGCAGTCTCAATGGCGGGGTGCGGGCCGGGGAATAGGCCTCTTGGCCGGGGTGAATATGTTGGAACGCGGCGCGCGTAAATAGAAGCGGCTGGAGGTACCGGGGGCGAAGCCCGCCCCGGCCCGGAGGCCGAGTTAAAAAAAATAATAATCCCCGTTCAGTCTCAATGGCGGGGTGCGGGCCGGCCCGGCGGCGAGTGCGGCGGGCAGCAGGCCTCTTGGACAGGTTGAGAGATAAAAAAATAATAATTCCCGTGCAGTCTCAATGGCGGGGTGCGGGCCGGGGAATAGGCCTCTTGGCCGGGGTGAATATGTTGGAACGCGGCGCGTAAATAGAAGCGGCTGGAGGTACCGGGGGCGAAGCCCGCCCCGGCCCGGAGGCCGAGTTAAAAAAAATAATAATCCCCGTTCAGTCTCAATGGCGGGGTGCGGGCCGGCCCGGCGGCGAGTGCGGCGGGCAGCAGGCCTCTTGGACAGGTTGAGAGATAAAAAAATAATAATTCCCGTGCAGTCTCAATGGCGGGGTGCGGGCCGAGGAATAGGCCTCTTGGCCGGGGTGAATAGTGTTGGAACACGGCCCGCGGAAATAGTAGCGGCTGGAGGTACCGGGGGCGATGCCCGCCCGGGCCCGGCGGCCAAGTTAAAAAAATAAATAATCCCCGTTCAGTCTCAATGGCAGGGTGCGGACCGGCCCGGCGGCGATTGCGGCGGGCAGCAGGCCTCTTGGACAGGTTGAGAGATAAAAAAATAATAATTCCCGTTCAGTCTCAATGGAAGGGTGCGGGCCGGCCCGGCGGCAATTGCGGCGGGCAGCAGGCCTCTTGGACAGGTTGAGAGATAAAAAAATAATAATTCCCATGCAGTCTCAATGGCGGGGTGCGGGCCGGGGAATAGGCCTCTTGGCCGGGGTGAATATGTTGGAACGCGGCGCGCGTAAATAGAAGCGGCTGGAGGTACCGGGGGCGAAGCCCGCCCCGGCCCGGAGGCCGAGTTAAAAAAAATAATAATCCCCGTTCAGTCTCAATGGCGGGGTGCGGGCCGGCCCGGCGGCGAGTGCGGCGGGCAGCAGGCCTCTTGGACAGGTTGAGAGATAAAAAAATAATAATTCCCATGCAGTCTCAATGGCGGGGTGCGGGCCGGGGAATAGGCCTCTTGGCCGGGGTGAATATGTTGGAACGCGGCGCGCGTAAATAGAAGCGGCTGGAGGTACCGGGGGCGAAGCCCGCCCCGGCCCGGAGGCCGAGTTAAAAAAAATAATAATCCCCGTTCAGTCTCAATGGCGGGGTGCGGGCCGGCCCGGCGGCGAGTGCGGCGGGCAGCAGGCCTCTTGGACAGGTTGAGAGATAAAAAAATAATAATTCCCGTGCAGTCTCAATGGCGGGGTGCGGGCCGGGAAATAGGCCTCTTGGCCGGGGTGAATATGTTGGAACGCGGCGCGCGTAAATAGAAGCGGCTGGAGGTACCGGGGGGGCGAAGCCCGCCCCGGCCCGGAGGCCGAGTTAAAAAAAATAATAATCCCCGTTCAGTCTCAATGGCGGGGTGCGGGCCGGCCCGGCGGCGATTGCGGCGGGCAGCAGGCCTCTTGGACAGGTTGAGAGATAAAAAAATAATAATTCCCGTGCAGTCTCAATGGCGGGGTGCGGGCCGGGGAATAGGCCTCTTGGCCGGGGTGAATAGTGTTGGAACACGGCCCGCGGAAATAGTAGCGGCTGGAGGTACCGGGGGCGATGCCCGCCCCGGCCCGGCGGCCAAGTTAAAAAAATAAATAATCCCGTTCAGTCTCAATGGCAGGGTGCGGGCCGGCCCGGCGGCGATTGCGGCGGGCAGCAGGCCTCTTGGACAGGTTGAGAGATAAAAAAATAATAATTCCCATGCAGTCTCAATGGCGGGGTGCGGGCCGGGGAATAGGCCTCTTGGCCGGGGTGAATATGTTGGAACGCGGCGCGCGTAAATAGAAGCGGCTGGAGGTACCGGGGGCGAAGCCCGCCCCGGCCCGGAGGCCGAGTTAAAAAAAATAATAATCCCCGTTCAGTCTCAATGGCGGGGTGCGGGCCGGCCCGGCGGCGAGTGCGGCGGGAAGCAGGCCTCTTGGACAGGTTGAGAGATAAAAAAATAATAATTCCCGTGCAGTCTCAATGGCGGGGTGCGGGCCGGGGAATAGGCCTCTTGGCCGGGGTGAATAGTGTTGGAACACGGCCCGCGGAAATAGTAGCGGCTGGAGGTACAGGGGGCGATGCCCGCCCGGGCCCGGCGGCCAAGTTAAAAAAATAAATAATCCCCGTTCAGTCTCAATGGCAGGGTGCGGGCCGGCCCGGCGGCGATTGCGGCGGGCAGCAGGCCTCTTGGACAGGTTGAGAGATAAAAAAATAATAATTCCCGTTCAGTCTCAATGGCAGGGTGCGGGCCGGCCCGGCGGCAATTGCGGCGGGCAGCAGGCCTCTTGGACAGGTTGAGAGATAAAAAAATAATAATTCCCATGCAGTCTCAATGGCGGGGTGTGGGCCGGGGAATAGGCCTCTTGGCCGGGGTGAATATGTTGGAACGCGGCGCGCGTAAATAGAAGCGGCTGGAGGTACCGGGGGCGAAGCCCGCCCCGGCCTGGAGGCCGAGTTAAAAAAAATAATAATCCCCGTTTAGTCTCAATGGCGGGGTGCGGGCCGGCCTGGCGGCGATTGCGGCGGGCAGCAGGCCTCTTGGACAGGTTGAGAGATAAAAAAATAATAATTCCCGTGCAGTCTCAATGGCGGGGTGCGGGCCGGGGAATAGGCCTCTTGGCCGGGGTGAATAGTGTTGGAACACGGCCCGCGGAAATAGTAGCGGCTGGAGGTACCGGGGGCGATGCCCGCCCCGGCCCGGCGGCCAAGTTAAAAAAATAAATAATCCCGTTCAGTCTCAATGGCAGGGTGCGGGCCGGCCCGGCGGCGATTGCGGCGGGCAGCAGGCCTCTTGGACAGGTTGAGAGATAAAAAAATAATAATTCCCATGCAGTCTCAATGGCGGGGTGCGGGCCGGGGAATAGGCCTCTTGGCCGGGGTGAATATGTTGGAACGCGGCGCGCGTAAATAGAAGCCTGGAGGTACCGGGGGCGAAGCCCGCCCCGGCCCAGAGGCCGAGTTAAAAAAAATAATAATCCCCGTTCAGTCTCAATGGCGGGGTGCGGGCCGGCCCGGCGGCGAGTGCGGCGGGCAGCAGGCCTCTTGGACAGGTTGAGAGATAAAAAAATAATAATTCCCGTGCAGTCTCAATGGCGGGGTGCGGGCCGGGGAAATAGGCCTCTTGGCCGGGGTGAATATGTTGGAACGCGGCGCGCGTAAATAGAAGCGGCTGGAGGTACCGGGGGCGAAGCCCGCCCCGGCCCGGAGGCCGAGTTAAAAAAAATAATAATCCCCGTTCAGTCTCAATGGCGGGGTGCGGGCCGGCCCGGCGGCGAGTGCGGCGGGCAGCAGGCCTCTTGGACAGGTTGAGAGATAAAAAAATAATAATTCCCGTGCAGTCTCAATGGCGGGGTGCGGGCCGGGGAATAGGCCTCTTGGCCGGGGTGAATAGTGTTGGAACACGGCCCGCGGAAATAGTAGCGGCTGGAGGTACCGTGGGCGATGCCCGCCCGGGCCCGGCGGCCAAGTTAAAAAAATAAATAATCCCCGTTCAGTCTCAATGGCAGGGTGCGGGCCGGCCCGGCGGCGATTGCGGCGGGCAGCAGGCCTCTTGGACAGGTTGAGAGATAAAAAAATAATAATCCCCGTTCAGTCTCAATGGCGGGGTGCGGGCCGGCCCAGCGGCAATTGCGGCGGGCAGCAGGCCTCTTGGACAGGTTGAGAGATAAAAAAATAATAATTCCCATGCAGTCTCAATGGCGGGGTGCGGGCCGGGGAATAGGCCTCTTGGCCGGGGTGAATATGTTGGAACGCGGCGCGCGTAACTAGAAGCGGCTGGAGGTACCGGGGGCGAAGCCCGCCCCGGCCCGGAGGCCGAGTTAAAAAAAATAATAATCCCCGTTCAGTCTCAATGGCGGGGTGCGGGCCGGCCCGGCGGCGAGTGCGGCGGGCAGCAGGCCTCTTGGACAGGTTGAGAGATAAAAAAATAATAATTCCCGTGCAGTCTCAATGGCGGGGTGCGGGCCGGGGAATAGGCCTCTTGGCCGGGGTGAATAGTGTTGGAACACGGCCCGCGGAAATAGTAGCGGCTGGAGGTACCGGGGGCGATGCCCGCCCGGGCCCGGCGGCCAAGTTAAAAAAATAAATAATCCCCGTTCAGTCTCAATGGCAGGGTGCGGGCCGGCCCGGCGGCGATTGCGGCGGGCAGCAGGCCTCTTGGACAGGTTGAGAGATAAAAAAATAATAATTCCCGTTCAGTCTCAATGGCAGGGTGCGGGCCGGCCCGGCGGCAATTGCGGCGGGCAGCAGGCCTCTTGGACAGGTTGAGAGATAAAAAAATAATAATTCCCATGCAGTCTCAATGGCGGGGTGCGGGCCGGGGAATAGGCCTCTTGGCCGGGGTGAATATGTTGGAACGCGGCGCGCGTAAATAGAAGCGGCTGGAGGTACCGGGGGCGAAGCCCGCCCCGGCCCGGAGGCCGAGTTAAAAAAAATAATAATCCCCGTTCAGTCTCAATGGCGGGGTGCGGGCCGGCCCGGCGGCGAGTGCAGCGGGCAGCAGGCCTCTTGGACAGGTTGAGAGATAAAAAAATAATAATTCCCGTGCAGTCTCAATGGCGGGGTGCGGGCCGGGAAATAGGCCTCTTGGCCGGGGTGAATATGTTGGAACGCGGCGCGCGTAAATAGAAGCGGCTGGAGGTACCGGGGGCGAAGCCCGCCCCGGCCCGGAGGCCGAGTTAAAAAAAATAATAATCCCCGTTCAGTCTCAATGGCGGGGTGCGGGCCGGCCCGGCGGCGATTGCGGCGGGCAGCAGGCCTCTTGGACAGGTTGAGAGATAAAAAAATAATAATTCCCGTGCAGTCTCAATGGCGGGGTGCGGGCCGGGGAATAGGCCTCTTGGCCGGGGTGAATAGTGTTGGAACACGGCCCGCGGAAATAGTAGCGGCTGGAGGTACCGGGGGCGATGCCCGCCCCGGCCCGGCGGCCAAGTTAAAAAAATAAATAATCCCGTTCAGTCTCAATGGCAGGGTGCGGGCCGGCCCGGCGGCGATTGCGGCGGGCAGCAGGCCTCTTGGACAGGTTGAGAGATAAAAAAATAATAATTCCCATGCAGTCTCAATGGCGGGGTGCGGGCCGGGGAATAGGCCTCTTGGCCGGGGTGAATATGTTGGAACGCGGCGCGCGTAAATAGAAGCGGCTGGAGGTACCGGGGGCGAAGCCCGCCCCGGCCCGGAGGCCGAGTTAAAAAAAATAATAATCCCCGTTCAGTCTCAATGGCGGGGTGCGGGCCGGCCCGGCGGCGAGTGCGGCGGGCAGCAGGCCTCTTGGACAGGTTGAGAGATAAAAAAATAATAATTCCCGTGCAGTCTCAATGGCGGGGTGCGGGCCGGGGAATAGGCCTCTTGGCCGGGGTGAATATGTTGGAACGCGGCGCGTAAATAGAAGCGGCTGGAGGTACCGGGGGCGAAGCCCGCCCCGGCCCGGAGGCCGAGTTAAAAAAAATAATAATCCCCGTTCAGTCTCAATGGCGGGGTGCGGGCCGGCCCGGCGGCGAGTGCGGCGGGCAGCAGGCCTCTTGGACAGGTTGAGAGATAAAAAAATAATAATTCCCGTGCAGTCTCAATGGCGGGGTGCGGGCCGGGGAATAGGCCTCTTGGCCGGGGTGAATAGTGTTGGAACACGGCCCGCGGAAATAGTAGCGGCTGGAGGTACCGGGGGCGATGCCCGCCCGGGCCCGGCGGCCAAGTTAAAAAAATAAATAATCCCCGTTCAGTCTCAATGGCAGGGTGCGGACCGGCCCGGCGGCGATTGCGGCGGGCAGCAGGCCTCTTGGACAGGTTGAGAGATAAAAAAATAATAATTCCCGTTCAGTCTCAATGGAAGGGTGCGGGCCGGCCCGGCGGCAATTGCGGCGGGCAGCAGGCCTCTTGGACAGGTTGAGAGATAAAAAAATAATAATTCCCATGCAGTCTCAATGGCGGGGTGCGGGCCGGGGAATAGGCCTCTTGGCCGGGGTGAATATGTTGGAACGCGGCGCGCGTAAATAGAAGCGGCTGGAGGTACCGGGGGCGAAGCCCGCCCCGGCCCGGAGGCCGAGTTAAAAAAAATAATAATCCCCGTTCAGTCTCAATGGCGGGGTGCGGGCCGGCCCGGCGGCGAGTGCGGCGGGCAGCAGGCCTCTTGGACAGGTTGAGAGATAAAAAAAATAATAATTCCCGTGCAGTCTCAATGGCGGGGTGCGGGCCGGGGAATAGGCCTCTTGGCCGGGGTGAATAGTGTTGGAACACGGCCCGCGGAAATAGTAGCGGCTGGAGGTACCGGGGGCGATGCCCGCCCCGGCCCGGCGGCCAAGTTAAAAAAATAAATAATCCCCGTTCAGTCTCAATGGCAGGGTGCGGGCCGGCCCAGCGGCGATTGCGGCGGGCAGCAGGCCTCTTGGACAGGTTGAGAGATAAAAAAATAATAATTCCCGTTCAGTCTCAATGGCAGGGTGCGGGCCGGCCCGGCGGCAATTGCGGCGGGCAGCAGGCCTCTTGGACAGGTTGAGAGATAAAAAAATAATAATTCCCATGCAGTCTCAATGGCGGGGTGCGGGCCGGGGAATAGGCCTCTTGGCCGGGGTGAATAGTGTTGGAACACGGCCCGCGGAAATAGTAGCGGCTGGAGGTACCGGGGGCGATGCCCGCCCCGGCCCGGCGGCCAAGTTAAAAAAATAAATAATCCCGTTCAGTCTCAATGGCAGGGTGCGGGCCGGCCCGGCGGCGATTGCGGCGGGCAGCAGGCCTCTTGGACAGGTTGAGAGATAAAAAAATAATAATTCCCATGCAGTCTCAATGGCGGGGTGCGGGCCGGTGAATAGGCCTCTTGGCCGGGGTGAATATGTTGGAACGCGGCGCGCGTAAATAGAAGCGGCTGTAGGTACCGGGGGCGAAGCCCGCCCCGGCCCGGAGGCCGAGTTAAAAAAAATAATAATCCCCGTTCAGTCTCAATGGCGGGGTGCGGGCCGGCCCGGCGGCGAGTGCGGCGGGCAGCAGGCCTCTTGGACAGGTTGAGAGATAAAAAAATAATAATTCCCGTGCAGTCTCAATGGCGGGGTGCGGGCCGGGGAATAGGCCTCTTGGCCGGGGTGAATAGTGTTGGAACACGGCCCGCGGAAATAGTAGCGGCTGGAGGTACCGGGGGCGATGCCCGCCCCGGCCCAGCGGCCAAGTTAAAAAAATAAATAATCCCGTTCAGTCTCAATGGTAGGGTGCGGGCCGGCCCGGCGGCGATTGCGGCGGGCAGCAGGCCTCTTGGACAGGTTGAGAGATAAAAAAATAATAATTCCCGTTCAGTCTCAATGGAAGGGTGCGGGCCGGCCCGGCGGCAATTGCGGCGGGCAGCAGGCCTCTTGGACAGGTTGAGAGATAAAAAAATAATAATTCCCATGCAGTCTCAATGGCGGGGTGCGGGCCGGGGAATAGGCCTCTTGGCCGGGGTGAATATGTTGGAACGCGGCGCGCGTAAATAGAAGCGGCTGGAGGTACCGGGGGCGAAGCCCGCCCCGGCCCGGAGGCCGAGTTAAAAAAAATAATAATCCCCGTTCAGTCTCAATGGCGGGGTGCGGGCCGGCCCGGCGGCGAGTGCGGCGGGCAGCAGGCCTCTTGGACAGGTTGAGAGATAAAAAAATAATAATTCCCATGCAGTCTCAATGGCGGGGTGCGGGCCGGGGAATAGGCCTCTTGGCCGGGGTGAATATGTTGGAACGCGGCGCGCGTAAATAGAAGCGGCTGGAGGTACCGGGGGCGAAGCCCGCCCCGGCCCGCAGGCCGAGTTAAAAAAAATAATAATCCCCGTTCATTCTCAATGGCGGGGTGCGGGCCGGCCCGGCGGCGAGTGCGGCGGGCAGCAGGCCTCTTGGACAGGTTGAGAGATAAAAAAATAATAATTCCCGTGCAGTCTCAATGGCGGGGTGCGGGCCGGGGAATAGGCCTCTTGGCCGGGGTGAATAGTGTTGGAACACGGCCCGCGGAAATAGTAGCGGCTGGAGGTACCGGGGGCGATGCCCGCCCCGGCCCGGCGGCCAAGTTAAAAAAATAAATAATCCCCGTTCAGTCTCAATGGCAGGGTGCGGGCCGGCCCAGCGGCGATTGCGGCGGGCAGCAGGCCTCTTGGACAGGTTGAGAGATAAAAAAATAATATTTCCCGTTCAGTCTCAATGGCAGGGTGCGGGCCGGCCCGGCGGCAATTGCGGCGGGCAGCAGGCCTCTTGGACAGGTTGAGAGATAAAAAAAATAATAATTCCCATGCAGTCTCAATGGCGGGGTGCGGGCCGGGGAATAGGCCTCTTGGCCGGGGTGAATATGTTGGAACGCGGCGCGCGTAAATAGAAGCGGCTGGAGGTACCGGGGGCGAAGCCCGCCCCGGCCCGGAGGCCGAGTTAAAAAAAATAATAATCCCCGTTCAGTCTCAATGGCGGGGTGCGGGCCGGCCCGGCGGCGAGTGCGGCGGGCAGCAGGCCTCTTGGACAGGTTGAGAGATAAAAAAATAATAATTCCCGTGCAGTCTCAATGGCGGGGTGCGGGCCGGGGAATAGGCCTCTTGGCCGGGGTGAATATGTTGGAACGCGGCGCGCGTAAATAGAAGCGGCTGGAGGTACCGGGGGCGAAGCCCGCCCCGGCCCGGAGGCCGAGTTAAAAAAAATAATAATCCCCGTTCAGTCTCAATGGCGGGGTGCGGGCCGGCCCGGCGGCGATTGCGGCGGGCAGCAGGCCTCTTGGACAGGTTGAGAGATAAAAAAATAATAATTCCCGTGCAGTCTCAATGGCGGGGTGCGGGCCGGGGAATAGGCCTCTTGGCCGGGGTGAATAGTGTTGGAACACGGCCCGCGGAAATAGTAGCGGCTGGAGGTACCGGGGGCGATGCCCGCCCCGGCCCGGCGGCCAAGTTAAAAAAATAAATAATCCCCGTTCAGTCTCAATGGCAGGGTGCGGGCCGGCCCGGCGGCGAGTGCGGCGGGCAGCAGGCCTCTTGGACAGGTTGAGAGATAAAAAAAAAATAATTCCCATGCAGTCTCAATGGCGGGGTGCGGGCCGGGGAATAGGCCTCTTGGCCGGGGTGAATATGTTGGAACGCGGCGCGCGTAAATAGAAGCGGCTGGAGGTACCGGGGGCGAAGCCCGCCCCGGCCCGGAGGCCGAGTTAAAAAAAATAATAATCCCCGTTCAGTCTCAATGGCGGGGTGCGGGCCGGCCCGGCGGCGAGTGCGGTGGGCAGCAGGCCTCTTGGACAGGTTGAGAGATAAGAAAATAATAATTCCCGTGCAGTCTCAATGGCGGGGTGCGGGCCGGGGAATAGGCCTCTTGGCCGGGGTGAATAGTGTTGGAACACGGCCCGCGGAAATAGTAGCGGCTGGAGGTACCGGGGGCGATGCCCGCCCCGGCCCGGCGGCCAAGTTAAAAAAATAAATAATCCCGTTCAGTCTCAATGGCAGGGTGCGGGCCGGCCCGGCGGCGATTGCGGCGGGCAGCAGGCCTCTTGGACAGGTTGAGAGATAAAAAAATAATAATTCCCATGCAGTCTCAATGGCGGGGTGCGGGCCGGGGAATAGGCCTCTTGGCCGGGGTGAATATGTTGGAACGCGGCGCGCGTAAATAGAAGCGGCTGGAGGTACCGGGGGCGAAGCCCGCCCCGGCCCGGAGGCCGAGTTAAAAAAAATAATAATCCCCGTTCAGTCTCAATGGCGGGGTGCGGGCCGGCCCGGCGGCGAGTGCGGCGGGCAGCAGGCCTCTTGGACAGGTTGAGAGATAAAAAAATAATAATTCCCGTGCAGTCTCAATGGCGGGGTGCGGGCCGGGGAATAGGCCTCTTGGCCGGGGTGAATATGTTGGAACGCGGCGCGCGTAAATAGAAGCGGCTGGAGGTACCGGGGGCGAAGCCCGCCCCGGCCCGGAGGCCGAGTTAAAAAAAATAATAATCCCCGTTCAGTCTCAATGGCGGGGTGCGGGCCGGCCCGGCGGCGAGTGCGGCGGGCAGCAGGCCTCTTGGACAGGTTGAGAGATAAAAAAATAATAATTCCCGTGCAGTCTCAATGGCGGGGTGCGGGCCGGGGAATAGGCCTCTTGGCCGGGGTGAATAGTGTTGGAACACGGCCCGCGGAAATAGTAGCGGCTGGAGGTACCGGGGGCGATGCCCGCCCCGGCCCGGCGGCCAAGTTAAAAAAATAAATAATCCCCGTTCAGTCTCAATGGCAGGGTGCGGGCCGGCCCGGCGGCGATTGCGGCGGGCAGCAGGCCTCTTGGACAGGTTGAGAGATAAAAAAATAATAATTCCCGTTCAGTCTCAATGGCAGGGTGCGGGCCGGCCCGGCGGCAATTGCGGCGGGCAGCAGGCCTCTTGGACAGGTTGAGAGATAAAAAAATAATAATTCCCATGCAGTCTCAATGGCGGGGTGCGGGCCGGGGAATAGGCCTCTTGGCCGGGGTGAATATGTTGGAACGCGGCGCGCGTAAACAGAAGCGGCTGGAGGTACCGGGGGCGAAGCCCGCCCCGGCCCGGAGGCCGAGTTAAAAAAAATAATAATCCCCGTTCAGTCTCAATGGCGGGGTGCGGGCCGGCCCGGCGGCGAGTGCGGCGGGCAGCAGGCCTCTTGGACAGGTTGAGAGATAAAAAAATAATAATTCCCGTGCAGTCTCAATGGCGGGGTGCGGGCCGGGAAATAGGCCTCTTGGCCGGGGTGAATATGTTGGAACGCGGCGCGCGTAAATAGAAGCGGCTGGAGGTACCGGGGGCGAAGCCCGCCCCGGCCCGGAGGCCGAGTTAAAAAAAATAATAATCCCCGTTCAGTCTCAATGGCGGGGTGCGGGCCGGCCCGGCGGCGATTGCGGCGGGCAGCAGGCCTCTTGGACAGGTTGAGAGATAAAAAAATAATAATTCCCGTGCAGTCTCAATGGCGGGGTGCGGGCCGGGGAATAGGCCTCTTGGCCGGGGTGAATAGTGTTGGAACACGGCCCGCGGAAATAGTAGCGGCTGGAGGTACCGGGGGCGATGCCCGCCCCGGCCCGGCGGCCAAGTTAAAAAAATAAATAATCCCGTTCAGTCTCAATGGCAGGGTGCGGGCCGGCCCGGCGGCGATTGCGGCGGGCAGCAGGCCTCTTGGACAGGTTGAGAGATAAAAAAATAATAATTCCCGTGCAGTCTCAATGGCGGGGTGCGGGCCGGGGAATAGGCCTCTTGGCCGGGGTGAATATGTTGGAACGCGGCGCACGTAAATAGAAGCGGCTGGAGGTACCGGGGGCGAAGCCCGCCCCGGCCCGGAGGCCGAGTTAAAAAAAATAATAATCCCCGTTCAGTCTCAATGGCGGGGTGCGGGCCGGCCCGGCGGCGAGTGCGGCGGGCAGCAGGCCTCTTGGACAGGTTGAGAGATAAAAAAATAATAATTCCCGTGCAGTCTCAATGGCGGGGTGCGGGCCGGGGAATAGGCCTCTTGGCCGGGGTGAATATGTTGGAACGCGGCGCGCGTAAATAGAAGCGGCTGGAGGTACCGGGGGCGAAGCCCGCCCCGGCCCGGAGGCCGAGTTAAAAAAAATAATAATCCCCGTTCAGTCTCAATGGCGGGGTGCGGGCCGGCCCGGCGGCGAGTGCGGCGGGCAGCAGGCCTCTTGGACAGGTTGAGAGATAAAAAAATAATAATTCCCGTGCAGTCTCAATGGCGGGGTGCGGGCCGGGGAATAGGCCTCTTGGCCGGGGTGAATAGTGTTGGAACACGGCCCGCGGAAATAGTAGCGGCTGGAGGTACCGGGGGCGATGCCCGCCCGGGCCCGGCGGCCAAGTTAAAAAAATAAATAATCCCCGTTCAGTCTCAATGGCAGGGTGCGGGCCGGCCCGGCGGCGATTGCGGCGGGCAGCAGGCCTCTTGGACAGGTTGAGAGATAAAAAAATAATAATTCCCGTTCAGTCTCAATGGCAGGGTGCGGGCCGGCCCGGCGGCAATTGCGGCGGGCAGCAGGCCTCTTGGACAGGTTGAGAGATAAAAAAATAATAATTCCCATGAAGTCTCAATGGCGGGGTGCGGGCCGGGGAATAGGCCTCTTGGCCGGGGTGAATATGTTGGAACGCGGCGCGCGTAAATAGAAGCGGCTGGAGGTACCGGGGGCGAAGCCCGCCCCGGCCCGGAGGCCGAGTTAAAAAAAATAATAATCCCCGTTCAGTCTCAATGGCGGGGTGCGGGCCGGCCCGGCGGCGAGTGCGGCGGGCAGCAGGCCTCTTGGACAGGTTGAGAGATAAAAAAATAATAATTCCCGTGCAGTCTCAATGGCGGGGTGCGGGCCGGGGAATAGGCCTCTTGGCCGGGGTGAATATGTTGGAACGCGGCGCGCGTAAATAGAAGCGGCTGGAGGTACCGGGGGCGAAGCCCGCCCCGGCCCGGAGGCCGAGTTAAAAAAAATAATAATCCCCGTTCAGTCTCAATGGCGGGGTGCGGGCCGGCCCGGCGGCGATTGCGGCGGGCAGCAGGCCTCTTGGACAGGTTGACAGATAAAAAAATAATAATTCCCGTTCAGTCTCAATGGCAGGGTGCGGGCCGGCCCGGCGGCAATTGCGGCGGGCAGCAGGCCTCTTGGACAGGTTGAGAGATAAAAAAATAATAATTCCCGTGCAGTCTCAATGGCGGGGTGCGGGCCGGGGAATAGGCCTCTTGGTCGGGGTGAATAGTGTTGGAACACGGCCCGCGGAAATAGTAGCGGCTGGAGGTACCGGGGGCGATGCCCGCCCCGGCCCGGCGGCCAAGTTAAAAAAATAAATAATCCCGTTCAGTCTCAATGGCAGGGTGCGGGCCGGCCCGGCGGCGATTGCGGCGGGCAGCAGGCCTCTTGGACAGGTTGAGAGATAAAAAAATAATAATTCCCATGCAGTCTCAATGGCGGGGTGCGGGCCGGGGAATAGGCCTCTTGGCCGGGGTGAATATGTTGGAACGCGGCGCGCGTAAATAGAAGCGGCTGGAGGTACCGGGGGCGAAGCCCGCCCCGGCCCGGAGGCCGAGTTAAAAAAAATAATAATCCCCGTTCAGTCTCAATGGCGGGGTGCGGGCCGGCCCGGCGGCGAGTGCGGCGGGCAGCAGGCCTCTTGGACAGGTTGAGAGATAAAAAAATAATAATTCCCGTGCAGTCTCAATGGCGGGGTGCGGGCCGGGGAATAGGCCTCTTGGCCGGGGTGAATATGTTGGAACGCGGCGCGCGTAAATAGAAGCGGCTGGAGGTACCGGGGGCGAAGCCCGCCCCGGCCCGGAGGCCGAGTTAAAAAAAATAATAATCCCCGTTCAGTCTCAATGGCGGGGTGCGGGCCGGCCCGGCGGCGAGTGCGGCGGGCAGCAGGCCTCTTGGACAGGTTGAGAGATAAAAAAATAATAATTCCCGTGCAGTCTCAATGGCGGGGTGCGGGCCGGGGAATAGGCCTCTTGGCCGGGGTGAATAGTGTTGGAACACGGCCCGCGGAAATAGTAGCGGCTGGAGGTACCGGGGGCGATGCCCGCCCGGGCCCGGCGGCCAAGTTAAAAAATAAATAATCCCCGTTCAGTCTCAATGGCAGGGTGCGGGCCGGCCCGGCGGCGATTGCGGCGGGCAGCAGGCCTCTTGGACAGGTTGAGAGATAAAAAAATAATAATTCCCGTTCAGTCTCAATGGCAGGGTGCGGGCCGGCCCGGCGGCAATTGCGGCGGGCAGCAGGCCTCTTGGACAGGTTGAGAGATAAAAAAATAATAATTCCCGTGCAGTCTCAATGGCGGGGTGCGGGCCGGGGAATAGGCCTCTTGGCCGGGGTGAATATGTTGGAACGCGGCGCGCGTAAATAGAAGCGGCTGGAGGTACCGGGGGCGAAGCCCGCCCCGGCCCGGAGGCCGAGTTAAAAAAAATAATAATCCCCGTTCAGTCTCAATGGCGGGGTGCGGGCCGGCCCGGCGGCGAGTGCGGCGGGCAGCAGGCCTCTTGGACAGGTTGAGAGATAAAAAAATAATAATTCCCGTGCAGTCTCAATGGCGGGGTGCGGGCCGGGGAATAGGCCTCTTGGCCGGGGTGAATATGTTGGAACGCGGCGCGCGTAAATAGAAGCGGCTGGAGGTACCGGGGGCGAAGCCCGCCCCGGCCCGGAGGCCGAGTTAAAAAAAATAATAATCCCCGTTCAGTCTCAATGGCGGGGTGCGGGCCGGCCCGGCGGCGAGTGCGGCGGGCAGCAGGCCTCTTGGACAGGTTGAGAGATAAAAAAATAATAATTCCCGTGCAGTCTCAATGGCGGGGTGCGGGCCGGGGAATAGGCCTCTTGGCCGGGGTGAATAGTGTTGGAACACGGCCCGCGGAAATAGTAGCGGCTGGAGGTACCGGGGGCGATGCCCGCCCGGGCCCGGCGGCCAAGTTAAAAAAATAAATAATCCCCGTTCAGTCTCAATGGCAGGGTGCGGGCCGGCCCGGCGGCGATTGCGGCGGGCAGCAGGCCTCTTGGACAGGTTGAGAGATAAAAAAATAATAATTCCCGTTCAGTCTCAATGGCAGGGTGCGGGCCGGCCCGGCGGCAATTGCGGCGGGCAGCAGGCCTCTTGGACAGGTTGAGAGATAAAAAAATAATAATTCCCATGCAGTCTCAATGGCGGGGTGCGGGCCGGGGAATAGGCCTCTTGGCCGGGGTGAATATGTTGGAACGCGGCGCGCGTAAATAGAAGCGGCTGGAGGTACCGGGGGCGAAGCCCGCCCCGGCCCGGAGGCCGAGTTAAAAAAAATAATAATCCCCGTTCAGTCTCAATGGCGGGGTGCGGGCCGGCCCGGCGGCGAGTGCGGCGGGCAGCAGGCCTCTTGGACAGGTTGAGAGATAAAAAAATAATAATTCCCGTGCAGTCTCAATGGCGGGGTGCGGGCCGGGGAATAGGCCTCTTGGCCGGGGTGAATATGTTGGAACGCGGCGCGCGTAAATAGAAGCGGCTGGAGGTACCGGGGGCGAAGCCCGCCCCGGCCCGGAGGCCGAGTTAAAAAAAATAATAATCCCCGTTCAGTCTCAATGGCGGGGTGCGGGCCGGCCCGGCGGCGATTGCGGCGGGCAGCAGGCCTCTTGGACAGGTTGACAGATAAAAAAATAATAATTCCCGTGCAGTCTCAATGGCGGGGTGCGGGCCGGGGAATAGGCCTCTTGGCCGGGGTGAATATGTTGGAACGCGGCGCGCGTAAATAGAAGCGGCTGGAGGTACCGGGGGCGAAGCCCGCCCCGGCCCGGAGGCCGAGTTAAAAAAAATAATAATCCCCGTTCAGTCTCAATGGCGGGGTGCGGGCCGGCCCGGCGGCGATTGCGGCGGGCAGCAGGCCTCTTGGACAGGTTGAGAGATAAAAAAATAATAATTCCCGTGCAGTCTCAATGGCGGGGTGCGGGCCGGGGAATAGGCCTCTTGGCCGGGGTGAATAGTGTTGGAACACGGCCCGCGGAAATAGTAGCGGCTGGAGGTACCGGGGGCGATGCCCGCCCCGGCCCGGCGGCCAAGTTAAAAAAATAAATAATCCCGTTCAGTCTCAATGGCAGGGTGCGGGCCGGCCCGGCGGCGATTGCGGCGGGCAGCAGGCCTCTTGGACAGGTTGAGAGATAAAAAAATAATAATTCCCATGCAGTCTCAATGGCGGGGTGCGGGCCGGGGAATAGGCCTCTTGGCCGGGGTGAATATGTTGGAACGCGGCGCGCGTAAATAGAAGCGGCTGGAGGTACCGGGGGCGAAGCCCGCCCCGGCCGGAGGCCGAGTTAAAAAAAATAATAATCCCCGTTCAGTCTCAATGGCGGGGTGCGGGCCGGCCCGGCGGCGAGTGCGGCGGGCAGCAGGCCTCTTGGACAGGTTGAGAGATAAAAAAATAATAATTCCCGTGCAGTCTCAATGGCGGGGTGCGGGCCGGGGAATAGGCCTCTTGGCCGGGGTGAATATGTTGGAACGCGGCGCGCGTAAATAGAAGCGGCTGGAGGTACCGGGGGCGAAGCCCGCCCCGGCCCGGAGGCCGAGTTAAAAAAAATAATAATCCCCGTTCAGTCTCAATGGCGGGGTGCGGGCCGGCCCGGCGGCGAGTGCGGCGGGCAGCAGGCCTCTTGGACAGGTTGAGAGATAAAAAAATAATAATTCCCGTGCAGTCTCAATGGCGGGGTGCGGGCCGGGGAATAGGCCTCTTGGCCGGGGTGAATAGTGTTGGAACACGGCCCGCGGAAATAGTAGCGGCTGGAGGTACCGGGGGCGATGCCCGCCCCGGCCCGGCGGCCAAGTTAAAAAAATAAATAATCCCGTTCAGTCTCAATGGCAGGGTGCGGGCCGGCCCGGCGGCGATTGCGGCGGGCAGCAGGCCTCTTGGACAGGTTGAGAGATAAAAAAATAATAATTCCCATGCAGTCTCAATGGCGGGGTGCGGGCCGGGGAATAGGCCTCTTGGCCGGGGTGAATATGTTGGAACGCGGCGCGCGTAAATAGAAGCGGCTGGAGGTACCGGGGGCGAAGCCCGCCCCGGCCGGAGGCCGAGTTAAAAAAAATAATAATCCCCGTTCAGTCTCAATGGCGGGGTGCGGGCCGGCCCGGCGGCGAGTGCGGCGGGCAGCAGGCCTCTTGGACAGGTTGAGAGATAAAAAAATAATAATTCCCGTGCAGTCTCAATGGCGGGGTGCGGGCCGGGGAATAGGCCTCTTGGCCGGGGTGAATATGTTGGAACGCGGCGCGCGTAAATAGAAGCGGCTGGAGGTACCGGGGGCGAAGCCCGCCCCGGCCCGGAGGCCGAGTTAAAAAAAATAATAATCCCCGTTCAGTCTCAATGGCGGGGTGCGGGCCGGCCCGGCGGCGAGTGCGGCGGGCAGCAGGCCTCTTGGACAGGTTGAGAGATAAAAAAATAATAATTCCCGTGCAGTCTCAATGGCGGGGTGCGGGCCGGGGAATAGGCCTCTTGGCCGGGGTGAATAGTGTTGGAACACGGCCCGCGGAAATAGTAGCGGCTGGAGGTACCGGGGGCGATGCCCGCCCGGGCCCGGCGGCCAAGTTAAAAAAATAAATAATCCCCGTTCAGTCTCAATGGCAGGGTGCGGGCCGGCCCGGCGGCGATTGCGGCGGGCAGCAGGCCTCTTGGACAGGTTGAGAGATAAAAAAATAATAATTCCCGTTCAGTCTCAATGGCAGGGTGCGGGCCGGGGAATAGGCCTCTTGGCCGGGGTGAATATGTTGGAACGCGGCGCGCGTAAATAGAAGCGGCTGGAGGTACCGGGGGCGAAGCCCGCCCCGGCCCGGAGGCCGAGTTAAAAAAAAATAATAATCCCCGTTCAGTCTCAATGGCGGGGTGCGGGCCGGCCCGGCGGCGAGTGCGGCGGGCAGCAGGCCTCTTGGACAGGTTGAGAGATAAAAAAATAATAATTCCCGTGCAGTCTCAATGGCGGGGTGCGGGCCGGGGAATAGGCCTCTTGGCCGGGGTGAATATGTTGGAACGCGGCGCGCGTAAATAGAAGCGGCTGGAGGTACCGGGGGCGAAGCCCGCCCCGGCCCGGAGGCCGAGTTAAAAAAAATAATAATCCCCGTTCAGTCTCAATGGCGGGGTGCGGGCCGGCCCGGCGGCGAGTGCGGCGGGCAGCAGGCCTCTTGGACAGGTTGAGAGATAAAAAAATAATAATTCCCGTGCAGTCTCAATGGCGGGGTGCGGGCCGGGGAATAGGCCTCTTGGCCGGGGTGAATAGTGTTGGAACACGGCCCGCGGAAATAGTAGCGGCTGGAGGTACCGGGGGCGATGCCCGCCCCGGGCCGGCGGCCAAGTTAAAAAAATAAATAATCCCCGTTCAGTCTCAATGGCAGGGTGCGGGCCGGCCCGGCGGCGAGTGCGGCGGGCAGCAGGCCTCTTGGACAGGTTGAGAGATAAAAAAATAATAATTCCCGTTCAGTCTCAATGGCAGGGTGCGGGCCGGCCCGGCGGCGATTGCGGCGGGCAGCAGGCCTCTTGGACAGGTTGAGAGATAAAAAAATAATAATTCCCGTGCAGTCTCAATGGCGGGGTGCGGGCCGGGGAATAGGCCTCTTGGCCGGGTTGAATAGTGTTGGAACACGGCCCGCGGAAATAGTAGCGGCTGGAGGTACCGGGGGCGATGCCCGCCCCGGCCCGGCGGCCAAGTTAAAAAAATAAATAATCCCGTTCAGTCTCAATGGCAGGGTGCGGGCCGGCCCGGCGGCAATTGCGGCGGGCAGCAGGCCTCTTGGACAGGTTGAGAGATAAAAAAATAATAATTCCCATGCAGTCTCAATGGCGGGGTGCGGGCCGGGGAATAGGCCTCTTGGCCGGGGTGAATATGTTGGAACGCGGCGCGCGTAAATAGAAGCGGCTGGAGGTACCGGGGGCGAAGCCCGCCCCGGCCCGGAGGCCGAGTTAAAAAAAATAATAATCCCCGTTCAGTCTCAATGGCGGGGTGCGGGCCGGCCCGGCGGCGATTGCGGCGGGCAGCAGGCCTCTTGGACAGGTTGAGAGATAAAAAAATAATAATTCCCGTGCAGTCTCAATGGCGGGGTGCGGGCCGGGGAATAGGCCTCTTGGCCGGGGTGAATAGTGTTGGAACACGGCCCGCGGAAATAGTAGCGGCTGGAGGTACCGGGGGCGATGCCCGCCCCGGCCCGGCGGCCAAGTTAAAAAAATAAATAATCCCGTTCAGTCTCAATGGCAGGGTGCGGGCCGGCCCGGCGGCGATTGCGGCGGGCAGCAGGCCTCTTGGACAGGTTGAGAGATAAAAAAATAATAATTCCCGTTCAGTCTCAATGGCAGGGTGCGGGCCGGCCCGGCGGCAATTGCGGCGGGCAGCAGGCCTCTTGGACAGGTTGAGAGATAAAAAAATAATAATTCCCATGCAGTCTCAATGGCGGGGTGCGGGCCGGGGAATAGGCCTCTTGGCCGGGGTGAATATGTTGGAACGCGGCGCGCGTAAATAGAAGCGGCTGGAGGTACCGGGGGCGAAGCCCGCCCCGGCCCGGAGGCCGAGTTAAAAAAAATAATAATCCCCGTTCAGTCTCAATGGCGGGGTGCGGGCCGGCCCGGCGGCGAGTGCGGCGGGCAGCAGGCCTCTTGGACAGGTTGAGAGATAAAAAAATAATAATTCCCGTGCAGTCTCAATGGCGGGGTGCGGGCCGGGGAATAGGCCTCTTGGCCGGGGTGAATATGTTGGAACGCGGCGCGCGTAAATAGAAGCGGCTGGAGGTACCGGGGGCGAAGCCCGCCCCGGCCCGGAGGCCGAGTTAAAAAAAATAATAATCCCCGTTCAATCTCAATGGCGGGGTGCGGGCCGGCCCGGCGGCGATTGCGGCGGGCAGCAGGCCTCTTGGACAGGTTGAGAGATAAAAAAATAATAATTCCCGTGCAGTCTCAATGGCGGGGTGCGGGCCGGGGAATAGGCCTCTTGGCCGGGGTGAATATGTTGGAACGCGGCGCGCGTAAATAGAAGCGGCTGGAGGTACCGGGGGCGAAGCCCGCCCCGGCCCGGAGGCCGAGTTAAAAAAAATAATAATCCCCGTTCAGTCTCAATGGCGGGGTGCGGGCCGGCCCGGCGGCGATTGCGGCGGGCAGCAGGCCTCTTGGACAGGTTGAGAGATAAAAAAATAATAATTCCCGTGCAGTCTCAATGGCGGGGTGCGGGCCGGGGAATAGGCCTCTTGGCCGGGGTGAATAGTGTTGGAACACGGCCCGCGGAAATAGTAGCGGCTGGAGGTACCGGGGGCGATGCCCGCCCCGGCCCGGCGGCCAAGTTAAAAAAATAAATAATCCCGTTCAGTCTCAATGGCAGGGTGCGGGCCGGCCCGGCGGCGATTGCGGCGGGCAGCAGGCCTCTTGGACAGGTTGAGAGATAAAAAAATAATAATTCCCATGCAGTCTCAATGGCGGGGTGCGGGCCGGGGAATAGGCCTCTTGGCCGGGGTGAATATGTTGGAACGCGGCGCGCGTAAATAGAAGCGGCTGGAGGTACCGGGGGCGAAGCCCGCCCCGGCCGGAGGCCGAGTTAAAAAAAATAATAATCCCCGTTCAGTCTCAATGGCGGGGTGCGGGCCGGCCCGGCGGCGAGTGCGGCGGGCAGCAGGCCTCTTGGACAGGTTGAGAGATAAAAAAATAATAATTCCCGTGCAGTCTCAATGGCGGGGTGCGGGCCGGGGAATAGGCCTCTTGGCCGGGGTGAATATGTTGGAACGCGGCGCGCGTAAATAGAAGCGGCTGGAGGTACCGGGGGCGAAGCCCGCCCCGGCCCGGAGGCCGAGTTAAAAAAAATAATAATCCCCGTTCAGTCTCAATGGCGGGGTGCGGGCCGGCCCGGCGGCGAGTGCGGCGGGCAGCAGGCCTCTTGGACAGGTTGAGAGATAAAAAAATAATAATTCCCGTGCAGTCTCAATGGCGGGGTGCGGGCCGGGGAATAGGCCTCTTGGCCGGGGTGAATAGTGTTGGAACACGGCCCGCGGAAATAGTAGCGGCTGGAGTTACCGGGGGCGATGCCCGCCCGGGCCCGGCGGCCAAGTTAAAAAAATAAATAATCCCCGTTCAGTCTCAATGGCAGGGTGCGGGCCGGCCCGGCGGCGATTGCGGCGGGCAGCAGGCCTCTTGGACAGGTTGAGAGATAAAAAAATAATAATTCCCATGCAGTCTCAATGGCGGGGTGCGGGCCGGGGAATAGGCCTCTTGGCCGGGGTGAATATGTTGGAACGCGGCGCGCGTAAATAGAAGCGGCTGGAGGTACCGGGGGCGAAGCCCGCCCCGGCCCGGAGGCTAAGTTAAAAAAAAATAATAATCCCCGTTCAGTCTCAATGGCGGGGTGCGGGCCGGCCCGGCGGCGAGTGCGGCGGGCAGCAGGCCTCTTGGACAGGTTGAGAGATAAAAAAATAATAATTCCCGTGCAGTCTCAATGGCGGGGTGCGGGCCGGGGAATAGGCCTCTTGGCCGGGGTGAATATGTTGGAACGCGGCGCGCGTAAATAGAAGCGGCTGGAGGTACCGGGGGCGAAGCCCGCCCCGGCCCGGAGGCCGAGTTAAAAAAAATAATAATCCCCGTTCAGTCTCAATGGCGGGGTGCGGGCCGGCCCGGCGGCGAGTGCGGCGGGCAGCAGGCCTCTTGGACAGGTTGAGAGATAAAAAAATAATAATTCCCGTGCAGTCTCAATGGCGGGGTGCGGGCCGGGGAATAGGCCTCTTGGCCGGGGTGAATATGTTGGAACGCGGCGCGCGTAAATAGAAGCGGCTGGAGGTACCGGGGGCGAAGCCCGCCCCGGCCCGGAGGCCGAGTTAAAAAAAATAATAATCCCCGTTCAATCTCAATGGCGGGGTGCGGGCCGGCCCGGCGGCGATTGCGGCGGGCAGCAGGCCTCTTGGACAGGTTGAGAGATAAAAAAATAATAATTCCCGTGCAGTCTCAATGGCGGGGTGCGGGCCGGGGAATAGGCCTCTTGGCCGGGGTGAATATGTTGGAACGCGGCGCGCGTAAATAGAAGCGGCTGGAGGTACCGGGGGCGAAGCCCGCCCCGGCCCGGAGGCCGAGTTAAAAAAAATAATAATCCCCGTTCAGTCTCAATGGCGGGGTGCGGGCCGGCCCGGCGGCGATTGCGGCGGGCAGCAGGCCTCTTGGACAGGTTGAGAGATAAAAAAATAATAATTCCCGTGCAGTCTCAATGGCGGGGTGCGGGCCGGGGAATAGGCCTCTTGGCCGGGGTGAATAGTGTTGGAACACGGCCCGCGGAAATAGTAGCGGCTGGAGGTACCGGGGGCGATGCCCGCCCCGGCCCGGCGGCCAAGTTAAAAAAATAAATAATCCCGTTCAGTCTCAATGGCAGGGTGCGGGCCGGCCCGGCGGCGATTGCGGCGGGCAGCAGGCCTCTTGGACAGGTTGAGAGATAAAAAAATAATAATTACCATGCAGTCTCAATGGCGGGGTGCGGGCCGGGGAATAGGCCTCTTGGCCGGGGTGAATATGTTGGAACGCGGCACGCGTAAATAGAAGCGGCTGGAGGTACCGGGGGCGAAGCCCGCCCCGGCCGGAGGCCGAGTTAAAAAAAATAATAATCCCCGTTCAGTCTCAATGGCGGGGTGCGGGCCGGCCCGGCGGCGAGTGCGGCGGGCAGCAGGCCTCTTGGACAGGTTGAGAGATAAAAAAATAATAATTCCCGTGCAGTCTCAATGGCGGGATGCGGGCCGGGGAATAGGCCTCTTGGCCGGGGTGAATATGTTGGAACGCGGCGCGCGTAAATAGAAGCGGCTGGAGGTACCGGGGGCGAAGCCCGCCCCGGCCCGGAGGCCTAGTTAAAAAAAATAATAATCCCCGTTCAGTCTCAATGGCGGGGTGCGGGCCGGCCCGGCGGCGAGTGCGGCGGGCAGCAGGCCTCTTGGACAGGTTGAGAGATAAAAAAATAATAATTCCCGTGCAGTCTCAATGGCGGGGTGCGGGCCGGGGAATAGGCCTCTTGGCCGGGGTGAATAGTGTTGGAACACGGCCCGCGGAAATAGTAGCGGCTGGAGGTACCGGGGGCGATGCCCGCCCCGGGCCGGCGGCCAAGTTAAAAAAATAAATAATCCCCGTTCAGTCTCAATGGCAGGGTGCGGGCCGGCCCGGCGGCGAGTGCGGCGGGCAGCAGGCCTCTTGGACAGGTTGAGAGATAAAAAAATAATAATTCCCGTTCAGTCTCAATGGCAGGGTGCGGGCCGGCCCGGCGGCGATTGCGGCGGGCAGCAGGCCTCTTGGACAGGTTGAGAGATAAAAAAATAATAATTCCCGTGCAGTCTCAATGGCGGGGTGCGGGCCGGGGAATAGGCCTCTTGGCCGGGTTGAATAGTGTTGGAACACGGCCCGCGGAAATAGTAGCGGCTGGAGGTACCGGGGGCGATGCCCGCCCCGGCCCGGCGGCCAAGTTAAAAAAATAAATAATCCCGTTCAGTCTCAATGGCAGGGTGCGGGCCGGCCCGGCGGCAATTGCGGCGGGCAGCAGGCCTCTTGGACAGGTTGAGAGATAAAAAAATAATAATTCCCATGCAGTCTCAATGGCGGGGTGCGGGCCGGGGAATAGGCCTCTTGGCCGGGGTGAATATGTTGGAACGCGGCGCGCGTAAATAGAAGCGGCTGGAGGTACCGGGGGCGAAGCCCGCCCCGGCCCGGAGGCCGAGTTAAAAAAAATAATAATCCCCGTTCAGTCTCAATGGCGGGGTGCGGGCCGGCCCGGCGGCGATTGCGGCGGGCAGCAGGCCTCTTGGACAGGTTGAGAGATAAAAAAATAATAATTCCCGTGCAGTCTCAATGGCGGGGTGCGGGCCGGGGAATAGGCCTCTTGGCCGGGGTGAATAGTGTTGGAACACGGCCCGCGGAAATAGTAGCGGCTGGAGGTACCGGGGGCGATGCCCGCCCCGGCCCGGCGGCCAAGTTAAAAAAATAAATAATCCCGTTCAGTCTCAATGGCAGGGTGCGGGCCGGCCCGGCGGCGATTGCGGCGGGCAGCAGGCCTCTTGGACAGGTTGAGAGATAAAAAAATAATAATTCCCATGCAGTCTCAATGGCGGGGTGCGGGCCGGGGAATAGGCCTCTTGGCCGGGGTGAATATGTTGGAACGCGGCGCGCGTAAATAGAAGCGGCTGGAGGTACCGGGGGCGAAGCCCGCCCCGGCCGGAGGCCGAGTTAAAAAAAATAATAATCCCCGTTCAGTCTCAATGGCGGGGTGCGGGCCGGCCCGGCGGCGAGTGCGGCGGGCAGCAGGCCTCTTGGACAGGTTGAGAGATAAAAAAATAATAATTCCCGTGCAGTCTCAATGGCGGGGTGCGGGCCGGGGAATAGGCCTCTTGGCCGGGGTGAATATGTTGGAACGCGGCGCGCGTAAATAGAAGCGGCTGGAGGTACCGGGGGCGAAGCCCGCCCCGGCCCGGAGGCCGAGTTAAAAAAAATAATAATCCCCGTTCAGTCTCAATGGCGGGGTGCGGGCCGGCCCGGCGGCGAGTGCGGCGGGCAGCAGGCCTCTTGGACAGGTTGAGAGATAAAAAAATAATAATTCCCGTGCAGTCTCAATGGCGGGGTGCGGGCCGGGGAATAGGCCTCTTGGCCGGGGTGAATAGTGTTGGAACACGGCCCGCGGAAATAGTAGCGGCTGGAGGTACCGGGGGCGATGCCCGCCCGGGCCCGGCGGCCAAGTTAAAAAAATAAATAATCCCCGTTCAGTCTCAATGGCAGGGTGCGGGCCGGCCCGGCGGCGATTGCGGCGGGCAGCAGGCCTCTTGGACAGGTTGAGAGATAAAAAAATAATAATTCCCGTTCAGTCTCAATGGCAGGGTGCGGGCCGGCCCGGCGGCAATTGCGGCGGGCAGCAGGCCTCTTGGACAGGTTGAGAGATAAAAAAATAATAATTCCCATGCAGTCTCAATGGCGGGGTGCGGGCCGGGGAATAGGCCTCTTGGCCGGGGTGAATATGTTGGAACGCGGCGCGCGTAAATAGAAGCGGCTGGAGGTACCGGGGGCGAAGCCCGCCCCGGCCCGGAGGCCGAGTTAAAAAAAATAATAATCCCCGTTCAGTCTCAATGGCGGGGTGCGGGCCGGCCCGGCGGCGAGTGCGGCGGGCAGCAGGCCTCTTGGACAGGTTGAGAGATAAAAAAATAATAATTCCCGTGCAGTCTCAATGGCGGGGTGCGGGCCGGGGAATAGGCCTCTTGGCCGGGGTGAATATGTTGGAACGCGGCGCGCGTAAATAGAAGCGGCTGGAGGTACCGGGGGCGAAGCCCGCCCCGGCCCGGAGGCCGAGTTAAAAAAAATAATAATCCCCGTTCAATCTCAATGGCGGGGTGCGGGCCGGCCCGGCGGCGATTGCGGCGGGCAGCAGGCCTCTTGGACAGGTTGAGAGATAAAAAAATAATAATTCCCGTGCAGTCTCAATGGCGGGGTGCGGGCCGGGGAATAGGCCTCTTGGCCGGGGTGAATATGTTGGAACGCGGCGCGCGTAAATAGAAGCGGCTGGAGGTACCGGGGGCGAAGCCCGCCCCGGCCCGGAGGCCGAGTTAAAAAAAATAATAATCCCCGTTCAGTCTCAATGGCGGGGTGCGGGCCGGCCCGGCGGCGATTGCGGCGGGCAGCAGGCCTCTTGGACAGGTTGAGAGATAAAAAAATAATAATTCCCGTGCAGTCTCAATGGCGGGGTGCGGGCCGGGGAATAGGCCTCTTGGCCGGGGTGAATAGTGTTGGAACACGGCCCGCGGAAATAGTAGCGGCTGGAGGTACCGGGGGCGATGCCCGCCCCGGCCCGGCGGCCAAGTTAAAAAAATAAATAATCCCGTTCAGTCTCAATGGCAGGGTGCGGGCCGGCCCGGCGGCGATTGCGGCGGGCAGCAGGCCTCTTGGACAGGTTGAGAGATAAAAAAATAATAATTCCCATGCAGTCTCAATGGCGGGGTGCGGGCCGGGGAATAGGCCTCTTGGCCGGGGTGAATATGTTGGAACGCGGCGCGCGTAAATAGAAGCGGCTGGAGGTACCGGGGGCGAAGCCCGCCCCGGCCGGAGGCCGAGTTAAAAAAAATAATAATCCCCGTTCAGTCTCAATGGCGGGGTGCGGGCCGGCCCGGCGGCGAGTGCGGCGGGCAGCAGGCCTCTTGGACAGGTTGAGAGATAAAAAAATAATAATTCCCGTGCAGTCTCAATGGCGGGGTGCGGGCCGGGGAATAGGCCTCTTGGCCGGGGTGAATATGTTGGAACGCGGCGCGCGTAAATAGAAGCGGCTGGAGGTACCGGGGGCGAAGCCCGCCCCGGCCCGGAGGCCGAGTTAAAAAAAATAATAATCCCCGTTCAGTCTCAATGGCGGGGTGCGGGCCGGCCCGGCGGCGAGTGCGGCGGGCAGCAGGCCTCTTGGACAGGTTGAGAGATAAAAAAATAATAATTCCCGTGCAGTCTCAATGGCGGGGTGCGGGCCGGGGAATAGGCCTCTTGGCCGGGGTGAATAGTGTTGGAACACGGCCCGCGGAAATAGTAGCGGCTGGAGTTACCGGGGGCGATGCCCGCCCGGGCCCGGCGGCCAAGTTAAAAAAATAAATAATCCCCGTTCAGTCTCAATGGCAGGGTGCGGGCCGGCCCGGCGGCGATTGCGGCGGGCAGCAGGCCTCTTGGACAGGTTGAGAGATAAAAAAATAATAATTCCCATGCAGTCTCAATGGCGGGGTGCGGGCCGGGGAATAGGCCTCTTGGCCGGGGTGAATATGTTGGAACGCGGCGCGCGTAAATAGAAGCGGCTGGAGGTACCGGGGGCGAAGCCCGCCCCGGCCCGGAGGCTAAGTTAAAAAAAAATAATAATCCCCGTTCAGTCTCAATGGCGGGGTGCGGGCCGGCCCGGCGGCGAGTGCGGCGGGCAGCAGGCCTCTTGGACAGGTTGAGAGATAAAAAAATAATAATTCCCGTGCAGTCTCAATGGCGGGGTGCGGGCCGGGGAATAGGCCTCTTGGCCGGGGTGAATATGTTGGAACGCGGCGCGCGTAAATAGAAGCGGCTGGAGGTACCGGGGGCGAAGCCCGCCCCGGCCCGGAGGCCGAGTTAAAAAAAATAATAATCCCCGTTCAGTCTCAATGGCGGGGTGCGGGCCGGCCCGGCGGCGAGTGCGGCGGGCAGCAGGCCTCTTGGACAGGTTGAGAGATAAAAAAATAATAATTCCCGTGCAGTCTCAATGGCGGGGTGCGGGCCGGGGAATAGGCCTCTTGGCCGGGGTGAATATGTTGGAACGCGGCGCGCGTAAATAGAAGCGGCTGGAGGTACCGGGGGCGAAGCCCGCCCCGGCCCGGAGGCCGAGTTAAAAAAAATAATAATCCCCGTTCAATCTCAATGGCGGGGTGCGGGCCGGCCCGGCGGCGATTGCGGCGGGCAGCAGGCCTCTTGGACAGGTTGAGAGATAAAAAAATAATAATTCCCGTGCAGTCTCAATGGCGGGGTGCGGGCCGGGGAATAGGCCTCTTGGCCGGGGTGAATATGTTGGAACGCGGCGCGCGTAAATAGAAGCGGCTGGAGGTACCGGGGGCGAAGCCCGCCCCGGCCCGGAGGCCGAGTTAAAAAAAATAATAATCCCCGTTCAGTCTCAATGGCGGGGTGCGGGCCGGCCCGGCGGCGATTGCGGCGGGCAGCAGGCCTCTTGGACAGGTTGAGAGATAAAAAAATAATAATTCCCGTGCAGTCTCAATGGCGGGGTGCGGGCCGGGGAATAGGCCTCTTGGCCGGGGTGAATAGTGTTGGAACACGGCCCGCGGAAATAGTAGCGGCTGGAGGTACCGGGGGCGATGCCCGCCCCGGCCCGGCGGCCAAGTTAAAAAAATAAATAATCCCGTTCAGTCTCAATGGCAGGGTGCGGGCCGGCCCGGCGGCGATTGCGGCGGGCAGCAGGCCTCTTGGACAGGTTGAGAGATAAAAAAATAATAATTACCATGCAGTCTCAATGGCGGGGTGCGGGCCGGGGAATAGGCCTCTTGGCCGGGGTGAATATGTTGGAACGCGGCACGCGTAAATAGAAGCGGCTGGAGGTACCGGGGGCGAAGCCCGCCCCGGCCGGAGGCCGAGTTAAAAAAAATAATAATCCCCGTTCAGTCTCAATGGCGGGGTGCGGGCCGGCCCGGCGGCGAGTGCGGCGGGCAGCAGGCCTCTTGGACAGGTTGAGAGATAAAAAAATAATAATTCCCGTGCAGTCTCAATGGCGGGATGCGGGCCGGGGAATAGGCCTCTTGGCCGGGGTGAATATGTTGGAACGCGGCGCGCGTAAATAGAAGCGGCTGGAGGTACCGGGGGCGAAGCCCGCCCCGGCCCGGAGGCCTAGTTAAAAAAAATAATAATCCCCGTTCAGTCTCAATGGCGGGGTGCGGGCCGGCCCGGCGGCGAGTGCGGCGGGCAGCAGGCCTCTTGGACAGGTTGAGAGATAAAAAAATAATAATTCCCGTGCAGTCTCAATGGCGGGGTGCGGGCCGGGGAATAGGCCTCTTGGCCGGGGTGAATAGTGTTGGAACACGGCCCGCGGAAATAGTAGCGGCTGGAGGTACCGGGGGCGATGCCCGCCCCGGGCCGGCGGCCAAGTTAAAAAAATAAATAATCCCCGTTCAGTCTCAATGGCAGGGTGCGGGCCGGCCCGGCGGCGAGTGCGGCGGGCAGCAGGCCTCTTGGACAGGTTGAGAGATAAAAAAATAATAATTCCCGTTCAGTCTCAATGGCAGGGTGCGGGCCGGCCCGGCGGCGATTGCGGCGGGCAGCAGGCCTCTTGGACAGGTTGAGAGATAAAAAAATAATAATTCCCATGCAGTCTCAATGGCGGGGTGCGGGCCGGGGAATAGGCCTCTTGGCCGGGGTGAATATGTTGGAACGCGGCGCGCGTAAATAGAAGCGGCTGGAGGTACCGGGGGCGAAGCCCGCCCCGGCCCGGAGGCCCAGTTAAAAAAAATAATAATCCCCGTTCAGTCTCAATGGCGGGGTGCGGGCCGGCCCGGCGGCGAGTGCGGCGGGCAGCAGGCCTCTTGGACAGGTTGAGAGATAAAAAAATAATAATTCCCGTGCAGTCTCAATGGCGGGGTGCGGGCCGGCCCGGCGGCGATTGCGGCGGGCAGCAGGCCTCTTGGACAGGTTGAGAGATAAAAAAATAATAATTCCCGTGCAGTCTCAATGGCGGGGTGCGGGCCGGGGAATAGGCCTCTTGGCCGGGGTGAATAGTGTTGGAACACGGCCCGCGGAAATAGTAGCGGCTGGAGGTACCGGGGGCGATGCCCGCCCCGGCCCGGCGGCCAAGTTAAAAAAATAAATAATCCCGTTCAGTCTCAATGGCAGGGTGCGGGCCGGCCCGGCGGCGATTGCGGCGGGCAGCAGGCCTCTTGGACAGGTTGAGAGATAAAAAAATAATAATTCCCATGCAGTCTCAATGGCGGGGTGCGGGCCGGGGAATAGGCCTCTTGGCCGGGGTGAATAGTGTTGGAACACGGCCCGCGGAAATAGTAGCGGCTGGAGGTACCGGGGGCGATGCCCGCCCCGGCCCGGCGGCCAAGTTAAAAAAATAAATAATCCCCGTTCAGTCTCAATGGCAGGGTGCGGGCCGGCCCGGCGGCGAGTGCGGCGGGCAGCAGGCCTCTTGGACAGGTTGAGAGATAAAAAAATAATAATCCCCGTTCAGTCTCAATGGCGGGGTGCGGGCCGGCCCGGCGGCGATTGCGGCGGGCAGCAGGCCTCTTGGACAGGTTGAGAGATAAAAAAATAATAATTCCCATGCAGTCTCAATGGCGGGGTGCGGGCCGGGGAATAGGCCTCTTGGCCGGGGTGAATAGTGTTGGAACACGGCCCGCGGAAATAGTAGCGGCTGGAGGTACCGGGGGCGATGCCCGCCCCGGGCCGGCGGCCAAGTTAAAAAAATAAATAATCCCCGTTCAGTCTCAATGGCAGGGTGCGGGCCGGCCCGGCGGCGAGTGCGGCGGGCAGCAGGCCTCTTGGACAGGTTGAGAGATAAAAAAATAATAATTCCCGTTCAGTCTCAATGGCAGGGTGCGGGCCGGCCCGGCGGCGATTGCGGCGGGCAGCAGGCCTCTTGGACAGGTTGAGAGATAAAAAAATAATAATTCCCATGCAGTCTCAATGGCGAGGTGCGGGCCGGGGAATAGGCCTCTTGGCCGGGGTGAATATGTTGGAACGCGGCGCGCGTAAATAGAAGCGGCTGGAGGTACCGGGGGCGAAGCCCGCCCCGGCCCGGAGGCCCAGTTAAAAAAAATAATAATCCCCGTTCAGTCTCAATGGCGGGGTGCGGGCCGGCCCGGCGGCGAGTGCGGCGGGCAGCAGGCCTCTTGGACAGGTTGAGAGATAAAAAAATAATAATTCCCGTGCAGTCTCAATGGCGGGGTGCGGGCCGGGGAATAGGCCTCTTGGCCGGGGTGAATATGTTGGAACGCGGCGCGCGTAAATAGAAGCGGCTGGAGGTACCGGGGGCGAAGCCCGCCCCGGCCCGGAGGCCGAGTTAAAAAAAATAATAATCCCCGTTCAGTCTCAATGGCGGGGTGCGGGCCGGCCCGGCGGCGAGTGCGGCGGGCAGCAGGCCTCTTGGACAGGTTGAGAGATAAAAAAATAATAATTCCCGTGCAGTCTCAATGGCGGGGTGCGGGCCGGGGAATAGGCCTCTTGGCCGGGGTGAATAGTGTTGGAACACGGCCCGCGGAAATAGTAGCGGCTGGAGGTACCGGGGGCGATGCCCGCCCCGGGCCGGCGGCCAAGTTAAAAAAATAAATAATCCCCGTTCAGTCTCAATGGCAGGGTGCGGGCCGGCCCGGCGGCGATTGCGGCGGGCAGCAGGCCTCTTGGACAGGTTGAGAGATATAAAAATAATAATTCCCGTGCAGTCTCAATGGCGGGGTGCGGGCCGGCCCGGCGGACGAGTGTGGCCGGGGAAGAGGCCTCTTGGCCGGGGTGAATATGTTGGAACGCGGCGCGCGTAAATAGAAGCGGCTGGAGGTACCGGGGGCGAAGCCCGCCCCGGCCCGGAGGCCGAGTTAAAAAAAATAATAATCCCGTTCAGTCTCAATGGCGGGGTGCGGGCCGGCCCGGCGGCGAGTGCGGCGGGCAGCAGGCCTCTTGGACAGGTTGAGAGATAAAAAAATAATAATTCCCGTGCAGTCTCAACGGCGGGGTGCGGGCCGGCCCGGCGGACGAGTGTGGCCGGGGAAGAGGCCTCTTGGCCGGGGTGAATATGTTGGAACGCGGCGCGCGTAAATAGAAGCGGCTGGAGGTACCGGGGGAGAAGCCCGCCCCGGCCCGGAGGCCGAGTTAAAAAAAATAATAATCCCCGTTCAGTCTCAATGGCGGGGTGCGGCCGGGCAAGCCCGCCCCGGCCCGGAGGCCGAGTTAAAAAAAATAATAATCCCCGTTCAGTCTCAATGGCGGGGTGCGGGCCGGCCCGGCGGCGAGTGCGGCGGGCAGCAGGCCTCTTGGACAGGTTGAGAGATAAAAAAATAATAATTCCCGTGCAGTCTCAATGGCGGGGTGCGGGCCGGGGAATAGGCCTCTTGGCCGGGGTGAATATGTTGGAACGCGGCGCGCGTAAATAGAAGCGGCTGGAGGTACCGGGGGCGAAGCCCGCCCCGGCCCGGAGGCCGAGTTAAAAAAAATAATAATCCCCGTTCAGTCTCAATGGCGGGGTGCGGGCCGGCCCGGCGGCGATTGCGGCGGGCAGCAGGCCTCTTGGACAGGTTGAGAGATAAAAAAATAATAATTCCCGTGCAGTCTCAATGGCGGGGTGCGGGCCGGCCCGGCGGACGAGTGTGGCCGGGGAAGAGGCCTCTTGGCCAGGGTGAATATGTTGGAACGCGGCGCGCGTAAATAGAAGCGGCTGGAGGTACCGGGGGAGAAGCCCGCCCCGGCCCGGAGGCCGAGTTAAAAAAAATAATAATCCCCGTTCAGTCTCAATGGCGGGGTGCGGGCCGGCCCGGCGGCGAGTGCGGCGGGCAGCAGGCCTCTTGGACAGGTTGAGAGATAAAAAAATAATAATTCCCGTGCAGTCTCAACGGCGGGGTGCGGGCCGGCCCGGCGGACGAGTGTGGCCGGGGAAGAGGCCTCTTGGCCGGGGTGAATATGTTGGAACGCGGCGCGCGTAAATAGAAGCGGCTGGAGGTACCGGGGGAGAAGCCCGCCCCGGCCCGGAGGCCGAGTTAAAAAAAATAATAATCCCCGTTCAGTCTCAATGGCGGGGTGCGGGCCGGCCCGGCGGCGAGTGCGGCGGGCAGCAGGCCTCTTGGACAGGTTGAGAGATAAAAAAATAATAATTCCCGTGCAGTCTCAATGGCGGGGTGCGGGCCGGGGAATAGGCCTCTTGGCCGGGGTGAATATGTTGGAACGCGGCGCGCGTAAATAGAAGCGGCTGGAGGTACCGGGGGCGAAGCCCGCCCCGGCCAGGAGGCCGAGTTAAAAAAAATAATAATCCCCGTTCAGTCTCAATGGCGGGGTGCGGGCCGGCCCGGCGGCGATTGCGGCGGGCAGCAGGCCTCTTGGACAGGTTGAGAGATAAAAAAATAATAATTCCCGTGCAGTCTCAATGGCGGGGTGCGGGCCGGGGAATAGGCCTCTTGGCCGGGGTGAATAGTGTTGGAACACGGCCCGCGGAAATAGTAGCGGCTGGAGGTACCGGGGGCGATGCCCGCCCCGGCCCGGCGGCCAAGTTAAAAAAATAAATAATCCCGTTCAGTCTCAATGGCAGGGTGCGGGCCGGCCCGGCGGCGATTGCGGCGGGCAGCAGGCCTCTTGGACAGGTTGAGAGATAAAAAAATAATAATTCCCATGCAGTCTCAATGGCGGGGTGCGGGCCGGGGAATAGGCCTCTTGGCCGGGGTGAATATGTTGGAACGCGGCGCGCGTAAATAGAAGCGGCTGGAGGTACCGGGGGCGAAGCCCGCCCCGGCCCGGAGGCCGAGTTAAAAAAAAATAATAATCCCGTTCAGTCTCAATGGCGGGGTGCGGGCCGGCCCGGCGGCGAGTGCGGCGGGCAGCAGGCCTCTTGGACAGGTTGAGAGATAAAAAAATAATAATTCCCGTGCAGTCTCAATGGCGGGGTGCGGGCCGGGGAATAGGCCTCTTGGCCGGGGTGAATAGTGTTGGAACACGGCCCGCGGGAATAGTAGCGGCTGGAGGTACCGGGGGCGATGCCCGCCCCGGCCCGGCGGCCAAGTTAAAAAAATAAATAATCCCCGTTCAGTCTCAATGGCAGGGTGCGGGCCGGCCCGGCGGCGATTGCGGCGGGCAGCAGGCCTCTTGGACAGGTTGAGAGATAAAAAAATAATAATTCCCGTGCAGTCTCAATGGCGGGGTGCGGGCCGGGGAATAGGCCTCTTGGCCGGGGTGAATAGTGTTGGAACACGGCCCGCGGAAATAGTAGCGGCTGGAGGTACCGGGGGCGATGCCCGCCCCGGGCCGGCGGCCAAGTTAAAAAAATAAATAATCCCCGTTCAGTCTCAATGGCAGGGTGCGGGCCGGCCCGGCGGCGAGTGCGGCGGGCAGCAGGCCTCTTGGACAGGTTGAGAGATAAAAAAATAATAATTCCCGTTCAGTCTCAATGGCAGGGTGCGGGCCGGCCCGGCGGCGATTGCGGCGGGCAGCAGGCCTCTTGGACAGGTTGAGAGATAAAAAAATAATAATTCCCATGCAGTCTCAATGGCGGGGTGCGGGCCGGGGAATAGGCCTCTTGGCCGGGGTGAATATGTTGGAACGCGGCGCGCGTAAATAGAAGCGGCTGGAGGTACCGGGGGCGAAGCCCGCCCCGGCCCGGAGGCCCAGTTAAAAAAAATAATAATCCCCGTTCAGTCTCAATGGCGGGGTGCGGGCCGGCCCGGCGGCGAGTGCGGCGGGCAGCAGGCCTCTTGGACAGGTTGAGAGATAAAAAAATAATAATTCCCGTGCATTCTCAATGGCGGGGGTCGGGCCGGCCCGGCGGTGATTGCGGCGGGCAGCAGGCCTCTTGGACAGGTTGAGAGATAAAAAAATAATAATTCCCGTGCAGTCTCAATGGCGGGGTGCGGGCCGGGGAATAGGCCTCTTGGCCGGGGTGAATAGTGTTGGAACACGGCCCGCGGAAATAGTAGCGGCTGGAGGTACCGGGGGCGATGCCCGCCCCGGCCCGGCGGCCAAGTTAAAAAAATAAATAATCCCGTTCAGTCTCAATGGCAGGGTGCGGGCCGGCCCGGCGGCGATTGCGGCGGGCAGCAGGCCTCTTGGACAGGTTGAGAGATAAAAAAATAATAATTCCCATGCAGTCTCAATGGCGGGGTGCGGGCCGGGGAATAGGCCTCTTGGCCGGGGTGAATATGTTGGAACGCGGCGCGCGTAAATAGAAGCGGCTGGAGGTACCGGGGGCGAAGCCCGCCCCGGCCCGGAGGCCGAGTTAAAAAAAATAATAATCCCCGTTCAGTCTCAATGGCGGGGTGCGGGCCGGCCCGGCGGCGAGTGCGGCGGGCAGCAGGCCTCTTGGACAGGTTGAGAGATAAAAAAATAATAATTCCCGTGCAGTCTCAATGGCGGGGTGCGGGCCGGGGAATAGGCCTCTTGGCCGGGGTGAATATGTTGGAACGCGGCGCGCGTAAATAGAAGCGGCTGGAGGTACCGGGGGCGAAGCCCGCCCCGGCCCGGAGGCCGAGTTAAAAAAAATAATAATCCCCGTTCAGTCTCAATGGCGGGGTGCGGGCCGGCCCGGCGGCGAGTGCGGCGGGCAGCAGGCCTCTTGGACAGGTTGAGAGATAAAAAAATAATAATTCCCGTGCAGTCTCAATGGCGGGGTGCGGGCCGGGGAATAGGCCTCTTGGCCGGGGTGAATAGTGTTGGAACACGGCCCGCGGAAATAGTAGCGGCTGGAGGTACCGGGGGCGATGCCCGCCCCGGGCCGGCGGCCAAGTTAAAAAAATAAATAATCCCGTTCAGTCTCAATGGCAGGGTGCGGGCCGGCCCGGCGGCGATTGCGGCGGGCAGCAGGCCTCTTGGACAGGTTGAGAGATATAAAAATAATAATTCCCGTGCAGTCTCAATGGCGGGGTGCGGGCCGGCCCGGCGGACGAGTGTGGCCGGGGAAGAGGCCTCTTGGCCGGGGTGAATATGTTGGAACGCGGCGCGCGTAAATAGAAGCGGCTGGAGGTACCGGGGGCGAAGCCCGCCCCGGCCCGGAGGCCGAGTTAAAAAAAATAATAATCCCGTTCAGTCTCAATGGCGGGGTGCGGGCCGGCCCGGCGGCGAGTGCGGCGGGCAGCAGGCCTCTTGGACAGGTTGAGAGATAAAAAAATAATAATTCCCGTGCAGTCTCAACGGCGGGGTGCGGGCCGGCCCGGCGGACGAGTGTGGCCGGGGAAGAGGCCTCTTGGCCGGGGTGAATATGTTGGAACGCGGCGCGCGTAAATAGAAGCGGCTGGAGGTACCGGGGGAGAAGCCCGCCCCGGCCCGGAGGCCGAGTTAAAAAAGATAATAATCCCCGTTCAGTCTCAATGGCGGGGTGCGGGCCGGCCCGGCGGCGAGTGCGGCGGGCAGCAGGCCTCTTGGACAGGTTGAGAGATAAAAAAATAATAATTCCCGTGCAGTCTCAATGGCGGGGTGCGGGCCGGCCCGGCGGACGAGTGTGGCCGGGGAAGAGGCCTCTTGGCCGGGGTGAATATGTTGGAACGCGGCGCGCGTAAATAGAAGCGGCTGGAGGTACCGGGGGCGAAGCCCGCCCCGGCCCGGAGGCCGAGTTAAAAAAAATAATAATCCCCGTTCAGTCTCAATTGCGGGGTGCGGGCCGGCCCGGCGGCGAGTGCGGCGGGCAGCAGGCCTCTTGGACAGGTTGAGAGATAAAAAAATAATAATTCCCGTGCAGTCTCAATGGCGGGGTGCGGGCCGGGGAATAGGCCTCTTGGCCGGGGTGAATAGTGTTGGAACACGGCCCGCGGAAATAGTAGCGGCTGGAGGTACCGGGGGCGATGCCCGCCCCGGCCCGGCGGCCAAGTTAAAAAAATAAATAATCCCGTTCAGTCTCAATGGCAGGGTGCGGGCCGGCCCGGCGGCGATTGCGGCGGGCAGCAGGCCTCTTGGACAGGTTGAGAGATAAAAAAATAATAATTCCCATGCAGTCTCAATGGCGGGGTGCGGGCCGGTGAATAGGCCTCTTGGCCGGGGTGAATATGTTGGAACGCGGCGCGCGTAAATAGAAGCGGCTGGAGGTACCGGGGGCGAAGCCCGCCCCGGCCCGGAGGCCGAGTTAAAAAAAATAATAATCCCCGTTCAGTCTCAATGGCGGGGTGCGGGCCGGCCCGGCGGCGAGTGCGGCGGGCAGCAGGCCTCTTGGACAGGTTGAGAGATAAAAAAATAATAATTCCCGTGCAGTCTCAATGGCGGGGTGCGGGCCGGGGAATAGGCCTCTTGGCCGGGGTGAATAGTGTTGGAACACGGCCCGCGGAAATAGTAGCGGCTGGAGGTACCGGGGGCGATGCCCGCCCCGGCCCAGCGGCCAAGTTAAAAAAATAAATAATCCCGTTCAGTCTCAATGGCGGGGTGCGGGCCGGCCCGGCGGCGATTGCGGCGGGCAGCAGGCCTCTTGGACAGGTTGAGAGATAAAAAAATAATAATTCCCATGCAGTCTCAATGGCGGGGTGCGGGCCGGGGAATAGGCCTCTTGGCCGGGGTGAATAGTGTTGGAACACGGCCCGCGGAAATAGTAGCGGCTGGAGGTACCGGGGGCGATGCCCGCCCCGGCCTGGCGGCCAAGTTAAAAAAATAAATAATCCCCGTTCAGTCTCAATGGCAGGGTGCGGGCCGGCCCGGCGGCGAGTGCGGCGGGCAGCAGGCCTCTTGGACAGGTTGAGAGATAAAAAAATAATAATTCCCATGCAGTCTCAATGGCGGGGTGCGGGCCGGGGAATAGGCCTCTTGGCCGGGGTGAATAGTGTTGGAACACGGCCCGCGGAAATAGTAGCGGCTGGAGGTACCGGGGGCGATGCCCGCCCCGGCCCAGCGGCCAAGTTAAAAAAATAAATAATCCCGTTCAGTCTCAATGGTAGGGTGCGGGCCGGCCCGGCGGCGATTGCGGCGGGCAGCAGGCCTCTTGGACAGGTTGAGAGATAAAAAAATAATAATTCCCATGCAGTCTCAATGGCGGGGTGCGGGCCGGGGAATAGGCCTCTTGGCCGGGGTGAATAGTGTTGGAACACGGCCCGCGGAAATAGTAGCGGCTGGAGGTACCGGGGGCGATGCCCGCCCCGGCCCGGCGGCCAAGTTAAAAAAATAAATAATCCCCGTTCAGTCTCAATGGCAGGGTGCGGGCCGGCCCGGCGGCGAGTGCGGCGGGCAGCAGGCCTCTTGGACAGGTTGAGAGATAAAAAAATAATAATTCCCATGCAGTCTCAATGGCGGGGTGCGGGCCGGGGAATAGGCCTCTTGGCCGGGGTGAATATGTTGGAACGCGGCGCGCGTAAATAGAAGCGGCTGGAGGTACCGGGGGCGAAGCCCGCCCCGGCCCGGAGGCCGAGTTAAAAAAAATAATAATCCCCGTTCAGTCTCAATGGCGGGGTGCGGGCCGGCCCGGCGGCGAGTGCGGCGGGCAGCAGGCCTCTTGGACAGGTTGAGAGATAAAAAAATAATAATTCCCGTGCAGTCTCAATGGCGGGGTGCGGGCCGGGGAATAGGCCTCTTGGCCGGGGTGAATATGTTGGAACGCGGCGCGCGTAAATAGAAGCGGCTGGAGGTACCGGGGGCGAAGCCCGCCCCGGCCCGGAGGCCGAGTTAAAAAAAATAATAATCCCCGTTCAGTCTCAATGGCGGGGTGCGGGCCGGCCCGGCGGCGATTGCGGCGGGCAGCAGGCCTCTTGGACAGGTTGACAGATAAAAAAATAATAATTCCTGTGCAGTCTCAATGGCGGGGTGCGGGCCGGGGAATAGGCCTCTTGGCCGGGGTGAATAGTGTTGGAACACGGCCCGCGGAAATAGTAGCGGCTGGAGGTACCGGGGGCGATGCCCGCCCCGGCCCGGCGGCCAAGTTAAAAAAATAAATAATCCCGTTCAGTCTCAATGGCAGGGTGCGGGCCGGCCCGGCGGCGATTGCGGCGGGCAGCAGGCCTCTTGGACAGGTTGAGAGATAAAAAAATAATAATTCCCATGCAGTCTCAATGGCGGGGTGCGGGCCGGGGAATAGGCCTCTTGGCCGGGGTGAATATGTTGGAACGCGGCGCGCGTAAATAGAAGCGGCTGGAGGTACCGGGGGCGAAGCCCGCCCCGGCCCGGAGGCCGAGTTAAAAAAAATAATAATCCCCGTTCAGTCTCAATGGCGGGGTGCGGGCCGGCCCGGCGGCGAGTGCGGCGGGCAGCAGGCCTCTTGGACAGGTTGAGAGATAAAAAAATAATAATTCCCGTGCAGTCTCAATGGCGGGGTGCGGGCCGGGGAATAGGCCTCTTGGCCGGGGTGAATATGTTGGAACGCGGCGCGCGTAAATAGAAGCGGCTGGAGGTACCGGGGGCGAAGCCCGCCCCGGCCCGGAGGCCGAGTTAAAAAAAATAATAATCCCCGTTCAGTCTCAATGGCGGGGTGCGGGCCGGCCCGGCGGCGAGTGCGGCGGGCAGCAGGCCTCTTGGACAGGTTGAGAGATAAAAAAAAAAATAATTCCCGTGCAGTCTCAATGGCGGGGTGCGGGCCGGGGAATAGGCCTCTTGGCCGGGGTGAATAGTGTTGGAACACGGCCCGCGGAAATAGTAGCGGCTGGAGGTACCGGGGGCGATGCCCGCCCCGGCCCAGCGGCCAAGTTAAAAAAATAAATAATCCCGTTCAGTCTCAATGGTAGGGTGCGGGCCGGCCCGGCGGCGATTGCGGCGGGCAGCAGGCCTCTTGGACAGGTTGAGAGATAAAAAAATAATAATTCCCATGCAGTCTCAATGGCGGGGTGCGGGCCGGGGAATAGGCCTCTTGGCCGGGGTGAATAGTGTTGGAACACGGCCCGCGGAAATAGTAGCGGCTGGAGGTACCGGGGGCGATGCCCGCCCCGGCCCGGCGGCCAAGTTAAAAAAATAAATAATCCCCGTTCAGTCTCAATGGCAGGGTGCGGGCCGGCCCGGCGGCGAGTGCGGCGGGCAGCAGGCCTCTTGGACAGGTTGAGAGATAAAAAAATAATAATTCCCATGCAGTCTCAATGGCGGGGTGCGGGCCGGGGAATAGGCCTCTTGGCCGGGGTGAATATGTTGGAACGCGGCGCGCGTAAATAGAAGCGGCTGGAGGTACCGGGGGCGAAGCCCGCCCCGGCCCGGAGGCCGAGTTAAAAAAAATAATAATCCCCGTTCAGTCTCAATGGCGGGGTGCGGGCCGGCCCGGCGGCGAGTGCGGCGGGCAGCAGGCCTCTTGGACAGGTTGAGAGATAAAAAAATAATAATTCCCGTGCAGTCTCAATGGCGGGGTGCGGGCCGGGGAATAGGCCTCTTGGCCGGGGTGAATATGTTGGAACGCGGCGCGCGTAAATAGAAGCGGCTGGAGGTACCGGGGGCGAAGCCCGCCCCGGCCCGGAGGCCGAGTTAAAAAAAATAATAATCCCCGTTCAGTCTCAATGGCGGGGTGCGGGCCGGCCCGGCGGCGATTGCGGCGGGCAGCAGGCCTCTTGGACAGGTTGACAGATAAAAAAATAATAATTCCTGTGCAGTCTCAATGGCGGGGTGCGGGCCGGGGAATAGGCCTCTTGGCCGGGGTGAATAGTGTTGGAACACGGCCCGCGGAAATAGTAGCGGCTGGAGGTACCGGGGGCGATGCCCGCCCCGGCCCGGCGGCCAAGTTAAAAAAATAAATAATCCCGTTCAGTCTCAATGGCAGGGTGCGGGCCGGCCCGGCGGCGATTGCGGCGGGCAGCAGGCCTCTTGGACAGGTTGAGAGATAAAAAAATAATAATTCCCATGCAGTCTCAATGGCGGGGTGCGGGCCGGGGAATAGGCCTCTTGGCCGGGGTGAATATGTTGGAACGCGGCGCGCGTAAATAGAAGCGGCTGGAGGTACCGGGGGCGAAGCCCGCCCCGGCCCGGAGGCCGAGTTAAAAAAAATAATAATCCCCGTTCAGTCTCAATGGCGGGGTGCGGGCCGGCCCGGCGGCGAGTGCGGCGGGCAGCAGGCCTCTTGGACAGGTTGAGAGATAAAAAAATAATAATTCCCGTGCAGTCTCAATGGCGGGGTGCGGGCCGGGGAATAGGCCTCTTGGCCGGGGTGAATAGTGTTGGAACACGGCCCGCGGGAATAGTAGCGGCTGGAGGTACCGGGGGCGATGCCCGCCCCGGCCCGGCGGCCAAGTTAAAAAAATAAATAATCCCCGTTCAGTCTCAATGGCAGGGTGCGGGCCGGCCCGGCGGCGATTGCGGCGGGCAGCAGGCCTCTTGGACAGGTTGAGAGATAAAAAAATAATAATTCCCGTGCAGTCTCAATGGCGGGGTGCGGGCCGGGGAATAGGCCTCTTGGCCGGGGTGAATAGTGTTGGAACACGGCCCGCGGAAATAGTAGCGGCTGGAGGTACCGGGGGCGAAGCCCGCCCCGGCCCGGAGGCCGAGTTAAAAAAAATAATAATCCCCGTTCAGTCTCAATGGCGGGGTGCGGGCCGGCCCGGCGGCGAGTGCGGCGGGCAGCAGGCCTCTTGGACAGGTTGAGAGATAAAAAAAATAATAATTCCCGTGCAGTCTCAATGGCGGGGTGCGGGCCGGGGAATAGGCCTCTTGGCCGGGGTGAATAGTGTTGGAACACGGCCCGCGGAAATAGTAGCGGCTGGAGGTACCGGGGGCGATGCCCGCCCCGGCCCAGCGGCCAAGTTAAAAAAATAAATAATCCCGTTCAGTCTCAATGGTAGGGTGCGGGCCGGCCCGGCGGCGATTGCGGCGGGCAGCAGGCCTCTTGGACAGGTTGAGAGATAAAAAAATAATAATTCCCATGCAGTCTCAATGGCGGGGTGCGGGCCGGGGAATAGGCCTCTTGGCCGGGGTGAATAGTGTTGGAACACGGCCCGCGGAAATAGTAGCGGCTGGAGGTACCGGGGGCGATGCCCGCCCCGGCCCGGCGGCCAAGTTAAAAAAATAAATAATCCCCGTTCAGTCTCAATGGCAGGGTGCGGGCCGGCCCGGCGGCGAGTGCGGCGGGCAGCAGGCCTCTTGGACAGGTTGAGAGATAAAAAAATAATAATTCCCATGCAGTCTCAATGGCGGGGTGCGGGCCGGGGAATAGGCCTCTTGGCCGGGGTGAATATGTTGGAACGCGGCGCGCGTAAATAGAAGCGGCTGGAGGTACCGGGGGCGAAGCCCGCCCCGGCCCGGAGGCCGAGTTAAAAAAAATAATAATCCCCGTTCAGTCTCAATGGCGGGGTGCGGGCCGGCCCGGCGGCGAGTGCGGCGGGCAGCAGGCCTCTTGGACAGGTTGAGAGATAAAAAAATAATAATTCCCGTGCAGTCTCAATGGCGGGGTGCGGGCCGGGGAATAGGCCTCTTGGCCGGGGTGAATATGTTGGAACGCGGCGCGCGTAAATAGAAGCGGCTGGAGGTACCGGGGGCGAAGCCCGCCCCGGCCCGGAGGCCGAGTTAAAAAAAATAATAATCCCCGTTCAGTCTCAATGGCGGGGTGCGGGCCGGCCCGGCGGCGATTGCGGCGGGCAGCAGGCCTCTTGGACAGGTTGACAGATAAAAAAATAATAATTCCTGTGCAGTCTCAATGGCGGGGTGCGGGCCGGGGAATAGGCCTCTTGGCCGGGGTGAATAGTGTTGGAACACGGCCCGCGGAAATAGTAGCGGCTGGAGGTACCGGGGGCGATGCCCGCCCCGGCCCGGCGGCCAAGTTAAAAAAATAAATAATCCCGTTCAGTCTCAATGGCAGGGTGCGGGCCGGCCCGGCGGCGATTGCGGCGGGCAGCAGGCCTCTTGGACAGGTTGAGAGATAAAAAAATAATAATTCCCATGCAGTCTCAATGGCGGGGTGCGGGCCGGGGAATAGGCCTCTTGGCCGGGGTGAATATGTTGGAACGCGGCGCGCGTAAATAGAAGCGGCTGGAGGTACCGGGGGCGAAGCCCGCCCCGGCCCGGAGGCCGAGTTAAAAAAAATAATAATCCCCGTTCAGTCTCAATGGCGGGGTGCGGGCCGGCCCGGCGGCGAGTGCGGCGGGCAGCAGGCCTCTTGGACAGGTTGAGAGATAAAAAAAATAATAATTCCCGTGCAGTCTCAATGGCGGGGTGCGGGCCGGGGAATAGGCCTCTTGGCCGGGGTGAATAGTGTTGGAACACGGCCCGCGGAAATAGTAGCGGCTGGAGGTACCGGGGGCGATGCCCGCCCCGGCCCAGCGGCCAAGTTAAAAAAATAAATAATCCCGTTCAGTCTCAATGGTAGGGTGCGGGCCGGCCCGGCGGCGATTGCGGCGGGCAGCAGGCCTCTTGGACAGGTTGAGAGATAAAAAAATAATAATTCCCATGCAGTCTCAATGGCGGGGTGCGGGCCGGGGAATAGGCCTCTTGGCCGGGGTGAATAGTGTTGGAACACGGCCCGCGGAAATAGTAGCGGCTGGAGGTACCGGGGGCGATGCCCGCCCCGGCCCGGCGGCCAAGTTAAAAAAATAAATAATCCCCGTTCAGTCTCAATGGCAGGGTGCGGGCCGGCCCGGCGGCGAGTGCGGCGGGCAGCAGGCCTCTTGGACAGGTTGAGAGATAAAAAAATAATAATTCCCATGCAGTCTCAATGGCGGGGTGCGGGCCGGGGAATAGGCCTCTTGGCCGGGGTGAATATGTTGGAACGCGGCGCGCGTAAATAGAAGCGGCTGGAGGTACCGGGGGCGAAGCCCGCCCCGGCCCGGAGGCCGAGTTAAAAAAAATAATAATCCCCGTTCAGTCTCAATGGCGGGGTGCGGGCCGGCCCGGCGGCGAGTGCGGCGGGCAGCAGGCCTCTTGGACAGGTTGAGAGATAAAAAAATAATAATTCCCGTGCAGTCTCAATGGCGGGGTGCGGGCCGGGGAATAGGCCTCTTGGCCGGGGTGAATATGTTGGAACGCGGCGCGCGTAAATAGAAGCGGCTGGAGGTACCGGGGGCGAAGCCCGCCCCGGCCCGGAGGCCGAGTTAAAAAAAATAATAATCCCCGTTCAGTCTCAATGGCGGGGTGCGGGCCGGCCCGGCGGCGATTGCGGCGGGCAGCAGGCCTCTTGGACAGGTTGACAGATAAAAAAATAATAATTCCTGTGCAGTCTCAATGGCGGGGTGCGGGCCGGGGAATAGGCCTCTTGGCCGGGGTGAATAGTGTTGGAACACGGCCCGCGGAAATAGTAGCGGCTGGAGGTACCGGGGGCGATGCCCGCCCCGGCCCGGCGGCCAAGTTAAAAAAATAAATAATCCCGTTCAGTCTCAATGGCAGGGTGCGGGCCGGCCCGGCGGCGATTGCGGCGGGCAGCAGGCCTCTTGGACAGGTTGAGAGATAAAAAAATAATAATTCCCATGCAGTCTCAATGGCGGGGTGCGGGCCGGGGAATAGGCCTCTTGGCCGGGGTGAATATGTTGGAACGCGGCGCGCGTAAATAGAAGCGGCTGGAGGTACCGGGGGCGAAGCCCGCCCCGGCCCGGAGGCCGAGTTAAAAAAAATAATAATCCCCGTTCAGTCTCAATGGCGGGGTGCGGGCCGGCCCGGCGGCGAGTGCGGCGGGCAGCAGGCCTCTTGGACAGGTTGAGAGATAAAAAAATAATAATTCCCGTGCAGTCTCAATGGCGGGGTGCGGGCCGGGGAATAGGCCTCTTGGCCGGGGTGAATATGTTGGAACGCGGCGCGCGTAAATAGAAGCGGCTGGAGGTACCGGGGGCGAAGCCCGCCCCGGCCCGGAGGCCGAGTTAAAAAAAATAATAATCCCCGTTCAGTCTCAATGGCGGGGTGCGGGCCGGCCCGGCGGCGAGTGCGGCGGGCAGCAGGCCTCTTGGACAGGTTGAGAGATAAAAAAAATAATAATTCCCGTGCAGTCTCAATGGCGGGGTGCGGGCCGGGGAATAGGCCTCTTGGCCGGGGTGAATAGTGTTGGAACACGGCCCGCGGAAATAGTAGCGGCTGGAGGTACCGGGGGCGATGCCCGCCCCGGCCCAGCGGCCAAGTTAAAAAAATAAATAATCCCGTTCAGTCTCAATGGTAGGGTGCGGGCCGGCCCGGCGGCGATTGCGGCGGGCAGCAGGCCTCTTGGACAGGTTGAGAGATAAAAAAATAATAATTCCCATGCAGTCTCAATGGCGGGGTGCGGGCCGGGGAATAGGCCTCTTGGCCGGGGTGAATAGTGTTGGAACACGGCCCGCGGAAATAGTAGCGGCTGGAGGTACCGGGGGCGATGCCCGCCCCGGCCCGGTGGCCAAGTTAAAAAAATAAATAATCCCCGTTCAGTCTCAATGGCAGGGTGCGGGCCGGCCCGGCGGCGAGTGCGGCGGGCAGCAGGCCTCTTGGACAGGTTGAGAGATAAAAAAATAATAATTCCCATGCAGTCTCAATGGCGGGGTGCGGGCCGGGGAATAGGCCTCTTGGCCGGGGTGAATATGTTGGAACGCGGCGCGCGTAAATAGAAGCGGCTGGAGGTACCGGGGGCGAAGCCCGCCCCGGCCCGGAGGCCGAGTTAAAAAAAATAATAATCCCCGTTCAGTCTCAATGGCGGGGTGCGGGCCGGCCCGGCGGCGAGTGCGGCGGGCAGCAGGCCTCTTGGACAGGTTGAGAGATAAAAAAATAATAATTCCCGTGCAGTCTCAATGGCGGGGTGCGGGCCGGGGAATAGGCCTCTTGGCCGGGGTGAATATGTTGGAACGCGGCGCGCGTAAATAGAAGCGGCTGGAGGTACCGGGGGCGAAGCCCGCCCCGGCCCGGAGGCCGAGTTAAAAAAAATAATAATCCCCGTTCAGTCTCAATGGCGGGGTGCGGGCCGGCCCGGCGGCGATTGCGGCGGGCAGCAGGCCTCTTGGACAGGTTGACAGATAAAAAAATAATAATTCCTGTGCAGTCTCAATGGCGGGGTGCGGGCCGGGGAATAGGCCTCTTGGCCGGGGTGAATAGTGTTGGAACACGGCCCGCGGAAATAGTAGCGGCTGGAGGTACCGGGGGCGATGCCCGCCCCGGCCCGGCGGCCAAGTTAAAAAAATAAATAATCCCGTTCAGTCTCAATGGCAGGGTGCGGGCCGGCCCGGCGGCGATTGCGGCGGGCAGCAGGCCTCTTGGACAGGTTGAGAGATAAAAAAATAATAATTCCCATGCAGTCTCAATGGCGGGGTGCGGGCCGGGGAATAGGCCTCTTGGCCGGGGTGAATATGTTGGAACGCGGCGCGCGTAAATAGAAGCGGCTGGAGGTACCGGGGGCGAAGCCCGCCCCGGCCCGGAGGCCGAGTTAAAAAAAATAATAATCCCCGTTCAGTCTCAATGGCGGGGTGCGGGCCGGCCCGGCGGCGAGTGCGGCGGGCAGCAGGCCTCTTGGACAGGTTGAGAGATAAAAAAATAATAATTCCCGTGCAGTCTCAATGGCGGGGTGCGGGCCGGGGAATAGGCCTCTTGGCCGGGGTGAATATGTTGGAACGCGGCGCGCGTAAATAGAAGCGGCTGGAGGTACCGGGGGCGAAGCCCGCCCCGGCCCGGAGGCCGAGTTAAAAAAAATAATAATCCCCGTTCAGTCTCAATGGCGGGGTGCGGGCCGGCCCGGCGGCGAGTGCGGCGGGCAGCAGGCCTCTTGGACAGGTTGAGAGATAAAAAAAATAATAATTCCCGTGCAGTCTCAATGGCGGGGTGCGGGCCGGGGAATAGGCCTCTTGGCCGGGGTGAATAGTGTTGGAACACGGCCCGCGGAAATAGTAGCGGCTGGAGGTACCGGGGGCGATGCCCGCCCCGGCCCAGCGGCCAAGTTAAAAAAATAAATAATCCCGTTCAGTCTCAATGGTAGGGTGCGGGCCGGCCCGGCGGCGATTGCGGCGGGCAGCAGGCCTCTTGGACAGGTTGAGAGATAAAAAAATAATAATTCCCATGCAGTCTCAATGGCGGGGTGCGGGCCGGGGAATAGGCCTCTTGGCCGGGGTGAATAGTGTTGGAACACGGCCCGCGGAAATAGTAGCGGCTGGAGGTACCGGGGGCGATGCCCGCCCCGGCCCGGCGGCCAAGTTAAAAAAATAAATAATCCCCGTTCAGTCTCAATGGCAGGGTGCGGGCCGGCCCGGCGGCGAGTGCGGCGGGCAGCAGGCCTCTTGGACAGGTTGAGAGATAAAAAAATAATAATTCCCATGCAGTCTCAATGGCGGGGTGCGGGCCGGGGAATAGGCCTCTTGGCCGGGGTGAATATGTTGGAACGCGGCGCGCGTAAATAGAAGCGGCTGGAGGTACCGGGGGCGAAGCCCGCCCCGGCCCGGAGGCCGAGTTAAAAAAAATAATAATCCCCGTTCAGTCTCAATGGCGGGGTGCGGGCCGGCCCGGCGGCGAGTGCGGCGGGCAGCAGGCCTCTTGGACAGGTTGAGAGATAAAAAAATAATAATTCCCGTGCAGTCTCAATGGCGGGGTGCGGGCCGGGGAATAGGCCTCTTGGCCGGGGTGAATATGTTGGAACGCGGCGCGCGTAAATAGAAGCGGCTGGAGGTACCGGGGGCGAAGCCCGCCCCGGCCCGGAGGCCGAGTTAAAAAAAATAATAATCCCCGTTCAGTCTCAATGGCGGGGTGCGGGCCGGCCCGGCGGCGATTGCGGCGGGCAGCAGGCCTCTTGGACAGGTTGACAGATAAAAAAATAATAATTCCTGTGCAGTCTCAATGGCGGGGTGCGGGCCGGGGAATAGGCCTCTTGGCCGGGGTGAATAGTGTTGGAACACGGCCCGCGGAAATAGTAGCGGCTGGAGGTACCGGGGGCGATGCCCGCCCCGGCCCGGCGGCCAAGTTAAAAAAATAAATAATCCCGTTCAGTCTCAATGGCAGGGTGCGGGCCGGCCCGGCGGCGATTGCGGCGGGCAGCAGGCCTCTTGGACAGGTTGAGAGATAAAAAAATAATAATTCCCGTTCAGTCTCAATGGCAGGGTGCGGGCCGGCCCGGCGGCAATTGCGGCGGGCAGCAGGCCTCTTGGACAGGTTGAGAGATAAAAAAATAATAATTCCCATGCAGTCTCAATGGCGGGGTGCGGGCCGGGGAATAGGCCTCTTGGCCGGGGTGAATATGTTGGAACGCGGCGCGCGTAAATAGAAGCGGCTGGAGGTACCGGGGGCGAAGCCCGCCCCGGCCCGGAGGCCGAGTTAAAAAAAATAATAATCCCCGTTCAGTCTCAATGGCGGGGTGCGGGCCGGCCCGGCGGCGAGTGCGGCGGGCAGCAGGCCTCTTGGACAGGTTGAGAGATAAAAAAATAATAATTCCCGTGCAGTCTCAATGGCGGGGTGCGGGCCGGGGAATAGGCCTCTTGGCCGGGGTGAATATGTTGGAACGCGGCGCGCGTAAATAGAAGCGGCTGGAGGTACCGGGGGCGAAGCCCGCCCCGGCCCGGAGGCCGAGTTAAAAAAAATAATAATCCCCGTTCAGTCTCAATGGCGGGGTGCGGGCCGGCCCGGCGGCGATTGCGGCGGGCAGCAGGCCTCTTGGACAGGTTGAGAGATAAAAAAATAATAATTCCCGTGCAGTCTCAATGGCGGGGTGCGGGCCGGGGAATAGGCCTCTTGGCCGGGGTGAATATGTTGGAACGCGGCGCGCGTAAATAGAAGCGGCTGGAGGTACCGGGGGCGAAGCCCGCCCCGGCCCGGAGGCCGAGTTAAAAAAAATAATAATCCCCGTTCAGTCTCAATGGCGGGGTGCGGGCCGGCCCGGCGGCGATTGCGGCGGGCAGCAGGCCTCTTGGACAGGTTGAGAGATAAAAAAATAATAATTCCCGTGCAGTCTCAATGGCGGGGTGCGGGCCGGGGAATAGGCCTCTTGGCCGGGGTGAATAGTGTTTGAACACGGCCCGCGGAAATAGTAGCGGCTGGAGGTACCGGGGGCGATGCCCGCCCCGGCCCGGCGGCCAAGTTAAAAAAATAAATAATCCCGTTCAGTCTCAATGGCAGGGTGCGGGCCGGCCCGGCGGCGATTGCGGCGGGCAGCAGGCCTCTTGGACAGGTTGAGAGATAAAAAAATAATAATTCCCATGCAGTCTCAATGGCGGGGTGCGGGCCGGGGAATAGGCCTCTTGGCCGGGGTGAATATGTTGGAACGCGGCGCGCGTAAATAGAAGCGGCTGGAGGTACCGGGGGCGAAGCCCGCCCCGGCCCGGAGGCCGAGTTAAAAAAAATAATAATCCCCGTTCAGTCTCAATGGCGGGGTGCGGGCCGGCCCGGCGGCGAGTGCGGCGGGCAGCAGGCCTCTTGGACAGGTTGAGAGATAAAAAAATAATAATTCCCGTGCAGTCTCAATGGCGGGGTGCGGGCCGGGGAATAGGCCTCTTGGCCGGGGTGAATATGTTGGAACGCGGCGCGCGTAAATAGAAGCGGCTGGAGGTACCGGGGGCGAAGCCCGCCCCGGCCCGGAGGCCGAGTTAAAAAAAATAATAATCCCCGTTCAGTCTCAATGGCGGGGTGCGGGCCGGCCCGGCGGCGAGTGCGGCGGGCAGCAGGCCTCTTGGACAGGTTGAGAGATAAAAAAATAATAATTCCCGTGCAGTCTCAATGGCGGGGTGCGGGCCGGGGAATAGGCCTCTTGGCCGGGGTGAATAGTGTTGGAACACGGCCCGCGGAAATAGTAGCGGCTGGAGGTACCGGGGGCGATGCCCGCCCGGGCCCGGCGGCCAAGTTAAAAAAATAAATAATCCCCGTTCAGTCTCAATGGCAGGGTGCGGGCCGGCCCGGCGGCGATTGCGGCGGGCAGCAGGCCTCTTGGACAGGTTGAGAGATAAAAAAATAATAATTCCCGTTCAGTCTCAATGGCAGGGTGCGGGCCGGCCCGGCGGCAATTGCGGCGGGCAGCAGGCCTCTTGGACAGGTTGAGAGATAAAAAAATAATAATTCCCATGCAGTCTCAATGGCGGGGTGCGGGCCGGGGAATAGGCCTCTTGGCCGGGGTGAATATGTTGGAACGCGGCGCGCGTAAATAGAAGCGGCTGGAGGTACCGGGGGCGAAGCCCGCCCCGGCCCGGAGGCCGAGTTAAAAAAAATAATAATCCCCGTTCAGTCTCAATGGCGGGGTGCGGGCCGGCCCGGCGGCGAGTGCGGCGGGCAGCAGGCCTCTTGGACAGGTTGAGAGATAAAAAAATAATAATTCCCGTGCAGTCTCAATGGCGGGGTGCGGGCCGGGGAATAGGCCTCTTGGCCGGGGTGAATAGTGTTGGAACACGGCCCGCGGAAATAGTAGCGGCTGGAGGTACCGGGGGCGATGCCCGCCCCGGCCCGGCGGCCAAGTTAAAAAAATAAATAATCCCCGTTCAGTCTCAATGGCAGGGTGCGGGCCGGCCCGGCGGCGATTGCGGCGGGCAGCAGGCCTCTTGGACAGGTTGAGAGATAAAAAAATAATAATTCCCGTTCAGTCTCAATGGCAGGGTGCGGGCCGGCCCGGCGGCAATTGCGGCGGGCAGCAGGCCTCTTGGACAGGTTGAGAGATAAAAAAAATAATAATTCCCATGCAGTCTCAATGGCGGGGTGCGGGCCGGGGAATAGGCCTCTTGGCCGGGGTGAATATGTTGGAACGCGGCGCGCGTAAATAGAAGCGGCTGGAGGTACCGGGGGCGAAGCCCGCCCCGGCCCGGAGGCCGAGTTAAAAAAAATAATAATCCCCGTTCAGTCTCAATGGCGGGGTGCGGGCCGGCCCGGCGGCGATTGCGGCGGGCAGCAGGCCTCTTGGACAGGTTGAGAGATAAAAAAATAATAATTCCCGTGCAGTCTCAATGGCGGGGTGCGGGCCGGGGAATAGGCCTCTTGGCCGGGGTGAATATGTTGGAACGCGGCGCGCGTAAATAGAAGCGGCTGGAGGTACCGGGGGCGAAGCCCGCCCCGGCCCGGAGGCCGAGTTAAAAAAAATAATAATCCCCGTTCAGTCTCAATGGCGGGGTGCGGGCCGGCCCGGCGGCGATTGCGGCGGGCAGCAGGCCTCTTGGACAGGTTGAGAGATAAAAAAATAATAATTCCCGTGCAGTCTCAATGGCGGGGTGCGGGCCGGGGAATAGGCCTCTTGGCCGGGGTGAATAGTGTTTGAACACGGCCCGCGGAAATAGTAGCGGCTGGAGGTACCGGGGGCGATGCCCGCCCCGGCCCGGCGGCCAAGTTAAAAAAATAAATAATCCCGTTCAGTCTCAATGGCAGGGTGCGGGCCGGCCCGGCGGCGATTGCGGCGGGCAGCAGGCCTCTTGGACAGGTTGAGAGATAAAAAAATAATAATTCCCATGCAGTCTCAATGGCGGGGTGCGGGCCGGGGAATAGGCCTCTTGGCCGGGGTGAATATGTTGGAACGCGGCGCGCGTAAATAGAAGCGGCTGGAGGTACCGGGGGCGAAGCCCGCCCCGGCCCGGAGGCCGAGTTAAAAAAAATAATAATCCCCGTTCAGTCTCAATGGCGGGGTGCGGGCCGGCCCGGCGGCGAGTGCGGCGGGCAGCAGGCCTCTTGGACAGGTTGAGAGATAAAAAAATAATAATTCCCGTGCAGTCTCAATGGCGGGGTGCGGGCCGGGGAATAGGCCTCTTGGCCGGGGTGAATATGTTGGAACGCGGCGCGCGTAAATAGAAGCGGCTGGAGGTACCGGGGGCGAAGCCCGCCCCGGCCCGGAGGCCGAGTTAAAAAAAATAATAATCCCCGTTCAGTCTCAATGGCGGGGTGCGGGCCGGCCCGGCGGCGAGTGCGGCGGGCAGCAGGCCTCTTGGACAGGTTGAGAGATAAAAAAATAATAATTCCCGTGCAGTCTCAATGGCGGGGTGCGGGCCGGGGAATAGGCCTCTTGGCCGGGGTGAATAGTGTTGGAACACGGCCCGCGGAAATAGTAGCGGCTGGAGGTACCGGGGGCGATGCCCGCCCGGGCCCGGCGGCCAAGTTAAAAAAATAAATAATCCCCGTTCAGTCTCAATGGCAGGGTGCGGGCCGGCCCGGCGGCGATTGCGGCGGGCAGCAGGCCTCTTGGACAGGTTGAGAGATAAAAAAATAATAATTCCCGTTCAGTCTCAATGGCAGGGTGCGGGCCGGCCCGGCGGCAATTGCGGCGGGCAGCAGGCCTCTTGGACAGGTTGAGAGATAAAAAAATAATAATTCCCATGCAGTCTCAATGGCGGGGTGCGGGCCGGGGAATAGGCCTCTTGGCCGGGGTGAATATGTTGGAACCCGGCGCGCGTAAATAGAAGCGGCTGGAGGTACCGGGGGCGAAGCCCGCCCCGGCCCGGAGGCCGAGTTAAAAAAAATAATAATCCCCGTTCAGTCTCAATGGCGGGGTGCGGGCCGGCCCGGCGGCGAGTGCGGCGGGCAGCAGGCCTCTTGGACAGGTTGAGAGATAAAAAAATAATAATTCCCGTGCAGTCTCAATGGCGGGGTGCGGGCCGGGGAATAGGCCTCTTGGCCGGGGTGAATAGTGTTGGAACACGGCCCGCGGAAATAGTAGCGGCTGGAGGTACCGGGGGCGATGCCCGCCCCGGCCCGGCGGCCAAGTTAAAAAAATAAATAATCCCCGTTCAGTCTCAATGGCAGGGTGCGGGCCGGCCCGGCGGCGATTGCGGCGGGCAGCAGGCCTCTTGGACAGGTTGAGAGATAAAAAAATAATAATTCCCGTTCAGTCTCAATGGCAGGGTGCGGGCCGGCCCGGCGGCAATTGCGGCGGGCAGCAGGCCTCTTGGACAGGTTGAGAGATAAAAAAAATAATAATTCCCATGCAGTCTCAATGGCGGGGTGCGGGCCGGGGAATAGGCCTCTTGGCCGGGGTGAATATGTTGGAACGCGGCGCGCGTAAATAGAAGCGGCTGGAGGTACCGGGGGCGAAGCCCGCCCCGGCCCGGAGGCCGAGTTAAAAAAAAAAATAATCCCCGTTCAGTCTCAATGGCGGGGTGCGGGCCGGCCCGGCGGCGATTGCGGCGGGCAGCAGGCCTCTTGGACAGGTTGAGAGATAAAAAAATAATAATTCCCGTGCAGTCTCAATGGCGGGGTGCGGGCCGGGGAATAGGCCTCTTGGCCGGGGTGAATATGTTGGAACGCGGCGCGCGTAAATAGAAGCGGCTGGAGGTACCGGGGGCGAAGCCCGCCCCGGCCCGGAGGCCGAGTTAAAAAAAATAATAATCCCCGTTCAGTCTCAATGGCGGGGTGCGGGCCGGCCCGGCGGCGATTGCGGCGGGCAGCAGGCCTCTTGGACAGGTTGAGAGATAAAAAAATAATAATTCCCGTGCAGTCTCAATGGCGGGGTGCGGGCCGGGGAATAGGCCTCTTGGCCGGGGTGAATAGTGTTTGAACACGGCCCGCGGAAATAGTAGCGGCTGGAGGTACCGGGGGCGATGCCCGCCCCGGCCCGGCGGCCAAGTTAAAAAAATAAATAATCCCGTTCAGTCTCAATGGCAGGGTGCGGGCCGGCCCGGCGGCGATTGCGGCGGGCAGCAGGCCTCTTGGACAGGTTGAGAGATAAAAAAAGAATAATTCCCATGCAGTCTCAATGGCGGGGTGCGGGCCGGGGAATAGGCCTCTTGGCCGGGGTGAATATGTTGGAACGCGGCGCGCGTAAATAGAAGCGGCTGGAGGTACCGGGGGCGAAGCCCGCCCCGGCCCGGAGGCCGAGTTAAAAAAAATAATAATCCCCGTTCAGTCTCAATGGCGGGGTGCGGGCCGGCCCGGCGGCGAGTGCGGCGGGCAGCAGGCCTCTTGGACAGGTTGAGAGATAAAAAAATAATAATTCCCGTGCAGTCTCAATGGCGGGGTGCGGGCCGGGGAATAGGCCTCTTGGCCGGGGTGAATATGTTGGAACGCGGCGCGAGTAAATAGAAGCGGCTGGAGGTACCGGGGGCGAAGCCCGCCCCGGCCCGGAGGCCGAGTTAAAAAAAATAATAATCCCCGTTCAGTCTCAATGGCGGGGTGCGGGCCGGCCCGGCGGCGATTGCGGCGGGCAGCAGGCCTCTTGGACAGGTTGAGAGATAAAAAAATAATAATTCCCGTGCAGTCTCAATGGCGGGGTGCGGGCCGGGGAATAGGCCTCTTGGCCGGGGTGAATATGTTGGAACGCGGCGCGCGTAAATAGAAGCGGCTGGAGGTACCGGGGGCGAAGCCCGCCCCGGCCCGGAGGCCGAGTTAAAAAAAATAATAATCCCCGTTCAGTCTCAATGGCGGGGTGCGGGCCGGCCCGGCGGCGATTGCGGCGGGCAGCAGGCCTCTTGGACAGGTTGAGAGATAAAAAAATAATAATTCCCGTGCAGTCTCAATGGCGGGGTGCGGGCCGGGGAATAGGCCTCTTGGCCGGGGTGAATAGTGTTTGAACACGGCCCGCGGAAATAGTAGCGGCTGGAGGTACCGGGGGCGATGCCCGCCCCGGCCCGGCGGCCAAGTTAAAAAAATAAATAATCCCGTTCAGTCTCAATGGCAGGGTGCGGGCCGGCCCGGCGGCGATTGCGGCGGGCAGCAGGCCTCTTGGACAGGTTGAGAGATAAAAAAATAATAATTCCCATGCAGTCTCAATGGCGGGGTGCGGGCCGGGGAATAGGCCTCTTGGCCGGGGTGAATATGTTGGAACGCGGCGCGCGTAAATAGAAGCGGCTGGAGGTACCGGGGGCGAAGCCCGCCCCGGCCCGGAGGCCGAGTTAAAAAAAATAATAATCCCCGTTCAGTCTCAATGGCGGGGTGCGGGCCGGCCCGGCGGCGAGTGCGGCGGGCAGCAGGCCTCTTGGACAGGTTGAGAGATAAAAAAATAATAATTCCCGTGCAGTCTCAATGGCGGGGTGCGGGCCGGGGAATAGGCCTCTTGGCCGGGGTGAATATGTTGGAACGCGGCGCGCGTAAATAGAAGCGGCTGGAGGTACCGGGGGCGAAGCCCGCCCCGGCCCGGAGGCCGAGTTAAAAAAAATAATAATCCCCGTTCAGTCTCAATGGCGGGGTGCGGGCCGGCCCGGCGGCGAGTGCGGCGGGCAGCAGGCCTCTTGGACAGGTTGAGAGATAAAAAAATAATAATTCCCGTGCAGTCTCAATGGCGGGGTGCGGGCCGGGGAATAGGCCTCTTGGCCGGGGTGAATAGTGTTGGAACACGGCCCGCGGAAATAGTAGCGGCTGGAGGTACCGGGGGCGATGCCCGCCCGGGCCCGGCGGCCAAGTTAAAAAAATAAATAATCCCCGTTCAGTCTCAATGGCAGGGTGCGGGCCGGCCCGGCGGCGATTGCGGCGGGCAGCAGGCCTCTTGGACAGGTTGAGAGATAAAAAAATAATAATTCCCGTTCAGTCTCAATGGCAGGGTGCGGGCCGGCCCGGCGGCAATTGCGGCGGGCAGCAGGCCTCTTGGACAGGTTGAGAGATAAAAAAATAATAATTCCCATGCAGTCTCAATGGCGGGGTGCGGGCCGGGGAATAGGCCTCTTGGCCGGGGTGAATATGTTGGAACGCGGCGCGCGTAAATAGAAGCGGCTGGAGGTACCGGGGGCGAAGCCCGCCCCGGCCCGGAGGCCGAGTTAAAAAAAATAATAATCCCCGTTCAGTCTCAATGGCGGGGTGCGGGCCGGCCCGGCGGCGAGTGCGGCGGGCAGCAGGCCTCTTGGACAGGTTGAGAGATAAAAAAATAATAATTCCCGTGCAGTCTCAATGGCGGGGTGCGGGCCGGGGAATAGGCCTCTTGGCCGGGGTGAATAGTGTTTGAACACGGCCCGCGGAAATAGTAGCGGCTGGAGGTACCGGGGGCGATGCCCGCCCCGGCCCGGCGGCCAAGTTAAAAAAATAAATAATCCCGTTCAGTCTCAATGGCAGGGTGCGGGCCGGCCCGGCGGCGATTGCGGCGGGCAGCAGGCCTCTTGGACAGGTTGAGAGATAAAAAAATAATAATTCCCATGCAGTCTCAATGGCGGGGTGCGGGCCGGGGAATAGGCCTCTTGGCCGGGGTGAATATGTTGGAACGCGGCGCGCGTAAATAGAAGCGGCTGGAGGTACCGGGGGCGAAGCCCGCCCCGGCCCGGAGGCCGAGTTAAAAAAAATAATAATCCCCGTTCAGTCTCAATGGCGGGGTGCGGGCCGGCCCGGCGGCGAGTGCGGCGGGCAGCAGGCCTCTTGGACAGGTTGAGAGATAAAAAAATAATAATTCCCGTGCAGTCTCAATGGCGGGGTGCGGGCCGGGGAATAGGCCTCTTGGCCGGGGTGAATATGTTGGAACGCGGCGCGCGTAAATAGAAGCGGCTGGAGGTACCGGGGGCGAAGCCCGCCCCGGCCCGGAGGCCGAGTTAAAAAAAATAATAATCCCCGTTCAGTCTCAATGGCGGGGTGCGGGCCGGCCCGGCGGCGATTGCGGCGGGCAGCAGGCCTCTTGGACAGGTTGAGAGATAAAAAAATAATAATTCCCGTGCAGTCTCAATGGCGGGGTGCGGGCCGGGGAATAGGCCTCTTGGCCGGGGTGAATATGTTGGAACGCGGCGCGCGTAAATAGAAGCGGCTGGAGGTACCGGGGGCGAAGCCCGCCCCGGCCCGGAGGCCGAGTTAAAAAAAATAATAATCCCCGTTCAGTCTCAATGGCGGGGTGCGGGCCGGCCCGGCGGCGATTGCGGCGGGCAGCAGGCCTCTTGGACAGGTTGAGAGATAAAAAAATAATAATTCCCGTGCAGTCTCAATGGCGGGGTGCGGGCCGGGGAATAGGCCTCTTGGCCGGGGTGAATAGTGTTTGAACACGGCCCGCGGAAATAGTAGCGGCTGGAGGTACCGGGGGCGATGCCCGCCCCGGCCCGGCGGCCAAGTTAAAAAAATAAATAATCCCGTTCAGTCTCAATGGCAGGGTGCGGGCCGGCCCGGCGGCGAGTGCGGCGGGCAGCAGGCCTCTTGGACAGGTTGAGAGATAAAAAAATAATAATTCCCATGCAGTCTCAATGGCGGGGTGCGGGCCGGGGAATAGGCCTCTTGGCCGGGGTGAATATGTTGGAACGCGGCGCGCGTAAATAGAAGCGGCTGGAGGTACCGGGGGCGAAGCCCGCCCCGGCCCGGAGGCCGAGTTAAAAAAAATAATAATCCCCGTTCAGTCTCAATGGCGGGGTGCGGGCCGGCCCGGCGGCGAGTGCGGCGGGCAGCAGGCCTCTTGGACAGGTTGAGAGATAAAAAAATAATAATTCCCGTGCAGTCTCAATGGCGGGGTGCGGGCCGGGGAATAGGCCTCTTGGCCGGGGTGAATATGTTGGAACGCGGCGCGCGTAAATAGAAGCGGCTGGAGGTACCGGGGGCGAAGCCCGCCCCGGCCCGGAGGCCGAGTTAAAAAAAATAATAATCCCCGTTCAGTCTCAATGGCGGGGTGCGGGCCGGCCCGGCGGCGAGTGCGGCGGGCAGCAGGCCTCTTGGACAGGTTGAGAGATAAAAAAATAATAATTCCCGTGCAGTCTCAATGGCGGGGTGCGGGCCGGGGAATAGGCCTCTTGGCCGGGGTGAATAGTGTTGGAACACGGCCCGCGGAAATAGTAGCGGCTGGAGGTACCGGGGGCGATGCCCGCCCGGGCCCGGCGGCCAATTTAAAAAAATAAATAATCCCCGTTCAGTCTCAATGGCAGGGTGCGGGCCGGCCCGGCGGCGATTGCGGCGGGCAGCAGGCCTCTTGGACAGGTTGAGAGATAAAAAAATAATAATTCCCGTTCAGTCTCAATGGCAGGGTGCGGGCCGGCCCGGCGGCAATTGCGGCGGGCAGCAGGCCTCTTGGACAGGTTGAGAGATAAAAAAATAATAATTCCCATGCAGTCTCAATGGCGGGGTGCGGGCCGGGGAATAGGCCTCTTGGCCGGGGTGAATATGTTGGAACGCGGCGCGCGTAAATAGAAGCGGCTGGAGGTACCGGGGGCGAAGCCCGCCCCGGCCCGGAGGCCGAGTTAAAAAAAATAATAATCCCCGTTCAGTCTCAATGGCGGGGTGCGGGCCGGCCCGGCGGCGAGTGCGGCGGGCAGCAGGCCTCTTGGACAGGTTGAGAGATAAAAAAATAATAATTCCCGTGCAGTCTCAATGGCGGGGTGCGGGCCGGGGAATAGGCCTCTTGGCCGGGGTGAATAGTGTTGGAACACGGCCCGCGGAAATAGTAGCGGCTGGAGGTACCGGGGGCGATGCCCGCCCCGGCCCGGCGGCCAAGTTAAAAAAATAAATAATCCCCGTTCAGTCTCAATGGCAGGGTGCGGGCCGGCCCGGCGGCGATTGCGGCGGGCAGCAGGCCTCTTGGACAGGTTGAGAGATAAAAAAATAATAATTCCCGTTCAGTCTCAATGGCAGGGTGCGGGCCGGCCCGGCGGCAATTGCGGCGGGCAGCAGGCCTCTTGGACAGGTTGAGAGATAAAAAAAATAATAATTCCCATGCAGTCTCAATGGCGGGGTGCGGGCCGGGGAATAGGCCTCTTGGCCGGGGTGAATATGTTGGAACGCGGCGCGCGTAAATAGAAGCGGCTGGAGGTACCGGGGGCGAAGCCCGCCCCGGCCCGGAGGCCGAGTTAAAAAAAATAATAATCCCCGTTCAGTCTCAATGGCGGGGTGCGGGCCGGCCCGGCGGCGATTGCGGCGGGCAGCAGGCCTCTTGGACAGGTTGAGAGATAAAAAAATAATAATTCCCGTGCAGTCTCAATGGCGGGGTGCGGGCCGGGGAATAGGCCTCTTGGCCGGGGTGAATAGTGTTTGAACACGGCCCGCGGAAATAGTAGCGGCTGGAGGTACCGGGGGCGATGCCCGCCCCGGCCCGGCGGCCAAGTTAAAAAAATAAATAATCCCGTTCAGTCTCAATGGCAGGGTGCGGGCCGGCCCGGCGGCGATTGCGGCGGGCAGCAGGCCTCTTGGACAGGTTGAGAGATAAAAAAATAATAATTCCCATGCAGTCTCAATGGCGGGGTGCGGGCCGGGGAATAGGCCTCTTGGCCGGGGTGAATATGTTGGAACGCGGCGCGCGTAAGTAGAAGCGGCTGGAGGTACCGGGGGCGAAGCCCGCCCCGGCCCGGAGGCCGAGTTAAAAAAAATAATAATCCCCGTTCAGTCTCAATGGCGGGGTGCGGGCCGGCCCGGCGGCGAGTGCGGCGGGCAGCAGGCCTCTTGGACAGGTTGAGAGATAAAAAAATAATAATTCCCGTGCAGTCTCAATGGCGGGGTGCGGGCCGGGGAATAGGCCTCTTGGCCGGGGTGAATATGTTGGAACGCGGCGCGCGTAAATAGAAGCGGCTGGAGGTACCGGGGGCGAAGCCCGCCCCGGCCCGGAGGCCGAGTTAAAAAAAATAATAATCCCCGTTCAGTCTCAATGGCGGGGTGCGGGCCGGCCCGGCGGCGAGTGCGGCGGGCAGCAGGCCTCTTGGACAGGTTGAGAGATAAAAAAATAATAATTCCCGTGCAGTCTCAATGGCGGGGTGCGGGCCGGGGAATAGGCCTCTTGGCCGGGGTGAATAGTGTTGGAACACGGCCCGCGGAAATAGTAGCGGCTGGAGGTACCGGGGGCGATGCCCGCCCGGGCCCGGCGGCCAAGTTAAAAAAATAAATAATCCCCGTTCAGTCTCAATGGCAGGGTGCGGGCCGGCCCGGCGGCGATTGCGGCGGGCAGCAGGCCTCTTGGACAGGTTGAGAGATAAAAAAATAATAATTCCCGTTCAGTCTCAATGGCAGGGTGCGGGCCGGCCCGGCGGCAATTGCGGCGGGCAGCAGGCCTCTTGGACAGGTTGAGAGATAAAAAAATAATAATTCCCATGCAGTCTCAATGGCGGGGTGCGGGCCGGGGAATAGGCCTCTTGGCCGGGGTGAATATGTTGGAACGCGGCGCGCGTAAATAGAAGCGGCTGGAGGTACCGGGGGCGAAGCCCGCCCCGGCCCGGAGGCCGAGTTTAAAAAAAAAATAATCCCCGTTCAGTCTCAATGGCGGGGTGCGGGCCGGCCCGGCGGCGAGTGCGGCGGGCAGCAGGCCTCTTGGACAGGTTGAGAGATAAAAAAATAATAATTCCCGTGCAGTCTCAATGGCGGGGTGCGGGCCGGGGAATAGGCCTCTTGGCCGGGGTGAATAGTGTTGGAACACGGCCCGCGGAAATAGTAGCGGCTGGAGGTACCGGGGGCGATGCCCGCCCCGGCCCGGCGGCCAAGTTAAAAAAATAAATAATCCCCGTTCAGTCTCAATGGCAGGGTGCGGGCCGGCCCGGCGGCGATTGCGGCGGGCAGCAGGCCTCTTGGACAGGTTGAGAGATAAAAAAATAATAATTCCCGTTCAGTCTCAATGGCAGGGTGCGGGCCGGCCCGGCGGCAATTGCGGCGGGCAGCAGGCCTCTTGGACAGGTTGAGAGATAAAAAAAATAATAATTCCCATGCAGTCTCAATGGCGGGGTGCGGGCCTGGGAATAGGCCTCTTGGCCGGGGTGAATATGTTGGAACGCGGCGCGCGTAAATAGAAGCGGCTGGAGGTACCGGGGGCGAAGCCCGCCCCGGCCCGGAGGCCGAGTTAAAAAAAATAATAATCCCCGTTCAGTCTCAATGGCGGGGTGCGGGCCGGCCCGGCGGCGAGTGCGGCGGGCAGCAGGCCTCTTGGACAGGTTGAGAGATAAAAAAATAATAATTCCCGTGCAGTCTCAATGGCGGGGTGCGGGCCGGGGAATAGGCCTCTTGGCCGGGGTGAATATGTTGGAACGCGGCGCGAGTAAATAGAAGCGGCTGGAGGTACCGGGGGCGAAGCCCGCCCCGGCCCGGAGGCCGAGTTAAAAAAAATAATAATCCCCGTTCAGTCTCAATGGCGGGGTGCGGGCCGGCCCGGCGGCGATTGCGGCGGGCAGCAGGCCTCTTGGACAGGTTGAGAGATAAAAAAATAATAATTCCCGTGCAGTCTCAATGGCGGGGTGCGGGCCGGGGAGTAGGCCTCTTGGCCGGGGTGAATATGTTGGAACGCGGCGCGCGTAAATAGAAGCGGCTGGAGGTACCGGGGGCGAAGCCCGCCCCGGCCCGGAGGCCGAGTTAAAAAAAATAATAATCCCCGTTCAGTCTCAATGGCGGGGTGCGGGCCGGCCCGGCGGCGATTGCGGCGGGCAGCAGGCCTCTTGGACAGGTTGAGAGATAAAAAAATAATAATTCCCGTGCAGTCTCAATGGCGGGGTGCGGGCCGGGGAATAGGCCTCTTGGCCGGGGTGAATAGTGTTTGAACACGGCCCGCGGAAATAGTAGCGGCTGGAGGTACCGGGGGCGATGCCCGCCCCGGCCCGGCGGCCAAGTTAAAAAAATAAATAATCCCGTTCAGTCTCAATGGCAGGGTGCGGGCCGGCCCGGCGGCGATTGCGGCGGGCAGCAGGCCTCTTGGACAGGTTGAGAGATAAAAAAATAATAATTCCCATGCAGTCTCAATGGCGGGGTGCGGGCCGGGGAATAGGCCTCTTGGCCGGGGTGAATATGTTGGAACGCGGCGCGCGTAAATAGAAGCGGCTGGAGGTACCGGGGGCGAAGCCCGCCCCGGCCCGGAGGCCGAGTTAAAAAAAATAATAATCCCCGTTCAGTCTCAATGGCGGGGTGCGGGCCGGCCCGGCGGCGAGTGCGGCGGGCAGCAGGCCTCTTGGACAGGTTGAGAGATAAAAAAATAATAATTCCCGTGCAGTCTCAATGGCGGGGTGCGGGCCGGGGAATAGGCCTCTTGGCCGGGGTGAATATGTTGGAACGCGGCGCCCGTAAATAGAAGCGGCTGGAGGTACCGGGGGCGAAGCCCGCCCCGGCCCGGAGGCCGAGTTAAAAAAAATAATAATCCCCGTTCAGTCTCAATGGCGGGGTGCGGGCCGGCCCGGCGGCGAGTGCGGCGGGCAGCAGGCCTCTTGGACAGGTTGAGAGATAAAAAAATAATAATTCCCGTGCAGTCTCAATGGCGGGGTGCGGGCCGGGGAATAGGCCTCTTGGCCGGGGTGAATAGTGTTGGAACACGGCCCGCGGAAATAGTAGCGGCTGGAGGTACCGGGGGCGATGCCCGCCCGGGCCCGGCGGCCAAGTTAAAAAAATAAATAATCCCCGTTCAGTCTCAATGGCAGGGTGCGGGCCGGCCCGGCGGCGATTGCGGCGGGCAGCAGGCCTCTTGGACAGGTTGAGAGATAAAAAAATAATAATTCCCGTTCAGTCTCAATGGCAGGGTGCGGGCCGGCCCGGCGGCAATTGCGGCGGGCAGCAGGCCTCTTGGACAGGTTGAGAGATAAAAAAATAATAATTCCCATGCAGTCTCAATGGCGGGGTGCGGGCCGGGGAATAGGCCTCTTGGCCGGGGTGAATATGTTGGAACGCGGCGCGCGTAAATAGAAGCGGCTGGAGGTACCGGGGGCGAAGCCCGCCCCGGCCCGGAGGCCGAGTTAAAAAAAATAATAATCCCCGTTCAGTCTCAATGGCGGGGTGCGGGCCGGCCCGGCGGCGAGTGCGGCGGGCAGCAGGCCTCTTGGACAGGTTGAGAGATAAAAAAATAATAATTCCCGTGCAGTCTCAATGGCGGGGTGCGGGCCGGGGAATAGGCCTCTTGGCCGGGGTGAATAGTGTTGGAACACGGCCCGCGGAAATAGTAGCGGCTGGAGGTACCGGGGGCGATGCCCGCCCCGGCCCGGCGGCCAAGTTAAAAAAATAAATAATCCCCGTTCAGTCTCAATGGCAGGGTGCGGGCCGGCCCGGCGGCGATTGCGGCGGGCAGCAGGCCTCTTGGACAGGTTGAGAGATAAAAAAATAATAATTCCCGTTCAGTCTCAATGGCAGGGTGCGGGCCGGCCCGGCGGCAATTGCGGCGGGCAGCAGGCCTCTTGGACAGGTTGAGAGATAAAAAAAATAATAATTCCCATGCAGTCTCAATGGCGGGGTGCGGGCCGGGGAATAGGCCTCTTGGCCGGGGTGAATATGTTGGAACGCGGCGCGCGTAAATAGAAGCGGCTGGAGGTACCGGGGGCGAAGCCCGCCCGGCCCGGAGGCCGAGTTAAAAAAAAAAATAATCCCCGTTCAGTCTCAATGGCGGGGTGCGGGCCGGCCCGGCGGCGATTGCGGCGGGCAGCAGGCCTCTTGGACAGGTTGAGAGATAAAAAAATAATAATTCCCGTTCAGTCTCAATGGCAGGGTGCGGGCCGGCCCGGCGGCAATTGCGGCGGGCAGCAGGCCTCTTGGACAGGTTGAGAGATAAAAAAAATAATAATTCCCATGCAGTCTCAATGGCGGGGTGCGGGCCGGGGAATAGGCCTCTTGGCCGGGGTGAATATGTTGGAACGCGGCGCGCGTAAATAGAAGCGGCTGGAGGTACCGGGGGCGAAGCCCGCCCCGGCCCGGAGGCCGAGTTAAAAAAAATAATAATCCCCGTTCAGTCTCAATGGCGGGGTGCGGGCCGGCCCGGCGGCGAGTGCGGCGGGCAGCAGGCCTCTTGGACAGGTTGAGAGATAAAAAAATAATAATTCCCGTGCAGTCTCAATGGCGGGGTGCGGGCCGGGGAATAGGCCTCTTGGCCGGGGTGAATATGTTGGAACGCGGCGCGCGTAAATAGAAGCGGCTGGAGGTACCGGGGGCGAAGCCCGCCCCGGCCCGGAGGCCGAGTTAAAAAAAATAATAATCCCCGTTCAGTCTCAATGGCGGGGTGCGGGCCGGCCCGGCGGCGATTGCGGCGGGCAGCAGGCCTCTTGGACAGGTTGAGAGATAAAAAAATAATAATTCCCGTGCAGTCTCAATGGCGGGGTGCGGGCCGGGGAATAGGCCTCTTGGCCGGGGTGAATAGTGTTTGAACACGGCCCGCGGAAATAGTAGCGGCTGGAGGTACCGGGGGCGATGCCCGCCCCGGCCCGGCGGCCAAGTTAAAAAAATAAATAATCCCGTTCAGTCTCAATGGCAGGGTGCGGGCCGGCCCGGCGGCGATTGCGGCGGGCAGCAGGCCTCTTGGACAGGTTGAGAGATAAAAAAATAATAATTCCCATGCAGTCTCAATGGCGGGGTGCGGGCCGGGGAATAGGCCTCTTGGCCGGGGTGAATATGTTGGAACGCGGCGCGCGTAAATAGAAGCGGCTGGAGGTACCGGGGGCGAAGCCCGCCCCGGCCCGGAGGCCGAGTTAAAAAAAATAATAATCCCCGTTCAGTCTCAATGGCGGGGTGCGGGCCGGCCCGGCGGCGAGTGCGGCGGGCAGCAGGCCTCTTGGACAGGTTGAGAGATAAAAAAATAATAATTCCCATGCAGTCTCAATGGCGGGGTGCGGGCCGGGGAATAGGCCTCTTGGCCGGGGTGAATATGTTGGAACGCGGCGCGCGTAAATAGAAGCGGCTGGAGGTACCGGGGGCGAAGCCCGCCCCGGCCCGGAGGCCGAGTTAAAAAAAATAATAATCCCCGTTCAGTCTCAATGGCGGGGTGCGGGCCGGCCCGGCGGCGAGTGCGGCGGGCAGCAGGCCTCTTGGACAGGTTGAGAGATAAAAAAATAATAATTCCCGTGCAGTCTCAATGGCGGGGTGCGGGCCGGGGAATAGGCCTCTTGGCCGGGGTGAATATGTTGGAACGCGGCGCGCGTAAATAGAAGCGGCTGGAGGTACCGGGGGCGAAGCCCGCCCCGGCCCGGAGGCCGAGTTAAAAAAAATAATAATCCCCGTTCAGTCTCAATGGCGGGGTGCGGGCCGGCCCGGCGGCGAGTGCGGCGGGCAGCAGGCCTCTTGGACAGGTTGAGAGATAAAAAAATAATAATTCCCGTGCAGTCTCAATGGCGGGGTGCGGGCCGGGGAATAGGCCTCTTGGCCGGGGTGAATAGTGTTGGAACACGGCCCGCGGAAATAGTAGCGGCTGGAGGTACCGGGGGCGATGCCCGCCCGGGCCCGGCGGCCAAGTTAAAAAAATAAATAATCCCCGTTCAGTCTCAATGGCAGGGTGCGGGCCGGCCCGGCGGCGATTGCGGCGGGCAGCAGGCCTCTTGGACAGGTTGAGAGATAAAAAAATAATAATTCCCGTTCAGTCTCAATGGCAGGGTGCGGGCCGGCCCGGCGGCAATTGCGGCGGGCAGCAGGCCTCTTGGACAGGTTGAGAGATAAAAAAATAATAATTCCCATGCAGTCTCAATGGCGGGGTGCGGGCCGGGGAATAGGCCTCTTGGCCGGGGTGAATATGTTGGAACGCGGCGCGCGTAAATAGAAGCGGCTGGAGGTACCGGGGGCGAAGCCCGCCCCGGCCCGGAGGCCGAGTTAAAAAAAATAATAATCCCCGTTCAGTCTCAATGGCGGGGTGCGGGCCGGCCCGGCGGCGAGTGCGGCGGGCAGCAGGCCTCTTGGACAGGTTGAGAGATAAAAAAATAATAATTCCCGTGCAGTCTCAATGGCGGGGTGCGGGCCGGGGAATAGGCCTCTTGGCCGGGGTGAATAGTGTTGGAACACGGCCCGCGGAAATAGTAGCGGCTGGAGGTACCGGGGGCGATGCCCGCCCCGGCCCGGCGGCCAAGTTAAAAAAATAAATAATCCCCGTTCAGTCTCAATGGCAGGGTGCGGGCCGGCCCGGCGGCGATTGCGGCGGGCAGCAGGCCTCTTGGACAGGTTGAGAGATAAAAAAATAATAATTCCCGTTCAGTCTCAATGGCAGGGTGCGGGCCGGCCCGGCGGCAATTGCGGCGGGCAGCAGGCCTCTTGGACAGGTTGAGAGATAAAAAAAATAATAATTCCCATGCAGTCTCAATGGCGGGGTGCGGGCCGGGGAATAGGCCTCTTGGCCGGGGTGAATATGTTGGAACGCGGCGCGCGTAAATAGAAGCGGCTGGAGGTACCGGGGGCGAAGCCCGCCCCGGCCCGGAGGCCGAGTTAAAAAAAATAATAATCCCCGTTCAGTCTCAATGGCGGGGTGCGGGCCGGCCCGGCGGCGAGTGCGGCGGGCAGCAGGCCTCTTGGACAGGTTGAGAGATAAAAAAATAATAATTCCCGTGCAGTCTCAATGGCGGGGTGCGGGCCGGGGAATAGGCCTCTTGGCCGGGGTGAATATGTTGGAACGCGGCGCGCGTAAATAGAAGCGGCTGGAGGTACCGGGGGCGAAGCCCGCCCCGGCCCGGAGGCCGAGTTAAAAAAAATAATAATCCCCGTTCAGTCTCAATGGCGGGGTGCGGGCCGGCCCGGCGGCGATTGCGGCGGGCAGCAGGCCTCTTGGACAGGTTGAGAGATAAAAAAATAATAATTCCCGTGCAGTCTCAATGGCGGGGTGCGGGCCGGGGAATAGGCCTCTTGGCCGGGGTGAATAGTGTTTGAACACGGCCCGCGGAAATAGTAGCGGCTGGAGGTACCGGGGGCGATGCCCGCCCCGGCCCGGCGGCCAAGTTAAAAAAATAAATAATCCCGTTCAGTCTCAATGGCAGGGTGCGGGCCGGCCCGGCGGCGATTGCGGCGGGCAGCAGGCCTCTTGGACAGGTTGAGAGATAAAAAAATAATAATTCCCATGCAGTCTCAATGGCGGGGTGCGGGCCGGGGAATAGGCCTCTTGGCCGGGGTGAATATGTTGGAACGCGGCGCGCGTAAATAGAAGCGGCTGGAGGTACCGGGGGCGAAGCCCGCCCCGGCCCGGAGGCCGAGTTAAAAAAAATAATAATCCCCGTTCAGTCTCAATGGCGGGGTGCGGGCCGGCCCGGCGGCGAGTGCGGCGGGCAGCAGGCCTCTTGGACAGGTTGAGAGATAAAAAAATAATAATTCCCGTGCAGTCTCAATGGCGGGGTGCGGGCCGGGGAATAGGCCTCTTGGCCGGGGTGAATATGTTGGAACGCGGCGCGCGTAAATAGAAGCGGCTGGAGGTACCGGGGGCGAAGCCCGCCCCGGCCCGGAGGCCGAGTTAAAAAAAATAATAATCCCCGTTCAGTCTCAATGGCGGGGTGCGGGCCGGCCCGGCGGCGAGTGCGGCGGGCAGCAGGCCTCTTGGACAGGTTGAGAGATAAAAAAATAATAATTCCCGTGCAGTCTCAATGGCGGGGTGCGGGCCGGGGAATAGGCCTCTTGGCCGGGGTGAATAGTGTTGGAACACGGCCCGCGGAAATAGTAGCGGCTGGAGGTACCGGGGGCGATGCCCGCCCGGGCCCGGCGGCCAAGTTAAAAAAATAAATAATCCCCGTTCAGTCTCAATGGCAGGGTGCGGGCCGGCCCGGCGGCGATTGCGGCGGGCAGCAGGCCTCTTGGACAGGTTGAGAGATAAAAAAATAATAATTCCCGTTCAGTCTCAATGGCAGGGTGCGGGCCGGCCCGGCGGCAATTGCGGCGGGCAGCAGGCCTCTTGGACAGGTTGAGAGATAAAAAAATAATAATTCCCATGCAGTCTCAATGGCGGGGTGCGGGCCGGGGAATAGGCCTCTTGGCCGGGGTGAATATGTTGGAACGCGGCGCGCGTAAATAGAAGCGGCTGGAGGTACCGGGGGCGAAGCCCGCCCCGGCCCGGAGGCCGAGTTAAAAAAAATAATAATCCCCGTTCAGTCTCAATGGCGGGGTGCGGGCCGGCCCGGCGGCGAGTGCGGCGGGCAGCAGGCCTCTTGGACAGGTTGAGAGATAAAAAAATAATAATTCCCGTGCAGTCTCAATGGCGGGGTGCGGGCCGGGGAATAGGCCTCTTGGCCGGGGTGAATAGTGTTGGAACACGGCCCGCGGAAATAGTAGCGGCTGGAGGTACCGGGGGCGATGCCCGCCCCGGCCCGGCGGCCAAGTTAAAAAAATAAATAATCCCCGTTCAGTCTCAATGGCAGGGTGCGGGCCGGCCCGGCGGCGATTGCGGCGGGCAGCAGGCCTCTTGGACAGGTTGAGAGATAAAAAAATAATAATTCCCGTTCAGTCTCAATGGCAGGGTGCGGGCCGGCCCGGCGGCAATTGCGGCGGGCAGCAGGCCTCTTGGACAGGTTGAGAGATAAAAAAAATAATAATTCCCATGCAGTCTCAATGGCGGGGTGCGGGCCGGGGAATAGGCCTCTTGGCCGGGGTGAATATGTTGGAACGCGGCGCGCGTAAATAGAAGCGGCTGGAGGTACCGGGGGCGAAGCCCGCCCCGGCCCGGAGGCCGAGTTAAAAAAAATAATAATCCCCGTTCAGTCTCAATGGCGGGGTGCGGGCCGGCCCGGCGGCGAGTGCGGCGGGCAGCAGGCCTCTTGGACAGGTTGAGAGATAAAAAAATAATAATTCCCGTGCAGTCTCAATGGCGGGGTGCGGGCCGGGGAATAGGCCTCTTGGCCGGGGTGAATATGTTGGAACGCGGCGCGCGTAAATAGAAGCGGCTGGAGGTACCGGGGGCGAAGCCCGCCCCGGCCCGGAGGCCGAGTTAAAAAAAATAATAATCCCCGTTCAGTCTCAATGGCGGGGTGCGGGCCGGCCCGGCGGCGAGTGCGGCGGGCAGCAGGCCTCTTGGACAGGTTGAGAGATAAAAAAATAATAATTCCCGTGCAGTCTCAATGGCGGGGTGCGGGCCGGGGAATAGGCCTCTTGGCCGGGGTGAATAGTGTTGGAACACGGCCCGCGGAAATAGTAGCGGCTGGAGGTACCGGGGGCGATGCCCGCCCGGGCCCGGCGGCCAAGTTAAAAAAATAAATAATCCCCGTTCAGTCTCAATGGCAGGGTGCGGGCCGGCCCGGCGGCGATTGCGGCGGGCAGCAGGCCTCTTGGACAGGTTGAGAGATAAAAAAATAATAATTCCCGTTCAGTCTCAATGGCAGGGTGCGGGCCGGCCCGGCGGCAATTGCGGCGGGCAGCAGGCCTCTTGGACAGGTTGAGAGATAAAAAAATAATAATTCCCATGCAGTCTCAATGGCGGGGTGCGGGCCGGGGAATAGGCCTCTTGGCCGGGGTGAATATGTTGGAACGCGGCGCGCGTAAATAGAAGCGGCTGGAGGTACCGGGGGCGAAGCCCGCCCCGGCCCGGAGGCCGAGTTAAAAAAAATAATAATCCCCGTTCAGTCTCAATGGCGGGGTGCGGGCCGGCCCGGCGGCGAGTGCGGCGGGCAGCAGGCCTCTTGGACAGGTTGAGAGATAAAAAAATAATAATTCCCGTGCAGTCTCAATGGCGGGGTGCGGGCCGGGGAATAGGCCTCTTGGCCGGGGTGAATAGTGTTGGAACACGGCCCGCGGAAATAGTAGCGGCTGGAGGTACCGGGGGCGATGCCCGCCCCGGCCCGGCGGCCAAGTTAAAAAAATAAATAATCCCCGTTCAGTCTCAATGGCAGGGTGCGGGCCGGCCCGGCGGCGATTGCGGCGGGCAGCAGGCCTCTTGGACAGGTTGAGAGATAAAAAAATAATAATTCCCGTTCAGTCTCAATGGCAGGGTGCGGGCCGGCCCGGCGGCAATTGCGGCGGGCAGCAGGCCTCTTGGACAGGTTGAGAGATAAAAAAAATAATAATTCCCATGCAGTCTCAATGGCGGGGTGCGGGCCGGGGAATAGGCCTCTTGGCCGGGGTGAATATGTTGGAACGCGGCGCGCGTAAATAGAAGCGGCTGGAGGTACCGGGGGCGAAGCCCGCCCCGGCCCGGAGGCCGAGTTAAAAAAAATAATAATCCCCGTTCAGTCTCAATGGCGGGGTGCGGGCCGGCCCGGCGGCGAGTGCGGCGGGCAGCAGGCCTCTTGGACAGGTTGAGAGATAAAAAAATAATAATTCCCGTGCAGTCTCAATGGCGGGGTGCGGGCCGGGGAATAGGCCTCTTGGCCGGGGTGAATATGTTGGAACGCGGCGCGCGTAAATAGAAGCGGCTGGAGGTACCGGGGGCGAAGCCCGCCCCGGCCCGGAGGCCGAGTTAAAAAAAATAATAATCCCCGTTCAGTCTCAATGGCGGGGTGCGGGCCGGCCCGGCGGCGAGTGCGGCGGGCAGCAGGCCTCTTGGACAGGTTGAGAGATAAAAAAATAATAATTCCCGTGCAGTCTCAATGGCGGGGTGCGGGCCGGGGAATAGGCCTCTTGGCCGGGGTGAATAGTGTTGGAACACGGCCCGCGGAAATAGTAGCGGCTGGAGGTACCGGGGGCGATGCCCGCCCGGGCCCGGCGGCCAAGTTAAAAAAATAAATAATCCCCGTTCAGTCTCAATGGCAGGGTGCGGGCCGGCCCGGCGGCGATTGCGGCGGGCAGCAGGCCTCTTGGACAGGTTGAGAGATAAAAAAATAATAATTCCCGTTCAGTCTCAATGGCAGGGTGCGGGCCGGCCCGGCGGCAATTGCGGCGGGCAGCAGGCCTCTTGGACAGGTTGAGAGATAAAAAAATAATAATTCCCATGCAGTCTCAATGGCGGGGTGCGGGCCGGGGAATAGGCCTCTTGGCCGGGGTGAATATGTTGGAACGCGGCGCGCGTAAATAGAAGCGGCTGGAGGTACCGGGGGCGAAGCCCGCCCCGGCCCGGAGGCCGAGTTAAAAAAAATAATAATCCCCGTTCAGTCTCAATGGCGGGGTGCGGGCCGGCCCGGCGGCGAGTGCGGCGGGCAGCAGGCCTCTTGGACAGGTTGAGAGATAAAAAAATAATAATTCCCGTGCAGTCTCAATGGCGGGGTGCGGGCCGGGGAATAGGCCTCTTGGCCGGGGTGAATAGTGTTGGAACACGGCCCGCGGAAATAGTAGCGGCTGGAGGTACCGGGGGCGATGCCCGCCCCGGCCCGGCGGCCAAGTTAAAAAAATAAATAATCCCCGTTCAGTCTCAATGGCAGGGTGCGGGCCGGCCCGGCGGCGATTGCGGCGGGCAGCAGGCCTCTTGGACAGGTTGAGAGATAAAAAAATAATAATTCCCGTTCAGTCTCAATGGCAGGGTGCGGGCCGGCCCGGCGGCAATTGCGGCGGGCAGCAGGCCTCTTGGACAGGTTGAGAGATAAAAAAAATAATAATTCCCATGCAGTCTCAATGGCGGGGTGCGGGCCGGGGAATAGGCCTCTTGGCCGGGGTGAATATGTTGGAACGCGTCGCGCGTAAATAGAAGCGGCTGGAGGTACCGGGGGCGAAGCCCGCCCCGGCCCGGAGGCCGAGTTAAAAAAAATAATAATCCCCGTTCAGTCTCAATGGCGGGGTGCGGGCCGGCCCGGCGGCGATTGCGGCGGGCAGCAGGCCTCTTGGACAGGTTGAGAGATAAAAAAATAATAATTCCCGTGCAGTCTCAATGGCGGGGTGCGGGCCGGGGAATAGGCCTCTTGGCCGGGGTGAATAGTGTTTGAACACGGCCCGCGGAAATAGTAGCGGCTGGAGGTACCGGGGGCGATGCCCGCCCCGGCCCGGCGGCCAAGTTAAAAAAATAAATAATCCCGTTCAGTCTCAATGGCAGGGTGCGGGCCGGCCCGGCGGCGATTGCGGCGGGCAGCAGGCCTCTTGGACAGGTTGAGAGATAAAAAAATAATAATTCCCATGCAGTCTCAATGGCGGGGTGCGGGCCGGGGAATAGGCCTCTTGGCCGGGGTGAATATGTTGGAACGCGGCGCGCGTAAATAGAAGCGGCTGGAGGTACCGGGGGCGAAGCCCGCCCCGGCCCGGAGGCCGAGTTAAAAAAAATAATAATCCCCGTTCAGTCTCAATGGCGGGGTGCGGGCCGGCCCGGCGGCGAGTGCGGCGGGCAGCAGGCCTCTTGGACAGGTTGAGAGATAAAAAAATAATAATTCCCGTGCAGTCTCAATGGCGGGGTGCGGGCCGGGGAATAGGCCTCTTGGCCGGGGTGAATAGTGTTGGAACACGGCCCGCGGAAATAGTAGCGGCTGGAGGTACCGGGGGCGATGCCCGCCCGGGCCCGGCGGCCAAGTTAAAAAAATAAATAATCCCCGTTCAGTCTCAATGGCAGGGTGCGGGCCGGCCCGGCGGCGATTGCGGCGGGCAGCAGGCCTCTTGGACAGGTTGAGAGATAAAAAAATAATAATTCCCGTTCAGTCTCAATGGCAGGGTGCGGGCCGGCCCGGCGGCAATTGCGGCGGGCAGCAGGCCTCTTGGACAGGTTGAGAGATAAAAAAATAATAATTCCCATGCAGTCTCAATGGCGGGGTGCGGGCCGGGGAATAGGCCTCTTGGCCGGGGTGAATATGTTGGAACGCGGCGCGCGTAAATAGAAGCGGCTGGAGGTACCGGGGGCGAAGCCCGCCCCGGCCCGGAGGCCGAGTTAAAAAAAATAATAATCCCCGTTCAGTCTCAATGGCGGGGTGCGGGCCGGCCCGGCGGCGAGTGCGGCGGGCAGCAGGCCTCTTGGACAGGTTGAGAGATAAAAAAATAATAATTCCCGTGCAGTCTCAATGGCGGGGTGCGGGCCGGGGAATAGGCCTCTTGGCCGGGGTGAATAGTGTTGGAACACGGCCCGCGGAAATAGTAGCGGCTGGAGGTACCGGGGGCGATGCCCGCCCCGGCCCGGCGGCCAAGTTAAAAAAATAAATAATCCCCGTTCAGTCTCAATGGCAGGGTGCGGGCCGGCCCGGCGGCGATTGCGGCGGGCAGCAGGCCTCTTGGACAGGTTGAGAGATAAAAAAATAATAATTCCCGTTCAGTCTCAATGGCAGGGTGCGGGCCGGCCCGGCGGCAATTGCGGCGGGCAGCAGGCCTCTTGGACAGGTTGAGAGATAAAAAAAATAATAATTCCCATGCAGTCTCAATGGCGGGGTGCGGGCCGGGGAATAGGCCTCTTGGCCGGGGTGAATATGTTGGAACGCGTCGCGCGTAAATAGAAGCGGCTGGAGGTACCGGGGGCGAAGCCCGCCCCGGCCCGGAGGCCGAGTTAAAAAAAATAATAATCCCCGTTCAGTCTCAATGGCGGGGTGCGGGCCGGCCCGGCGGCGATTGCGGCGGGCAGCAGGCCTCTTGGACAGGTTGAGAGATAAAAAAATAATAATTCCCGTGCAGTCTCAATGGCGGGGTGCGGGCCGGGGAATAGGCCTCTTGGCCGGGGTGAATAGTGTTTGAACACGGCCCGCGGAAATAGTAGCGGCTGGAGGTACCGGGGGCGATGCCCGCCCCGGCCCGGCGGCCAAGTTAAAAAAATAAATAATCCCGTTCAGTCTCAATGGCAGGGTGCGGGCCGGCCCGGCGGCGATTGCGGCGGGCAGCAGGCCTCTTGGACAGGTTGAGAGATAAAAAAATAATAATTCCCATGCAGTCTCAATGGCGGGGTGCGGGCCGGGGAATAGGCCTCTTGGCCGGGGTGAATATGTTGGAACGCGGCGCGCGTAAATAGAAGCGGCTGGAGGTACCGGGGGCGAAGCCCGCCCCGGCCCGGAGGCCGAGTTAAAAAAAATAATAATCCCCGTTCAGTCTCAATGGCGGGGTGCGGGCCGGCCCGGCGGCGAGTGCGGCGGGCAGCAGGCCTCTTGGACAGGTTGAGAGATAAAAAAATAATAATTCCCGTGCAGTCTCAATGGCGGGGTGCGGGCCGGGGAATAGGCCTCTTGGCCGGGGTGAATATGTTGGAACGCGGCGCGCGTAAATAGAAGCGGCTGGAGGTACCGGGGGCGAAGCCCGCCCCGGCCCGGAGGCCGAGTTAAAAAAAATAATAATCCCCGTTCAGTCTCAATGGCGGGGTGCGGGCCGGCCCGGCGGCGAGTGCGGCGGGCAGCAGGCCTCTTGGACAGGTTGAGAGATAAAAAAATAATAATTCCCGTGCAGTCTCAATGGCGGGGTGCGGGCCGGGGAATAGGCCTCTTGGCCGGGGTGAATAGTGTTGGAACACGGCCCGCGGAAATAGTAGCGGCTGGAGGTACCGGGGGCGATGCCCGCCCGGGCCCGGCGGCCAAGTTAAAAAAATAAATAATCCCCGTTCAGTCTCAATGGCAGGGTGCGGGCCGGCCCGGCGGCGATTGTGGCGGGCAGCAGGCCTCTTGGACAGGTTGAGAGATAAAAAAATAATAATTCCCGTTCAGTCTCAATGGCAGGGTGCGGGCCGGCCCGGCGGCAATTGCGGCGGGCAGCAGGCCTCTTGGACAGGTTGAGAGATAAAAAAAATAATAATTCCCATGCAGTCTCAATGGCGGGGTGCGGGCCTGGGAATAGGCCTCTTGGCCGGGGTGAATATGTTGGAACGCGGCGCGCGTAAATAGAAGCGGCTGGAGGTACCGGGGGCGAAGCCCGCCCCGGCCCGGAGGCCGAGTTAAAAAAAAAAATAATCCCCGTTCAGTCTCAATGGCGGGGTGCGGGCCGGCCCGGCGGCGAGTGCGGCGGGCAGCAGGCCTCTTGGACAGGTTGAGAGATAAAAAAATAATAATTCCCGTGCAGTCTCAATGGCGGGGTGCGGGCCGGGAAATAGGCCTCTTGGCCGGGGTGAATATGTTGGAACGCTGCGCGCGTAAATAGAAGCGGCTGGAGGTACCGGGGGCGAAGCCCGCCCCGGCCCGGAGGCCGAGTTAAAAAAAATAATAATCCCGTTCAGTCTCAATGGCGGGGTGCGGGCCGGCCCGGCGGCGATTGCGGCGGGCAGCAGGCCTCTTGGACAGGTTGAGAGATAAAAAAATAATAATTCCCGTGCAGTCTCAATGGCGGGGTGCGGGCCGGGGAATAGGCCTCTTGGCCGGGGTGAATAGTGTTGGAACACGGCCCGCGGAAATAGTAGCGGCTGGAGGTACCGGGGGCGATGCCCGCCCCGGCCCGGCGGCCAAGTTAAAAAAATAAATAATCCCCGTTCAGTCTCAATGGCAGGGTGCGGGCCGGCCCGGCGGCGAGTGCGGCGGGCAGCAGGCCTCTTGGACAGGTTGAGAGATAAAAAAATAATAATTCCCATGCAGTCTCAATGGCGGGGTGCGGGCCGGGGAATAGGCCTCTTGGCCGGGGTGAATATGTTGGAACGCGGCGCGCGTAAATAGAAGCGGCTGGAGGTACCGGGGGCGAAGCCCGCCCCGGCCCGGAGGCCGAGTTAAAAAAAATAATAATCCCCGTTTAGTCTCAATGGCGGGGTGCGGGCCGGCCCGGCGGCGAGTGCGGCGGGCAGCAGGCCTCTTGGACAGGTTGAGAGATAAAAAAATAATAATTCCCGTGCAGTCTCAATGGCGGGGTGCGGGCCGGGGAATAGGCCTCTTGGCCGGGGTGAATATGTTGGAACGCGGCGCGCGTAAATAGAAGCGGCTGGAGGTACCGGGGGCGAAGCCCGCCCCGGCCCGGAGGCCGAGTTAAAAAAAATAATAATCCCCGTTCAGTCTCAATGGCGGGGTGCGGGCCGGCCCGGCGGCGAGTGCGGCGGGCAGCAGGCCTCTTGGACAGGTTGAGAGATAAAAAAATAATAATTCTCGTGCAGTCTCAATGGCGGGGTGCGGGCCGGGGAATAGGCCTCTTGGCCGGGGTGAATATGTTGGAACGCGGCGCGCGTAAATAGAAGCGGCTGGAGGTACCGGGGGCGAAGCCCGCCCCGGCCCGGAGGCCGAGTTAAAAAAAATAATAATCCCCGTTCAGTCTCAATGGCGGGGTGCGGGCCGGCCCGGCGGCGATTGCGGCGGGCAACAGGCCTCTTGGACAGGTTGACAGATAAAAAAATAATAATTCCTGTGCAGTCTCAATGGCGGGGTGCGGGCCGGGGAATAGGCCTCTTGGCCGGGGTGAATAGTGTTGGAACACGGCCCGCGGAAATAGTAGCGGCTGGAGGTACCGGGGGCGATGCCCGCCCCGGCCCGGCGGCCAAGTTAAAAAAATAAATAATCCCGTTCAGTCTCAATGGCAGGGTGCGGGCCGGCCCGGCGGCGATTGCGGCGGGCAGCAGGCCTCTTGGACAGGTTGAGAGATAAAAAAATAATAATTCCCATGCAGTCTCAATGGCGGGGTGCGGGCCGGGGAATAGGCCTCTTGGCCGGGGTGAATATGTTGGAACGCGGCGCGCGTAAATAGAAGCGGCTGGAGGTACCGGGGGCGAAGCCCGCCCCGGCCCGGAGGCCGAGTTAAAAAAAATAATAATCCCCGTTCAGTCTCAATGGCGGGGTGCGGGCCGGCCCGGCGGCGAGTGCGGCGGGCAGCAGGCCTCTTGGACAGGTTGAGAGATAAAAAAATAATAATTCCCGTGCAGTCTCAATGGCGGGGTGCGGGCCGGGGAATAGGCCTCTTGGCCGGGGTGAATATGTTGGAACGCGGCGCGCGTAAATAGAAGCGGCTGGAGGTACCGGGGGCGAAGCCCGCCCCGGCCCGGAGGCCGAGTTAAAAAAAATAATAATCCCCGTTGAGTCTCAATGGCGGGGTGCGGGCCGGCCCGGCGGCGAGTGCGGCGGGCAGCAGGCCTCTTGGACAGGTTGAGAGATAAAAAAATAATAATTCCCGTGCAGTCTCAATGGCGGGGTGCGGGCCGGGGAATAGGCCTCTTGGCCGGGGTGAATATGTTGGAACGCGGCGCGCGTAAATAGAAGCGGCTGGAGGTACCGGGGGCGAAGCCCGCCCCGGCCCGGAGGCCGAGTTAAAAAAAATAATAATCCCCGTTCAGTCTCAATGGCGGGGTGCGGGCCGGCCCGGCGGCGATTGCGGCGGGCAGCAGGCCTCTTGGACAGGTTGACAGATAAAAAAATAATAATTCCCGTGCAGTCTCAATGGCGGGGTGCGGGCCGGGGAATAGGCCTCTTGGCCGGGGTGAATGGTGTTGGAACACGGCCCGCGGAAATAGTAGCGGCTGGAGGTACCGGGGGCGATGCCCGCCCCGGGCCGGCGGCCAAGTTAAAAAAATAAATAATCCCGTTCAGTCTCAATGGCAGGGTGCGGGCCGGCCCGGCGGCGATTGCGGCGGGCAGCAGGCCTCTTGGACAGGTTGAGAGATATAAAAATAATAATTCCCGTGCAGTCTCAATGGCGGGGTGCGGGCCGGCCCGGCGGACGAGTGTGGCCGGGGAAGAGGCCTCTTGGCCGGGGTGAATATGTTGGAACGCGGCGCGCGTAAATAGAAGCGGCTGGAGGTACCGGGGGCGAAGCCCGCCCCGGCCCGGAGGCCGAGTTAAAAAAAATAATAATCCCGTTCAGTCTCAATGGCGGGGTGCGGGCCGGCCCGGCGGCGAGTGCGGCGGGCAGCAGGCCTCTTGGACAGGTTGAGAGATAAAAAAATAATAATTCCCGTGCAGTCTCAATGGCGGGGTGCGGGCCGGGGAATAGGCCTCTTGGCCGGGGTGAATATGTTGGAACGCGGCGCGCGTAAATAGAAGCGGCTGGAGGTACCGGGGGCGAAGCCCGCCCCGGCCCGGAGGCCGAGTTAAAAAAAATAATAATCCCCGTTCAGTCTCAATGGCGGGGTGCGGGCCGGCCCGGCGGCGAGTGCGGCGGGCAGCAGGCCTCTTGGACAGGTTGAGAGATAAAAAAATAATAATTCTCGTGCAGTCTCAATGGCGGGGTGCGGGCCGGGGAATAGGCCTCTTGGCCGGGGTGAATATGTTGGAACGCGGCGCGCGTAAATAGAAGCGGCTGGAGGTACCGGGGGCGAAGCCCGCCCCGGCCCGGAGGCCGAGTTAAAAAAAATAATAATCCCCGTTCAGTCTCAATGGCGGGGTGCGGGCCGGCCCGGCGGCGATTGCGGCGGGCAACAGGCCTCTTGGACAGGTTGACAGATAAAAAAATAATAATTCCTGTGCAGTCTCAATGGCGGGGTGCGGGCCGGGGAATAGGCCTCTTGGCCGGGGTGAATAGTGTTGGAACACGGCCCGCGGAAATAGTAGCGGCTGGAGGTACCGGGGGCGATGCCCGCCCCGGCCCGGCGGCCAAGTTAAAAAAATAAATAATCCCGTTCAGTCTCAATGGCAGGGTGCGGGCCGGCCCGGCGGCGATTGCGGCGGGCAGCAGGCCTCTTGGACAGGTTGAGAGATAAAAAAATAATAATTCCCATGCAGTCTCAATGGCGGGGTGCGGGCCGGGGAATAGGCCTCTTGGCCGGGGTGAATATGTTGGAACGCGGCGCGCGTAAATAGAAGCGGCTGGAGGTACCGGGGGCGAAGCCCGCCCCGGCCCGGAGGCCGAGTTAAAAAAAATAATAATCCCCGTTCAGTCTCAATGGCGGGGTGCGGGCCGGCCCGGCGGCGAGTGCGGCGGGCAGCAGGCCTCTTGGACAGGTTGAGAGATAAAAAAATAATAATTCCCGTGCAGTCTCAATGGCGGGGTGCGGGCCGGGGAATAGGCCTCTTGGCCGGGGTGAATATGTTGGAACGCGGCGCGCGTAAATAGAAGCGGCTGGAGGTACCGGGGGCGAAGCCCGCCCCGGCCCGGAGGCCGAGTTAAAAAAAATAATAATCCCCGTTGAGTCTCAATGGCAGGGTGCGGGCCGGCCCGGCGGCGAGTGCGGCGGGCAGCAGGCCTCTTGGACAGGTTGAGAGATAAAAAAATAATAATTCCCGTGCAGTCTCAATGGCGGGGTGCGGGCCGGGGAATAGGCCTCTTGGCCGGGGTGAATATGTTGGAACGCGGCGCGCGTAAATAGAAGCGGCTGGAGGTACCGGGGGCGAAGCCCGCCCCGGCCCGGAGGCCGAGTTAAAAAAAATAATAATCCCCGTTCAGTCTCAATGGCGGGGTGCGGGCCGGCCCGGCGGCGATTGCGGCGGGCAGCAGGCCTCTTGGACAGGTTGACAGATAAAAAAATAATAATTCCCGTGCAGTCTCAATGGCGGGGTGCGGGCCGGGGAATAGGCCTCTTGGCCGGGGTGAATGGTGTTGGAACACGGCCCGCGGAAATAGTAGCGGCTGGAGGTACCGGGGGCGATGCCCGCCCCGGGCCGGCGGCCAAGTTAAAAAAATAAATAATCCCGTTCAGTCTCAATGGCAGGGTGCGGGCCGGCCCGGCGGCGATTGCGGCGGGCAGCAGGCCTCTTGGACAGGTTGAGAGATATAAAAATAATAATTCCCGTGCAGTCTCAATGGCGGGGTGCGGGCCGGCCCGGCGGACGAGTGTGGCCGGGGAAGAGGCCTCTTGGCCGGGGTGAATATGTTGGAACGCGGCGCGCGTAAATAGAAGCGGCTGGAGGTACCGGGGGCGAAGCCCGCCCCGGCCCGGAGGCCGAGTTAAAAAAAATAATAATCCCGTTCAGTCTCAATGGCGGGGTGCGGGCCGGCCCGGCGGCGAGTGCGGCGGGCAGCAGGCCTCTTGGACAGGTTGAGAGATAAAAAAATAATAATTCCCGTGCAGTCTCAACGGCGGGGTGCGGGCCGGCCCGGCGGACGAGTGTGGCCGGGGAAGAGGCCTCTTGGCCGGGGTGAATATGTTGGAACGCGGCGCGCGTAAATAGAAGCGGCTGGAGGTACCGGGGGAGAAGCCCGCCCCGGCCCGGAGGCCGAGTTAAAAAAAATAATAATCCCCGTTCAGTCTCAATGGCGGGGTGCGGGCCGGCCCGGCGGCGAGTGCGGCGGGCAGCAGGCCTCTTGGACAGGTTGAGAGATAAAAAAATAATAATTCCCGTGCAGTCTCAATGGCGGGGTGCGGGCCGGCCCGGCGGACGAGTGTGGCCGGGGAAGAGGCCTCTTGGCCGGGGTGAATATGTTGGAACGCGGCGCGCGTAAATAGAAGCGGCTGGAGGTACCGGGGGCGAAGCCCGCCCCGGCCCGGAGGCCGAGTTAAAAAAAATAATAATCCCCGTTCAGTCTCAATGGCGGGGTGCGGGCCGGCCCGGCGGCGAGTGCGGCGGGCAGCAGGCCTCTTGGACAGGTTGAGAGATAAAAAAATAATAATTCCCGTGCAGTCTCAATGGCGGGGTGCGGGCCGGGGAATAGGCCTCTTGGCCGGGGTGAATAGTGTTGGAACACGGCCCGCGGAAATAGTAGCGGCTGGAGGTACCGGGGGCGATGCCCGCCCCGGCCCGGCGGCCAAGTTAAAAAAATAAATAATCCCGTTCAGTCTCAATGGCAGGGTGCGGGCCGGCCCGGCGGCGATTGCGGCGGGCAGCAGGCCTCTTGGACAGGTTGAGAGATAAAAAAATAATAATTCCCATGCAGTCTCAATGGCGGGGTGCGGGCCGGGGAATAGGCCTCTTGGCCGGGGTGAATATGTTGGAACGCGGCGCGCGTAAATAGAAGCGGCTGGAGGTACCGGGGGCGAAGCCCGCCCCGGCCCGGAGGCCGAGTTAAAAAAAATAATAATCCCCGTTCAGTCTCAATGGCGGGGTGCGGGCCGGCCCGGCGGCGAGTGCGGCGGGCAGCAGGCCTCTTGGACAGGTTGAGAGATAAAAAAATAATAATTCCCGTGCAGTCTCAATGGCGGGGTGCGGGCCGGGGAATAGGCCTCTTGGCCGGGGTGAATATGTTGGAACGCGGCGCGCGTAAATAGAAGCGGCTGGAGGTACCGGGGGCGAAGCCCGCCCCGGCCCGGAGGCCGAGTTAAAAAAAATAATAATCCCCGTTCAGTCTCAATGGCGGGGTGCGGGCCGGCCCGGCGGCGAGTGCGGCGGGCAGCAGGCCTCTTGGACAGGTTGAGAGATAAAAAAAATAATAATTCCCGTGCAGTCTCAATGGCGGGGTGCGGGCCGGGGAATAGGCCTCTTGGCCGGGGTGAATAGTGTTGGAACACGGCCCGCGGAAATAGTAGCGGCTGGAGGTACCGGGGGCGATGCCCGCCCCGGCCCAGCGGCCAAGTTAAAAAAATAAATAATCCCGTTCAGTCTCAATGGTAGGGTGCGGGCCGGCCCGGCGGCGATTGCGGCGGGCAGCAGGCCTCTTGGACAGGTTGAGAGATAAAAAAATAATAATTCCCATGCAGTCTCAATGGCGGGGTGCGGGCCGGGGAATAGGCCTCTTGGCCGGGGTGAATAGTGTTGGAACACGGCCCGCGGAAATAGTAGCGGCTGGAGGTACCGGGGGCGATGCCCGCCCCGGCCCGGCGGCCAAGTTAAAAAAATAAATAATCCCCGTTCAGTCTCAATGGCAGGGTGCGGGCCGGCCCGGCGGCGAGTGCGGCGGGCAGCAGGCCTCTTGGACAGGTTGAGAGATAAAAAAATAATAATTCCCATGCAGTCTCAATGGCGGGGTGCGGGCCGGGGAATAGGCCTCTTGGCCGGGGTGAATATGTTGGAACGCGGCGCGCGTAAATAGAAGCGGCTGGAGGTACCGGGGGCGAAGCCCGCCCCGGCCCGGAGGCCGAGTTAAAAAAAATAATAATCCCCGTTCAGTCTCAATGGCGGGGTGCGGGCCGGCCCGGCGGCGAGTGCGGCGGGCAGCAGGCCTCTTGGACAGGTTGAGAGATAAAAAAATAATAATTCCCGTGCAGTCTCAATGGCGGGGTGCGGGCCGGGGAATAGGCCTCTTGGCCGGGGTGAATATGTTGGAACGCGGCGCGCGTAAATAGAAGCGGCAGGAGGTACCGGGGGCGAAGCCCGCCCCGGCCCGGAGGCCGAGTTAAAAAAAATAATAATCCCCGTTCAGTCTCAATGGCGGGGTGCGGGCCGGCCCGGCGGCGATTGCGGCGGGCAGCAGGCCTCTTGGACAGGTTGACAGATAAAAAAATAATAATTCCTGTGCAGTCTCAATGGCGGGGTGCGGGCCGGGGAATAGGCCTCTTGGCCGGGGTGAATAGTGTTGGAACACGGCCCGCGGAAATAGTAGCGGCTGGAGGTACCGGGGGCGATGCCCGCCCCGGCCCGGCGGCCAAGTTAAAAAAATAAATAATCCCGTTCAGTCTCAATGGCAGGGTGCGGGCCGGCCCGGCGGCGATTGCGGCGGGCAGCAGGCCTCTTGGACAGGTTGAGAGATAAAAAAATAATAATTCCCATGCAGTCTCAATGGCGGGGTGCGGGCCGGGGAATAGGCCTCTTGGCCGGGGTGAATATGTTGGAACGCGGCGCGCGTAAATAGAAGCGGCTGGAGGTACCGGGGGCGAAGCCCGCCCCGGCCCGGAGGCCGAGTTAAAAAAAATAATAATCCCCGTTCAGTCTCAATGGCGGGGTGCGGGCCGGCCCGGCGGCGAGTGCGGCGGGCAGCAGGCCTCTTGGACAGGTTGAGAGATAAAAAAATAATAATTCCCGTGCAGTCTCAATGGCGGGGTGCGGGCCGGGGAATAGGCCTCTTGGCCGGGGTGAATATGTTGGAACGCGGCGCGCGTAAATAGAAGCGGCTGGAGGTACCGGGGGCGAAGCCCGCCCCGGCCCGGAGGCCGAGTTAAAAAAAATAATAATCCCCGTTCAGTCTCAATGGCGGGGTGCGGGCCGGCCCGGCGGCGAGTGCGGCGGGCAGCAGGCCTCTTGGACAGGTTGAGAGATAAAAAAATAATAATTCCCGTGCAGTCTCAATGGCGGGGTGCGGGCCGGGGAATAGGCCTCTTGGCCGGGGTGAATATGTTGGAACGCGGCGCGCGTAAATAGAAGCGGCTGGAGGTACCGGGGGCGAAGCCCGCCCCGGCCCGGAGGCCGAGTTAAAAAAAATAATAATCCCCGTTCAGTCTCAATGGCGGGGTGCGGGCCGGCCCGGCGGCGAGTGCGGCGGGCAGCAGGCCTCTTGGACAGGTTGAGAGATAAAAAAATAATAATTCTCGTGCAGTCTCAATGGCGGGGTGCGGGCCGGGGAATAGGCCTCTTGGCCGGGGTGAATATGTTGGAACGCGGCGCGCGTAAATAGAAGCGGCTGGAGGTACCGGGGGCGAAGCCCGCCCCGGCCCGGAGGCCGAGTTAAAAAAAATAATAATCCCCGTTCAGTCTCAATGGCGGGGTGCGGGCCGGCCCGGCGGCGATTGCGGCGGGCAACAGGCCTCTTGGACAGGTTGACAGATAAAAAAATAATAATTCCTGTGCAGTCTCAATGGCGGGGTGCGGGCCGGGGAATAGGCCTCTTGGCCGGGGTGAATAGTGTTGGAACACGGCCCGCGGAAATAGTAGCGGCTGGAGGTACCGGGGGCGATGCCCGCCCCGGCCCGGCGGCCAAGTTAAAAAAATAAATAATCCCGTTCAGTCTCAATGGCAGGGTGCGGGCCGGCCCGGCGGCGATTGCGGCGGGCAGCAGGCCTCTTGGACAGGTTGAGAGATAAAAAAATAATAATTCCCATGCAGTCTCAATGGCGGGGTGCGGGCCGGGGAATAGGCCTCTTGGCCGGGGTGAATATGTTGGAACGCGGCGCGCGTAAATAGAAGCGGCTGGAGGTACCGGGGGCGAAGCCCGCCCCGGCCCGGAGGCCGAGTTAAAAAAAATAATAATCCCCGTTCAGTCTCAATGGCGGGGTGCGGGCCGGCCCGGCGGCGAGTGCGGCGGGCAGCAGGCCTCTTGGACAGGTTGAGAGATAAAAAAATAATAATTCCCGTGCAGTCTCAATGGCGGGGTGCGGGCCGGGGAATAGGCCTCTTGGCCGGGGTGAATATGTTGGAACGCGGCGCGCGTAAATAGAAGCGGCTGGAGGTACCGGGGGCGAAGCCCGCCCCGGCCCGGAGGCCGAGTTAAAAAAAAAAATAATCCCCGTTCAGTCTCAATGGCGGGGTGCGGGCCGGCCCGGCGGCGAGTGCGGCGGGCAGCAGACCTCTTGGACAGGTTGAGAGATAAAAAAATAATAATTCCCGTGCAGTCTCAATGGCGGGGTGCGGGCCGGGAAATAGGCCTCTTGGCCGGGGTGAATATGTTGGAACGCGGCGCGCGTAAATAGAAGCGGCTGGAGGTACCGGGGGCGAAGCCCGCCCCGGCCCGGAGGCCGAGTTAAAAAAAATAATAATCCCCGTTCAGTCTCAATGGCGGGGTGCGGGCCGGCCCGGCGGCGATTGCGGCGGGCAGCAGGCCTCTTGGACAGGTTGAGAGATAAAAAAATAATAATTCCCGTGCAGTCTCAATGGCGGGGTGCGGGCCGGGGAATAGGCCTCTTGGCCGGGGTGAATAGTGTTGGAACACGGCCCGCGGAAATAGTAGCGGCTGGAGGTACCGGGGGCGATGCCCGCCCCGGCCCGGCGGCCAAGTTAAAAAAATAAATAATCCCGTTCAGTCTCAATGGCAGGGTGCGGGCCGGCCCGGCGGCGATTGCGGCGGGCAGCAGGCCTCTTGGACAGGTTGAGAGATAAAAAAATAATAATTCCCATGCAGTCTCAATGGCGGGGTGCGGGCCGGGGAATAGGCCTCTTGGCCGGGGTGAATATGTTGGAACGCGGCGCGCGTAAATAGAAGCGGCTGGAGGTACCGGGGGCGAAGCCCGCCCCGGCCCGGAGGCCGAGTTAAAAAAAATAATAATCCCCGTTCAGTCTCAATGGCGGTGTGCGGGCCGGCCCGGCGGCGAGTGCGGCGGGCAGCAGGCCTCTTGGACAGGTTGAGAGATAAAAAAATAATAATTCCCGTGCAGTCTCAATGGCGGGGTGCGGGCCGGGGAATAGGCCTCTTGGCCGGGGTGAATATGTTGGAACGCGGCGCGCGTAAATAGAAGCGGCTGGAGGTACCGGGGGCGAAGCCCGCCCCGGCCCGGAGGCCGAGTTAAAAAAAATAATAATCCCCGTTGAGTCTCAATGGCGGGGTGCGGGCCGGCCCGGCGGCGAGTGCGGCGGGCAGCAGGCCTCTTGGACAGGTTGAGAGATAAAAAAATAATAATTCCCGTGCAGTCTCAATGGCGGGGTGCGGGCCGGGGAATAGGCCTCTTGGCCGGGGTGAATATGTTGGAACGCGGCGCGCGTAAATAGAAGCGGCTGGAGGTACCGGGGGCGAAGCCCGCCCCGGCCCGGAGGCCGAGTTAAAAAAAATAATAATCCCCGTTCAGTCTCAATGGCGGGGTGCGGGCCGGCCCGGCGGCGATTGCGGCGGGCAGCAGGCCTCTTGGACAGGTTGACAGATAAAAAAATAATAATTCCCGTGCAGTCTCAATGGCGGGGTGCGGGCCGGGGAATAGGCCTCTTGGCCGGGGTGAATGGTGTTGGAACACGGCCCGCGGAAATAGTAGCGGCTGGAGGTACCGGGGGCGATGCCCGCCCCGGGCCGGCGGCCAAGTTAAAAAAATAAATAATCCCGTTCAGTCTCAATGGCAGGGTGCGGGCCGGCCCGGCGGCGATTGCGGCGGGCAGCAGGCCTCTTGGACAGGTTGAGAGATATAAAAATAATAATTCCCGTGCAGTCTCAATGGCGGGGTGCGGGCCGGCCCGGCGGACGAGTGTGGCCGGGGAAGAGGCCTCTTGGCCGGGGTGAATATGTTGGAACGCGGCGCGCGTAAATAGAAGCGGCTGGAGGTACCGGGGGCGAAGCCCGCCCCGGCCCGGAGGCCGAGTTAAAAAAAATAATAATCCCGTTCAGTCTCAATGGCGGGGTGCGGGCCGGCCCGGCGGCGAGTGCGGCGGGCAGCAGGCCTCTTGGACAGGTTGAGAGATAAAAAAATAATAATTCCCGTGCAGTCTCAACGGCGGGGTGCGGGCCGGCCCGGCGGACGAGTGTGGCCGGGGAAGAGGCCTCTTGGCCGGGGTGAATATGTTGGAACGCGGCGCGCGTAAATAGAAGCGGCTGGAGGTACCGGGGGAGAAGCCCGCCCCGGCCCGGAGGCCGAGTTAAAAAAAATAATAATCCCCGTTCAGTCTCAATGGCGGGGTGCGGGCCGGCCCGGCGGCGAGTGCGGCGGGCAGCAGGCCTCTTGGACAGGTTGAGAGATAAAAAAATAATAATTCCCGTGCAGTCTCAATGGCGGGGTGCGGGCCGGCCCGGCGGACGAGTGTGGCCGGGGAAGAGGCCTCTTGGCCGGGGTGAATATGTTGGAACGCGGCGCGCGTAAATAGAAGCGGCTGGAGGTACCGGGGGCGAAGCCCGCCCCGGCCCGGAGGCCGAGTTAAAAAAAATAATAATCCCCGTTCAGTCTCAATGGCGGGGTGCGGGCCGGCCCGGCGGCGAGTGCGGCGGGCAGCAGGCCTCTTGGACAGGTTGAGAGATAAAAAAATAATAATTCCCGTGCAGTCTCAATGGCGGGGTGCGGGCCGGGGAATAGGCCTCTTGGCCGGGGTGAATAGTGTTGGAACACGGCCCGCGGAAATAGTAGCGGCTGGAGGTACCGGGGGCGATGCCCGCCCCGGCCCGGCGGCCAAGTTAAAAAAATAAATAATCCCGTTCAGTCTCAATGGCAGGGTGCGGGCCGGCCCGGCGGCGATTGCGGCGGGCAGCAGGCCTCTTGGACAGGTTGAGAGATAAAAAAATAATAATTCCCATGCAGTCTCAATGGCGGGGTGCGGGCCGGGGAATAGGCCTCTTGGCCGGGGTGAATATGTTGGAACGCGGCGCGCGTAAATAGAAGCGGCTGGAGGTACCGGGGGCGAAGCCCGCCCCGGCCCGGAGGCCGAGTTAAAAAAAATAATAATCCCCGTTCAGTCTCAATGGCGGGGTGCGGGCCGGCCCGGCGGCGAGTGCGGCGGGCAGCAGGCCTCTTGGACAGGTTGAGAGATAAAAAAATAATAATTCCCGTGCAGTCTCAATGGCGGGGTGCGGGCCGGGGAATAGGCCTCTTGGCCGGGGTGAATATGTTGGAACGCGGCGCGCGTAAATAGAAGCGGCTGGAGGTACCGGGGGCGAAGCCCGCCCCGGCCCGGAGGCCGAGTTAAAAAAAATAATAATCCCCGTTCAGTCTCAATGGCGGGGTGCGGGCCGGCCCGGCGGCGAGTGCGGCGGGCAGCAGGCCTCTTGGACAGGTTGAGAGATAAAAAAAATAATAATTCCCGTGCAGTCTCAATGGCGGGGTGCGGGCCGGGGAATAGGCCTCTTGGCCGGGGTGAATAGTGTTGGAACACGGCCCGCGGAAATAGTAGCGGCTGGAGGTACCGGGGGCGATGCCCGCCCCGGCCCAGCGGCCAAGTTAAAAAAATAAATAATCCCGTTCAGTCTCAATGGTAGGGTGCGGGCCGGCCCGGCGGCGATTGCGGCGGGCAGCAGGCCTCTTGGACAGGTTGAGAGATAAAAAAATAATAATTCCCATGCAGTCTCAATGGCGGGGTGCGGGCCGGGGAATAGGCCTCTTGGCCGGGGTGAATAGTGTTGGAACACGGCCCGCGGAAATAGTAGCGGCTGGAGGTACCGGGGGCGATGCCCGCCCCGGCCCGGCGGCCAAGTTAAAAAAATAAATAATCCCCGTTCAGTCTCAATGGCAGGGTGCGGGCCGGCCCGGCGGCGAGTGCGGCGGGCAGCAGGCCTCTTGGACAGGTTGAGAGATAAAAAAATAATAATTCCCATGCAGTCTCAATGGCGGGGTGCGGGCCGGGGAATAGGCCTCTTGGCCGGGGTGAATATGTTGGAACGCGGCGCGCGTAAATAGAAGCGGCTGGAGGTACCGGGGGCGAAGCCCGCCCCGGCCCGGAGGCCGAGTTAAAAAAAATAATAATCCCCGTTCAGTCTCAATGGCGGGGTGCGGGCCGGCCCGGCGGCGAGTGCGGCGGGCAGCAGGCCTCTTGGACAGGTTGAGAGATAAAAAAATAATAATTCCCGTGCAGTCTCAATGGCGGGGTGCGGGCCGGGGAATAGGCCTCTTGGCCGGGGTGAATATGTTGGAACGCGGCGCGCGTAAATAGAAGCGGCAGGAGGTACCGGGGGCGAAGCCCGCCCCGGCCCGGAGGCCGAGTTAAAAAAAATAATAATCCCCGTTCAGTCTCAATGGCGGGGTGCGGGCCGGCCCGGCGGCGATTGCGGCGGGCAGCAGGCCTCTTGGACAGGTTGAGAGATAAAAAAATAATAATTCCCATGCAGTCTCAATGGCGGGGTGCGGGCCGGGGAATAGGCCTCTTGGCCGGGGTGAATATGTTGGAACGCGGCGCGCGTAAATAGAAGCGGCTGGAGGTACCGGGGGCGAAGCCCGCCCCGGCCCGGAGGCCGAGTTAAAAAAAATAATAATCCCCGTTCAGTCTCAATGGCGGGGTGCGGGCCGGCCCGGCGGCGAGTGCGGCGGGCAGCAGGCCTCTTGGACAGGTTGAGAGATAAAAAAATAATAATTCCCGTGCAGTCTCAATGGCGGGGTGCGGGCCGGGGAATAGGCCTCTTGGCCGGGGTGAATATGTTGGAACGCGGCGCGCGTAAATAGAAGCGGCTGGAGGTACCGGGGGCGAAGCCCGCCCCGGCCCGGAGGCCGAGTTAAAAAAAAAAAATAATCCCCGTTCAGTCTCAATGGCGGGGTGCGGGCCGGCCCGGCGGCGAGTGCGGCGGGCAGCAGGCCTCTTGGACAGGTTGAGAGATAAAAAAATAATAATTCCCGTGCAGTCTCAATGGCGGGGTGCGGGCCGGGAAATAGGCCTCTTGGCCGGGGTGAATATGTTGGAACGCGGCGCGCGTAAATAGAAGCGGCTGGAGGTACCGGGGGCGAAGCCCGCCCCGGCCCGGAGGCCGAGTTAAAAAAAATAATAATCCCCGTTCAGTCTCAATGGCGGGGTGCGGGCCGGCCCGGCGGCGATTGCGGCGGGCAGCAGGCCTCTTGGACAGGTTGAGAGATAAAAAAATAATAATTCCCGTGCAGTCTCAATGGCGGGGTGCGGGCCGGGGAATAGGCCTCTTGGCCGGGGTGAATAGTGTTGGAACACGGCCCGCGGAAATAGTAGCGGCTGGAGGTACCGGGGGCGATGCCCGCCCCGGCCCGGCGGCCAAGTTAAAAAAATAAATAATCCCGTTCAGTCTCAATGGCAGGGTGCGGGCCGGCCCGGCGGCGATTGCGGCGGGCAGCAGGCCTCTTGGACAGGTTGAGAGATAAAAAAATAATAATTCCCATGCAGTCTCAATGGCGGGGTGCGGGCCGGGGAATAGGCCTCTTGGCCGGGGTGAATATGTTGGAACGCGGCGCGCGTAAATAGAAGCGGCTGGAGGTACCGGGGGCGAAGCCCGCCCCGGCCCGGAGGCCGAGTTAAAAAAAATAATAATCCCCGTTCAGTCTCAATGGCGGTGTGCGGGCCGGCCCGGCGGCGAGTGCGGCGGGCAGCAGGCCTCTTGGACAGGTTGAGAGATAAAAAAATAATAATTCCCGTGCAGTCTCAATGGCGGGGTGCGGGCCGGGGAATAGGCCTCTTGGCCGGGGTGAATATGTTGGAACGCGGCGCGCGTAAATAGAAGCGGCTGGAGGTACCGGGGGCGAAGCCCGCCCCGGCCCGGAGGCCGAGTTAAAAAAAATAATAATCCCCGTTGAGTCTCAATGGCGGGGTGCGGGCCGGCCCGGCGGCGAGTGCGGCGGGCAGCAGGCCTCTTGGACAGGTTGAGAGATAAAAAAATAATAATTCCCGTGCAGTCTCAATGGCGGGGTGCGGGCCGGGGAATAGGCCTCTTGGCCGGGGTGAATATGTTGGAACGCGGCGCGCGTAAATAGAAGCGGCTGGAGGTACCGGGGGCGAAGCCCGCCCCGGCCCGGAGGCCGAGTTAAAAAAAATAATAATCCCCGTTCAGTCTCAATGGCGGGGTGCGGGCCGGCCCGGCGGCGATTGCGGCGGGCAGCAGGCCTCTTGGACAGGTTGACAGATAAAAAAATAATAATTCCCGTGCAGTCTCAATGGCGGGGTGCGGGCCGGGGAATAGGCCTCTTGGCCGGGGTGAATGGTGTTGGAACACGGCCCGCGGAAATAGTAGCGGCTGGAGGTACCGGGGGCGATGCCCGCCCCGGGCCGGCGGCCAAGTTAAAAAAATAAATAATCCCGTTCAGTCTCAATGGCAGGGTGCGGGCCGGCCCGGCGGCGATTGCGGCGGGCAGCAGGCCTCTTGGACAGGTTGAGAGATATAAAAATAATAATTCCCGTGCAGTCTCAATGGCGGGGTGCGGGCCGGCCCGGCGGACGAGTGTGGCCGGGGAAGAGGCCTCTTGGCCGGGGTGAATATGTTGGAACGCGGCGCGCGTAAATAGAAGCGGCTGGAGGTACCGGGGGCGAAGCCCGCCCCGGCCCGGAGGCCGAGTTAAAAAAAATAATAATCCCGTTCAGTCTCAATGGCGGGGTGCGGGCCGGCCCGGCGGCGAGTGCGGCGGGCAGCAGGCCTCTTGGACAGGTTGAGAGATAAAAAAATAATAATTCCCGTGCAGTCTCAACGGCGGGGTGCGGGCCGGCCCGGCGGACGAGTGTGGCCGGGGAAGAGGCCTCTTGGCCGGGGTGAATATGTTGGAACGCGGCGCGCGTAAATAGAAGCGGCTGGAGGTACCGGGGGAGAAGCCCGCCCCGGCCCGGAGGCCGAGTTAAAAAAAATAATAATCCCCGTTCAGTCTCAATGGCGGGGTGCGGGCCGGCCCGGCGGCGAGTGCGGCGGGCAGCAGGCCTCTTGGACAGGTTGAGAGATAAAAAAATAATAATTCCCGTGCAGTCTCAATGGCGGGGTGCGGGCCGGCCCGGCGGACGAGTGTGGCCGGGGAAGAGGCCTCTTGGCCGGGGTGAATATGTTGGAACGCGGCGCGCGTAAATAGAAGCGGCTGGAGGTACCGGGGGCGAAGCCCGCCCCGGCCCGGAGGCCGAGTTAAAAAAAATAATAATCCCCGTTCAGTCTCAATGGCGGGGTGCGGGCCGGCCCGGCGGCGAGTGCGGCGGGCAGCAGGCCTCTTGGACAGGTTGAGAGATAAAAAAATAATAATTCCCGTGCAGTCTCAATGGCGGGGTGCGGGCCGGGGAATAGGCCTCTTGGCCGGGGTGAATAGTGTTGGAACACGGCCCGCGGAAATAGTAGCGGCTGGAGGTACCGGGGGCGATGCCCGCCCCGGCCCGGCGGCCAAGTTAAAAAAATAAATAATCCCGTTCAGTCTCAATGGCAGGGTGCGGGCCGGCCCGGCGGCGATTGCGGCGGGCAGCAGGCCTCTTGGACAGGTTGAGAGATAAAAAAATAATAATTCCCATGCAGTCTCAATGGCGGGGTGCGGGCCGGGGAATAGGCCTCTTGGCCGGGGTGAATATGTTGGAACGCGGCGCGCGTAAATAGAAGCGGCTGGAGGTACCGGGGGCGAAGCCCGCCCCGGCCCGGAGGCCGAGTTAAAAAAAATAATAATCCCCGTTCAGTCTCAATGGCGGGGTGCGGGCCGGCCCGGCGGCGAGTGCGGCGGGCAGCAGGCCTCTTGGACAGGTTGAGAGATAAAAAAATAATAATTCCCGTGCAGTCTCAATGGCGGGGTGCGGGCCGGGGAATAGGCCTCTTGGCCGGGGTGAATATGTTGGAACGCGGCGCGCGTAAATAGAAGCGGCTGGAGGTACCGGGGGCGAAGCCCGCCCCGGCCCGGAGGCCGAGTTAAAAAAAATAATAATCCCCGTTCAGTCTCAATGGCGGGGTGCGGGCCGGCCCGGCGGCGAGTGCGGCGGGCAGCAGGCCTCTTGGACAGGTTGAGAGATAAAAAAAATAATAATTCCCGTGCAGTCTCAATGGCGGGGTGCGGGCCGGGGAATAGGCCTCTTGGCCGGGGTGAATAGTGTTGGAACACGGCCCGCGGAAATAGTAGCGGCTGGAGGTACCGGGGGCGATGCCCGCCCCGGCCCAGCGGCCAAGTTAAAAAAATAAATAATCCCGTTCAGTCTCAATGGTAGGGTGCGGGCCGGCCCGGCGGCGATTGCGGCGGGCAGCAGGCCTCTTGGACAGGTTGAGAGATAAAAAAATAATAATTCCCATGCAGTCTCAATGGCGGGGTGCGGGCCGGGGAATAGGCCTCTTGGCCGGGGTGAATAGTGTTGGAACACGGCCCGCGGAAATAGTAGCGGCTGGAGGTACCGGGGGCGATGCCCGCCCCGGCCCGGCGGCCAAGTTAAAAAAATAAATAATCCCCGTTCAGTCTCAATGGCAGGGTGCGGGCCGGCCCGGCGGCGAGTGCGGCGGGCAGCAGGCCTCTTGGACAGGTTGAGAGATAAAAAAATAATAATTCCCATGCAGTCTCAATGGCGGGGTGCGGGCCGCGGAATAGGCCTCTTGGCCGGGGTGAATATGTTGGAACGCGGCGCGCGTAAATAGAAGCGGCTGGAGGTACCGGGGGCGAAGCCCGCCCCGGCCCGGAGGCCGAGTTAAAAAAAATAATAATCCCCGTTCAGTCTCAATGGCGGGGTGCGGGCCGGCCCGGCGGCGAGTGCGGCGGGCAGCAGGCCTCTTGGACAGGTTGAGAGATAAAAAAATAATAATTCCCGTGCAGTCTCAATGGCGGGGTGCGGGCCGGGGAATAGGCCTCTTGGCCGGGGTGAATATGTTGGAACGCGGCGCGCGTAAATAGAAGCGGCAGGAGGTACCGGGGGCGAAGCCCGCCCCGGCCCGGAGGCCGAGTTAAAAAAAATAATAATCCCCGTTCAGTCTCAATGGCGGGGTGCGGGCCGGCCCGGCGGCGATTGCGGCGGGCAGCAGGCCTCTTGGACAGGTTGACAGATAAAAAAATAATAATTCCTGTGCAGTCTCAATGGCGGGGTGCGGGCCGGGGAATAGGCCTCTTGGCCGGGGTGAATAGTGTTGGAACACGGCCCGCGGAAATAGTAGCGGCTGGAGGTACCGGGGGCGATGCCCGCCCCGGCCCGGCGGCCAAGTTAAAAAAATAAATAATCCCGTTCAGTCTCAATGGCAGGGTGCGGGCCGGCCCGGCGGCGATTGCGGCGGGCAGCAGGCCTCTTGGACAGGTTGAGAGATAAAAAAATAATAATTCCCATGCAGTCTCAATGGCGGGGTGCGGGCCGGGGAATAGGCCTCTTGGCCGGGGTGAATATGTTGGAACGCGGCGCGCGTAAATAGAAGCGGCTGGAGGTACCGGGGGCGAAGCCCGCCCCGGCCCGGAGGCCGAGTTAAAAAAAATAATAATCCCCGTTCAGTCTCAATGGCGGGGTGCGGGCCGGCCCGGCGGCGAGTGCGGCGGGCAGCAGGCCTCTTGGACAGGTTGAGAGATAAAAAAATAATAATTCCCGTGCAGTCTCAATGGCGGGGTGCGGGCCGGGGAATAGGCCTCTTGGCCGGGGTGAATATGTTGGAACGCGGCGCGCGTAAATAGAAGCGGCTGGAGGTACCGGGGGCGAAGCCCGCCCCGGCCCGGAGGCCGAGTTAAAAAAAATAATAATCCCCGTTCAGTCTCAATGGCGGGGTGCGGGCCGGCCCGGCGGCGAGTGCGGCGGGCAGCAGGCCTCTTGGACAGGTTGAGAGATAAAAAAATAATAATTCCCGTGCAGTCTCAATGGCGGGGTGCGGGCCGGGGAATAGGCCTCTTGGCCGGGGTGAATATGTTGGAACGCGGCGCGCGTAAATAGAAGCGGCTGGAGGTACCGGGGGCGAAGCCCGCCCCGGCCCGGAGGCCGAGTTAAAAAAAATAATAATCCCCGTTCAGTCTCAATGGCGGGGTGCGGGCCGGCCCGGCGGCGAGTGCGGCGGGCAGCAGGCCTCTTGGACAGGTTGAGAGATAAAAAAATAATAATTCTCGTGCAGTCTCAATGGCGGGGTGCGGGCCGGGGAATAGGCCTCTTGGCCGGGGTGAATATGTTGGAACGCGGCGCGCGTAAATAGAAGCGGCTGGAGGTACCGGGGGCGAAGCCCGCCCCGGCCCGGAGGCCGAGTTAAAAAAAATAATAATCCCAGTTCAGTCTCAATGGCGGGGTGCGGGCCGGCCCGGCGGCGATTGCGGCGGGCAACAGGCCTCTTGGACAGGTTGACAGATAAAAAAATAATAATTCCTGTGCAGTCTCAATGGCGGGGTGCGGGCCGGGGAATAGGCCTCTTGGCCGGGGTGAATAGTGTTGGAACACGGCCCGCGGAAATAGTAGCGGCTGGAGGTACCGGGGGCGATGCCCGCCCCGGCCCGGCGGCCAAGTTAAAAAAATAAATAATCCCGTTCAGTCTCAATGGCAGGGTGCGGGCCGGCCCGGCGGCGATTGCGGCGGGCAGCAGGCCTCTTGGACAGGTTGAGAGATAAAAAAATAATAATTCCCATGCAGTCTCAATGGCGGGGTGCGGGCCGGGGAATAGGCCTCTTGGCCGGGGTGAATATGTTGGAACGCGGCGCGCGTAAATAGAAGCGGCTGGAGGTACCGGGGGCGAAGCCCGCCCCGGCCCGGAGGCCGAGTTAAAAAAAATAATAATCCCCGTTCAGTCTCAATGGCGGGGTGCGGGCCGGCCCGGCGGCGAGTGCGGCGGGCAGCAGGCCTCTTGGACAGGTTGAGAGATAAAAAAATAATAATTCCCGTGCAGTCTCAATGGCGGGGTGCGGGCCGGGGAATAGGCCTCTTGGCCGGGGTGAATATGTTGGAACGCGGCGCGCGTAAATAGAAGCGGCTGGAGGTACCGGGGGCGAAGCCCGCCCCGGCCCGGAGGCCGAGTTAAAAAAAAAAATAATCCCCGTTCAGTCTCAATGGCGGGGTGCGGGCCGGCCCGGCGGCGAGTGCGGCGGGCAGCAGGCCTCTTGGACAGGTTGAGAGATAAAAAAATAATAATTCCCGTGCAGTCTCAATGGCGGGGTGCGGGACGGGAAATAGGCCTCTTGGCCGGGGTGAATATGTTGGAACGCGGCGCGCGTAAATAGAAGCGGCTGGAGGTACCGGGGGCGAAGCCCGCCCCGGCCCGGAGGCCGAGTTAAAAAAAATAATAATCCCCGTTCAGTCTCAATGGCGGGGTGCGGGCCGGCCCGGCGGCGATTGCGGCGGGCAGCAGGCCTCTTGGACAGGTTGAGAGATAAAAAAATAATAATTCCCGTGCAGTCTCAATGGCGGGGTGCGGGCCGGGGAATAGGCCTCTTGGCCGGGGTGAATAGTGTTGGAACACGGCCCGCGGAAATAGTAGCGGCTGGAGGTACCGGGGGCGATGCCCGCCCCGGCCCGGCGGCCAAGTTAAAAAAATAAATAATCCCGTTCAGTCTCAATGGCAGGGTGCGGGCCGGCCCGGCGGCGATTGCGGCGGGCAGCAGGCCTCTTGGACAGGTTGAGAGATAAAAAAATAATAATTCCCATGCAGTCTCAATGGCGGGGTGCGGGCCGGGGAATAGGCCTCTTGGCCGGGGTGAATATGTTGGAACGCGGCGCGCGTAAATAGAAGCGGCTGGAGGTACCGGGGGCGAAGCCCGCCCCGGCCCGGAGGCCGAGTTAAAAAAAATAATAATCCCCGTTCAGTCTCAATGGCGGGGTGCGGGCCGGCCCGGCGGCGAGTGCGGCGGGCAGCAGGCCTCTTGGACAGGTTGAGAGATAAAAAAATAATAATTCCCGTGCAGTCTCAATGGCGGGGTGCGGGCCGGGGAATAGGCCTCTTGGCCGGGGTGAATATGTTGGAACGCGGCGCGCATAAATAGAAGCGGCTGGAGGTACCGGGGGCGAAGCCCGCCCCGGCCCGGAGGCCGAGTTAAAAAAAATAATAATCCCCGTTCAGTCTCAATGGCGGGGTGCGGGCCGGCCCGGCGGCGAGTGCGGCGGGCAGCAGGCCTCTTGGACAGGTTGAGAGATAAAAAAAATAATAATTCCCGTGCAGTCTCAATGGCGGGGTGCGGGCCGGGGAATAGGCCTCTTGGCCGGGGTGAATAGTGTTGGAACACGGCCCGCGGAAATAGTAGCGGCTGGAGGTACCGGGGGCGATGCCCGCCCCGGCCCAGCGGCCAAGTTAAAAAAATAAATAATCCCGTTCAGTCTCAATGGTAGGGTGCGGGCCGGCCCGGCGGCGATTGCGGCGGGCAGCAGGCCTCTTGGACAGGTTGAGAGATAAAAAAATAATAATTCCCATGCAGTCTCAATGGCGGGGTGCGGGCCGGGGAATAGGCCTCTTGGCCGGGGTGAATAGTGTTGGAACACGGCCCGCGGAAATAGTAGCGGCTGGAGGTACCGGGGGCGATGCCCGCCCCGGCCCGGCGGCCAAGTTAAAAAAATAAATAATCCCCGTTCAGTCTCAATGGCAGGGTGCGGGCCGGCCCGGCGGCGAGTGCGGCGGGCAGCAGGCCTCTTGGACAGGTTGAGAGATAAAAAAATAATAATTCCCATGCAGTCTCAATGGCGGGGTGCGGGCCGGGGAATAGGCCTCTTGGCCGGGGTGAATATGTTGGAACGCGGCGCGCGTAAATAGAAGCGGCTGGAGGTACCGGGGGCGAAGCCCGCCCCGGCCCGGAGGCCGAGTTAAAAAAAATAATAATCCCCGTTCAGTCTCAATGGCGGGGTGCGGGCCGGCCCGGCGGCGAGTGCGGCGGGCAGCAGGCCTCTTGGACAGGTTGAGAGATAAAAAAATAATAATTCCCGTGCAGTCTCAATGGCGGGGTGCGGGCCGGGGAATAGGCCTCTTGGCCGGGGTGAATATGTTGGAACGCGGCGCGCGTAAATAGAAGCGGCAGGAGGTACCGGGGGCGAAGCCCGCCCCGGCCCGGAGGCCGAGTTAAAAAAAATAATAATCCCCGTTCAGTCTCAATGGCGGGGTGCGGGCCGGCCCGGCGGCGATTGCGGCGGGCAGCAGGCCTCTTGGACAGGTTGACAGATAAAAAAATAATAATTCCTGTGCAGTCTCAATGGCGGGGTGCGGGCCGGGGAATAGGCCTCTTGGCCGGGGTGAATAGTGTTGGAACACGGCCCGCGGAAATAGTAGCGGCTGGAGGTACCGGGGGCGATGCCCGCCCCGGCCCGGCGGCCAAGTTAAAAAAATAAATAATCCCGTTCAGTCTCAATGGCAGGGTGCGGGCCGGCCCGGCGGCGATTGCGGCGGGCAGCAGGCCTCTTGGACAGGTTGAGAGATAAAAAAATAATAATTCCCATGCAGTCTCAATGGCGGGGTGCGGGCCGGGGAATAGGCCTCTTGGCCGGGGTGAATATGTTGGAACGCGGCGCGCGTAAATAGAAGCGGCTGGAGGTACCGGGGGCGAAGCCCGCCCCGGCCCGGAGGCCGAGTTAAAAAAAATAATAATCCCCGTTCAGTCTCAATGGCGGGGTGCGGGCCGGCCCGGCGGCGAGTGCGGCGGGCAGCAGGCCTCTTGGACAGGTTGAGAGATAAAAAAATAATAATTCCCGTGCAGTCTCAATGGCGGGGTGCGGGCCGGGGAATAGGCCTCTTGGCCGGGGTGAATATGTTGGAACGCGGCGCGCGTAAATAGAAGCGGCTGGAGGTACCGGGGGCGAAGCCCGCCCCGGCCCGGAGGCCGAGTTAAAAAAAATAATAATCCCCGTTCAGTCTCAATGGCGGGGTGCGGGCCGGCCCGGCGGCGAGTGCGGCGGGCAGCAGGCCTCTTGGACAGGTTGAGAGATAAAAAAATAATAATTCCCGTGCAGTCTCAATGGCGGGGTGCGGGCCGGGGAATAGGCCTCTTGGCCGGGGTGAATATGTTGGAACGCGGCGCGCGTAAATAGAAGCGGCTGGAGGTACCGGGGGCGAAGCCCGCCCCGGCCCGGAGGCCGAGTTAAAAAAAATAATAATCCCCGTTCAGTCTCAATGGCGGGGTGCGGGCCGGCCCGGCGGCGAGTGCGGCGGGCAGCAGGCCTCTTGGACAGGTTGAGAGATAAAAAAATAATAATTCTCGTGCAGTCTCAATGGCGGGGTGCGGGCCGGGGAATAGGCCTCTTGGCCGGGGTGAATATGTTGGAACGCGGCGCGCGTAAATAGAAGCGGCTGGAGGTACCGGGGGCGAAGCCCGCCCCGGCCCGGAGGCCGAGTTAAAAAAAATAATAATCCCCGTTCAGTCTCAATGGCGGGGTGCGGGCCGGCCCGGCGGCGATTGCGGCGGGCAACAGGCCTCTTGGACAGGTTGACAGATAAAAAAATAATAATTCCTGTGCAGTCTCAATGGCGGGGTGCGGGCCGGGGAATAGGCCTCTTGGCCGGGGTGAATAGTGTTGGAACACGGCCCGCGGAAATAGTAGCGGCTGGAGGTACCGGGGGCGATGCCCGCCCCGGCCCGGCGGCCAAGTTAAAAAAATAAATAATCCCGTTCAGTCTCAATGGCAGGGTGCGGGCCGGCCCGGCGGCGATTGCGGCGGGCAGCAGGCCTCTTGGACAGGTTGAGAGATAAAAAAATAATAATTCCCATGCAGTCTCAATGGCGGGGTGCGGGCCGGGGAATAGGCCTCTTGGCCGGGGTGAATATGTTGGAACGCGGCGCGCGTAAATAGAAGCGGCTGGAGGTACCGGGGGCGAAGCCCGCCCCGGCCCGGAGGCCGAGTTAAAAAAAATAATAATCCCCGTTCAGTCTCAATGGCGGGGTGCGGGCCGGCCCGGCGGCGAGTGCGGCGGGCAGCAGGCCTCTTGGACAGGTTGAGAGATAAAAAAATAATAATTCCCGTGCAGTCTCAATGGCGGGGTGCGGGCCGGGGAATAGGCCTCTTGGCCGGGGTGAATATGTTGGAACGCGGCGCGCGTAAATAGAAGCGGCTGGAGGTACCGGGGGCGAAGCCCGCCCCGGCCCGGAGGCCGAGTTAAAAAAAAAAATAATCCCCGTTCAGTCTCAATGGCGGGGTGCGGGCCGGCCCGGCGGCGAGTGCGGCGGGCAGCAGGCCTCTTGGACAGGTTGAGAGATAAAAAAATAATAATTCCCGTGCAGTCTCAATGGCGGGGTGCGGGCCGGGAAATAGGCCTCTTGGCCGGGGTGAATATGTTGGAACGCGGCGCGCGTAAATAGAAGCGGCTGGAGGTACCGGGGGCGAAGCCCGCCCCGGCCCGGAGGCCGAGTTAAAAAAAATAATAATCCCCGTTCAGTCTCAATGGCGGGGTGCGGGCCGGCCCGGCGGCGATTGCGGCGGGCAGCAGGCCTCTTGGACAGGTTGAGAGATAAAAAAATAATAATTCCCGTGCAGTCTCAATGGCGGGGTGCGGGCCGGGGAATAGGCCTCTTGGCCGGGGTGAATAGTGTTGGAACACGGCCCGCGGAAATAGTAGCGGCTGGAGGTACCGGGGGCGATGCCCGCCCCGGCCCGGCGGCCAAGTTAAAAAAATAAATAATCCCGTTCAGTCTCAATGGCAGGGTGCGGGCCGGCCCGGCGGCGATTGCGGCGGGCAGCAGGCCTCTTGGACAGGTTGAGAGATAAAAAAATAATAATTCCCATGCAGTCTCAATGGCGGGGTGCGGGCCGGGGAATAGGCCTCTTGGCCGGGGTGAATATGTTGGAACGCGGCGCGCGTAAATAGAAGCGGCTGGAGGTACCGGGGGCGAAGCCCGCCCCGGCCCGGAGGCCGAGTTAAAAAAAATAATAATCCCCGTTCAGTCTCAATGGCGGTGTGCGGGCCGGCCCGGCGGCGAGTGCGGCGGGCAGCAGGCCTCTTGGACAGGTTGAGAGATAAAAAAATAATAATTCCCGTGCAGTCTCAATGGCGGGGTGCGGGCCGGGGAATAGGCCTCTTGGCCGGGGTGAATATGTTGGAACGCGGCGCGCGTAAATAGAAGCGGCTGGAGGTACCGGGGGCGAAGCCCGCCCCGGCCCGGAGGCCGAGTTAAAAAAAATAATAATCCCCGTTGAGTCTCAATGGCGGGGTGCGGGCCGGCCCGGCGGCGAGTGCGGCGGGCAGCAGGCCTCTTGGACAGGTTGAGAGATAAAAAAATAATAATTCCCGTGCAGTCTCAATGGCGGGGTGCGGGCCGGGGAATAGGCCTCTTGGCCGGGGTGAATATGTTGGAACGCGGCGCGCGTAAATAGAAGCGGCTGGAGGTACCGGGGGCGAAGCCCGCCCCGGCCCGGAGGCCGAGTTAAAAAAAATAATAATCCCCGTTCAGTCTCAATGGCGGGGTGCGGGCCGGCCCGGCGGCGATTGCGGCGGGCAGCAGGCCTCTTGGACAGGTTGACAGATAAAAAAATAATAATTCCCGTGCAGTCTCAATGGCGGGGTGCGGGCCGGGGAATAGGCCTCTTGGCCGGGGTGAATGGTGTTGGAACACGGCCCGCGGAAATAGTAGCGGCTGGAGGTACCGGGGGCGATGCCCGCCCCGGGCCGGCGGCCAAGTTAAAAAAATAAATAATCCCGTTCAGTCTCAATGGCAGGGTGCGGGCCGGCCCGGCGGCGATTGCGGCGGGCAGCAGGCCTCTTGGACAGGTTGAGAGATATAAAAATAATAATTCCCGTGCAGTCTCAATGGCGGGGTGCGGGCCGGCCCGGCGGACGAGTGTGGCCGGGGAAGAGGCCTCTTGGCCGGGGTGAATATGTTGGAACGCGGCGCGCGTAAATAGAAGCGGCTGGAGGTACCGGGGGCGAAGCCCGCCCCGGCCCGGAGGCCGAGTTAAAAAAAATAATAATCCCGTTCAGTCTCAATGGCGGGGTGCGGGCCGGCCCGGCGGCGAGTGCGGCGGGCAGCAGGCCTCTTGGACAGGTTGAGAGATAAAAAAATAATAATTCCCGTGCAGTCTCAACGGCGGGGTGCGGGCCGGCCCGGCGGACGAGTGTGGCCGGGGAAGAGGCCTCTTGGCCGGGGTGAATATGTTGGAACGCGGCGCGCGTAAATAGAAGCGGCTGGAGGTACCGGGGGAGAAGCCCGCCCCGGCCCGGAGGCCGAGTTAAAAAAAATAATAATCCCCGTTCAGTCTCAATGGCGGGGTGCGGGCCGGCCCGGCGGCGAGTGCGGCGGGCAGCAGGCCTCTTGGACAGGTTGAGAGATAAAAAAATAATAATTCCCGTGCAGTCTCAATGGCGGGGTGCGGGCCGGCCCGGCGGACGAGTGTGGCCGGGGAAGAGGCCTCTTGGCCGGGGTGAATATGTTGGAACGCGGCGCGCGTAAATAGAAGCGGCTGGAGGTACCGGGGGCGAAGCCCGCCCCGGCCCGGAGGCCGAGTTAAAAAAAATAATAATCCCCGTTCAGTCTCAATGGCGGGGTGCGGGCCGGCCCGGCGGCGAGTGCGGCGGGCAGCAGGCCTCTTGGACAGGTTGAGAGATAAAAAAATAATAATTCCCGTGCAGTCTCAATGGCGGGGTGCGGGCCGGGGAATAGGCCTCTTGGCCGGGGTGAATAGTGTTGGAACACGGCCCGCGGAAATAGTAGCGGCTGGAGGTACCGGGGGCGATGCCCGCCCCGGCCCGGCGGCCAAGTTAAAAAAATAAATAATCCCGTTCAGTCTCAATGGCAGGGTGCGGGCCGGCCCGGCGGCGATTGCGGCGGGCAGCAGGCCTCTTGGACAGGTTGAGAGATAAAAAAATAATAATTCCCATGCAGTCTCAATGGCGGGGTGCGGGCCGGGGAATAGGCCTCTTGGCCGGGGTGAATATGTTGGAACGCGGCGCGCGTAAATAGAAGCGGCTGGAGGTACCGGGGGCGAAGCCCGCCCCGGCCCGGAGGCCGAGTTAAAAAAAATAATAATCCCCGTTCAGTCTCAATGGCGGGGTGCGGGCCGGCCCGGCGGCGAGTGCGGCGGGCAGCAGGCCTCTTGGACAGGTTGAGAGATAAAAAAATAATAATTCCCGTGCAGTCTCAATGGCGGGGTGCGGGCCGGGGAATAGGCCTCTTGGCCGGGGTGAATATGTTGGAACGCGGCGCGCGTAAATAGAAGCGGCTGGAGGTACCGGGGGCGAAGCCCGCCCCGGCCCGGAGGCCGAGTTAAAAAAAATAATAATCCCCGTTCAGTCTCAATGGCGGGGTGCGGGCCGGCCCGGCGGCGAGTGCGGCGGGCAGCAGGCCTCTTGGACAGGTTGAGAGATAAAAAAAATAATAATTCCCGTGCAGTCTCAATGGCGGGGTGCGGGCCGGGGAATAGGCCTCTTGGCCGGGGTGAATAGTGTTGGAACACGGCCCGCGGAAATAGTAGCGGCTGGAGGTACCGGGGGCGATGCCCGCCCCGGCCCAGCGGCCAAGTTAAAAAAATAAATAATCCCGTTCAGTCTCAATGGTAGGGTGCGGGCCGGCCCGGCGGCGATTGCGGCGGGCAGCAGGCCTCTTGGACAGGTTGAGAGATAAAAAAATAATAATTCCCATGCAGTCTCAATGGCGGGGTGCGGGCCGGGGAATAGGCCTCTTGGCCGGGGTGAATAGTGTTGGAACACGGCCCGCGGAAATAGTAGCGGCTGGAGGTACCGGGGGCGATGCCCGCCCCGGCCCGGCGGCCAAGTTAAAAAAATAAATAATCCCCGTTCAGTCTCAATGGCAGGGTGCGGGCCGGCCCGGCGGCGATTGCGGCGGGCAGCAGGCCTCTTGGACAGGTTGAGAGATAAAAAAATAATAATTCCCATGCAGTCTCAATGGCGGGGTGCGGGCCGGGGAATAGGCCTCTTGGCCGGGGTGAATATGTTGGAACGCGGCGCGCGTAAATAGAAGCGGCTGGAGGTACCGGGGGCGAAGCCCGCCCCGGCCCGGAGGCCGAGTTAAAAAAAATAATAATCCCCGTTCAGTCTCAATGGCGGGGTGCGGGCCGGCCCGGCGGCGAGTGCGGCGGGCAGCAGGCCTCTTGGACAGGTTGAGAGATAAAAAAATAATAATTCCCGTGCAGTCTCAATGGCGGGGTGCGGGCCGGGGAATAGGCCTCTTGGCCGGGGTGAATATGTTGGAACGCGGCGCGCGTAAATAGAAGCGGCTGGAGGTACCGGGGGCGAAGCCCGCCCCGGCCCGGAGGCCGAGTTAAAAAAAATAATAATCCCCGTTCAGTCTCAATGGCGGGGTGCGGGCCGGCCCGGCGGCGAGTGCGGCGGGCAGCAGGCCTCTTGGACAGGTTGAGAGATAAAAAAAATAATAATTCCCGTGCAGTCTCAATGGCGGGGTGCGGGCCGGGGAATAGGCCTCTTGGCCGGGGTGAATAGTGTTGGAACACGGCCCGCGGAAATAGTAGCGGCTGGAGGTACCGGGGGCGATGCCCGCCCCGGCCCAGCGGCCAAGTTAAAAAAATAAATAATCCCGTTCAGTCTCAATGGTAGGGTGCGGGCCGGCCCGGCGGCGATTGCGGCGGGCAGCAGGCCTCTTGGACAGGTTGAGAGATAAAAAAATAATAATTCCCATGCAGTCTCAATGGCGGGGTGCGGGCCGGGGAATAGGCCTCTTGGCCGGGGTGAATAGTGTTGGAACACGGCCCGCGGAAATAGTAGCGGCTGGAGGTACCGGGGGCGATGCCCGCCCCGGCCCGGCGGCCAAGTTAAAAAAATAAATAATCCCCGTTCAGTCTCAATGGCAGGGTGCGGGCCGGCCCGGCGGCGAGTGCGGCGGGCAGCAGGCCTCTTGGACAGGTTGAGAGATAAAAAAATAATAATTCCCATGCAGTCTCAATGGCGGGGTGCGGGCCGGGGAATAGGCCTCTTGGCCGGGGTGAATATGTTGGAACGCGGCGCGCGTAAATAGAAGCGGCTGGAGGTACCGGGGGCGAAGCCCGCCCCGGCCCGGAGGCCGAGTTAAAAAAAATAATAATCCCCGTTCAGTCTCAATGGCGGGGTGCGGGCCGGCCCGGCGGCGAGTGCGGCGGGCAGCAGGCCTCTTGGACAGGTTGAGAGATAAAAAAATAATAATTCCCGTGCAGTCTCAATGGCGGGGTGCGGGCCGGGGAATAGGCCTATTGGCCGGGGTGAATATGTTGGAACGCGGCGCGCGTAAATAGAAGCGGCAGGAGGTACCGGGGGCGAAGCCCGCCCCGGCCCGGAGGCCGAGTTAAAAAAAATAATAATCCCCGTTCAGTCTCAATGGCGGGGTGCGGGCCGGCCCGGCGGCGATTGCGGCGGGCAGCAGGCCTCTTGGACAGGTTGACAGATAAAAAAATAATAATTCCTGTGCAGTCTCAATGGCGGGGTGCGGGCCGGGGAATAGGCCTCTTGGCCGGGGTGAATAGTGTTGGAACACGGCCCGCGGAAATAGTAGCGGCTGGAGGTACCGGGGGCGATGCCCGCCCCGGCCCGGCGGCCAAGTTAAAAAAATAAATAATCCCGTTCAGTCTCAATGGCAGGGTGCGGGCCGGCCCGGCGGCGATTGCGGCGGGCAGCAGGCCTCTTGGACAGGTTGAGAGATAAAAAAATAATAATTCCCATGCAGTCTCAATGGCGGGGTGCGGGCCGGGGAATAGGCCTCTTGGCCGGGGTGAATATGTTGGAACGCGGCGCGCGTAAATAGAAGCGGCTGGAGGTACCGGGGGCGAAGCCCGCCCCGGCCCGGAGGCCGAGTTAAAAAAAATAATAATCCCCGTTCAGTCTCAATGGCGGGGTGCGGGCCGGCCCGGCGGCGAGTGCGGCGGGCAGCAGGCCTCTTGGACAGGTTGAGAGATAAAAAAATAATAATTCCCGTGCAGTCTCAATGGCGGGGTGCGGGCCGGGGAATAGGCCTCTTGGCCGGGGTGAATATGTTGGAACGCGGCGCGCGTAAATAGAAGCGGCTGGAGGTACCGGGGGCGAAGCCCGCCCCGGCCCGGAGGCCGAGTTAAAAAAAATAATAATCCCCGTTCAGTCTCAATGGCGGGGTGCGGGCCGGCCCGGCGGCGAGTGCGGCGGGCAGCAGGCCTCTTGGACAGGTTGAGAGATAAAAAAAATAATAATTCCCGTGCAGTCTCAATGGCGGGGTGCGGGCCGGGGAATAGGCCTCTTGGCCGGGGTGAATAGTGTTGGAACACGGCCCGCGGAAATAGTAGCGGCTGGAGGTACCGGGGGCGATGCCCGCCCCGGCCCAGCGGCCAAGTTAAAAAAATAAATAATCCCGTTCAGTCTCAATGGTAGGGTGCGGGCCGGCCCGGCGGCGATTGCGGCGGGCAGCAGGCCTCTTGGACAGGTTGAGAGATAAAAAAATAATAATTCCCATGCAGTCTCAATGGCGGGGTGCGGGCCGGGGAATAGGCCTCTTGGCCGGGGTGAATAGTGTTGGAACACGGCCCGCGGAAATAGTAGCGGCTGGAGGTACCGGGGGCGATGCCCGCCCCGGCCCGGCGGCCAAGTTAAAAAAATAAATAATCCCCGTTCAGTCTCAATGGCAGGGTGCGGGCCGGCCCGGCGGCGAGTGCGGCGGGCAGCAGGCCTCTTGGACAGGTTGAGAGATAAAAAAATAATAATTCCCATGCAGTCTCAATGGCGGGGTGCGGGCCGGGGAATAGGCCTCTTGGCCGGGGTGAATATGTTGGAACGCGGCGCGCGTAAATAGAAGCGGCTGGAGGTACCGGGGGCGAAGCCCGCCCCGGCCCGGAGGCCGAGTTAAAAAAAATAATAATCCCCGTTCAGTCTCAATGGCGGGGTGCGGGCCGGCCCGGCGGCGAGTGCGGCGGGCAGCAGGCCTCTTGGACAGGTTGAGAGATAAAAAAATAATAATTCCCGTGCAGTCTCAATGGCGGGGTGCGGGCCGGGGAATAGGCCTCTTGGCCGGGGTGAATATGTTGGAACGCGGCGCGCGTAAATAGAAGCGGCTGGAGGTACCGGGGGCGAAGCCCGCCCCGGCCCGGAGGCCGAGTTAAAAAAAACAATAATCCCCGTTCAGTCTCAATGGCGGGGTGCGGGCCGGCCCGGCGGCGATTGCGGCGGGCAGCAGGCCTCTTGGACAGGTTGACAGATAAAAAAATAATAATTCCTGTGCAGTCTCATGGCGGGGTGCGGGCCGGGGAATAGGCCTCTTGGCCGGGGTGAATAGTGTTGGAACACGGCCCGCGGAAATAGTAGCGGCTGGAGGTACCGGGGGCGATGCCCGCCCCGGCCCGGCGGCCAAGTTAAAAAAATAAATAATCCCGTTCAGTCTCAATGGCAGGGTGCGGGCCGGCCCGGCGGCGATTGCGGCGGGCAGCAGGCCTCTTGGACAGGTTGAGAGATAAAAAAATAATAATTCCCATGCAGTCTCAATGGCGGGGTGCGGGCCGGGGAATAGGCCTCTTGGCCGGGGTGAATATGTTGGAACGCGGCGCGCGTAAATAGAAGCGGCTGGAGGTACCGGGGGCGAAGCCCGCCCCGGCCCGGAGGCCGAGTTAAAAAAAATAATAATCCCCGTTCAGTCTCAATGGCGGGGTGCGGGCCGGCCCGGCGGCGAGTGCGGCGGGCAGCAGGCCTCTTGGACAGGTTGAGAGATAAAAAAATAATAATTCCCGTGCAGTCTCAATGGCGGGGTGCGGGCCGGGGAATAGGCCTCTTGGCCGGGGTGAATATGTTGGAACGCGGCGCGCGTAAATAGAAGCGGCTGGAGGTACCGGGGGCGAAGCCCGCCCCGGCCCGGAGGCCGAGTTAAAAAAAATAATAATCCCCGTTCAGTCTCAATGGCGGGGTGCGGGCCGGCCCGGCGGCGAGTGCGGCGGGCAGCAGGCCTCTTGGACAGGTTGAGAGATAAAAAAAATAATAATTCCCGTGCAGTCTCAATGGCGGGGTGCGGGCCGGGGAATAGGCCTCTTGGCCGGGGTGAATAGTGTTGGAACACGGCCCGCGGAAATAGTAGCGGCTGGAGGTACCGGGGGCGATGCCCGCCCCGGCCCAGCGGCCAAGTTAAAAAAATAAATAATCCCGTTCAGTCTCAATGGTAGGGTGCGGGCCGGCCCGGCGGCGATTGCGGCGGGCAGCAGGCCTCTTGGACAGGTTGAGAGATAAAAAAATAATAATTCCCATGCAGTCTCAATGGCGGGGTGCGGGCCGGGGAATAGGCCTCTTGGCCGGGGTGAATAGTGTTGGAACACGGCCCGCGGAAATAGTAGCGGCTGGAGGTACCGGGGGCGATGCCCGCCCCGGCCCGGCGGCCAAGTTAAAAAAATAAATAATCCCCGTTCAGTCTCAATGGCAGGGTGCGGGCCGGCCCGGCGGCGAGTGCGGCGGGCAGCAGGCCTCTTGGACAGGTTGAGAGATAAAAAAATAATAATTCCCATGCAGTCTCAATGGCGGGGTGCGGGCCGGGGAATAGGCCTCTTGGCCGGGGTGAATATGTTGGAACGCGGCGCGCGTAAATAGAAGCGGCTGGAGGTACCGGGGGCGAAGCCCGCCCCGGCCCGGAGGCCGAGTTAAAAAAAATAATAATCCCGTTCAGTCTCAATGGCGGGGTGCGGGCCGGCCCGGCGGCGAGTGCGGCGGGCAGCAGGCCTCTTGGACAGGTTGAGAGATAAAAAAATAATAATTCCCGTGCAGTCTCAATGGCGGGGTGCGGGCCGGGGAATAGGCCTCTTGGCCGGGGTGAATATGTTGGAACGCGGCGCGCGTAAATAGAAGCGGCTGGAGGTACCGGGGGCGAAGCCCGCCCCGGCCCGGAGGCCGAGTTAAAAAAAATAATAATCCCCGTTCAGTCTCAATGGCGGGGTGCGGGCCGGCCCGGCGGCGATTGCGGCGGGCAGCAGGCCTCTTGGACAGGTTGACAGATAAAAAAATAATAATTCCTGTGCAGTCTCAATGGCGGGGTGCGGGCCGGGGAATAGGCCTCTTGGCCGGGGTGAATAGTGTTGGAACACGGCCCGCGGAAATAGTAGCGGCTGGAGGTACCGGGGGCGATGCCCGCCCCGGCCCGGCGGCCAAGTTAAAAAAATAAATAATCCCGTTCAGTCTCAATGGCAGGGTGCGGGCCGGCCCGGCGGCGATTGCGGCGGGCAGCAGGCCTCTTGGACAGGTTGAGAGATAAAAAAATAATAATTCCCGTTCAGTCTCAATGGCAGGGTGCGGGCCGGCCCGGCGGCAATTGCGGCGGGCAGCAGGCCTCTTGGACAGGTTGAGAGATAAAAAAATAATAATTCCCATGCAGTCTCAATGGCGGGGTGCGGGCCGGGGAATAGGCCTCTTGGCCGGGGTGAATATGTTGGAACGCGGCGCGCGTAAATAGAAGCGGCTGGAGGTACCGGGGGCGAAGCCCGCCCCGGCCCGGAGGCCGAGTTAAAAAAAATAATAATCCCCGTTCAGTCTCAATGGCGGGGTGCGGGCCGGCCCGGCGGCGAGTGCGGCGGGCAGCAGGCCTCTTGGACAGGTTGAGAGATAAAAAAATAATAATTCCCGTGCAGTCTCAATGGCGGGGTGCGGGCCGGGGAATAGGCCTCTTGGCCGGGGTGAATATGTTGGAACGCGGCGCGCGTAAATAGAAGCGGCTGGAGGTACCGGGGGCGAAGCCCGCCCCGGCCCGGAGGCCGAGTTAAAAAAAATAATAATCCCCGTTCAGTCTCAATGGCGGGGTGCGGGCCGGCCCGGCGGCGATTGCGGCGGGCAGCAGGCCTCTTGGACAGGTTGAGAGATAAAAAAATAATAATTCCCGTGCAGTCTCAATGGCGGGGTGCGGGCCGGGGAATAGGCCTCTTGGCCGGGGTGAATAGTGTTTGAACACGGCCCGCGGAAATAGTAGCGGCTGGAGGTACCGGGGGCGATGCCCGCCCCGGCCCGGCGGCCAAGTTAAAAAAATAAATAATCCCGTTCAGTCTCAATGGCAGGGTGCGGGCCGGCCCGGCGGCGATTGCGGCGGGCAGCAGGCCTCTTGGACAGGTTGAGAGATAAAAAAATAATAATTCCCATGCAGTCTCAATGGCGGGGTGCGGGCCGGGGAATAGGCCTCTTGGCCGGGGTGAATATGTTGGAACGCGGCGCGCGTAAATAGAAGCGGCTGGAGGTACCGGGGGCGAAGCCCGCCCCGGCCCGGAGGCCGAGTTAAAAAAAATAATAATCCCCGTTCAGTCTCAATGGCGGGGTGCGGGCCGGCCCGGCGGCGAGTGCGGCGGGCAGCAGGCCTCTTGGACAGGTTGAGAGATAAAAAAATAATAATTCCCGTGCAGTCTCAATGGCGGGGTGCGGGCCGGGGAATAGGCCTCTTGGCCGGGGTGAATATGTTGGAACGCGGCGCGCGTAAATAGAAGCGGCTGGAGGTACCGGGGGCGAAGCCCGCCCCGGCCCGGAGGCCGAGTTAAAAAAAATAATAATCCCCGTTCAGTCTCAATGGCGGGGTGCGGGCCGGCCCGGCGGCGAGTGCGGCGGGCAGCAGGCCTCTTGGACAGGTTGAGAGATAAAAAAATAATAATTCCCGTGCAGTCTCAATGGCGGGGTGCGGGCCGGGGAATAGGCCTCTTGGCCGGGGTGAATAGTGTTGGAACACGGCCCGCGGAAATAGTAGCGGCTGGAGGTACCGGGGGCGATGCCCGCCCGGGCCCGGCGGCCAAGTTAAAAAAATAAATAATCCCCGTTCAGTCTCAATGGCAGGGTGCGGGCCGGCCCGGCGGCGATTGCGGCGGGCAGCAGGCCTCTTGGACAGGTTGAGAGATAAAAAAATAATAATTCCCGTTCAGTCTCAATGGCAGGGTGCGGGCCGGCCCGGCGGCAATTGCGGCGGGCAGCAGGCCTCTTGGACAGGTTGAGAGATAAAAAAATAATAATTCCCATGCAGTCTCAATGGCGGGGTGCGGGCCGGGGAATAGGCCTCTTGGCCGGGGTGAATAGTGTTGGAACACGGCCCGCGGAAATAGTAGCGGCTGGAGGTACCGGGGGCGATGCCCGCCCCGGCCCGGCGGCCAAGTTAAAAAAATAAATAATCCCGTTCAGTCTCAATGGCAGGGTGCGGGCCGGCCCGGCGGCGATTGCGGCGGGCAGCAGGCCTCTTGGACAGGTTGAGAGATAAAAAAATAATAATTCCCATGCAGTCTCAATGGCGGGGTGCGGGCCGGGGAATAGGCCTCTTGGCCGGGGTGAATATGTTGGAACGCGGCGCGCGTAAATAGAAGCGGCTGGAGGTACCGGGGGCGAAGCCCGCCCCGGCCCGGAGGCCGAGTTAAAAAAAATAATAATCCCCGTTCAGTCTCAATGGCGGGGTGCGGGCCGGCCCGGCGGCGAGTGCGGCGGGCAGCAGGCCTCTTGGACAGGTTGAGAGATAAAAAAATAATAATTCCCGTGCAGTCTCAATGGCGGGGTGCGGGCCGGGGAATAGGCCTCTTGGCCGGGGTGAATATGTTGGAACGCGGCGCGCGTAAATAGAAGCGGCTGGAGGTACCGGGGGCGAAGCCCGCCCCGGCCCGGAGGCCGAGTTAAAAAAAATAATAATCCCCGTTCAGTCTCAATGGCGGGGTGCGGGCCGGCCCGGCGGCGAGTGCGGCGGGCAGCAGGCCTCTTGGACAGGTTGAGAGATAAAAAAAATAATAATTCCCGTGTAGTCTCAATGGCGGGGTGCGGGCCGGGGAATAGGCCTCTTGGCCGGGGTGAATAGTGTTGGAACACGGCCCGCGGAAATAGTAGCGGCTGGAGGTACCGGGGGCGATGCCCGCCCCGGCCCAGCGGCCAAGTTAAAAAAATAAATAATCCCGTTCAGTCTCAATGGTAGGGTGCGGGCCGGCCCGGCGGCGATTGCGGCGGGCAGCAGGCCTCTTGGACAGGTTGAGAGATAAAAAAATAATAATTCCCGTGCAGTCTCAATGGCGGGGTGCGGGCCGGGGAATAGGCCTCTTGGCCGGGGTGAATATGTTGGAACGCGGCGCGCGTAAATAGAAGCGGCTGGAGGTACCGGGGGCGAAGCCCGCCCCGGCCCGGAGGCCGAGTTAAAAAAAATAATAATCCCCGTTCAGTCTCAATGGCGGGGTGCGGGCCGGCCCGGCGGCGATTGCGGCGGGCAGCAGGCCTCTTGGACAGGTTGAGAGATAAAAAAATAATAATTCCCGTGCAGTCTCAATGGCGGGGTGCGGGCCGGGGAATAGGCCTCTTGGCCGGGGTGAATAGTGTTTGAACACGGCCCGCGGAAATAGTAGCGGCTGGAGGTACCGGGGGCGATGCCCGCCCCGGCCCGGCGGCCAAGTTAAAAAAATAAATAATCCCGTTCAGTCTCAATGGCAGGGTGCGGGCCGGCCCGGCGGCGATTGCGGCGGGCAGCAGGCCTCTTGGACAGGTTGAGAGATAAAAAAATAATAATTCCCGTGCAGTCTCAATGGCGGGGTGCGGGCCGGGGAATAGGCCTCTTGGCCGGGGTGAATATGTTGGAACGCGGCGCGCGTAAATAGAAGCGGCTGGAGGTACCGGGGGCGAAGCCCGCCCCGGCCCGGAGGCCGAGTTAAAAAAAATAATAATCCCCGTTCAGTCTCAATGGCGGGGTGCGGGCCGGCCCGGCGGCGAGTGCGGCGGGCAGCAGGCCTCTTGGACAGGTTGAGAGATAAAAAAAATAATAATTCCCGTGTAGTCTCAATGGCGGGGTGCGGGCCGGGGAATAGGCCTCTTGGCCGGGGTGAATAGTGTTGGAACACGGCCCGCGGAAATAGTAGCGGCTGGAGGTACCGGGGGCGATGCCCGCCCCGGCCCAGCGGCCAAGTTAAAAAAATAAATAATCCCGTTCAGTCTCAATGGTAGGGTGCGGGCCGGCCCGGCGGCGATTGCGGCGGGCAGCAGGCCTCTTGGACAGGTTGAGAGATAAAAAAATAATAATTCCCATGCAGTCTCAATGGCGGGGTGCGGGCCGGGGAATAGGCCTCTTGGCCGGGGTGAATAGTGTTGGAACACGGCCCGCGGAAATAGTAGCGGCTGGAGGTACCGGGGGCGATGCCCGCCCCGGCCCGGCGGCCAAGTTAAAAAAATAAATAATCCCCGTTCAGTCTCAATGGCAGGGTGCGGGCCGGCCCGGCGGCGAGTGCGGCGGGCAGCAGGCCTCTTGGACAGGTTGAGAGATAAAAAAATAATAATTCCCATGCAGTCTCAATGGCGGGGTGCGGGCCGGGGAATAGGCCTCTTGGCCGGGGTGAATATGTTGGAACGCGGCGCGCGTAAATAGAAGCGGCTGGAGGTACCGGGGGCGAAGCCCGCCCCGGCCCGGAGGCCGAGTTAAAAAAAATAATAATCCCGTTCAGTCTCAATGGCGGGGTGCGGGCCGGCCCGGCGGCGAGTGCGGCGGGCAGCAGGCCTCTTGGACAGGTTGAGAGATAAAAAAATAATAATTCCCGTGCAGTCTCAATGGCGGGGTGCGGGCCGGGGAATAGGCCTCTTGGCCGGGGTGAATATGTTGGAACGCGGCGCGCGTAAATAGAAGCGGCTGGAGGTACCGGGGGCGAAGCCCGCCCCGGCCCGGAGGCCGAGTTAAAAAAAATAATAATCCCCGTTCAGTCTCAATGGCGGGGTGCGGGCCGGCCCGGCGGCGATTGCGGCGGGCAGCAGGCCTCTTGGACAGGTTGACAGATAAAAAAATAATAATTCCTGTGCAGTCTCAATGGCGGGGTGCGGGCCGGGGAATAGGCCTCTTGGCCGGGGTGAATAGTGTTGGAACACGGCCCGCGGAAATAGTAGCGGCTGGAGGTACCGGGGGCGATGCCCGCCCCGGCCCGGCGGCCAAGTTAAAAAAATAAATAATCCCGTTCAGTCTCAATGGCAGGGTGCGGGCCGGCCCGGCGGCGATTGCGGCGGGCAGCAGGCCTCTTGGACAGGTTGAGAGATAAAAAAATAATAATTCCCGTTCAGTCTCAATGGCAGGGTGCGGGCCGGCCCGGCGGCAATTGCGGCGGGCAGCAGGCCTCTTGGACAGGTTGAGAGATAAAAAAATAATAATTCCCATGCAGTCTCAATGGCGGGGTGCGGGCCGGGGAATAGGCCTCTTGGCCGGGGTGAATATGTTGGAACGCGGCGCGCGTAAATAGAAGCGGCTGGAGGTACCGGGGGCGAAGCCCGCCCCGGCCCGGAGGCCGAGTTAAAAAAAATAATAATCCCCGTTCAGTCTCAATGGCGGGGTGCGGGCCGGCCCGGCGGCGAGTGCGGCGGGCAGCAGGCCTCTTGGACAGGTTGAGAGATAAAAAAATAATAATTCCCGTGCAGTCTCAATGGCGGGGTGCGGGCCGGGGAATAGGCCTCTTGGCCGGGGTGAATATGTTGGAACGCGGCGCGCGTAAATAGAAGCGGCTGGAGGTACCGGGGGCGAAGCCCGCCCCGGCCCGGAGGCCGAGTTAAAAAAAATAATAATCCCCGTTCAGTCTCAATGGCGGGGTGCGGGCCGGCCCGGCGGCGATTGCGGCGGGCAGCAGGCCTCTTGGACAGGTTGAGAGATAAAAAAATAATAATTCCCGTGCAGTCTCAATGGCGGGGTGCGGGCCGGGGAATAGGCCTCTTGGCCGGGGTGAATATGTTGGAACGCGGCGCGCGTAAATAGAAGCGGCTGGAGGTACCGGGGGCGAAGCCCGCCCCGGCCCGGAGGCCGAGTTAAAAAAAATAATAATCCCCGTTCAGTCTCAATGGCGGGGTGCGGGCCGGCCCGGCGGCGATTGCGGCGGGCAGCAGGCCTCTTGGACAGGTTGAGAGATAAAAAAATAATAATTCCCGTGCAGTCTCAATGGCGGGGTGCGGGCCGGGGAATAGGCCTCTTGGCCGGGGTGAATAGTGTTTGAACACGGCCCGCGGAAATAGTAGCGGCTGGAGGTACCGGGGGCGATGCCCGCCCCGGCCCGGCGGCCAAGTTAAAAAAATAAATAATCCCGTTCAGTCTCAATGGCAGGGTGCGGGCCGGCCCGGCGGCGATTGCGGCGGGCAGCAGGCCTCTTGGACAGGTTGAGAGATAAAAAAATAATAATTCCCATGCAGTCTCAATGGCGGGGTGCGGGCCGGGGAATAGGCCTCTTGGCCGGGGTGAATATGTTGGAACGCGGCGCGCGTAAATAGAAGCGGCTGGAGGTACCGGGGGCGAAGCCCGCCCCGGCCCGGAGGCCGAGTTAAAAAAAATAATAATCCCCGTTCAGTCTCAATGGCGGGGTGCGGGCCGGCCCGGCGGCGAGTGCGGCGGGCAGCAGGCCTCTTGGACAGGTTGAGAGATAAAAAAATAATAATTCCCGTGCAGTCTCAATGGCGGGGTGCGGGCCGGGGAATAGGCCTCTTGGCCGGGGTGAATATGTTGGAACGCGGCGCGCGTAAATAGAAGCGGCTGGAGGTACCGGGGGCGAAGCCCGCCCCGGCCCGGAGGCCGAGTTAAAAAAAATAATAATCCCCGTTCAGTCTCAATGGCGGGGTGCGGGCCGGCCCGGCGGCGAGTGCGGCGGGCAGCAGGCCTCTTGGACAGGTTGAGAGATAAAAAAATAATAATTCCCGTGCAGTCTCAATGGCGGGGTGCGGGCCGGGGAATAGGCCTCTTGGCCGGGGTGAATAGTGTTGGAACACGGCCCGCGGAAATAGTAGCGGCTGGAGGTACCGGGGGCGATGCCCGCCCGGGCCCGGCGGCCAAGTTAAAAAAATAAATAATCCCCGTTCAGTCTCAATGGCAGGGTGCGGGCCGGCCCGGCGGCGATTGCGGCGGGCAGCAGGCCTCTTGGACAGGTTGAGAGATAAAAAAATAATAATTCCCGTTCAGTCTCAATGGCAGGGTGCGGGCCGGCCCGGCGGCAATTGCGGCGGGCAGCAGGCCTCTTGGACAGGTTGAGAGATAAAAAAATAATAATTCCCATGCAGTCTCAATGGCGGGGTGCGGGCCGGGGAATAGGCCTCTTGGCCGGGGTGAATAGTGTTGGAACACGGCCCGCGGAAATAGTAGCGGCTGGAGGTACCGGGGGCGATGCCCGCCCCGGCCCGGCGGCCAAGTTAAAAAAATAAATAATCCCGTTCAGTCTCAATGGCAGGGTGCGGGCCGGCCCGGCGGCGATTGCGGCGGGCAGCAGGCCTCTTGGACAGGTTGAGAGATAAAAAAATAATAATTCCCATGCAGTCTCAATGGCGGGGTGCGGGCCGGGGAATAGGCCTCTTGGCCGGGGTGAATATGTTGGAACGCGGCGCGCGTAAATAGAAGCGGCTGGAGGTACCGGGGGCGAAGCCCGCCCCGGCCCGGAGGCCGAGTTAAAAAAAATAATAATCCCCGTTCAGTCTCAATGGCGGGGTGCGGGCCGGCCCGGCGGCGAGTGCGGCGGGCAGCAGGCCTCTTGGACAGGTTGAGAGATAAAAAAATAATAATTCCCGTGCAGTCTCAATGGCGGGGTGCGGGCCGGGGAATAGGCCTCTTGGCCGGGGTGAATATGTTGGAACGCGGCGCGCGTAAATAGAAGCGGCTGGAGGTACCGGGGGCGAAGCCCGCCCCGGCCCGGAGGCCGAGTTAAAAAAAATAATAATCCCCGTTCAGTCTCAATGGCGGGGTGCGGGCCGGCCCGGCGGCGAGTGCGGCGGGCAGCAGGCCTCTTGGACAGGTTGAGAGATAAAAAAAATAATAATTCCCGTGCAGTCTCAATGGCGGGGTGCGGGCCGGGGAATAGGACTCTTGGCCGGGGTGAATAGTGTTGGAACACGGCCCGCGGAAATAGTAGCGGCTGGAGGTACCGGGGGCGATGCCCGCCCCGGCCCAGCGGCCAAGTTAAAAAAATAAATAATCCCGTTCAGTCTCAATGGTAGGGTGCGGGCCGGCCCGGCGGCGATTGCGGCGGGCAGCAGGCCTCTTGGACAGGTTGAGAGATAAAAAAATAATAATTCCCATGCAGTCTCAATGGCGGGGTGCGGGCCGGGGAATAGGCCTCTTGGCCGGGGTGAATAGTGTTGGAACACGGCCCGCGGAAATAGTAGCGGCTGGAGGTACCGGGGGCGATGCCCGCCCCGGCCCGGCGGCCAAGTTAAAAAAATAAATAATCCCCGTTCAGTCTCAATGGCAGGGTGCGGGCCGGCCCGGCGGCGAGTGCGGCGGGCAGCAGGCCTCTTGGACAGGTTGAGAGATAAAAAAATAATAATTCCCATGCAGTCTCAATGGCGGGGTGCGGGCCGGGGAATAGGCCTCTTGGCCGGGGTGAATATGTTGGAACGCGGCGCACGTAAATAGAAGCGGCTGGAGGTACCGGGGGCGAAGCCCGCCCCGGCCCGGAGGCCGAGTTAAAAAAAATAATAATCCCCGTTCAGTCTCAATGGCGGGGTGCGGGCCGGCCCGGCGGCGAGTGCGGCGGGCAGCAGGCCTCTTGGACAGGTTGAGAGATAAAAAAATAATAATTCCCGTGCAGTCTCAATGGCGGGGTGCGGGCCGGGGAATAGGCCTCTTGGCCGGGGTGAATATGTTGGAACGCGGCGCGCGTAAATAGAAGCGGCTGGAGGTACCGGGGGCGAAGCCCGCCCCGGCCCGGAGGCCGAGTTAAAAAAAATAATAATCCCCGTTCAGTCTCAATGGCGGGGTGCGGGCCGGCCCGGCGGCGATTGCGGCGGGCAGCAGGCCTCTTGGACAGGTTGACAGATAAAAAAATAATAATTCCTGTGCAGTCTCATGGCGGGGTGCGGGCCGGGGAATAGGCCTCTTGGCCGGGGTGAATAGTGTTGGAACACGGCCCGCGGAAATAGTAGCGGCTGGAGGTACCGGGGGCGATGCCCGCCCCGGCCCGGCGGCCAAGTTAAAAAAATAAATAATCCCGTTCAGTCTCAATGGCAGGGTGCGGGCCGGCCCGGCGGCGATTGCGGCGGGCAGCAGGCCTCTTGGACAGGTTGAGAGATAAAAAAATAATAATTCCCATGCAGTCTCAATGGCGGGGTGCGGGCCGGGGAATAGGCCTCTTGGCCGGGGTGAATAGTGTTGGAACACGGCCCGCGGAAATAGTAGCGGCTGGAGGTACCGGGGGCGATGCCCGCCCCGGCCCGGCGGCCAAGTTAAAAAAATAAATAATCCCCGTTCAGTCTCAATGGCAGGGTGCGGGCCGGCCCGGCGGCGAGTGCGGCGGGCAGCAGGCCTCTTGGACAGGTTGAGAGATAAAAAAATAATAATTCCCATGCAGTCTCAATGGCGGGGTGCGGGCCGGGGAATAGGCCTCTTGGCCGGGGTGAATATGTTGGAACGCGGCGCGCGTAAATAGAAGCGGCTGGAGGTACCGGGGGCGAAGCCCGCCCCGGCCCGGAGGCCGAGTTAAAAAAAATAATAATCCCGTTCAGTCTCAATGGCGGGGTGCGGGCCGGCCCGGCGGCGAGTGCGGCGGGCAGCAGGCCTCTTGGACAGGTTGAGAGATAAAAAAATAATAATTCCCGTGCAGTCTCAATGGCGGGGTGCGGGCCGGGGAATAGGCCTCTTGGCCGGGGTGAATATGTTGGAACGCGGCGCGCGTAAATAGAAGCGGCTGGAGGTACCGGGGGCGAAGCCCGCCCCGGCCCGGAGGCCGAGTTAAAAAAAATAATAATCCCCGTTCAGTCTCAATGGCGGGGTGCGGGCCGGCCCGGCGGCGATTGCGGCGGGCAGCAGGCCTCTTGGACAGGTTGACAGATAAAAAAATAATAATTCCTGTGCAGTCTCAATGGCGGGGTGCGGGCCGGGGAATAGGCCTCTTGGCCGGGGTGAATAGTGTTGGAACACGGCCCGCGGAAATAGTAGCGGCTGGAGGTACCGGGGGCGATGCCCGCCCCGGCCCGGCGGCCAAGTTAAAAAAATAAATAATCCCGTTCAGTCTCAATGGCAGGGTGCGGGCCGGCCCGGCGGCGATTGCGGCGGGCAGCAGGCCTCTTGGACAGGTTGAGAGATAAAAAAATAATAATTCCCGTTCAGTCTCAATGGCAGGGTGCGGGCCGGCCCGGCGGCAATTGCGGCGGGCAGCAGGCCTCTTGGACAGGTTGAGAGATAAAAAAATAATAATTCCCATGCAGTCTCAATGGCGGGGTGCGGGCCGGGGAATAGGCCTCTTGGCCGGGGTGAATATGTTGGAACGCGGCGCGCGTAAATAGAAGCGGCTGGAGGTACCGGGGGCGAAGCCCGCCCCGGCCCGGAGGCCGAGTTAAAAAAAATAATAATCCCCGTTCAGTCTCAATGGCGGGGTGCGGGCCGGCCCGGCGGCGAGTGCGGCGGGCAGCAGGCCTCTTGGACAGGTTGAGAGATAAAAAAATAATAATTCCCGTGCAGTCTCAATGGCGGGGTGCGGGCCGGGGAATAGGCCTCTTGGCCGGGGTGAATATGTTGGAACGCGGCGCGCGTAAATAGAAGCGGCTGGAGGTACCGGGGGCGAAGCCCGCCCCGGCCCGGAGGCCGAGTTAAAAAAAATAATAATCCCCGTTCAGTCTCAATGGCGGGGTGCGGGCCGGCCCGGCGGCGATTGCGGCGGGCAGCAGGCCTCTTGGACAGGTTGAGAGATAAAAAAATAATAATTCCCGTGCAGTCTCAATGGCGGGGTGCGGGCCGGGGAATAGGCCTCTTGGCCGGGGTGAATATGTTGGAACGCGGCGCGCGTAAATAGAAGCGGCTGGAGGTACCGGGGGCGAAGCCCGCCCCGGCCCGGAGGCCGAGTTAAAAAAAATAATAATCCCCGTTCAGTCTCAATGGCGGGGTGCGGGCCGGCCCGGCGGCGATTGCGGCGGGCAGCAGGCCTCTTGGACAGGTTGAGAGATAAAAAAATAATAATTCCCGTGCAGTCTCAATGGCGGGGTGCGGGCCGGGGAATAGGCCTCTTGGCCGGGGTGAATAGTGTTTGAACACGGCCCGCGGAAATAGTAGCGGCTGGAGGTACCGGGGGCGATGCCCGCCCCGGCCCGGCGGCCAAGTTAAAAAAATAAATAATCCCGTTCAGTCTCAATGGCAGGGTGCGGGCCGGCCCGGCGGCGATTGCGGCGGGCAGCAGGCCTCTTGGACAGGTTGAGAGATAAAAAAATAATAATTCCCATGCAGTCTCAATGGCGGGGTGCGGGCCGGGGAATAGGCCTCTTGGCCGGGGTGAATATGTTGGAACGCGGCGCGCGTAAATAGAAGCGGCTGGAGGTACCGGGGGCGAAGCCCGCCCCGGCCCGGAGGCCGAGTTAAAAAAAATAATAATCCCCGTTCAGTCTCAATGGCGGGGTGCGGGCCGGCCCGGCGGCGAGTGCGGCGGGCAGCAGGCCTCTTGGACAGGTTGAGAGATAAAAAAATAATAATTCCCGTGCAGTCTCAATGGCGGGGTGCGGGCCGGGGAATAGGCCTCTTGGCCGGGGTGAATATGTTGGAACGCGGCGCGCGTAAATAGAAGCGGCTGGAGGTACCGGGGGCGAAGCCCGCCCCGGCCCGGAGGCCGAGTTAAAAAAAATAATAATCCCCGTTCAGTCTCAATGGCGGGGTGCGGGCCGGCCCGGCGGCGAGTGCGGCGGGCAGCAGGCCTCTTGGACAGGTTGAGAGATAAAAAAATAATAATTCCCGTGCAGTCTCAATGGCGGGGTGCGGGCCGGGGAATAGGCCTCTTGGCCGGGGTGAATAGTGTTGGAACACGGCCCGCGGAAATAGTAGCGGCTGGAGGTACCGGGGGCGATGCCCGCCCGGGCCCGGCGGCCAAGTTAAAAAAATAAATAATCCCCGTTCAGTCTCAATGGCAGGGTGCGGGCCGGCCCGGCGGCGATTGCGGCGGGCAGCAGGCCTCTTGGACAGGTTGAGAGATAAAAAAATAATAATTCCCGTTCAGTCTCAATGGCAGGGTGCGGGCCGGCCCGGCGGCAATTGCGGCGGGCAGCAGGCCTCTTGGACAGGTTGAGAGATAAAAAAATAATAATTCCCATGCAGTCTCAATGGCGGGGTGCGGGCCGGGGAATAGGCCTCTTGGCCGGGGTGAATATGTTGGAACGCGGCGCGCGTAAATAGAAGCGGCTGGAGGTACCGGGGGCGAAGCCCGCCCCGGCCCGGAGGCCGAGTTAAAAAAAATAATAATCCCCGTTCAGTCTCAATGGCGGGGTGCGGGCCGGCCCGGCGGCGAGTGCGGCGGGCAGCAGGCCTCTTGGACAGGTTGAGAGATAAAAAAATAATAATTCCCGTGCAGTCTCAATGGCGGGGTGCGGGCCGGGGAATAGGCCTCTTGGCCGGGGTGAATATGTTGGAACGCGGCGCGCGTAAATAGAAGCGGCTGGAGGTACCGGGGGCGAAGCCCGCCCCGGCCCGGAGGCCGAGTTAAAAAAAATAATAATCCCGTTCAGTCTCAATGGCGGGGTGCGGGCCGGCCCGGCGGCGAGTGCGGCGGGCAGCAGGCCTCTTGGACAGGTTGAGAGATAAAAAAAATAATAATTCCCGTGCAGTCTCAATGGCGGGGTGCGGGCCGGGGAATAGGCCTCTTGGCCGGGGTGAATAGTGTTGGAACACGGCCCGCGGAAATAGTAGCGGCTGGAGGTACCGGGGGCGATGCCCGCCCCGGCCCAGCGGCCAAGTTAAAAAAATAAATAATCCCGTTCAGTCTCAATGGTAGGGTGCGGGCCGGCCCGGCGGCGATTGCGGCGGGCAGCAGGCCTCTTGGACAGGTTGAGAGATAAAAAAATAATAATTCCCATGCAGTCTCAATGGCGGGGTGCGGGCCGGGGAATAGGCCTCTTGGCCGGGGTGAATAGTGTTGGAACACGGCCCGCGGAAATAGTAGCGGCTGGAGGTACCGGGGGCGATGCCCGCCCCGGCCCGGCGGCCAAGTTAAAAAAATAAATAATCCCCGTTCAGTCTCAATGGCAGGGTGCGGGCCGGCCCGGCGGCGAGTGCGGCGGGCAGCAGGCCTCTTGGACAGGTTGAGAGATAAAAAAATAATAATTCCCATGCAGTCTCAATGGCGGGGTGCGGGCCGGGGAATAGGCCTCTTGGCCGGGGTGAATATGTTGGAACGCGGCGCGCGTAAATAGAAGCGGCTGGAGGTACCGGGGGCGAAGCCCGCCCCGGCCCGGAGGCCGAGTTAAAAAAAATAATAATCCCCGTTCAGTCTCAATGGCGGGGTGCGGGCCGGCCCGGCGGCGAGTGCGGCGGGCAGCAGGCCTCTTGGACAGGTTGAGAGATAAAAAAATAATAATTCCCGTGCAGTCTCAATGGCGGGGTGCGGGCCGGGGAATAGGCCTCTTGGCCGGGGTGAATATGTTGGAACGCGGCGCGCGTAAATAGAAGCGGCTGGAGGTACCGGGGGCGAAGCCCGCCCCGGCCCGGAGGCCGAGTTAAAAAAAATAATAATCCCCGTTCAGTCTCAATGGCGGGGTGCGGGCCGGCCCGGCGGCGATTGCGGCGGGCAGCAGGCCTCTTGGACAGGTTGACAGATAAAAAAATAATAATTCCTGTGCAGTCTCATGGCGGGGTGCGGGCCGGGGAATAGGCCTCTTGGCCGGGGTGAATAGTGTTGGAACACGGCCCGCGGAAATAGTAGCGGCTGGAGGTACCGGGGGCGATGCCCGCCCCGGCCCGGCGGCCAAGTTAAAAAAATAAATAATCCCGTTCAGTCTCAATGGCAGGGTGCGGGCCGGCCCGGCGGCGATTGCGGCGGGCAGCAGGCCTCTTGGACAGGTTGAGAGATAAAAAAATAATAATTCCCATGCAGTCTCAATGGCGGGGTGCGGGCCGGGGAATAGGCCTCTTGGCCGGGGTGAATATGTTGGAACGCGGCGCGCGTAAATAGAAGCGGCTGGAGGTACCGGGGGCGAAGCCCGCCCCGGCCCGGAGGCCGAGTTAAAAAAAATAATAATCCCCGTTCAGTCTCAATGGCGGGGTGCGGGCCGGCCCGGCGGCGAGTGCGGCGGGCAGCAGGCCTCTTGGACAGGTTGAGAGATAAAAAAATAATAATTCCCGTGCAGTCTCAATGGCGGGGTGCGGGCCGGGGAATAGGCCTCTTGGCCGGGGTGAATATGTTGGAACGCGGCGCGCGTAAATAGAAGCGGCTGGAGGTACCGGGGGCGAAGCCCGCCCCGGCCCGGAGGCCGAGTTAAAAAAAATAATAATCCCCGTTCAGTCTCAATGGCGGGGTGCGGGCCGGCCCGGCGGCGAGTGCGGCGGGCAGCAGGCCTCTTGGACAGGTTGAGAGATAAAAAAAATAATAATTCCCGTGCAGTCTCAATGGCGGGGTGCGGGCCGGGGAATAGGCCTCTTGGCCGGGGTGAATAGTGTTGGAACACGGCCCGCGGAAATAGTAGCGGCTGGAGGTACCGGGGGCGATGCCCGCCCCGGCCCAGCGGCCAAGTTAAAAAAATAAATAATCCCGTTCAGTCTCAATGGTAGGGTGCGGGCCGGCCCGGCGGCGATTGCGGCGGGCAGCAGGCCTCTTGGACAGGTTGAGAGATAAAAAAATAATAATTCCCATGCAGTCTCAATGGCGGGGTGCGGGCCGGGGAATAGGCCTCTTGGCCGGGGTGAATAGTGTTGGAACACGGCCCGCGGAAATAGTAGCGGCTGGAGGTACCGGGGGCGATGCCCGCCCCGGCCCGGCGGCCAAGTTAAAAAAATAAATAATCCCCGTTCAGTCTCAATGGCAGGGTGCGGGCCGGCCCGGCGGCGAGTGCGGCGGGCAGCAGGCCTCTTGGACAGGTTGAGAGATAAAAAAATAATAATTCCCATGCAGTCTCAATGGCGGGGTGCGGGCCGGGGAATAGGCCTCTTGGCCGGGGTGAATATGTTGGAACGCGGCGCGCGTAAATAGAAGCGGCTGGAGGTACCGGGGGCGAAGCCCGCCCCGGCCCGGAGGCCGAGTTAAAAAAAATAATAATCCCGTTCAGTCTCAATGGCGGGGTGCGGGCCGGCCCGGCGGCGAGTGCGGCGGGCAGCAGGCCTCTTGGACAGGTTGAGAGATAAAAAAATAATAATTCCCGTGCAGTCTCAATGGCGGGGTGCGGGCCGGGGAATAGGCCTCTTGGCCGGGGTGAATATGTTGGAACGCGGCGCGCGTAAATAGAAGCGGCTGGAGGTACCGGGGGCGAAGCCCGCCCCGGCCCGGAGGCCGAGTTAAAAAAAATAATAATCCCCGTTCAGTCTCAATGGCGGGGTGCGGGCCGGCCCGGCGGCGATTGCGGCGGGCAGCAGGCCTCTTGGACAGGTTGACAGATAAAAAAATAATAATTCCTGTGCAGTCTCAATGGCGGGGTGCGGGCCGGGGAATAGGCCTCTTGGCCGGGGTGGATAGTGTTGGAACACGGCCCGCGGAAATAGTAGCGGCTGGAGGTACCGGGGGCGATGCCCGCCCCGGCCCGGCGGCCAAGTAAAAAAAATAAATAATCCCGTTCAGTCTCAATGGCAGGGTGCGGGCCGGCCCGGCGGCGATTGCGGCGGGCAGCAGGCCTCTTGGACAGGTTGAGAGATAAAAAAATAATAATTCCCGTTCAGTCTCAATGGCAGGGTGCGGGCCGGCCCGGCGGCAATTGCGGCGGGCAGCAGGCCTCTTGGACAGGTTGAGAGATAAAAAAATAATAATTCCCATGCAGTCTCAATGGCGGGGTGCGGGCCGGGGAATAGGCCTCTTGGCCGGGGTGAATATGTTGGAACGCGGCGCGCGTAAATAGAAGCGGCTGGAGGTACCGGGGGCGAAGCCCGCCCCGGCCCGGAGGCCGAGTTAAAAAAAATAATAATCCCCGTTCAGTCTCAATGGCGGGGTGCGGGCCGGCCCGGCGGCGAGTGCGGCGGGCAGCAGGCCTCTTGGACAGGTTGAGAGATAAAAAAATAATAATTCCCGTGCAGTCTCAATGGCGGGGTGCGGGCCGGGGAATAGGCCTCTTGGCCGGGGTGAATATGTTGGAACGCGGCGCGCGTAAATAGAAGCGGCTGGAGGTACCGGGGGCGAAGCCCGCCCCGGCCCGGAGGCCGAGTTAAAAAAAATAATAATCCCCGTTCAGTCTCAATGGCGGGGTGCGGGCCGGCCCGGCGGCGATTGCGGCGGGCAGCAGGCCTCTTGGACAGGTTGAGAGATAAAAAAATAATAATTCCCGTGCAGTCTCAATGGCGGGGTGCGGGCCGGGGAATAGGCCTCTTGGCCGGGGTGAATATGTTGGAACGCGGCGCGCGTAAATAGAAGCGGCTGGAGGTACCGGGGGCGAAGCCCGCCCCGGCCCGGAGGCCGAGTTAAAAAAAATAATAATCCCCGTTCAGTCTCAATGGCGGGGTGCGGGCCGGCCCGGCGGCGATTGCGGCGGGCAGCAGGCCTCTTGGACAGGTTGAGAGATAAAAAAATAATAATTCCCGTGCAGTCTCAATGGCGGGGTGCGGGCCGGGGAATAGGCCTCTTGGCCGGGGTGAATAGTGTTTGAACACGGCCCGCGGAAATAGTAGCGGCTGGAGGTACCGGGGGCGATGCCCGCCCCGGCCCGGCGGCCAAGTTAAAAAAATAAATAATCCCGTTCAGTCTCAATGGCAGGGTGCGGGCCGGCCCGGCGGCGATTGCGGCGGGCAGCAGGCCTCTTGGACAGGTTGAGAGATAAAAAAATAATAATTCCCATGCAGTCTCAATGGCGGGGTGCGGGCCGGGGAATAGGCCTCTTGGCCGGGGTGAATATGTTGGAACGCGGCGCGCGTAAATAGAAGCGGCTGGAGGTACCGGGGGCGAAGCCCGCCCCGGCCCGGAGGCCGAGTTAAAAAAAATAATAATCCCCGTTCAGTCTCAATGGCGGGGTGCGGGCCGGCCCGGCGGCGAGTGCGGCGGGCAGCAGGCCTCTTGGACAGGTTGAGAGATAAAAAAATAATAATTCCCGTGCAGTCTCAATGGCGGGGTGCGGGCCGGGGAATAGGCCTCTTGGCCGGGGTGAATATGTTGGAACGCGGCGCGCGTAAATAGAAGCGGCTGGAGGTACCGGGGGCGAAGCCCGCCCCGGCCCGGAGGCCGAGTTAAAAAAAATAATAATCCCCGTTCAGTCTCAATGGCGGGGTGCGGGCCGGCCCGGCGGCGAGTGCGGCGGGCAGCAGGCCTCTTGGACAGGTTGAGAGATAAAAAAATAATAATTCCCGTGCAGTCTCAATGGCGGGGTGCGGGCCGGGGAATAGGCCTCTTGGCCGGGGTGAATAGTGTTGGAACACGGCCCGCGGAAATAGTAGCGGCTGGAGGTACCGGGGGCGATGCCCGCCCGGGCCCGGCGGCCAAGTTAAAAAAATAAATAATCCCCGTTCAGTCTCAATGGCAGGGTGCGGGCCGGCCCGGCGGCGATTGCGGCGGGCAGCAGGCCTCTTGGACAGGTTGAGAGATAAAAAAATAATAATTCCCGTTCAGTCTCAATGGCAGGGTGCGGGCCGGCCCGGCGGCAATTGCGGCGGGCAGCAGGCCTCTTGGACAGGTTGAGAGATAAAAAAATAATAATTCCCATGCAGTCTCAATGGCGGGGTGCGGGCCGGGGAATAGGCCTCTTGGCCGGGGTGAATAGTGTTGGAACACGGCCCGCGGAAATAGTAGCGGCTGGAGGTACCGGGGGCGATGCCCGCCCCGGCCCGGCGGCCAAGTTAAAAAAATAAATAATCCCGTTCAGTCTCAATGGCAGGGTGCGGGCCGGCCCGGCGGCGATTGCGGCGGGCAGCAGGCCTCTTGGACAGGTTGAGAGATAAAAAAATAATAATTCCCATGCAGTCTCAATGGCGGGGTGCGGGCCGGGGAATAGGCCTCTTGGCCGGGGTGAATATGTTGGAACGCGGCGCGCGTAAATAGAAGCGGCTGGAGGTACCGGGGGCGAAGCCCGCCCCGGCCCGGAGGCCGAGTTAAAAAAAATAATAATCCCCGTTCAGTCTCAATGGCGGGGTGCGGGCCGGCCCGGCGGCGAGTGCGGCGGGCAGCAGGCCTCTTGGACAGGTTGAGAGATAAAAAAATAATAATTCCCGTGCAGTCTCAATGGCGGGGTGCGGGCCGGGGAATAGGCCTCTTGGCCGGGGTGAATATGTTGGAACGCGGCGCGCGTAAATAGAAGCGGCTGGAGGTACCGGGGGCGAAGCCCGCCCCGGCCCGGAGGCCGAGTTAAAAAAAATAATAATCCCCGTTCAGTCTCAATGGCGGGGTGCGGGCCGGCCCGGCGGCGAGTGCGGCGGGCAGCAGGCCTCTTGGACAGGTTGAGAGATAAAAAAAATAATAATTCCCGTGCAGTCTCAATGGCGGGGTGCGGGCCGGGGAATAGGCCTCTTGGCCGGGGTGAATAGTGTTGGAACACGGCCCGCGGAAATAGTAGCGGCTGGAGGTACCGGGGGCGATGCCCGCCCCGGCCCAGCGGCCAAGTTAAAAAAATAAATAATCCCGTTCAGTCTCAATGGTAGGGTGCGGGCCGGCCCGGCGGCGATTGCGGCGGGCAGCAGGCCTCTTGGACAGGTTGAGAGATAAAAAAATAATAATTCCCATGCAGTCTCAATGGCGGGGTGCGGGCCGGGGAATAGGCCTCTTGGCCGGGGTGAATAGTGTTGGAACACGGCCCGCGGAAATAGTAGCGGCTGGAGGTACCGGGGGCGATGCCCGCCCCGGCCCGGCGGCCAAGTTAAAAAAATAAATAATCCCCGTTCAGTCTCAATGGCAGGGTGCGGGCCGGCCCGGCGGCGAGTGCGGCGGGCAGCAGGCCTCTTGGACAGGTTGAGAGATAAAAAAATAATAATTCCCATGCAGTCTCAATGGCGGGGTGCGGGCCGGGGAATAGGCCTCTTGGCCGGGGTGAATATGTTGGAACGCGGCGCGCGTAAATAGAAGCGGCTGGAGGTACCGGGGGCGAAGCCCGCCCCGGCCCGGAGGCCGAGTTAAAAAAAATAATAATCCCCGTTCAGTCTCAATGGCGGGGTGCGGGCCGGCCCGGCGGCGAGTGCGGCGGGCAGCAGGCCTCTTGGACAGGTTGAGAGATAAAAAAATAATAATTCCCGTGCAGTCTCAATGGCGGGGTGCGGGCCGGGGAATAGGCCTCTTGGCCGGGGTGAATATGTTGGAACGCGGCGCGCGTAAATAGAAGCGGCTGGAGGTACCGGGGGCGAAGCCCGCCCCGGCCCGGAGGCCGAGTTAAAAAAAATAATAATCCCCGTTCAGTCTCAATGGCGGGGTGCGGGCCGGCCCGGCGGCGAGTGCGGCGGGCAGCAGGCCTCTTGGACAGGTTGAGAGATAAAAAAATAATAATTCCCGTGCAGTCTCAATGGCGGGGTGCGGGCCGGGGAATAGGCCTCTTGGCCGGGGTGAATATGTTGGAACGCGGCGCGCGTAAATAGAAGCGGCTGGAGGTACCGGGGGCGAAGCCCGCCCCGGCCCGGAGGCCGAGTTAAAAAAAATAATAATCCCCGTTCAGTCTCAATGGCGGGGTGCGGGCCGGCCCGGCGGCGATTGCGGCGGGCAGCAGGCCTCTTGGACAGGTTGACAGATAAAAAAATAATAATTCCTGTGCAGTCTCATGGCGGGGTGCGGGCCGGGGAATAGGCCTCTTGGCCGGGGTGAATAGTGTTGGAACACGGCCCGCGGAAATAGTAGCGGCTGGAGGTACCGGGGGCGATGCCCGCCCCGGCCCGGCGGCCAAGTTAAAAAAATAAATAATCCCGTTCAGTCTCAATGGCAGGGTGCGGGCCGGCCCGGCGGCGATTGCGGCGGGCAGCAGGCCTCTTGGACAGGTTGAGAGATAAAAAAATAATAATTCCCATGCAGTCTCAATGGCGGGGTGCGGGCCGGGGAATAGGCCTCTTGGCCGGGGTGAATATGTTGGAACGCGGCGCGCGTAAATAGAAGCGGCTGGAGGTACCGGGGGCGAAGCCCGCCCCGGCCCGGAGGCCGAGTTAAAAAAAATAATAATCCCCGTTCAGTCTCAATGGCGGGGTGCGGGCCGGCCCGGCGGCGAGTGCGGCGGGCAGCAGGCCTCTTGGACAGGTTGAGAGATAAAAAAATAATAATTCCCGTGCAGTCTCAATGGCGGGGTGCGGGCCGGGGAATAGGCCTCTTGGCCGGGGTGAATATGTTGGAACGCGGCGCGCGTAAATAGAAGCGGCTGGAGGTACCGGGGGCGAAGCCCGCCCCGGCCCGGAGGCCGAGTTAAAAAAAATAATAATCCCCGTTTAGTCTCAATGGCGGGGTGCGGGCCGGCCCGGCGGCGAGTGCGGCGGGCAGCAGGCCTCTTGGACAGGTTGAGAGATAAAAAAAATAATAATTCCCGTGCAGTCTCAATGGCGGGGTGCGGGCCGGGGAATAGGCCTCTTGGCCGGGGTGAATAGTGTTGGAACACGGCCCGCGGAAATAGTAGCGGCTGGAGGTACCGGGGGCGATGCCCGCCCCGGCCCAGCGGCCAAGTTAAAAAAATAAATAATCCCGTTCAGTCTCAATGGTAGGGTGCGGGCCGGCCCGGCGGCGATTGCGGCGGGCAGCAGGCCTCTTGGACAGGTTGAGAGATAAAAAAATAATAATTCCCATGCAGTCTCAATGGCGGGGTGCGGGCCGGGGAATAGGCCTCTTGGCCGGGGTGAATAGTGTTGGAACACGGCCCGCGGAAATAGTAGCGGCTGGAGGTACCGGGGGCGATGCCCGCCCCGGCCCGGCGGCCAAGTTAAAAAAATAAATAATCCCCGTTCAGTCTCAATGGCAGGGTGCGGGCCGGCCCGGCGGCGAGTGCGGCGGGCAGCAGGCCTCTTGGACAGGTTGAGAGATAAAAAAATAATAATTCCCATGCAGTCTCAATGGCGGGGTGCGGGCCGGGGAATAGGCCTCTTGGCCGGGGTGAATATGTTGGAACGCGGCGCGCGTAAATAGAAGCGGCTGGAGGTACCGGGGGCGAAGCCCGCCCCGGCCCGGAGGCCGAGTTAAAAAAAATAATAATCCCGTTCAGTCTCAATGGCGGGGTGCGGGCCGGCCCGGCGGCGAGTGCGGCGGGCAGCAGGCCTCTTGGACAGGTTGAGAGATAAAAAAATAATAATTCCCGTGCAGTCTCAATGGCGGGGTGCGGGCCGGGGAATAGGCCTCTTGGCCGGGGTGAATATGTTGGAACGCGGCGCGCGTAAATAGAAGCGGCTGGAGGTACCGGGGGCGAAGCCCGCCCCGGCCCGGAGGCCGAGTTAAAAAAAATAATAATCCCCGTTCAGTCTCAATGGCGGGGTGCGGGCCGGCCCGGCGGCGATTGCGGCGGGCAGCAGGCCTCTTGGACAGGTTGACAGATAAAAAAATAATAATTCCTGTGCAGTCTCAATGGCGGGGTGCGGGCCGGGGAATAGGCCTCTTGGCCGGGGTGAATAGTGTTGGAACACGGCCCGCGGAAATAGTAGCGGCTGGAGGTACCGGGGGCGATGCCCGCCCCGGCCCGGCGGCCAAGTTAAAAAAATAAATAATCCCGTTCAGTCTCAATGGCAGGGTGCGGGCCGGCCCGGCGGCGATTGCGGCGGGCAGCAGGCCTCTTGGACAGGTTGAGAGATAAAAAAATAATAATTCCCGTTCAGTCTCAATGGCAGGGTGCGGGCCGGCCCGGCGGCAATTGCGGCGGGCAGCAGGCCTCTTGGACAGGTTGAGAGATAAAAAAATAATAATTCCCATGCAGTCTCAATGGCGGGGTGCGGGCCGGGGAATAGGCCTCTTGGCCGGGGTGAATATGTTGGAACGCGGCGCGCGTAAATAGAAGCGGCTGGAGGTACCGGGGGCGAAGCCCGCCCCGGCCCGGAGGCCGAGTTAAAAAAAATAATAATCCCCGTTCAGTCTCAATGGCGGGGTGCGGGCCGGCCCGGCGGCGAGTGCGGCGGGCAGCAGGCCTCTTGGACAGGTTGAGAGATAAAAAAATAATAATTCCCGTGCAGTCTCAATGGCGGGGTGCGGGCCGGGGAATAGGCCTCTTGGCCGGGGTGAATATGTTGGAACGCGGCGCGCGTAAATAGAAGCGGCTGGAGGTACCGGGGGCGAAGCCCGCCCCGGCCCGGAGGCCGAGTTAAAAAAAATAATAATCCCCGTTCAGTCTCAATGGCGGGGTGCGGGCCGGCCCGGCGGCGATTGCGGCGGGCAGCAGGCCTCTTGGACAGGTTGAGAGATAAAAAAATAATAATTCCCGTGCAGTCTCAATGGCGGGGTGCGGGCCGGGGAATAGGCCTCTTGGCCGGGGTGAATATGTTGGAACGCGGCGCGCGTAAATAGAAGCGGCTGGAGGTACCGGGGGCGAAGCCCGCCCCGGCCCGGAGGCCGAGTTAAAAAAAATAATAATCCCCGTTCAGTCTCAATGGCGGGGTGCGGGCCGGCCCGGCGGCGATTGCGGCGGGCAGCAGGCCTCTTGGACAGGTTGAGAGATAAAAAAATAATAATTCCCGTGCAGTCTCAATGGCGGGGTGCGGGCCGGGGAATAGGCCTCTTGGCCGGGGTGAATAGTGTTTGAACACGGCCCGCGGAAATAGTAGCGGCTGGAGGTACCGGGGGCGATGCCCGCCCCGGCCCGGCGGCCAAATTAAAAAAATAAATAATCCCGTTCAGTCTCAATGGCAGGGTGCGGGCCGGCCCGGCGGCGATTGCGGCGGGCAGCAGGCCTCTTGGACAGGTTGAGAGATAAAAAAATAATAATTCCCATGCAGTCTCAATGGCGGGGTGCGGGCCGGGGAATAGGCCTCTTGGCCGGGGTGAATATGTTGGAACGCGGCGCGCGTAAATAGAAGCGGCTGGAGGTACCGGGGGCGAAGCCCGCCCCGGCCCGGAGGCCGAGTTAAAAAAAATAATAATCCCCGTTCAGTCTCAATGGCGGGGTGCGGGCCGGCCCGGCGGCGAGTGCGGCGGGCAGCAGGCCTCTTGGACAGGTTGAGAGATAAAAAAATAATAATTCCCGTGCAGTCTCAATGGCGGGGTGCGGGCCGGGGAATAGGCCTCTTGGCCGGGGTGAATATGTTGGAACGCGGCGCGCGTAAATAGAAGCGGCTGGAGGTACCGGGGGCGAAGCCCGCCCCGGCCCGGAGGCCGAGTTAAAAAAAATAATAATCCCCGTTCAGTCTCAATGGCGGGGTGCGGGCCGGCCCGGCGGCGAGTGCGGCGGGCAGCAGGCCTCTTGGACAGGTTGAGAGATAAAAAAATAATAATTCCCGTGCAGTCTCAATGGCGGGGTGCGGGCCGGGGAATAGGCCTCTTGGCCGGGGTGAATAGTGTTGGAACACGGCCCGCGGAAATAGTAGCGGCTGGAGGTACCGGGGGCGATGCCCGCCCGGGCCCGGCGGCCAAGTTAAAAAAATAAATAATCCCCGTTCAGTCTCAATGGCAGGGTGCGGGCCGGCCCGGCGGCGATTGCGGCGGGCAGCAGGCCTCTTGGACAGGTTGAGAGATAAAAAAATAATAATTCCCGTTCAGTCTCAATGGCAGGGTGCGGGCCGGCCCGGCGGCAATTGCGGCGGGCAGCAGGCCTCTTGGACAGGTTGAGAGATAAAAAAATAATAATTCCCATGCAGTCTCAATGGCGGGGTGCGGGCCGGGGAATAGGCCTCTTGGCCGGGGTGAATATGTTGGAACGCGGCGCGCGTAAATAGAAGCGGCTGGAGGTACCGGGGGCGAAGCCCGCCCCGGCCCGGAGGCCGAGTTAAAAAAAATAATAATCCCCGTTCAGTCTCAATGGCGGGGTGCGGGCCGGCCCGGCGGCGAGTGCGGCGGGCAGCAGGCCTCTTGGACAGGTTGAGAGATAAAAAAATAATAATTCCCGTGCAGTCTCAATGGCGGGGTGCGGGCCGGGGAATAGGCCTCTTGGCCGGGGTGAATAGTGTTGGAACACGGCCCGCGGAAATAGTAGCGGCTGGAGGTACCGGGGGCGATGCCCGCCCCGGCCCGGCGGCCAAGTTAAAAAAATAAATAATCCCCGTTCAGTCTCAATGGCAGGGTGCGGGCCGGCCCGGCGGCGATTGCGGCGGGCAGCAGGCCTCTTGGACAGGTTGAGAGATAAAAAAATAATAATTCCCGTTCAGTCTCAATGGCAGGGTGCGGGCCGGCCCGGCGGCAATTGCGGCGGGCAGCAGGCCTCTTGGACAGGTTGAGAGATAAAAAAAATAATAATTCCCATGCAGTCTCAATGGCGGGGTGCGGGCCGGGGAATAGGCCTCTTGGCCGGGGTGAATATGTTGGAACGCGGCGCGCGTAAATAGAAGCGGCTGGAGGTACCGGGGGCGAAGCCCGCCCCGGCCCGGAGGCCGAGTTAAAAAAAAAAATAATCCCCGTTCAGTCTCAATGGCGGGGTGCGGGCCGGCCCGGCGGCGATTGCGGCGGGCAGCAGGCCTCTTGGACAGGTTGAGAGATAAAAAAATAATAATTCCCGTGCAGTCTCAATGGCGGGGTGCGGGCCGGGGAATAGGCCTCTTGGCCGGGGTGAATATGTTGGAACGCGGCGCGCGTAAATAGAAGCGGCTGGAGGTACCGGGGGCGAAGCCCGCCCCGGCCCGGTGGCCGAGTTAAAAAAAATAATAATCCCCGTTCAGTCTCAATGGCGGGGTGCGGGCCGGCCCGGCGGCGATTGCGGCGGGCAGCAGGCCTCTTGGACAGGTTGAGAGATAAAAAAATAATAATTCCCGTGCAGTCTCAATGGCGGGGTGCGGGCCGGGGAATAGGCCTCTTGGCCGGGGTGAATAGTGTTTGAACACGGCCCGCGGAAATAGTAGCGGCTGGAGGTACCGGGGGCGATGCCCGCCCCGGCCCGGCGGCCAAGTTAAAAAAATAAATAATCCCGTTCAGTCTCAATGGCAGGGTGCGGGCCGGCCCGGCGGCGATTGCGGCGGGCAGCAGGCCTCTTGGACAGGTTGAGAGATAAAAAAATAATAATTCCCATGCAGTCTCAATGGCGGGGTGCGGGCCGGGGAATAGGCCTCTTGGCCGGGGTGAATATGTTGGAACGCGGCGCGCGTAAATAGAAGCGGCTGGAGGTACCGGGGGCGAAGCCCGCCCCGGCCCGGAGGCCGAGTTAAAAAAAATAATAATCCCCGTTCAGTCTCAATGGCGGGGTGCGGGCCGGCCCGGCGGCGAGTGCGGCGGGCAGCAGGCCTCTTGGACAGGTTGAGAGATAAAAAAATAATAATTCCCGTGCAGTCTCAATGGCGGGGTGCGGGCCGGGGAATAGGCCTCTTGGCCGGGGTGAATATGTTGGAACGCGGCGCGCGTAAATAGAAGCGGCTGGAGGTACCGGGGGCGAAGCCCGCCCCGGCCCGGAGGCCGAGTTAAAAAAAATAATAATCCCCGTTCAGTCTCAATGGCGGGGTGCGGGCCGGCCCGGCGGCGAGTGCGGCGGGCAGCAGGCCTCTTGGACAGGTTGAGAGATAAAAAAATAATAATTCCCGTGCAGTCTCAATGGCGGGGTGCGGGCCGGGGAATAGGCCTCTTGGCCGGGGTGAATAGTGTTGGAACACGGCCCGCGGAAATAGTAGCGGCTGGAGGTACCGGGGGCGATGCCCGCCCGGGCCCGGCGGCCAAGTTAAAAAAATAAATAATCCCCGTTCAGTCTCAATGGCAGGGTGCGGGCCGGCCCGGCGGCGATTGCGGCGGGCAGCAGGCCTCTTGGACAGGTTGAGAGATAAAAAAATAATAATTCCCGTTCAGTCTCAATGGCAGGGTGCGGGCCGGCCCGGCGGCAATTGCGGCGGGCAGCAGGCCTCTTGGACAGGTTGAGAGATAAAAAAATAATAATTCCCATGCAGTCTCAATGGCGGGGTGCGGGCCGGGGAATAGGCCTCTTGGCCGGGGTGAATATGTTGGAACGCGGCGCGCGTAAATAGAAGCGGCTGGAGGTACCGGGGGCGAAGCCCGCCCCGGCCCGGAGGCCGAGTTAAAAAAAATAATAATCCCCGTTCAGTCTCAATGGCGGGGTGCGGGCCGGCCCGGCGGCGAGTGCGGCGGGCAGCAGGCCTCTTGGACAGGTTGAGAGATAAAAAAATAATAATTCCCGTGCAGTCTCAATGGCGGGGTGCGGGCCGGGGAATAGGCCTCTTGGCCGGGGTGAATAGTGTTGGAACACGGCCCGCGGAAATAGTAGCGGCTGGAGGTACCGGGGGCGATGCCCGCCCCGGCCCGGCGGCCAAGTTAAAAAAATAAATAATCCCCGTTCAGTCTCAATGGCAGGGTGCGGGCCGGCCCGGCGGCGATTGCGGCGGGCAGCAGGCCTCTTGGACAGGTTGAGAGATAAAAAAATAATAATTCCCGTTCAGTCTCAATGGCAGGGTGCGGGCCGGCCCGGCGGCAATTGCGGCGGGCAGCAGGCCTCTTGGACAGGTTGAGAGATAAAAAAAATAATAATTCCCATGCAGTCTCAATGGCGGGGTGCGGGCCGGGGAATAGGCCTCTTGGCCGGGGTGAATATGTTGGAACGCGGCGCGCGTAAATAGAAGCGGCTGGAGGTACCGGGGGCGAAGCCCGCCCCGGCCCGGAGGCCGAGTTAAAAAAAAAAAAAATCCCCGTTCAGTCTCAATGGCGGGGTGCGGGCCGGCCCGGCGGCGATTGCGGCGGGCAGCAGGCCTCTTGGACAGGTTGAGAGATAAAAAAATAATAATTCCCGTGCAGTCTCAATGGCGGGGTGCGGGCCGGGGAATAGGCCTCTTGGCCGGGGTGAATATGTTGGAACGCGGCGCGCGTAAATAGAAGCGGCTGGAGGTACCGGGGGCGAAGCCCGCCCCGGCCCGGAGGCCGAGTTAAAAAAAATAATAATCCCCGTTCAGTCTCAATGGCGGGGTGCGGGCCGGCCCGGCGGCGATTGCGGCGGGCAGCAGGCCTCTTGGACAGGTTGAGAGATAAAAAAATAATAATTCCCGTGCAGTCTCAATGGCGGGGTGCGGGCCGGGGAATAGGCCTCTTGGCCGGGGTGAATAGTGTTTGAACACGGCCCGCGGAAATAGTAGCGGCTGGAGGTACCGGGGGCGATGCCCGCCCCGGCCCGGCGGCCAAGTTAAAAAAATAAATAATCCCGTTCAGTCTCAATGGCAGGGTGCGGGCCGGCCCGGCGGCGATTGCGGCGGGCAGCAGGCCTCTTGGACAGGTTGAGAGATAAAAAAATAATAATTCCCATGCAGTCTCAATGGCGGGGTGCGGGCCGGGGAATAGGCCTCTTGGCCGGGGTGAATATGTTGGAACGCGGCGCGCGTAAATAGAAGCGGCTGGAGGTACCGGGGGCGAAGCCCGCCCCGGCCCGGAGGCCGAGTTAAAAAAAATAATAATCCCCGTTCAGTCTCAATGGCGGGGTGCGGGCCGGCCCGGCGGCGAGTGCGGCGGGCAGCAGGCCTCTTGGACAGGTTGAGAGATAAAAAAATAATAATTCCCGTGCAGTCTCAATGGCGGGGTGCGGGCCGGGGAATAGGCCTCTTGGCCGGGGTGAATATGTTGGAACGCGGCGCGCGTAAATAGAAGCGGCTGGAGGTACCGGGGGCGAAGCCCGCCCCGGCCCGGAGGCCGAGTTAAAAAAAATAATAATCCCCGTTCAGTCTCAATGGCGGGGTGCGGGCCGGCCCGGCGGCGAGTGCGGCGGGCAGCAGGCCTCTTGGACAGGTTGAGAGATAAAAAAATAATAATTCCCGTGCAGTCTCAATGGCGGGGTGCGGGCCGGGGAATAGGCCTCTTGGCCGGGGTGAATAGTGTTGGAACACGGCCCGCGGAAATAGTAGCGGCTGGAGGTACCGGGGGCGATGCCCGCCCGGGCCCGGCGGCCAAGTTAAAAAAATAAATAATCCCCGTTCAGTCTCAATGGCAGGGTGCGGGCCGGCCCGGCGGCGATTGCGGCGGGCAGCAGGCCTCTTGGACAGGTTGAGAGATAAAAAAATAATAATTCCCGTTCAGTCTCAATGGCAGGGTGCGGGCCGGCCCGGCGGCAATTGCGGCGGGCAGCAGGCCTCTTGGACAGGTTGAGAGATAAAAAAATAATAATTCCCATGCAGTCTCAATGGCGGGGTGCGGGCCGGGGAATAGGCCTCTTGGCCGGGGTGAATATGTTGGAACGCGGCGCGCGTAAATAGAAGCGGCTGGAGGTACCGGGGGCGAAGCCCGCCCCGGCCCGGAGGCCGAGTTAAAAAAAAAAAAAATCCCCGTTCAGTCTCAATGGCGGGGTGCTGGCCGGCCCGGCGGCGAGTGCGGCGGGCAGCAGGCCTCTTGGACAGGTTGAGAGATAAAAAAATAATAATTCCCGTGCAGTCTCAATGGCGGGGTGCGGGCCGGGGAATAGGCCTCTTGGCCGGGGTGAATAGTGTTGGAACACGGCCCGCGGAAATAGTAGCGGCTGGAGGTACCGGGGGCGATGCCCGCCCCGGCCCGGCGGCCAAGTTAAAAAAATAAATAATCCCCGTTCAGTCTCAATGGCAGGGTGCGGGCCGGCCCGGCGGCGATTGCGGCGGGCAGCAGGCCTCTTGGACAGGTTGAGAGATAAAAAAATAATAATTCCCGTTCAGTCTCAATGGCAGGGTGCGGGCCGGCCCGGCGGCAATTGCGGCGGGCAGCAGGCCTCTTGGACAGGTTGAGAGATAAAAAAAATAATAATTCCCATGCAGTCTCAATGGCGGGGTGCGGGCCGGGGAATAGGCCTCTTGGCCGGGGTGAATATGTTGGAACGCGGCGCGCGTAAATAGAAGCGGCTGGAGGTACCGGGGGCGAAGCCCGCCCCGGCCCGGAGGCCGAGTTAAAAAAAAAAATAATCCCCGTTCAGTCTCAATGGCGGGGTGCGGGCCGGCCCGGCGGCGAGTGCGGCGGGCAGCAGGCCTCTTGGACAGGTTGAGAGATAAAAAAATAATAATTCCCGTGCAGTCTCAATGGCGGGGTGCGGGCCGGGAAATAGGCCTCTTGGCCGGGGTGAATATGTTGGAACGCGGCGCGCGTAAATAGAAGCGGCTGGAGGTACCGGGGGCGAAGCCCGCCCCGGCCCGGAGGCCGAGTTAAAAAAAATAATAATCCCGTTCAGTCTCAATGGCGGGGTGCGGGCCGGCCCGGCGGCGATTGCGGCGGGCAGCAGGCCTCTTGGACAGGTTGAGAGATAAAAAAATAATAATTCCCGTGCAGTCTCAATGGCGGGGTGCGGGCCGGGGAATAGGCCTCTTGGCCGGGGTGAATAGTGTTGGAACACGGCCCGCGGAAATAGTAGCGGCTGGAGGTACCGGGGGCGATGCCCGCCCCGGGCCGGCGGCCAAGTTAAAAAAATAAATAATCCCCGTTCAGTCTCAATGGCAGGGTGCGGGCCGGCCCGGCGGCGAGTGCGGCGGGCAGCAGGCCTCTTGGACAGGTTGAGAGATAAAAAAATAATAATTCCCATGCAGTCTCAATGGCGGGGTGCGGGCCGGGGAATAGGCCTCTTGGCCGGGGTGAATATGTTGGAACGCGGCGCGCGTAAATAGAAGCGGCTGGAGGTACCGGGGGCGAAGCCCGCCCCGGCCCGGAGGCCGAGTTAAAAAAAATAATAATCCCCGTTTAGTCTCAATGGCGGGGTGCGGGCCGGCCCGGCGGCGAGTGCGGCGGGCAGCAGGCCTCTTGGACAGGTTGAGAGATAAAAAAATAATAATTCCCGTGCAGTCTCAATGGCGGGGTGCGGGCCGGGGAATAGGCCTCTTGGCCGGGGTGAATATGTTGGAACGCGGCGCGCGTAAATAGAAGCGGCTGGAGGTACCGGGGGCGAAGCCCGCCCCGGCCCGGAGGCCGAGTTAAAAAAAATAATAATCCCCGTTCAGTCTCAATGGCGGGGTGCGGGCCGGCCCGGCGGCGAGTGCGGCGGGCAGCAGGCCTCTTGGACAGGTTGAGAGATAAAAAAATAATAATTCTCGTGCAGTCTCAATGGCGGGGTGCGGGCCGGGGAATAGGCCTCTTGGCCGGGGTGAATATGTTGGAACGCGGCGCGCGTAAATAGAAGCGGCTGGAGGTACCGGGGGCGAAGCCCGCCCCGGCCCGGAGGCCGAGTTAAAAAAAATAATAATCCCCGTTCAGTCTCAATGGCGGGGTGCGGGCCGGCCCGGCGGCGATTGCGGCGGGCAACAGGCCTCTTGGACAGGTTGACAGATAAAAAAATAATAATTCCTGTGCAGTCTCAATGGCGGGGTGCGGGCCGGGGAATAGGCCTCTTGGCCGGGGTGAATAGTGTTGGAACACGGCCCGCGGAAATAGTAGCGGCTGGAGGTACCGGGGGCGATGCCCGCCCCGGCCCGGCGGCCAAGTTAAAAAAATAAATAATCCCGTTCAGTCTCAATGGCAGGGTGCGGGCCGGCCCGGCGGCGATTGCGGCGGGCAGCAGGCCTCTTGGACAGGTTGAGAGATAAAAAAATAATAATTCCCATGCAGTCTCAATGGCGGGGTGCGGGCCGGGGAATAGGCCTCTTGGCCGGGGTGAATATGTTGGAACGCGGCGCGCGTAAATAGAAGCGGCTGGAGGTACCGGGGGCGAAGCCCGCCCCGGCCCGGAGGCCGAGTTAAAAAAAATAATAATCCCCGTTCAGTCTCAATGGCGGGGTGCGGGCCGGCCCGGCGGCGAGTGCGGCGGGCAGCAGGCCTCTTGGACAGGTTGAGAGATAAAAAAATAATAATTCCCGTGCAGTCTCAATGGCGGGGTGCGGGCCGGGGAATAGGCCTCTTGGCCGGGGTGAATATGTTGGAACGCGGCGCGCGTAAATAGAAGCGGCTGGAGGTACCGGGGGCGAAGCCCGCCCCGGCCCGGAGGCCGAGTTAAAAAAAAAAATAATCCCCGTTCAGTCTCAATGGCGGGGTGCGGGCCGGCCCGGCGGCGAGCGCGGCGGGCAGCAGGCCTCTTGGACAGGTTGAGAGATAAAAAAATAATAATTCCCGTGCAGTCTCAATGGCGGGGTGCGGGCCGGGAAATAGGCCTCTTGGCCGGGGTGAATATGTTGGAACGCGGCGCGCGTAAATAGAAGCGGCTGGAGGTACCGGGGGCGAAGCCCGCCCCGGCCCGGAGGCCGAGTTAAAAAAAATAATAATCCCCGTTCAGTCTCAATGGCGGGGTGCGGGCCGGCCCGGCGGCGATTGCGGCGGGCAGCAGGCCTCTTGGACAGGTTGAGAGATAAAAAAATAATAATTCCCGTGCAGTCTCAATGGCGGGGTGCGGGCCGGGGAATAGGCCTCTTGGCCGGGGTGAATAGTGTTGGAACACGGCCCGCGGAAATAGTAGCGGCTGGAGGTACCGGGGGCGATGCCCGCCCCGGCCCGGCGGCCAAGTTAAAAAAATAAATAATCCCGTTCAGTCTCAATGGCAGGGTGCGGGCCGGCCCGGCGGCGATTGCGGCGGGCAGCAGGCCTCTTGGACAGGTTGAGAGATAAAAAAATAATAATTCCCATGCAGTCTCAATGGCGGGGTGCGGGCCGGGGAATAGGCCTCTTGGCCGGGGTGAATATGTTGGAACGCGGCGCGCGTAAATAGAAGCGGCTGGAGGTACCGGGGGCGAAGCCCGCCCCGGCCCGGAGGCCGAGTTAAAAAAAATAATAATCCCCGTTGAGTCTCAATGGCGGGGTGCGGGCCGGCCCGGCGGCGAGTGCGGCGGGCAGCAGGCCTCTTGGACAGGTTGAGAGATAAAAAAATAATAATTCCCGTGCAGTCTCAATGGCGGGGTGCGGGCCGGGGAATAGGCCTCTTGGCCGGGGTGAATATGTTGGAACGCGGCGCGCGTAAATAGAAGCGGCTGGAGGTACCGGGGGCGAAGCCCGCCCCGGCCCGGAGGCCGAGTTAAAAAAAATAATAATCCCCGTTCAGTCTCAATGGCGGGGTGCGGGCCGGCCCGGCGGCGATTGCGGCGGGCAGCAGGCCTCTTGGACAGGTTGACAGATAAAAAAATAATAATTCCCGTGCAGTCTCAATGGCGGGGTGCGGGCCGGGGAATAGGCCTCTTGGCCGGGGTGAATGGTGTTGGAACACGGCCCGCGGAAATAGTAGCGGCTGGAGGTACCGGGGGCGATGCCCGCCCCGGGCCGGCGGCCAAGTTAAAAAAATAAATAATCCCGTTCAGTCTCAATGGCAGGGTGCGGGCCGGCCCGGCGGCGATTGCGGCGGGCAGCAGGCCTCTTGGACAGGTTGAGAGATATAAAAATAATAATTCCCGTGCAGTCTCAATGGCGGGGTGCGGGCCGGCCCGGCGGACGAGTGTGGCCGGGGAAGAGGCCTCTTGGCCGGGGTGAATATGTTGGAACGCGGCGCGCGTAAATAGAAGCGGCTGGAGGTACCGGGGGCGAAGCCCGCCCCGGCCCGGAGGCCGAGTTAAAAAAAATAATAATCCCGTTCAGTCTCAATGGCGGGGTGCGGGCCGGCCCGGCGGCGAGTGCGGCGGGCAGCAGGCCTCTTGGACAGGTTGAGAGATAAAAAAATAATAATTCCCGTGCAGTCTCAACGGCGGGGTGCGGGCCGGCCCGGCGGACGAGTGTGGCCGGGGAAGAGGCCTCTTGGCCGGGGTGAATATGTTGGAACGCGGCGCGCGTAAATAGAAGCGGCTGGAGGTACCGGGGGAGAAGCCCGCCCCGGCCCGGAGGCCGAGTTAAAAAAAATAATAATCCCCGTTCAGTCTCAATGGCGGGGTGCGGGCCGGCCCGGCGGCGAGTGCGGCGGGCAGCAGGCCTCTTGGACAGGTTGAGAGATAAAAAAATAATAATTCCCGTGCAGTCTCAATGGCGGGGTGCGGGCCGGCCCGGCGGACGAGTGTGGCCGGGGAAGAGGCCTCTTGGCCGGGGTGAATATGTTGGAACGCGGCGCGCGTAAATAGAAGCGGCTGGAGGTACCGGGGGCGAAGCCCGCCGCGGCCCGGAGGCCGAGTTAAAAAAAATAATAATCCCCGTTCAGTCTCAATGGCGGGGTGCGGGCCGGCCCGGCGGCGAGTGCGGCGGGCAGCAGGCCTCTTGGACAGGTTGAGAGATAAAAAAATAATAATTCCCGTGCAGTCTCAATGGCGGGGTGCGGGCCGGGGAATAGGCCTCTTGGCCGGGGTGAATAGTGTTGGAACACGGCCCGCGGAAATAGTAGCGGCTGGAGGTACCGGGGGCGATGCCCGCCCCGGCCCGGCGGCCAAGTTAAAAAAATAAATAATCCCGTTCAGTCTCAATGGCAGGGTGCGGGCCGGCCCGGCGGCGATTGCGGCGGGCAGCAGGCCTCTTGGACAGGTTGAGAGATAAAAAAATAATAATTCCCATGCAGTCTCAATGGCGGGGTGCGGGCCGGTGAATAGGCCTCTTGGCCGGGGTGAATATGTTGGAACGCGGCGCGCGTAAATAGAAGCGGCTGGAGGTACCGGGGGCGAAGCCCGCCCCGGCCCGGAGGCCGAGTTAAAAAAAATAATAATCCCCGTTCAGTCTCAATGGCGGGGTGCGGGCCGGCCCGGCGGCGAGTGCGGCGGGCAGCAGGCCTCTTGGACAGGTTGAGAGATAAAAAAATAATAATTCCCGTGCAGTCTCAATGGCGGGGTGCGGGCCGGGGAATAGGCCTCTTGGCCGGGGTGAATAGTGTTGGAACACGGCCCGCGGAAATAGTAGCGGCTGGAGGTACCGGGGGCGATGCCCGCCCCGGCCCAGCGGCCAAGTTAAAAAAATAAATAATCCCGTTCAGTCTCAATGGTAGGGTGCGGGCCGGCCCGGCGGCGATTGCGGCGGGCAGCAGGCCTCTTGGACAGGTTGAGAGATAAAAAAATAATAATTCCCATGCAGTCTCAATGGCGGGGTGCGGGCCGGGGAATAGGCCTCTTGGCCGGGGTGAATAGTGTTGGAACACGGCCCGCGGAAATAGTAGCGGCTGGAGGTACCGGGGGCGATGCCCGCCCCGGCCCGGCGGCCAAGTTAAAAAAATAAATAATCCCGTTCAGTCTCAATGGCAGGGTGCGGGCCGGCCCGGCGGCGAGTGCGGCGGGCAGCAGGCCTCTTGGACAGGTTGAGAGATAAAAAAATAATAATTCCCATGCAGTCTCAATGGCGGGGTGCGGGCCGGGGAATAGGCCTCTTGGCCGGGGTGAATATGTTGGAACGCGGCGCGCGTAAATAGAAGCGGCTGGAGGTACCGGGGGCGAAGCCCGCCCCGGCCCGGAGGCCGAGTTAAAAAAAATAATAATCCCCGTTTAGTCTCAATGGCGGGGTGCGGGCCGGCCCGGCGGCGAGTGCGGCGGGCAGCAGGCCTCTTGGACAGGTTGAGAGATAAAAAAATAATAATTCCCGTGCAGTCTCAATGGCGGGGTGCGGGCCGGGGAATAGGCCTCTTGGCCGGGGTGAATATGTTGGAACGCGGCGCGCGTAAATAGAAGCGGCTGGAGGTACCGGGGGCGAAGCCCGCCCCGGCCCGGAGGCCGAGTTAAAAAAAATAATAATCCCCGTTCAGTCTCAATGGCGGGGTGCGGGCCGGCCCGGCGGCGAGTGCGGCGGGCAGCAGGCCTCTTGGACAGGTTGAGAGATAAAAAAATAATAATTCTCGTGCAGTCTCAATGGCGGGGTGCGGGCCGGGGAATAGGCCTCTTGGCCGGGGTGAATATGTTGGAACGCGGCGCGCGTAAATAGAAGCGGCTGGAGGTACCGGGGGCGAAGCCCGCCCCGGCCCGGAGGCCGAGTTAAAAAAAATAATAATCCCCGTTCAGTCTCAATGGCGGGGTGCGGGCCGGCCCGGCGGCGATTGCGGCGGGCAGCAGGCCTCTTGGACAGGTTGACAGATAAAAAAATAATAATTCCTGTGCAGTCTCAATGGCGGGGTGCGGGCCGGGGAATAGGCCTCTTGGCCGGGGTGAATAGTGTTGGAACACGGCCCGCGGAAATAGTAGCGGCTGGAGGTACCGGGGGCGATGCCCGCCCCGGCCCGGCGGCCAAGTTAAAAAAATAAATAATCCCGTTCAGTCTCAATGGCAGGGTGCGGGCCGGCCCGGCGGCGATTGCGGCGGGCAGCAGGCCTCTTGGACAGGTTGAGAGATAAAAAAATAATAATTCCCATGCAGTCTCAATGGCGGGGTGCGGGCCGGGGAATAGGCCTCTTGGCCGGGGTGAATATGTTGGAACGCGGCGCGCGTAAATAGAAGCGGCTGGAGGTACCGGGGGCGAAGCCCGCCCCGGCCCGGAGGCCGAGTTAAAAAAAATAATAATCCCCGTTCAGTCTCAATGGCGGGGTGCGGGCCGGCCCGGCGGCGAGTGCGGCGGGCAGCAGGCCTCTTGGACAGGTTGAGAGATAAAAAAATAATAATTCCCGTGCAGTCTCAATGGCGGGGTGCGGGCCGGGGAATAGGCCTCTTGGCCGGGGTGAATATGTTGGAACGCGGCGCGCGTAAATAGAAGCGGCTGGAGGTACCGGGGGCGAAGCCCGCCCCGGCCCGGAGGCCGAGTTAAAAAAAATAATAATCCCCGTTCAGTCTCAATGGCGGGGTGCGGGCCGGCCCGGCGGCGAGTGCGGCGGGCAGCAGGCCTCTTGGACAGGTTGAGAGATAAAAAAAATAATAATTCCCGTGCAGTCTCAATGGCGGGGTGCGGGCCGGGGAATAGGCCTCTTGGCCGGGGTGAATAGTGTTGGAACACGGCCCGCGGAAATAGTAGCGGCTGGAGGTACCGGGGGCGATGCCCGCCCCGGCCCGGCGGCCAAGTTAAAAAAATAAATAATCCCCGTTCAGTCTCAATGGCAGGGTGCGGGCCGGCCCAGCGGCGATTGCGGCGGGCAGCAGGCCTCTTGGACAGGTTGAGAGATAAAAAAATAATAATTCCCGTTCAGTCTCAATGGCAGGGTGCGGGCCGGCCCGGCGGCAATTGCGGCGGGCAGCAGGCCTCTTGGACAGGTTGAGAGATAAAAAAATAATAATTCCCATGCAGTCTCAATGGCGGGGTGCGGGCCGGGGAATAGGCCTCTTGGCCGGGGTGAATATGTTGGAACGCGGCGCGCGTAAATAGAAGCGGCTGGAGGTACCGGGGGCGAAGCCCGCCCCGGCCCGGAGGCCGAGTTAAAAAAAATAATAATCCCCGTTCAGTCTCAATGGCGGGGTGCGGGCCGGCCCGGCGGCGAGTGCGGCGGGCAGCAGGCCTCTTGGACAGGTTGAGAGATAAAAAAATAATAATTCCCGTGCAGTCTCAATGGCGGGGTGCGGGCCGGGGAATAGGCCTCTTGGCCGGGGTGAATATGTTGGAACGCGGCGCGCGTAAATAGAAGCGGCTGGAGGTACCGGGGGCGAAGCCCGCCCCGGCCCGGAGGCCGAGTTAAAAAAAATAATAATCCCCGTTCAGTCTCAATGGCGGGGTGCGGGCCGGCCCGGCGGCGATTGCGGCGGGCAGCAGGCCTCTTGGACAGGTTGAGAGATAAAAAAATAATAATTCCCGTGCAGTCTCAATGGCGGGGTGCGGGCCGGGGAATAGGCCTCTTGGCCGGGGTGAATATGTTGGAACGCGGCGCGCGTAAATAGAAGCGGCTGGAGGTACCGGGGGCGAAGCCCGCCCCGGCCCGGAGGCCGAGTTAAAAAAAATAATAATCCCCGTTCAGTCTCAATGGCGGGGTGCGGGCCGGCCCGGCGGCGAGTGCGGCGGGCAGCAGGCCTCTTGGACAGGTTGAGAGATAAAAAAATAATAATTCTCGTGCAGTCTCAATGGCGGGGTGCGGGCCGGGGAATAGGCCTCTTGGCCGGGGTGAATATGTTGGAACGCGGCGCGCGTAAATAGAAGCGGCTGGAGGTACCGGGGGCGAAGCCCGCCCCGGCCCGGAGGCCGAGTTAAAAAAAATAATAATCCCCGTTCAGTCTCAATGGCGGGGTGCGGGCCGGCCCGGCGGCGATTGCGGCGGGCAGCAGGCCTCTTGGACAGGTTGACAGATAAAAAAATAATAATTCCTGTGCAGTCTCAATGGCGGGGTGCGGGCCGGGGAATAGGCCTCTTGGCCGGGGTGAATAGTGTTGGAACACGGCCCGCGGAAATAGTAGCGGCTGGAGGTACCGGGGGCGATGCCCGCCCCGGCCCGGCGGCCAAGTTAAAAAAATAAATAATCCCGTTCAGTCTCAATGGCAGGGTGCGGGCCGGCCCGGCGGCGATTGCGGCGGGCAGCAGGCCTCTTGGACAGGTTGAGAGATAAAAAAATAATAATTCCCATGCAGTCTCAATGGCGGGGTGCGGGCCGGGGAATAGGCCTCTTGGCCGGGGTGAATATGTTGGAACGCGGCGCGCGTAAATAGAAGCGGCTGGAGGTACCGGGGGCGAAGCCCGCCCCGGCCCGGAGGCCGAGTTAAAAAAAATAATAATCCCCGTTCAGTCTCAATGGCGGGGTGCGGGCCGGCCCGGCGGCGAGTGCGGCGGGCAGCAGGCCTCTTGGACAGGTTGAGAGATAAAAAAATAATAATTCCCGTGCAGTCTCAATGGCGGGGTGCGGGCCGGGGAATAGGCCTCTTGGCCGGGGTGAATATGTTGGAACGCGGCGCGCGTAAATAGAAGCGGCTGGAGGTACCGGGGGCGAAGCCCGCCCCGGCCCGGAGGCCGAGTTAAAAAAAATAATAATCCCCGTTCAGTCTCAATGGCGGGGTGCGGGCCGGCCCGGCGGCGAGTGCGGCGGGCAGCAGGCCTCTTGGACAGGTTGAGAGATAAAAAAAATAATAATTCCCGTGCAGTCTCAATGGCGGGGTGCGGGCCGGGGAATAGGCCTCTTGGCCGGGGTGAATAGTGTTGGAACACGGCCCGCGGAAATAGTAGCGGCTGGAGGTACCGGGGGCGATGCCCGCCCCGGCCCGGCGGCCAAGTTAAAAAAATAAATAATCCCCGTTCAGTCTCAATGGCAGGGTGCGGGCCGGCCCAGCGGCGATTGCGGCGGGCAGCAGGCCTCTTGGACAGGTTGAGAGATAAAAAAATAATAATTCCCGTTCAGTCTCAATGGCAGGGTGCGGGCCGGCCCGGCGGCAATTGCGGCGGGCAGCAGGCCTCTTGGACAGGTTGAGAGATAAAAAAATAATAATTCCCATGCAGTCTCAATGGCGGGGTGCGGGCCGGGGAATAGGCCTCTTGGCCGGGGTGAATATGTTGGAACGCGGCGCGCGTAAATAGAAGCGGCTGGAGGTACCGGGGGCGAAGCCCGCCCCGGCCCGGAGGCCGAGTTAAAAAAAATAATAATCCCCGTTCAGTCTCAATGGCGGGGTGCGGGCCGGCCCGGCGGCGAGTGCGGCGGGCAGCAGGCCTCTTGGACAGGTTGAGAGATAAAAAAATAATAATTCCCGTGCAGTCTCAATGGCGGGGTGCGGGCCGGGGAATAGGCCTCTTGGCCGGGGTGAATATGTTGGAACGCGGCGCGCGTAAATAGAAGCGGCTGGAGGTACCGGGGGCGAAGCCCGCCCCGGCCCGGAGGCCGAGTTAAAAAAAATAATAATCCCCGTTCAGTCTCAATGGCGGGGTGCGGGCCGGCCCGGCGGCGATTGCGGCGGGCAGCAGGCCTCTTGGACAGGTTGAGAGATAAAAAAAATAATAATTCCCGTGCAGTCTCAATGGCGGGGTGCGGGCCGGGGAATAGGCCTCTTGGCCGGGGTGAATATGTTGGAACGCGGCGCGCGTAAATAGAAGCGGCTGGAGGTACCGGGGGCGAAGCCCGCCCCGGCCCGGAGGCCGAGTTAAAAAAAATAATAATCCCCGTTCAGTCTCAATGGCGGGGTGCGGGCCGGCCCGGCGGCGATTGCGGCGGGCAGCAGGCCTCTTGGACAGGTTGAGAGATAAAAAAATAATAATTCCCGTGCAGTCTCAATGGCGGGGTGCGGGCCGGGGAATAGGCCTCTTGGCCGGGGTGAATAGTGTTGGAACACGGCCCGCGGAAATAGTAGCGGCTGGAGGTACCGGGGGCGATGCCCGCCCCGGCCCGGCGGCCAAGTTAAAAAAATAAATAATCCCGTTCAGTCTCAATGGCAGGGTGCGGGCCGGCCCGGCGGCGATTGCGGCGGGCAGCAGGCCTCTTGGACAGGTTGAGAGATAAAAAAATAATAATTCCCATGCAGTCTCAATGGCGGGGTGCGGGCCGGGGAATAGGCCTCTTGGCCGGGGTGAATATGTTGGAACGCGGCGCGCGTAAATAGAAGCGGCTGGAGGTACCGGGGGCGAAGCCCGCCCCGGCCCGGAGGCCGAGTTAAAAAAAATAATAATCCCCGTTCAGTCTCAATGGCGGGGTGCGGGCCGGCCCGGCGGCGAGTGCGGCGGGCAGCAGGCCTCTTGGACAGGTTGAGAGATAAAAAAATAATAATTCCCGTGCAGTCTCAATGGCGGGGTGCGGGCCGGGGAATAGGCCTCTTGGCCGGGGTGAATAGTGTTGGAACACGGCCCGCGGAAATAGTAGCGGCTGGAGGTACCGGGGGCGATGCCCGCCCGGGCCCGGCGGCCAAGTTAAAAAAATAAATAATCCCCGTTCAGTCTCAATGGCAGGGTGCGGGCCGGCCCGGCGGCGATTGCGGCGGGCAGCAGGCCTCTTGGACAGGTTGAGAGATAAAAAAATAATAATTCCCGTTCAGTCTCAATGGCAGGGTGCGGGCCGGCCCGGCGGCAATTGCGGCGGGCAGCAGGCCTCTTGGACAGGTTGAGAGATAAAAAAATAATAATTCCCATGCAGTCTCAATGGCGGGGTGCGGGCCGGGGAATAGGCCTCTTGGCCGGGGTGAATATGTTGGAACGCGGCGCGCGTAAATAGAAGCGGCTGGAGGTACCGGGGGCGAAGCCCGCCCCGGCCCGGAGGCCGAGTTAAAAAAAATAATAATCCCCGTTCAGTCTCAATGGCGGGGTGCGGGCCGGCCCGGCGGCGAGTGCGGCGGGCAGCAGGCCTCTTGGACAGGTTGAGAGATAAAAAAATAATAATTCCCGTGCAGTCTCAATGGCGGGGTGCGGGCCGGGAAATAGGCCTCTTGGCCGGGGTGAATATGTTGGAACGCGGCGCGCGTAAATAGAAGCGGCTGGAGGTACCGGGGGGGCGAAGCCCGCCCCGGCCCGGAGGCCGAGTTAAAAAAAATAATAATCCCCGTTCAGTCTCAATGGCGGGGTGCGGGCCGGCCCGGCGGCGATTGCGGCGGGCAGCAGGCCTCTTGGACAGGTTGAGAGATAAAAAAATAATAATTCCCGTGCAGTCTCAATGGCGGGGTGCGGGCCGGGGAATAGGCCTCTTGGCCGGGGTGAATAGTGTTGGAACACGGCCCGCGGAAATAGTAGCGGCTGGAGGTACCGGGGGCGATGCCCGCCCCGGCCCGGCGGCCAAGTTAAAAAAATAAATAATCCCGTTCAGTCTCAATGGCAGGGTGCGGGCCGGCCCGGCGGCGATTGCGGCGGGCAGCAGGCCTCTTGGACAGGTTGAGAGATAAAAAAATAATAATTCCCATGCAGTCTCAATGGCGGGGTGCGGGCCGGGGAATAGGCCTCTTGGCCGGGGTGAATATGTTGGAACGCGGCGCGCGTAAATAGAAGCGGCTGGAGGTACCGGGGGCGAAGCCCGCCCCGGCCCGGAGGCCGAGTTAAAAAAAATAATAATCCCCGTTCAGTCTCAATGGCGGGGTGCGGGCCGGCCCGGCGGCGAGTGCGGCAGGAAGCAGGCCTCTTGGACAGGTTGAGAGATAAAAAAATAATAATTCCCGTGCAGTCTCAATGGCGGGGTGCGGGCCGGGGAATAGGCCTCTTGGCCGGGGTGAATAGTGTTGGAACACGGCCCGCGGAAATAGTAGCGGCTGGAGGTACCGGGGGCGATGCCCGCCCGGGCCCGGCGGCCAAGTTAAAAAAATAAATAATCCCCGTTCAGTCTCAATGGCAGGGTGCGGGCCGGCCCGGCGGCGATTGCGGCGGGCAGCAGGCCTCTTGGACAGGTTGAGAGATAAAAAAATAATAATTCCCGTTCAGTCTCAATGGCAGGGTGCGGGCCGGCCCGGCGGCAATTGCGGCGGGCAGCAGGCCTCTTGGACAGGTTGAGAGATAAAAAAATAATAATTCCCATGCAGTCTCAATGGCGGGGTGCGGGCCGGGGAATAGGCCTCTTGGCCGGGGTGAATATGTTGGAACGCGGCGCGCGTAAATAGAAGCGGCTGGAGGTACCGGGGGCGAAGCCCGCCCCGGCCTGGAGGCCGAGTTAAAAAAAATAATAATCCCCGTTTAGTCTCAATGGCGGGGTGCGGGCCGGCCTGGCGGCGATTGCGGCGGGCAGCAGGCCTCTTGGACAGGTTGAGAGATAAAAAAATAATAATTCCCGTGCAGTCTCAATGGCGGGGTGCGGGCCGGGGAATAGGCCTCTTGGCCGGGGTGAATAGTGTTGGAACACGGCCCGCGGAAATAGTAGCGGCTGGAGGTACCGGGGGCGATGCCCGCCCCGGCCCGGCGGCCAAGTTAAAAAAATAAATAATCCCGTTCAGTCTCAATGGCAGGGTGCGGGCCGGCCCGGCGGCGATTGCGGCGGGCAGCAGGCCTCTTGGACAGGTTGAGAGATAAAAAAATAATAATTCCCATGCAGTCTCAATGGCGGGGTGCGGGCCGGGGAATAGGCCTCTTGGCCGGGGTGAATATGTTGGAACGCGGCGCGCGTAAATAGAAGCCTGGAGGTACCGGGGGCGAAGCCCGCCCCGGCCCAGAGGCCGAGTTAAAAAAAATAATAATCCCCGTTCAGTCTCAATGGCGGGGTGCGGGCCGGCCCGGCGGCGAGTGCGGCGGGCAGCAGGCCTCTTGGACAGGTTGAGAGATAAAAAAATAATAATTCCCGTGCAGTCTCAATGGCGGGGTGCGGGCCGGGGAAATAGGCCTCTTGGCCGGGGTGAATATGTTGGAACGCGGCGCGCGTAAATAGAAGCGGCTGGAGGTACCGGGGGCGAAGCCCGCCCCGGCCCGGAGGCCGAGTTAAAAAAAATAATAATCCCCGTTCAGTCTCAATGGCGGGGTGCGGGCCGGCCCGGCGGCGAGTGCGGCGGGCAGCAGGCCTCTTGGACAGGTTGAGAGATAAAAAAATAATAATTCCCGTGCAGTCTCAATGGCGGGGTGCGGGCCGGGGAATAGGCCTCTTGGCCGGGGTGAATAGTGTTGGAACACGGCCCGCGGAAATAGTAGCGGCTGGAGGTACCGTGGGCGATGCCCGCCCGGGCCCGGCGGCCAAGTTAAAAAAATAAATAATCCCCGTTCAGTCTCAATGGCAGGGTGCGGGCCGGCCCGGCGGCGATTGCGGCGGGCAGCAGGCCTCTTGGACAGGTTGAGAGATAAAAAAATAATAATCCCCGTTCAGTCTCAATGGCGGGGTGCGGGCCGGCCCAGCGGCAATTGCGGCGGGCAGCAGGCCTCTTGGACAGGTTGAGAGATAAAAAAATAATAATTCCCATGCAGTCTCAATGGCGGGGTGCGGGCCGGGGAATAGGCCTCTTGGCCGGGGTGAATATGTTGGAACGCGGCGCGCGTAACTAGAAGCGGCTGGAGGTACCGGGGGCGAAGCCCGCCCCGGCCCGGAGGCCGAGTTAAAAAAAATAATAATCCCCGTTCAGTCTCAATGGCGGGGTGCGGGCCGGCCCGGCGGCGAGTGCGGCGGGCAGCAGGCCTCTTGGACAGGTTGAGAGATAAAAAAATAATAATTCCCGTGCAGTCTCAATGGCGGGGTGCGGGCCGGGGAATAGGCCTCTTGGCCGGGGTGAATAGTGTTGGAACACGGCCCGCGGAAATAGTAGCGGCTGGAGGTACCGGGGGCGATGCCCGCCCGGGCCCGGCGGCCAAGTTAAAAAAATAAATAATCCCCGTTCAGTCTCAATGGCAGGGTGCGGGCCGGCCCGGCGGCGATTGCGGCGGGCAGCAGGCCTCTTGGACAGGTTGAGAGATAAAAAAATAATAATTCCCGTTCAGTCTCAATGGCAGGGTGCGGGCCGGCCCGGCGGCAATTGCGGCGGGCAGCAGGCCTCTTGGACAGGTTGAGAGATAAAAAAATAATAATTCCCATGCAGTCTCAATGGCGGGGTGCGGGCCGGGGAATAGGCCTCTTGGCCGGGGTGAATATGTTGGAACGCGGCGCGCGTAAATAGAAGCGGCTGGAGGTACCGGGGGCGAAGCCCGCCCCGGCCCGGAGGCCGAGTTAAAAAAAATAATAATCCCCGTTCAGTCTCAATGGCGGGGTGCGGGCCGGCCCGGCGGCGAGTGCAGCGGGCAGCAGGCCTCTTGGACAGGTTGAGAGATAAAAAAATAATAATTCCCGTGCAGTCTCAATGGCGGGGTGCGGGCCGGGAAATAGGCCTCTTGGCCGGGGTGAATATGTTGGAACGCGGCGCGCGTAAATAGAAGCGGCTGGAGGTACCGGGGGCGAAGCCCGCCCCGGCCCGGAGGCCGAGTTAAAAAAAATAATAATCCCCGTTCAGTCTCAATGGCGGGGTGCGGGCCGGCCCGGCGGCGATTGCGGCGGGCAGCAGGCCTCTTGGACAGGTTGAGAGATAAAAAAATAATAATTCCCGTGCAGTCTCAATGGCGGGGTGCGGGCCGGGGAATAGGCCTCTTGGCCGGGGTGAATAGTGTTGGAACACGGCCCGCGGAAATAGTAGCGGCTGGAGGTACCGGGGGCGATGCCCGCCCCGGCCCGGCGGCCAAGTTAAAAAAATAAATAATCCCGTTCAGTCTCAATGGCAGGGTGCGGGCCGGCCCGGCGGCGATTGCGGCGGGCAGCAGGCCTCTTGGACAGGTTGAGAGATAAAAAAATAATAATTCCCATGCAGTCTCAATGGCGGGGTGCGGGCCGGGGAATAGGCCTCTTGGCCGGGGTGAATATGTTGGAACGCGGCGCGCGTAAATAGAAGCGGCTGGAGGTACCGGGGGCGAAGCCCGCCCCGGCCCGGAGGCCGAGTTAAAAAAAATAATAATCCCCGTTCAGTCTCAATGGCGGGGTGCGGGCCGGCCCGGCGGCGAGTGCGGCGGGCAGCAGGCCTCTTGGACAGGTTGAGAGATAAAAAAATAATAATTCCCGTGCAGTCTCAATGGCGGGGTGCGGGCCGGGGAATAGGCCTCTTGGCCGGGGTGAATATGTTGGAACGCGGCGCGTAAATAGAAGCGGCTGGAGGTACCGGGGGCGAAGCCCGCCCCGGCCCGGAGGCCGAGTTAAAAAAAATAATAATCCCCGTTCAGTCTCAATGGCGGGGTGCGGGCCGGCCCGGCGGCGAGTGCGGCGGGCAGCAGGCCTCTTGGACAGGTTGAGAGATAAAAAAATAATAATTCCCGTGCAGTCTCAATGGCGGGGTGCGGGCCGGGGAATAGGCCTCTTGGCCGGGGTGAATAGTGTTGGAACACGGCCCGCGGAAATAGTAGCGGCTGGAGGTACCGGGGGCGATGCCCGCCCCGGCCCGGCGGCCAAGTTAAAAAAATAAATAATCCCCGTTCAGTCTCAATGGCAGGGTGCGGGCCGGCCCGGCGGCGATTGCGGCGGGCAGCAGGCCTCTTGGACAGGTTGAGAGATAAAAAAATAATAATTCCCGTTCAGTCTCAATGGCAGGGTGCGGGCCGGCCCGGCGGCAATTGCGGCGGGCAGCAGGCCTCTTGGACAGGTTGAGAGATAAAAAAAATAATAATTCCCATGCAGTCTCAATGGCGGGGTGCGGGCCGGGGAATAGGCCTCTTGGCCGGGGTGAATATGTTGGAACGCGGCGCGCGTAAATAGAAGCGGCTGGAGGTACCGGGGGCGAAGCCCGCCCCGGCCCGGAGGCCGAGTTAAAAAAAAAAATAATCCCCGTTCAGTCTCAATGGCGGGGTGCGGGCCGGCCCGGCGGCGATTGCGGCGGGCAGCAGGCCTCTTGGACAGGTTGAGAGATAAAAAAATAATAATTCCCGTGCAGTCTCAATGGCGGGGTGCGGGCCGGGGAATAGGCCTCTTGGCCGGGGTGAATATGTTGGAACGCGGCGCGCGTAAATAGAAGCGGCTGGAGGTACCGGGGGCGAAGCCCGCCCCGGCCCGGAGGCCGAGTTAAAAAAAATAATAATCCCCGTTCAGTCTCAATGGCGGGGTGCGGGCCGGCCCGGCGGCGATTGCGGCGGGCAGCAGGCCTCTTGGACAGGTTGAGAGATAAAAAAATAATAATTCCCGTGCAGTCTCAATGGCGGGGTGCGGGCCGGGGAATAGGCCTCTTGGCCGGGGTGAATAGTGTTTGAACACGGCCCGCGGAAATAGTAGCGGCTGGAGGTACCGGGGGCGATGCCCGCCCCGGCCCGGCGGCCAAGTTAAAAAAATAAATAATCCCGTTCAGTCTCAATGGCAGGGTGCGGGCCGGCCCGGCGGCGATTGCGGCGGGCAGCAGGCCTCTTGGACAGGTTGAGAGATAAAAAAATAATAATTCCCATGCAGTCTCAATGGCGGGGTGCGGGCCGGGGAATAGGCCTCTTGGCCGGGGTGAATATGTTGGAACGCGGCGCGCGTAAATAGAAGCGGCTGGAGGTACCGGGGGCGAAGCCCGCCCCGGCCCGGAGGCCGAGTTAAAAAAAATAATAATCCCCGTTCAGTCTCAATGGCGGGGTGCGGGCCGGCCCGGCGGCGAGTGCGGCGGGCAGCAGGCCTCTTGGACAGGTTGAGAGATAAAAAAATAATAATTCCCGTGCAGTCTCAATGGCGGGGTGCGGGCCGGGGAATAGGCCTCTTGGCCGGGGTGAATATGTTGGAACGCGGCGCGCGTAAATAGAAGCGGCTGGAGGTACCGGGGGCGAAGCCCGCCCCGGCCCGGAGGCCGAGTTAAAAAAAATAATAATCCCCGTTCAGTCTCAATGGCGGGGTGCGGGCCGGCCCGGCGGCGAGTGCGGCGGGCAGCAGGCCTCTTGGACAGGTTGAGAGATAAAAAAATAATAATTCCCGTGCAGTCTCAATGGCGGGGTGCGGGCCGGGGAATAGGCCTCTTGGCCGGGGTGAATAGTGTTGGAACACGGCCCGCGGAAATAGTAGCGGCTGGAGGTACCGGGGGCGATGCCCGCCCGGGCCCGGCGGCCAAGTTAAAAAAATAAATAATCCCCGTTCAGTCTCAATGGCAGGGTGCGGGCCGGCCCGGCGGCGATTGCGGCGGGCAGCAGGCCTCTTGGACAGGTTGAGAGATAAAAAAATAATAATTCCCGTTCAGTCTCAATGGCAGGGTGCGGGCCGGCCCGGCGGCAATTGCGGCGGGCAGCAGGCCTCTTGGACAGGTTGAGAGATAAAAAAATAATAATTCCCATGCAGTCTCAATGGCGGGGTGCGGGCCGGGGAATAGGCCTCTTGGCCGGGGTGAATATGTTGGAACGCGGCGCGCGTAAATAGAAGCGGCTGGAGGTACCGGGGGCGAAGCCCGCCCCGGCCCGGAGGCCGAGTTAAAAAAAAAAAAAATCCCCGTTCAGTCTCAATGGCGGGGTGCTGGCCGGCCCGGCGGCGAGTGCGGCGGGCAGCAGGCCTCTTGGACAGGTTGAGAGATAAAAAAATAATAATTCCCGTGCAGTCTCAATGGCGGGGTGCGGGCCGGGGAATAGGCCTCTTGGCCGGGGTGAATAGTGTTGGAACACGGCCCGCGGAAATAGTAGCGGCTGGAGGTACCGGGGGCGATGCCCGCCCCGGCCCGGCGGCCAAGTTAAAAAAATAAATAATCCCCGTTCAGTCTCAATGGCAGGGTGCGGGCCGGCCCGGCGGCGATTGCGGCGGGCAGCAGGCCTCTTGGACAGGTTGAGAGATAAAAAAATAATAATTCCCGTTCAGTCTCAATGGCAGGGTGCGGGCCGGCCCGGCGGCAATTGCGGCGGGCAGCAGGCCTCTTGGACAGGTTGAGAGATAAAAAAAATAATAATTCCCATGCAGTCTCAATGGCGGGGTGCGGGCCGGGGAATAGGCCTCTTGGCCGGGGTGAATATGTTGGAACGCGGCGCGCGTAAATAGAAGCGGCTGGAGGTACCGGGGGCGAAGCCCGCCCCGGCCCGGAGGCCGAGTTAAAAAAAAAAATAATCCCCGTTCAGTCTCAATGGCGGGGTGCGGGCCGGCCCGGCGGCGAGTGCGGCGGGCAGCAGGCCTCTTGGACAGGTTGAGAGATAAAAAAATAATAATTCCCGTGCAGTCTCAATGGCGGGGTGCGGGCCGGGAAATAGGCCTCTTGGCCGGGGTGAATATGTTGGAACGCGGCGCGCGTAAATAGAAGCGGCTGGAGGTACCGGGGGCGAAGCCCGCCCCGGCCCGGAGGCCGAGTTAAAAAAAATAATAATCCCGTTCAGTCTCAATGGCGGGGTGCGGGCCGGCCCGGCGGCGATTGCGGCGGGCAGCAGGCCTCTTGGACAGGTTGAGAGATAAAAAAATAATAATTCCCGTGCAGTCTCAATGGCGGGGTGCGGGCCGGGGAATAGGCCTCTTGGCCGGGGTGAATAGTGTTGGAACACGGCCCGCGGAAATAGTAGCGGCTGGAGGTACCGGGGGCGATGCCCGCCCCGGGCCGGCGGCCAAGTTAAAAAAATAAATAATCCCCGTTCAGTCTCAATGGCAGGGTGCGGGCCGGCCCGGCGGCGAGTGCGGCGGGCAGCAGGCCTCTTGGACAGGTTGAGAGATAAAAAAATAATAATTCCCATGCAGTCTCAATGGCGGGGTGCGGGCCGGGGAATAGGCCTCTTGGCCGGGGTGAATATGTTGGAACGCGGCGCGCGTAAATAGAAGCGGCTGGAGGTACCGGGGGCGAAGCCCGCCCCGGCCCGGAGGCCGAGTTAAAAAAAATAATAATCCCCGTTTAGTCTCAATGGCGGGGTGCGGGCCGGCCCGGCGGCGAGTGCGGCGGGCAGCAGGCCTCTTGGACAGGTTGAGAGATAAAAAAATAATAATTCCCGTGCAGTCTCAATGGCGGGGTGCGGGCCGGGGAATAGGCCTCTTGGCCGGGGTGAATATGTTGGAACGCGGCGCGCGTAAATAGAAGCGGCTGGAGGTACCGGGGGCGAAGCCCGCCCCGGCCCGGAGGCCGAGTTAAAAAAAATAATAATCCCCGTTCAGTCTCAATGGCGGGGTGCGGGCCGGCCCGGCGGCGAGTGCGGCGGGCAGCAGGCCTCTTGGACAGGTTGAGAGATAAAAAAATAATAATTCTCGTGCAGTCTCAATGGCGGGGTGCGGGCCGGGGAATAGGCCTCTTGGCCGGGGTGAATATGTTGGAACGCGGCGCGCGTAAATAGAAGCGGCTGGAGGTACCGGGGGCGAAGCCCGCCCCGGCCCGGAGGCCGAGTTAAAAAAAATAATAATCCCCGTTCAGTCTCAATGGCGGGGTGCGGGCCGGCCCGGCGGCGATTGCGGCGGGCAACAGGCCTCTTGGACAGGTTGACAGATAAAAAAATAATAATTCCTGTGCAGTCTCAATGGCGGGGTGCGGGCCGGGGAATAGGCCTCTTGGCCGGGGTGAATAGTGTTGGAACACGGCCCGCGGAAATAGTAGCGGCTGGAGGTACCGGGGGCGATGCCCGCCCCGGCCCGGCGGCCAAGTTAAAAAAATAAATAATCCCGTTCAGTCTCAATGGCAGGGTGCGGGCCGGCCCGGCGGCGATTGCGGCGGGCAGCAGGCCTCTTGGACAGGTTGAGAGATAAAAAAATAATAATTCCCATGCAGTCTCAATGGCGGGGTGCGGGCCGGGGAATAGGCCTCTTGGCCGGGGTGAATATGTTGGAACGCGGCGCGCGTAAATAGAAGCGGCTGGAGGTACCGGGGGCGAAGCCCGCCCCGGCCCGGAGGCCGAGTTAAAAAAAATAATAATCCCCGTTCAGTCTCAATGGCGGGGTGCGGGCCGGCCCGGCGGCGAGTGCGGCGGGCAGCAGGCCTCTTGGACAGGTTGAGAGATAAAAAAATAATAATTCCCGTGCAGTCTCAATGGCGGGGTGCGGGCCGGGGAATAGGCCTCTTGGCCGGGGTGAATATGTTGGAACGCGGCGCGCGTAAATAGAAGCGGCTGGAGGTACCGGGGGCGAAGCCCGCCCCGGCCCGGAGGCCGAGTTAAAAAAAAAAATAATCCCCGTTCAGTCTCAATGGCGGGGTGCGGGCCGGCCCGGCGGCGAGCGCGGCGGGCAGCAGGCCTCTTGGACAGGTTGAGAGATAAAAAAATAATAATTCCCGTGCAGTCTCAATGGCGGGGTGCGGGCCGGGAAATAGGCCTCTTGGCCGGGGTGAATATGTTGGAACGCGGCGCGCGTAAATAGAAGCGGCTGGAGGTACCGGGGGCGAAGCCCGCCCCGGCCCGGAGGCCGAGTTAAAAAAAATAATAATCCCCGTTCAGTCTCAATGGCGGGGTGCGGGCCGGCCCGGCGGCGATTGCGGCGGGCAGCAGGCCTCTTGGACAGGTTGAGAGATAAAAAAATAATAATTCCCGTGCAGTCTCAATGGCGGGGTGCGGGCCGGGGAATAGGCCTCTTGGCCGGGGTGAATAGTGTTGGAACACGGCCCGCGGAAATAGTAGCGGCTGGAGGTACCGGGGGCGATGCCCGCCCCGGCCCGGCGGCCAAGTTAAAAAAATAAATAATCCCGTTCAGTCTCAATGGCAGGGTGCGGGCCGGCCCGGCGGCGATTGCGGCGGGCAGCAGGCCTCTTGGACAGGTTGAGAGATAAAAAAATAATAATTCCCATGCAGTCTCAATGGCGGGGTGCGGGCCGGGGAATAGGCCTCTTGGCCGGGGTGAATATGTTGGAACGCGGCGCGCGTAAATAGAAGCGGCTGGAGGTACCGGGGGCGAAGCCCGCCCCGGCCCGGAGGCCGAGTTAAAAAAAATAATAATCCCCGTTGAGTCTCAATGGCGGGGTGCGGGCCGGCCCGGCGGCGAGTGCGGCGGGCAGCAGGCCTCTTGGACAGGTTGAGAGATAAAAAAATAATAATTCCCGTGCAGTCTCAATGGCGGGGTGCGGGCCGGGGAATAGGCCTCTTGGCCGGGGTGAATATGTTGGAACGCGGCGCGCGTAAATAGAAGCGGCTGGAGGTACCGGGGGCGAAGCCCGCCCCGGCCCGGAGGCCGAGTTAAAAAAAATAATAATCCCCGTTCAGTCTCAATGGCGGGGTGCGGGCCGGCCCGGCGGCGATTGCGGCGGGCAGCAGGCCTCTTGGACAGGTTGACAGATAAAAAAATAATAATTCCCGTGCAGTCTCAATGGCGGGGTGCGGGCCGGGGAATAGGCCTCTTGGCCGGGGTGAATGGTGTTGGAACACGGCCCGCGGAAATAGTAGCGGCTGGAGGTACCGGGGGCGATGCCCGCCCCGGGCCGGCGGCCAAGTTAAAAAAATAAATAATCCCGTTCAGTCTCAATGGCAGGGTGCGGGCCGGCCCGGCGGCGATTGCGGCGGGCAGCAGGCCTCTTGGACAGGTTGAGAGATATAAAAATAATAATTCCCGTGCAGTCTCAATGGCGGGGTGCGGGCCGGCCCGGCGGACGAGTGTGGCCGGGGAAGAGGCCTCTTGGCCGGGGTGAATATGTTGGAACGCGGCGCGCGTAAATAGAAGCGGCTGGAGGTACCGGGGGCGAAGCCCGCCCCGGCCCGGAGGCCGAGTTAAAAAAAATAATAATCCCGTTCAGTCTCAATGGCGGGGTGCGGGCCGGCCCGGCGGCGAGTGCGGCGGGCAGCAGGCCTCTTGGACAGGTTGAGAGATAAAAAAATAATAATTCCCGTGCAGTCTCAACGGCGGGGTGCGGGCCGGCCCGGCGGACGAGTGTGGCCGGGGAAGAGGCCTCTTGGCCGGGGTGAATATGTTGGAACGCGGCGCGCGTAAATAGAAGCGGCTGGAGGTACCGGGGGAGAAGCCCGCCCCGGCCCGGAGGCCGAGTTAAAAAAAATAATAATCCCCGTTCAGTCTCAATGGCGGGGTGCGGGCCGGCCCGGCGGCGAGTGCGGCGGGCAGCAGGCCTCTTGGACAGGTTGAGAGATAAAAAAATAATAATTCCCGTGCAGTCTCAATGGCGGGGTGCGGGCCGGCCCGGCGGACGAGTGTGGCCGGGGAAGAGGCCTCTTGGCCGGGGTGAATATGTTGGAACGCGGCGCGCGTAAATAGAAGCGGCTGGAGGTACCGGGGGCGAAGCCCGCCGCGGCCCGGAGGCCGAGTTAAAAAAAATAATAATCCCCGTTCAGTCTCAATGGCGGGGTGCGGGCCGGCCCGGCGGCGAGTGCGGCGGGCAGCAGGCCTCTTGGACAGGTTGAGAGATAAAAAAATAATAATTCCCGTGCAGTCTCAATGGCGGGGTGCGGGCCGGGGAATAGGCCTCTTGGCCGGGGTGAATAGTGTTGGAACACGGCCCGCGGAAATAGTAGCGGCTGGAGGTACCGGGGGCGATGCCCGCCCCGGCCCGGCGGCCAAGTTAAAAAAATAAATAATCCCGTTCAGTCTCAATGGCAGGGTGCGGGCCGGCCCGGCGGCGATTGCGGCGGGCAGCAGGCCTCTTGGACAGGTTGAGAGATAAAAAAATAATAATTCCCATGCAGTCTCAATGGCGGGGTGCGGGCCGGTGAATAGGCCTCTTGGCCGGGGTGAATATGTTGGAACGCGGCGCGCGTAAATAGAAGCGGCTGGAGGTACCGGGGGCGAAGCCCGCCGCGGCCCGGAGGCCGAGTTAAAAAAAATAATAATCCCCGTTCAGTCTCAATGGCGGGGTGCGGGCCGGCCCGGCGGCGAGTGCGGCGGGCAGCAGGCCTCTTGGACAGGTTGAGAGATAAAAAAATAATAATTCCCGTGCAGTCTCAATGGCGGGGTGCGGGCCGGCCCGGCGGACGAGTGTGGCCGGGGAAGAGGCCTCTTGGCCGGGGTGAATATGTTGGAACGCGGCGCGCGTAAATAGAAGCGGCTGGAGGTACCGGGGGCGAAGCCCGCCGCGGCCCGGAGGCCGAGTTAAAAAAAATAATAATCCCCGTTCAGTCTCAATGGCGGGGTGCGGGCCGGCCCGGCGGCGAGTGCGGCGGGCAGCAGGCCTCTTGGACAGGTTGAGAGATAAAAAAATAATAATTCCCGTGCAGTCTCAATGGCGGGGTGCGGGCCGGGGAATAGGCCTCTTGGCCGGGGTGAATAGTGTTGGAACACGGCCCGCGGAAATAGTAGCGGCTGGAGGTACCGGGGGCGATGCCCGCCCCGGCCCGGCGGCCAAGTTAAAAAAATAAATAATCCCGTTCAGTCTCAATGGCAGGGTGCGGGCCGGCCCGGCGGCGATTGCGGCGGGCAGCAGGCCTCTTGGACAGGTTGAGAGATAAAAAAATAATAATTCCCATGCAGTCTCAATGGCGGGGTGCGGGCCGGTGAATAGGCCTCTTGGCCGGGGTGAATATGTTGGAACGCGGCGCGCGTAAATAGAAGCGGCTGGAGGTACCGGGGGCGAAGCCCGCCCCGGCCCGGAGGCCGAGTTAAAAAAAATAATAATCCCCGTTCAGTCTCAATGGCGGGGTGCGGGCCGGCCCGGCGGCGAGTGCGGCGGGCAGCAGGCCTCTTGGACAGGTTGAGAGATAAAAAAATAATAATTCCCGTGCAGTCTCAATGGCGGGGTGCGGGCCGGGGAATAGGCCTCTTGGCCGGGGTGAATAGTGTTGGAACACGGCCCGCGGAAATAGTAGCGGCTGGAGGTACCGGGGGCGATGCCCGCCCCGGCCCAGCGGCCAAGTTAAAAAAATAAATAATCCCGTTCAGTCTCAATGGTAGGGTGCGGGCCGGCCCGGCGGCGATTGCGGCGGGCAGCAGGCCTCTTGGACAGGTTGAGAGATAAAAAAATAATAATTCCCATGCAGTCTCAATGGCGGGGTGCGGGCCGGGGAATAGGCCTCTTGGCCGGGGTGAATAGTGTTGGAACACGGCCCGCGGAAATAGTAGCGGCTGGAGGTACCGGGGGCGATGCCCGCCCCGGCCCGGCGGCCAAGTTAAAAAAATAAATAATCCCGTTCAGTCTCAATGGCAGGGTGCGGGCCGGCCCGGCGGCGAGTGCGGCGGGCAGCAGGCCTCTTGGACAGGTTGAGAGATAAAAAAATAATAATTCCCATGCAGTCTCAATGGCGGGGTGCGGGCCGGGGAATAGGCCTCTTGGCCGGGGTGAATATGTTGGAACGCGGCGCGCGTAAATAGAAGCGGCTGGAGGTACCGGGGGCGAAGCCCGCCCCGGCCCGGAGGCCGAGTTAAAAAAAATAATAATCCCCGTTTAGTCTCAATGGCGGGGTGCGGGCCGGCCCGGCGGCGAGTGCGGCGGGCAGCAGGCCTCTTGGACAGGTTGAGAGATAAAAAAATAATAATTCCCGTGCAGTCTCAATGGCGGGGTGCGGGCCGGGGAATAGGCCTCTTGGCCGGGGTGAATATGTTGGAACGCGGCGCGCGTAAATAGAAGCGGCTGGAGGTACCGGGGGCGAAGCCCGCCCCGGCCCGGAGGCCGAGTTAAAAAAAATAATAATCCCCGTTCAGTCTCAATGGCGGGGTGCGGGCCGGCCCGGCGGCGAGTGCGGCGGGCAGCAGGCCTCTTGGACAGGTTGAGAGATAAAAAAATAATAATTCTCGTGCAGTCTCAATGGCGGGGTGCGGGCCGGGGAATAGGCCTCTTGGCCGGGGTGAATATGTTGGAACGCGGCGCGCGTAAATAGAAGCGGCTGGAGGTACCGGGGGCGAAGCCCGCCCCGGCCCGGAGGCCGAGTTAAAAAAAATAATAATCCCCGTTCAGTCTCAATGGCGGGGTGCGGGCCGGCCCGGCGGCGATTGCGGCGGGCAGCAGGCCTCTTGGACAGGTTGACAGATAAAAAAATAATAATTCCTGTGCAGTCTCAATGGCGGGGTGCGGGCCGGGGAATAGGCCTCTTGGCCGGGGTGAATAGTGTTGGAACACGGCCCGCGGAAATAGTAGCGGCTGGAGGTACCGGGGGCGATGCCCGCCCCGGCCCGGCGGCCAAGTTAAAAAAATAAATAATCCCGTTCAGTCTCAATGGCAGGGTGCGGGCCGGCCCGGCGGCGATTGCGGCGGGCAGCAGGCCTCTTGGACAGGTTGAGAGATAAAAAAATAATAATTCCCATGCAGTCTCAATGGCGGGGTGCGGGCCGGGGAATAGGCCTCTTGGCCGGGGTGAATATGTTGGAACGCGGCGCGCGTAAATAGAAGCGGCTGGAGGTACCGGGGGCGAAGCCCGCCCCGGCCCGGAGGCCGAGTTAAAAAAAATAATAATCCCCGTTCAGTCTCAATGGCGGGGTGCGGGCCGGCCCGGCGGCGAGTGCGGCGGGCAGCAGGCCTCTTGGACAGGTTGAGAGATAAAAAAATAATAATTCCCGTGCAGTCTCAATGGCGGGGTGCGGGCCGGGGAATAGGCCTCTTGGCCGGGGTGAATATGTTGGAACGCGGCGCGCGTAAATAGAAGCGGCTGGAGGTACCGGGGGCGAAGCCCGCCCCGGCCCGGAGGCCGAGTTAAAAAAAATAATAATCCCCGTTCAGTCTCAATGGCGGGGTGCGGGCCGGCCCGGCGGCGAGTGCGGCGGGCAGCAGGCCTCTTGGACAGGTTGAGAGATAAAAAAAATAATAATTCCCGTGCAGTCTCAATGGCGGGGTGCGGGCCGGGGAATAGGCCTCTTGGCCGGGGTGAATAGTGTTGGAACACGGCCCGCGGAAATAGTAGCGGCTGGAGGTACCGGGGGCGATGCCCGCCCCGGCCCGGCGGCCAAGTTAAAAAAATAAATAATCCCCGTTCAGTCTCAATGGCAGGGTGCGGGCCGGCCCAGCGGCGATTGCGGCGGGCAGCAGGCCTCTTGGACAGGTTGAGAGATAAAAAAATAATAATTCCCGTTCAGTCTCAATGGCAGGGTGCGGGCCGGCCCGGCGGCAATTGCGGCGGGCAGCAGGCCTCTTGGACAGGTTGAGAGATAAAAAAATAATAATTCCCATGCAGTCTCAATGGCGGGGTGCGGGCCGGGGAATAGGCCTCTTGGCCGGGGTGAATATGTTGGAACGCGGCGCGCGTAAATAGAAGCGGCTGGAGGTACCGGGGGCGAAGCCCGCCCCGGCCCGGAGGCCGAGTTAAAAAAAATAATAATCCCCGTTCAGTCTCAATGGCGGGGTGCGGGCCGGCCCGGCGGCGAGTGCGGCGGGCAGCAGGCCTCTTGGACAGGTTGAGAGATAAAAAAATAATAATTCCCGTGCAGTCTCAATGGCGGGGTGCGGGCCGGGGAATAGGCCTCTTGGCCGGGGTGAATATGTTGGAACGCGGCGCGCGTAAATAGAAGCGGCTGGAGGTACCGGGGGCGAAGCCCGCCCCGGCCCGGAGGCCGAGTTAAAAAAAATAATAATCCCCGTTCAGTCTCAATGGCGGGGTGCGGGCCGGCCCGGCGGCGATTGCGGAGGGCAGCAGGCCTCTTGGACAGGTTGAGAGATAAAAAAATAATAATTCCCGTGCAGTCTCAATGGCGGGGTGCGGGCCGGGGAATAGGCCTCTTGGCCGGGGTGAATATGTTGGAACGCGGCGCGCGTAAATAGAAGCGGCTGGAGGTACCGGGGGCGAAGCCCGCCCCGGCCCGGAGGCCGAGTTAAAAAAAATAATAATCCCCGTTCAGTCTCAATGGCGGGGTGCGGGCCGGCCCGGCGGCGAGTGCGGCGGGCAGCAGGCCTCTTGGACAGGTTGAGAGATAAAAAAATAATAATTCTCGTGCAGTCTCAATGGCGGGGTGCGGGCCGGGGAATAGGCCTCTTGGCCGGGGTGAATATGTTGGAACGCGGCGCGCGTAAATAGAAGCGGCTGGAGGTACCGGGGGCGAAGCCCGCCCCGGCCCGGAGGCCGAGTTAAAAAAAATAATAATCCCCGTTCAGTCTCAATGGCGGGGTGCGGGCCGGCCCGGCGGCGATTGCGGCGGGCAGCAGGCCTCTTGGACAGGTTGACAGATAAAAAAATAATAATTCCTGTGCAGTCTCAATGGCGGGGTGCGGGCCGGGGAATAGGCCTCTTGGCCGGGGTGAATAGTGTTGGAACACGGCCCGCGGAAATAGTAGCGGCTGGAGGTACCGGGGGCGATGCCCGCCCCGGCCCGGCGGCCAAGTTAAAAAAATAAATAATCCCGTTCAGTCTCAATGGCAGGGTGCGGGCCGGCCCGGCGGCGATTGCGGCGGGCAGCAGGCCTCTTGGACAGGTTGAGAGATAAAAAAATAATAATTCCCATGCAGTCTCAATGGCGGGGTGCGGGCCGGGGAATAGGCCTCTTGGCCGGGGTGAATATGTTGGAACGCGGCGCGCGTAAATAGAAGCGGCTGGAGGTACCGGGGGCGAAGCCCGCCCCGGCCCGGAGGCCGAGTTAAAAAAAATAATAATCCCCGTTCAGTCTCAATGGCGGGGTGCGGGCCGGCCCGGCGGCGAGTGCGGCGGGCAGCAGGCCTCTTGGACAGGTTGAGAGATAAAAAAATAATAATTCCCGTGCAGTCTCAATGGCGGGGTGCGGGCCGGGGAATAGGCCTCTTGGCCGGGGTGAATATGTTGGAACGCGGCGCGCGTAAATAGAAGCGGCTGGAGGTACCGGGGGCGAAGCCCGCCCCGGCCCGGAGGCCGAGTTAAAAAAAATAATAATCCCCGTTCAGTCTCAATGGCGGGGTGCGGGCCGGCCCGGCGGCGAGTGCGGCGGGCAGCAGGCCTCTTGGACAGGTTGAGAGATAAAAAAAATAATAATTCCCGTGCAGTCTCAATGGCGGGGTGCGGGCCGGGGAATAGGCCTCTTGGCCGGGGTGAATAGTGTTGGAACACGGCCCGCGGAAATAGTAGCGGCTGGAGGTACCGGGGGCGATGCCCGCCCCGGCCCGGCGGCCAAGTTAAAAAAATAAATAATCCCCGTTCAGTCTCAATGGCAGGGTGCGGGCCGGCCCAGCGGCGATTGCGGCGGGCAGCAGGCCTCTTGGACAGGTTGAGAGATAAAAAAATAATAATTCCCGTTCAGTCTCAATGGCAGGGTGCGGGCCGGCCCGGCGGCAATTGCGGCGGGCAGCAGGCCTCTTGGACAGGTTGAGAGATAAAAAAATAATAATTCCCATGCAGTCTCAATGGCGGGGTGCGGGCCGGGGAATAGGCCTCTTGGCCGGGGTGAATATGTTGGAACGCGGCGCGCGTAAATAGAAGCGGCTGGAGGTACCGGGGGCGAAGCCCGCCCCGGCCCGGAGGCCGAGTTAAAAAAAATAATAATCCCCGTTCAGTCTCAATGGCGGGGTGCGGGCCGGCCCGGCGGCGAGTGCGGCGGGCAGCAGGCCTCTTGGACAGGTTGAGAGATAAAAAAATAATAATTCCCGTGCAGTCTCAATGGCGGGGTGCGGGCCGGGGAATAGGCCTCTTGGCCGGGGTGAATATGTTGGAACGCGGCGCGCGTAAATAGAAGCGGCTGGAGGTACCGGGGGCGAAGCCCGCCCCGGCCCGGAGGCCGAGTTAAAAAAAATAATAATCCCCGTTCAGTCTCAATGGCGGGGTGCGGGCCGGCCCGGCGGCGATTGCGGCGGGCAGCAGGCCTCTTGGACAGGTTGAGAGATAAAAAAAATAATAATTCCCGTGCAGTCTCAATGGCGGGGTGCGGGCCGGGGAATAGGCCTCTTGGCCGGGGTGAATATGTTGGAACGCGGCGCGCGTAAATAGAAGCGGCTGGAGGTACCGGGGGCGAAGCCCGCCCCGGCCCGGAGGCCGAGTTAAAAAAAATAATAATCCCCGTTCAGTCTCAATGGCGGGGTGCGGGCCGGCCCGGCGGCGATTGCGGCGGGCAGCAGGCCTCTTGGACAGGTTGAGAGATAAAAAAATAATAATTCCCGTGCAGTCTCAATGGCGGGGTGCGGGCCGGGGAATAGGCCTCTTGGCCGGGGTGAATAGTGTTGGAACACGGCCCGCGGAAATAGTAGCGGCTGGAGGTACCGGGGGCGATGCCCGCCCCGGCCCGGCGGCCAAGTTAAAAAAATAAATAATCCCGTTCAGTCTCAATGGCAGGGTGCGGGCCGGCCCGGCGGCGATTGCGGCGGGCAGCAGGCCTCTTGGACAGGTTGAGAGATAAAAAAATAATAATTCCCATGCAGTCTCAATGGCGGGGTGCGGGCCGGGGAATAGGCCTCTTGGCCGGGGTGAATATGTTGGAACGCGGCGCGCGTAAATAGAAGCGGCTGGAGGTACCGGGGGCGAAGCCCGCCCCGGCCCGGAGGCCGAGTTAAAAAAAATAATAATCCCCGTTCAGTCTCAATGGCGGGGTGCGGGCCGGCCCGGCGGCGAGTGCGGCGGGCAGCAGGCCTCTTGGACAGGTTGAGAGATAAAAAAATAATAATTCCCGTGCAGTCTCAATGGCGGGGTGCGGGCCGGGGAATAGGCCTCTTGGCCGGGGTGAATAGTGTTGGAACACGGCCCGCGGAAATAGTAGCGGCTGGAGGTACCGGGGGCGATGCCCGCCCGGGCCCGGCGGCCAAGTTAAAAAAATAAATAATCCCCGTTCAGTCTCAATGGCAGGGTGCGGGCCGGCCCGGCGGCGATTGCGGCGGGCAGCAGGCCTCTTGGACAGGTTGAGAGATAAAAAAATAATAATTCCCGTTCAGTCTCAATGGCAGGGTGCGGGCCGGCCCGGCGGCAATTGCGGCGGGCAGCAGGCCTCTTGGACAGGTTGAGAGATAAAAAAATAATAATTCCCATGCAGTCTCAATGGCGGGGTGCGGGCCGGGGAATAGGCCTCTTGGCCGGGGTGAATATGTTGGAACGCGGCGCGCGTAAATAGAAGCGGCTGGAGGTACCGGGGGCGAAGCCCGCCCCGCCCGGAGGCCGAGTTAAAAAAAATAATAATCCCCGTTCAGTCTCAATGGCGGGGTGCGGGCCGGCCCGGCGGCGAGTGCGGCGGGCAGCAGGCCTCTTGGACAGGTTGAGAGATAAAAAAATAATAATTCCCGTGCAGTCTCAATGGCGGGGTGCGGGCCGGGAAATAGGCCTCTTGGCCGGGGTGAATATGTTGGAACGCGGCGCGCGTAAATAGAAGCGGCTGGAGGTACCGGGGGGGCGAAGCCCGCCCCGGCCCGGAGGCCGAGTTAAAAAAAATAATAATCCCCGTTCAGTCTCAATGGCGGGGTGCGGGCCGGCCCGGCGGCGATTGCGGCGGGCAGCAGGCCTCTTGGACAGGTTGAGAGATAAAAAAATAATAATTCCCGTGCAGTCTCAATGGCGGGGTGCGGGCCGGGGAATAGGCCTCTTGGCCGGGGTGAATAGTGTTGGAACACGGCCCGCGGAAATAGTAGCGGCTGGAGGTACCGGGGGCGATGCCCGCCCCGGCCCGGCGGCCAAGTTAAAAAAATAAATAATCCCGTTCAGTCTCAATGGCAGGGTGCGGGCCGGCCCGGCGGCGATTGCGGCGGGCAGCAGGCCTCTTGGACAGGTTGAGAGATAAAAAAATAATAATTCCCATGCAGTCTCAATGGCGGGGTGCGGGCCGGGGAATAGGCCTCTTGGCCGGGGTGAATATGTGGGAACGCGGCGCGCGTAAATAGAAGCGGCTGGAGGTACCGGGGGCGAAGCCCGCCCCGGCCCGGAGGCCGAGTTAAAAAAAATAATAATCCCCGTTCAGTCTCAATGGCGGGGTGCGGGCCGGCCCGGCGGCGAGTGCGGCAGGAAGCAGGCCTCTTGGACAGGTTGAGAGATAAAAAAATAATAATTCCCGTGCAGTCTCAATGGCGGGGTGCGGGCCGGGGAATAGGCCTCTTGGCCGGGGTGAATAGTGTTGGAACACGGCCCGCGGAAATAGTAGCGGCTGGAGGTACCGGGGGCGATGCCCGCCCGGGCCCGGCGGCCAAGTTAAAAAAATAAATAATCCCCGTTCAGTCTCAATGGCAGGGTGCGGGCCGGCCCGGCGGCGATTGCGGCGGGCAGCAGGCCTCTTGGACAGGTTGAGAGATAAAAAAATAATAATTCCCGTTCAGTCTCAATGGCAGGGTGCGGGCCGGCCCGGCGGCAATTGCGGCGGGCAGCAGGCCTCTTGGACAGGTTGAGAGATAAAAAAATAATAATTCCCGTGCAGTCTCAATGGCGGGGTGCGGGCCGGGGAATAGGCCTCTTGGCCGGGGTGAATAGTGTTGGAACACGGCCCGCGGAAATAGTAGCGGCTGGAGGTACCGGGGGCGATGCCCGCCCCGGCCCGGCGGCCAAGTTAAAAAAATAAATAATCCCGTTCAGTCTCAATGGCAGGGTGCGGGCCGGCCCGGCGGCGATTGCGGCGGGCAGCAGGCCTCTTGGACAGGTTGAGAGATAAAAAAATAATAATTCCCATGCAGTCTCAATGGCGGGGTGCGGGCCGGGGAATAGGCCTCTTGGCCGGGGTGAATATGTTGGAACGCGGCGCGCGTAAATAGAAGCCTGGAGGTACCGGGGGCGAAGCCCGCCCCGGCCCAGAGGCCGAGTTAAAAAAAATAATAATCCCCGTTCAGTCTCAATGGCGGGGTGCGGGCCGGCCCGGCGGCGAGTGCGGCGGGCAGCAGGCCTCTTGGACAGGTTGAGAGATAAAAAAATAATAATTCCCGTGCAGTCTCAATGGCGGGGTGCGGGCCGGGGAAATAGGCCTCTTGGCCGGGGTGAATATGTTGGAACGCGGCGCGCGTAAATAGAAGCGGCTGGAGGTACCGGGGGCGAAGCCCGCCCCGGCCCGGAGGCCGAGTTAAAAAAAATAATAATCCCCGTTCAGTCTCAATGGCGGGGTGCGGGCCGGCCCGGCGGCGAGTGCGGCGGGCAGCAGGCCTCTTGGACAGGTTGAGAGATAAAAAAATAATAATTCCCGTGCAGTCTCAATGGCGGGGTGCGGGCCGGGGAATAGGCCTCTTGGCCGGGGTGAATAGTGTTGGAACACGGCCCGCGGAAATAGTAGCGGCTGGAGGTACCGTGGGCGATGCCCGCCCGGGCCCGGCGGCCAAGTTAAAAAAATAAATAATCCCCGTTCAGTCTCAATGGCAGGGTGCGGGCCGGCCCGGCGGCGATTGCGGCGGGCAGCAGGCCTCTTGGACAGGTTGAGAGATAAAAAAATAATAATCCCCGTTCAGTCTCAATGGCGGGGTGCGGGCCGGCCCAGCGGCAATTGCGGCGGGCAGCAGGCCTCTTGGACAGGTTGAGAGATAAAAAAATAATAATTCCCATGCAGTCTCAATGGCGGGGTGCGGGCCGGGGAATAGGCCTCTTGGCCGGGGTGAATATGTTGGAACGCGGCGCGCGTAAATAGAAGCGGCTGGAGGTACCGGGGGCGAAGCCCGCCCCGGCCCGGAGGCCGAGTTAAAAAAAATAATAATCCCCGTTCAGTCTCAATGGCGGGGTGCGGGCCGGCCCGGCGGCGAGTGCGGCGGGCAGCAGGCCTCTTGGACAGGTTGAGAGATAAAAAAATAATAATTCCCGTGCAGTCTCAATGGCGGGGTGCGGGCCGGGGAATAGGCCTCTTGGCCGGGGTGAATAGTGTTGGAACACGGCCCGCGGAAATAGTAGCGGCTGGAGGTACCGGGGGCGATGCCCGCCCGGGCCCGGCGGCCAAGTTAAAAAAATAAATAATCCCCGTTCAGTCTCAATGGCAGGGTGCGGGCCGGCCCGGCGGCGATTGCGGCGGGCAGCAGGCCTCTTGGACAGGTTGAGAGATAAAAAAATAATAATTCCCGTTCAGTCTCAATGGCAGGGTGCGGGCCGGCCCGGCGGCAATTGCGGCGGGCAGCAGGCCTCTTGGACAGGTTGAGAGATAAAAAAATAATAATTCCCATGCAGTCTCAATGGCGGGGTGCGGGCCGGGGAATAGGCCTCTTGGCCGGGGTGAATATGTTGGAACGCGGCGCGCGTAAATAGAAGCGGCTGGAGGTACCGGGGGCGAAGCCCGCCCCGGCCCGGAGGCCGAGTTAAAAAAAATAATAATCCCCGTTCAGTCTCAATGGCGGGGTGCGGGCCGGCCCGGCGGCGAGTGCAGCGGGCAGCAGGCCTCTTGGACAGGTTGAGAGATAAAAAAATAATAATTCCCGTGCAGTCTCAATGGCGGGGTGCGGGCCGGGAAATAGGCCTCTTGGCCGGGGTGAATATGTTGGAACGCGGCGCGCGTAAATAGAAGCGGCTGGAGGTACCGGGGGCGAAGCCCGCCCCGGCCCGGAGGCCGAGTTAAAAAAAATAATAATCCCCGTTCAGTCTCAATGGCGGGGTGCGGGCCGGCCCGGCGGCGATTGCGGCGGGCAGCAGGCCTCTTGGACAGGTTGAGAGATAAAAAAATAATAATTCCCGTGCAGTCTCAATGGCGGGGTGCGGGCCGGGGAATAGGCCTCTTGGCCGGGGTGAATAGTGTTGGAACACGGCCCGCGGAAATAGTAGCGGCTGGAGGTACCGGGGGCGATGCCCGCCCCGGCCCGGCGGCCAAGTTAAAAAAATAAATAATCCCGTTCAGTCTCAATGGCAGGGTGCGGGCCGGCCCGGCGGCGATTGCGGCGGGCAGCAGGCCTCTTGGACAGGTTGAGAGATAAAAAAATAATAATTCCCATGCAGTCTCAATGGCGGGGTGCGGGCCGGGGAATAGGCCTCTTGGCCGGGGTGAATATGTTGGAACGCGGCGCGCGTAAATAGAAGCGGCTGGAGGTACCGGGGGCGAAGCCCGCCCCGGCCCGGAGGCCGAGTTAAAAAAAATAATAATCCCCGTTCAGTCTCAATGGCGGGGTGCGGGCCGGCCCGGCGGCGAGTGCGGCGGGCAGCAGGCCTCTTGGACAGGTTGAGAGATAAAAAAATAATAATTCCCGTGCAGTCTCAATGGCGGGGTGCGGGCCGGGGAATAGGCCTCTTGGCCGGGGTGAATATGTTGGAACGCGGCGCGTAAATAGAAGCGGCTGGAGGTACCGGGGGCGAAGCCCGCCCCGGCCCGGAGGCCGAGTTAAAAAAAATAATAATCCCCGTTCAGTCTCAATGGCGGGGTGCGGGCCGGCCCGGCGGCGAGTGCGGCGGGCAGCAGGCCTCTTGGACAGGTTGAGAGATAAAAAAATAATAATTCCCGTGCAGTCTCAATGGCGGGGTGCGGGCCGGGGAATAGGCCTCTTGGCCGGGGTGAATAGTGTTGGAACACGGCCCGCGGAAATAGTAGCGGCTGGAGGTACCGGGGGCGATGCCCGCCCGGGCCCGGCGGCCAAGTTAAAAAAATAAATAATCCCCGTTCAGTCTCAATGGCAGGGTGCGGACCGGCCCGGCGGCGATTGCGGCGGGCAGCAGGCCTCTTGGACAGGTTGAGAGATAAAAAAATAATAATTCCCGTTCAGTCTCAATGGAAGGGTGCGGGCCGGCCCGGCGGCAATTGCGGCGGGCAGCAGGCCTCTTGGACAGGTTGAGAGATAAAAAAATAATAATTCCCATGCAGTCTCAATGGCGGGGTGCGGGCCGGGGAATAGGCCTCTTGGCCGGGGTGAATATGTTGGAACGCGGCGCGCGTAAATAGAAGCGGCTGGAGGTACCGGGGGCGAAGCCCGCCCCGGCCCGGAGGCCGAGTTAAAAAAAATAATAATCCCCGTTCAGTCTCAATGGCGGGGTGCGGGCCGGCCCGGCGGCGAGTGCGGCGGGCAGCAGGCCTCTTGGACAGGTTGAGAGATAAAAAAAATAATAATTCCCGTGCAGTCTCAATGGCGGGGTGCGGGCCGGGGAATAGGCCTCTTGGCCGGGGTGAATAGTGTTGGAACACGGCCCGCGGAAATAGTAGCGGCTGGAGGTACCGGGGGCGATGCCCGCCCCGGCCCGGCGGCCAAGTTAAAAAAATAAATAATCCCGTTCAGTCTCAATGGCAGGGTGCGGGCCGGCCCAGCGGCGATTGCGGCGGGCAGCAGGCCTCTTGGACAGGTTGAGAGATAAAAAAATAATAATTCCCGTTCAGTCTCAATGGCAGGGTGCGGGCCGGCCCGGCGGCAATTGCGGCGGGCAGCAGGCCTCTTGGACAGGTTGAGAGATAAAAAAATAATAATTCCCATGCAGTCTCAATGGCGGGGTGCGGGCCGGGGAATAGGCCTCTTGGCCGGGGTGAATAGTGTTGGAACACGGCCCGCGGAAATAGTAGCGGCTGGAGGTACCGGGGGCGATGCCCGCCCCGGCCCGGCGGCCAAGTTAAAAAAATAAATAATCCCGTTCAGTCTCAATGGCAGGGTGCGGGCCGGCCCGGCGGCGATTGCGGCGGGCAGCAGGCCTCTTGGACAGGTTGAGAGATAAAAAAATAATAATTCCCATGCAGTCTCAATGGCGGGGTGCGGGCCGGTGAATAGGCCTCTTGGCCGGGGTGAATATGTTGGAACGCGGCGCGCGTAAATAGAAGCGGCTGGAGGTACCGGGGGCGAAGCCCGCCCCGGCCCGGAGGCCGAGTTAAAAAAAATAATAATCCCCGTTCAGTCTCAATGGCGGGGTGCGGGCCGGCCCGGCGGCGAGTGCGGCGGGCAGCAGGCCTCTTGGACAGGTTGAGAGATAAAAAAATAATAATTCCCGTGCAGTCTCAATGGCGGGGTGCGGGCCGGGGAATAGGCCTCTTGGCCGGGGTGAATAGTGTTGGAACACGGCCCGCGGAAATAGTAGCGGCTGGAGGTACCGGGGGCGATGCCCGCCCCGGCCCAGCGGCCAAGTTAAAAAAATAAATAATCCCGTTCAGTCTCAATGGTAGGGTGCGGGCCGGCCCGGCGGCGATTGCGGCGGGCAGCAGGCCTCTTGGACAGGTTGAGAGATAAAAAAATAATAATTCCCATGCAGTCTCAATGGCGGGGTGCGGGCCGGGGAATAGGCCTCTTGGCCGGGGTGAATAGTGTTGGAACACGGCCCGCGGAAATAGTAGCGGCTGGAGGTACCGGGGGCGATGCCCGCCCCGGCCCGGCGGCCAAGTTAAAAAAATAAATAATCCCGTTCAGTCTCAATGGCAGGGTGCGGGCCGGCCCGGCGGCGAGTGCGGCGGGCAGCAGGCCTCTTGGACAGGTTGAGAGATAAAAAAATAATAATTCCCATGCAGTCTCAATGGCGGGGTGCGGGCCGGGGAATAGGCCTCTTGGCCGGGGTGAATATGTTGGAACGCGGCGCGCGTAAATAGAAGCGGCTGGAGGTACCGGGGGCGAAGCCCGCCCCGGCCCGGAGGCCGAGTTAAAAAAAATAATAATCCCCGTTCAGTCTCAATGGCGGGGTGCGGGCCGGCCCGGCGGCGAGTGCGGCGGGCAGCAGGCCTCTTGGACAGGTTGAGAGATAAAAAAATAATAATTCCCGTGCAGTCTCAATGGCGGGGTGCGGGCCGGGGAATAGGCCTCTTGGCCGGGGTGAATATGTTGGAACGCGGCGCGTAAATAGAAGCGGCTGGAGGTACCGGGGGCGAAGCCCGCCCCGGCCCGGAGGCCGAGTTAAAAAAAATAATAATCCCCGTTCAGTCTCAATGGCGGGGTGCGGGCCGGCCCGGCGGCGAGTGCGGCGGGCAGCAGGCCTCTTGGACAGGTTGAGAGATAAAAAAATAATAATTCCCGTGCAGTCTCAATGGCGGGGTGCGGGCCGGGGAATAGGCCTCTTGGCCGGGGTGAATAGTGTTGGAACACGGCCCGCGGAAATAGTAGCGGCTGGAGGTACCGGGGGCGATGCCCGCCCGGGCCCGGCGGCCAAGTTAAAAAAATAAATAATCCCCGTTCAGTCTCAATGGCAGGGTGCGGACCGGCCCGGCGGCGATTGCGGCGGGCAGCAGGCCTCTAGGACAGGTTGAGAGATAAAAAAATAATAATTCCCGTTCAGTCTCAATGGAAGGGTGCGGGCCGGCCCGGCGGCAATTGCGGCGGGCAGCAGGCCTCTTGGACAGGTTGAGAGATAAAAAAATAATAATTCCCATGCAGTCTCAATGGCGGGGTGCGGGCCGGGGAATAGGCCTCTTGGCCGGGGTGAATATGTTGGAACGCGGCGCGCGTAAATAGAAGCGGCTGGAGGTACCGGGGGCGAAGCCCGCCCCGGCCCGGAGGCCGAGTTAAAAAAAATAATAATCCCCGTTCAGTCTCAATGGCGGGGTGCGGGCCGGCCCGGCGGCGAGTGCGGCGGGCAGCAGGCCTCTTGGACAGGTTGAGAGATAAAAAAAATAATAATTCCCGTGCAGTCTCAATGGCGGGGTGCGGGCCGGGGAATAGGCCTCTTGGCCGGGGTGAATAGTGTTGGAACACGGCCCGCGGAAATAGTAGCGGCTGGAGGTACCGGGGGTGATGCCCGCCCCGGCCCGGCGGCCAAGTTAAAAAAATAAATAATCCCCGTTCAGTCTCAATGGCAGGGTGCGGGCCGGCCCAGGGCGATTGCGGCGGGCAGCAGGCCTCTTGGACAGGTTGAGAGATAAAAAAATAATAATTCCCGTTCAGTCTCAATGGCAGGGTGCGGGCCGGCCCGGCGGCAATTGCGGCGGGCAGCAGGCCTCTTGGACAGGTTGAGAGATAAAAAAATAATAATTCCCATGCAGTCTCAATGGCGGGGTGCGGGCCGGGGAATAGGCCTCTTGGCCGGGGTGAATAGTGTTGGAACACGGCCCGCGGAAATAGTAGCGGCTGGAGGTACCGGGGGCGATGCCCGCCCCGGCCCGGCGGCCAAGTTAAAAAAATAAATAATCCCGTTCAGTCTCAATGGCAGGGTGCGGGCCGGCCCGGCGGCGATTGCGGCGGGCAGCAGGCCTCTTGGACAGGTTGAGAGATAAAAAAATAATAATTCCCATGCAGTCTCAATGGCGGGGTGCGGGCCGGTGAATAGGCCTCTTGGCCGGGGTGAATATGTTGGAACGCGGCGCGCGTAAATAGAAGCGGCTGGAGGTACCGGGGGCGAAGCCCGCCCCGGCCCGGAGGCCGAGTTAAAAAAAATAATAATCCCCGTTCAGTCTCAATGGCGGGGTGCGGGCCGGCCCGGCGGCGAGTGCGGCGGGCAGCAGGCCTCTTGGACAGGTTGAGAGATAAAAAAATAATAATTCCCGTGCAGTCTCAATGGCGGGGTGCGGGCCGGGGAATAGGCCTCTTGGCCGGGGTGAATAGTGTTGGAACACGGCCCGCGGAAATAGTAGCGGCTGGAGGTACCGGGGGCGATGCCCGCCCCGGCCCAGCGGCCAAGTTAAAAAAATAAATAATCCCGTTCAGTCTCAATGGTAGGGTGCGGGCCGGCCCGGCGGCGATTGCGGCGGGCAGCAGGCCTCTTGGACAGGTTGAGAGATAAAAAAATAATAATTCCCATGCAGTCTCAATGGCGGGGTGCGGGCCGGGGAATAGGCCTCTTGGCCGGGGTGAATAGTGTTGGAACACGGCCCGCGGAAATAGTAGCGGCTGGAGGTACCGGGGGCGATGCCCGCCCCGGCCCGGCGGCCAAGTTAAAAAAATAAATAATCCCGTTCAGTCTCAATGGCAGGGTGCGGGCCGGCCCGGCGGCGAGTGCGGCGGGCAGCAGGCCTCTTGGACAGGTTGAGAGATAAAAAAATAATAATTCCCATGCAGTCTCAATGGCGGGGTGCGGGCCGGGGAATAGGCCTCTTGGCCGGGGTGAATATGTTGGAACGCGGCGCGCGTAAATAGAAGCGGCTGGAGGTACCGGGGGCGAAGCCCGCCCCGGCCCGGAGGCCGAGTTAAAAAAAATAATAATCCCCGTTTAGTCTCAATGGCGGGGTGCGGGCCGGCCCGGCGGCGAGTGCGGCGGGCAGCAGGCCTCTTGGACAGGTTGAGAGATAAAAAAATAATAATTCCCGTGCAGTCTCAATGGCGGGGTGCGGGCCGGGGAATAGGCCTCTTGGCCGGGGTGAATATGTTGGAACGCGGCGCGCGTAAATAGAAGCGGCTGGAGGTACCGGGGGCGAAGCCCGCCCCGGCCCGGAGGCCGAGTTAAAAAAAATAATAATCCCCGTTCAGTCTCAATGGCGGGGTGCGGGCCGGCCCGGCGGCGAGTGCGGCGGGCAGCAGGCCTCTTGGACAGGTTGAGAGATAAAAAAATAATAATTCTCGTGCAGTCTCAATGGCGGGGTGCGGGCCGGGGAATAGGCCTCTTGGCCGGGGTGAATATGTTGGAACGCGGCGCGCGTAAATAGAAGCGGCTGGAGGTACCGGGGGCGAAGCCCGCCCCGGCCCGGAGGCCGAGTTAAAAAAAATAATAATCCCCGTTCAGTCTCAATGGCGGGGTGCGGGCCGGCCCGGCGGCGATTGCGGCGGGCAGCAGGCCTCTTGGACAGGTTGACAGATAAAAAAATAATAATTCCTGTGCAGTCTCAATGGCGGGGTGCGGGCCGGGGAATAGGCCTCTTGGCCGGGGTGAATAGTGTTGGAACACGGCCCGCGGAAATAGTAGCGGCTGGAGGTACCGGGGGCGATGCCCGCCCCGGCCCGGCGGCCAAGTTAAAAAAATAAATAATCCCGTTCAGTCTCAATGGCAGGGTGCGGGCCGGCCCGGCGGCGATTGCGGCGGGCAGCAGGCCTCTTGGACAGGTTGAGAGATAAAAAAATAATAATTCCCATGCAGTCTCAATGGCGGGGTGCGGGCCGGGGAATAGGCCTCTTGGCCGGGGTGAATATGTTGGAACGCGGCGCGCGTAAATAGAAGCGGCTGGAGGTACCGGGGGCGAAGCCCGCCCCGGCCCGGAGGCCGAGTTAAAAAAAATAATAATCCCCGTTCAGTCTCAATGGCGGGGTGCGGGCCGGCCCGGCGGCGAGTGCGGCGGGCAGCAGGCCTCTTGGACAGGTTGAGAGATAAAAAAATAATAATTCCCGTGCAGTCTCAATGGCGGGGTGCGGGCCGGGGAATAGGCCTCTTGGCCGGGGTGAATATGTTGGAACGCGGCGCGCGTAAATAGAAGCGGCTGGAGGTACCGGGGGCGAAGCCCGCCCCGGCCCGGAGGCCGAGTTAAAAAAAATAATAATCCCCGTTCAGTCTCAATGGCGGGGTGCGGGCCGGCCCGGCGGCGAGTGCGGCGGGCAGCAGGCCTCTTGGACAGGTTGAGAGATAAAAAAAATAATAATTCCCGTGCAGTCTCAATGGCGGGGTGCGGGCCGGGGAATAGGCCTCTTGGCCGGGGTGAATAGTGTTGGAACACGGCCCGCGGAAATAGTAGCGGCTGGAGGTACCGGGGGCGATGCCCGCCCCGGCCCGGCGGCCAAGTTAAAAAAATAAATAATCCCCGTTCAGTCTCAATGGCAGGGTGCGGGCCGGCCCAGCGGCGATTGCGGCGGGCAGCAGGCCTCTTGGACAGGTTGAGAGATAAAAAAATAATAATTCCCGTTCAGTCTCAATGGCAGGGTGCGGGCCGGCCCGGCGGCAATTGCGGCGGGCAGCAGGCCTCTTGGACAGGTTGAGAGATAAAAAAATAATAATTCCCATGCAGTCTCAATGGCGGGGTGCGGGCCGGGGAATAGGCCTCTTGGCCGGGGTGAATATGTTGGAACGCGGCGCGCGTAAATAGAAGCGGCTGGAGGTACCGGGGGCGAAGCCCGCCCCGGCCCGGAGGCCGAGTTAAAAAAAATAATAATCCCCGTTCAGTCTCAATGGCGGGGTGCGGGCCGGCCCGGCGGCGAGTGCGGCGGGCAGCAGGCCTCTTGGACAGGTTGAGAGATAAAAAAATAATAATTCCCGTGCAGTCTCAATGGCGGGGTGCGGGCCGGGGAATAGGCCTCTTGGCCGGGGTGAATATGTTGGAACGCGGCGCGCGTAAATAGAAGCGGCTGGAGGTACCGGGGGCGAAGCCCGCCCCGGCCCGGAGGCCGAGTTAAAAAAAATAATAATCCCCGTTCAGTCTCAATGGCGGGGTGCGGGCCGGCCCGGCGGCGAGTGCGGCGGGCAGCAGGCCTCTTGGACAGGTTGAGAGATAAAAAAATAATAATTCTCGTGCAGTCTCAATGGCGGGGTGCGGGCCGGGGAATAGGCCTCTTGGCCGGGGTGAATATGTTGGAACGCGGCGCGCGTAAATAGAAGCGGCTGGAGGTACCGGGGGCGAAGCCCGCCCCGGCCCGGAGGCCGAGTTAAAAAAAATAATAATCCCCGTTCAGTCTCAATGGCGGGGTGCGGGCCGGCCCGGCGGCGATTGCGGCGGGCAGCAGGCCTCTTGGACAGGTTGACAGATAAAAAAATAATAATTCCTGTGCAGTCTCAATGGCGGGGTGCGGGCCGGGGAATAGGCCTCTTGGCCGGGGTGAATAGTGTTGGAACACGGCCCGCGGAAATAGTAGCGGCTGGAGGTACCGGGGGCGATGCCCGCCCCGGCCCGGCGGCCAAGTTAAAAAAATAAATAATCCCGTTCAGTCTCAATGGCAGGGTGCGGGCCGGCCCGGCGGCGATTGCGGTGGGCAGCAGGCCTCTTGGACAGGTTGAGAGATAAAAAAATAATAATTCCCATGCAGTCTCAATGGCGGGGTGCGGGCCGGGGAATAGGCCTCTTGGCCGGGGTGAATATGTTGGAACGCGGCGCGCGTAAATAGAAGCGGCTGGAGGTACCGGGGGCGAAGCCCGCCCCGGCCCGGAGGCCGAGTTAAAAAAAATAATAATCCCCGTTCAGTCTCAATGGCGGGGTGCGGGCCGGCCCGGCGGCGAGTGCGGCGGGCAGCAGGCCTCTTGGACAGGTTGAGAGATAAAAAAATAATAATTCCCGTGCAGTCTCAATGGCGGGGTGCGGGCCGGGGAATAGGCCTCTTGGCCGGGGTGAATATGTTGGAACGCGGCGCGCGTAAATAGAAGCGGCTGGAGGTACCGGGGGCGAAGCCCGCCCCGGCCCGGAGGCCGAGTTAAAAAAAATAATAATCCCCGTTCAGTCTCAATGGCGGGGTGCGGGCCGGCCCGGCGGCGAGTGCGGCGGGCAGCAGGCCTCTTGGACAGGTTGAGAGATAAAAAAAATAATAATTCCCGTGCAGTCTCAATGGCGGGGTGCGGGCCGGGGAATAGGCCTCTTGGCCGGGGTGAATAGTGTTGGAACACGGCCCGCGGAAATAGTAGCGGCTGGAGGTACCGGGGGCGATGCCCGCCCCGGCCCGGCGGCCAAGTTAAAAAAATAAATAATCCCCGTTCAGTCTCAATGGCAGGGTGCGGGCCGGCCCAGCGGCGATTGCGGCGGGCAGCAGGCCTCTTGGACAGGTTGAGAGATAAAAAAATAATAATTCCCGTTCAGTCTCAATGGCAGGGTGCGGGCCGGCCCGGCGGCAATTGCGGCGGGCAGCAGGCCTCTTGGACAGGTTGAGAGATAAAAAAATAATAATTCCCATGCAGTCTCAATGGCGGGGTGCGGGCCGGGGAATAGGCCTCTTGGCCGGGGTGAATATGTTGGAACGCGGCGCGCGTAAATAGAAGCGGCTGGAGGTACCGGGGGCGAAGGCCGCCCCGGCCCGGAGGCCGAGTTAAAAAAAATAATAATCCCCGTTCAGTCTCAATGGCGGGGTGCGGGCCGGCCCGGCGGCGAGTGCGGCGGGCAGCAGGCCTCTTGGACAGGTTGAGAGATAAAAAAATAATAATTCCCGTGCAGTCTCAATGGCGGGGTGCGGGCCGGGGAATAGGCCTCTTGGCCGGGGTGAATATGTTGGAACGCGGCGCGCGTAAATAGAAGCGGCTGGAGGTACCGGGGGCGAAGCCCGCCCCGGCCCGGAGGCCGAGTTAAAAAAAATAATAATCCCCGTTCAGTCTCAATGGCGGGGTGCGGGCCGGCCCGGCGGCGATTGCGGCGGGCAGCAGGCCTCTTGGACAGGTTGAGAGATAAAAAAATAATAATTCCCGTGCAGTCTCAATGGCGGGGTGCGGGCCGGGGAATAGGCCTCTTGGCCGGGGTGAATATGTTGGAACGCGGCGCGCGTAAATAGAAGCGGCTGGAGGTACCGGGGGCGAAGCCCGCCCCGGCCCGGAGGCCGAGTTAAAAAAAATAATAATCCCCGTTCAGTCTCAATGGCGGGGTGCGGGCCGGCCCGGCGGCGATTGCGGCGGGCAGCAGGCCTCTTGGACAGGTTGAGAGATAAAAAAATAATAATTCCCGTGCAGTCTCAATGGCGGGGTGCGGGCCGGGGAATAGGCCTCTTGGCCGGGGTGAATAGTGTTGGAACACGGCCCGCGGAAATAGTAGCGGCTGGAGGTACCGGGGGCGATGCCCGCCCCGGCCCGGCGGCCAAGTTAAAAAAATAAATAATCCCGTTCAGTCTCAATGGCAGGGTGCGGGCCGGCCCGGCGGCGATTGCGGCGGGCAGCAGGCCTCTTGGACAGGTTGAGAGATAAAAAAATAATAATTCCCATGCAGTCTCAATGGCGGGGTGCGGGCCGGGGAATAGGCCTCTTGGCCGGGGTGAATATGTTGGAACGCGGCGCGCGTAAATAGAAGCGGCTGGAGGTACCGGGGGCGAAGCCCGCCCCGGCCCGGAGGCCGAGTTAAAAAAAATAATAATCCCCGTTCAGTCTCAATGGCGGGGTGCGGGCCGGCCCGGCGGCGAGTGCGGCGGGCAGCAGGCCTCTTGGACAGGTTGAGAGATAAAAAAATAATAATTCCCGTGCAGTCTCAATGGCGGGGTGCGGGCCGGGGAATAGGCCTCTTGGCCGGGGTGAATAGTGTTGGAACACGGCCCGCGGAAATAGTAGCGGCTGGAGGTACCGGGGGCGATGCCCGCCCGGGCCCGGCGGCCAAGTTAAAAAAATAAATAATCCCCGTTCAGTCTCAATGGCAGGGTGCGGGCCGGCCCGGCGGCGATTGCGGCGGGCAGCAGGCCTCTTGGACAGGTTGAGAGATAAAAAAATAATAATTCCCGTTCAGTCTCAATGGCAGGGTGCGGGCCGGCCCGGCGGCAATTGCGGCGGGCAGCAGGCCTCTTGGACAGGTTGAGAGATAAAAAAATAATAATTCCCATGCAGTCTCAATGGCGGGGTGCGGGCCGGGGAATAGGCCTCTTGGCCGGGGTGAATATGTTGGAACGCGGCGCGCGTAAATAGAAGCGGCTGGAGGTACCGGGGGCGAAGCCCGCCCCGGCCCGGAGGCCGAGTTAAAAAAAATAATAATCCCCGTTCAGTCTCAATGGCGGGGTGCGGGCCGGCCCGGCGGCGAGTGCGGCGGGCAGCAGGCCTCTTGGACAGGTTGAGAGATAAAAAAATAATAATTCCCGTGCAGTCTCAATGGCGGGGTGCGGGCCGGGGAATAGGCCTCTTGGCCGGGGTGAATAGTGTTGGAACACGGCCCGCGGAAATAGTAGCGGCTGGAGGTACCGGGGGCGATGCCCGCCCCGGCCCGGCGGCCAAGTTAAAAAAATAAATAATCCCCGTTCAGTCTCAATGGCAGGGTGCGGGCCGGCCCGGCGGCGATTGCGGCGGGCAGCAGGCCTCTTGGACAGGTTGAGAGATAAAAAAATAATAATTCCCGTTCAGTCTCAATGGCAGGGTGCGGGTCGGCCCGGCGGCAATTGCGGCGGGCAGCAGGCCTCTTGGACAGGTTGAGAGATAAAAAAATAATAATTCCCATGCAGTCTCAATGGCGGGGTGCGGGCCGGGGAATAGGCCTCTTGGCCGGGGTGAATATGTTGGAACGCGGCGCGCGTAAATAGAAGCGGCTGGAGGTACCGGGGGCGAAGCCCGCCCCGGCCCGGAGGCCGAGTTAAAAAAAATAATAATCCCCGTTCAGTCTCAATGGCGGGGTGCGGGCCGGCCCGGCGGCGAGTGCGGCGGGCAGCAGGCCTCTTGGACAGGTTGAGAGATAAAAAAATAATAATTCCCGTGCAGTCTCAATGGCGGGGTGCGGGCCGGGAAATAGGCCTCTTGGCCGGGGTGAATATGTTGGAACGCGGCGCGCGTAAATAGAAGCGGCTGGAGGTACCGGGGGGGCGAAGCCCGCCCCGGCCCGGAGGCCGAGTTAAAAAAAATAATAATCCCCGTTCAGTCTCAATGGCGGGGTGCGGGCCGGCCCGGCGGCGATTGCGGCGGGCAGCAGGCCTCTTGGACAGGTTGAGAGATAAAAAAATAATAATTCCCGTGCAGTCTCAATGGCGGGGTGCGGGCCGGGGAATAGGCCTCTTGGCCGGGGTGAATAGTGTTGGAACACGGCCCGCGGAAATAGTAGCGGCTGGAGGTACCGGGGGCGATGCCCGCCCCGGCCCGGCGGCCAAGTTAAAAAAATAAATAATCCCGTTCAGTCTCAATGGCAGGGTGCGGGCCGGCCCGGCGGCGATTGCGGCGGGCAGCAGGCCTCTTGGACAGGTTGAGAGATAAAAAAATAATAATTCCCATGCAGTCTCAATGGCGGGGTGCGGGCCGGGGAATAGGCCTCTTGGCCGGGGTGAATATGTTGGAACGCGGCGCGCGTAAATAGAAGCGGCTGGAGGTACCGGGGGCGAAGCCCGCCCCGGCCCGGAGGCCGAGTTAAAAAAAATAATAATCCCCGTTCAGTCTCAATGGCGGGGTGCGGGCCGGCCCGGCGGCGAGTGCGGCGGGAAGCAGGCCTCTTGGACAGGTTGAGAGATAAAAAAATAATAATTCCCGTGCAGTCTCAATGGCGGGGTGCGGGCCGGGGAATAGGCCTCTTGGCCGGGGTGAATAGTGTTGGAACACGGCCCGCGGAAATAGTAGCGGCTGGAGGTACCGGGGGCGATGCCCGCCCGGGCCCGGCGGCCAAGTTAAAAAAATAAATAATCCCCGTTCAGTCTCAATGGCAGGGTGCGGGCCGGCCCGGCGGCGATTGCGGCGGGCAGCAGGCCTCTTGGACAGGTTGAGAGATAAAAAAATAATAATTCCCGTTCAGTCTCAATGGCAGGGTGCGGGCCGGCCCGGCGGCAATTGCGGCGGGCAGCAGGCCTCTTGGACAGGTTGAGAGATAAAAAAATAATAATTCCCATGCAGTCTCAATGGCGGGGTGCGGGCCGGGGAATAGGCCTCTTGGCCGGGGTGAATATGTTGGAACGCGGCGCGCGTAAATAGAAGCGGCTGGAGGTACCGGGGGCGAAGCCCGCCCCGGCCTGGAGGCCGAGTTAAAAAAAATAATAATCCCCGTTTAGTCTCAATGGCGGGGTGCGGGCCGGCCTGGCGGCGATTGCGGCGGGCAGCAGGCCTCTTGGACAGGTTGAGAGATAAAAAAATAATAATTCCCGTGCAGTCTCAATGGCGGGGTGCGGGCCGGGGAATAGGCCTCTTGGCCGGGGTGAATAGTGTTGGAACACGGCCCGCGGAAATAGTAGCGGCTGGAGGTACCGGGGGCGATGCCCGCCCCGGCCCGGCGGCCAAGTTAAAAAAATAAATAATCCCGTTCAGTCTCAATGGCAGGGTGCGGGCCGGCCCGGCGGCGATTGCGGCGGGCAGCAGGCCTCTTGGACAGGTTGAGAGATAAAAAAATAATAATTCCCATGCAGTCTCAATGGCGGGGTGCGGGCCGGGGAATAGGCCTCTTGGCCGGGGTGAATATGTTGGAACGCGGCGCGCGTAAATAGAAGCCTGGAGGTACCGGGGGCGAAGCCCGCCCCGGCCCAGAGGCCGAGTTAAAAAAAATAATAATCCCCGTTCAGTCTCAATGGCGGGGTGCGGGCCGGCCCGGCGGCGAGTGCGGCGGGCAGCAGGCCTCTTGGACAGGTTGAGAGATAAAAAAATAATAATTCCCGTGCAGTCTCAATGGCGGGGTGCGGGCCGGGGAAATAGGCCTCTTGGCCGGGGTGAATATGTTGGAACGCGGCGCGCGTAAATAGAAGCGGCTGGAGGTACCGGGGGCGAAGCCCGCCCCGGCCCGGAGGCCGAGTTAAAAAAAATAATAATCCCCGTTCAGTCTCAATGGCGGGGTGCGGGCCGGCCCGGCGGCGAGTGCGGCGGGCAGCAGGCCTCTTGGACAGGTTGAGAGATAAAAAAATAATAATTCCCGTGCAGTCTCAATGGCGGGGTGCGGGCCGGGGAATAGGCCTCTTGGCCGGGGTGAATAGTGTTGGAACACGGCCCGCGGAAATAGTAGCGGCTGGAGGTACCGTGGGCGATGCCCGCCCGGGCCCGGCGGCCAAGTTAAAAAAATAAATAATCCCCGTTCAGTCTCAATGGCAGGGTGCGGGCCGGCCCGGCGGCGATTGCGGCGGGCAGCAGGCCTCTTGGACAGGTTGAGAGATAAAAAAATAATAATCCCCGTTCAGTCTCAATGGCGGGGTGCGGGCCGGCCCAGCGGCAATTGCGGCGGGCAGCAGGCCTCTTGGACAGGTTGAGAGATAAAAAAATAATAATTCCCATGCAGTCTCAATGGCGGGGTGCGGGCCGGGGAATAGGCCTCTTGGCCGGGGTGAATATGTTGGAACGCGGCGCGCGTAAATAGAAGCGGCTGGAGGTACCGGGGGCGAAGCCCGCCCCGGCCCGGAGGCCGAGTTAAAAAAAATAATAATCCCCGTTCAGTCTCAATGGCGGGGTGCGGGCCGGCCCGGCGGCGAGTGCGGCGGGCAGCAGGCCTCTTGGACAGGTTGAGAGATAAAAAAATAATAATTCCCGTGCAGTCTCAATGGCGGGGTGCGGGCCGGGGAATAGGCCTCTTGGCCGGGGTGAATAGTGTTGGAACACGGCCCGCGGAAATAGTAGCGGCTGGAGGTACCGGGGGCGATGCCCGCCCGGGCCCGGCGGCCAAGTTAAAAAAATAAATAATCCCCGTTCAGTCTCAATGGCAGGGTGCGGGCCGGCCCGGCGGCGATTGCGGCGGGCAGCAGGCCTCTTGGACAGGTTGAGAGATAAAAAAATAATAATTCCCGTTCAGTCTCAATGGCAGGGTGCGGGCCGGCCCGGCGGCAATTGCGGCGGGCAGCAGGCCTCTTGGACAGGTTGAGAGATAAAAAAATAATAATTCCCATGCAGTCTCAATGGCGGGGTGCGGGCCGGGGAATAGGCCTCTTGGCCGGGGTGAATATGTTGGAACGCGGCGCGCGTAAATAGAAGCGGCTGGAGGTACCGGGGGCGAAGCCCGCCCCGGCCCGGAGGCCGAGTTAAAAAAAATAATAATCCCCGTTCAGTCTCAATGGCGGGGTGCGGGCCGGCCCGGCGGCGATTGCGGCGGGCAGCAGGCCTCTTGGACAGGTTGAGAGATAAAAAAATAATAATTCCCGTGCAGTCTCAATGGCGGGGTGCGGGCCGGGGAATAGGCCTCTTGGCCGGGGTGAATAGTGTTGGAACACGGCCCGCGGAAATAGTAGCGGCTGGAGGTACCGGGGGCGATGCCCGCCCCGGCCCGGCGGCCAAGTTAAAAAAATAAATAATCCCGTTCAGTCTCAATGGCAGGGTGCGGGCCGGCCCGGCGGCGATTGCGGCGGGCAGCAGGCCTCTTGGACAGGTTGAGAGATAAAAAAATAATAATTCCCATGCAGTCTCAATGGCGGGGTGCGGGCCGGGGAATAGGCCTCTTGGCCGGGGTGAATATGTTGGAACGCGGCGCGCGTAAATAGAAGCGGCTGGAGGTACCGGGGGCGAAGCCCGCCCCGGCCCGGAGGCCGAGTTAAAAAAAATAATAATCCCCGTTCAGTCTCAATGGCGGGGTGCGGGCCGGCCCGGCGGCGAGTGCGGCGGGCAGCAGGCCTCTTGGACAGGTTGAGAGATAAAAAAATAATAATTCCCGTGCAGTCTCAATGGCGGGGTGCGGGCCGGGGAATAGGCCTCTTGGCCGGGGTGAATATGTTGGAACGCGGCGCGTAAATAGAAGCGGCTGGAGGTACCGGGGGCGAAGCCCGCCCCGGCCCGGAGGCCGAGTTAAAAAAAATAATAATCCCCGTTCAGTCTCAATGGCGGGGTGCGGGCCGGCCCGGCGGCGAGTGCGGCGGGCAGCAGGCCTCTTGGACAGGTTGAGAGATAAAAAAATAATAATTCCCGTGCAGTCTCAATGGCGGGGTGCGGGCCGGGGAATAGGCCTCTTGGCCGGGGTGAATAGTGTTGGAACACGGCCCGCGGAAATAGTAGCGGCTGGAGGTACCGGGGGCGATGCCCGCCCGGGCCCGGCGGCCAAGTTAAAAAAATAAATAATCCCCGTTCAGTCTCAATGGCAGGGTGCGGACCGGCCCGGCGGCGATTGCGGCGGGCAGCAGGCCTCTTGGACAGGTTGAGAGATAAAAAAATAATAATTCCCGTTCAGTCTCAATGGCAGGGTGCGGGCCGGCCCGGCGGCAATTGCGGCGGGCAGCAGGCCTCTTGGACAGGTTGAGAGATAAAAAAATAATAATTCCCATGCAGTCTCAATGGCGGGGTGCGGGCCGGGGAATAGGCCTCTTGGCCGGGGTGAATATGTTGGAACGCGGCGCGCGTAAATAGAAGCGGCTGGAGGTACCGGGGGCGAAGCCCGCCCCGGCCCGGAGGCCGAGTTAAAAAAAATAATAATCCCCGTTCAGTCTCAATGGCGGGGTGCGGGCCGGCCCGGCGGCGAGTGCGGCGGGCAGCAGGCCTCTTGGACAGGTTGAGAGATAAAAAAAATAATAATTCCCGTGCAGTCTCAATGGCGGGGTGCGGGCCGGGGAATAGGCCTCTTGGCCGGGGTGAATAGTGTTGGAACACGGCCCGCGGAAATAGTAGCGGCTGGAGGTACCGGGGGCGATGCCCGCCCCGGCCCGGCGGCCAAGTTAAAAAAATAAATAATCCCCGTTCAGTCTCAATGGCAGGGTGCGGGCCGGCCCAGCGGCGATTGCGGCGGGCAGCAGGCCTCTTGGACAGGTTGAGAGATAAAAAAATAATAATTCCCGTTCAGTCTCAATGGCAGGGTGCGGGCCGGCCCGGCGGCAATTGCGGCGGGCAGCAGGCCTCTTGGACAGGTTGAGAGATAAAAAAATAATAATTCCCATGCAGTCTCAATGGCGGGGTGCGGGCCGGGGAATAGGCCTCTTGGCCGGGGTGAATATGTTGGAACGCGGCGCGCGTAAATAGAAGCGGCTGGAGGTACCGGGGGCGAAGCCCGCCCCGGCCCGGAGGCCGAGTTAAAAAAAATAATAATCCCCGTTCAGTCTCAATGGCGGGGTGCGGGCCGGCCCGGCGGCGAGTGCGGCGGGCAGCAGGCCTCTTGGACAGGTTGAGAGATAAAAAAATAATAATTCCCGTGCAGTCTCAATGGCGGGGTGCGGGCCGGGGAATAGGCCTCTTGGCCGGGGTGAATATGTTGGAACGCGGCGCGCGTAAATAGAAGCGGCTGGAGGTACCGGGGGGCGAAGCCCGCCCCGGCCCGGAGGCCGAGTTAAAAAAAATAATAATCCCCGTTCAGTCTCAATGGCGGGGTGCGGGCCGGCCCGGCGGCGATTGCGGCGGGCAGCAGGCCTCTTGGACAGGTTGAGAGATAAAAAAATAATAATTCCCGTGCAGTCTCAATGGCGGGGTGCGGGCCGGGGAATAGGCCTCTTGGCCGGGGTGAATATGTTGGAACGCGGCGCGCGTAAATAGAAGCGGCTGGAGGTACCGGGGGCGAAGCCCGCCCCGGCCCGGAGGCCGAGTTAAAAAAAATAATAATCCCCGTTCAGTCTCAATGGCGGGGTGCGGGCCGGCCCGGCGGCGATTGCGGCGGGCAGCAGGCCTCTTGGACAGGTTGAGAGATAAAAAAATAATAATTCCCGTGCAGTCTCAATGGCGGGGTGCGGGCCGGGGAATAGGCCTCTTGGCCGGGGTGAATAGTGTTGGAACACGGCCCGCGGAAATAGTAGCGGCTGGAGGTACCGGGGGCGATGCCCGCCCCGGCCCGGCGGCCAAGTTAAAAAAATAAATAATCCCGTTCAGTCTCAATGGCAGGGTGCGGGCCGGCCCGGCGGCGATTGCGGCGGGCAGCAGGCCTCTTGGACAGGTTGAGAGATAAAAAAATAATAATTCCCATGCAGTCTCAATGGCGGGGTGCGGGCCGGGGAATAGGCCTCTTGGCCGGGGTGAATATGTTGGAACACGGCCCGCGGAAATAGTAGCGGCTGGAGGTACCGGGGGCGATGCCCGCCCCGGGCCGGCGGCCAAGTTAAAAAAATAAATAATCCCCGTTCAGTCTCAATGGCGGGGTGCGGGCCGGCCCGGCGGCGATTGCGGCGGGCAGCAGGCCTCTTGGACAGGTTGAGAGATAAAAAAATAATAATTCCCGTTCAGTCTCAATGGCAGGGTGCGGGCCGGCCCGGCGGCAATTGCGGCGGGCAGCAGGCCTCTTGGACAGGTTGAGAGATAAAAAAATAATAATTCCCATGCAGTCTCAATGGCGGGGTGCGGGCCGGGGAATAGGCCTCTTGGCCGGGGTGAATATGTTGGAACGCGGCGCGCGTAAATAGAAGCGGCTGGAGGTACCGGGGGCGAAGCCCGCCCCGGCCCGGAGGCCGAGTTAAAAAAAATAATAATCCCCGTTCAGTCTCAATGGCGGGGTGCGGGCCGGCCCGGCGGCGAGTGCGGCGGGCAGCAGGCCTCTTGGACAGGTTGAGAGATGAAAAAATAATAATTCCCGTGCAGTCTCAATGGCGGGGTGCGGGCCGGGGAATAGGCCTCTTGGCCGGGGTGAATAGTGTTGGAACACGGCCCGCGGAAATAGTAGCGGCTGGAGGTACCGGGGGCGATGCCCGCCCGGGCCCGGCGGCCAAGTTAAAAAAATAAATAATCCCCGTTCAGTCTCAATGGCAGGGTGCGGGCCGGCCCGGCGGCGATTGCGGCGGGCAGCAGGCCTCTTGGACAGGTTGAGAGATAAAAAAATAATAATTCCCGTTCAGTCTCAATGGCAGGGTGCGGGCCGGCCCGGCGGCAATTGCGGCGGGCAGCAGGCCTCTTGGACAGGTTGAGAGATAAAAAAATAATAATTCCCATGCAGTCTCAATGGCGGGGTGCGGGCCGGGGAATAGGCCTCTTGGCCGGGGTGAATATGTTGGAACGCGGCGCGCGTAAATAGAAGCGGCTGGAGGTACCGGGGGCGAAGCCCGCCCCGGCCCGGAGGCCGAGTTAAAAAAAATAATAATCCCCGTTCAGTCTCAATGGCGGGGTGCGGGCCGGCCCGGCGGCGAGTGCGGCGGGCAGCAGGCCTCTTGGACAGGTTGAGAGATAAAAAAATAATAATTCCCGTGCAGTCTCAATGGCGGGGTGCGGGCCGGGAAATAGGCCTCTTGGCCGGGGTGAATATGTTGGAACGCGGCGCGCGTAAATAGAAGCGGCTGGAGGTACCGGGGGCGAAGCCCGCCCCGGCCCGGAGGCCGAGTTAAAAAAAATAATAATCCCCGTTCAGTCTCAATGGCGGGGTGCGGGCCGGCCCGGCGGCGATTGCGGCGGGCAGCAGGCCTCTTGGACAGGTTGACAGATAAAAAAATAATAATTCCTGTGCAGTCTCAATGGCGGGGTGCGGGCCGGGGAATAGGCCTCTTGGCCGGGGTGAATAGTGTTGGAACACGGCCCGCGGAAATAGTAGCGGCTGGAGGTACCGGGGGCGATGCCCGCCCCGGCCCGGCGGCCAAGTTAAAAAAATAAATAATCCCGTTCAGTCTCAATGGCAGGGTGCGGGCCGGCCCGGCGGCGATTGCGGCGGGCAGCAGGCCTCTTGGACAGGTTGAGAGATAAAAAAATAATAATTCCCATGCAGTCTCAATGGCGGGGTGCGGGCCGGGGAATAGGCCTCTTGGCCGGGGTGAATATGTTGGAACGCGGCGCGCGTAAATAGAAGCGGCTGGAGGTACCGGGGGCGAAGCCCGCCCCGGCCCGGAGGCCGAGTTAAAAAAAATAATAATCCCCGTTCAGTCTCAATGGCGGGGTGCGGGCCGGCCCGGCGGCGAGTGCGGCGGGCAGCAGGCCTCTTGGACAGGTTGAGAGATAAAAAAATAATAATTCCCGTGCAGTCTCAATGGCGGGGTGCGGGCCGGGGAATAGGCCTCTTGGCCGGGGTGAATATGTTGGAACGCGGCGCGCGTAAATAGAAGCGGCTGGAGGTACCGGGGGCGAAGCCCGCCCCGGCCCGGAGGCCGAGTTAAAAAAAATAATAATCCCCGTTCAGTCTCAATGGCGGTGCGGGCCGGCCCGGCGGCGAGTGCGGCGGGCAGCAGGCCTCTTGGACAGGTTGAGAGATAAAAAAATAATAATTCCCGTGCAGTCTCAATGGCGGGGTGCGGGCCGGGGAATAGGCCTCTTGGCCGGGGTGAATAGTGTTGGAACACGGCCCGCGGAAATAGTAGCTGCTGGAGGTACCGGGGGCGATGCCCGCCCGGGCCCGGCGGCCAAGTTAAAAAAATAAATAATCCCCGTTCAGTCTCAATGGCAGGGTGCGGGCCGGCCCGGCGGCGATTGCGGCGGGCAGCAGGCCTCTTGGACAGGTTGAGAGATAAAAAAATAATAATTCCCGTTCAGTCTCAATGGCAGGGTGCGGGCCGGCCCGGCGGCAATTGCGGCGGGCAGCAGGCCTCTTGGACAGGTTGAGAGATAAAAAAATAATAATTCCCATGCAGTCTCAATGGCGGGGTGCGGGCCGGGGAATAGGCCTCTTGGCCGGGGTGAATATGTTGGAACGCGGCGCGCGTAAATAGAAGCGGCTGGAGGTACCGGGGGCGAAGCCCGCCCCGGCCCGGAGGCCGAGTTAAAAAAAATAATAATCCCCGTTCAGTCTCAATGGCGGGGTGCGGGCCGGCCCGGCGGCGAGTGCGGCGGGCAGCAGGCCTCTTGGACAGGTTGAGAGATAAAAAAATAATAATTCCCGTGCAGTCTCAATGGCGGGGTGCGGGCCGGGGAATAGGCCTCTTGGCCGGGGTGAATAGTGTTGGAACACGGCCCGCGGAAATAGTAGCGGCTGGAGGTACCGGGGGCGATGCCCGCCCCGGCCCGGCGGCCAAGTTAAAAAAATAAATAATCCCCGTTCAGTCTCAATGGCAGGGTGCGGGCCGGCCCGGCGGCGATTGCGGCGGGCAGCAGGCCTCTTGGACAGGTTGAGAGATAAAAAAATAATAATTCCCGTTCAGTCTCAATGGCAGGGTGCGGGTCGGCCCGGCGGCAATTGCGGCGGGCAGCAGGCCTCTTGGACAGGTTGAGAGATAAAAAAATAATAATTCCCATGCAGTCTCAATGGCGGGGTGCGGGCCGGGGAATAGGCCTCTTGGCCGGGGTGAATATGTTGGAACGCGGCGCGCGTAAATAGAAGCGGCTGGAGGTACCGGGGGCGAAGCCCGCCCCGGCCCGGAGGCCGAGTTAAAAAAAATAATAATCCCCGTTCAGTCTCAATGGCGGGGTGCGGGCCGGCCCGGCGGCGAGTGCGGCGGGCAGCAGGCCTCTTGGACAGGTTGAGAGATAAAAAAATAATAATTCCCGTGCAGTCTCAATGGCGGGGTGCGGGCCGGGAAATAGGCCTCTTGGCCGGGGTGAATATGTTGGAACGCGGCGCGCGTAAATAGAAGCGGCTGGAGGTACCGGGGGGGCGAAGCCCGCCCCGGCCCGGAGGCCGAGTTAAAAAAAATAATAATCCCCGTTCAGTCTCAATGGCGGGGTGCGGGCCGGCCCGGCGGCGATTGCGGCGGGCAGCAGGCCTCTTGGACAGGTTGAGAGATAAAAAAATAATAATTCCCGTGCAGTCTCAATGGCGGGGTGCGGGCCGGGGAATAGGCCTCTTGGCCGGGGTGAATAGTGTTGGAACACGGCCCGCGGAAATAGTAGCGGCTGGAGGTACCGGGGGCGATGCCCGCCCCGGCCCGGCGGCCAAGTTAAAAAAATAAATAATCCCGTTCAGTCTCAATGGCAGGGTGCGGGCCGGCCCGGCGGCGATTGCGGCGGGCAGCAGGCCTCTTGGACAGGTTGAGAGATAAAAAAATAATAATTCCCGTTCAGTCTCAATGGCAGGGTGCGGGCCGGCCCGGCGGCAATTGCGGCGGGCAGCAGGCCTCTTGGACAGGTTGAGAGATAAAAAAATAATAATTCCCATGCAGTCTCAATGGCGGGGTGCGGGCCGGGGAATAGGCCTCTTGGCCGGGGTGAATATGTTGGAACGCGGCGCGCGTAAATAGAAGCGGCTGGAGGTACCGGGGGCGAAGCCCGCCCCGGCCTGGAGGCCGAGTTAAAAAAAATAATAATCCCCGTTTAGTCTCAATGGCGGGGTGCGGGCCGGCCTGGCGGCGATTGCGGCGGGCAGCAGGCCTCTTGGACAGGTTGAGAGATAAAAAAATAATAATTCCCGTGCAGTCTCAATGGCGGGGTGCGGGCCGGGGAATAGGCCTCTTGGCCGGGGTGAATAGTGTTGGAACACGGCCCGCGGAAATAGTAGCGGCTGGAGGTACCGGGGGCGATGCCCGCCCCGGCCCGGCGGCCAAGTTAAAAAAATAAATAATCCCGTTCAGTCTCAATGGCAGGGTGCGGGCCGGCCCGGCGGCGATTGCGGCGGGCAGCAGGCCTCTTGGACAGGTTGAGAGATAAAAAAATAATAATTCCCATGCAGTCTCAATGGCGGGGTGCGGGCCGGGGAATAGGCCTCTTGGCCGGGGTGAATATGTTGGAACGCGGCGCGCGTAAATAGAAGCCTGGAGGTACCGGGGGCGAAGCCCGCCCCGGCCCAGAGGCCGAGTTAAAAAAAATAATAATCCCCGTTCAGTCTCAATGGCGGGGTGCGGGCCGGCCCGGCGGCGAGTGCGGCGGGCAGCAGGCCTCTTGGACAGGTTGAGAGATAAAAAAATAATAATTCCCGTGCAGTCTCAATGGCGGGGTGCGGGCCGGGGAAATAGGCCTCTTGGCCGGGGTGAATATGTTGGAACGCGGCGCGCGTAAATAGAAGCGGCTGGAGGTACCGGGGGCGAAGCCCGCCCCGGCCCGGAGGCCGAGTTAAAAAAAATAATAATCCCCGTTCAGTCTCAATGGCGGGGTGCGGGCCGGCCCGGCGGCGAGTGCGGCGGGCAGCAGGCCTCTTGGACAGGTTGAGAGATAAAAAAATAATAATTCCCGTGCAGTCTCAATGGCGGGGTGCGGGCCGGGGAATAGGCCTCTTGGCCGGGGTGAATAGTGTTGGAACACGGCCCGCGGAAATAGTAGCGGCTGGAGGTACCGTGGGCGATGCCCGCCCGGGCCCGGCGGCCAAGTTAAAAAAATAAATAATCCCCGTTCAGTCTCAATGGCAGGGTGCGGGCCGGCCCGGCGGCGATTGCGGCGGGCAGCAGGCCTCTTGGACAGGTTGAGAGATAAAAAAATAATAATCCCCGTTCAGTCTCAATGGCGGGGTGCGGGCCGGCCCAGCGGCAATTGCGGCGGGCAGCAGGCCTCTTGGACAGGTTGAGAGATAAAAAAATAATAATTCCCATGCAGTCTCAATGGCGGGGTGCGGGCCGGGGAATAGGCCTCTTGGCCGGGGTGAATATGTTGGAACGCGGCGCGCGTAAATAGAAGCGGCTGGAGGTACCGGGGGCGAAGCCCGCCCCGGCCCGGAGGCCGAGTTAAAAAAAATAATAATCCCCGTTCAGTCTCAATGGCGGGGTGCGGGCCGGCCCGGCGGCGAGTGCGGCGGGCAGCAGGCCTCTTGGACAGGTTGAGAGATAAAAAAATAATAATTCCCGTGCAGTCTCAATGGCGGGGTGCGGGCCGGGGAATAGGCCTCTTGGCCGGGGTGAATAGTGTTGGAACACGGCCCGCGGAAATAGTAGCGGCTGGAGGTACCGGGGGCGATGCCCGCCCGGGCCCGGCGGCCAAGTTAAAAAAATAAATAATCCCCGTTCAGTCTCAATGGCAGGGTGCGGGCCGGCCCGGCGGCGATTGCGGCGGGCAGCAGGCCTCTTGGACAGGTTGAGAGATAAAAAAATAATAATTCCCGTTCAGTCTCAATGGCAGGGTGCGGGCCGGCCCGGCGGCAATTGCGGCGGGCAGCAGGCCTCTTGGACAGGTTGAGAGATAAAAAAATAATAATTCCCATGCAGTCTCAATGGCGGGGTGCGGGCCGGGGAATAGGCCTCTTGGCCGGGGTGAATATGTTGGAACGCGGCGCGCGTAAATAGAAGCGGCTGGAGGTACCGGGGGCGAAGCCCGCCCCGGCCCGGAGGCCGAGTTAAAAAAAATAATAATCCCCGTTCAGTCTCAATGGCGGGGTGCGGGCCGGCCCGGCGGCGAGTGCAGCGGGCAGCAGGCCTCTTGGACAGGTTGAGAGATAAAAAAATAATAATTCCCGTGCAGTCTCAATGGCGGGGTGCGGGCCGGGAAATAGGCCTCTTGGCCGGGGTGAATATGTTGGAACGCGGCGCGCGTAAATAGAAGCGGCTGGAGGTACCGGGGGCGAAGCCCGCCCCGGCCCGGAGGCCGAGTTAAAAAAAATAATAATCCCCGTTCAGTCTCAATGGCGGGGTGCGGGCCGGCCCGGCGGCGATTGCGGCGGGCAGCAGGCCTCTTGGACAGGTTGAGAGATAAAAAAATAATAATTCCCGTGCAGTCTCAATGGCGGGGTGCGGGCCGGGGAATAGGCCTCTTGGCCGGGGTGAATAGTGTTGGAACACGGCCCGCGGAAATAGTAGCGGCTGGAGGTACCGGGGGCGATGCCCGCCCCGGCCCGGCGGCCAAGTTAAAAAAATAAATAATCCCGTTCAGTCTCAATGGCAGGGTGCGGGCCGGCCCGGCGGCGATTGCGGCGGGCAGCAGGCCTCTTGGACAGGTTGAGAGATAAAAAAATAATAATTCCCATGCAGTCTCAATGGCGGGGTGCGGGCCGGGGAATAGGCCTCTTGGCCGGGGTGAATATGTTGGAACGCGGCGCGCGTAAATAGAAGCGGCTGGAGGTACCGGGGGCGAAGCCCGCCCCGGCCCGGAGGCCGAGTTAAAAAAAATAATAATCCCCGTTCAGTCTCAATGGCGGGGTGCGGGCCGGCCCGGCGGCGAGTGCGGCGGGCAGCAGGCCTCTTGGACAGGTTGAGAGATAAAAAAATAATAATTCCCGTGCAGTCTCAATGGCGGGGTGCGGGCCGGGGAATAGGCCTCTTGGCCGGGGTGAATATGTTGGAACGCGGCGCGTAAATAGAAGCGGCTGGAGGTACCGGGGGCGAAGCCCGCCCCGGCCCGGAGGCCGAGTTAAAAAAAATAATAATCCCCGTTCAGTCTCAATGGCGGGGTGCGGGCCGGCCCGGCGGCGAGTGCGGCGGGCAGCAGGCCTCTTGGACAGGTTGAGAGATAAAAAAATAATAATTCCCGTGCAGTCTCAATGGCGGGGTGCGGGCCGGGGAATAGGCCTCTTGGCCGGGGTGAATAGTGTTGGAACACGGCCCGCGGAAATAGTAGCGGCTGGAGGTACCGGGGGCGATGCCCGCCCGGGCCCGGCGGCCAAGTTAAAAAAATAAATAATCCCCGTTCAGTCTCAATGGCAGGGTGCGGACCGGCCCGGCGGCGATTGCGGCGGGCAGCAGGCCTCTTGGACAGGTTGAGAGATAAAAAAATAATAATTCCCGTTCAGTCTCAATGGCAGGGTGCGGGCCGGCCCGGCGGCAATTGCGGCGGGCAGCAGGCCTCTTGGACAGGTTGAGAGATAAAAAAATAATAATTCCCATGCAGTCTCAATGGCGGGGTGCGGGCCGGGGAATAGGCCTCTTGGCCGGGGTGAATATGTTGGAACGCGGCGCGCGTAAATAGAAGCGGCTGGAGGTACCGGGGGCGAAGCCCGCCCCGGCCCGGAGGCCGAGTTAAAAAAAATAATAATCCCCGTTCAGTCTCAATGGCGGGGTGCGGGCCGGCCCGGCGGCGAGTGCGGCGGGCAGCAGGCCTCTTGGACAGGTTGAGAGATAAAAAAAATAATAATTCCCGTGCAGTCTCAATGGCGGGGTGCGGGCCGGGGAATAGGCCTCTTGGCCGGGGTGAATAGTGTTGGAACACGGCCCGCGGAAATAGTAGCGGCTGGAGGTACCGGGGGCGATGCCCGCCCCGGCCCGGCGGCCAAGTTAAAAAAATAAATAATCCCCGTTCAGTCTCAATGGCAGGGTGCGGGCCGGCCCAGCGGCGATTGCGGCGGGCAGCAGGCCTCTTGGACAGGTTGAGAGATAAAAAAATAATAATTCCCGTTCAGTCTCAATGGCAGGGTGCGGGCCGGCCCGGCGGCAATTGCGGCGGGCAGCAGGCCTCTTGGACAGGTTGAGAGATAAAAAAATAATAATTCCCATGCAGTCTCAATGGCGGGGTGCGGGCCGGGGAATAGGCCTCTTGGCCGGGGTGAATATGTTGGAACGCGGCGCGCGTAAATAGAAGCGGCTGGAGGTACCGGGGGCGAAGCCCGCCCCGGCCCGGAGGCCGAGTTAAAAAAAATAATAATCCCCGTTCAGTCTCAATGGCGGGGTGCGGGCCGGCCCGGCGGCGAGTGCGGCGGGCAGCAGGCCTCTTGGACAGGTTGAGAGATAAAAAAATAATAATTCCCGTGCAGTCTCAATGGCGGGGTGCGGGCCGGGGAATAGGCCTCTTGGCCGGGGTGAATATGTTGGAACGCGGCGCGCGTAAATAGAAGCGGCTGGAGGTACCGGGGGGCGAAGCCCGCCCCGGCCCGGAGGCCGAGTTAAAAAAAATAATAATCCCCGTTCAGTCTCAATGGCGGGGTGCGGGCCGGCCCGGCGGCGATTGCGGCGGGCAGCAGGCCTCTTGGACAGGTTGAGAGATAAAAAAATAATAATTCCCGTGCAGTCTCAATGGCGGGGTGCGGGCCGGGGAATAGGCCTCTTGGCCGGGGTGAATATGTTGGAACGCGGCGCGCGTAAATAGAAGCGGCTGGAGGTACCGGGGGCGAAGCCCGCCCCGGCCCGGAGGCCGAGTTAAAAAAAATAATAATCCCCGTTCAGTCTCAATGGCGGGGTGCGGGCCGGCCCGGCGGCGATTGCGGCGGGCAGCAGGCCTCTTGGACAGGTTGAGAGATAAAAAAATAATAATTCCCGTGCAGTCTCAATGGCGGGGTGCGGGCCGGGGAATAGGCCTCTTGGCCGGGGTGAATAGTGTTGGAACACGGCCCGCGGAAATAGTAGCGGCTGGAGGTACCGGGGGCGATGCCCGCCCCGGCCCGGCGGCCAAGTTAAAAAAATAAATAATCCCGTTCAGTCTCAATGGCAGGGTGCGGGCCGGCCCGGCGGCGATTGCGGCGGGCAGCAGGCCTCTTGGACAGGTTGAGAGATAAAAAAATAATAATTCCCATGCAGTCTCAATGGCGGGGTGCGGGCCGGGGAATAGGCCTCTTGGCCGGGGTGAATATGTTGGAACACGGCCCGCGGAAATAGTAGCGGCTGGAGGTACCGGGGGCGATGCCCGCCCCGGGCCGGCGGCCAAGTTAAAAAAATAAATAATCCCCGTTCAGTCTCAATGGCGGGGTGCGGGCCGGCCCGGCGGCGATTGCGGCGGGCAGCAGGCCTCTTGGACAGGTTGAGAGATAAAAAAATAATAATTCCCGTTCAGTCTCAATGGCAGGGTGCGGGCCGGCCCGGCGGCAATTGCGGCGGGCAGCAGGCCTCTTGGACAGGTTGAGAGATAAAAAAATAATAATTCCCATGCAGTCTCAATGGCGGGGTGCGGGCCGGGGAATAGGCCTCTTGGCCGGGGTGAATATGTTGGAACGCGGCGCGCGTAAATAGAAGCGGCTGGAGGTACCGGGGGCGAAGCCCGCCCCGGCCCGGAGGCCGAGTTAAAAAAAATAATAATCCCCGTTCAGTCTCAATGGCGGGGTGCGGGCCGGCCCGGCGGCGAGTGCGGCGGGCAGCAGGCCTCTTGGACAGGTTGAGAGATGAAAAAATAATAATTCCCGTGCAGTCTCAATGGCGGGGTGCGGGCCGGGGAATAGGCCTCTTGGCCGGGGTGAATAGTGTTGGAACACGGCCCGCGGAAATAGTAGCGGCTGGAGGTACCGGGGGCGATGCCCGCCCGGGCCCGGCGGCCAAGTTAAAAAAATAAATAATCCCCGTTCAGTCTCAATGGCAGGGTGCGGGCCGGCCCGGCGGCGATTGCGGCGGGCAGCAGGCCTCTTGGACAGGTTGAGAGATAAAAAAATAATAATTCCCGTTCAGTCTCAATGGCAGGGTGCGGGCCGGCCCGGCGGCAATTGCGGCGGGCAGCAGGCCTCTTGGACAGGTTGAGAGATAAAAAAATAATAATTCCCATGCAGTCTCAATGGCGGGGTGCGGGCCGGGGAATAGGCCTCTTGGCCGGGGTGAATATGTTGGAACGCGGCGCGCGTAAATAGAAGCGGCTGGAGGTACCGGGGGCGAAGCCCGCCCCGGCCCGGAGGCCGAGTTAAAAAAAATAATAATCCCCGTTCAGTCTCAATGGCGGGGTGCGGGCCGGCCCGGCGGCGAGTGCGGCGGGCAGCAGGCCTCTTGGACAGGTTGAGAGATAAAAAAATAATAATTCCCGTGCAGTCTCAATGGCGGGGTGCGGGCCGGGAAATAGGCCTCTTGGCCGGGGTGAATATGTTGGAACGCGGCGCGCGTAAATAGAAGCGGCTGGAGGTACCGGGGGCGAAGCCCGCCCCGGCCCGGAGGCCGAGTTAAAAAAAATAATAATCCCCGTTCAGTCTCAATGGCGGGGTGCGGGCCGGCCCGGCGGCGATTGCGGCGGGCAGCAGGCCTCTTGGACAGGTTGAGAGATAAAAAAATAATAATTCCCGTGCAGTCTCAATGGCGGGGTGCGGGCCGGGGAATAGGCCTCTTGGCCGGGGTGAATAGTGTTGGAACACGGCCCGCGGAAATAGTAGCGGCTGGAGGTACCGGGGGCGATGCCCGCCCCGGCCCGGCGGCCAAGTTAAAAAAATAAATAATCCCGTTCAGTCTCAATGGCAGGGTGCGGGCCGGCCCGGCGGCGATTGCGGCGGGCAGCAGGCCTCTTGGACAGGTTGAGAGATAAAAAAATAATAATTCCCATGCAGTCTCAATGGCGGGGTGCGGGCCGGGGAATAGGCCTCTTGGCCGGGGTGAATATGTTGGAACGCGGCGCGCGTAAATAGAAGCGGCTGGAGGTACCGGGGGCGAAGCCCGCCCCGGCCCGGAGGCCGAGTTAAAAAAAATAATAATCCCCGTTCAGTCTCAATGGCGGGGTGCGGGCCGGCCCGGCGGCGAGTGCGGCGGGCAGCAGGCCTCTTGGACAGGTTGAGAGATAAAAAAATAATAATTCCCGTGCAGTCTCAATGGCGGGGTGCGGGCCGGGGAATAGGCCTCTTGGCCGGGGTGAATATGTTGGAACGCGGCGCGCGTAAATAGAAGCGGCTGGAGGTACCGGGGGCGAAGCCCGCCCCGGCCCGGAGGCCGAGTTAAAAAAAATAATAATCCCCGTTCAGTCTCAATGGCGGGGTGCGGGCCGGCCCGGCGGCGAGTGCGGCGGGCAGCAGGCCTCTTGGACAGGTTGAGAGATAAAAAAATAATAATTCCCGTGCAGTCTCAATGGCGGGGTGCGGGCCGGGGAATAGGCCTCTTGGCCGGGGTGAATAGTGTTGGAACACGGCCCGCGGAAATAGTAGCGGCTGGAGGTACCGGGGGCGATGCCCGCCCGGGCCCGGCGGCCAAGTTAAAAAAATAAATAATCCCCGTTCAGTCTCAATGGCAGGGTGCGGGCCGGCCCGGCGGCGATTGCGGCGGGCAGCAGGCCTCTTGGACAGGTTGAGAGATAAAAAAATAATAATTCCCGTTCAGTCTCAATGGCAGGGTGCGGGCCGGCCCGGCGGCAATTGCGGCGGGCAGCAGGCCTCTTGGACAGGTTGAGAGATAAAAAAATAATAATTCCCATGCAGTCTCAATGGCGGGGTGCGGGCCGGGGAATAGGCCTCTTGGCCGGGGTGAATATGTTGGAACGCGGCGCGCGTAAATAGAAGCGGCTGGAGGTACCGGGGGCGAAGCCCGCCCCGGCCTGGAGGCCGAGTTAAAAAAAATAATAATCCCCGTTCAGTCTCAATGGCGGGGTGCGGGCCGGCCTGGCGGCGATTGCGGCGGGCAGCAGGCCTCTTGGACAGGTTGAGAGATAAAAAAATAATAATTCCCGTGCAGTCTCAATGGCGGGGTGCGGGCCGGGGAATAGGCCTCTTGGCCGGGGTGAATAGTGTTGGAACACGGCCCGCGGAAATAGTAGCGGCTGGAGGTACCGGGGGCGATGCCCGCCCCGGCCCGGCGGCCAAGTTAAAAAAATAAATAATCCCCGTTCAGTCTCAATGGCAGGGTGCGGGCCGGCCCGGCGGCGATTGCGGCGGGCAGCAGGCCTCTTGGACAGGTTGAGAGATAAAAAAATAATAATTCCCGTTCAGTCTCAATGGCAGGGTGCGGGCCGGCCCGGCGGCAATTGCGGCGGGCAGCAGGCCTCTTGGACAGGTTGAGAGATAAAAAAATAATAATTCCCATGCAGTCTCAATGGCGGGGTGCGGGCCGGGGAATAGGCCTCTTGGCCGGGGTGAATATGTTGGCACGCGGCACGCGTAAATAGAAGCGGCTGGAGGTACCGGGGGCGAAGCCCGCCCCGGCCCGGAGGCCGAGTTAAAAAAAATAATAATCCCCGTTCAGTCTCAATGGCGGGGTGCGGGCCGGCCCGGCGGCGAGTGCGGCGGGCAGCAGGCCTCTTGGACAGGTTGAGAGATAAAAAAATAATAATTCCCGTGCAGTCTCAATGGCGGGGTGCGGGCCGGGAAATAGGCCTCTTGGCCGGGGTGAATATGTTGGAACGCGGCGCGCGTAAATAGAAGCGGCTGGAGGTACCGGGGGCGAAGCCCGCCCCGGCCCGGAGGCCGAGTTAAAAAAAATAATAATCCCCGTTCAGTCTCAATGGCGGGGTGCGGGCCGGCCCGGCGGCGATTGCGGCGGGCAGCAGGCCTCTTGGACAGGTTGAGAGATAAAAAAATAATAATTCCCGTGCAGTCTCAATGGCGGGGTGCGGGCCGGGGAATAGGCCTCTTGGCCGGGGTGAATAGTGTTTGGAACACGGCCCGCGGAAATAGTAGCGGCTGGAGGTACCGGGGGCGATGCCCGCCCCGGCCCGGCGGCCAAGTTAAAAAAATAAATAATCCCGTTCAGTCTCAATGGCAGGGTGCGGGCCGGCCCGGCGGCGATTGCGGCGGGCAGCAGGCCTCTTGGACAGGTTGAGAGATAAAAAAATAATAATTCCCATGCAGTCTCAATGGCGGGGTGCGGGCCGGGGAATAGGCCTCTTGGCCGGGGTGAATATGTTGGAACGCGGCGCGCGTAAATAGAAGCGGCTGAAAGGTACCGGGGGCGAAGCCCGCCCCGGCCCGGAGGCCGAGTTAAAAAAAATAATAATCCCCGTTCAGTCTCAATGGCGGGGTGCGGGCCGGCCCGGCGGCGAGTGCGGCGGGCAGCAGGCCTCTTGGACAGGTTGAGAGATAAAAAAATAATAATTCCCGTGCAGTCTCAATGGCGGGGTGCGGGCCGGGGAATAGGCCTCTTGGCCGGGGTGAATATGTTGGAACGCGGCGCGCGTAAATAGAAGCGGCTGGAGGTACCGGGGGCGAAGCCCGCCCCGGCCCGGAGGCCGAGTTAAAAAAAATAATAATCCCCGTTCAGTCTCAATGGCGGGGTGCGGGCCGGCCCGGCGGCGAGTGCGGCGGGCAGCAGGCCTCTTGGACAGGTTGAGAGATAAAAAAATAATAATTCCCGTGCAGTCTCAATGGCGGGGTGCGGGCCGGGGAATAGGCCTCTTGGCCGGGGTGAATAGTGTTGGAACACGGCCCGCGGAAATAGTAGCGGCTGGAGGTACCGGGGGCGATGCCCGCCCGGGCCCGGCGGCCAAGTTAAAAAAATAAATAATCCCCGTTCAGTCTCAATGGCAGGGTGCGGGCCGGCCCGGCGGCGATTGCGGCGGGCAGCAGGCCTCTTGGACAGGTTGAGAGATAAAAAAATAATAATTCCCGTTCAGTCTCAATGGCAGGGTGCGGGCCGGCCCGGCGGCAATTGCGGCGGGCAGCAGGCCTCTTGGACAGGTTGAGAGATAAAAAAATAATAATTCCCATGCAGTCTCAATGGCGGGGTGCGGGCCGGGGAATAGGCCTCTTGGCCGGGGTGAATATGTTGGAACGCGGCGCGCGTAAATAGAAGCGGCTGGAGGTACCGGGGGCGAAGCCCGCCCCGGCCTGGAGGCCGAGTTAAAAAAAATAATAATCCCCGTTCAGTCTCAATGGCGGGGTGCGGGCCGGCCTGGCGGCGATTGCGGCGGGCAGCAGGCCTCTTGGACAGGTTGAGAGATAAAAAAATAATAATTCCCGTGCAGTCTCAATGGCGGGGTGCGGGCCGGGGAATAGGCCTCTTGGCCGGGGTGAATAGTGTTGGAACACGGCCCGCGGAAATAGTAGCGGCTGGAGGTACCGGGGGCGATGCCCGCCCCGGCCCGGCGGCCAAGTTAAAAAAATAAATAATCCCGTTCAGTCTCAATGGCAGGGTGCGGGCCGGCCCGGCGGCGATTGCGGCGGGCAGCAGGCCTCTTGGACAGGTTGAGAGATAAAAAAATAATAATTCCCATGCAGTCTCAATGGCGGGGTGCGGGCCGGGGAATAGGCCTCTTGGCCGGGGTGAATATGTTGGAACGCGGCGCGCGTAAATAGAAGCGGCTGGAGGTACCGGGGGCGAAGCCCGCCCCGGCCCGGAGGCCGAGTTAAAAAAAATAATAATCCCCGTTCAGTCTCAATGGCGGGGTGCGGGCCGGCCCGGCGGCGAGTGCGGCGGGCAGCAGGCCTCTTGGACAGGTTGAGAGATAAAAAAATAATAATTCCCGTGCAGTCTCAATGGCGGGGTGCGGGCCGGGGAATAGGCCTCTTGGCCGGGGTGAATAGTGTTGGAACACGGCCCGCGGAAATAGTAGCGGCTGGAGGTACCGTGGGCGATGCCCGCCCGGGCCCGGCGGCCAAGTTAAAAAAATAAATAATCCCCGTTCAGTCTCAATGGCAGGGTGCGGGCCGGCCCGGCGGCGATTGCGGCGGGCAGCAGGCCTCTTGGACAGGTTGAGAGATAAAAAAATAATAATCCCCGTTCAGTCTCAATGGCGGGGTGCGGGCCGGCCCGGCGGCAATTGCGGCGGGCAGCAGGCCTCTTGGACAGGTTGAGAGATAAAAAAATAATAATTCCCATGCAGTCTCAATGGCGGGGTGCGGGCCGGGGAATAGGCCTCTTGGCCGGGGTGAATATGTTGGAACGCGGCGCGCGTAAATAGAAGCGGCTGGAGGTACCGGGGGCGAAGCCCGCCCCGGCCCGGAGGCCGAGTTAAAAAAAATAATAATCCCCGTTCAGTCTCAATGGCGGGGTGCGGGCCGGCCCGGCGGCGAGTGCGGCGGGCAGCAGGCCTCTTGGACAGGTTGAGAGATAAAAAAATAATAATTCCCGTGCAGTCTCAATGGCGGGGTGCGGGCCGGGGAATAGGCCTCTTGGCCGGGGTGAATAGTGTTGGAACACGGCCCGCGGAAATAGTAGCGGCTGGAGGTACCGGGGGCGATGCCCGCCCGGGCCCGGCGGCCAAGTTAAAAAAATAAATAATCCCCGTTCAGTCTCAATGGCAGGGTGCGGGCCGGCCCGGCGGCGATTGCGGCGGGCAGCAGGCCTCTTGGACAGGTTGAGAGATAAAAAAATAATAATTCCCGTTCAGTCTCAATGGCAGGGTGCGGGCCGGCCCGGCGGCAATTGCGGCGGGCAGCAGGCCTCTTGGACAGGTTGAGAGATAAAAAAATAATAATTCCCATGCAGTCTCAATGGCGGGGTGCGGGCCGGGGAATAGGCCTCTTGGCCGGGGTGAATATGTTGGAACGCGGCGCGCGTAAATAGAAGCGGCTGGAGGTACCGGGCTTCGGCCGAGTTAAAAAAAATAATAATCCCCGTTCAGTCTCAATGGCGGGGTGCGGGCCGGCCCGGCGGCGAGTGCGGCGGGCAGCAGGCCTCTTGGACAGGTTGAGAGATAAAAAAATAATAATTCCCGTGCAGTCTCAATGGCGGGGTGCGGGCCGGGGAATAGGCCTCTTGGCCGGGGTGAATAGTGTTGGAACACGGCCCGCGGAAATAGTAGCGGCTGGAGGTACCGGGGGCGATGCCCGCCCCGGCCCGGCGGCCAAGTTAAAAAAATAAATAATCCCCGTTCAGTCTCAATGGCAGGGTGCGGGCCGGCCCGGCGGCGATTGCGGCGGGCAGCAGGCCTCTTGGACAGGTTGAGAGATAAAAAAATAATAATTCCCGTTCAGTCTCAATGGCAGGGTGCGGGCCGGCCCGGCGGCAATTGCGGCGGGCAGCAGGCCTCTTGGACAGGTTGAGAGATAAAAAAATAATAATTCCCATGCAGTCTCAATGGCGGGGTGCGGGCCGGGGAATAGGCCTCTTGGCCGGGGTGAATATGTTGGAACGCGGCGCGCGTAAATAGAAGCGGCTGGAGGTACCGGGGGCGAAGCCCGCCCCGGCCCGGAGGCCGAGTTAAAAAAAATAATAATCCCCGTTCAGTCTCAATGGCGGGGTGCGGGCCGGCCCGGCGGCGAGTGCGGCGGGCAGCAGGCCTCTTGGACAGGTTGAGAGATAAAAAAATAATAATTCCCGTGCAGTCTCAATGGCGGGGTGCGGGCCGGGAAATAGGCCTCTTGGCCGGGGTGAATATGTTGGAACGCGGCGCGCGTAAATAGAAGCGGCTGGAGGTACCGGGGGCGAAGCCCGCCCCGGCCCGGAGGCCGAGTTAAAAAAAATAATAATCCCCGTTCAGTCTCAATGGCGGGGTGCGGGCCGGCCCGGCGGCGATTGCGGCGGGCAGCAGGCCTCTTGGACAGGTTGAGAGATAAAAAAATAATAATTCCCGTGCAGTCTCAATGGCGGGGTGCGGGCCGGGGAATAGGCCTCTTGGCCGGGGTGAATAGTGTTGGAACACGGCCCGCGGAAATAGTAGCGGCTGGAGGTACCGGGGGCGATGCCCGCCCCGGCCCGGCGGCCAAGTTAAAAAAAATAAATAATCCCGTTCAGTCTCAATGGCAGGGTGCGGGCCGGCCCGGCGGCGATTGCGGCGGGCAGCAGGCCTCTTGGACAGGTTGAGAGATAAAAAAATAATAATTCCCATGCAGTCTCAATGGCGGGGTGCGGGCCGGGGAATAGGCCTCTTGGCCGGGGTGAATATGTTGGAACGCGGCGCGCGTAAATAGAAGCGGCTGAAAGGTACCGGGGGCGAAGCCCGCCCCGGCCCGGAGGCCGAGTTAAAAAAAATAATAATCCCCGTTCAGTCTCAATGGCGGGGTGCGGGCCGGCCCGGCGGCGAGTGCGGCGGGCAGCAGGCCTCTTGGACAGGTTGAGAGATAAAAAAATAATAATTCCCGTGCAGTCTCAATGGCGGGGTGCGGGCCGGGGAATAGGCCTCTTGGCCGGGGTGAATATGTTGGAACGCGGCGCGCGTAAATAGAAGCGGCTGGAGGTACCGGGGGCGAAGCCCGCCCCGGCCCGGAGGCCGAGTTAAAAAAAATAATAATCCCCGTTCAGTCTCAATGGCGGGGTGCGGGCCGGCCCGGCGGCGAGTGCGGCGGGCAGCAGGCCTCTTGGACAGGTTGAGAGATAAAAAAATAATAATTCCCGTGCAGTCTCAATGGCGGGGTGCGGGCCGGGGAATAGGCCTCTTGGCCGGGGTGAATAGTGTTGGAACACGGCCCGCGGAAATAGTAGCGGCTGGAGGTACCGGGGGCGATGCCCGCCCGGGCCCGGCGGCCAAGTTAAAAAAATAAATAATCCCCGTTCAGTCTCAATGGCAGGGTGCGGGCCGGCCCGGCGGCGATTGCGGCAGGCAGCAGGCCTCTTGGACAGGTTGAGAGATAAAAAAATAATAATTCCCGTTCAGTCTCAATGGCAGGGTGCGGGCCGGCCCGGCGGCAATTGCGGCGGGCAGCAGGCCTCTTGGACAGGTTGAGAGATAAAAAAATAATAATTCCCATGCAGTCTCAATGGCGGGGTGCGGGCCGGGGAATAGGCCTCTTGGCCGGGGTGAATATGTTGGAACGCGGCGCGCGTAAATAGAAGCGGCTGGAGGTACCGGGGGCGAAGCCCGCCCCGGCCTGGAGGCCGAGTTAAAAAAAATAATAATCCCCGTTCAGTCTCAATGGCGGGGTGCGGGCCGGCCTGGCGGCGATTGCGGCGGGCAGCAGGCCTCTTGGACAGGTTGAGAGATAAAAAAATAATAATTCCCGTGCAGTCTCAATGGCGGGGTGCGGGCCGGGGAATAGGCCTCTTGGCCGGGGTGAATAGTGTTGGAACACGGCCCGCGGAAATAGTAGCGGCTGGAGGTACCGGGGGCGATGCCCGCCCCGGCCCGGCGGCCAAGTTAAAAAAATAAATAATCCCGTTCAGTCTCAATGGCAGGGTGCGGGCCGGCCCGGCGGCGATTGCGGCGGGCAGCAGGCCTCTTGGACAGGTTGAGAGATAAAAAAATAATAATTCCCATGCAGTCTCAATGGCGGGGTGCGGGCCGGGGAATAGGCCTCTTGGCCGGGGTGAATATGTTGGAACGCGGCGCGCGTAAATAGAAGCGGCTGGAGGTACCGGGGGCGAAGCCCGCCCCGGCCCGGAGGCCGAGTTAAAAAAAATAATAATCCCCGTTCAGTCTCAATGGCGGGGTGCGGGCCGGCCCGGCGGCGAGTGCGGCGGGCAGCAGGCCTCTTGGACAGGTTGAGAGATAAAAAAATAATAATTCCCGTGCAGTCTCAATGGCGGGGTGCGGGCCGGGGAATAGGCCTCTTGGCCGGGGTGAATAGTGTTGGAACACGGCCCGCGGAAATAGTAGCGGCTGGAGGTACCGTGGGCGATGCCCGCCCGGGCCCGGCGGCCAAGTTAAAAAAATAAATAATCCCCGTTCAGTCTCAATGGCAGGGTGCGGGCCGGCCCGGCGGCGATTGCGGCGGGCAGCAGGCCTCTTGGACAGGTTGAGAGATAAAAAAATAATAATCCCCGTTCAGTCTCAATGGCGGGGTGCGGGCCGGCCCGGCGGCAATTGCGGCGGGCAGCAGGCCTCTTGGACAGGTTGAGAGATAAAAAAATAATAATTCCCATGCAGTCTCAATGGCGGGGTGCGGGCCGGGGAATAGGCCTCTTGGCCGGGGTGAATATGTTGGAACGCGGCGCGCGTAAATAGAAGCGGCTGGAGGTACCGGGGGCGAAGCCCGCCCCGGCCCGGAGGCCGAGTTAAAAAAAATAATAATCCCCGTTCAGTCTCAATGGCGGGGTGCGGGCCGGCCCGGCGGCGAGTGCGGCGGGCAGCAGGCCTCTTGGACAGGTTGAGAGATAAAAAAATAATAATTCCCGTGCAGTCTCAATGGCGGGGTGCGGGCCGGGGAATAGGCCTCTTGGCCGGGGTGAATAGTGTTGGAACACGGCCCGCGGAAATAGTAGCGGCTGGAGGTACCGGGGGCGATGCCCGCCCGGGCCCGGCGGCCAAGTTAAAAAAATAAATAATCCCCGTTCAGTCTCAATGGCAGGGTGCGGGCCGGCCCGGCGGCGATTGCGGCGGGCAGCAGGCCTCTTGGACAGGTTGAGAGATAAAAAAATAATAATTCCCGTTCAGTCTCAATGGCAGGGTGCGGGCCGGCCCGGCGGCAATTGCGGCGGGCAGCAGGCCTCTTGGACAGGTTGAGAGATAAAAAAATAATAATTCCCATGCAGTCTCAATGGCGGGGTGCGGGCCGGGGAATAGGCCTCTTGGCCGGGGTGAATATGTTGGAACGCGGCGCGCGTAAATAGAAGCGGCTGGAGGTACCGGGCTTCGGCCGAGTTAAAAAAAATAATAATCCCCGTTCAGTCTCAATGGCGGGGTGCGGGCCGGCCCGGCGGCGAGTGCGGCGGGCAGCAGGCCTCTTGGACAGGTTGAGAGATAAAAAAATAATAATTCCCGTGCAGTCTCAATGGCGGGGTGCGGGCCGGGGAATAGGCCTCTTGGCCGGGGTGAATAGTGTTGGAACACGGCCCGCGGAAATAGTAGCGGCTGGAGGTACCGGGGGCGATGCCCGCCCCGGCCCGGCGGCCAAGTTAAAAAAATAAATAATCCCCGTTCAGTCTCAATGGCAGGGTGCGGGCCGGCCCGGCGGCGATTGCGGCGGGCAGCAGGCCTCTTGGACAGGTTGAGAGATAAAAAAATAATAATTCCCGTTCAGTCTCAATGGCAGGGTGCGGGCCGGCCCGGCGGCAATTGCGGCGGGCAGCAGGCCTCTTGGACAGGTTGAGAGATAAAAAAATAATAATTCCCATGCAGTCTCAATGGCGGGGTGCGGGCCGGGGAATAGGCCTCTTGGCCGGGGTGAATATGTTGGAACGCGGCGCGCGTAAATAGAAGCGGCTGGAGGTACCGGGGGCGAAGCCCGCCCCGGCCCGGAGGCCGAGTTAAAAAAAATAATAATCCCCGTTCAGTCTCAATGGCGGGGTGCGGGCCGGCCCGGCGGCGAGTGCGGCGGGCAGCAGGCCTCTTGGACAGGTTGAGAGATAAAAAAATAATAATTCCCGTGCAGTCTCAATGGCGGGGTGCGGGCCGGGAAATAGGCCTCTTGGCCGGGGTGAATATGTTGGAACGCGGCGCGCGTAAATAGAAGCGGCTGGAGGTACCGGGGGCGAAGCCCGCCCCGGCCCGGAGGCCGAGTTAAAAAAAATAATAATCCCCGTTCAGTCTCAATGGCGGGGTGCGGGCCGGCCCGGCGGCGATTGCGGCGGGCAGCAGGCCTCTTGGACAGGTTGAGAGATAAAAAAATAATAATTCCCGTGCAGTCTCAATGGCGGGGTGCGGGCCGGGGAATAGGCCTCTTGGCCGGGGTGAATAGTGTTGGAACACGGCCCGCGGAAATAGTAGCGGCTGGAGGTACCGGGGGCGATGCCCGCCCCGGCCCGGCGGCCAAGTTAAAAAAATAAATAATCCCGTTCAGTCTCAATGGCAGGGTGCGGGCCGGCCCGGCGGCGATTGCGGCGGGCAGCAGGCCTCTTGGACAGGTTGAGAGATAAAAAAATAATAATTCCCATGCAGTCTCAATGGCGGGGTGCGGGCCGGGGAATAGGCCTCTTGGCCGGGGTGAATATGTTGGAACGCGGCGCGCGTAAATAGAAGCGGCTGGAGGTACCGGGGGCGAAGCCCGCCCCGGCCCGGAGGCCGAGTTAAAAAAAATAATAATCCCCGTTCAGTCTCAATGGCGGGGTGCGGGCCGGCCCGGCGGCGAGTGCGGCGGGCAGCAGGCCTCTTGGACAGGTTGAGAGATAAAAAAATAATAATTCCCGTGCAGTCTCAATGGCGGGGTGCGGGCCGGGGAATAGGCCTCTTGGCCGGGGTGAATATGTTGGAACGCGGCGCGCGTAAATAGAAGCGGCTGGAGGTACCGGGGGCGAAGCCCGCCCCGGCCCGGAGGCCGAGTTAAAAAAAATAATAATCCCCGTTCAGTCTCAATGGCGGGGTGCGGGCCGGCCCGGCGGCGAGTGCGGCGGGCAGCAGGCCTCTTGGACAGGTTGAGAGATAAAAAAATAATAATTCCCGTGCAGTCTCAATGGCGGGGTGCGGGCCGGGGAATAGGCCTCTTGGCCGGGGTGAATAGTGTTGGAACACGGCCCGCGGAAATAGTAGCGGCTGGAGGTACCGGGGGCGATGCCCGCCCGGGCCCGGCGGCCAAGTTAAAAAAATAAATAATCCCCGTTCAGTCTCAATGGCAGGGTGCGGGCCGGCCCGGCGGCGATTGCGGCGGGCAGCAGGCCTCTTGGACAGGTTGAGAGATAAAAAAATAATAATTCCCGTTCAGTCTCAATGGCAGGGTGCGGGCCGGCCCGGCGGCAATTGCGGCGGGCAGCAGGCCTCTTGGACAGGTTGAGAGATAAAAAAATAATAATTCCCATGCAGTCTCAATGGCGGGGTGCGGGCCGGGGAATAGGCCTCTTGGCCGGGGTGAATATGTTGGAACGCGGCGCGCGTAAATAGAAGCGGCTGGAGGTACCGGGGGCGAAGCCCGCCCCGGCCCGGAGGCCGAGTTAAAAAAAATAATAATCCCCGTTCAGTCTCAATGGCGGGGTGCGGGCCGGCCTGGCGGCGATTGCGGCGGGCAGCAGGCCTCTTGGACAGGTTGAGAGATAAAAAAATAATAATTCCCGTGCAGTCTCAATGGCGGGGTGCGGGCCGGGGAATAGGCCTCTTGGCCGGGGTGAATAGTGTTGGAACACGGCCCGCGGAAATAGTAGCGGCTGGAGGTACCGGGGGCGATGCCCGCCCCGGCCCGGCGGCCAAGTTAAAAAAATAAATAATCCCGTTCAGTCTCAATGGCAGGGTGCGGGCCGGCCCGGCGGCGATTGCGGCGGGCAGCAGGCCTCTTGGACAGGTTGAGAGATAAAAAAAATAATAATTCCCGTGCAGTCTCAATGGCGGGGTGCGGGCCGGGGAATAGGCCTCTTGGCCGGGGTGAATAGTGTTGGAACACGGCCCGCGGAAATAGTAGCGGCTGGAGGTACCGGGGGCGATGCCCGCCCGGGCCCGGCGGCCAAGTTAAAAAAATAAATAATCCCCGTTCAGTCTCAATGGCGGGGTGCGGGCCGGCCCGGCGGCGATTGCGGCGGGCAGCAGGCCTCTTGGACAGGTTGAGAGATAAAAAAATAATAATTCCCGTTCAGTCTCAATGGCAGGGTGCGGGCCGGCCCGGCGGCAATTGCGGCGGGCAGCAGGCCTCTTGGACAGGTTGAGAGATAAAAAAATAATAATTCCCATGCAGTCTCAATGGCGGGGTGCGGGCCGGGGAATAGGCCTCTTGGCCGGGGTGAATATGTTGGAACGGGCGCGCGTAAATAGAAGCGGCTGGAGGTACCGGGGGCGAAGCCCGCCCCGGCCCGGAGGCCGAGTTAAAAAAAATAATAATCCCCGTTCAGTCTCAATGGCGGGGTGCGGGCCGGCCCGGCGGCGAGTGCGGCGGGCAGCAGGCCTCTTGGACAGGTTGAGAGATAAAAAAATAATAATTCCCGTGCAGTCTCAATGGCGGGGTGCGGGCCGGGGAATAGGCCTCTTGGCCGGGGTGAATATGTTGGAACGCGGCGCGCGTAAATAGAAGCGGCTGGAGGTACCGGGGGCGAAGCCCGCCCCGGCCCGGAGGCCGAGTTAAAAAAAATAATAATCCCCGTTCAGTCTCAATGGCGGGGTGCGGGCCGGCCCGGCGGCGATTGCGGCGGGCAGCAGGCCTCTTGGACAGGTTGAGAGATAAAAAAATAATAATTCCCGTGCAGTCTCAATGGCGGGGTGCGGGCCGGGGAATAGGCCTCTTGGCCGGGGTGAATAGTGTTGGAACACGGCCCGCGGAAATAGTAGCGGCTGGAGGTACCGGGGGCGATGCCCGCCCCGGCCCGGCGGCCAAGTTAAAAAAATAAATAATCCCGTTCAGTCTCAATGGCAGGGTGCGTGCCGGCCCGGCGGCGATTGCGGCGGGCAGCAGGCCTCTTGGACAGGTTGAGAGATAAAAAAATAATAATTCCCATGCAGTCTCAATGGCGGGGTGCGGGCCGGGGAATAGGCCTCTTGGCCGGGGTGAATATGTTGGAACGCGGCGCGCGTAAATAGAAGCGGCTGGAGGTACCGGGGGCGAAGCCCGCCCCGGCCCGGAGGCCGAGTTAAAAAAAATAATAATCCCCGTTCAGTCTCAATGGCGGGGTGCGGGCCGGCCCGGCGGCGAGTGCGGCGGGCAGCAGGCCTCTTGGACAGGTTGAGAGATAAAAAAATAATAATTCCCGTGCAGTCTCAATGGCGGGGTGCGGGCCGGGGAATAGGCCTCTTGGCCGGGGTGAATATGTTGGAACGCGGCGCGCGTAAATAGAAGCGGCTGGAGGTACCGGGGGCGAAGCCCGCCCCGGCCCGGAGGCCGAGTTAAAAAAAATAATAATCCCCGTTCAGTCTCAATGGCGGGGTGCGGGCCGGCCCGGCGGCGATTGCGGCGGGCAGCAGGCCTCTTGGACAGGTTGAGAGATAAAAAAATAATAATTCCCGTGCAGTCTCAATGGCGGGGTGCGGGCCGGGGAATAGGCCTCTTGGCCGGGGTGAATAGTGTTGGAACACGGCCCGCGGAAATAGTAGCGGCTGGAGGTACCGGGGGCGATGCCCGCCCCGGCCCGGCGGCCAAGTTAAAAAAATAAATAATCCCGTTCAGTCTCAATGGCAGGGTGCGGGCCGGCCCGGCGGCGATTGCGGCGGGCAGCAGGCCTCTTGGACAGGTTGAGAGATAAAAAAATAATAATTCCCATGCAGTCTCAATGGCGGGGTGCGGGCCGGGGAATAGGCCTCTTGGCCGGGGTGAATATGTTGGAACGCGGCGCGCGTAAATAGAAGCGGCTGGAGGTACCGGGGGCGAAGCCCGCCCCGGCCCGGAGGCCGAGTTAAAAAAAAATAATAATCCCGTTCAGTCTCAATGGCGGGGTGCGGGCCGGCCCGGCGGCGAGTGCGGCGGGCAGCAGGCCTCTTGGACAGGTTGAGAGATAAAAAAATAATAATTCCCGTGCAGTCTCAATGGCGGGGTGCGGGCCGGGGAATAGGCCTCTTGGCCGGGGTGAATATGTTGGAACGCGGCGCGCGTAAATAGAAGCGGCTGGAGGTACCGGGGGCGAAGCCCGCCCCGGCCCGGAGGCCGAGTTAAAAAAAATAATAATCCCCGTTCAGTCTCAATGGCGGGGTGCGGGCCGGCCCGGCGGCGAGTGCGGCGGGCAGCAGGCCTCTTGGACAGGTTGAGAGATAAAAAAATAATAATTCCCGTGCAGTCTCAATGGCGGGGTGCGGGCCGGGGAATAGGCCTCTTGGCCGGGGTGAATAGTGTTGGAACACGGCCCGCGGAAATAGTAGCGGCTGGAGGTACCGGGGGCGATGCCCGCCCCGGCCCGGCGGCCAAGTTAAAAAAATAAATAATCCCCGTTCAGTCTCAATGGCAGGGTGCGGGCCGGCCCGGCGGCGATTGCGGCGGGCAGCAGGCCTCTTGGACAGGTTGAGAGATAAAAAAATAATAATTCCCGTGCAGTCTCAATGGCGGGGTGCGGGCCGGGGAATAAGCCTCTTGGCCGGGGTGAATAGTGTTGGAACACGGCCCGCGGAAATAGTAGCGGCTGGAGGTACCGGGGAGGATGCCCGCCCCGGGCCGGCGGCCAAGTTAAAAAAATAAATAATCCCCGTTCAGTCTCAATGGCAGGGTGCGGGCCGGCCCGGCGGCGAGTGCGGCGGGCAGCAGGCCTCTTGGACAGGTTGAGAGATAAAAAAATAATAATTCCCGTTCAGTCTCAATGGCAGGGTGCGGGCCGGCCCGGCGGCGATTGCGGCGGGCAGCAGGCCTCTTGGACAGGTTGAGAGATAAAAAAATAATAATTCCCATGCAGTCTCAATGGCGGGGTGCGGGGCGGGGAATAGGCCTCTTGGCCGGGGTGAATATGTTGGAACGCGGCGCGCGTAAATAGAAGCGGCTGGAGGTACCGGGGTCGAAGCCCGCCCCGGCCTGGAGGCCGAGTTAAAAAAAATAATAATCCCCGTTCAGTCTCAATGGCGGGGTGCGGGCCGGCCCGGCGGCGAGTGCGGCGGGCAGCAGGCCTCTTGGACAGGTTGAGAGATAAAAAAATAATAATTCCCGTGCAGTCTCAATGGCGGGGTGCGGGCCGGGGAATAGGCCTCTTGGCCGGGGTGAATAGTGTTGGAACACGGCCCGCGGAAATAGTAGCGGCTGGAGGTACCGGGGGCGATGCCCGCCCCGGCCCGGCGGCCAAGTTAAAAAAATAAATAATCCCCGTTCAGTCTCAATGGCAGGGTGCGGGCCGGCCCGGCGGCGATTGCGGCGGGCAGCAGGCCTCTTGGACAGGTTGAGAGATAAAAAAATAATAATTCCCGTGCAGTCTCAATGGCGGGGTGCGGGCCGGGGAATAGGCCTCTTGGCCGGGGTGAATAGTGTTGGAACACGGCCCGCGGAAATAGTAGCGGCTGGAGGTACCGGGGAGGATGCCCGCCCCGGGCCGGCGGCCAACTTAAAAAAATAAATAATCCCCGTTCAGTCTCAATGGCAGGGTGCGGGCCGGCCCGGCGGCGATTGCGGCGGGCAGCAGGCCTCTTGGACAGGTTGAGAGATAAAAAAATAATAATTCCCGTTCAGTCTCAATGGCAGGGTGCGGGCCGGCCCGGCGGCAATTGCGGCGGGCAGCAGGCCTCTTGGACAGGTTGAGAGATAAAAAAATAATAATTCCCATGCAGTCTCAATGGCGGGGTGCGGGCCGGGGAATAGGCCTCTTGGCCGGGGTGAATATGTTGGAACGCGGCGCGCGTAAATAGAAGCGGCTGGAGGTACCGGGGGCGAAGCCCGCCCCGGCCTGGAGGCCGAGTTAAAAAAAATAATAATCCCCGTTCAGTCTCAATGGCGGGGTGCGGGCCGGCCTGGCGGCGATTGCGGCGGGCAGCAGGCCTCTTGGACAGGTTGAGAGATAAAAAAATAATAATTCCCGTGCAGTCTCAATGGCGGGGTGCGGGCCGGGGAATAGGCCTCTTGGCCGGGGTGAATAGTGTTGGAACACGGCCCGCGGAAATAGTAGCGGCTGGAGGTACCGGGGGCGATGCCCGCCCCGGCCCGGCGGCCAAGTTAAAAAAATAAATAATCCCGTTCAGTCTCAATGGCAGGGTGCGGGCCGGCCCGGCGGCGATTGCGGCGGGCAGCAGGCCTCTTGGACAGGTTGAGAGATAAAAAAATAATAATTCCCATGCAGTCTCAATGGCGGGGTGCGGGCCGGGGAATAGGCCTCTTGGCCGGGGTGAATATGTTGGAACGCGGCGCGCGTAAATAGAAGCGGCTGGAGGTACCGGGGGCGAAGCCCGCCCCGGCCCGGAGGCCGAGTTAAAAAAAATAATAATCCCCGTTCAGTCTCAATGGCGGGGTGCGGGCCGGCCCGGCGGCGAGTGCGGCGGGCAGCAGGCCTCTTGGACAGGTTGAGAGATAAAAAAATAATAATTCCCGTGCAGTCTCAATGGCGGGGTGCGGGCCGGGGAAATAGGCCTCTTGGCCGGGGTGAATATGTTGGAACGCGGCGCGCGTAAATAGAAGCGGCTGGAGGTACCGGGGGCGAAGCCCGCCCCGGCCCGGAGGCCGAGTTAAAAAAAAAAATAATCCCCGTTCAGTCTCAATGGCGGGGTGCGGGCCGGCCCGGCGGCGAGTGCGGCGGGCAGCAGGCCTCTTGGACAGGTTGAGAGATAAAAAAATAATAATTCCCGTGCAGTCTCAATGGCGGGGTGCGGGCCGGGGAATAGGCCTCTTGGCCGGGGTGAATAGTGTTGGAACACGGCCCGCGGAAATAGTAGCGGCTGGAGGTACCGTGGGCGATGCCCGCCCGGGCCCGGCGGCCAAGTTAAAAAAATAAATAATCCCCGTTCAGTCTCAATGGCAGGGTGCGGGCCGGCCCGGCGGCGATTGCGGCGGGCAGCAGGCCTCTTGGACAGGTTGAGAGATAAAAAAATAATAATCCCCGTTCAGTCTCAATGGCGGGGTGCGGGCCGGCCCGGCGGCAATTGCGGCGGGCAGCAGGCCTCTTGGACAGGTTGAGAGATAAAAAAATAATAATTCCCATGCAGTCTCAATGGCGGGGTGCGGGCCGGGGAATAGGCCTCTTGGCCGGGGTGAATATGTTGGAACGCGGCGCGCGTAAATAGAAGCGGCTGGAGGTACCGGGGGCGAAGCCCGCCCCGGCCCGGAGGCCGAGTTAAAAAAAATAATAATCCCCGTTCAGTCTCAATGGCGGGGTGCGGGCCGGCCCGGCGGCGAGTGCGGCGGGCAGCAGGCCTCTTGGACAGGTTGAGAGATAAAAAAATAATAATTCCCGTGCAGTCTCAATGGCGGGGTGCGGGCCGGGGAATAGGCCTCTTGGCCGGGGTGAATAGTGTTGGAACACGGCCCGCGGAAATAGTAGCGGCTGGAGGTACCGGGGGCGATGCCCGCCCGGGCCCGGCGGCCAAGTTAAAAAAATAAATAATCCCCGTTCAGTCTCAATGGCAGGGTGCGGGCCGGCCCGGCGGCGATTGCGGCGGGCAGCAGGCCTCTTGGACAGGTTGAGAGATAAAAAAATAATAATTCCCGTTCAGTCTCAATGGCAGGGTGCGGGCCGGCCCGGCGGCAATTGCGGCGGGCAGCAGGCCTCTTGGACAGGTTGAGAGATAAAAAAATAATAATTCCCATGCAGTCTCAATGGCGGGGTGCGGGCCGGGGAATAGGCCTCTTGGCCGGGGTGAATATGTTGGAACGCGGCGCGCGTAAATAGAAGCGGCTGGAGGTACCGGGCTTCGGCCGAGTTAAAAAAAATAATAATCCCCGTTCAGTCTCAATGGCGGGGTGCGGGCCGGCCCGGCGGCGAGTGCGGCGGGCAGCAGGCCTCTTGGACAGGTTGAGAGATAAAAAAATAATAATTCCCGTGCAGTCTCAATGGCGGGGTGCGGGCCGGGGAATAGGCCTCTTGGCCGGGGTGAATAGTGTTGGAACACGGCCCGCGGAAATAGTAGCGGCTGGAGGTACCGGGGGCGATGCCCGCCCCGGCCCGGCGGCCAAGTTAAAAAAATAAATAATCCCCGTTCAGTCTCAATGGCAGGGTGCGGGCCGGCCCGGCGGCGATTGCGGCGGGCAGCAGGCCTCTTGGACAGGTTGAGAGATAAAAAAATAATAATTCCCGTTCAGTCTCAATGGCAGGGTGCGGGCCGGCCCGGCGGCAATTGCGGCGGGCAGCAGGCCTCTTGGACAGGTTGAGAGATAAAAAAATAATAATTCCCATGCAGTCTCAATGGCGGGGTGCGGGCCGGGGAATAGGCCTCTTGGCCGGGGTGAATATGTTGGAACGCGGCGCGCGTAAATAGAAGCGGCTGGAGGTACCGGGGGCGAAGCCCGCCCCGGCCCGGAGGCCGAGTTAAAAAAAATAATAATCCCCGTTCAGTCTCAATGGCGGGGTGCGGGCCGGCCCGGCGGCGAGTGCGGCGGGCAGCAGGCCTCTTGGACAGGTTGAGAGATAAAAAAATAATAATTCCCGTGCAGTCTCAATGGCGGGGTGCGGGCCGGGAAATAGGCCTCTTGGCCGGGGTGAATATGTTGGAACGCGGCGCGCGTAAATAGAAGCGGCTGGAGGTACCGGGGGCGAAGCCCGCCCCGGCCCGGAGGCCGAGTTAAAAAAAATAATAATCCCCGTTCAGTCTCAATGGCGGGGTGCGGGCCGGCCCGGCGGCGATTGCGGCGGGCAGCAGGCCTCTTGGACAGGTTGAGAGATAAAAAAATAATAATTCCCGTGCAGTCTCAATGGCGGGGTGCGGGCCGGGGAATAGGCCTCTTGGCCGGGGTGAATAGTGTTGGAACACGGCCCGCGGAAATAGTAGCGGCTGGAGGTACCGGGGGCGATGCCCGCCCCGGCCCGGCGGCCAAGTTAAAAAAATAAATAATCCCGTTCAGTCTCAATGGCAGGGTGCGGGCCGGCCCGGCGGCGATTGCGGCGGGCAGCAGGCCTCTTGGACAGGTTGAGAGATAAAAAAATAATAATTCCCATGCAGTCTCAATGGCGGGGTGCGGGCCGGGGAATAGGCCTCTTGGCCGGGGTGAATATGTTGGAACGCGGCGCGCGTAAATAGAAGCGGCTGGAGGTACCGGGGGCGAAGCCCGCCCCGGCCCGGAGGCCGAGTTAAAAAAAATAATAATCCCCGTTCAGTCTCAATGGCGGGGTGCGGGCCGGCCCGGCGGCGAGTGCGGCGGGCAGCAGGCCTCTTGGACAGGTTGAGAGATAAAAAAATAATAATTCCCGTGCAGTCTCAATGGCGGGGTGCGGGCCGGGGAATAGGCCTCTTGGCCGGGGTGAATATGTTGGAACGCGGCGCGCGTAAATAGAAGCGGCTGGAGGTACCGGGGGCGAAGCCCGCCCCGGCCCGGAGGCCGAGTTAAAAAAAATAATAATCCCCGTTCAGTCTCAATGGCGGGGTGCGGGCCGGCCCGGCGGCGAGTGCGGCGGGCAGCAGGCCTCTTGGACAGGTTGAGAGATAAAAAAATAATAATTCCCGTGCAGTCTCAATGGCGGGGTGCGGGCCGGGGAATAGGCCTCTTGGCCGGGGTGAATAGTGTTGGAACACGGCCCGCGGAAATAGTAGCGGCTGGAGGTACCGGGGGCGATGCCCGCCCGGGCCCGGCGGCCAAGTTAAAAAAATAAATAATCCCCGTTCAGTCTCAATGGCAGGGTGCGGGCCGGCCCGGCGGCGATTGCGGCGGGCAGCAGGCCTCTTGGACAGGTTGAGAGATAAAAAAATAATAATTCCCGTTCAGTCTCAATGGCAGGGTGCGGGCCGGCCCGGCGGCAATTGCGGCGGGCAGCAGGCCTCTTGGACAGGTTGAGAGATAAAAAAATAATAATTCCCATGCAGTCTCAATGGCGGGGTGCGGGCCGGGGAATAGGCCTCTTGGCCGGGGTGAATATGTTGGAACGCGGCGCGCGTAAATAGAAGCGGCTGGAGGTACCGGGGGCGAAGCCCGCCCCGGCCCGGAGGCCGAGTTAAAAAAAATAATAATCCCCGTTCAGTCTCAATGGCGGGGTGCGGGCCGGCCCGGCGGCGAGTGCGGCGGGCAGCAGGCCTCTTGGACAGGTTGAGAGATAAAAAAATAATAATTCCCGTGCAGTCTCAATGGCGGGGTGCGGGCCGGGGAATAGGCCTCTTGGCCGGGGTGAATATGTTGGAACGCGGCGCGCGTAAATAGAAGCGGCTGGAGGTACCGGGGGCGAAGCCCGCCCCGGCCCGGAGGCCGAGTTAAAAAAAATAATAATCCCCGTTCAGTCTCAATGGCGGGGTGCGGGCCGGCCCGGCGGCGATTGCGGCGGGCAGCAGGCCTCTTGGACAGGTTGAGAGATAAAAAAATAATAATTCCCGTGCAGTCTCAATGGCGGGGTGCGGGCCGGGGAATAGGCCTCTTGGCCGGGGTGAATAGTGTTGGAACACGGCCCGCGGAAATAGTAGCGGCTGGAGGTACCGGGGGCGATGCCCGCCCCGGCCCGGCGGCCAAGTTAAAAAAATAAATAATCCCGTTCAGTCTCAATGGCAGGGTGCGGGCCGGCCCGGCGGCGATTGCGGCGGGCAGCAGGCCTCTTGGACAGGTTGAGAGATAAAAAAATAATAATTCCCATGCAGTCTCAATGGCGGGGTGCGGGCCGGGGAATAGGCCTCTTGGCCGGGGTGAATATGTTGGAACGCGGCGCGCGTAAATAGAAGCGGCTGGAGGTACCGGGGGCGAAGCCCGCCCCGGCCCGGAGGCCGAGTTAAAAAAAATAATAATCCCCGTTCAGTCTCAATGGCGGGGTGCGGGCCGGCCCGGCGGCGAGTGCGGCGGGCAGCAGGCCTCTTGGACAGGTTGAGAGATAAAAAAATAATAATTCCCGTGCAGTCTCAATGGCGGGGTGCGGGCCGGGGAATAGGCCTCTTGGCCGGGGTGAATAGTGTTGGAACACGGCCCGCGGAAATAGTAGCGGCTGGAGGTACCGGGGGCGATGCCCGCCCGGGCCCGGCGGCCAAGTTAAAAAAATAAATAATCCCCGTTCAGTCTCAATGGCGGGGTGCGGGCCGGCCCGGCGGCGATTGCGGCGGGCAGCAGGCCTCTTGGACAGGTTGAGAGATAAAAAAATAATAATTCCCGTTCAGTCTCAATGGCAGGGTGCGGGCCGGCCCGGCGGCAATTGCGGCGGGCAGCAGGCCTCTTGGACAGGTTGAGAGATAAAAAAATAATAATTCCCATGCAGTCTCAATGGCGGGGTGCGGGCCGGGGAATAGGCCTCTTGGCCGGGGTGAATATGTTGGAACGGGCGCGCGTAAATAGAAGCGGCTGGAGGTACCGGGGGCGAAGCCCGCCCCGGCCCGGAGGCCGAGTTAAAAAAAATAATAATCCCCGTTCAGTCTCAATGGCGGGGTGCGGGCCGGCCCGGCGGCGAGTGCGGCGGGCAGCAGGCCTCTTGGACAGGTTGAGAGATAAAAAAATAATAATTCCCGTGCAGTCTCAATGGCGGGGTGCGGGCCGGGGAATAGGCCTCTTGGCCGGGGTGAATATGTTGGAACGCGGCGCGCGTAAATAGAAGCGGCTGGAGGTACCGGGGGCGAAGCCCGCCCCGGCCCGGAGGCCGAGTTAAAAAACATAATAATCCCCGTTCAGTCTCAATGGCGGGGTGCGGGCCGGCCCGGCGGCGATTGCGGCGGGCAGCAGGCCTCTTGGACAGGTTGAGAGATAAAAAAATAATAATTCCCGTGCAGTCTCAATGGCGGGGTGCGGGCCGGGGAATAGGCCTCTTGGCCGGGGTGAATAGTGTTGGAACACGGCCCGCGGAAATAGTAGCGGCTGGAGGTACCGGGGGCGATGCCCGCCCCGGCCCGGCGGCCAAGTTAAAAAAATAAATAATCCCGTTCAGTCTCAATGGCAGGGTGCGTGCCGGCCCGGCGGCGATTGCGGCGGGCAGCAGGCCTCTTGGACAGGTTGAGAGATAAAAAAATAATAATTCCCGTTCAGTCTCAATGGCAGGGTGCGGGCCGGCCCGGCGGCAATTGCGGCGGGCAGCAGGCCTCTTGGACAGGTTGAGAGATAAAAAAATAATAATTCCCATGCAGTCTCAATGGCGGGGTGCGGGCCGGGGAATAGGCCTCTTGGCCGGGGTGAATATGTTGGAACGCGGCGCGCGTAAATAGAAGCGGCTGGAGGTACCGGGGGCGAAGCCCGCCCCGGCCCGGAGGCCGAGTTAAAAAAAATAATAATCCCCGTTCAGTCTCAATGGCGGGGTGCGGGCCGGCCCGGCGGCGAGTGCGGCGGGCAGCAGGCCTCTTGGACAGGTTGAGAGATAAAAAAATAATAATTCCCGTGCAGTCTCAATGGCGGGGTGCGGGCCGGGGAATAGGCCTCTTGGCCGGGGTGAATATGTTGGAACGCGGCGCGCGTAAATAGAAGCGGCTGGAGGTACCGGGGGCGAAGCCCGCCCCGGCCCGGAGGCCGAGTTAAAAAAAATAATAATCCCCGTTCAGTCTCAATGGCGGGGTGCGGGCCGGCCCGGCGGCGATTGCGGCGGGCAGCAGGCCTCTTGGACAGGTTGAGAGATAAAAAAATAATAATTCCCGTGCAGTCTCAATGGCGGGGTGCGGGCCGGGGAATAGGCCTCTTGGCCGGGGTGAATAGTGTTGGAACACGGCCCGCGGAAATAGTAGCGGCTGGAGGTACCGGGGGCGATGCCTGCCCCGGCCCGGCGGCCAAGTTAAAAAAATAAATAATCCCGTTCAGTCTCAATGGCAGGGTGCGGGCCGGCCCGGCGGCGATTGCGGCGGGCAGCAGGCCTCTTGGACAGGTTGAGAGATAAAAAAATAATAATTCCCATGCAGTCTCAATGGCGGGGTGCGGGCCGGGGAATAGGCCTCTTGGCCGGGGTGAATATGTTGGAACGCGGCGCGCGTAAATAGAAGCGGCTGGAGGTACCGGGGGCGAAGCCCGCCCCGGCCCGGAGGCCGAGTTAAAAAAAAATAATAATCCCGTTCAGTCTCAATGGCGGGGTGCGGGCCGGCCCGGCGGCGAGTGCGGCGGGCAGCAGGCCTCTTGGACAGGTTGAGAGATAAAAAAATAATAATTCCCGTGCAGTCTCAATGGCGGGGTGCGGGCCGGGGAATAGGCCTCTTGGCCGGGGTGAATATGTTGGAACGCGGCGCGCGTAAATAGAAGCGGCTGGAGGTACCGGGGGCGAAGCCCGCCCCGGCCCGGAGGCCGAGTTAAAAAAAATAATAATCCCCGTTCAGTCTCAATGGCGGGGTGCGGGCCGGCCCGGCGGCGAGTGCGGCGGGCAGCAGGCCTCTTGGACAGGTTGAGAGATAAAAAAATAATAATTCCCGTGCAGTCTCAATGGCGGGGTGCGGGCCGGGGAATAGGCCTCTTGGCCGGGGTGAATAGTGTTGGAACACGGCCCGCGGAAATAGTAGCGGCTGGAGGTACCGGGGGCGATGCCCGCCCCGGCCCGGCGGCCAAGTTAAAAAAATAAATAATCCCCGTTCAGTCTCAATGGCAGGGTGCGGGCCGGCCCGGCGGCGATTGCGGCGGGCAGCAGGCCTCTTGGACAGGTTGAGAGATAAAAAAATAATAATTCCCGTGCAGTCTCAATGGCGGGGTGCGGGCCGGGGAATAAGCCTCTTGGCCGGGGTGAATAGTGTTGGAACACGGCCCGCAGAAATAGTAGCGGCTGGAGGTACCGGGGAGGATGCCCGCCCCGGGCCGGCGGCCAAGTTAAAAAAATAAATAATCCCCGTTCAGTCTCAATGGCAGGGTGAGGGCCGGCCCGGCGGCGAGTGCGGCGGGCAGCAGGCCTCTTGGACAGGTTGAGAGATAAAAAAATAATAATTCCCGTTCAGTCTCAATGGCAGGGTGCGGGCCGGCCCGGCGGCGATTGCGGCGGGCAGCAGGCCTCTTGGACAGGTTGAGAGATAAAAAAATAATAATTCCCATGCAGTCTCAATGGCGGGGTGCGGGGCGGGGAATAGGCCTCTTGGCCGGGGTGAATATGTTGGAACGCGGCGCGCGTAAATAGAAGCGGCTGGAGGTACCGGGGTCGAAGCCCGCCCCGGCCCGGAGGCCGAGTTAAAAAAAATAATAATCCCCGTTCAGTCTCAATGGCGGGGTGCGGGCCGGCCCGGCGGCGAGTGCGGCGGGCAGCAGGCCTCTTGGACAGGTTGAGAGATAAAAAAATAATAATTCCCGTGCAGTCTCAATGGCGGGGTGCGGGCCGGGGAATAGGCCTCTTGGCCGGGGTGAATAGTGTTGGAACACGGCCCGCGGAAATAGTAGCGGCTGGAGGTACCGGGGGCGATGCCCGCCCCGGCCCGGCGGCCAAGTTAAAAAAATAAATAATCCCCGTTCAGTCTCAATGGCAGGGTGCGGGCCGGCCCGGCGGCGATTGCGGCGGGCAGCAGGCCTCTTGGACAGGTTGAGAGATAAAAAAATAATAATTCCCGTGCAGTCTCAATGGCGGGGTGCGGGCCGGGGAATAGGCCTCTTGGCCGGGGTGAATAGTGTTGGAACACGGCCCGCGGAAATAGTAGCGGCTGGAGGTACCGGGGAGGATGCCCGCCCCGGGCCGGCGGCCAAGTTAAAAAAATAAATAATCCCCGTTCAGTCTCAATGGCAGGGTGCGGGCCGGCCCGGCGGCGAGTGCGGCGGGCAGCAGGCCTCTTGGACAGGTTGAGAGATAAAAAAATAATAATTCCCGTTCAGTCTCAATGGCAGGGTGCGGGCCGGCCCGGCGGCGATTGCGGCGGGCAGCAGGCCTCTTGGACAGGTTGAGAGATAAAAAAATAATAATTCCCATGCAGTCTCAATGGCGGGGTGCGGGCCGGGGAATAGGCCTCTTGGCCGGGGTGAATATGTTGGAACGCGGCGCGCGTAAATAGAAGCGGCTGGAGGTACCGGGGGCGAAGCCCGCCCCGGCCCGGAGGCCGAGTTAAAAAAAATAATAATCCCCGTTCAGTCTCAATGGCGGGGTGCGGGCCGGCCCGGCGGCGAGTGCGGCGGGCAGCAGGCCTCTTGGACAGGTTGAGAGATAAAAAAATAATAATTCCCGTGCAGTCTCAATGGCGGGGTGCGGGCCGGGGAATAGGCCTCTTGGCCGGGGTGAATAGTGTTGGAACACGGCCCGCGGGAATAGTAGCGGCTGGAGGTACCGGGGGCGATGCCCGCCCCGGCCCGGCGGCCAAGTTAAAAAAATAAATAATCCCCGTTCAGTCTCAATGGCAGGGTGCGGGCCGGCCCGGCGGCGATTGCGGCGGGCAGCAGGCCTCTTGGACAGGTTGAGAGATAAAAAAATAATAATTCCCATGCAGTCTCAATGGCGGGGTGCGGGCCGGGGAATAGGCCTCTTGGCCGGGGTGAATATGTTGGAACGCGGCGCGCGTAAATAGAAGCGGCTGGAGGTACCGGGGGCGAAGCCCGCCCCGGCCCGGAGGCCGAGTTAAAAAAAATAATAATCCCCGTTCAGTCTCAATGGCGGGGTGCGGGCCGGCCCGGCGGCGAGTGCGGCGGGCAGCAGGCCTCTTGGACAGGTTGAGAGATAAAAAAATAATAATTCCCGTGCAGTCTCAATGGCGGGGTGCGGGCCGGGGAATAGGCCTCTTGGCCGGGGTGAATAGTGTTGGAACACGGCCCGCGGAAATAGTAGCGGCTGGAGGTACCGGGGGCGATGCCCGCCCCGGCCCGGCGGCCAAGTTAAAAAAATAAATAATCCCGTTCAGTCTCAATGGCAGGGTGCGGGCCGGCCCGGCGGCGATTGCGGCGGGCAGCAGGCCTCTTGGACAGGTTGAGAGATAAAAAAATAATAATTCCCGTGCAGTCTCAATGGCGGGGTGCGGGCCGGGGAATAGGCCTCTTGGCCGGGGTGAATAGTGTTGGAACACGGCCCGCGGAAATAGTAGCGGCTGGAGGTACCGGGGAGGATGCCCGCCCCGGGCCGGCGGCCAAGTTAAAAAAATAAATAATCCCCGTTCAGTCTCAATGGCAGGGTGCGGGCCGGCCCGGCGGCGAGTGCGGCGGGCAGCAGGCCTCTTGGACAGGTTGAGAGATAAAAAAATAATAATTCCCGTTCAGTCTCAATGGCAGGGTGCGGGCCGGCCCGGCGGCGATTGCGGCGGGCAGCAGGCCTCTTGGACAGGTTGAGAGATAAAAAAATAATAATTCCCATGCAGTCTCAATGGCGGGGTGCGGGCCGGGGAATAGGCCTCTTGGCCGGGGTGAATATGTTGGAACGCGGCGCGCGTAAATAGAAGCGGCTGGAGGTACCGGGGGCGAAGCCCGCCCCGGCCCGGAGGCCGAGTTAAAAAAAATAATAATCCCCGTTCAGTCTCAATGGCGGGGTGCGGGCCGGCCCGGCGGCGAGTGCGGCGGGCAGCAGGCCTCTTGGACAGGTTGAGAGATAAAAAAATAATAATTCCCGTGCAGTCTCAATGGCGGGGTGCGGGCCGGGGAATAGGCCTCTTGGCCGGGGTGAATATGTTGGAACGCGGCGCGCGTAAATAGAAGCGGCTGGAGGTACCGGGGGCGAAGCCCGCCCCGGCCCGGAGGCCGAGTTAAAAAAAATAATAATCCCCGTTCAGTCTCAATGGCGGGGTGCGGGCCGGCCCGGCGGCGAGTGCGGCGGGCAGCAGGCCTCTTGGACAGGTTGAGAGATAAAAAAATAATAATTCCCGTTCAGTCTCAATGGCAGGGTGCGGGCCGGCCCGGCGGCAATTGCGGCGGGCAGCAGGCCTCTTGGACAGGTTGAGAGATAAAAAAATAATAATTCCCATGCAGTCTCAATGGCGGGGTGCGGGCCGGGGAATAGGCCTCTTGGCCGGGGTGAATATGTTGGAACGCGGCGCGCGTAAATAGAAGCGGCTGGAGGTACCGGGGGCGAAGCCCGCCCCGGCCCGGAGGCCGAGTTAAAAAAAATAATAATCCCCGTTCAGTCTCAATGGCGGGGTGCGGGCCGGCCCGGCGGCGAGTGCGGCGGGCAGCAGGCCTCTTGGACAGGTTGAGAGATAAAAAAATAATAATTCCCGTGCAGTCTCAATGGCGGGGTGCGGGCCGGGGAATAGGCCTCTTGGCCGGGGTGAATATGTTGGAACGCGGCGCGCGTAAATAGAAGCGGCTGGAGGTACCGGGGGCGAAGCCCGCCCCGGCCCGGAGGCCGAGTTAAAAAAAATAATAATCCCCGTTCAGTCTCAATGGCGGGGTGCGGGCCGGCCCGGCGGCGATTGCGGCGGGCAGCAGGCCTCTTGGACAGGTTGAGAGATAAAAAAATAATAATTCCCGTGCAGTCTCAATGGCGGGGTGCGGGCCGGGGAATAGGCCTCTTGGCCGGGGTGAATAGTGTTGGAACACGGCCCGCGGAAATAGTAGCGGCTGGAGGTACCGGGGGCGATGCCCGCCCCGGCCCGGCGGCCAAGTTAAAAAAATAAATAATCCCGTTCAGTCTCAATGGCAGGGTGCGGGCCGGCCCGGCGGCGATTGCGGCGGGCAGCAGGCCTCTTGGACAGGTTGAGAGATAAAAAAATAATAATTCCCATGCAGTCTCAATGGCGGGGTGCGGGCCGGGGAATAGGCCTCTTGGCCGGGGTGAATATGTTGGAACGCGGCGCGCGTAAATAGAAGCGGCTGGAGGTACCGGGGGCGAAGCCCGCCCCGGCCCGGAGGCCGAGTTAAAAAAAATAATAATCCCCGTTCAGTCTCAATGGCGGGGTGCGGGCCGGCCCGGCGGCGAGTGCGGCGGGCAGCAGGCCTCTTGGACAGGTTGAGAGATAAAAAAATAATAATTCCCGTGCAGTCTCAATGGCGGGGTGCGGGCCGGGGAATAGGCCTCTTGGCCGGGGTGAATAGTGTTGGAACACGGCCCGCGGAAATAGTAGCGGCTGGAGGTACCGGGGGCGATGCCCGCCCGGGCCCGGCGGCCAAGTTAAAAAAATAAATAATCCCCGTTCAGTCTCAATGGCAGGGTGCGGGCCGGCCCGGCGGCGATTGCGGCGGGCAGCAGGCCTCTTGGACAGGTTGAGAGATAAAAAAATAATAATTCCCGTTCAGTCTCAATGGCAGGGTGCGGGCCGGCCCGGCGGCAATTGCGGCGGGCAGCAGGCCTCTTGGACAGGTTGAGAGATAAAAAAATAATAATTCCCATGCAGTCTCAATGGCGGGGTGCGGGCCGGGGAATAGGCCTCTTGGCCGGGGTGAATATGTTGGAACGCGGCGCGCGTAAATAGAAGCGGCTGGAGGTACCGGGGGCGAAGCCCGCCCCGGCCCGGAGGCCGAGTTAAAAAAAATAATAATCCCCGTTCAGTCTCAATGGCGGGGTGCGGGCCGGCCCGGCGGCGAGTGCGGCGGGCAGCAGGCCTCTTGGACAGGTTGAGAGATAAAAAAATAATAATTCCCGTGCAGTCTCAATGGCGGGGTGCGGGCCGGGGAATAGGCCTCTTGGCCGGGGTGAATAGTGTTGGAACACGGCCCGCGGAAATAGTAGCGGCTGGAGGTACCGGGGGCGATGCCCGCCCCGGCCCGGCGGCCAAGTTAAAAAAATAAATAATCCCCGTTCAGTCTCAATGGCAGGGTGCGGGCCGGCCCGGCGGCGATTGCGGCGGGCAGCAGGCCTCTTGGACAGGTTGAGAGATAAAAAAATAATAATTCCCGTGCAGTCTCAATGGCGGGGTGCGGGCCGGCCCGGCGGCGATTGCGGCGGGCAGCAGGCCTCTTGGACAGGTTGAGAGATAAAAAAATAATAATTCCCATGCAGTCTCAATGGCGGGGTGCGGGCCGGGGAATAGGCCTCTTGGCCGGGGTGAATATGTTGGAACGCGGCGCGCGTAAATAGAAGCGGCTGGAGGTACCGGGGGCGAAGCCCGCCCCGGCCCGGAGGCCGAGTTAAAAAAAATAATAATCCCCGTTCAGTCTCAATGGCGGGGTGCGGGCCGGCCCGGCGGCGAGTGCGGCGGGCAGCAGGCCTCTTGGACAGGTTGAGAGATAAAAAAATAATAATTCCCGTGCAGTCTCAATGGCGGGGTGCGGGCCGGGGAATAGGCCTCTTGGCCGGGGTGAATAGTGTTGGAACACGGCCCGCGGGAATAGTAGCGGCTGGAGGTACCGGGGGCGATGCCCGCCCCGGCCCGGCGGCCAAGTTAAAAAAATAAATAATCCCCGTTCAGTCTCAATGGCAGGGTGCGGGCCGGCCCGGCGGCGATTGCGGCGGGCAGCAGGCCTCTTGGACAGGTTGAGAGATAAAAAAATAATAATTCCCGTGCAGTCTCAATGGCGGGGTGCGGGCCGGGGAATAGGCCTCTTGGCCGGGGTGAATAGTGTTGGAACACGGCCCGCGGAAATAGTAGCGGCTGGAGGTACCGGGGGCGATGCCCGCCCCGGGCCGGCGGCCAAGTTAAAAAAATAAATAATCCCAGTTCAGTCTCAATGGCAGGGTGCGGGCCGGCCCGGCAGCGAGTGCGGCGGGCAGCAGGCCTCTTGGACAGGTTGAGAGATAAAAAAATAATAATTCCCGTTCAGTCTCAATGGCAGGGTGCGGGCCGGCCCGGCGGCGATTGCGGCGGGCAGCAGGCCTCTTGGACAGGTTGAGAGATAAAAAAATAATAATTCCCATGCAGTCTCAATGGCGGGGTGCGGGCCGGGGAATAGGCCTCTTGGCCGGGGTGAATATGTTGGAACGCGGCGCGCGTAAATAGAAGCGGCTGGAGGTACCGGGGGCGAAGCCCGCCCCGGCCCGGAGGCCCAGTTAAAAAAAATAATAATCCCCGTTCAGTCTCAATGGCGGGGTGCGGGCCGGCCCGGCGGCGAGTGCGGCGGGCAGCAGGCCTCTTGGACAGGTTGAGAGATAAAAAAATAATAATTCCCGTGCAGTCTCAATGGCGGGGTGCGGGCCGGCCCGGCGGCGATTGCGGCGGGCAGCAGGCCTCTTGGACAGGTTGAGAGATAAAAAAATAATAATTCCCGTGCAGTCTCAATGGCGGGGTGCGGGCCGGGGAATAGGCCTCTTGGCCGGGGTGAATAGTGTTGGAACACGGCCCGCGGAAATAGTAGCGGCTGGAGGTACCGGGGGCGATGCCCGCCCCGGCCCGGCGGCCAAGTTAAAAAAATAAATAATCCCGTTCAGTCTCAATGGCAGGGTGCGGGCCGGGGAATAGGCCTCTTGGCCGGGGTGAATATGTTGGAACGCGGCGCGCGTAAATAGAAGCGGGTGGAGGTACCGGGGGCGAAGCCCGCCCCGGCCCGGAGGCCGAGTTAAAAAAAATAATAATCCCCGTTCAGTCTCAATGGCAGGGTGCGGGCCGGCCCGGCGGCGAGTGCGGCGGGCAGCAGGCCTCTTGGACAGGTTGAGAGATAAAAAAATAATAATTCCCATGCAGTCTCAATGGCGGGGTGCGGGCCGGGGAATAGGCCTCTTGGCCGGGGTGAATAGTGTTGGAACAAGGCCCGCGGAAATAGTAGCGGCTGGAGGTACCGGGGGCGATGCCCGCCCCGGCCCGGCGGCCAAGTTAAAAAAATAAATAATCCCCGTTCAGTCTCAATGGCAGGGTGCGGGCCGGCCCGGCGGCGAGTGCGGCGGGCAGCAGGCCTCTTGGACAGGTTGAGAGATAAAAAAATAATAATCCCCGTTCAGTCTCAATGGCGGGGTGCGGGCCGGCCCGGCGGCGATTGCGGCGGGCAGCAGGCCTCTTGGACAGGTTGAGAGATAAAAAAATAATAATTCCCATGCAGTCTCAATGGCGGGGTGCGGGCCGGGGAATAGGCCTCTTGGCCGGGGTGAATATGTTGGAACGCGGCGCGCGTAAATAGAAGCGGCTGGAGGTACCGGGGGCGAAGCCCGCCCCGGCCCGGAGGCCGAGTTAAAAAAAATAATAATCCCCGTTCAGTCTCAATGGCGGGGTGCGGGCCGGCCCGGCGGCGAGTGCGGCGGGCAGCAGGCCTCTTGGACAGGTTGAGAGATAAAAAAATAATAATTCCCGTGCAGTCTCAATGGCGGGGTGCGGGCCGGGGAATAGGCCTCTTGGCCGGGGTGAATAGTGTTGGAACACGGCCCGCGGAAATAGTAGCGGCTGGAGGTACCGGGGGCGATGCCCGCCCCGGCCCGGCGGCCAAGTTAAAAAAATAAATAATCCCCGTTCAGTCTCAATGGCAGGGTGCGGGAAGGCCCGGCGGCGAGTGCGGCGGGCAGCAGGCCTCTTGGACAGGTTGAGAGATAAAAAAATAATAATTCCCGTGCAGTCTCAATGGCGGGGTGCGGGCCGGGGAATAGGCCTCTTGGCCGGGGTGAATAGTGTTGGAACACGGCCCGCGGAAATAGTAGCGGCTGGAGGTACCGGGGGCGATGCCCGCCCCGGGCCGGCGGCCAAGTTAAAAAAATAATAATTCCCGTTCAGTCTCAATGGCAGGGTGCGGGCCGGCCCGGCGGCGATTGCGGCGGGCAGCAGGCCTCTTGGACAGGTTGAGAGATAAAAAAATAATAATTCCCATGCAGTCTCAATGGCGGGGTGCGGGCCGGGGAATAGGCCTCTTGGCCGGGGTGAATATGTTGGAACGCGGCGCGAGTAAAGAGAAGCGGCTGGAGGTACCGGGGGCGAAGCCCGCCCCGGCCCGGAGGCCGAGTTAAAAAAAATAATAATCCCCGTTCAGTCTCAATGGCGGGGTGCGGGCCGGCCCGGCGGCGAGTGCGGCGGGCAGCAGGCCTCTTGGACAGGTTGAGAGATAAAAAAAATAATAATTCCCGTGCAGTCTCAATGGCGGGGTGCGGGCCGGGGAATAGGCCTCTTGGCCGGGGTGAATAGTGTTGGAACACGGCCCGCGGAAATAGTAGCGGCTGGAGGTACCGGGGGCGATGCCCGCCCCGGCCCGGCGGCCAAGTTAAAAAAATAAATAATCCCCGTTCAGTCTCAATGGCAGGGTGCGGGCCGGCCCGGCGGCGATTGCGGCGGGCAGCAGGCCTCTTGGACAGGTTGAGAGATAAAAAAATAATAATTCCCGTGCAGTCTCAATGGCGGGGTGCGGGCCGGGGAATAGGCCTCTTGGCCGGGGTGAATAGTGTTGGAACACGGCCCGCGGAAATAGTAGCGGCTGGAGGTACCGGGGGCGATGCCCGCCCCGGGCCGGCGGCCAAGTTAAAAAAATAAATAATCCCCGTTCAGTCTCAATGGCAGGGTGCGGGCCGGCCCGGCGGCGAGTGCGGCGGGCAGCAGGCCTCTTGGACAGGTTGAGAGATAAAAAAATAATAATTCCCGTTCAGTCTCAATGGCAGGGTGCGGGCCGGCCCGGCGGCGATTGCGGCGGGCAGCAGGCCTCTTGGACAGGTTGAGAGATAAAAAAAATAATAATTCCCATGCAGTCTCAATGGCGGGGTGCGGGCCGGGGAATAGGCCTCTTGGCCGGGGTGAATAGTGTTGGAACACGGCCCGCGGAAATAGTAGCGGCTGGAGGTACCGGGGGCGATGCCCGCCCCGGCCCGGCGGCCAAGTTAAAAAAATAAAAAATCCCCGTTCAGTCTCAATGGCAGGGTGCGGGCCGGCCCGGCGGCGAGTGCGGCGGGCAGCAGGCCTCTTGGACAGGTTGAGAGATAAAAAAATAATAATTCCCGTTCAGTCTCAATGGCAGGGTGCGGGCCGGCCCGGCGGCGATTGCGGCGGGCAGCAGGCCTCTTGGACAGGTTGAGAGATAAAAAAATAATAATTCCCATGCAGTCTCAATGGCGGGGTGCGGGCCGGGGAATAGGCCTCTTGGCCGGGGTGAATATGTTGGAACGCGGCGCGCGTAAATAGAAGCGGCTGGAGGTACCGGGGGCGAAGCCCGCCCCGGCCCGGAGGCCGAGTTAAAAAAAATAATAATCCCCGTTCAGTCTCAATGGCGGGGTGCGGGCCGGCCCGGCGGCGAGTGCGGCGGGCAGCAGGCCTCTTGGACAGGTTGAGAGATAAAAAAATAATAATTCCCGTGCAGTCTCAATGGCGGGGTGCGGGCCGGGGAATAGGCCTCTTGGCCGGGGTGAATAGTGTTGGAACACGGCCCGCGGAAATAGTAGCGGCTGGAGGTACCGGGGGCGATGCCCGCCCCGGGCCGGCGGCCAAGTTAAAAAAATAAATAATCCCCGTTCAGTCTCAATGGCAGGGTGCGGGCCGGCCCGGCGGCGATTGCGGCGGGCAGCAGGCCTCTTGGACAGGTTGAGAGATAAAAAAATAATAATTCCCGTGCAGTCTCAATGGCGGGGTGCGGGCCGGGGAATAGGCCTCTTGGCCGGGGTGAATAGTGTTGGAACACGGCCCGCGGAAATAGTAGCGGCTGGAGGTACCGGGGGCGATGCCCGCCCCGGCCCGGCGGCCAAGTTAAAAAAATAAATAATCCCGTTCAGTCTCAATGGCAGGGTGCGGGCCGGCCCGGCGGCGATTGCGGCGGGCAGCAGGCCTCTTGGACAGGTTGAGAGATAAAAAAAATAATAATTCCCATGCAGTCTCAATGGCGGGGTGCGGGCCGGGGAATAGGCCTCTTGGCCGGGGTGAATAGTGTTGGAACACGGCACGCGGAAATAGTAGCGGCTGGAGGTACCGGGGGCGATGCCCGCCCCGGCCCGGCGGCCAAGTTAAAAAAATAAATAATCCCCGTTCAGTCTCAATGGCAGGGTGCGGGCCGGCCCGGCGGCGAGTGCGGCGGGCAGCAGGCCTCTTGGACAGGTTGAGAGATAAAAAAATAATAATTCCCGTTCAGTCTCAATGGCAGGGTGCGGGCCGGCCCGGCGGCGATTGCGGCGGGCAGCAGGCCTCTTGGACAGGTTGAGAGATAAAAAAATAATAATTCCCATGCAGTCTCAATGGCGGGGTGCGGGCCGGGGAATAGGCCTCTTGGCCGGGGTGAATATGTTGGAACGCGGCGCGCGTAAATAGAAGCGGCTGGAGGTACCGGGGGCGAAGCCCGCCCCGGCCCGGAGGCCGAGTTAAAAAAAATAATAATCCCCGTTCAGTCTCAATGGCGGGGTGCGGGCCGGCCCGGCGGCGAGTGCGGCGGGCAGCAGGCCTCTTGGACAGGTTGAGAGATAAAAAAATAATAATTCCCGTGCAGTCTCAATGGCGGGGTGCGGGCCGGGGAATAGGCCTCTTGGCCGGGGTGAATAGTGTTGGAACACGGCCCGCGGAAATAGTAGCGGCTGGAGGTACCGGGGGCGATGCCCGCCCCGGGCCGGCGGCCAAGTTAAAAAAATAAATAATCCCCGTTCAGTCTCAATGGCAGGGTGCGGGCCGGCCCGGCGGCGATTGCGGCGGGCAGCAGGCCTCTTGGACAGGTTGAGAGATAAAAAAATAATAATTCCCGTGCAGTCTCAATGGCGGGGTGCGGGCCGGGGAATAAGCCTCTTGGCCGGGGTGAATAGTGTTGGAACACGGCCCGCGGAAATAGTAGCGGCTGGAGGTACCGGGGGCGATGCCCGCCCCGGCCCGGCGGCCAAGTTAAAAAAATAAATAATCCCGTTCAGTCTCAATGGCAGGGTGCGGGCCGGCCCGGCGGCGATTGCGGCGGGCAGCAGGCCTCTTGGACAGGTTGAGAGATAAAAAAATAATAATTCCCATGCAGTCTCAATGGCGGGGTGCGGGCCGGGGAATAGGCCTCTTGGCCGGGGTGAATAGTGTTGGAACACGGCCCGCGGAAATAGTAGCGGCTGGAGGTACCGGGGGCGATGCCCGCCCCGGGCCGGCGGCCAAGTTAAAAAAATAAATAATCCCGTTCAGTCTCAATGGCAGGGTGCGGGCCGGCCCGGCGGCGATTGCGGCGGGCAGCAGGCCTCTTGGACAGGTTGAGAGATAAAAAAATAATAATTCCCATGCAGTCTCAATGGCGGGGTGCGGGCCGGGGAATAGGCCTCTTGGCCGGGGTGAATAGTGTTGGAACACGGCACGCGGAAATAGTAGCGGCTGGAGGTACCGGGGGCGATGCCCGCCCCGGCCCGGCGGCCAAGTTAAAAAAATAAATAATCCCCGTTCAGTCTCAATGGCAGGGTGCGGGCCGGCCCGGCGGCGATTGCGGCGGGCAGCAGGCCTCTTGGACAGGTTGAGAGATAAAAAAAATAATAATTCCCATGCAGTCTCAATGGCGGGGTGCGGGCCGGGGAATAGGCCTCTTGGCCGGGGTGAATAGTGTTGGAACACGGCCCGCGGAAATAGTAGCGGCTGGAGGTACCGGGGGCGATGCCCGCCCCGGCCCGGCGGCCAAGTTAAAAAAATAAATAATCCCCGTTCAGTCTCAATGGCAGGGTGCGGGCCGGCCCGGCGGCGAGTGCGGCGGGCAGCAGGCCTCTTGGACAGGTTGAGAGATAAAAAAATAATAATTCCCGTTCAGTCTCAATGGCAGGGTGCGGGCCGGCCCGGCGGCGATTGCGGCGGGCAGCAGGCCTCTTGGACAGGTTGAGAGATAAAAAAATAATAATTCCCATGCAGTCTCAATGGCGGGGTGCGGGCCGGGGAATAGGCCTCTTGGCCGGGGTGAATAGTGTTGGAACACGGCCCGCGGAAATAGTAGCGGCTGGAGGTACCGGGGGCGATGCCCGCCCCGGGCCGGCGGCCAAGTTAAAAAAATAAATAATCCCCGTTCAGTCTCAATGGCAGGGTGCGGGCCGGCCCGGCGGCGATTGCGGCGGGCAGCAGGCCTCTTGGACAGGTTGAGAGATAAAAAAATAATAATTCCCGTGCAGTCTCAATGGCGGGGTGCGGGCCGGGGAAAAGGCCTCTTGGCCGGGGTGAATAGTGTTGGAACACGGCCCGCGGAAATAGTAGCGGCTGGAGGTACCGGGGGCGATGCCCGCCCCGGCCCGGCGGCCAAGTTAAAAAAATAAATAATCCCCGTTCAGTCTCAATCGCAGGGTGCGGGCCGGCCCGGCGGCGATTGCGGCGGGCAGCAGGCCTCTTGGACAGGTTGAGAGATAAAAAAAATAATAATTCCCATGCAGTCTCAATGGCGGGGTGCGGGCCGGGGAATAGGCCTCTTGGCCGGGGTGAATAGTGTTGGAACACGGCCCGCGGAAATAGTAGCGGCTGGAGGTACCGGGGGCGATGCCCGCCCCGGCCCGGCGGCCAGGTTAAAAAAATAAATAATCCCCGTTCAATCTCAATGGCAGGGTGCGGGCCGGCCCGGCGGCGATTGCGGCGGGCAGCAGGCCTCTTGGACAGGTTGAGAGATAAAAAAATAATAATTCCCATGCAGTCTCAATGGCGGGGTGCGGGCCGGGGAATAGGCCTCTTGGCCGGGGTGAATATGTTGGAACGCGGCGCGCGTAAATAGAAGCGGCTGGAGGTACCGGGGGCGAAGCCCGCCCCGGCCCGGAGGCCGAGTTAAAAAAAATAATAATCCCCGTTCAGTCTCAATGGCGGGGTGCTGGCCGGCCCGGCGGCGAGTGCGGCGGGCAGCAGGCCTCTTGGACAGGTTGAGAGATAAAAAAATAATAATTCCCGTGCAGTCTCAATGGCGGGGTGCGGGCCGGGGAATAGGCCTCTTGGCCGGGGTGAATAGTGTTGGAACACGGCCCGCGGAAATAGTAGCGGCTGGAGGTACCGGGGGCGATGCCCGCCCCGGGCCGGCGGCCAAGTTAAAAAAATAAATAATCCCCGTTCAGTCTCAATGGCAGGGTGCGGGCCGGCCCGGCGGCGATTGCGGCGGGCAGCAGGCCTCTTGGACAGGTTGAGAGATAAAAAAATAATAATTCCCGTGCAGTCTCAATGGCGGGGTGCGGGCCGGGGAATAGGCCTCTTGGCCGGGGTGAATAGTGTTGGAACACGGCCCGCGGAAATAGTAGCGGCTGGAGGTACCGGGGGCGATGCCCGCCCCGGCCCGGCGGCCAAGTTAAAAAAATAAATAATCCCGTTCAGTCTCAATGGCAGGGTGCGGGCCGGCCCGGCGGCGATTGCGGCGGGCAGCAGGCCTCTTGGACAGGTTGAGAGATAAAAAAATAATAATTCCCATGCAGTCTCAATGGCGGGGTGCGGGCCGGGGAATAGGCCTCTTGGCCGGGGTGAATAGTGTTGGAACACGGCACGCGGAAATAGTAGCGGCTGGAGGTACCGGGGGCGATGCCCGCCCCGGCCCGGCGGCCAAGTTAAAAAAATAAATAATCCCCGTTCAGTCTCAATGGCAGGGTGCGGGCCGGCCCGGCGGCGAGTGCGGCGGGCAGCAGGCCTCTTGGACAGGTTGAGAGATAAAAAAATAATAATTCCCGTTCAGTCTCAATGGCAGGGTGCGGGCCGGCCCGGCGGCGATTGCGGCGGGCAGCAGGCCTCTTGGACAGGTTGAGAGATAAAAAAATAATAATTCCCATGCAGTCTCAATGGCGGGGTGCGGGCCGGGGAATAGGCCTCTTGGCCGGGGTGAATATGTTGGAACGCGGCGCGCGTAAATAGAAGCGGCTGGAGGTACCGGGGGCGAAGCCCGCCCCGGCCCGGAGGCCGAGTTAAAAAAAATAATAATCCCCGTTCAGTCTCAATGGCGGGGTGCGGGCCGGCCCGGCGGCGAGTGCGGCGGGCAGCAGGCCTCTTGGACAGGTTGAGAGATAAAAAAATAATAATTCCCGTGCAGTCTCAATGGCGGGGTGCGGGCCGGGGAATAGGCCTCTTGGCCGGGGTGAATAGTGTTGGAACACGGCCCGCGGAAATAGTAGCGGCTGGAGGTACCGGGGGCGATGCCCGCCCCGGCCCGGCGGCCAAGTTAAAAAAATAAATAATCCCCGTTCAGTCTCAATGGCAGGGTGCGGGAAGGCCCGGCGGCGAGTGCGGCGGGCAGCAGGCCTCTTGGACAGGTTGAGAGATAAAAAAATAATAATTCCCGTGCAGTCTCAATGGCGGGGTGCGGGCCGGGGAATAGGCCTCTTGGCCGGGGTGAATAGTGTTGGAACACGGCCCGCGGAAATAGTAGCGGCTGGAGGTACCGGGGGCGATGCCCGCCCCGGGCCGGCGGCCAAGTTAAAAAAATAATAATTCCCGTTCAGTCTCAATGGCAGGGTGCGGGCCGGCCCGGCGGCGATTGCGGCGGGCAGCAGGCCTCTTGGACAGGTTGAGAGATAAAAAAATAATAATTCCCATGCAGTCTCAATGGCGGGGTGCGGGCCGGGGAATAGGCCTCTTGGCCGGGGTGAATATGTTGGAACGCGGCGCGAGTAAAGAGAAGCGGCTGGAGGTACCGGGGGCGAAGCCCGCCCCGGCCCGGAGGCCGAGTTAAAAAAAATAATAATCCCCGTTCAGTCTCAATGGCGGGGTGCGGGCCGGCCCGGCGGCGAGTGCGGCGGGCAGCAGGCCTCTTGGACAGGTTGAGAGATAAAAAAAATAATAATTCCCGTGCAGTCTCAATGGCGGGGTGCGGGCCGGGGAATAGGCCTCTTGGCCGGGGTGAATAGTGTTGGAACACGGCCCGCGGAAATAGTAGCGGCTGGAGGTACCGGGGGCGATGCCCGCCCCGGCCCGGCGGCCAAGTTAAAAAAATAAATAATCCCCGTTCAGTCTCAATGGCAGGGTGCGGGCCGGCCCGGCGGCGATTGCGGCGGGCAGCAGGCCTCTTGGACAGGTTGAGAGATAAAAAAATAATAATTCCCGTGCAGTCTCAATGGCGGGGTGCGGGCCGGGGAATAGGCCTCTTGGCCGGGGTGAATAGTGTTGGAACACGGCCCGCGGAAATAGTAGCGGCTGGAGGTACCGGGGGCGATGCCCGCCCCGGGCCGGCGGCCAAGTTAAAAAAATAAATAATCCCCGTTCAGTCTCAATGGCAGGGTGCGGGCCGGCCCGGCGGCGAGTGCGGCGGGCAGCAGGCCTCTTGGACAGGTTGAGAGATAAAAAAATAATAATTCCCGTTCAGTCTCAATGGCAGGGTGCGGGCCGGCCCGGCGGCGATTGCGGCGGGCAGCAGGCCTCTTGGACAGGTTGAGAGATAAAAAAAATAATAATTCCCATGCAGTCTCAATGGCGGGGTGCGGGCCGGGGAATAGGCCTCTTGGCCGGGGTGAATAGTGTTGGAACACGGCCCGCGGAAATAGTAGCGGCTGGAGGTACCGGGGGCGATGCCCGCCCCGGCCCGGCGGCCAAGTTAAAAAAATAAATAATCCCCGTTCAGTCTCAATGGCAGGGTGCGGGCCGGCCCGGCGGCGATTGCGGCGGGCAGCAGGCCTCTTGGACAGGTTGAGAGATAAAAAAATAATAATTCCCATGCAGTCTCAATGGCGGGGTGCGGGCCGGGGAATAGGCCTCTTGGCCGGGGTGAATATGTTGGAACGCGGCGCGCGTAAATAGAAGCGGCTGGAGGTACCGGGGGCGAAGCCCGCCCCGGCCCGGAGGCCGAGTTAAAAAAAATAATAATCCCCGTTCAGTCTCAATGGCGGGGTGCGGGCCGGCCCGGCGGCGATTGCGGCGGGCAGCAGGCCTCTTGGACAGGTTGAGAGATAAAAAAATAATAATTCCCATGCAGTCTCAATGGCGGGGTGCGGGCCGGGGAATAGGCCTCTTGGCCGGGGTGAATAGTGTTGGAACACGGCACGCGGAAATAGTAGCGGCTGGAGGTACCGGGGGCGATGCCCGCCCCGGCCCGGCGGCCAAGTTAAAAAAATAAATAATCCCCGTTCAGTCTCAATGGCAGGGTGCGGGCCGGCCCGGCGGCGAGTGCGGCGGGCAGCAGGCCTCTTGGACAGGTTGAGAGATAAAAAAATAATAATTCCCGTTCAGTCTCAATGGCAGGGTGCGGGCCGGCCCAGCGGCGATTGCGGCGGGCAGCAGGCCTCTTGGACAGGTTGAGAGATAAAAAAATAATAATTCCCATGCAGTCTCAATGGCGGGGTGCGGGCCGGGGAATAGGCCTCTTGGCCGGGGTGAATATGTTGGAACGCGGCGCGCGTAAATAGAAGCGGCTGGAGGTACCGGGGGCGAAGCCCGCCCCGGCCCGGAGGCCGAGTTAAAAAAAATAATAATCCCCGTTCAGTCTCAATGGCGGGGTGCGGGCCGGCCCGGCGGCGAGTGCGGCGGGCAGCAGGCCTCTTGGACAGGTTGAGAGATAAAAAAAATAATAATTCCCGTGCAGTCTCAATGGCGGGGTGCGGGCCGGGGAATAGGCCTCTTGGCCGGGGTGAATAGTGTTGGAACACGGCCCGCGGAAATAGTAGCGGCTGGAGGTACCGGGGGCGATGCCCGCCCCGGCCCGGCGGCCAAGTTAAAAAAATAAATAATCCCCGTTCAGTCTCAATGGCAGGGTGCGGGCCGGCCCGGCGGCGATTGCGGCGGGCAGCAGGCCTCTTGGACAGGTTGAGAGATAAAAAAATAATAATTCCCGTGCAGTCTCAATGGCGGGGTGCGGGCCGGGGAATAGGCCTCTTGGCCGGGGTGAATAGTGTTGGAACACGGCCCGCGGAAATAGTAGCGGCTGGAGGTACCGGGGGCGATGCCCGCCCCGGGCCGGCGGCCAAGTTAAAAAAATAAATAATCCCCGTTCAGTCTCAATGGCAGGGTGCGGGCCGGCCCGGCGGCGAGTGCGGCGGGCAGCAGGCCTCTTGGACAGGTTGAGAGATAAAAAAATAATAATTCCCGTTCAGTCTCAATGGCAGGGTGCGGGCCGGCCCGGCGGCGATTGCGGCGGGCAGCAGGCCTCTTGGACAGGTTGAGAGATAAAAAAAATAATAATTCCCATGCAGTCTCAATGGCGGGGTGCGGGCCGGGGAATAGGCCTCTTGGCCGGGGTGAATAGTGTTGGAACACGGCCCGCGGAAATAGTAGCGGCTGGAGGTACCGGGGGCGATGCCCGCCCCGGCCCGGCGGCCAAGTTAAAAAAATAAAAAATCCCCGTTCAGTCTCAATGGCAGGGTGCGGGCCGGCCCGGCGGCGAGTGCGGCGGGCAGCAGGCCTCTTGGACAGGTTGAGAGATAAAAAAATAATAATTCCCGTTCAGTCTCAATGGCAGGGTGCGGGCCGGCCCGGCGGCGATTGCGGCGGGCAGCAGGCCTCTTGGACAGGTTGAGAGATAAAAAAATAATAATTCCCATGCAGTCTCAATGGCGGGGTGCGGGCCGGGGAATAGGCCTCTTGGCCGGGGTGAATATGTTGGAACGCGGCGCGCGTAAATAGAAGCGGCTGGAGGTACCGGGGGCGAAGCCCGCCCCGGCCCGGAGGCCGAGTTAAAAAAAATAATAATCCCCGTTCAGTCTCAATGGCGGGGTGCGGGCCGGCCCGGCGGCGAGTGCGGCGGGCAGCAGGCCTCTTGGACAGGTTGAGAGATAAAAAAATAATAATTCCCGTGCAGTCTCAATGGCGGGGTGCGGGCCGGGGAATAGGCCTCTTGGCCGGGGTGAATAGTGTTGGAACACGGCCCGCGGAAATAGTAGCGGCTGGAGGTACCGGGGGCGATGCCCGCCCCGGGCCGGCGGCCAAGTTAAAAAAATAAATAATCCCCGTTCAGTCTCAATGGCAGGGTGCGGGCCGGCCCGGCGGCGATTGCGGCGGGCAGCAGGCCTCTTGGACAGGTTGAGAGATAAAAAAATAATAATTCCCGTGCAGTCTCAATGGCGGGGTGCGGGCCGGGGAATAGGCCTCTTGGCCGGGGTGAATAGTGTTGGAACACGGCCCGCGGAAATAGTAGCGGCTGGAGGTACCGGGGGCGATGCCCGCCCCGGCCCGGCGGCCAAGTTAAAAAAATAAATAATCCCGTTCAGTCTCAATGGCAGGGTGCGGGCCGGCCCGGCGGCGATTGCGGCGGGCAGCAGGCCTCTTGGACAGGTTGAGAGATAAAAAAATAATAATTCCCATGCAGTCTCAATGGCGGGGTGCGGGCCGGGGAATAGGCCTCTTGGCCGGGGTGAATAGTGTTGGAACACGGCACGCGGAAATAGTAGCGGCTGGAGGTACCGGGGGCGATGCCCGCCCCGGCCCGGCGGCCAAGTTAAAAAAATAAATAATCCCCGTTCAGTCTCAATGGCAGGGTGCGGGCCGGCCCGGCGGCGAGTGCGGCGGGCAGCAGGCCTCTTGGACAGGTTGAGAGATAAAAAAATAATAATTCCCGTTCAGTCTCAATGGCAGGGTGCGGGCCGGCCCGGCGGCGATTGCGGCGGGCAGCAGGCCTCTTGGACAGGTTGAGAGATAAAAAAATAATAATTCCCATGCAGTCTCAATGGCGGGGTGCGGGCCGGGGAATAGGCCTCTTGGCCGGGGTGAATATGTTGGAACGCGGCGCGCGTAAATAGAAGCGGCTGGAGGTACCGGGGGCGAAGCCCGCCCCGGCCCGGAGGCCGAGTTAAAAAAAATAATAATCCCCGTTCAGTCTCAATGGCGGGGTGCGGGCCGGCCCGGCGGCGAGTGCGGCGGGCAGCAGGCCTCTTGGACAGGTTGAGAGATAAAAAAATAATAATTCCCGTGCAGTCTCAATGGCGGGGTGCGGGCCGGGGAATAGGCCTCTTGGCCGGGGTGAATAGTGTTGGAACACGGCCCGCGGAAATAGTAGCGGCTGGAGGTACCGGGGGCGATGCCCGCCCCGGGCCGGCGGCCAAGTTAAAAAAATAAATAATCCCCGTTCAGTCTCAATGGCAGGGTGCGGGCCGGCCCGGCGGCGATTGCGGCGGGCAGCAGGCCTCTTGGACAGGTTGAGAGATAAAAAAATAATAATTCCCGTGCAGTCTCAATGGCGGGGTGCGGGCCGGGGAATAAGCCTCTTGGCCGGGGTGAATAGTGTTGGAACACGGCCCGCGGAAATAGTAGCGGCTGGAGGTACCGGGGGCGATGCCCGCCCCGGCCCGGCGGCCAAGTTAAAAAAATAAATAATCCCGTTCAGTCTCAATGGCAGGGTGCGGGCCGGCCCGGCGGCGATTGCGGCGGGCAGCAGGCCTCTTGGACAGGTTGAGAGATAAAAAAATAATAATTCCCATGCAGTCTCAATGGCGGGGTGCGGGCCGGGGAATAGGCCTCTTGGCCGGGGTGAATAGTGTTGGAACACGGCCCGCGGAAATAGTAGCGGCTGGAGGTACCGGGGGCGATGCCCGCCCCGGGCCGGCGGCCAAGTTAAAAAAATAAATAATCCCGTTCAGTCTCAATGGCAGGGTGCGGGCCGGCCCGGCGGCGATTGCGGCGGGCAGCAGGCCTCTTGGACAGGTTGAGAGATAAAAAAATAATAATTCCCATGCAGTCTCAATGGCGGGGTGCGGGCCGGGGAATAGGCCTCTTGGCCGGGGTGAATAGTGTTGGAACACGGCACGCGGAAATAGTAGCGGCTGGAGGTACCGGGGGCGATGCCCGCCCCGGCCCGGCGGCCAAGTTAAAAAAATAAATAATCCCCGTTCAGTCTCAATGGCAGGGTGCGGGCCGGCCCGGCGGCGATTGCGGCGGGCAGCAGGCCTCTTGGACAGGTTGAGAGATAAAAAAAATAATAATTCCCATGCAGTCTCAATGGCGGGGTGCGGGCCGGGGAATAGGCCTCTTGGCCGGGGTGAATAGTGTTGGAACACGGCCCGCGGAAATAGTAGCGGCTGGAGGTACCGGGGGCGATGCCCGCCCCGGCCCGGCGGCCAAGTTAAAAAAATAAATAATCCCCGTTCAGTCTCAATGGCAGGGTGCGGGCCGGCCCGGCGGCGAGTGCGGCGGGCAGCAGGCCTCTTGGACAGGTTGAGAGATAAAAAAATAATAATTCCCGTTCAGTCTCAATGGCAGGGTGCGGGCCGGCCCGGCGGCGATTGCGGCGGGCAGCAGGCCTCTTGGACAGGTTGAGAGATAAAAAAATAATAATTCCCATGCAGTCTCAATGGCGGGGTGCGGGCCGGGGAATAGGCCTCTTGGCCGGGGTGAATAGTGTTGGAACACGGCCCGCGGAAATAGTAGCGGCTGGAGGTACCGGGGGCGATGCCCGCCCCGGGCCGGCGGCCAAGTTAAAAAAATAAATAATCCCCGTTCAGTCTCAATGGCAGGGTGCGGGCCGGCCCGGCGGCGATTGCGGCGGGCAGCAGGCCTCTTGGACAGGTTGAGAGATAAAAAAATAATAATTCCCGTGCAGTCTCAATGGCGGGGTGCGGGCCGGGGAAAAGGCCTCTTGGCCGGGGTGAATAGTGTTGGAACACGGCCCGCGGAAATAGTAGCGGCTGGAGGTACCGGGGGCGATGCCCGCCCCGGCCCGGCGGCCAAGTTAAAAAAATAAATAATCCCCGTTCAGTCTCAATCGCAGGGTGCGGGCCGGCCCGGCGGCGATTGCGGCGGGCAGCAGGCCTCTTGGACAGGTTGAGAGATAAAAAAAATAATAATTCCCATGCAGTCTCAATGGCGGGGTGCGGGCCGGGGAATAGGCCTCTTGGCCGGGGTGAATAGTGTTGGAACACGGCCCGCGGAAATAGTAGCGGCTGGAGGTACCGGGGGCGATGCCCGCCCCGGCCCGGCGGCCAGGTTAAAAAAATAAATAATCCCCGTTCAATCTCAATGGCAGGGTGCGGGCCGGCCCGGCGGCGATTGCGGCGGGCAGCAGGCCTCTTGGACAGGTTGAGAGATAAAAAAATAATAATTCCCATGCAGTCTCAATGGCGGGGTGCGGGCCGGGGAATAGGCCTCTTGGCCGGGGTGAATATGTTGGAACGCGGCGCGCGTAAATAGAAGCGGCTGGAGGTACCGGGGGCGAAGCCCGCCCCGGCCCGGAGGCCGAGTTAAAAAAAATAATAATCCCCGTTCAGTCTCAATGGCGGGGTGCTGGCCGGCCCGGCGGCGAGTGCGGCGGGCAGCAGGCCTCTTGGACAGGTTGAGAGATAAAAAAATAATAATTCCCGTGCAGTCTCAATGGCGGGGTGCGGGCCGGGGAATAGGCCTCTTGGCCGGGGTGAATAGTGTTGGAACACGGCCCGCGGAAATAGTAGCGGCTGGAGGTACCGGGGGCGATGCCCGCCCCGGGCCGGCGGCCAAGTTAAAAAAATAAATAATCCCCGTTCAGTCTCAATGGCAGGGTGCGGGCCGGCCCGGCGGCGATTGCGGCGGGCAGCAGGCCTCTTGGACAGGTTGAGAGATAAAAAAATAATAATTCCCGTGCAGTCTCAATGGCGGGGTGCGGGCCGGGGAATAGGCCTCTTGGCCGGGGTGAATAGTGTTGGAACACGGCCCGCGGAAATAGTAGCGGCTGGAGGTACCGGGGGCGATGCCCGCCCCGGCCCGGCGGCCAAGTTAAAAAAATAAATAATCCCGTTCAGTCTCAATGGCAGGGTGCGGGCCGGCCCGGCGGCGATTGCGGCGGGCAGCAGGCCTCTTGGACAGGTTGAGAGATAAAAAAATAATAATTCCCATGCAGTCTCAATGGCGGGGTGCGGGCCGGGGAATAGGCCTCTTGGCCGGGGTGAATAGTGTTGGAACACGGCACGCGGAAATAGTAGCGGCTGGAGGTACCGGGGGCGATGCCCGCCCCGGCCCGGCGGCCAAGTTAAAAAAATAAATAATCCCCGTTCAGTCTCAATGGCAGGGTGCGGGCCGGCCCGGCGGCGAGTGCGGCGGGCAGCAGGCCTCTTGGACAGGTTGAGAGATAAAAAAATAATAATTCCCGTTCAGTCTCAATGGCAGGGTGCGGGCCGGCCCGGCGGCGATTGCGGCGGGCAGCAGGCCTCTTGGACAGGTTGAGAGATAAAAAAATAATAATTCCCATGCAGTCTCAATGGCGGGGTGCGGGCCGGGGAATAGGCCTCTTGGCCGGGGTGAATATGTTGGAACGCGGCGCGCGTAAATAGAAGCGGCTGGAGGTACCGGGGGCGAAGCCCGCCCCGGCCCGGAGGCCGAGTTAAAAAAAATAATAATCCCCGTTCAGTCTCAATGGCGGGGTGCGGGCCGGCCCGGCGGCGAGTGCGGCGGGCAGCAGGCCTCTTGGACAGGTTGAGAGATAAAAAAATAATAATTCCCGTGCAGTCTCAATGGCGGGGTGCGGGCCGGGGAATAGGCCTCTTGGCCGGGGTGAATAGTGTTGGAACACGGCCCGCGGAAATAGTAGCGGCTGGAGGTACCGGGGGCGATGCCCGCCCCGGCCCGGCGGCCAAGTTAAAAAAATAAATAATCCCCGTTCAGTCTCAATGGCAGGGTGCGGGAAGGCCCGGCGGCGAGTGCGGCGGGCAGCAGGCCTCTTGGACAGGTTGAGAGATAAAAAAATAATAATTCCCGTGCAGTCTCAATGGCGGGGTGCGGGCCGGGGAATAGGCCTCTTGGCCGGGGTGAATAGTGTTGGAACACGGCCCGCGGAAATAGTAGCGGCTGGAGGTACCGGGGGCGATGCCCGCCCCGGGCCGGCGGCCAAGTTAAAAAAATAATAATTCCCGTTCAGTCTCAATGGCAGGGTGCGGGCCGGCCCGGCGGCGATTGCGGCGGGCAGCAGGCCTCTTGGACAGGTTGAGAGATAAAAAAATAATAATTCCCATGCAGTCTCAATGGCGGGGTGCGGGCCGGGGAATAGGCCTCTTGGCCGGGGTGAATATGTTGGAACGCGGCGCGAGTAAAGAGAAGCGGCTGGAGGTACCGGGGGCGAAGCCCGCCCCGGCCCGGAGGCCGAGTTAAAAAAAATAATAATCCCCGTTCAGTCTCAATGGCGGGGTGCGGGCCGGCCCGGCGGCGAGTGCGGCGGGCAGCAGGCCTCTTGGACAGGTTGAGAGATAAAAAAAATAATAATTCCCGTGCAGTCTCAATGGCGGGGTGCGGGCCGGGGAATAGGCCTCTTGGCCGGGGTGAATAGTGTTGGAACACGGCCCGCGGAAATAGTAGCGGCTGGAGGTACCGGGGGCGATGCCCGCCCCGGCCCGGCGGCCAAGTTAAAAAAATAAATAATCCCCGTTCAGTCTCAATGGCAGGGTGCGGGCCGGCCCGGCGGCGATTGCGGCGGGCAGCAGGCCTCTTGGACAGGTTGAGAGATAAAAAAATAATAATTCCCGTGCAGTCTCAATGGCGGGGTGCGGGCCGGGGAATAGGCCTCTTGGCCGGGGTGAATAGTGTTGGAACACGGCCCGCGGAAATAGTAGCGGCTGGAGGTACCGGGGGCGATGCCCGCCCCGGGCCGGCGGCCAAGTTAAAAAAATAAATAATCCCCGTTCAGTCTCAATGGCAGGGTGCGGGCCGGCCCGGCGGCGAGTGCGGCGGGCAGCAGGCCTCTTGGACAGGTTGAGAGATAAAAAAATAATAATTCCCGTTCAGTCTCAATGGCAGGGTGCGGGCCGGCCCGGCGGCGATTGCGGCGGGCAGCAGGCCTCTTGGACAGGTTGAGAGATAAAAAAAATAATAATTCCCATGCAGTCTCAATGGCGGGGTGCGGGCCGGGGAATAGGCCTCTTGGCCGGGGTGAATAGTGTTGGAACACGGCCCGCGGAAATAGTAGCGGCTGGAGGTACCGGGGGCGATGCCCGCCCCGGCCCGGCGGCCAAGTTAAAAAAATAAATAATCCCCGTTCAGTCTCAATGGCAGGGTGCGGGCCGGCCCGGCGGCGATTGCGGCGGGCAGCAGGCCTCTTGGACAGGTTGAGAGATAAAAAAATAATAATTCCCATGCAGTCTCAATGGCGGGGTGCGGGCCGGGGAATAGGCCTCTTGGCCGGGGTGAATATGTTGGAACGCGGCGCGCGTAAATAGAAGCGGCTGGAGGTACCGGGGGCGAAGCCCGCCCCGGCCCGGAGGCCGAGTTAAAAAAAATAATAATCCCCGTTCAGTCTCAATGGCGGGGTGCGGGCCGGCCCGGCGGCGAGTGCGGCGGGCAGCAGGCCTCTTGGACAGGTTGAGAGATAAAAAAATAATAATTCCCGTGCAGTCTCAATGGCGGGGTGCGGGCCGGGGAATAGGCCTCTTGGCCGGGGTGAATAGTGTTGGAACACGGCCCGCGGAAATAGTAGCGGCTGGAGGTACCGGGGGCGATGCCCGCCCCGGGCCGGCGGCCAAGTTAAAAAAATAAATAATCCCCGTTCAGTCTCAATGGCAGGGTGCGGGCCGGCCCGGCGGCGATTGCGGTGGGCAGCAGGCCTCTTGGACAGGTTGAGAGATAAAAAAATAATAATTCCCGTGCAGTCTCAATGGCGGGGTGCGGGCCGGGGAATAGGCCTCTTGGCCGGGGTGAATAGTGTTGGAACACGGCCCGCGGAAATAGTAGCGGCTGGAGGTACCGGGGGCGATGCCCGCCCCGGCCCGGCGGCCAAGTTAAAAAAATAAATAATCCCGTTCAGTCTCAATGGCAGGGTGCGGGCCGGCCCGGCGGCGATTGCGGCGGGCAGCAGGCCTCTTGGACAGGTTGAGAGATAAAAAAATAATAATTCCCATGCAGTCTCAATGGCGGGGTGCGGGCCGGGGAATAGGCCTCTTGGCCGGGGTGAATAGTGTTGGAACACGGCACGCGGAAATAGTAGCGGCTGGAGGTACCGGGGGCGATGCCCGCCCCGGCCCGGCGGCCAAGTTAAAAAAATAAATAATCCCCGTTCAGTCTCAATGGCAGGGTGCGGGCCGGCCCGGCGGCGAGTGCGGCGGGCAGCAGGCCTCTTGGACAGGTTGAGAGATAAAAAAATAATAATTCCCGTTCAGTCTCAATGGCAGGGTGCGGGCCGGCCCAGCGGCGATTGCGGCGGGCAGCAGGCCTCTTGGACAGGTTGAGAGATAAAAAAATAATAATTCCCATGCAGTCTCAATGGCGGGGTGCGGGCCGGGGAATAGGCCTCTTGGCCGGGGTGAATATGTTGGAACGCGGCGCGCGTAAATAGAAGCGGCTGGAGGTACCGGGGGCGAAGCCCGCCCCGGCCCGGAGGCCGAGTTAAAAAAAATAATAATCCCCGTTCAGTCTCAATGGCGGGGTGCGGGCCGGCCCGGCGGCGAGTGCGGCGGGCAGCAGGCCTCTTGGACAGGTTGAGAGATAAAAAAATAATAATTCCCGTGCAGTCTCAATGGCGGGGTGCGGGCCGGGGAATAGGCCTCTTGGCCGGGGTGAATAGTGTTGGAACACGGCCCGCGGAAATAGTAGCGGCTGGAGGTACCGGGGGCGATGCCCGCCCCGGCCCGGCGGCCAAGTTAAAAAAATAAATAATCCCCGTTCAGTCTCAATGGCAGGGTGCGGGAAGGCCTGGCGGCGAGTGCGGCGGGCAGCAGGCCTCTTGGACAGGTTGAGAGATAAAAAAATAATAATTCCCGTGCAGTCTCAATGGCGGGGTGCGGGCCGGGGAATAGGCCTCTTGGCCGGGGTGAATAGTGTTGGAACACGGCCCGCGGAAATAGTAGCGGCTGGAGGTACCGGGGGCGATGCCCGCCCCGGGCCGGCGGCCAAGTTAAAAAAATAATAATTCCCGTTCAGTCTCAATGGCAGGGTGCGGGCCGGCCCGGCGGCGAGTGCGGCGGGCAGCAGGCCTCTTGGACAGGATGAGAGATAAAAAAATAATAATTCCCGTGCAGTCTCAATGGCGGGGTGCGGGCCGGGGAATAGGCCTCTTGGCCGGGGTGAATAGTGTTGGAACGCGGCGCGCGTAAATAGAAGCGGCTGGAGGTACCGGGGGCGAAGCCCGCCCCGGCCCGGAGGCCGAGTTAAAAAAAATAATAATCCCCGTTCAGTCTCAATGGCGGGGTGCGGGCCGGCCCGGCGGCGAGTGCGGCGGGCAGCAGGCCTCTTGGACAGGTTGAGAGATAAAAAAATAATAATTCCCGTTCAGTCTCAATGGCAGGGTGCGGGCCGGCCCGGCGGCGATTGCGGCGGGCAGCAGGCCTCTTGGACAGGTTGAGAGATAAAAAAATAATAATTCCCATGCAGTCTCAATGGCGGGGTGCGGGCCGGGGAATAGGCCTCTTGGCCGGGGTGAATATGTTGGAACGCGGCGCGCGTAAATAGAAGCGGCTGGAGGTACCGGGGGCGAAGCCCGCCCCGGCCCGGAGGCCGAGTTAAAAAAAATAATAATCCCCGTTCAGTCTCAATGGCGGGGTGCGGGCCGGCCCGGCGGCGAGTGCGGCGGGCAGCAGGCCTCTTGGACAGGTTGAGAGATAAAAAAATAATAATTCCCGTGCAGTCTCAATGGCGGGGTGCGGGCCGGGGAATAGGCCTCTTGGCCGGGGTGAATAGTGTTGGAACACGGCCCGCGGAAATAGTAGCGGCTGGAGGTACCGGGGGCGATGCCCGCCCCGGGCCGGCGGCCAAGTTAAAAAAATAAATAATCCCCGTTCAGTCTCAATGGCAGGGTGCAGGCCGGCCCGGCGGCGATTGCGGCGGGCAGCAGGCCTCTTGGACAGGTTGAGAGATAAAAAAATAATAATTCCCATGCAGTCTCAATGGCGGGGTGCGGGCCGGGGAATAGGCCTCTTGGCCGGGGTGAATAGTGTTGGAACACGGCCCGCGGAAATAGTAGCGGCTGGAGGTACCGGGGGCGATGCCCGCCCCGGGCCGGCGGCCAAGTTAAAAAAATAATAATTCCCGTTCAGTCTCAATGGCAGGGTGCGGGCCGGCCCGGCGGCGAGTGCGGCGGGCAGCAGGCCTCTTGGACAGGATGAGAGATGAAAAAATAATAATTCCCGTGCAGTCTCAATGGCGGGGTGCGGGCCGGGGAATAGGCCTCTTGGCCGGGGTGAATAGTGTTGGAACACGGCCCGCGGAAATAGTAGCGGCTGGAGGTACCGGGGGCGATGCCCGCCCCGGGCCGGCGGCCAAGTTAAAAAAATAATAATTCCCGTTCAGTCTCAATGGCAGGGTGCGGGCCGGCCCGGCGGCGATTGTGGCGGGCAGCAGGCCTCTTGGACAGGTTGAGAGATAAAAAAATAATAATTCCCATGCAGTCTCAATGGCGGGGTGCGGGCCGGGGAATAGGCCTCTTGGCCGGGGTGAATATGTTGGAACGCGGCGCGCGTAAATAGAAGCGGCTGGAGGTACCGGGGGCGAAGCCCGCCCCGGCCCGGAGGCCGAGTTAAAAAAAATAATAATCCCCGTTCAGTCTCAATGGCGGGGTGCGGGCCGGCCCGGCGGCGAGTGCGGCGGGCAGCAGGCCTCTTGGACAGGTTGAGAGATAAAAAAATAATAATTCCCGTTCAGTCTCAATGGCAGGGTGCGGGCCGGCCCGGCGGCGATTGCGGCGGGCAGCAGGCCTCTTGGACAGGTTGAGAGATAAAAAAATAATAATTCCCGTGCAGTCTCAATGGCGGGGTGCGGGCCGGGGAATAGGCCTCTTGGCCGGGGTGAATAGTGTTGGAACACGGCCCGCGGAAATAGTAGCGGCTGGAGGTACCGGGGGCGATGCCCGCCCCGGCCCGGCGGCCAAGTTAAAAAAATAAATAATCCCCGTTCAGTCTCAATGGCAGGGTGCGGGAAGGCCCGGCGGCGAGTGCGGCGGGCAGCAGGCCTCTTGGACAGGTTGAGAGATAAAAAAATAATAATTCCCGTGCAGTCTCAATGGCGGGGTGCGGGCCGGGGAATAGGCCTCTTGGCCGGGGTGAATAGTGTTGGAACACGGCCCGCGGAAATAGTAGCGGCTGGAGGTACCGGGGGCGATGCCCGCCCCGGGCCGGCGGCCAAGTTAAAAAAATAATAATTCCCGTTCAGTCTCAATGGCAGGGTGCGGGCCGGCCCGGCGGCGATTGCGGCGGGCAGCAGGCCTCTTGGACAGGTTGAGAGATAAAAAAATAATAATTCCCATGCAGTCTCAATGGCGGGGTGCGGGCCGGGGAATAGGCCTCTTGGCCGGGGTGAATATGTTGGAACGCGGCGCGAGTAAAGAGAAGCGGCTGGAGGTACCGGGGGCGAAGCCCGCCCCGGCCCGGAGGCCGAGTTAAAAAAAATAATAATCCCCGTTCAGTCTCAATGGCGGGGTGCGGGCCGGCCCGGCGGCGAGTGCGGCGGGCAGCAGGCCTCTTGGACAGGTTGAGAGATAAAAAAAATAATAATTCCCGTGCAGTCTCAATGGCGGGGTGCGGGCCGGGGAATAGGCCTCTTGGCCGGGGTGAATAGTGTTGGAACACGGCCCGCGGAAATAGTAGCGGCTGGAGGTACCGGGGGCGATGCCCGCCCCGGCCCGGCGGCCAAGTTAAAAAAATAAATAATCCCCGTTCAGTCTCAATGGCAGGGTGCGGGCCGGCCCGGCGGCGATTGCGGCGGGCAGCAGGCCTCTTGGACAGGTTGAGAGATAAAAAAATAATAATTCCCGTGCAGTCTCAATGGCGGGGTGCGGGCCGGGGAATAGGCCTCTTGGCCGGGGTGAATAGTGTTGGAACACGGCCCGCGGAAATAGTAGCGGCTGGAGGTACCGGGGGCGATGCCCGCCCCGGGCCGGCGGCCAAGTTAAAAAAATAAATAATCCCCGTTCAGTCTCAATGGCAGGGTGCGGGCCGGCCCGGCGGCGAGTGCGGCAGGCAGCAGGCCTCTTGGACAGGTTGAGAGATAAAAAAATAATAATTCCCATGCAGTCTCAATGGCGGGGTGCGGGCCGGGGAATAGGCCTCTTGGCCGGGGTGAATATGTTGGAACGCGGCGCGCGTAAATAGAAGCGGCTGGAGGTACCGGGGGCGAAGCCCGCCCCGGGCCGGCGGCCAAGTTAAAAAAATAAATAATCCCCGTTCAGTCTCAATGGCAGGGTGCGGGCCGGCCCGGCGGCGATTGCGGTGGGCAGCAGGCCTCTTGGACAGGTTGAGAGATAAAAAAATAATAATTCCCGTGCAGTCTCAATGGCGGGGTGCGGGCCGGGGAATAGGCCTCTTGGCCGGGGTGAATAGTGTTGGAACACGGCCCGCGGAAATAGTAGCGGCTGGAGGTACCGGGGGCGATGCCCGCCCCGGCCCGGCGGCCAAGTTAAAAAAATAAATAATCCCGTTCAGTCTCAATGGCAGGGTGCGGGCCGGCCCGGCGGCGATTGCGGCGGGCAGCAGGCCTCTTGGACAGGTTGAGAGATAAAAAAATAATAATTCCCATGCAGTCTCAATGGCGGGGTGCGGGCCGGGGAATAGGCCTCTTGGCCGGGGTGAATAGTGTTGGAACACTGCACGCGGAAATAGTAGCGGCTGGAGGTACCGGGGGCGATGCCCGCCCCGGCCCGGCGGCCAAGTTAAAAAAATAAATAATCCCCGTTCAGTCTCAATGGCAGGGTGCGGGCCGGCCCGGCGGCGAGTGCGGCGGGCAGCAGGCCTCTTGGACAGGTTGAGAGATAAAAAAATAATAATTCCCGTTCAGTCTCAATGGCAGGGTGCGGGCCGGCCCAGCGGCGATTGCGGCGGGCAGCAGGCCTCTTGGACAGGTTGAGAGATAAAAAAATAATAATTCCCATGCAGTCTCAATGGCGGGGTGCGGGCCGGGGAATAGGCCTCTTGGCCGGGGTGAATATGTTGGAACGCGGCGCGCGTAAATAGAAGCGGCTGGAGGTACCGGGGGCGAAGCCCGCCCCGGCCCGGAGGCCGAGTTAAAAAAAATAATAATCCCCGTTCAGTCTCAATGGCGGGGTGCGGGCCGGCCCGGCGGCGAGTGCGGCGGGCAGCAGGCCTCTTGGACAGGTTGAGAGATAAAAAAATAATAATTCCCGTGCAGTCTCAATGGCGGGGTGCGGGCCGGGGAATAGGCCTCTTGGCCGGGGTGAATAGTGTTGGAACACGGCCCGCGGAAATAGTAGCGGCTGGAGGTACCGGGGGCGATGCCCGCCCCGGCCCGGCGGCCAAGTTAAAAAAATAAATAATCCCCGTTCAGTCTCAATGGCAGGGTGCGGGAAGGCCCGGCGGCGAGTGCGGCGGGCAGCAGGCCTCTTGGACAGGTTGAGAGATAAAAAAATAATAATTCCCGTGCAGTCTCAATGGCGGGGTGCGGGCCGGGGAATAGGCCTCTTGGCCGGGGTGAATAGTGTTGGAACACGGCCCGCGGAAATAGTAGCGGCTGGAGGTACCGGGGGCGATGCCCGCCCCGGGCCGGCGGCCAAGTTAAAAAAATAATAATTCCCGTTCAGTCTCAATGGCAGGGTGCGGGCCGGCCCGGCGGCGAGTGCGGCGGGCAGCAGGCCTCTTGGACAGGATGAGAGATAAAAAAATAATAATTCCCGTGCAGTCTCAATGGCGGGGTGCGGGCCGGGGAATAGGCCTCTTGGCCGGGGTGAATAGTGTTGGAACACGGCCCGCGGAAATAGTAGCGGCTGGAGGTACCGGGGGCGATGCCCGCCCCGGGCCGGCGGCCAAGTTAAAAAAATAATAATTCCCGTTCAGTCTCAATGGCAGGGTGCGGGCCGGCCCGGCGGCGATTGTGGCGGGCAGCAGGCCTCTTGGACAGGTTGAGAGATAAAAAAATAATAATTCCCATGCAGTCTCAATGGCGGGGTGCGGGCCGGGGAATAGGCCTCTTGGCCGGGGTGAATATGTTGGAACGCGGCGCGCGTAAATAGAAGCGGCTGGAGGTACCGGGGGCGAAGCCCGCCCCGGCCCGGAGGCCGAGTTAAAAAAAATAATAATCCCCGTTCAGTCTCAATGGCGGGGTGCGGGCCGGCCCGGCGGCGAGTGCGGCGGGCAGCAGGCCTCTTGGACAGGTTGAGAGATAAAAAAATAATAATTCCCGTTCAGTCTCAATGGCAGGGTGCGGGCCGGCCCGGCGGCGATTGCGGCGGGCAGCAGGCCTCTTGGACAGGTTGAGAGATAAAAAAATAATAATTCCCATGCAGTCTCAATGGCGGGGTGCGGGCCGGGGAATAGGCCTCTTGGCCGGGGTGAATATGTTGGAACGCGGCGCGTGTAAATAGAAGCGGCTGGAGGTACCGGGGGCGAAGCCCGTCCCGGCCCGGAGGCCGAGTTAAAAAAAATAATAATCCCCGTTCAGTCTCAATGGCGGGGTGCGGGCCGGCCCGGCGGCGAGTGCGGCGGGCAGCAGGCCTCTTGGACAGGTTGAGAGATAAAAAAATAATAATTCCCGTGCAGTCTCAATGGCGGGGTGCGGGCCGGGGAATAGGCCTCTTGGCCGGGGTGAATAGTGTTGGAACACGGCCCGCGGAAATAGTAGCGGCTGGAGGTACCGGGGGCGATGCCCGCCCCGGGCCGGCGGCCAAGTTAAAAAAATAAATAATCCCCGTTCAGTCTCAATGGCAGGGTGCGGGCCGGCCCGGCGGCGATTGCGGCGGGCAGCAGGCCTCTTGGACAGGTTGAGAGATAAAAAAATAATAATTCCCATGCAGTCTCAATGGCGGGGTGCGGGCCGGGGAATAGGCCTCTTGGCCGGGGTGAATAGTGTTGGAACACGGCACGCGGAAATAGTAGCGGCTGGAGGTACCGGGGGCGATGCCCGCCCCGGCCCGGCGGCCAAGTTAAAAAAATAAATAATCCCCGTTCAGTCTCAATGGCAGGGTGCGGGCCGGCCCGGCGGCGATTGCGGCGGGCAGCAGGCCTCTTGGACAGGTTGAGAGATAAAAAAAATAATAATTCCCATGCAGTCTCAATGGCGGGGTGCGGGCCGGGGAATAGGCCTCTTGGCCGGGGTGAATAGTGTTGGAACACGGCCCGCGGAAATAGTAGCGGCTGGAGGTACCGGGGGCGATGCCCGCCCCGGGCCGGCGGCCAAGTTAAAAAAATAATAATTCCCGTTCAGTCTCAATGGCAGGGTGCGGGCCGGCCCGGCGGCGAGTGCGGCGGGCAGCAGGCCTCTTGGACAGGATGAGAGATAAAAAAATAATAATTCCGTGCAGTCTCAATGGCGGGGTGCGGGCCGGGGAATAGGCCTCTTGGCCGGGGTGAATAGTGTTGGAACACGGCCCGCGGAAATAGTAGCGGCTGGAGGTACCGGGGGCGATGCCCGCCCCGGGCCGGCGGCCAAGTTAAAAAAATAATAATTCCCGTTCAGTCTCAATGGCAGGGTGCGGGCCGGCCCGGCGGCGATTGTGGCGGGCAGCAGGCCTCTTGGACAGGTTGAGAGATAAAAAAATAATAATTCCCATGCAGTCTCAATGGCGGGGTGCGGGCCGGGGAATAGGCCTCTTGGCCGGGGTGAATATGTTGGAACGCGGCGCGCGTAAATAGAAGCGGCTGGAGGTACCGGGGGCGAAGCCCGCCCCGGCCCGGAGGCCGAGTTAAAAAAAATAATAATCCCCGTTCAGTCTCAATGGCGGGGTGCGGGCCGGCCCGGCGGCGAGTGCGGCGGGCAGCAGGCCTCTTGGACAGGTTGAGAGATAAAAAAATAATAATTCCCGTTCAGTCTCAATGGCAGGGTGCGGGCCGGCCCGGCGGCGATTGTGGCGGGCAGCAGGCCTCTTGGACAGGTTGAGAGATAAAAAAATAATAATTCCCATGCAGTCTCAATGGCGGGGTGGGGGCCGGGGAATAGGCCTCTTGGCCGGGGTGAATATGTTGGAACGCGGCGCGCGTAAATAGAAGCGGCTGGAGGTACCGGGGGCGAAGCCCGCCCCGGCCCGGAGGCCGAGTTAAAAAAAATAATAATCCCCGTTCAGTCTCAATGGCGGGGTGCGGGCCGGCCCGGCGGCGAGTGCGGCGGGCAGCAGGCCTCTTGGACAGGTTGAGAGATAAAAAAATAATAATTCCCGTTCAGTCTCAATGGCAGGGTGCGGGCCGGCCCGGCGGCGATTGCGGCGGGCAGCAGGCCTCTTGGACAGGTTGAGAGATAAAAAAATAATAATTCCCATGCAGTCTCAATGGCGGGGTGCGGGCCGGGGAATAGGCCTCTTGGCCGGGGTGAATATGTTGGAACGCGGCGCGCGTAAATAGAAGCGGCTGGAGGTACCGGGGGCGAAGCCCGCCCCGGCCCGGAGGCCGAGTTAAAAAAAATAATAATCCCCGTTCAGTCTCAATGGCGGGGTGCGGGCCGGCCCGGCGGCGAGTGCGGCGGGCAGCAGGCCTCTTGGACAGGTTGAGAGATAAAAAAATAATAATTCCCGTGCAGTCTCAATGGCGGGGTGCGGGCCGGGGAATAGGCCTCTTGGCCGGGGTGAATAGTGTTGGAACACGGCCCGCGGAAATAGTAGCGGCTGGAGGTACCGGGGGCGATGCCCGCCCCGGGCCGGCGGCCAAGTTAAAAAAATAAATAATCCCCGTTCAGTCTCAATGGCAGGGTGCGGGCCGGCCCGGCGGCGATTGCGGCGGGCAGCAGGCCTCTTGGACAGGTTGAGAGATAAAAAAATAATAATTCCCGTGCAGTCTCAATGGCGGGGTGCGGGCCGGGGAATAGGCCTCTTGGCCGGGGTGAATAGTGTTGGAACACGGCCCGCGGAAATAGTAGCGGCTGGAGGTACCGGGGGCGATGCCCGCCCCGGCCCGGCGGCCAAGTTAAAAAAATAAATAATCCCGTTCAGTCTCAATGGCAGGGTGCGGGCCGGCCCGGCGGCGATTGCGGCGGGCAGCAGGCCTCTTGGACAGGTTGAGAGATAAAAAAATAATAATTCCCATGCAGTCTCAATGGCGGTGTGCGGGCCGGGGAATAGGCCTCTTGGCCGGGGTGAATAGTGTTGGAACACGGCACGCGGAAATAGTAGCGGCTGGAGGTACCGGGGGCGATGCCCGCCCCGGCCCGGCGGCCAAGTTAAAAAAATAAATAATCCCCGTTCAGTCTCAATGGCAGGGTGCGGGCCGGCCCGGCGGCGATTGCGGCGGGCAGCAGGCCTCTTGGACAGGTTGAGAGATAAAAAAAATAATAATTCCCGTGCAGTCTCAATGGCGGGGTGCGGGCCGGGGAATAGGCCTCTTGGCCGGGGTGAATAGTGTTGGAACACGGCCCGCGGAAATAGTAGCGGCTGGAGGTACCGGGGGCGATGCCCGCCCCGGCCCGGCGGCCAAGTTAAAAAAATAAATAATCCCCGTTCAGTCTCAATGGCAGGGTGCGGGCCGGCCCGGCGGCGAGTGCGGCGGGCAGCAGGCCTCTTGGACAGGTTGAGAGATAAAAAAAGAATAATTCCCGTTCAGTCTCAATGGCAGGGTTCGGGCCGGCCCGGCGGCGATTGCGGCGGGCAGCAGGCCTCTTGGACAGGTTGAGAGATAAAAAAATAATAATTCCCATGCAGTCTCAATGGCGGGGTGCGGGCCGGGGAATAGGCCTCTTGGCCGGGGTGAATATGTTGGAACGCGGCGTGCGTAAATAGAAGCGGCTGGAGGTACCGGGGGCGAAGCCCGCCCCGGCCCGGCGGCCAAGTTAAAAAAATAAATAATCCCCGTTCAGTCTCAATGGCAGGGTGCGGCCGGCCCGGCGGCGAGTGCGGCGGGCAGCAGGCCTCTTGGACAGGTTGAGAGATAAAAAAATAATAATTCCCGTTCAGTCTCAATGGCAGGGTTCGGGCCGGCCCGGCGGCGATTGCGGCGGGCAGCAGGCCTCTTGGACAGGTTGAGAGATAAAAAAATAATAATTCCCATGCAGTCTCAATGGCGGGGTGCGGGCCGGGGAATAGGCCTCTTGGCCGGGGTGAATATGTTGGAACGCGGCGTGCGTAAATAGAAGCGGCTGGAGGTACCGGGGGCGAAGCCCGCCCCGGCCCGGAGGCCGAGTTAAAAAAAATAATAATCCCCGTTCAGTCTCAATGGCGGGGTGCGGGCCGGCCCGGCGGCGAGTGCGGCGGGCAGCAGGCCTCTTGGACAGGTTGAGAGATAAAAAAATAATAATTCCCGTGCAGTCTCAATGGCGGGGTGCGGGCCGGGGAATAGGCCTCTTGGCCGGGGTGAATAGTGTTGGAACACGGCCCGCGGAAATAGTAGCGGCTGGAGGTACCGGGGGCGATGCCCGCCCCGGGCCGGCGGCCAAGTTAAAAAAATAAATAATCCCCGTTCAGTCTCAATGGCGGGGTGCGGGCCGGCCCGGCGGCGAGTGCGGCGGGCAGCAGGCCTCTTGGACAGGTTGAGAGATAAAAAAATAATAATTCCCATGCAGTCTCAATGGCGGGGTGCGGGCCGGGGAATAGGCCTCTTGGCCGGGGTGAATATGTTGGAACGCGGCGCGCGTAAATAGAAGCGGCTGGAGGTACCGGGGGCGAAGCCCGCCCCGGCCCGGAGGCCGAGTTAAAAAAAATAATAATCCCCGTTCAGTCTCAATGGCGGGGTGCGGGCCGGCCCGGCGGCGAGTGCGGCGGGCAGCAGGCCTCTTGGACAGGTTGAGAGATAAAAAAATAATAATTCCCGTGCAGTCTCAATGGCGGGGTGCGGGCCGGGGAATAGGCCTCTTGGCCGGGGTGAATATGTTGGAACGCGGCGCGCGTAAATAGAAGCGGCTGGAGGTACCGGGGGCGAAGCCCGCCCCGGCCCGGAGGCCGAGTTAAAAAAAATAATAATCCCCGTTCAGTCTCAATGGCGGGGTGCGGGCCGGCCCGGCGGCGAGTGCGGCGGACAGCAGGCCTCTTGGACAGGTTGAGAGATAAAAAAAATAATAATTCCCGTGCAGTCTCAATGGCGGGGTGCGGGCCGGGGAATAGGCCTCTTGGCCGGGGTGAATATGTTGGAACGCGGCGCGCGTAAATAGAAGCGGCTGGAGGTACCGGGGGCGAAGCCCGCCCCGGCCCGGAGGCCGAGTTAAAAAAAATAATAATCCCCGTTCAGTCTCAATGGCGGGGTGCGGGCCGGCCCGGCGGCGAGTGCGGCGGGCAGCAGGCCTCTTGGACAGGGTGAGAGATAAAAAAATAATAATTCCCGTGCAGTCTCAATGGCGGGGTGCGGGCGGGGAATAGGCCTCTTGGCCGGGGTGAATAGTGTTGGAACACGGCCCGCGGAAATAGTAGCGGCTGGAGGTACCGGGGGCGATGCCCGCCCCGGCCCGGCGGCCAAGTTAAAAAAATAAATAATCCCCGTTCAGTCTCAATGGCAGGGTGCGGGCCGGCCCGGCGGCGATTGCGGCGGGCAGCAGGCCTCTTGGACAGGTTGAGAGATAAAAAAATAATAATTCCCGTTCAGTCTCAATGGCAGGGTGCGGGCCGGCCCGGCGGCAATTGCGGCGGGCAGCAGGCCTCTTGGACAGGTTGAGAGATAAAAAAATAATAATTCCCATGCAGTCTCAATGGCGGGGTGCGGGCCGGGGAATAGGCCTCTTGGCCGGGGTGAATGTGTTGGAACGCGGCGCGCGTAAATAGAAGCGGCTGGAGGTACCGGGGGCGAAGCCCGCCCCGGCCCGGAGGCCGAGTTAAAAAAAATAATAATCCCCGTTCAGTCTCAATGGCGGGGTGCGGGCCGGCCCGGCGGCGAGTGCGGCGGGCAGCAGGCCTCTTGGACAGGTTGAGAGATAAAAAAAATAATAATTCCCGTGCAGTCTCAATGGCGGGGTGCGGGCCGGGGAATAGGCCTCTTGGCCGGGGTGAATAGTGTTGGAACGCGGCGCGCGTAAATAGAAGCGGCTGGAGGTACCGGGGGCGAAGCCCGCCCCGGCCCGGAGGCCGAGTTAAAAAAAATAATAATCCCCGTTCAGTCTCAATGGCGGGGTGCGGGCCGGCCCGGCGGCGAGTGCGGCGGGCAGCAGGCCTCTTGGACAGGTTGAGAGATAAAAAAATAATAATTCCCGTGCAGTCTCAATGGCGGGGTGCGGGCCGGGGAATAGGCCTCTTGGCCGGGGTGAATAGTGTTGGAACACGGCCCGCGGAAATAGTAGCGGCTGGAGGTACCGGGGGCGATGCCCGCCCCGGCCCGGCGGCCAAGTTAAAAAAATAAATAATCCCCGTTCAGTCTCAATGGCAGGGTGCGGGCCGGCCCGGCGGCGATTGCGGCGGGCAGCAGGCCTCTTGGACAGGTTGAGAGATAAAAAAAATAATAATTCCCATGCAGTCTCAATGGCGGGGTGCGGGCCGGGGAATAGGCCTCTTGGCCGGGGTGAATAGTGTTGGAACACGGCCCGCGGAAATAGTAGCGGCTGGAGGTACCGGGGGCGATGCCCACCCCGGGCCGGCGGCCAAGTTAAAAAAATAAATAATCCCCGTTCAGTCTCAATGGCAGGGTGCGGGCCGGCCCGGCGGCGAGTGCGGCGGGCAGCAGGCCTCTTGGACAGGTTGAGAGATAAAAAAAATAATAATTCCCGTTCAGTCTCAATGGCAGGGTGCGGGCCGGCCCGGCGGCGAGTGCGGCGGGCAGCAGGCCTCTTGGACAGGTTGAGAGATAAAAAAATAATAATTCCCGTGCAGTCTCAATGGCGGGGTGCGGGCCGGGGAATAGGCCTCTTGGCCGGGGTGAATATGTTGGAACGCGGCGCGCGTAAATAGAAGCGGCTGGAGGTACCGGGGGCGAAGCCCGCCCCGGCCCGGAGGCCGAGTTAAAAAAAATAATAATCTCCGTTCAGTCTCAATGGCGGGGTGCGGGCCGGCCCGGCGGCGAGTGTGGCGGGCAGCAGGCCTCTTGGACAGGTTGAGAGATAAAAAAATAATAATTCCCGTGCAGTCTCAATGGCGGGGTGCGGGCCGGGGAATAGGCCTCTTGGCCGGGGTGAATAGTGTTGGAACACGGCCCGCGGAAATAGTAGCGGCTGGAGGTACCGGGGGCGATGCCCGCCCCGGCCCGGCGGCCAAGTTAAAAAAATAAATAATCCCGTTCAGTCTCAATGGCAGGGTGCGGGCCGGCCCGGCGGCGATTGCGGCGGGCAGCAGGCCTCTTGGACAGGTTGAGAGATAAAAAAATAATAATTCCCATGCAGTCTCAATGGCGGGGTGCGGGCCGGGGAATAGGCCTCTTGGCCGGGGTGAATATGTTGGAACGCGGCGCGCGTAAATAGAAGCGGCTGGAGGTACCGGGGGCGAAGCCCGCCCCGGCCCGGAGGCCGAGTTAAAAAAAATAATAATCCCCGTTCAGTCTCAATGGCGGGGTGCGGGCCGGCCCGGCGGCGAGTGCGGCGGGCAGCAGGCCTCTTGGACAGGTTGAGAGATAAAAAAATAATAATTCCCGTGCAGTCTCAATGGCGGGGTGCGGGCCGGGGAATAGGCCTCTTGGCTGTGGTGAATAGTGTTGGAACACGGCCCGCGGAAATAGTAGCGGCTGGAGGTACCGGGGGCGATGCCCGCCCCGGCCCTGCGGCCAAGTTAAAAAAATAAATAATCCCCGTTCAGTCTCAATGGCAGGGTGCGGGCCGGCCCGGCGGCGATTGCGGCGGGCAGCAGGCCTCTTGGACAGGTTGAGAGATAAAAAAATAATAATTCCCATGCAGTCTCAATGGCGGGGTGCGGGCCGGCGAATAGGCCTCTTGGCCGGGGTGAATAGTGTTGGAACACGGCCCGCGGAAATAGTAGCGGCTGGAGGTACCGGGGGCGATGCCCGCCCCGGGCCGGGGGCCAAGTTAAAAAAATAAATAATCCCGTTCAGTCTCAATGGCAGGGTGCGGGCCGGCCCGGCGGCGATTGCGGCGGGCAGCAGGCCTCTTGGACAGGTTGAGAGATATAAAAATAATAATTCCCGTGCAGTCTCAATGGCGGGGTACGGGCCGGCCCGGCGGACGAGTGTGGCCGGGGAAGAGGCCTCTTGGCCGGGGTGAATATGTTGGAACGCGGCGCGCGTAAATAGAAGCGGCTGGAGGTACCGGGGGCGAAGCCCGCCCCGGCCCGGAGGCCGAGTTAAAAAAAATAATAATCCCCGTTCAGTCTCAAAGGCGGGGTGCGGGCCGGCCCGGCGGCGAGTGCGGCGGGCAGCAGGCCTCTTGGACAGGTTGAGAGATAAAAAAATAATAATTCCCGTGCAGTCTCAATGGCGGGGTGCGGGCCGGGGAATAGGCCTCTTGGCCGGGGTGAATAGTGTTGGAACACGGCCCGCGGAAATAGTAGCGGCTGGAGGTACCGGGGGCGATGCCCGCCCCGGCCCGGCGGCCAAGTTAAAAAAATAAATAATCCCCGTTCAGTCTCAATGGCAGGGTGCGGGCCGGCCCGGCGGCGATTGCGGCGGGCAGCAGGCCTCTTGGACAGGTTGAGAGATATAAAAATAATAATTCCCGTGCAGTCTCAACGGCGGGGTGCGGGCCGGCCCGGCGGACGAGTGTGGCCGGGGAATAGGCCTCTTGGCCGGGGTGAATATGTTGGAACGCGGCGCGCGTAAATAGAAGCGGCTGGAGGTACCGGGGGCGAAGCCCGCCCCGGCCCGGAGGCCGAGTTAAAAAAAATAATAATCCCCGTTCAGTCTCAATGGCGGGGTGCGGGCCGGCCCGGCGGCGAGTGCGGCGGGCAGCAGGCCTCTTGGACAGGTTGAGAGATAAAAAAATAATAATTCCCGTGCAGTCTCAATGGCGGGGTGCGGGCCGGGGAATAGGCCTCTTGGCCGGGGTGAATAGTGTTGGAACACGGCCCGCGGAAATAGTAGCGGCTGGAGGTACCGGGGGCGATGCCCGCCCCGGCCCGGCGGCCAAGTTAAAAAAATAAATAATCCCCGTTCAGTCTCAATGGCAGGGTGCGGGCCGGCCCGGCGGCGATTGCGGCGGGCAGCAGGCCTCTTGGACAGGTTGAGAGATAAAAAAATAATAATTCCCATGCAGTCTCAATGGCGGGGTGCGGGCTGGGGAATAGGCCTCTTGGCCGGGGTGAATAGTGTTGGAACACGGCCCGCGGAAATAGTAGCGGCTGGAGGTACCGGGGGCGATGCCCGCCCTGGGCCGGCGGCCAAGTTAAAAAAATAAATAATCCCCGTTCAGTCTCAATGGCAGGGTGCGGGCCGGCCCGGCGGCGAGTGCGGCGGGCAGCAGGCCTCTTGGACAGGTTGAGAGATAAAAAAAATAATAATTCCCGTTCAGTCTCAATGGCAGGGTGCGGGCCGGCCCGGCGGCGAGTGCGGCGGGCAGCAGGCCTCTTGGACAGGTTGAGAGATAAAAAAATAATAATTCCCGTGCAGTCTCAATGGCGGGGTGCGGGCCGGGGAATAGGCCTCTTGGCCGGGGTGAATATGTTGGAACGCGGCGCGCGTAAATAGAAGCGGCTGGAGGTACCGGGGGCGAAGCCCGCCCCGGCCCGGAGGCCGAGTTAAAAAAAATAATAATCCCCGTTCAGTCTCAATGGCGGGGTGCGGGCCGGCCCGGCGGCGAGTGCGGCGGGCAGCAGGCCTCTTGGACAGGTTGAGAGATAAAAAAATAATAATTCCCGTGCAGTCTCAATGGCGGGGTGCGGGCCGGGGAATAGGCCTCTTGGCCGGGGTGAATAGTGTTGGAACACGGCCCGCGGAAATAGTAGCGGCTGGAGGTACCGGGGGCGATGCCCGCCCCGGCCCGGCGGCCAAGTTAAAAAAATAAATAATCCCCGTTCAGTCTCAATGGCAGGGTGCGGGAAGGCCCGGCGGCGAGTGCGGCGGGCAGCAGGCCTCTTGGACAGGTTGAGAGATAAAAAAATAATAATTCCCGTGCAGTCTCAATGGCGGGGTGCGGGCCGGGGAATAGGCCTCTTGGCCGGGGTGAATAGTGTTGGAACACGGCCCGCGGAAATAGTAGCGGCTGGAGGTACCGGGGGCGATGCCCGCCCCGGGCCGGCGGCCAAGTTAAAAAAATAATAATTCCCGTTCAGTCTCAATGGCAGGGTGCGGGCCGGCCCGGCGGCGAGTGCGGCGGGCAGCAGGCCTCTTGGACAGGATGAGAGATAAAAAAATAATAATTCCCGTGCAGTCTCAATGGCGGGGTGCGGGCCGGGGAATAGGCCTCTTGGCCGGGGTGAATAGTGTTGGAACACGGCCCGCGGAAATAGTAGCGGCTGGAGGTACCGGGGGCGATGCCCGCCCCGGGCCGGCGGCCAAGTTAAAAAAATAATAATTCCCGTTCAGTCTCAATGGCAGGGTGCGGGCCGGCCCGGCGGCGATTGTGGCGGGCAGCAGGCCTCTTGGACAGGTTGAGAGATAAAAAAATAATAATTCCCATGCAGTCTCAATGGCGGGGTGCGGGCCGGGGAATAGGCCTCTTGGCCGGGGTGAATATGTTGGAACGCGGCGCGCGTAAATAGAAGCGGCTGGAGGTACCGGGGGCGAAGCCCGCCCCGGCCCGGAGGCCGAGTTAAAAAAAATAATAATCCCCGTTCAGTCTCAATGGCGGGGTGCGGGCCGGCCCGGCGGCGAGTGCGGCGGGCAGCAGGCCTCTTGGACAGGTTGAGAGATAAAAAAATAATAATTCCCGTTCAGTCTCAATGGCAGGGTGCGGGCCGGCCCGGCGGCGATTGCGGCGGGCAGCAGGCCTCTTGGACAGGTTGAGAGATAAAAAAATAATAATTCCCATGCAGTCTCAATGGCGGGGTGCGGGCCGGGGAATAGGCCTCTTGGCCGGGGTGAATATGTTGGAACGCGGCGCGCGTAAATAGAAGCGGCTGGAGGTACCGGGGGCGAAGCCCGCCCCGGCCCGGAGGCCGAGTTAAAAAAAATAATAATCCCCGTTCAGTCTCAATGGCGGGGTGCGGGCCGGCCCGGCGGCGAGTGCGGCGGGCAGCAGGCCTCTTGGACAGGTTGAGAGATAAAAAAATAATAATTCCCGTGCAGTCTCAATGGCGGGGTGCGGGCCGGGGAATAGGCCTCTTGGCCGGGGTGAATAGTGTTGGAACATGGCCCGCGGAAATAGTAGCGGCTGGAGGTACCGGGGGCGATGCCCGCCCCGGCCCGGCGGCCAAGTTAAAAAAATAAATAATCCCCGTTCAGTCTCAATGGCAGGGTGCGGGCCGGCCCGGCGGCGATTGCGGCGGGCAGTAGGCCTCTTGGACAGGTTGAGAGATAAAAAAATAATAATTCCCATGCAGTCTCAATGGCGGGGTGCGGGCCGGGGAATAGGCCTCTTGGCCGGGGTGAATAGTGTTGGAACACGGCACGCGGAAATAGTAGCGGCTGGAGGTACCGGGGGCGATGCCCGCCCCGGCCCGGCGGCCAAGTTAAAAAAATAAATAATCCCCGTTCAGTCTCAATGGCAGGGTGCGGGCCGGCCCGGCGGCGAGTGCGGCGGGCAGCAGGCCTCTTGGACAGGATGAGAGATAAAAAAATAATAATTCCGTGCAGTCTCAATGGCGGGGTGCGGGCCGGGGAATAGGCCTCTTGGCCGGGGTGAATAGTGTTGGAACACGGCCCGCGGAAATAGTAGCGGCTGGAGGTACCGGGGGCGATGCCCGCCCCGGGCCGGCGGCCAAGTTAAAAAAATAATAATTCCCGTTCAGTCTCAATGGCAGGGTGCGGGCCGGCCCGGCGGCGAGTGCGGCGGGCAGCAGGCCTCTTGGACAGGATGAGAGATAAAAAAATAATAATTCCGTGCAGTCTCAATGGCGGGGTGCGGGCCGGGGAATAGGCCTCTTGGCCGGGGTGAATAGTGTTGGAACACGGCCCGCGGAAATAGTAGCGGCTGGAGGTACCGGGGGCGATGCCCGCCCCGGGCCGGCGGCCAAGTTAAAAAAATAATAATTCCCGTTCAGTCTCAATGGCAGGGTGCGGGCCGGCCCGGCGGCGATTGTGGCGGGCAGCAGGCCTCTTGGACAGGTTGAGAGATAAAAAAATAATAATTCCCATGCAGTCTCAATGGCGGGGTGCGGGCCGGGGAATAGGCCTCTTGGCCGGGGTGAATATGTTGGAACGCGGCGCGCGTAAATAGAAGCGGCTGGAGGTACCGGGGGCGAAGCCCGCCCCGGCCCGGAGGCCGAGTTAAAAAAAATAATAATCCCCGTTCAGTCTCAATGGCGGGGTGCGGGCCGGCCCGGCGGCGAGTGCGGCGGGCAGCAGGCCTCTTGGACAGGTTGAGAGATAAAAAAATAATAATTCCCGTTCAGTCTCAATGGCAGGGTGCGGGCCGGCCCGGCGGCGATTGTGGCGGGCAGCAGGCCTCTTGGACAGGTTGAGAGATAAAAAAATAATAATTCCCATGCAGTCTCAATGGCGGGGTGGGGGCCGGGGAATAGGCCTCTTGGCCGGGGTGAATATGTTGGAACGCAGCGCGCGTAAATAGAAGCGGCTGGAGGTACCGGGGGCGAAGCCCGCCCCGGCCCGGAGGCCGAGTTAAAAAAAATAATAATCCCCGTTCAGTCTCAATGGCGGGGTGCGGGCCGGCCCGGCGGCGAGTGCGGCGGGCAGCAGGCCTCTTGGACAGGTTGAGAGATAAAAAAATAATAATTCCCGTTCAGTCTCAATGGCAGGGTGCGGGCCGGCCCGGCGGCGATTGCGGCGGGCAGCAGGCCTCTTGGACAGGTTGAGAGATAAAAAAATAATAATTCCCATGCAGTCTCAATGGCGGGGTGCGGGCCGGGGAATAGGCCTCTTGGCCGGGGTGAATATGTTGGAACGCGGCGCGCGTAAATAGAAGCGGCTGGAGGTACCGGGGGCGAAGCCCGCCCCGGCCCGGAGGCCGAGTTAAAAAAAATAATAATCCCCGTTCAGTCTCAATGGCGGGGTGCGGGCCGGCCCGGCGGCGAGTGCGGCGGGCAGCAGGCCTCTTGGACAGGTTGAGAGATAAAAAAATAATAATTCCCGTGCAGTCTGAATGGCGGGGTGCGGGCCGGGGAATAGGCCTCTTGGCCGGGGTGAATAGTGTTGGAACACGGCCCGCGGAAATAGTAGCGGCTGGAGTTACCGGGGGCGATGCCCGCCCCGGGCCGGCGGCCAAGTTAAAAAAATAAATAATCCCCGTTCAGTCTCAATGGCAGGGTGCGGGCCGGCCCGGCGGCGATTGCGGCGGGCAGCAGGCCTCTTGGACAGGTTGAGAGATAAAAAAATAATAATTCCCGTGCAGTCTCAATGGCGGGGTGCGGGCCGGGGAATAGGCCTCTTGGCCGGGGTGAATAGTGTTGGAACACGGCCCGCGGAAATAGTAGCGGCTGGAGGTACCGGGGGCGATGCCCGCCCCGGCCCGGCGGCCAAGTTAAAAAAATAAATAATCCCGTTCAGTCTCAATGGCAGGGTGCGGGCCGGCCCGGCGGCGATTGCGGCGGGCAGCAGGCCTCTTGGACAGGTTGAGAGATAAAAAAATAATAATTCCCATGCAGTCTCAATGGCGGGGTGCGGGCCGGGGAATAGGCCTCTTGGCCGGGGTGAATAGTGTTGGAACACGGCACGCGGAAATAGTAGCGGCTGGAGGTACCGGGGGCGATGCCCGCCCCGGCCCGGCGGCCAAGTTAAAAAAATAAATAATCCCCGTTCAGTCTCAATGGCAGGGTGCGGGCCGGCCCGGCGGCGATTGCGGCGGGCAGCAGGCCTCTTGGACAGGTTGAGAGATAAAAAAAATAATAATTTCCATGCAGTCTCAATGGCGGGGTGCGGGCCGGGGAATAGGCCTCTTGGCCGGGGTGAATAGTGTTGGAACACGGCCCGCGGAAATAGTAGCGGCTGGAGGTACCGGGGGCGATGCCCGCCCCGGCCCGGCGGCCAAGTTAAAAAAATAAATAATCCCCGTTCAGTCTCAATGGCAGGGTGCGGGCCGGCCCGGCGGCGAGTGCGGCGGGCAGCAGGCCTCTTGGACAGGTTGAGAGATAAAAAAAGAATAATTCCCGTTCAGTCTCAATGGCAGGGTTCGGGCCGGCCCGGCGGCGATTGCGGCGGGCAGCAGGCCTCTTGGACAGGTTGAGAGATAAAAAAATAATAATTGCCATGCAGTCTCAATGGCGGGGTGCGGGCCGGGGAATAGGCCTCTTGGCCGGGGTGAATATGTTGGAACGCGGCGTGCGTAAATAGAAGCGGCTGGAGGTACCGGGGGCGAAGCCCGCCCCGGCCCGGCGGCCAAGTTAAAAAAATAAATAATCCCCGTTCAGTCTCAATGGCAGGGTGCGGCCGGCCCGGCGGCGAGTGCGGCGGGCAGCAGGCCTCTTGGACAGGTTGAGAGATAAAAAAATAATAATTCCCGTTCAGTCTCAATGGCAGGGTTCGGGCCGGCCCGGCGGCGATTGCGGCGGGCAGCAGGCCTCTTGGACAGGTTGAGAGATAAAAAAATAATAATTCCCATGCAGTCTCAATGGCGGGGTGCGGGCCGGGGAATAGGCCTCTTGGCCGGGGTGAATATGTTGGAACGCGGCGTGCGTAAATAGAAGCGGCTGGAGGTACCGGGGGCGAAGCCCGCCCCGGCCCGGAGGCCGAGTTAAAAAAAATAATAATCCCCGTTCAGTCTCAATGGCGGGGTGCGGGCCGGCCCGGCGGCGAGTGCGGCGGGCAGCAGGCCTCTTGGACAGGTTGAGAGATAAAAAAATAATAATTCCCGTGCAGTCTCAATGGCGGGGTGCGGGCCGGGGAATAGGCCTCTTGGCCGGGGTGAATAGTGTTGGAACACGGCCCGCGGAAATAGTAGCGGCTGGAGGTACCGGGGGCGATGCCCGCCCCGGGCCGGCGGCCAAGTTAAAAAAATAAATAATCCCCGTTCAGTCTCAATGGCGGGGTGCGGGCCGGCCCGGCGGCGAGTGCGGCGGGCAGCAGGCCTCTTGGACAGGTTGAGAGATAAAAAAATAATAATTCCCATGCAGTCTCAATGGCGGGGTGCGGGCCGGGGAATAGGCCTCTTGGCCGGGGTGAATATGTTGGAACGCGGCGCGCGTAAATAGAAGCGGCTGGAGGTACCGGGGGCGAAGCCCGCCCCGGCCCGGAGGCCGAGTTAAAAAAAATAATAATCCCCGTTCAGTCTCAATGGCGGGGTGCGGGCCGGCCCGGCGGCGAGTGCGGCGGGCAGCAGGCCTCTTGGACAGGTTGAGAGATAAAAAAATAATAATTCCCGTGCAGTCTCAATGGCGGGGTGCGGGCCGGGGAATAGGCCTCTTGGCCGGGGTGAATATGTTGGAACGCGGCGCGCGTAAATAGAAGCGGCTGGAGGTACCGGGGGCGAAGCCCGCCCCGGCCCGGAGGCCGAGTTAAAAAAAATAATAATCCCCGTTCAGTCTCAATGGCGGGGTGCGGGCCGGCCCGGCGGCGAGTGCGGCGGACAGCAGGCCTCTTGGACAGGTTGAGAGATTAAAAAAATAATAATTCCCGTGCAGTCTCAATGGCGGGGTGCGGGCCGGGGAATAGGCCTCTTGGCCGGGGTGAATATGTTGGAACGCGGCGCGCGTAAATAGAAGCGGCTGGAGGTACCGGGGGCGAAGCCCGCCCCGGCCCGGAGGCCGAGTTAAAAAAAATAATAATCCCCGTTCAGTCTCAATGGCGGGGTGCGGGCCGGCCCGGCGGCGAGTGCGGCGGGCAGCAGGCCTCTTGGACAGGTTGAGAGATAAAAAAATAATAATTCCCGTGCAGTCTCAATGGCGGGGTGCGGGCGGGGAATAGGCCTCTTGGCCGGGGTGAATAGTGTTGGAACACGGCCCGCGGAAATAGTAGCGGCTGGAGGTACCGGGGGCGATGCCCGCCCCGGCCCGGCGGCCAAGTTAAAAAAATAAATAATCCCCGTTCAGTCTCAATGGCAGGGTGCGGGCCGGCCCGGCGGCGATTGCGGCGGGCAGCAGGCCTCTTGGACAGGTTGAGAGATAAAAAAATAATAATTCCCGTTCAGTCTCAATGGCAGGGTGCGGGCCGGCCCGGCGGCAATTGCGGCGGGCAGCAGGCCTCTTGGACAGGTTGAGAGATAAAAAAATAATAATTCCCATGCAGTCTCAATGGCGGGGTGCGGGCCGGGGAATAGGCCTCTTGGCCGGGGTGAATGTGTTGGAACGCGGCGCGCGTAAATAGAAGCGGCTGGAGGTACCGGGGGCGAAGCCCGCCCCGGCCCGGAGGCCGAGTTAAAAAAAATAATAATCCCCGTTCAGTCTCAATGGCGGGGTGCGGGCCGGCCCGGCGGCGAGTGCGGCGGGCAGCAGGCCTCTTGGACAGGTTGAGAGATAAAAAAATAATAATTCCCGTGCAGTCTCAATGGCGGGGTGCGGGCCGGGGAATAGGCCTCTTGGCCGGGGTGAATATGTTGGAACGCGGCGCGCGTAAATAGAAGCGGCTGGAGGTACCGGGGGCGATGCCCGCCCCGGCCCGGCGGCCAAGTTAAAAAAATAAATAATCCCCGTTCAGTCTCAATGGCAGGGTGCGGGCCGGCCCGGCGGCGATTGCGGCGGGCAGCAGGCCTCTTGGACAGGTTGAGAGATAAAAAAATAATAATTCCCGTTCAGTCTCAATGGCAGGGTGCGGGCCGGCCCGGCGGCAATTGCGGCGGGCAGCAGGCCTCTTGGACAGGTTGAGAGATAAAAAAATAATAATTCCCATGCAGTCTCAATGGCGGGGTGCGGGCCGGGGAATAGGCCTCTTGGCCGGGGTGAATGTGTTGGAACGCGGCGCGCGTAAATAGAAGCGGCTGGAGGTACCGGGGGCGAAGCCCGCCCCGGCCCGGAGGCCGAGTTAAAAAAAATAATAATCCCCGTTCAGTCTCAATGGCGGGGTGCGGGCCGGCCCGGCGGCGAGTGCGGCGGGCAGCAGGCCTCTTGGACAGGTTGAGAGATAAAAAAATAATAATTCCCGTGCAGTCTCAATGGCGGGGTGCGGGCCGGGGAATAGGCCTCTTGGCCGGGGTGAATATGTTGGAACGCGGCGCGCGTAAATAGAAGCGGCTGGAGGTACCGGGGGCGAAGCCCGCCCCGGCCCGGAGGCCGAGTTAAAAAAAATAATAATCCCCGTTCAGTCTCAATGGCGGGGTGCGGGCCGGCCCGGCGGCGAGTGCGGCGGGCAGCAGGCCTCTTGGACAGGTTGAGAGATAAAAAAATAATAATTCCCGTGCAGTCTCAATGGCGGGGTGCGGGCCGGGGAATAGGCCTCTTGGCCGGGGTGAATATGTTGGAACGCGGCGCGCGTAAATAGAAGCGGCTGGAGGTACCGGGGGCGAAGCCCGCCCCGGCCCGGAGGCCGAGTTAAAAAAAATAATAATCCCCGTTCAGTCTCAATGGCGGGGTGCGGGCCGGCCCGGCGGCGAGTGCGGCGGGCAGCAGGCCTCTTGGACAGGTTGAGAGATAAAAAAAATAATAATTCCCGTGCAGTCTCAATGGCGGGGTGCGGGCCGGGGAATAGGCCTCTTGGCCGGGGTGAATAGTGTTGGAACACGGCCCGCGGAAATAGTAGCGGCTGGAGGTACCGGGGGCGATGCCCGCCCCGGCCCAGCGGCCAAGTTAAAAAAATAAATAATCCCGTTCAGTCTCAATGGTAGGGTGCGGGCCGGCCCGGCGGCGATTGCGGCGGGCAGCAGGCCTCTTGGACAGGTTGAGAGATAAAAAAATAATAATTCCCATGCAGTCTCAATGGCGGGGTGCGGGCCGGGGAATAGGCCTCTTGGCCGGGGTGAATAGTGTTGGAACACGGCCCGCGGAAATAGTAGCGGCTGGAGGTACCGGGGGCGATGCCCGCCCCGGCCCGGCGGCCAAGTTAAAAAAATAAATAATCCCCGTTCAGTCTCAATGGCAGGGTGCGGGCCGGCCCGGCGGCGAGTGCGGCGGGCAGCAGGCCTCTTGGACAGGTTGAGAGATAAAAAAATAATAATTCCCATGCAGTCTCAATGGCGGGGTGCGGGCCGGGGAATAGGCCTCTTGGCCGGGGTGAATATGTTGGAACGCGGCGCGCGTAAATAGAAGCGGCTGGAGGTACCGGGGGCGAAGCCCGCCCCGGCCCGGAGGCCGAGTTAAAAAAAATAATAATCCCCGTTCAGTCTCAATGGCGGGGTGCGGGCCGGCCCGGCGGCGAGTGCGGCGGGCAGCAGGCCTCTTGGACAGGTTGAGAGATAAAAAAATAATAATTCCCGTGCAGTCTCAATGGCGGGGTGCGGGCCGGGGAATAGGCCTCTTGGCCGGGGTGAATATGTTGGAACGCGGCGCGCGTAAATAGAAGCGGCAGGAGGTACCGGGGGCGAAGCCCGCCCCGGCCCGGAGGCCGAGTTAAAAAAAATAATAATCCCCGTTCAGTCTCAATGGCGGGGTGCGGGCCGGCCCGGCGGCGATTGCGGCGGGCAGCAGGCCTCTTGGACAGGTTGACAGATAAAAAAATAATAATTCCTGTGCAGTCTCAATGGCGGGGTGCGGGCCGGGGAATAGGCCTCTTGGCCGGGGTGAATAGTGTTGGAACACGGCCCGCGGAAATAGTAGCGGCTGGAGGTACCGGGGGCGATGCCCGCCCCGGCCCGGCGGCCAAGTTAAAAAAATAAATAATCCCGTTCAGTCTCAATGGCAGGGTGCGGGCCGGCCCGGCGGCGATTGCGGCGGGCAGCAGGCCTCTTGGACAGGTTGAGAGATAAAAAAATAATAATTCCCATGCAGTCTCAATGGCGGGGTGCGGGCCGGGGAATAGGCCTCTTGGCCGGGGTGAATATGTTGGAACGCGGCGCGCGTAAATAGAAGCGGCTGGAGGTACCGGGGGCGAAGCCCGCCCCGGCCCGGAGGCCGAGTTAAAAAAAATAATAATCCCCGTTCAGTCTCAATGGCGGGGTGCGGGCCGGCCCGGCGGCGATTGCGGCGGGCAGCAGGCCTCTTGGACAGGTTGAGAGATAAAAAAATAATAATTCCCATGCAGTCTCAATGGCGGGGTGCGGGCCGGGGAATAGGCCTCTTGGCCGGGGTGAATATGTTGGAACGCGGCGCGCGTAAATAGAAGCGGCTGGAGGTACCGGGGGCGAAGCCCGCCCCGGCCCGGAGGCCGAGTTAAAAAAAATAATAATCCCCGTTCAGTCTCAATGGCGGGGTGCGGGCCGGCCCGGCGGCGAGTGCGGCGGGCAGCAGGCCTCTTGGACAGGTTGAGAGATAAAAAAATAATAATTCCCGTGCAGTCTCAATGGCGGGGTGCGGGCCGGGGAATAGGCCTCTTGGCCGGGGTGAATATGTTGGAACGCGGCGCGCGTAAATAGAAGCGGCTGGAGGTACCGGGGGCGAAGCCCGCCCCGGCCCGGAGGCCGAGTTAAAAAAAATAATAATCCCCGTTCAGTCTCAATGGCGGGGTGCGGGCCGGCCCGGCGGCGAGTGCGGCGGGCAGCAGGCCTCTTGGACAGGTTGAGAGATAAAAAAATAATAATTCCCGTGCAGTCTCAATGGCGGGGTGCGGGCCGGGGAATAGGCCTCTTGGCCGGGGTGAATAGTGTTGGAACACGGCCCGCGGAAATAGTAGCGGCTGGAGGTACCGGGGGCGATGCCCGCCCCGGCCCGGCGGCCAAGTTAAAAAAATAAATAATCCCCGTTCAGTCTCAATGGCAGGGTGCGGGCCGGCCCGGCGGCGATTGCGGCGGGCAGCAGGCCTCTTGGACAGGTTGAGAGATAAAAAAATAATAATTCCCGTGCAGTCTCAATGGCGGGGTGCGGGCCGGGGAATAGGCCTCTTGGCCGGGGTGAATAGTGTTGGAACACGGCCCGCGGAAATAGTAGCGGCTGGAGGTACCGGGGGCGATGCCCGCCCCGGCCCGGCGGCCAAGTTAAAAAAATAAATAATCCCGTTCAGTCTCAATGGCAGGGTGCGGGCCGGCCCGGCGGCGATTGCGGCGGGCAGCAGGCCTCTTGGACAGGTTGAGAGATAAAAAAATAATAATTCCCATGCAGTCTCAATGGCGGGGTGCGGGCCGGGGAATAGGCCTCTTGGCCGGGGTGAATAGTGTTGGAACACGGCACGCGGAAATAGTAGCGGCTGGAGGTACCGGGGGCGATGCCCGCCCCGGCCCGGCGGCCAAGTTAAAAAAATAAATAATCCCCGTTCAGTCTCAATGGCAGGGTGCGGGCCGGCCCGGCGGCGATTGCGGCGGGCAGCAGGCCTCTTGGACAGGTTGAGAGATAAAAAAAATAATAATTTCCATGCAGTCTCAATGGCGGGGTGCGGGCCGGGGAATAGGCCTCTTGGCCGGGGTGAATAGTGTTGGAACACGGCCCGCGGAAATAGTAGCGGCTGGAGGTACCGGGGGCGATGCCCGCCCCGGCCCGGCGGCCAAGTTAAAAAAATAAATAATCCCCGTTCAGTCTCAATGGCAGGGTGCGGGCCGGCCCGGCGGCGAGTGCGGCGGGCAGCAGGCCTCTTGGACAGGTTGAGAGATAAAAAAAGAATAATTCCCGTTCAGTCTCAATGGCAGGGTTCGGGCCGGCCCGGCGGCGATTGCGGCGGGCAGCAGGCCTCTTGGACAGGTTGAGAGATAAAAAAATAATAATTGCCATGCAGTCTCAATGGCGGGGTGCGGGCCGGGGAATAGGCCTCTTGGCCGGGGTGAATATGTTGGAACGCGGCGTGCGTAAATAGAAGCGGCTGGAGGTACCGGGGGCGAAGCCCGCCCCGGCCCGGCGGCCAAGTTAAAAAAATAAATAATCCCCGTTCAGTCTCAATGGCAGGGTGCGGCCGGCCCGGCGGCGAGTGCGGCGGGCAGCAGGCCTCTTGGACAGGTTGAGAGATAAAAAAATAATAATTCCCGTTCAGTCTCAATGGCAGGGTTCGGGCCGGCCCGGCGGCGATTGCGGCGGGCAGCAGGCCTCTTGGACAGGTTGAGAGATAAAAAAATAATAATTCCCATGCAGTCTCAATGGCGGGGTGCGGGCCGGGGAATAGGCCTCTTGGCCGGGGTGAATATGTTGGAACGCGGCGTGCGTAAATAGAAGCGGCTGGAGGTACCGGGGGCGAAGCCCGCCCCGGCCCGGAGGCCGAGTTAAAAAAAATAATAATCCCCGTTCAGTCTCAATGGCGGGGTGCGGGCCGGCCCGGCGGCGAGTGCGGCGGGCAGCAGGCCTCTTGGACAGGTTGAGAGATAAAAAAATAATAATTCCCATGCAGTCTCAATGGCGGGGTGCGGGCCGGGGAATAGGCCTCTTGGCCGGGGTGAATATGTTGGAACGCGGCGCGCGTAAATAGAAGCGGCTGGAGGTACCGGGGGCGAAGCCCGCCCCGGCCCGGAGGCCGAGTTAAAAAAAATAATAATCCCCGTTCAGTCTCAATGGCGGGGTGCGGGCCGGCCCGGCGGCGAGTGCGGCGGGCAGCAGGCCTCTTGGACAGGTTGAGAGATAAAAAAATAATAATTCCCGTGCAGTCTCAATGGCGGGGTGCGGGCCGGGGAATAGGCCTCTTGGCCGGGGTGAATATGTTGGAACGCGGCGCGCGTAAATAGAAGCGGCAGGAGGTACCGGGGGCGAAGCCCGCCCCGGCCCGGAGGCCGAGTTAAAAAAAATAATAATCCCCGTTCAGTCTCAATGGCGGGGTGCGGGCCGGCCCGGCGGCGATTGCGGCGGGCAGCAGGCCTCTTGGACAGGTTGACAGATAAAAAAATAATAATTCCTGTGCAGTCTCAATGGCGGGGTGCGGGCCGGGGAATAGGCCTCTTGGCCGGGGTGAATAGTGTTGGAACACGGCCCGCGGAAATAGTAGCGGCTGGAGGTACCGGGGGCGATGCCCGCCCCGGCCCGGCGGCCAAGTTAAAAAAATAAATAATCCCGTTCAGTCTCAATGGCAGGGTGCGGGCCGGCCCGGCGGCGATTGCGGCGGGCAGCAGGCCTCTTGGACAGGTTGAGAGATAAAAAAATAATAATTCCCATGCAGTCTCAATGGCGGGGTGCGGGCCGGGGAATAGGCCTCTTGGCCGGGGTGAATATGTTGGAACGCGGCGCGCGTAAATAGAAGCGGCTGGAGGTACCGGGGGCGAAGCCCGCCCCGGCCCGGAGGCCGAGTTAAAAAAAATAATAATCCCCGTTCAGTCTCAATGGCGGGGTGCGGGCCGGCCCGGCGGCGATTGCGGCGGGCAGCAGGCCTCTTGGACAGGTTGAGAGATAAAAAAATAATAATTCCCATGCAGTCTCAATGGCGGGGTGCGGGCCGGGGAATAGGCCTCTTGGCCGGGGTGAATATGTTGGAACGCGGCGCGCGTAAATAGAAGCGGCTGGAGGTACCGGGGGCGAAGCCCGCCCCGGCCCGGAGGCCGAGTTAAAAAAAATAATAATCCCCGTTCAGTCTCAATGGCGGGGTGCGGGCCGGCCCGGCGGCGAGTGCGGCGGGCAGCAGGCCTCTTGGACAGGTTGAGAGATAAAAAAATAATAATTCCCGTGCAGTCTCAATGGCGGGGTGCGGGCCGGGGAATAGGCCTCTTGGCCGGGGTGAATATGTTGGAACGCGGCGCGCGTAAATAGAAGCGGCTGGAGGTACCGGGGGCGAAGCCCGCCCCGGCCCGGAGGCCGAGTTAAAAAAAATAATAATCCCCGTTCAGTCTCAATGGCGGGGTGCGGGCCGGCCCGGCGGCGAGTGCGGCGGGCAGCAGGCCTCTTGGACAGGTTGAGAGATAAAAAAATAATAATTCCCGTGCAGTCTCAATGGCGGGGTGCGGGCCGGGGAATAGGCCTCTTGGCCGGGGTGAATAGTGTTGGAACACGGCCCGCGGAAATAGTAGCGGCTGGAGGTACCGGGGGCGATGCCCGCCCCGGGCCGGCGGCCAAGTTAAAAAAATAAATAATCCCGTTCAGTCTCAATGGCAGGGTGCGGGCCGGCCCGGCGGCGATTGCGGCGGGCAGCAGGCCTCTTGGACAGGTTGAGAGATAAAAAAATAATAATTCCCATGCAGTCTCAATGGCGGGGTGCGGGCCGGGGAATAGGCCTCTTGGCCGGGGTGAATAGTGTTGGAACACGGCACGCGGAAATAGTAGCGGCTGGAGGTACCGGGGGCGATGCCCGCCCCGGCCCGGCGGCCAAGTTAAAAAAATAAATAATCCCCGTTCAGTCTCAATGGCAGGGTGCGGGCCGGCCCGGCGGCGATTGCGGCGGGCAGCAGGCCTCTTGGACAGGTTGAGAGATAAAAAAAATAATAATTTCCATGCAGTCTCAATGGCGGGGTGCGGGCCGGGGAATAGGCCTCTTGGCCGGGGTGAATAGTGTTGGAACACGGCCCGCGGAAATAGTAGCGGCTGGAGGTACCGGGGGCGATGCCCGCCCCGGCCCGGCGGCCAAGTTAAAAAAATAAATAATCCCCGTTCAGTCTCAATGGCAGGGTGCGGGCCGGCCCGGCGGCGAGTGCGGCGGGCAGCAGGCCTCTTGGACAGGTTGAGAGATAAAAAAAGAATAATTCCCGTTCAGTCTCAATGGCAGGGTTCGGGCCGGCCCGGCGGCGATTGCGGCGGGCAGCAGGCCTCTTGGACAGGTTGAGAGATAAAAAAATAATAATTGCCATGCAGTCTCAATGGCGGGGTGCGGGCCGGGGAATAGGCCTCTTGGCCGGGGTGAATATGTTGGAACGCGGCGTGCGTAAATAGAAGCGGCTGGAGGTACCGGGGGCGAAGCCCGCCCCGGCCCGGCGGCCAAGTTAAAAAAATAAATAATCCCCGTTCAGTCTCAATGGCAGGGTGCGGCCGGCCCGGCGGCGAGTGCGGCGGGCAGCAGGCCTCTTGGACAGGTTGAGAGATAAAAAAATAATAATTCCCGTTCAGTCTCAATGGCAGGGTTCGGGCCGGCCCGGCGGCGATTGCGGCGGGCAGCAGGCCTCTTGGACAGGTTGAGAGATAAAAAAATAATAATTCCCATGCAGTCTCAATGGCGGGGTGCGGGCCGGGGAATAGGCCTCTTGGCCGGGGTGAATATGTTGGAACGCGGCGTGCGTAAATAGAAGCGGCTGGAGGTACCGGGGGCGAAGCCCGCCCCGGCCCGGAGGCCGAGTTAAAAAAAATAATAATCCCCGTTCAGTCTCAATGGCGGGGTGCGGGCCGGCCCGGCGGCGAGTGCGGCGGGCAGCAGGCCTCTTGGACAGGTTGAGAGATAAAAAAATAATAATTCCCGTGCAGTCTCAATGGCGGGGTGCGGGCCGGGGAATAGGCCTCTTGGCCGGGGTGAATAGTGTTGGAACACGGCCCGCGGAAATAGTAGCGGCTGGAGGTACCGGGGGCGATGCCCGCCCCGGGCCGGCGGCCAAGTTAAAAAAATAAATAATCCCCGTTCAGTCTCAATGGCGGGGTGCGGGCCGGCCCGGCGGCGAGTGCGGCGGGCAGCAGGCCTCTTGGACAGGTTGAGAGATAAAAAAATAATAATTCCCATGCAGTCTCAATGGCGGGGTGCGGGCCGGGGAATAGGCCTCTTGGCCGGGGTGAATATGTTGGAACGCGGCGCGCGTAAATAGAAGCGGCTGGAGGTACCGGGGGCGAAGCCCGCCCCGGCCCGGAGGCCGAGTTAAAAAAAATAATAATCCCCGTTCAGTCTCAATGGCGGGGTGCGGGCCGGCCCGGCGGCGAGTGCGGCGGGCAGCAGGCCTCTTGGACAGGTTGAGAGATAAAAAAATAATAATTCCCGTGCAGTCTCAATGGCGGGGTGCGGGCCGGGGAATAGGCCTCTTGGCCGGGGTGAATATGTTGGAACGCGGCGCGCGTAAATAGAAGCGGCTGGAGGTACCGGGGGCGAAGCCCGCCCCGGCCCGGAGGCCGAGTTAAAAAAAATAATAATCCCCGTTCAGTCTCAATGGCGGGGTGCGGGCCGGCCCGGCGGCGAGTGCGGCGGACAGCAGGCCTCTTGGACAGGTTGAGAGATTAAAAAAATAATAATTCCCGTGCAGTCTCAATGGCGGGGTGCGGGCCGGGGAATAGGCCTCTTGGCCGGGGTGAATATGTTGGAACGCGGCGCGCGTAAATAGAAGCGGCTGGAGGTACCGGGGGCGAAGCCCGCCCCGGCCCGGAGGCCGAGTTAAAAAAAATAATAATCCCCGTTCAGTCTCAATGGCGGGGTGCGGGCCGGCCCGGCGGCGAGTGCGGCGGGCAGCAGGCCTCTTGGACAGGTTGAGAGATAAAAAAATAATAATTCCCGTGCAGTCTCAATGGCGGGGTGCGGGCGGGGAATAGGCCTCTTGGCCGGGGTGAATAGTGTTGGAACACGGCCCGCGGAAATAGTAGCGGCTGGAGGTACCGGGGGCGATGCCCGCCCCGGCCCGGCGGCCAAGTTAAAAAAATAAATAATCCCCGTTCAGTCTCAATGGCAGGGTGCGGGCCGGCCCGGCGGCGATTGCGGCGGGCAGCAGGCCTCTTGGACAGGTTGAGAGATAAAAAAATAATAATTCCCGTTCAGTCTCAATGGCAGGGTGCGGGCCGGCCCGGCGGCAATTGCGGCGGGCAGCAGGCCTCTTGGACAGGTTGAGAGATAAAAAAATAATAATTCCCATGCAGTCTCAATGGCGGGGTGCGGGCCGGGGAATAGGCCTCTTGGCCGGGGTGAATGTGTTGGAACGCGGCGCGCGTAAATAGAAGCGGCTGGAGGTACCGGGGGCGAAGCCCGCCCCGGCCCGGAGGCCGAGTTAAAAAAAATAATAATCCCCGTTCAGTCTCAATGGCGGGGTGCGGGCCGGCCCGGCGGCGAGTGCGGCGGGCAGCAGGCCTCTTGGACAGGTTGAGAGATAAAAAAATAATAATTCCCGTGCAGTCTCAATGGCGGGGTGCGGGCCGGGGAATAGGCCTCTTGGCCGGGGTGAATATGTTGGAACGCGGCGCGCGTAAATAGAAGCGGCTGGAGGTACCGGGGGCGAAGCCCGCCCCGGCCCGGAGGCCGAGTTTAAAAAAATAATAATCCCCGTTCAGTCTCAATGGCGGGGTGCGGGCCGGCCCGGCGGCGATTGCGGCGGGCAGCAGGCCTCTTGGACAGGTTGAGAGATAAAAAAATAATAATTCCCGTGCAGTCTCAATGGCGGGGTGCGGGCCGGGGAATAGGCCTCTTGGCCGGGGTGAATAGTGTTGGAACACGGCCCGCGGAAATAGTAGCGGCTGGAGGTACCGGGGGCGATGCCCGCCCCGGCGGCGGCCAAGTTAAAAAAATAAATAATCCCGTTCAGTCTCAATGGCAGGGTGCGGGCCGGCCCGGCGGCGATTGCGGCGGGCAGCAGGCCTCTTGGACAGGTTGAGAGATAAAAAAATAATAATTCCCGTGCAGTCTCAATGGCGGGGTGCGGGCCGGGAAATAGGCCTCTTGGCCGGGGTGAATATGTTGGAACGCGGCGCGCGTAAATAGAAGCGGCTGGAGGTACCGGGGGCGAAGCCCGCCCGGGCCCGGCGGCCAAGTTAAAAAAATAAATAATCCCCGTTCAGTCTCAATGGCAGGGTGCGGGCCGGCCCGGCGGCGATTGCGGCGGGCAGCAGGCCTCTTGGACAGGTTGAGAGATAAAAAAATAATAATTCCCGTTCAGTCTCAATGGCAGGGTGCGGGCCGGCCCGGCGGCAATTGCGGCGGGCAGCAGGCCTCTTGGACAGGTTGAGAGATAAAAAAATAATAATTCCCATGCAGTCTCAATGGCGGGGTGCGGGCCGGGGAATAGGCCTCTTGGCCGGGGTGAATATGTTGGAACGCGGCGCGCGTAAATAGAAGCGGCTGGAGGTACCGGGGGCGAAGCCCGCCCCGGCCCGGAGGCCGAGTTAAAAAAAATAATAATCCCCGTTCAGTCTCAATGGCGGGGTGCGGGCCGGCCCGGCGGCGAGTGCGGCGGGCAGCAGGCCTCTTGGACAGGTTGAGAGATAAAAAAATAATAATTCCCGTGCAGTCTCAATGGCGGGGTGCGGGCCGGGGAATAGGCCTCTTGGCCGGGGTGAATATGTTGGAACGCGGCGCGCGTAAATAGAAGCGGCTGGAGGTACCGGGGGCGAAGCCCGCCCCGGCCCGGAGGCCGAGTTAAAAAAAATAATAATCCCCGTTCAGTCTCAATGGCGGGGTGCGGGCCGGCCCGGCGGCGATTGCGGCGGGCAGCAGGCCTCTTGGACAGGTTGAGAGATAAAAAAATAATAATTCCCGTGCAGTCTCAATGGCGGGGTGCGGGCCGGGGAATAGGCCTCTTGGCCGGGGTGAATAGTGTTGGAACACGGCCCGCGGAAATAGTAGCGGCTGGAGGTACCGGGGGCGATAACCGCCCGGGCCCGGCGGCCAAGTTAAAAAAATAAATAATCCCCGTTCAGTCTCAATGGCAGGGTGCGGGCCGGCCCGGCGGCGATTGCGGCGGGCAGCAGGCCTCTTGGACAGGTTGAGAGATAAAAAAATAATAATTCTCGTTCAGTCTCAATGGCAGGGTGCGGGCCGGCCCGGCGGCAATTGCGGCGGGCAGCAGGCCTCTTGGACAGGTTGAGAGATAAAAAAATAATAATTCCCATGCAGTCTCAATGGCGGGGTGCGGGCCGGGGAATAGGCCTCTTGGCCGGGGTGAATATGTTGGAACGCGGCGCGCGTAAATAGAAGCGGCTGGAGGTACCGGGGGCGAAGCCCGCCCCGGCCCGGAGGCCGAGTTAAAAAAAATAATAATCCCGTTCAGTCTCAATGGCGGGGTGCGGGCCGGCCCGGCGGACGAGTGTGGCCGGGGAAGAGGCCTCTTGGCCGGGGTGAATATGTTGGAACGCGGCGCGCGTAAATAGAAGCGGCTGGAGGTACCGGGGGCGAAGCCCGCCCCGGCCCGGAGGCCGAGTTAAAAAAAATAATAATCCCGTTCAGTCTCAATGGCGGGGTGCGGGCCGGCCCGGCGGCGAGTGCGGCGGGCAGCAGGCCTCTTGGACAGGTTGAGAGATAAAAAAATAATAATTCCCGTGCAGTCTCAACGGCGGGGTGCGGGCCGGCCCGGCGGACGAGTGTGGCCGGGGAAGAGGCCTCTTGGCCGGGGTGAATATGTTGGAACGCGGCGCGCTTAAATAGAAGCGCCTGGAGGTACCGGGGGAGAAGCCCGCCCCGGCCCGGAGGCCGAGTTAAAAAAAATAATAATCCCCGTTCAGTCTCAATGGCGGGGTGCGGGCCGGCCCGGCGGCGAGTGCGGCGGGCAGCAGGCCTCTTGGACAGGTTGAGAGATAAAAAAATAATAATTCCCGTGCAGTCTCAATGGCGGGGTGCGGGCCGGCCCGGCGGACGAGTGTGGCCGGGGAAGAGGCCTCTTGGCCGGGGTGAATATGTTGGAACGCGGCGCGCGTAAATAGAAGCAGCTGGAGGTACCGGGGGCGAAGCCCGCCCCGGCCCGGAGGCCGAGTTAAAAAAAATAATAATCCCCGTTCAGTCTCAATGGCGGGGTGCGGGCCGGCCCGGCGGCGAGTGCGGCGGGCAGCAGGCCTCTTGGACAGGTTGAGAGATAAAAAAATAATAATTCCCGTGCAGTCTCAATGGCGGGGTGCGGGCCGGGGAATAGGCCTCTTGGCCGGGGTGAATAGTGTTGGAACACGGCCCGCGGAAATAGTAGCGGCTGGAGGTACCGGGGGCGATGCCCGCCCCGGCCCGGCGGCCAAGTTAAAAAAATAAATAATCCCGTTCAGTCTCAATGGCAGGGTGCGGGCCGGCCCGGCGGCGATTGCGGCGGGCAGCAGGCCTCTTGGACAGGTTGAGAGATAAAAAAATAATAATTCCCATGCAGTCTCAATGGCGGGGTATGGGCCGGTGAATAGGCCTCTTGGCCGGGGTGAATATGTTGGAACGCGGCGCGCGTAAATAGAAGCGGCTGGAGGTACCGGGGGCGAAGCCCGCCCCGGCCCGGAGGCCGAGTTAAAAAAAATAATAATCCCCGTTCAGTCTCAATGGCTAGGTGCGGGCCGGCCCGGCGGCGAGTGCGGCGGGCAGCAGGCCTCTTGGACAGGTTGAGAGATAAAAAAATAATAATTCCCGTGCAGTCTCAATGGCGGGGTGCGGGCCGGGGAATAGGCCTCTTGGCCGGGGTGAATAGTGTTGGAACACGGCCCGCGGAAATAGTAGCGGCTGGAGGTACCGGGGGCGATGCCCGCCCCGGCCCAGCGGCCAAGTTAAAAAAATAAATAATCCCGTTCAGTCTCAATGGCAGGGTGCGGGCCGGCCCGGCGGCGATTGCGGCGGGCAGCAGGCCTCTTGGACAGGTTGAGAGATAAAAAAATAATAATTCCCGTTCAGTCTCAATGGCAGGGTGCGGGCCGGCCCGGCGGCGATTGCGGCGGGCAGCAGGCCTCTTGGACAGGTTGAGAGATAAAAAAATAATAATTCCCATGCAGTCTCAATGGCGGGGTGCGGGCCGGGGAATAGGCCTCTTGGCCGGGGTGAATATGTTGGAACGCGGCGCGCGTAAATAGAAGCGGCTGGAGGTACCGGGGGCGAAGCCCGCCCCGGCCCGGAGGCCCAGTTAAAAAAAATAATAATCCCCGTTCAGTCTCAATGGCGGGGTGCGGGCCGGCCCGGCGGCGAGTGCGGCGGGCAGCAGGCCTCTTGGACAGGTTGAGAGATAAAAAAATAATAATTCCCGTGCAGTCTCAATGGCGGGGTGCGGGCCGGGGAATAGGCCTCTTGGCCGGGGTGAATATGTTGGAACGCGGCGCGCGTAAATAGAAGCGGCTGGAGGTACCGGGGGCGAAGCCCGCCCCGGCCCGGAGGCCGAGTTAAAAAAAATAATAATCCCCGTTCAGTCTCAATGGCAGGGTGCGGGCCGGCCCGGCGGCGAGTGCGGCGGGCAGCAGGCCTCTTGGACAGGTTGAGAGATAAAAAAATAATAATTCCCGTGCAGTCTCAATGGCGGGGTGCGGGCCGGGGAATAGGCCTCTTGGCCGGGGTGAATAGTGTTGGAACACGGCCCGCGGAAATAGTAGCGGCTGGAGGTACCGGGGGCGATGCCCGCCCCGGGCCGGCGGCCAAGTTAAAAAAATAAATAATCCCCGTTCAGTCTCAATGGCAGGGTGCGGGCCGGCCCGGCGGCGATTGCGGCGGGCAGCAGGCCTCTTGGACAGGTTGAGAGATATAAAAATAATAATTCCCGTGCAGTCTCAATGGCGGGGTGCGGGCCGGCCCGGCGGACGAGTGTGGCCGGGGAAGAGGCCTCTTGGCCGGGGTGAATATGTTGGAACGCGGCGCGCGTAAATAGAAGCGGCTGGAGGTACCGGGGGCGAAGCCCGCCCCGGCCCGGAGGCCGAGTTAAAAAAAATAATAATCCCGTTCAGTCTCAATGGCGGGGTGCGGGCCGGCCCGGCGGCGAGTGCGGCGGGCAGCAGGCCTCTTGGACAGGTTGAGAGATAAAAAAATAATAATTCCCGTGCAGTCTCAACGGCGGGGTGCGGGCCGGCCCGGCGGACGAGTGTGGCCGGGGAAGAGGCCTCTTGGCCGGGGTGAATATGTTGGAACGCGGCGCGCTTAAATAGAAGCGCCTGGAGGTACCGGGGGAGAAGCCCGCCCCGGCCCGGAGGCCGAGTTAAAAAAAATAATAATCCCCGTTCAGTCTCAATGGCGGGGTGCGGGCCGGCCCGGCGGCGAGTGCGGCGGGCAGCAGGCCTCTTGGACAGGTTGAGAGATAAAAAAATAATAATTCCCGTGCAGTCTCAATGGCGGGGTGCGGGCCGGCCCGGCGGACGAGTGTGGCCGGGGAAGAGGCCTCTTGGCCGGGGTGAATATGTTGGAACGCGGCGCGCGTAAATAGAAGCAGCTGGAGGTACAGGGGGCGAAGCCCGCCCCGGCCCGGAGGCCGAGTTAAAAAAAATAATAATCCCCGTTCAGTCTCAATGGCGGGGTGCGGGCCGGCCCGGCGGCGATTGCGGCGGGCAGCAGGCCTCTTGGACAGGTTGAGAAATAAAAAAATAATAATTCCCGTGCAGTCTCAATGGCGGGGTGCGGGCCGGGGAATAGGCCTCTTGGCCGGGGTGAATAGTGTTGGAACACGGCCCGCGGAAATAGTAGCGGCTGGAGGTACCGGGGGCGATGCCCGCCCCGGCCCGGCGGCCAAGTTAAAAAAATAAATAATCCCGTTCAGTCTCAATGGCGGGGTGCGGGCCGGGGAATAGGCCTCTTGGCCGGGGTGAATATGTTGGAACGCGGCGCGCGTAAATAGAAGCGGCTGGAGGTACCGGGGGCGAAGCCCGCCCCGGCCCGGAGGCCGAGTTAAAAAAAATAATAATCCCCGTTCAGTCTCAATGGCGGGGTGCGGGCCGGCCCGGCGGCGAGTGCGGCGGGCAGCAGGCCTCTTGGACAGGTTGAGAGATAAAAAAATAATAATTCCCATGCAGTCTCAATGGCGGGTTGCGGGCCGGGGAATAGGCCTCTTGGCCGGGGTGAATAGTGTTGGAACACGGCCCGCGGAAATAGTAGCGGCTGGAGGTACCGGGGGCGATGCCCGCCCCGGGCCGGCGGCCAAGTTAAAAAAATAAATAATCCCCGTTCAGTCTCAATGGCAGGGTGCGGGCCGGCCCGGCGGCGAGTGCGGCGGGCAGCAGGCCTCTTGGACAGGTTGAGAGATAAAAAAATAATAATTCCCGTGCAGTCTCAACGGCGGGGTGCGGGCCGGCCCGGCGGACGAGTGTGGCCGGGGAAGAGGCCTCTTGGCCGGGGTGAATATGTTGGAACGCGGCGCGCTTAAATAGAAGCGCCTGGAGGTACCGGGGGAGAAGCCCGCCCCGGCCCGGAGGCCGAGTTAAAAAAAATAATAATCCCCGTTCAGTCTCAATGGCAGGGTGCGGGCCGGCCCGGCGGCGAGTGCGGCGGGCAGCAGGCCTCTTGGACAGGTTGAGAGATAAAAAAATAATAATTCCCGTGCAGTCTCAATGGCGGGGTGCGGGCCGGCCCGGCGGACGAGTGTGGCCGGGGAAGAGGCCTCTTGGCCGGGGTGAATATGTTGGAACGCGGCGCGCGTAAATAGAAGCAGCTGGAGGTACCGGGGGCGAAGCCCGCCCCGGCCCGGAGGCCGAGTTAAAAAAAATAATAATCCCCGTTCAGTCTCAATGGCAGGGTGCGGGCCGGCCCGGCGGCGATTGCGGCGGGCAGCAGGCCTCTTGGACAGGTTGAGAGATAAAAAAATAATAATTCCCATGCAGTCTCAATGGCGGGGTGCGGGCCGGGGAATAGGCCTCTTGGCCGGGGTGAATAGTGTTGGAACACGGCCCGCGTAAATAGAAGCGGCTGGAGGTACCGGGGGCGAAGCCCGCCCCGGCCCGGAGGCCGAGTTAAAAAAAATAATAATCCCCGTTCAGTCTCAATGGCGGGGTGCGGGCCGGCCCGGCGGCGAGTGCGGCGGGCAGCAGGCCTCTTGGACAGGTTGAGAGATAAAAAAATAATAATTCCCGTGCAGTCTCAATGGCGGGGTGCGGGCCGGGGAATAGGCCTCTTGGCCGGGGTGAATATGTTGGAACGCGGCGCGCGTAAATAGAAGCGGCTGGAGGTACCGGGGGCGAAGCCCGCCCCGGCCCGGAGGCCGAGTTAAAAAAAATAATAATCCCCGTTCAGTCTCAATGGCGGGGTGCGGGCCGGCCCGGCGGCGATTGCGGCGGGCAGCAGGCCTCTTGGACAGGTTGAGAGATAAAAAAATAATAATTCCCGTGCAGTCTCAATGGCGGGGTGCGGGCCGGGGAATAGGCCTCTTGGCCGGGGTGAATAGTGTTGGAACACGGCCCGCGGAAATAGTAGCGGCTGGAGGTACCGGGGGCGATGCCTGCCCCGGCCCGGCGGCCAAGTTAAAAAAATAAATAATCCCGTTCAGTCTCAATGGCAGGGTGCGGGCCGGCCCGGCGGCGATTGCGGCGGGCAGCAGGCCTCTTGGACAGGTTGAGAGATAAAAAAATAATAATTCCCATGCAGTCTCAATGGCGGGGTGCGGGCCGGGGAATAGGCCTCTTGGCCGGGGTGAATATGTTGGAACGCGGCGCGCGTAAATAGAAGCGGCTGGAGGTACCGGGGGCGAAGCCCGCCCCGGCCCGGAGGCCGAGTTAAAAAAAAATAATAATCCCGTTCAGTCTCAATGGCGGGGTGCGGGCCGGCCCGGCGGCGAGTGCGGCGGGCAGCAGGCCTCTTGGACAGGTTGAGAGATAAAAAAATAATAATTCCCGTGCAGTCTCAATGGCGGGGTGCGGGCCGGGGAATAGGCCTCTTGGCCGGGGTGAATATGTTGGAACGCGGCGCGCGTAAATAGAAGCGGCTGGAGGTACCGGGGGCGAAGCCCGCCCCGGCCCGGAGGCCGAGTTAAAAAAAATAATAATCCCCGTTCAGTCTCAATGGCGGGGTGCGGGCCGGCCCGGCGGCGAGTGCGGCGGGCAGCAGGCCTCTTGGACAGGTTGAGAGATAAAAAAATAATAATTCCCGTGCAGTCTCAATGGCGGGGTGCGGGCCGGGGAATAGGCCTCTTGGCCGGGGTGAATAGTGTTGGAACACGGCCCGCGGAAATAGTAGCGGCTGGAGGTACCGGGGGCGATGCCCGCCCCGGCCCGGCGGCCAAGTTAAAAAAATAAATAATCCCCGTTCAGTCTCAATGGCAGGGTGCGGGCCGGCCCGGCGGCGATTGCGGCGGGCAGCAGGCCTCTTGGACAGGTTGAGAGATAAAAAAATAATAATTCCCGTGCAGTCTCAATGGCGGGGTGCGGGCCGGGGAATAAGCCTCTTGGCCGGGGTGAATAGTGTTGGAACACGGCCCGCAGAAATAGTAGCGGCTGGAGGTACCGGGGAGGATGCCCGCCCCGGGCCGGCGGCCAAGTTAAAAAAATAAATAATCCCCGTTCAGTCTCAATGGCAGGGTGAGGGCCGGCCCGGCGGCGAGTGCGGCGGGCAGCAGGCCTCTTGGACAGGTTGAGAGATAAAAAAATAATAATTCCCGTTCAGTCTCAATGGCAGGGTGCGGGCCGGCCCGGCGGCGATTGCGGCGGGCAGCAGGCCTCTTGGACAGGTTGAGAGATAAAAAAATAATAATTCCCATGCAGTCTCAATGGCGGGGTGCGGGGCGGGGAATAGGCCTCTTGGCCGGGGTGAATATGTTGGAACGCGGCGCGCGTAAATAGAAGCGGCTGGAGGTACCGGGGTCGAAGCCCGCCCCGGCCCGGAGGCCGAGTTAAAAAAAATAATAATCCCCGTTCAGTCTCAATGGCGGGGTGCGGGCCGGCCCGGCGGCGAGTGCGGCGGGCAGCAGGCCTCTTGGACAGGTTGAGAGATAAAAAAATAATAATTCCCGTGCAGTCTCAATGGCGGGGTGCGGGCCGGGGAATAGGCCTCTTGGCCGGGGTGAATAGTGTTGGAACACGGCCCGCGGAAATAGTAGCGGCTGGAGGTACCGGGGGCGATGCCCGCCCCGGCCCGGCGGCCAAGTTAAAAAAATAAATAATCCCCGTTCAGTCTCAATGGCAGGGTGCGGGCCGGCCCGGCGGCGATTGCGGCGGGCAGCAGGCCTCTTGGACAGGTTGAGAGATAAAAAAATAATAATTCCCGTGCAGTCTCAATGGCGGGGTGCGGGCCGGGGAATAGGCCTCTTGGCCGGGGTGAATAGTGTTGGAACACGGCCCGCGGAAATAGTAGCGGCTGGAGGTACCGGGGAGGATGCCCGCCCCGGGCCGGCGGCCAAGTTAAAAAAATAAATAATCCCCGTTCAGTCTCAATGGCAGGGTGCGGGCCGGCCCGGCGGCGAGTGCGGCGGGCAGCAGGCCTCTTGGACAGGTTGAGAGATAAAAAAATAATAATTCCCGTTCAGTCTCAATGGCAGGGTGCGGGCCGGCCCGGCGGCGATTGCGGCGGGCAGCAGGCCTCTTGGACAGGTTGAGAGATAAAAAAATAATAATTCCCATGCAGTCTCAATGGCGGGGTGCGGGCCGGGGAATAGGCCTCTTGGCCGGGGTGAATATGTTGGAACGCGGCGCGCGTAAATAGAAGCGGCTGGAGGTACCGGGGGCGAAGCCCGCCCCGGCCCGGAGGCCGAGTTAAAAAAAATAATAATCCCCGTTCAGTCTCAATGGCGGGGTGCGGGCCGGCCCGGCGGCGAGTGCGGCGGGCAGCAGGCCTCTTGGACAGGTTGAGAGATAAAAAAATAATAATTCCCGTGCAGTCTCAATGGCGGGGTGCGGGCCGGGGAATAGGCCTCTTGGCCGGGGTGAATAGTGTTGGAACACGGCCCGCGGGAATAGTAGCGGCTGGAGGTACCGGGGGCGATGCCCGCCCCGGCCCGGCGGCCAAGTTAAAAAAATAAATAATCCCCGTTCAGTCTCAATGGCAGGGTGCGGGCCGGCCCGGCGGCGATTGCGGCGGGCAGCAGGCCTCTTGGACAGGTTGAGAGATAAAAAAATAATAATTCCCATGCAGTCTCAATGGCGGGGTGCGGGCCGGGGAATAGGCCTCTTGGCCGGGGTGAATATGTTGGAACGCGGCGCGCGTAAATAGAAGCGGCTGGAGGTACCGGGGGCGAAGCCCGCCCCGGCCCGGAGGCCGAGTTAAAAAAAATAATAATCCCCGTTCAGTCTCAATGGCGGGGTGCGGGCCGGCCCGGCGGCGAGTGCGGCGGGCAGCAGGCCTCTTGGACAGGTTGAGAGATAAAAAAATAATAATTCCCGTGCAGTCTCAATGGCGGGGTGCGGGCCGGGGAATAGGCCTCTTGGCCGGGGTGAATAGTGTTGGAACACGGCCCGCGGAAATAGTAGCGGCTGGAGGTACCGGGGGCGATGCCCGCCCCGGCCCGGCGGCCAAGTTAAAAAAATAAATAATCCCGTTCAGTCTCAATGGCAGGGTGCGGGCCGGCCCGGCGGCGATTGCGGCGGGCAGCAGGCCTCTTGGACAGGTTGAGAGATAAAAAAATAATAATTCCCGTGCAGTCTCAATGGCGGGGTGCGGGCCGGGGAATAGGCCTCTTGGCCGGGGTGAATAGTGTTGGAACACGGCCCGCGGAAATAGTAGCGGCTGGAGGTACCGGGGAGGATGCCCGCCCCGGGCCGGCGGCCAAGTTAAAAAAATAAATAATCCCCGTTCAGTCTCAATGGCAGGGTGCGGGCCGGCCCGGCGGCGAGTGCGGCGGGCAGCAGGCCTCTTGGACAGGTTGAGAGATAAAAAAATAATAATTCCCGTTCAGTCTCAATGGCAGGGTGCGGGCCGGCCCGGCGGCGATTGCGGCGGGCAGCAGGCCTCTTGGACAGGTTGAGAGATAAAAAAATAATAATTCCCATGCAGTCTCAATGGCGGGGTGCGGGCCGGGGAATAGGCCTCTTGGCCGGGGTGAATATGTTGGAACGCGGCGCGCGTAAATAGAAGCGGCTGGAGGTACCGGGGGCGAAGCCCGCCCCGGCCCGGAGGCCGAGTTAAAAAAAATAATAATCCCCGTTCAGTCTCAATGGCGGGGTGCGGGCCGGCCCGGCGGCGAGTGCGGCGGGCAGCAGGCCTCTTGGACAGGTTGAGAGATAAAAAAATAATAATTCCCGTGCAGTCTCAATGGCGGGGTGCGGGCCGGGGAATAGGCCTCTTGGCCGGGGTGAATATGTTGGAACGCGGCGCGCGTAAATAGAAGCGGCTGGAGGTACCGGGGGCGAAGCCCGCCCCGGCCCGGAGGCCGAGTTAAAAAAAATAATAATCCCCGTTCAGTCTCAATGGCGGGGTGCGGGCCGGCCCGGCGGCGAGTGCGGCGGGCAGCAGGCCTCTTGGACAGGTTGAGAGATAAAAAAATAATAATTCCCGTTCAGTCTCAATGGCAGGGTGCGGGCCGGCCCGGCGGCAATTGCGGCGGGCAGCAGGCCTCTTGGACAGGTTGAGAGATAAAAAAATAATAATTCCCATGCAGTCTCAATGGCGGGGTGCGGGCCGGGGAATAGGCCTCTTGGCCGGGGTGAATATGTTGGAACGCGGCGCGCGTAAATAGAAGCGGCTGGAGGTACCGGGGGCGAAGCCCGCCCCGGCCCGGAGGCCGAGTTAAAAAAAATAATAATCCCCGTTCAGTCTCAATGGCGGGGTGCGGGCCGGCCCGGCGGCGAGTGCGGCGGGCAGCAGGCCTCTTGGACAGGTTGAGAGATAAAAAAATAATAATTCCCGTGCAGTCTCAATGGCGGGGTGCGGGCCGGGGAATAGGCCTCTTGGCCGGGGTGAATATGTTGGAACGCGGCGCGCGTAAATAGAAGCGGCTGGAGGTACCGGGGGCGAAGCCCGCCCCGGCCCGGAGGCCGAGTTAAAAAAAATAATAATCCCCGTTCAGTCTCAATGGCGGGGTGCGGGCCGGCCCGGCGGCGATTGCGGCGGGCAGCAGGCCTCTTGGACAGGTTGAGAGATAAAAAAATAATAATTCCCGTGCAGTCTCAATGGCGGGGTGCGGGCCGGGGAATAGGCCTCTTGGCCGGGGTGAATAGTGTTGGAACACGGCCCGCGGAAATAGTAGCGGCTGGAGGTACCGGGGGCGATGCCCGCCCCGGCCCGGCGGCCAAGTTAAAAAAATAAATAATCCCGTTCAGTCTCAATGGCAGGGTGCGGGCCGGCCCGGCGGCGATTGCGGCGGGCAGCAGGCCTCTTGGACAGGTTGAGAGATAAAAAAATAATAATTCCCATGCAGTCTCAATGGCGGGGTGCGGGCCGGGGAATAGGCCTCTTGGCCGGGGTGAATATGTTGGAACGCGGCGCGCGTAAATAGAAGCGGCTGGAGGTACCGGGGGCGAAGCCCGCCCCGGCCCGGAGGCCGAGTTAAAAAAAATAATAATCCCCGTTCAGTCTCAATGGCGGGGTGCGGGCCGGCCCGGCGGCGAGTGCGGCGGGCAGCAGGCCTCTTGGACAGGTTGAGAGATAAAAAAATAATAATTCCCGTGCAGTCTCAATGGCGGGGTGCGGGCCGGGGAATAGGCCTCTTGGCCGGGGTGAATAGTGTTGGAACACGGCCCGCGGAAATAGTAGCGGCTGGAGGTACCGGGGGCGATGCCCGCCCGGGCCCGGCGGCCAAGTTAAAAAAATAAATAATCCCCGTTCAGTCTCAATGGCAGGGTGCGGGCCGGCCCGGCGGCGATTGCGGCGGGCAGCAGGCCTCTTGGACAGGTTGAGAGATAAAAAAATAATAATTCCCGTTCAGTCTCAATGGCAGGGTGCGGGCCGGCCCGGCGGCAATTGCGGCGGGCAGCAGGCCTCTTGGACAGGTTGAGAGATAAAAAAATAATAATTCCCATGCAGTCTCAATGGCGGGGTGCGGGCCGGGGAATAGGCCTCTTGGCCGGGGTGAATATGTTGGAACGCGGCGCGCGTAAATAGAAGCGGCTGGAGGTACCGGGGGCGAAGCCCGCCCCGGCCCGGAGGCCGAGTTAAAAAAAATAATAATCCCCGTTCAGTCTCAATGGCGGGGTGCGGGCCGGCCCGGCGGCGAGTGCGGCGGGCAGCAGGCCTCTTGGACAGGTTGAGAGATAAAAAAATAATAATTCCCGTGCAGTCTCAATGGCGGGGTGCGGGCCGGGGAATAGGCCTCTTGGCCGGGGTGAATAGTGTTGGAACACGGCCCGCGGAAATAGTAGCGGCTGGAGGTACCGGGGGCGATGCCCGCCCCGGCCCGGCGGCCAAGTTAAAAAAATAAATAATCCCCGTTCAGTCTCAATGGCAGGGTGCGGGCCGGCCCGGCGGCGATTGCGGCGGGCAGCAGGCCTCTTGGACAGGTTGAGAGATAAAAAAATAATAATTCCCGTGCAGTCTCAATGGCGGGGTGCGGGCCGGCCCGGCGGCGATTGCGGCGGGCAGCAGGCCTCTTGGACAGGTTGAGAGATAAAAAAATAATAATTCCCATGCAGTCTCAATGGCGGGGTGCGGGCCGGGGAATAGGCCTCTTGGCCGGGGTGAATATGTTGGAACGCGGCGCGCGTAAATAGAAGCGGCTGGAGGTACCGGGGGCGAAGCCCGCCCCGGCCCGGAGGCCGAGTTAAAAAAAATAATAATCCCCGTTCAGTCTCAATGGCGGGGTGCGGGCCGGCCCGGCGGCGAGTGCGGCGGGCAGCAGGCCTCTTGGACAGGTTGAGAGATAAAAAAATAATAATTCCCGTGCAGTCTCAATGGCGGGGTGCGGGCCGGGGAATAGGCCTCTTGGCCGGGGTGAATAGTGTTGGAACACGGCCCGCGGGAATAGTAGCGGCTGGAGGTACCGGGGGCGATGCCCGCCCCGGCCCGGCGGCCAAGTTAAAAAAATAAATAATCCCCGTTCAGTCTCAATGGCAGGGTGCGGGCCGGCCCGGCGGCGATTGCGGCGGGCAGCAGGCCTCTTGGACAGGTTGAGAGATAAAAAAATAATAATTCCCGTGCAGTCTCAATGGCGGGGTGCGGGCCGGGGAATAGGCCTCTTGGCCGGGGTGAATAGTGTTGGAACACGGCCCGCGGAAATAGTAGCGGCTGGAGGTACCGGGGGCGATGCCCGCCCCGGGCCGGCGGCCAAGTTAAAAAAATAAATAATCCCAGTTCAGTCTCAATGGCAGGGTGCGGGCCGGCCCGGCAGCGAGTGCGGCGGGCAGCAGGCCTCTTGGACAGGTTGAGAGATAAAAAAATAATAATTCCCGTTCAGTCTCAATGGCAGGGTGCGGGCCGGCCCGGCGGCGATTGCGGCGGGCAGCAGGCCTCTTGGACAGGTTGAGAGATAAAAAAATAATAATTCCCATGCAGTCTCAATGGCGGGGTGCGGGCCGGGGAATAGGCCTCTTGGCCGGGGTGAATATGTTGGAACGCGGCGCGCGTAAATAGAAGCGGCTGGAGGTACCGGGGGCGAAGCCCGCCCCGGCCCGGAGGCCCAGTTAAAAAAAATAATAATCCCCGTTCAGTCTCAATGGCGGGGTGCGGGCCGGCCCGGCGGCGAGTGCGGCGGGCAGCAGGCCTCTTGGACAGGTTGAGAGATAAAAAAATAATAATTCCCGTGCAGTCTCAATGGCGGGGTGCGGGCCGGCCCGGCGGCGATTGCGGCGGGCAGCAGGCCTCTTGGACAGGTTGAGAGATAAAAAAATAATAATTCCCGTGCAGTCTCAATGGCGGGGTGCGGGCCGGGGAATAGGCCTCTTGGCCGGGGTGAATAGTGTTGGAACACGGCCCGCGGAAATAGTAGCGGCTGGAGGTACCGGGGGCGATGCCCGCCCCGGCCCGGCGGCCAAGTTAAAAAAATAAATAATCCCGTTCAGTCTCAATGGCAGGGTGCGGGCCGGGGAATAGGCCTCTTGGCCGGGGTGAATATGTTGGAACGCGGCGCGCGTAAATAGAAGCGGGTGGAGGTACCGGGGGCGAAGCCCGCCCCGGCCCGGAGGCCGAGTTAAAAAAAATAATAATCCCCGTTCAGTCTCAATGGCAGGGTGCGGGCCGGCCCGGCGGCGAGTGCGGCGGGCAGCAGGCCTCTTGGACAGGTTGAGAGATAAAAAAATAATAATTCCCATGCAGTCTCAATGGCGGGGTGCGGGCCGGGGAATAGGCCTCTTGGCCGGGGTGAATAGTGTTGGAACAAGGCCCGCGGAAATAGTAGCGGCTGGAGGTACCGGGGGCGATGCCCGCCCCGGCCCGGCGGCCAAGTTAAAAAAATAAATAATCCCCGTTCAGTCTCAATGGCAGGGTGCGGGCCGGCCCGGCGGCGAGTGCGGCGGGCAGCAGGCCTCTTGGACAGGTTGAGAGATAAAAAAATAATAATCCCCGTTCAGTCTCAATGGCGGGGTGCGGGCCGGCCCGGCGGCGATTGCGGCGGGCAGCAGGCCTCTTGGACAGGTTGAGAGATAAAAAAATAATAATTCCCATGCAGTCTCAATGGCGGGGTGCGGGCCGGGGAATAGGCCTCTTGGCCGGGGTGAATATGTTGGAACGCGGCGCGCGTAAATAGAAGCGGCTGGAGGTACCGGGGGCGAAGCCCGCCCCGGCCCGGAGGCCGAGTTAAAAAAAATAATAATCCCCGTTCAGTCTCAATGGCGGGGTGCGGGCCGGCCCGGCGGCGAGTGCGGCGGGCAGCAGGCCTCTTGGACAGGTTGAGAGATAAAAAAATAATAATTCCCGTGCAGTCTCAATGGCGGGGTGCGGGCCGGGGAATAGGCCTCTTGGCCGGGGTGAATAGTGTTGGAACACGGCCCGCGGAAATAGTAGCGGCTGGAGGTACCGGGGGCGATGCCCGCCCCGGCCCGGCGGCCAAGTTAAAAAAATAAATAATCCCCGTTCAGTCTCAATGGCAGGGTGCGGGAAGGCCCGGCGGCGAGTGCGGCGGGCAGCAGGCCTCTTGGACAGGTTGAGAGATAAAAAAATAATAATTCCCGTGCAGTCTCAATGGCGGGGTGCGGGCCGGGGAATAGGCCTCTTGGCCGGGGTGAATAGTGTTGGAACACGGCCCGCGGAAATAGTAGCGGCTGGAGGTACCGGGGGCGATGCCCGCCCCGGGCCGGCGGCCAAGTTAAAAAAATAATAATTCCCGTTCAGTCTCAATGGCAGGGTGCGGGCCGGCCCGGCGGCGATTGCGGCGGGCAGCAGGCCTCTTGGACAGGTTGAGAGATAAAAAAATAATAATTCCCATGCAGTCTCAATGGCGGGGTGCGGGCCGGGGAATAGGCCTCTTGGCCGGGGTGAATATGTTGGAACGCGGCGCGAGTAAAGAGAAGCGGCTGGAGGTACCGGGGGCGAAGCCCGCCCCGGCCCGGAGGCCGAGTTAAAAAAAATAATAATCCCCGTTCAGTCTCAATGGCGGGGTGCGGGCCGGCCCGGCGGCGAGTGCGGCGGGCAGCAGGCCTCTTGGACAGGTTGAGAGATAAAAAAAATAATAATTCCCGTGCAGTCTCAATGGCGGGGTGCGGGCCGGGGAATAGGCCTCTTGGCCGGGGTGAATAGTGTTGGAACACGGCCCGCGGAAATAGTAGCGGCTGGAGGTACCGGGGGCGATGCCCGCCCCGGCCCGGCGGCCAAGTTAAAAAAATAAATAATCCCCGTTCAGTCTCAATGGCAGGGTGCGGGCCGGCCCGGCGGCGATTGCGGCGGGCAGCAGGCCTCTTGGACAGGTTGAGAGATAAAAAAATAATAATTCCCGTGCAGTCTCAATGGCGGGGTGCGGGCCGGGGAATAGGCCTCTTGGCCGGGGTGAATAGTGTTGGAACACGGCCCGCGGAAATAGTAGCGGCTGGAGGTACCGGGGGCGATGCCCGCCCCGGGCCGGCGGCCAAGTTAAAAAAATAAATAATCCCCGTTCAGTCTCAATGGCAGGGTGCGGGCCGGCCCGGCGGCGAGTGCGGCGGGCAGCAGGCCTCTTGGACAGGTTGAGAGATAAAAAAATAATAATTCCCGTTCAGTCTCAATGGCAGGGTGCGGGCCGGCCCGGCGGCGATTGCGGCGGGCAGCAGGCCTCTTGGACAGGTTGAGAGATAAAAAAAATAATAATTCCCATGCAGTCTCAATGGCGGGGTGCGGGCCGGGGAATAGGCCTCTTGGCCGGGGTGAATAGTGTTGGAACACGGCCCGCGGAAATAGTAGCGGCTGGAGGTACCGGGGGCGATGCCCGCCCCGGCCCGGCGGCCAAGTTAAAAAAATAAAAAATCCCCGTTCAGTCTCAATGGCAGGGTGCGGGCCGGCCCGGCGGCGAGTGCGGCGGGCAGCAGGCCTCTTGGACAGGTTGAGAGATAAAAAAATAATAATTCCCGTTCAGTCTCAATGGCAGGGTGCGGGCCGGCCCGGCGGCGATTGCGGCGGGCAGCAGGCCTCTTGGACAGGTTGAGAGATAAAAAAATAATAATTCCCATGCAGTCTCAATGGCGGGGTGCGGGCCGGGGAATAGGCCTCTTGGCCGGGGTGAATATGTTGGAACGCGGCGCGCGTAAATAGAAGCGGCTGGAGGTACCGGGGGCGAAGCCCGCCCCGGCCCGGAGGCCGAGTTAAAAAAAATAATAATCCCCGTTCAGTCTCAATGGCGGGGTGCGGGCCGGCCCGGCGGCGAGTGCGGCGGGCAGCAGGCCTCTTGGACAGGTTGAGAGATAAAAAAATAATAATTCCCGTGCAGTCTCAATGGCGGGGTGCGGGCCGGGGAATAGGCCTCTTGGCCGGGGTGAATAGTGTTGGAACACGGCCCGCGGAAATAGTAGCGGCTGGAGGTACCGGGGGCGATGCCCGCCCCGGGCCGGCGGCCAAGTTAAAAAAATAAATAATCCCCGTTCAGTCTCAATGGCAGGGTGCGGGCCGGCCCGGCGGCGATTGCGGCGGGCAGCAGGCCTCTTGGACAGGTTGAGAGATAAAAAAATAATAATTCCCGTGCAGTCTCAATGGCGGGGTGCGGGCCGGGGAATAGGCCTCTTGGCCGGGGTGAATAGTGTTGGAACACGGCCCGCGGAAATAGTAGCGGCTGGAGGTACCGGGGGCGATGCCCGCCCCGGCCCGGCGGCCAAGTTAAAAAAATAAATAATCCCGTTCAGTCTCAATGGCAGGGTGCGGGCCGGCCCGGCGGCGATTGCGGCGGGCAGCAGGCCTCTTGGACAGGTTGAGAGATAAAAAAAATAATAATTCCCATGCAGTCTCAATGGCGGGGTGCGGGCCGGGGAATAGGCCTCTTGGCCGGGGTGAATAGTGTTGGAACACGGCACGCGGAAATAGTAGCGGCTGGAGGTACCGGGGGCGATGCCCGCCCCGGCCCGGCGGCCAAGTTAAAAAAATAAATAATCCCCGTTCAGTCTCAATGGCAGGGTGCGGGCCGGCCCGGCGGCGAGTGCGGCGGGCAGCAGGCCTCTTGGACAGGTTGAGAGATAAAAAAATAATAATTCCCGTTCAGTCTCAATGGCAGGGTGCGGGCCGGCCCGGCGGCGATTGCGGCGGGCAGCAGGCCTCTTGGACAGGTTGAGAGATAAAAAAATAATAATTCCCATGCAGTCTCAATGGCGGGGTGCGGGCCGGGGAATAGGCCTCTTGGCCGGGGTGAATATGTTGGAACGCGGCGCGCGTAAATAGAAGCGGCTGGAGGTACCGGGGGCGAAGCCCGCCCCGGCCCGGAGGCCGAGTTAAAAAAAATAATAATCCCCGTTCAGTCTCAATGGCGGGGTGCGGGCCGGCCCGGCGGCGAGTGCGGCGGGCAGCAGGCCTCTTGGACAGGTTGAGAGATAAAAAAATAATAATTCCCGTGCAGTCTCAATGGCGGGGTGCGGGCCGGGGAATAGGCCTCTTGGCCGGGGTGAATAGTGTTGGAACACGGCCCGCGGAAATAGTAGCGGCTGGAGGTACCGGGGGCGATGCCCGCCCCGGGCCGGCGGCCAAGTTAAAAAAATAAATAATCCCCGTTCAGTCTCAATGGCAGGGTGCGGGCCGGCCCGGCGGCGATTGCGGCGGGCAGCAGGCCTCTTGGACAGGTTGAGAGATAAAAAAATAATAATTCCCGTGCAGTCTCAATGGCGGGGTGCGGGCCGGGGAATAAGCCTCTTGGCCGGGGTGAATAGTGTTGGAACACGGCCCGCGGAAATAGTAGCGGCTGGAGGTACCGGGGGCGATGCCCGCCCCGGCCCGGCGGCCAAGTTAAAAAAATAAATAATCCCGTTCAGTCTCAATGGCAGGGTGCGGGCCGGCCCGGCGGCGATTGCGGCGGGCAGCAGGCCTCTTGGACAGGTTGAGAGATAAAAAAATAATAATTCCCATGCAGTCTCAATGGCGGGGTGCGGGCCGGGGAATAGGCCTCTTGGCCGGGGTGAATAGTGTTGGAACACGGCCCGCGGAAATAGTAGCGGCTGGAGGTACCGGGGGCGATGCCCGCCCCGGGCCGGCGGCCAAGTTAAAAAAATAAATAATCCCGTTCAGTCTCAATGGCAGGGTGCGGGCCGGCCCGGCGGCGATTGCGGCGGGCAGCAGGCCTCTTGGACAGGTTGAGAGATAAAAAAATAATAATTCCCATGCAGTCTCAATGGCGGGGTGCGGGCCGGGGAATAGGCCTCTTGGCCGGGGTGAATAGTGTTGGAACACGGCACGCGGAAATAGTAGCGGCTGGAGGTACCGGGGGCGATGCCCGCCCCGGCCCGGCGGCCAAGTTAAAAAAATAAATAATCCCCGTTCAGTCTCAATGGCAGGGTGCGGGCCGGCCCGGCGGCGATTGCGGCGGGCAGCAGGCCTCTTGGACAGGTTGAGAGATAAAAAAAATAATAATTCCCATGCAGTCTCAATGGCGGGGTGCGGGCCGGGGAATAGGCCTCTTGGCCGGGGTGAATAGTGTTGGAACACGGCCCGCGGAAATAGTAGCGGCTGGAGGTACCGGGGGCGATGCCCGCCCCGGCCCGGCGGCCAAGTTAAAAAAATAAATAATCCCCGTTCAGTCTCAATGGCAGGGTGCGGGCCGGCCCGGCGGCGAGTGCGGCGGGCAGCAGGCCTCTTGGACAGGTTGAGAGATAAAAAAATAATAATTCCCGTTCAGTCTCAATGGCAGGGTGCGGGCCGGCCCGGCGGCGATTGCGGCGGGCAGCAGGCCTCTTGGACAGGTTGAGAGATAAAAAAATAATAATTCCCATGCAGTCTCAATGGCGGGGTGCGGGCCGGGGAATAGGCCTCTTGGCCGGGGTGAATAGTGTTGGAACACGGCCCGCGGAAATAGTAGCGGCTGGAGGTACCGGGGGCGATGCCCGCCCCGGGCCGGCGGCCAAGTTAAAAAAATAAATAATCCCCGTTCAGTCTCAATGGCAGGGTGCGGGCCGGCCCGGCGGCGATTGCGGCGGGCAGCAGGCCTCTTGGACAGGTTGAGAGATAAAAAAATAATAATTCCCGTGCAGTCTCAATGGCGGGGTGCGGGCCGGGGAAAAGGCCTCTTGGCCGGGGTGAATAGTGTTGGAACACGGCCCGCGGAAATAGTAGCGGCTGGAGGTACCGGGGGCGATGCCCGCCCCGGCCCGGCGGCCAAGTTAAAAAAATAAATAATCCCCGTTCAGTCTCAATCGCAGGGTGCGGGCCGGCCCGGCGGCGATTGCGGCGGGCAGCAGGCCTCTTGGACAGGTTGAGAGATAAAAAAAATAATAATTCCCATGCAGTCTCAATGGCGGGGTGCGGGCCGGGGAATAGGCCTCTTGGCCGGGGTGAATAGTGTTGGAACACGGCCCGCGGAAATAGTAGCGGCTGGAGGTACCGGGGGCGATGCCCGCCCCGGCCCGGCGGCCAGGTTAAAAAAATAAATAATCCCCGTTCAATCTCAATGGCAGGGTGCGGGCCGGCCCGGCGGCGATTGCGGCGGGCAGCAGGCCTCTTGGACAGGTTGAGAGATAAAAAAATAATAATTCCCATGCAGTCTCAATGGCGGGGTGCGGGCCGGGGAATAGGCCTCTTGGCCGGGGTGAATATGTTGGAACGCGGCGCGCGTAAATAGAAGCGGCTGGAGGTACCGGGGGCGAAGCCCGCCCCGGCCCGGAGGCCGAGTTAAAAAAAATAATAATCCCCGTTCAGTCTCAATGGCGGGGTGCTGGCCGGCCCGGCGGCGAGTGCGGCGGGCAGCAGGCCTCTTGGACAGGTTGAGAGATAAAAAAATAATAATTCCCGTGCAGTCTCAATGGCGGGGTGCGGGCCGGGGAATAGGCCTCTTGGCCGGGGTGAATAGTGTTGGAACACGGCCCGCGGAAATAGTAGCGGCTGGAGGTACCGGGGGCGATGCCCGCCCCGGGCCGGCGGCCAAGTTAAAAAAATAAATAATCCCCGTTCAGTCTCAATGGCAGGGTGCGGGCCGGCCCGGCGGCGATTGCGGCGGGCAGCAGGCCTCTTGGACAGGTTGAGAGATAAAAAAATAATAATTCCCGTGCAGTCTCAATGGCGGGGTGCGGGCCGGGGAATAGGCCTCTTGGCCGGGGTGAATAGTGTTGGAACACGGCCCGCGGAAATAGTAGCGGCTGGAGGTACCGGGGGCGATGCCCGCCCCGGCCCGGCGGCCAAGTTAAAAAAATAAATAATCCCGTTCAGTCTCAATGGCAGGGTGCGGGCCGGCCCGGCGGCGATTGCGGCGGGCAGCAGGCCTCTTGGACAGGTTGAGAGATAAAAAAATAATAATTCCCATGCAGTCTCAATGGCGGGGTGCGGGCCGGGGAATAGGCCTCTTGGCCGGGGTGAATAGTGTTGGAACACGGCACGCGGAAATAGTAGCGGCTGGAGGTACCGGGGGCGATGCCCGCCCCGGCCCGGCGGCCAAGTTAAAAAAATAAATAATCCCCGTTCAGTCTCAATGGCAGGGTGCGGGCCGGCCCGGCGGCGAGTGCGGCGGGCAGCAGGCCTCTTGGACAGGTTGAGAGATAAAAAAATAATAATTCCCGTTCAGTCTCAATGGCAGGGTGCGGGCCGGCCCGGCGGCGATTGCGGCGGGCAGCAGGCCTCTTGGACAGGTTGAGAGATAAAAAAATAATAATTCCCATGCAGTCTCAATGGCGGGGTGCGGGCCGGGGAATAGGCCTCTTGGCCGGGGTGAATATGTTGGAACGCGGCGCGCGTAAATAGAAGCGGCTGGAGGTACCGGGGGCGAAGCCCGCCCCGGCCCGGAGGCCGAGTTAAAAAAAATAATAATCCCCGTTCAGTCTCAATGGCGGGGTGCGGGCCGGCCCGGCGGCGAGTGCGGCGGGCAGCAGGCCTCTTGGACAGGTTGAGAGATAAAAAAATAATAATTCCCGTGCAGTCTCAATGGCGGGGTGCGGGCCGGGGAATAGGCCTCTTGGCCGGGGTGAATAGTGTTGGAACACGGCCCGCGGAAATAGTAGCGGCTGGAGGTACCGGGGGCGATGCCCGCCCCGGCCCGGCGGCCAAGTTAAAAAAATAAATAATCCCCGTTCAGTCTCAATGGCAGGGTGCGGGAAGGCCCGGCGGCGAGTGCGGCGGGCAGCAGGCCTCTTGGACAGGTTGAGAGATAAAAAAATAATAATTCCCGTGCAGTCTCAATGGCGGGGTGCGGGCCGGGGAATAGGCCTCTTGGCCGGGGTGAATAGTGTTGGAACACGGCCCGCGGAAATAGTAGCGGCTGGAGGTACCGGGGGCGATGCCCGCCCCGGGCCGGCGGCCAAGTTAAAAAAATAATAATTCCCGTTCAGTCTCAATGGCAGGGTGCGGGCCGGCCCGGCGGCGATTGCGGCGGGCAGCAGGCCTCTTGGACAGGTTGAGAGATAAAAAAATAATAATTCCCATGCAGTCTCAATGGCGGGGTGCGGGCCGGGGAATAGGCCTCTTGGCCGGGGTGAATATGTTGGAACGCGGCGCGAGTAAAGAGAAGCGGCTGGAGGTACCGGGGGCGAAGCCCGCCCCGGCCCGGAGGCCGAGTTAAAAAAAATAATAATCCCCGTTCAGTCTCAATGGCGGGGTGCGGGCCGGCCCGGCGGCGAGTGCGGCGGGCAGCAGGCCTCTTGGACAGGTTGAGAGATAAAAAAAATAATAATTCCCGTGCAGTCTCAATGGCGGGGTGCGGGCCGGGGAATAGGCCTCTTGGCCGGGGTGAATAGTGTTGGAACACGGCCCGCGGAAATAGTAGCGGCTGGAGGTACCGGGGGCGATGCCCGCCCCGGCCCGGCGGCCAAGTTAAAAAAATAAATAATCCCCGTTCAGTCTCAATGGCAGGGTGCGGGCCGGCCCGGCGGCGATTGCGGCGGGCAGCAGGCCTCTTGGACAGGTTGAGAGATAAAAAAATAATAATTCCCGTGCAGTCTCAATGGCGGGGTGCGGGCCGGGGAATAGGCCTCTTGGCCGGGGTGAATAGTGTTGGAACACGGCCCGCGGAAATAGTAGCGGCTGGAGGTACCGGGGGCGATGCCCGCCCCGGGCCGGCGGCCAAGTTAAAAAAATAAATAATCCCCGTTCAGTCTCAATGGCAGGGTGCGGGCCGGCCCGGCGGCGAGTGCGGCGGGCAGCAGGCCTCTTGGACAGGTTGAGAGATAAAAAAATAATAATTCCCGTTCAGTCTCAATGGCAGGGTGCGGGCCGGCCCGGCGGCGATTGCGGCGGGCAGCAGGCCTCTTGGACAGGTTGAGAGATAAAAAAAATAATAATTCCCATGCAGTCTCAATGGCGGGGTGCGGGCCGGGGAATAGGCCTCTTGGCCGGGGTGAATAGTGTTGGAACACGGCCCGCGGAAATAGTAGCGGCTGGAGGTACCGGGGGCGATGCCCGCCCCGGCCCGGCGGCCAAGTTAAAAAAATAAATAATCCCCGTTCAGTCTCAATGGCAGGGTGCGGGCCGGCCCGGCGGCGATTGCGGCGGGCAGCAGGCCTCTTGGACAGGTTGAGAGATAAAAAAATAATAATTCCCATGCAGTCTCAATGGCGGGGTGCGGGCCGGGGAATAGGCCTCTTGGCCGGGGTGAATATGTTGGAACGCGGCGCGCGTAAATAGAAGCGGCTGGAGGTACCGGGGGCGAAGCCCGCCCCGGCCCGGAGGCCGAGTTAAAAAAAATAATAATCCCCGTTCAGTCTCAATGGCGGGGTGCGGGCCGGCCCGGCGGCGATTGCGGCGGGCAGCAGGCCTCTTGGACAGGTTGAGAGATAAAAAAATAATAATTCCCATGCAGTCTCAATGGCGGGGTGCGGGCCGGGGAATAGGCCTCTTGGCCGGGGTGAATAGTGTTGGAACACGGCACGCGGAAATAGTAGCGGCTGGAGGTACCGGGGGCGATGCCCGCCCCGGCCCGGCGGCCAAGTTAAAAAAATAAATAATCCCCGTTCAGTCTCAATGGCAGGGTGCGGGCCGGCCCGGCGGCGAGTGCGGCGGGCAGCAGGCCTCTTGGACAGGTTGAGAGATAAAAAAATAATAATTCCCGTTCAGTCTCAATGGCAGGGTGCGGGCCGGCCCAGCGGCGATTGCGGCGGGCAGCAGGCCTCTTGGACAGGTTGAGAGATAAAAAAATAATAATTCCCATGCAGTCTCAATGGCGGGGTGCGGGCCGGGGAATAGGCCTCTTGGCCGGGGTGAATATGTTGGAACGCGGCGCGCGTAAATAGAAGCGGCTGGAGGTACCGGGGGCGAAGCCCGCCCCGGCCCGGAGGCCGAGTTAAAAAAAATAATAATCCCCGTTCAGTCTCAATGGCGGGGTGCGGGCCGGCCCGGCGGCGAGTGCGGCGGGCAGCAGGCCTCTTGGACAGGTTGAGAGATAAAAAAAATAATAATTCCCGTGCAGTCTCAATGGCGGGGTGCGGGCCGGGGAATAGGCCTCTTGGCCGGGGTGAATAGTGTTGGAACACGGCCCGCGGAAATAGTAGCGGCTGGAGGTACCGGGGGCGATGCCCGCCCCGGCCCGGCGGCCAAGTTAAAAAAATAAATAATCCCCGTTCAGTCTCAATGGCAGGGTGCGGGCCGGCCCGGCGGCGATTGCGGCGGGCAGCAGGCCTCTTGGACAGGTTGAGAGATAAAAAAATAATAATTCCCGTGCAGTCTCAATGGCGGGGTGCGGGCCGGGGAATAGGCCTCTTGGCCGGGGTGAATAGTGTTGGAACACGGCCCGCGGAAATAGTAGCGGCTGGAGGTACCGGGGGCGATGCCCGCCCCGGGCCGGCGGCCAAGTTAAAAAAATAAATAATCCCCGTTCAGTCTCAATGGCAGGGTGCGGGCCGGCCCGGCGGCGAGTGCGGCGGGCAGCAGGCCTCTTGGACAGGTTGAGAGATAAAAAAATAATAATTCCCGTTCAGTCTCAATGGCAGGGTGCGGGCCGGCCCGGCGGCGATTGCGGCGGGCAGCAGGCCTCTTGGACAGGTTGAGAGATAAAAAAAATAATAATTCCCATGCAGTCTCAATGGCGGGGTGCGGGCCGGGGAATAGGCCTCTTGGCCGGGGTGAATAGTGTTGGAACACGGCCCGCGGAAATAGTAGCGGCTGGAGGTACCGGGGGCGATGCCCGCCCCGGCCCGGCGGCCAAGTTAAAAAAATAAAAAATCCCCGTTCAGTCTCAATGGCAGGGTGCGGGCCGGCCCGGCGGCGAGTGCGGCGGGCAGCAGGCCTCTTGGACAGGTTGAGAGATAAAAAAATAATAATTCCCGTTCAGTCTCAATGGCAGGGTGCGGGCCGGCCCGGCGGCGATTGCGGCGGGCAGCAGGCCTCTTGGACAGGTTGAGAGATAAAAAAATAATAATTCCCATGCAGTCTCAATGGCGGGGTGCGGGCCGGGGAATAGGCCTCTTGGCCGGGGTGAATATGTTGGAACGCGGCGCGCGTAAATAGAAGCGGCTGGAGGTACCGGGGGCGAAGCCCGCCCCGGCCCGGAGGCCGAGTTAAAAAAAATAATAATCCCCGTTCAGTCTCAATGGCGGGGTGCGGGCCGGCCCGGCGGCGAGTGCGGCGGGCAGCAGGCCTCTTGGACAGGTTGAGAGATAAAAAAATAATAATTCCCGTGCAGTCTCAATGGCGGGGTGCGGGCCGGGGAATAGGCCTCTTGGCCGGGGTGAATAGTGTTGGAACACGGCCCGCGGAAATAGTAGCGGCTGGAGGTACCGGGGGCGATGCCCGCCCCGGGCCGGCGGCCAAGTTAAAAAAATAAATAATCCCCGTTCAGTCTCAATGGCAGGGTGCGGGCCGGCCCGGCGGCGATTGCGGCGGGCAGCAGGCCTCTTGGACAGGTTGAGAGATAAAAAAATAATAATTCCCGTGCAGTCTCAATGGCGGGGTGCGGGCCGGGGAATAGGCCTCTTGGCCGGGGTGAATAGTGTTGGAACACGGCCCGCGGAAATAGTAGCGGCTGGAGGTACCGGGGGCGATGCCCGCCCCGGCCCGGCGGCCAAGTTAAAAAAATAAATAATCCCGTTCAGTCTCAATGGCAGGGTGCGGGCCGGCCCGGCGGCGATTGCGGCGGGCAGCAGGCCTCTTGGACAGGTTGAGAGATAAAAAAATAATAATTCCCATGCAGTCTCAATGGCGGGGTGCGGGCCGGGGAATAGGCCTCTTGGCCGGGGTGAATAGTGTTGGAACACGGCACGCGGAAATAGTAGCGGCTGGAGGTACCGGGGGCGATGCCCGCCCCGGCCCGGCGGCCAAGTTAAAAAAATAAATAATCCCCGTTCAGTCTCAATGGCAGGGTGCGGGCCGGCCCGGCGGCGAGTGCGGCGGGCAGCAGGCCTCTTGGACAGGTTGAGAGATAAAAAAATAATAATTCCCGTTCAGTCTCAATGGCAGGGTGCGGGCCGGCCCGGCGGCGATTGCGGCGGGCAGCAGGCCTCTTGGACAGGTTGAGAGATAAAAAAATAATAATTCCCATGCAGTCTCAATGGCGGGGTGCGGGCCGGGGAATAGGCCTCTTGGCCGGGGTGAATATGTTGGAACGCGGCGCGCGTAAATAGAAGCGGCTGGAGGTACCGGGGGCGAAGCCCGCCCCGGCCCGGAGGCCGAGTTAAAAAAAATAATAATCCCCGTTCAGTCTCAATGGCGGGGTGCGGGCCGGCCCGGCGGCGAGTGCGGCGGGCAGCAGGCCTCTTGGACAGGTTGAGAGATAAAAAAATAATAATTCCCGTGCAGTCTCAATGGCGGGGTGCGGGCCGGGGAATAGGCCTCTTGGCCGGGGTGAATAGTGTTGGAACACGGCCCGCGGAAATAGTAGCGGCTGGAGGTACCGGGGGCGATGCCCGCCCCGGGCCGGCGGCCAAGTTAAAAAAATAAATAATCCCCGTTCAGTCTCAATGGCAGGGTGCGGGCCGGCCCGGCGGCGATTGCGGCGGGCAGCAGGCCTCTTGGACAGGTTGAGAGATAAAAAAATAATAATTCCCGTGCAGTCTCAATGGCGGGGTGCGGGCCGGGGAATAAGCCTCTTGGCCGGGGTGAATAGTGTTGGAACACGGCCCGCGGAAATAGTAGCGGCTGGAGGTACCGGGGGCGATGCCCGCCCCGGCCCGGCGGCCAAGTTAAAAAAATAAATAATCCCGTTCAGTCTCAATGGCAGGGTGCGGGCCGGCCCGGCGGCGATTGCGGCGGGCAGCAGGCCTCTTGGACAGGTTGAGAGATAAAAAAATAATAATTCCCATGCAGTCTCAATGGCGGGGTGCGGGCCGGGGAATAGGCCTCTTGGCCGGGGTGAATAGTGTTGGAACACGGCCCGCGGAAATAGTAGCGGCTGGAGGTACCGGGGGCGATGCCCGCCCCGGGCCGGCGGCCAAGTTAAAAAAATAAATAATCCCGTTCAGTCTCAATGGCAGGGTGCGGGCCGGCCCGGCGGCGATTGCGGCGGGCAGCAGGCCTCTTGGACAGGTTGAGAGATAAAAAAATAATAATTCCCATGCAGTCTCAATGGCGGGGTGCGGGCCGGGGAATAGGCCTCTTGGCCGGGGTGAATAGTGTTGGAACACGGCACGCGGAAATAGTAGCGGCTGGAGGTACCGGGGGCGATGCCCGCCCCGGCCCGGCGGCCAAGTTAAAAAAATAAATAATCCCCGTTCAGTCTCAATGGCAGGGTGCGGGCCGGCCCGGCGGCGATTGCGGCGGGCAGCAGGCCTCTTGGACAGGTTGAGAGATAAAAAAAATAATAATTCCCATGCAGTCTCAATGGCGGGGTGCGGGCCGGGGAATAGGCCTCTTGGCCGGGGTGAATAGTGTTGGAACACGGCCCGCGGAAATAGTAGCGGCTGGAGGTACCGGGGGCGATGCCCGCCCCGGCCCGGCGGCCAAGTTAAAAAAATAAATAATCCCCGTTCAGTCTCAATGGCAGGGTGCGGGCCGGCCCGGCGGCGAGTGCGGCGGGCAGCAGGCCTCTTGGACAGGTTGAGAGATAAAAAAATAATAATTCCCGTTCAGTCTCAATGGCAGGGTGCGGGCCGGCCCGGCGGCGATTGCGGCGGGCAGCAGGCCTCTTGGACAGGTTGAGAGATAAAAAAATAATAATTCCCATGCAGTCTCAATGGCGGGGTGCGGGCCGGGGAATAGGCCTCTTGGCCGGGGTGAATAGTGTTGGAACACGGCCCGCGGAAATAGTAGCGGCTGGAGGTACCGGGGGCGATGCCCGCCCCGGGCCGGCGGCCAAGTTAAAAAAATAAATAATCCCCGTTCAGTCTCAATGGCAGGGTGCGGGCCGGCCCGGCGGCGATTGCGGCGGGCAGCAGGCCTCTTGGACAGGTTGAGAGATAAAAAAATAATAATTCCCGTGCAGTCTCAATGGCGGGGTGCGGGCCGGGGAAAAGGCCTCTTGGCCGGGGTGAATAGTGTTGGAACACGGCCCGCGGAAATAGTAGCGGCTGGAGGTACCGGGGGCGATGCCCGCCCCGGCCCGGCGGCCAAGTTAAAAAAATAAATAATCCCCGTTCAGTCTCAATCGCAGGGTGCGGGCCGGCCCGGCGGCGATTGCGGCGGGCAGCAGGCCTCTTGGACAGGTTGAGAGATAAAAAAAATAATAATTCCCATGCAGTCTCAATGGCGGGGTGCGGGCCGGGGAATAGGCCTCTTGGCCGGGGTGAATAGTGTTGGAACACGGCCCGCGGAAATAGTAGCGGCTGGAGGTACCGGGGGCGATGCCCGCCCCGGCCCGGCGGCCAGGTTAAAAAAATAAATAATCCCCGTTCAATCTCAATGGCAGGGTGCGGGCCGGCCCGGCGGCGATTGCGGCGGGCAGCAGGCCTCTTGGACAGGTTGAGAGATAAAAAAATAATAATTCCCATGCAGTCTCAATGGCGGGGTGCGGGCCGGGGAATAGGCCTCTTGGCCGGGGTGAATATGTTGGAACGCGGCGCGCGTAAATAGAAGCGGCTGGAGGTACCGGGGGCGAAGCCCGCCCCGGCCCGGAGGCCGAGTTAAAAAAAATAATAATCCCCGTTCAGTCTCAATGGCGGGGTGCTGGCCGGCCCGGCGGCGAGTGCGGCGGGCAGCAGGCCTCTTGGACAGGTTGAGAGATAAAAAAATAATAATTCCCGTGCAGTCTCAATGGCGGGGTGCGGGCCGGGGAATAGGCCTCTTGGCCGGGGTGAATAGTGTTGGAACACGGCCCGCGGAAATAGTAGCGGCTGGAGGTACCGGGGGCGATGCCCGCCCCGGGCCGGCGGCCAAGTTAAAAAAATAAATAATCCCCGTTCAGTCTCAATGGCAGGGTGCGGGCCGGCCCGGCGGCGATTGCGGCGGGCAGCAGGCCTCTTGGACAGGTTGAGAGATAAAAAAATAATAATTCCCGTGCAGTCTCAATGGCGGGGTGCGGGCCGGGGAATAGGCCTCTTGGCCGGGGTGAATAGTGTTGGAACACGGCCCGCGGAAATAGTAGCGGCTGGAGGTACCGGGGGCGATGCCCGCCCCGGCCCGGCGGCCAAGTTAAAAAAATAAATAATCCCGTTCAGTCTCAATGGCAGGGTGCGGGCCGGCCCGGCGGCGATTGCGGCGGGCAGCAGGCCTCTTGGACAGGTTGAGAGATAAAAAAATAATAATTCCCATGCAGTCTCAATGGCGGGGTGCGGGCCGGGGAATAGGCCTCTTGGCCGGGGTGAATAGTGTTGGAACACGGCACGCGGAAATAGTAGCGGCTGGAGGTACCGGGGGCGATGCCCGCCCCGGCCCGGCGGCCAAGTTAAAAAAATAAATAATCCCCGTTCAGTCTCAATGGCAGGGTGCGGGCCGGCCCGGCGGCGAGTGCGGCGGGCAGCAGGCCTCTTGGACAGGTTGAGAGATAAAAAAATAATAATTCCCGTTCAGTCTCAATGGCAGGGTGCGGGCCGGCCCGGCGGCGATTGCGGCGGGCAGCAGGCCTCTTGGACAGGTTGAGAGATAAAAAAATAATAATTCCCATGCAGTCTCAATGGCGGGGTGCGGGCCGGGGAATAGGCCTCTTGGCCGGGGTGAATATGTTGGAACGCGGCGCGCGTAAATAGAAGCGGCTGGAGGTACCGGGGGCGAAGCCCGCCCCGGCCCGGAGGCCGAGTTAAAAAAAATAATAATCCCCGTTCAGTCTCAATGGCGGGGTGCGGGCCGGCCCGGCGGCGAGTGCGGCGGGCAGCAGGCCTCTTGGACAGGTTGAGAGATAAAAAAATAATAATTCCCGTGCAGTCTCAATGGCGGGGTGCGGGCCGGGGAATAGGCCTCTTGGCCGGGGTGAATAGTGTTGGAACACGGCCCGCGGAAATAGTAGCGGCTGGAGGTACCGGGGGCGATGCCCGCCCCGGCCCGGCGGCCAAGTTAAAAAAATAAATAATCCCCGTTCAGTCTCAATGGCAGGGTGCGGGAAGGCCCGGCGGCGAGTGCGGCGGGCAGCAGGCCTCTTGGACAGGTTGAGAGATAAAAAAATAATAATTCCCGTGCAGTCTCAATGGCGGGGTGCGGGCCGGGGAATAGGCCTCTTGGCCGGGGTGAATAGTGTTGGAACACGGCCCGCGGAAATAGTAGCGGCTGGAGGTACCGGGGGCGATGCCCGCCCCGGGCCGGCGGCCAAGTTAAAAAAATAATAATTCCCGTTCAGTCTCAATGGCAGGGTGCGGGCCGGCCCGGCGGCGATTGCGGCGGGCAGCAGGCCTCTTGGACAGGTTGAGAGATAAAAAAATAATAATTCCCATGCAGTCTCAATGGCGGGGTGCGGGCCGGGGAATAGGCCTCTTGGCCGGGGTGAATATGTTGGAACGCGGCGCGAGTAAAGAGAAGCGGCTGGAGGTACCGGGGGCGAAGCCCGCCCCGGCCCGGAGGCCGAGTTAAAAAAAATAATAATCCCCGTTCAGTCTCAATGGCGGGGTGCGGGCCGGCCCGGCGGCGAGTGCGGCGGGCAGCAGGCCTCTTGGACAGGTTGAGAGATAAAAAAAATAATAATTCCCGTGCAGTCTCAATGGCGGGGTGCGGGCCGGGGAATAGGCCTCTTGGCCGGGGTGAATAGTGTTGGAACACGGCCCGCGGAAATAGTAGCGGCTGGAGGTACCGGGGGCGATGCCCGCCCCGGCCCGGCGGCCAAGTTAAAAAAATAAATAATCCCCGTTCAGTCTCAATGGCAGGGTGCGGGCCGGCCCGGCGGCGATTGCGGCGGGCAGCAGGCCTCTTGGACAGGTTGAGAGATAAAAAAATAATAATTCCCGTGCAGTCTCAATGGCGGGGTGCGGGCCGGGGAATAGGCCTCTTGGCCGGGGTGAATAGTGTTGGAACACGGCCCGCGGAAATAGTAGCGGCTGGAGGTACCGGGGGCGATGCCCGCCCCGGGCCGGCGGCCAAGTTAAAAAAATAAATAATCCCCGTTCAGTCTCAATGGCAGGGTGCGGGCCGGCCCGGCGGCGAGTGCGGCGGGCAGCAGGCCTCTTGGACAGGTTGAGAGATAAAAAAATAATAATTCCCGTTCAGTCTCAATGGCAGGGTGCGGGCCGGCCCGGCGGCGATTGCGGCGGGCAGCAGGCCTCTTGGACAGGTTGAGAGATAAAAAAAATAATAATTCCCATGCAGTCTCAATGGCGGGGTGCGGGCCGGGGAATAGGCCTCTTGGCCGGGGTGAATAGTGTTGGAACACGGCCCGCGGAAATAGTAGCGGCTGGAGGTACCGGGGGCGATGCCCGCCCCGGCCCGGCGGCCAAGTTAAAAAAATAAATAATCCCCGTTCAGTCTCAATGGCAGGGTGCGGGCCGGCCCGGCGGCGATTGCGGCGGGCAGCAGGCCTCTTGGACAGGTTGAGAGATAAAAAAATAATAATTCCCATGCAGTCTCAATGGCGGGGTGCGGGCCGGGGAATAGGCCTCTTGGCCGGGGTGAATATGTTGGAACGCGGCGCGCGTAAATAGAAGCGGCTGGAGGTACCGGGGGCGAAGCCCGCCCCGGCCCGGAGGCCGAGTTAAAAAAAATAATAATCCCCGTTCAGTCTCAATGGCGGGGTGCGGGCCGGCCCGGCGGCGAGTGCGGCGGGCAGCAGGCCTCTTGGACAGGTTGAGAGATAAAAAAATAATAATTCCCGTGCAGTCTCAATGGCGGGGTGCGGGCCGGGGAATAGGCCTCTTGGCCGGGGTGAATAGTGTTGGAACACGGCCCGCGGAAATAGTAGCGGCTGGAGGTACCGGGGGCGATGCCCGCCCCGGGCCGGCGGCCAAGTTAAAAAAATAAATAATCCCCGTTCAGTCTCAATGGCAGGGTGCGGGCCGGCCCGGCGGCGATTGCGGTGGGCAGCAGGCCTCTTGGACAGGTTGAGAGATAAAAAAATAATAATTCCCGTGCAGTCTCAATGGCGGGGTGCGGGCCGGGGAATAGGCCTCTTGGCCGGGGTGAATAGTGTTGGAACACGGCCCGCGGAAATAGTAGCGGCTGGAGGTACCGGGGGCGATGCCCGCCCCGGCCCGGCGGCCAAGTTAAAAAAATAAATAATCCCGTTCAGTCTCAATGGCAGGGTGCGGGCCGGCCCGGCGGCGATTGCGGCGGGCAGCAGGCCTCTTGGACAGGTTGAGAGATAAAAAAATAATAATTCCCATGCAGTCTCAATGGCGGGGTGCGGGCCGGGGAATAGGCCTCTTGGCCGGGGTGAATAGTGTTGGAACACGGCACGCGGAAATAGTAGCGGCTGGAGGTACCGGGGGCGATGCCCGCCCCGGCCCGGCGGCCAAGTTAAAAAAATAAATAATCCCCGTTCAGTCTCAATGGCAGGGTGCGGGCCGGCCCGGCGGCGAGTGCGGCGGGCAGCAGGCCTCTTGGACAGGTTGAGAGATAAAAAAATAATAATTCCCGTTCAGTCTCAATGGCAGGGTGCGGGCCGGCCCAGCGGCGATTGCGGCGGGCAGCAGGCCTCTTGGACAGGTTGAGAGATAAAAAAATAATAATTCCCATGCAGTCTCAATGGCGGGGTGCGGGCCGGGGAATAGGCCTCTTGGCCGGGGTGAATATGTTGGAACGCGGCGCGCGTAAATAGAAGCGGCTGGAGGTACCGGGGGCGAAGCCCGCCCCGGCCCGGAGGCCGAGTTAAAAAAAATAATAATCCCCGTTCAGTCTCAATGGCGGGGTGCGGGCCGGCCCGGCGGCGAGTGCGGCGGGCAGCAGGCCTCTTGGACAGGTTGAGAGATAAAAAAATAATAATTCCCGTGCAGTCTCAATGGCGGGGTGCGGGCCGGGGAATAGGCCTCTTGGCCGGGGTGAATAGTGTTGGAACACGGCCCGCGGAAATAGTAGCGGCTGGAGGTACCGGGGGCGATGCCCGCCCCGGCCCGGCGGCCAAGTTAAAAAAATAAATAATCCCCGTTCAGTCTCAATGGCAGGGTGCGGGAAGGCCTGGCGGCGAGTGCGGCGGGCAGCAGGCCTCTTGGACAGGTTGAGAGATAAAAAAATAATAATTCCCGTGCAGTCTCAATGGCGGGGTGCGGGCCGGGGAATAGGCCTCTTGGCCGGGGTGAATAGTGTTGGAACACGGCCCGCGGAAATAGTAGCGGCTGGAGGTACCGGGGGCGATGCCCGCCCCGGGCCGGCGGCCAAGTTAAAAAAATAATAATTCCCGTTCAGTCTCAATGGCAGGGTGCGGGCCGGCCCGGCGGCGAGTGCGGCGGGCAGCAGGCCTCTTGGACAGGATGAGAGATAAAAAAATAATAATTCCCGTGCAGTCTCAATGGCGGGGTGCGGGCCGGGGAATAGGCCTCTTGGCCGGGGTGAATAGTGTTGGAACGCGGCGCGCGTAAATAGAAGCGGCTGGAGGTACCGGGGGCGAAGCCCGCCCCGGCCCGGAGGCCGAGTTAAAAAAAATAATAATCCCCGTTCAGTCTCAATGGCGGGGTGCGGGCCGGCCCGGCGGCGAGTGCGGCGGGCAGCAGGCCTCTTGGACAGGTTGAGAGATAAAAAAATAATAATTCCCGTTCAGTCTCAATGGCAGGGTGCGGGCCGGCCCGGCGGCGATTGCGGCGGGCAGCAGGCCTCTTGGACAGGTTGAGAGATAAAAAAATAATAATTCCCATGCAGTCTCAATGGCGGGGTGCGGGCCGGGGAATAGGCCTCTTGGCCGGGGTGAATATGTTGGAACGCGGCGCGCGTAAATAGAAGCGGCTGGAGGTACCGGGGGCGAAGCCCGCCCCGGCCCGGAGGCCGAGTTAAAAAAAATAATAATCCCCGTTCAGTCTCAATGGCGGGGTGCGGGCCGGCCCGGCGGCGAGTGCGGCGGGCAGCAGGCCTCTTGGACAGGTTGAGAGATAAAAAAATAATAATTCCCGTGCAGTCTCAATGGCGGGGTGCGGGCCGGGGAATAGGCCTCTTGGCCGGGGTGAATAGTGTTGGAACACGGCCCGCGGAAATAGTAGCGGCTGGAGGTACCGGGGGCGATGCCCGCCCCGGGCCGGCGGCCAAGTTAAAAAAATAAATAATCCCCGTTCAGTCTCAATGGCAGGGTGCGGGCCGGCCCGGCGGCGATTGCGGCGGGCAGCAGGCCTCTTGGACAGGTTGAGAGATAAAAAAATAATAATTCCCATGCAGTCTCAATGGCGGGGTGCGGGCCGGGGAATAGGCCTCTTGGCCGGGGTGAATAGTGTTGGAACACGGCCCGCGGAAATAGTAGCGGCTGGAGGTACCGGGGGCGATGCCCGCCCCGGGCCGGCGGCCAAGTTAAAAAAATAATAATTCCCGTTCAGTCTCAATGGCAGGGTGCGGGCCGGCCCGGCGGCGAGTGCGGCGGGCAGCAGGCCTCTTGGACAGGATGAGAGATGAAAAAATAATAATTCCCGTGCAGTCTCAATGGCGGGGTGCGGGCCGGGGAATAGGCCTCTTGGCCGGGGTGAATAGTGTTGGAACACGGCCCGCGGAAATAGTAGCGGCTGGAGGTACCGGGGGCGATGCCCGCCCCGGGCCGGCGGCCAAGTTAAAAAAATAATAATTCCCGTTCAGTCTCAATGGCAGGGTGCGGGCCGGCCCGGCGGCGATTGTGGCGGGCAGCAGGCCTCTTGGACAGGTTGAGAGATAAAAAAATAATAATTCCCATGCAGTCTCAATGGCGGGGTGCGGGCCGGGGAATAGGCCTCTTGGCCGGGGTGAATATGTTGGAACGCGGCGCGCGTAAATAGAAGCGGCTGGAGGTACCGGGGGCGAAGCCCGCCCCGGCCCGGAGGCCGAGTTAAAAAAAATAATAATCCCCGTTCAGTCTCAATGGCGGGGTGCGGGCCGGCCCGGCGGCGAGTGCGGCGGGCAGCAGGCCTCTTGGACAGGTTGAGAGATAAAAAAATAATAATTCCCGTTCAGTCTCAATGGCAGGGTGCGGGCCGGCCCGGCGGCGATTGCGGCGGGCAGCAGGCCTCTTGGACAGGTTGAGAGATAAAAAAATAATAATTCCCGTGCAGTCTCAATGGCGGGGTGCGGGCCGGGGAATAGGCCTCTTGGCCGGGGTGAATAGTGTTGGAACACGGCCCGCGGAAATAGTAGCGGCTGGAGGTACCGGGGGCGATGCCCGCCCCGGCCCGGCGGCCAAGTTAAAAAAATAAATAATCCCCGTTCAGTCTCAATGGCAGGGTGCGGGAAGGCCCGGCGGCGAGTGCGGCGGGCAGCAGGCCTCTTGGACAGGTTGAGAGATAAAAAAATAATAATTCCCGTGCAGTCTCAATGGCGGGGTGCGGGCCGGGGAATAGGCCTCTTGGCCGGGGTGAATAGTGTTGGAACACGGCCCGCGGAAATAGTAGCGGCTGGAGGTACCGGGGGCGATGCCCGCCCCGGGCCGGCGGCCAAGTTAAAAAAATAATAATTCCCGTTCAGTCTCAATGGCAGGGTGCGGGCCGGCCCGGCGGCGATTGCGGCGGGCAGCAGGCCTCTTGGACAGGTTGAGAGATAAAAAAATAATAATTCCCATGCAGTCTCAATGGCGGGGTGCGGGCCGGGGAATAGGCCTCTTGGCCGGGGTGAATATGTTGGAACGCGGCGCGAGTAAAGAGAAGCGGCTGGAGGTACCGGGGGCGAAGCCCGCCCCGGCCCGGAGGCCGAGTTAAAAAAAATAATAATCCCCGTTCAGTCTCAATGGCGGGGTGCGGGCCGGCCCGGCGGCGAGTGCGGCGGGCAGCAGGCCTCTTGGACAGGTTGAGAGATAAAAAAAATAATAATTCCCGTGCAGTCTCAATGGCGGGGTGCGGGCCGGGGAATAGGCCTCTTGGCCGGGGTGAATAGTGTTGGAACACGGCCCGCGGAAATAGTAGCGGCTGGAGGTACCGGGGGCGATGCCCGCCCCGGCCCGGCGGCCAAGTTAAAAAAATAAATAATCCCCGTTCAGTCTCAATGGCAGGGTGCGGGCCGGCCCGGCGGCGATTGCGGCGGGCAGCAGGCCTCTTGGACAGGTTGAGAGATAAAAAAATAATAATTCCCGTGCAGTCTCAATGGCGGGGTGCGGGCCGGGGAATAGGCCTCTTGGCCGGGGTGAATAGTGTTGGAACACGGCCCGCGGAAATAGTAGCGGCTGGAGGTACCGGGGGCGATGCCCGCCCCGGGCCGGCGGCCAAGTTAAAAAAATAAATAATCCCCGTTCAGTCTCAATGGCAGGGTGCGGGCCGGCCCGGCGGCGAGTGCGGCAGGCAGCAGGCCTCTTGGACAGGTTGAGAGATAAAAAAATAATAATTCCCATGCAGTCTCAATGGCGGGGTGCGGGCCGGGGAATAGGCCTCTTGGCCGGGGTGAATATGTTGGAACGCGGCGCGCGTAAATAGAAGCGGCTGGAGGTACCGGGGGCGAAGCCCGCCCCGGGCCGGCGGCCAAGTTAAAAAAATAAATAATCCCCGTTCAGTCTCAATGGCAGGGTGCGGGCCGGCCCGGCGGCGATTGCGGTGGGCAGCAGGCCTCTTGGACAGGTTGAGAGATAAAAAAATAATAATTCCCGTGCAGTCTCAATGGCGGGGTGCGGGCCGGGGAATAGGCCTCTTGGCCGGGGTGAATAGTGTTGGAACACGGCCCGCGGAAATAGTAGCGGCTGGAGGTACCGGGGGCGATGCCCGCCCCGGCCCGGCGGCCAAGTTAAAAAAATAAATAATCCCGTTCAGTCTCAATGGCAGGGTGCGGGCCGGCCCGGCGGCGATTGCGGCGGGCAGCAGGCCTCTTGGACAGGTTGAGAGATAAAAAAATAATAATTCCCATGCAGTCTCAATGGCGGGGTGCGGGCCGGGGAATAGGCCTCTTGGCCGGGGTGAATAGTGTTGGAACACTGCACGCGGAAATAGTAGCGGCTGGAGGTACCGGGGGCGATGCCCGCCCCGGCCCGGCGGCCAAGTTAAAAAAATAAATAATCCCCGTTCAGTCTCAATGGCAGGGTGCGGGCCGGCCCGGCGGCGAGTGCGGCGGGCAGCAGGCCTCTTGGACAGGTTGAGAGATAAAAAAATAATAATTCCCGTTCAGTCTCAATGGCAGGGTGCGGGCCGGCCCAGCGGCGATTGCGGCGGGCAGCAGGCCTCTTGGACAGGTTGAGAGATAAAAAAATAATAATTCCCATGCAGTCTCAATGGCGGGGTGCGGGCCGGGGAATAGGCCTCTTGGCCGGGGTGAATATGTTGGAACGCGGCGCGCGTAAATAGAAGCGGCTGGAGGTACCGGGGGCGAAGCCCGCCCCGGCCCGGAGGCCGAGTTAAAAAAAATAATAATCCCCGTTCAGTCTCAATGGCGGGGTGCGGGCCGGCCCGGCGGCGAGTGCGGCGGGCAGCAGGCCTCTTGGACAGGTTGAGAGATAAAAAAATAATAATTCCCGTGCAGTCTCAATGGCGGGGTGCGGGCCGGGGAATAGGCCTCTTGGCCGGGGTGAATAGTGTTGGAACACGGCCCGCGGAAATAGTAGCGGCTGGAGGTACCGGGGGCGATGCCCGCCCCGGCCCGGCGGCCAAGTTAAAAAAATAAATAATCCCCGTTCAGTCTCAATGGCAGGGTGCGGGAAGGCCCGGCGGCGAGTGCGGCGGGCAGCAGGCCTCTTGGACAGGTTGAGAGATAAAAAAATAATAATTCCCGTGCAGTCTCAATGGCGGGGTGCGGGCCGGGGAATAGGCCTCTTGGCCGGGGTGAATAGTGTTGGAACACGGCCCGCGGAAATAGTAGCGGCTGGAGGTACCGGGGGCGATGCCCGCCCCGGGCCGGCGGCCAAGTTAAAAAAATAATAATTCCCGTTCAGTCTCAATGGCAGGGTGCGGGCCGGCCCGGCGGCGAGTGCGGCGGGCAGCAGGCCTCTTGGACAGGATGAGAGATAAAAAAATAATAATTCCCGTGCAGTCTCAATGGCGGGGTGCGGGCCGGGGAATAGGCCTCTTGGCCGGGGTGAATAGTGTTGGAACACGGCCCGCGGAAATAGTAGCGGCTGGAGGTACCGGGGGCGATGCCCGCCCCGGGCCGGCGGCCAAGTTAAAAAAATAATAATTCCCGTTCAGTCTCAATGGCAGGGTGCGGGCCGGCCCGGCGGCGATTGTGGCGGGCAGCAGGCCTCTTGGACAGGTTGAGAGATAAAAAAATAATAATTCCCATGCAGTCTCAATGGCGGGGTGCGGGCCGGGGAATAGGCCTCTTGGCCGGGGTGAATATGTTGGAACGCGGCGCGCGTAAATAGAAGCGGCTGGAGGTACCGGGGGCGAAGCCCGCCCCGGCCCGGAGGCCGAGTTAAAAAAAATAATAATCCCCGTTCAGTCTCAATGGCGGGGTGCGGGCCGGCCCGGCGGCGAGTGCGGCGGGCAGCAGGCCTCTTGGACAGGTTGAGAGATAAAAAAATAATAATTCCCGTTCAGTCTCAATGGCAGGGTGCGGGCCGGCCCGGCGGCGATTGCGGCGGGCAGCAGGCCTCTTGGACAGGTTGAGAGATAAAAAAATAATAATTCCCATGCAGTCTCAATGGCGGGGTGCGGGCCGGGGAATAGGCCTCTTGGCCGGGGTGAATATGTTGGAACGCGGCGCGTGTAAATAGAAGCGGCTGGAGGTACCGGGGGCGAAGCCCGTCCCGGCCCGGAGGCCGAGTTAAAAAAAATAATAATCCCCGTTCAGTCTCAATGGCGGGGTGCGGGCCGGCCCGGCGGCGAGTGCGGCGGGCAGCAGGCCTCTTGGACAGGTTGAGAGATAAAAAAATAATAATTCCCGTGCAGTCTCAATGGCGGGGTGCGGGCCGGGGAATAGGCCTCTTGGCCGGGGTGAATAGTGTTGGAACACGGCCCGCGGAAATAGTAGCGGCTGGAGGTACCGGGGGCGATGCCCGCCCCGGGCCGGCGGCCAAGTTAAAAAAATAAATAATCCCCGTTCAGTCTCAATGGCAGGGTGCGGGCCGGCCCGGCGGCGATTGCGGCGGGCAGCAGGCCTCTTGGACAGGTTGAGAGATAAAAAAATAATAATTCCCATGCAGTCTCAATGGCGGGGTGCGGGCCGGGGAATAGGCCTCTTGGCCGGGGTGAATAGTGTTGGAACACGGCACGCGGAAATAGTAGCGGCTGGAGGTACCGGGGGCGATGCCCGCCCCGGCCCGGCGGCCAAGTTAAAAAAATAAATAATCCCCGTTCAGTCTCAATGGCAGGGTGCGGGCCGGCCCGGCGGCGATTGCGGCGGGCAGCAGGCCTCTTGGACAGGTTGAGAGATAAAAAAAATAATAATTCCCATGCAGTCTCAATGGCGGGGTGCGGGCCGGGGAATAGGCCTCTTGGCCGGGGTGAATAGTGTTGGAACACGGCCCGCGGAAATAGTAGCGGCTGGAGGTACCGGGGGCGATGCCCGCCCCGGGCCGGCGGCCAAGTTAAAAAAATAATAATTCCCGTTCAGTCTCAATGGCAGGGTGCGGGCCGGCCCGGCGGCGAGTGCGGCGGGCAGCAGGCCTCTTGGACAGGATGAGAGATAAAAAAATAATAATTCCGTGCAGTCTCAATGGCGGGGTGCGGGCCGGGGAATAGGCCTCTTGGCCGGGGTGAATAGTGTTGGAACACGGCCCGCGGAAATAGTAGCGGCTGGAGGTACCGGGGGCGATGCCCGCCCCGGGCCGGCGGCCAAGTTAAAAAAATAATAATTCCCGTTCAGTCTCAATGGCAGGGTGCGGGCCGGCCCGGCGGCGATTGTGGCGGGCAGCAGGCCTCTTGGACAGGTTGAGAGATAAAAAAATAATAATTCCCATGCAGTCTCAATGGCGGGGTGCGGGCCGGGGAATAGGCCTCTTGGCCGGGGTGAATATGTTGGAACGCGGCGCGCGTAAATAGAAGCGGCTGGAGGTACCGGGGGCGAAGCCCGCCCCGGCCCGGAGGCCGAGTTAAAAAAAATAATAATCCCCGTTCAGTCTCAATGGCGGGGTGCGGGCCGGCCCGGCGGCGAGTGCGGCGGGCAGCAGGCCTCTTGGACAGGTTGAGAGATAAAAAAATAATAATTCCCGTTCAGTCTCAATGGCAGGGTGCGGGCCGGCCCGGCGGCGATTGTGGCGGGCAGCAGGCCTCTTGGACAGGTTGAGAGATAAAAAAATAATAATTCCCATGCAGTCTCAATGGCGGGGTGGGGGCCGGGGAATAGGCCTCTTGGCCGGGGTGAATATGTTGGAACGCGGCGCGCGTAAATAGAAGCGGCTGGAGGTACCGGGGGCGAAGCCCGCCCCGGCCCGGAGGCCGAGTTAAAAAAAATAATAATCCCCGTTCAGTCTCAATGGCGGGGTGCGGGCCGGCCCGGCGGCGAGTGCGGCGGGCAGCAGGCCTCTTGGACAGGTTGAGAGATAAAAAAATAATAATTCCCGTTCAGTCTCAATGGCAGGGTGCGGGCCGGCCCGGCGGCGATTGCGGCGGGCAGCAGGCCTCTTGGACAGGTTGAGAGATAAAAAAATAATAATTCCCATGCAGTCTCAATGGCGGGGTGCGGGCCGGGGAATAGGCCTCTTGGCCGGGGTGAATATGTTGGAACGCGGCGCGCGTAAATAGAAGCGGCTGGAGGTACCGGGGGCGAAGCCCGCCCCGGCCCGGAGGCCGAGTTAAAAAAAATAATAATCCCCGTTCAGTCTCAATGGCGGGGTGCGGGCCGGCCCGGCGGCGAGTGCGGCGGGCAGCAGGCCTCTTGGACAGGTTGAGAGATAAAAAAATAATAATTCCCGTGCAGTCTCAATGGCGGGGTGCGGGCCGGGGAATAGGCCTCTTGGCCGGGGTGAATAGTGTTGGAACACGGCCCGCGGAAATAGTAGCGGCTGGAGGTACCGGGGGCGATGCCCGCCCCGGGCCGGCGGCCAAGTTAAAAAAATAAATAATCCCCGTTCAGTCTCAATGGCAGGGTGCGGGCCGGCCCGGCGGCGATTGCGGCGGGCAGCAGGCCTCTTGGACAGGTTGAGAGATAAAAAAATAATAATTCCCGTGCAGTCTCAATGGCGGGGTGCGGGCCGGGGAATAGGCCTCTTGGCCGGGGTGAATAGTGTTGGAACACGGCCCGCGGAAATAGTAGCGGCTGGAGGTACCGGGGGCGATGCCCGCCCCGGCCCGGCGGCCAAGTTAAAAAAATAAATAATCCCGTTCAGTCTCAATGGCAGGGTGCGGGCCGGCCCGGCGGCGATTGCGGCGGGCAGCAGGCCTCTTGGACAGGTTGAGAGATAAAAAAATAATAATTCCCATGCAGTCTCAATGGCGGTGTGCGGGCCGGGGAATAGGCCTCTTGGCCGGGGTGAATAGTGTTGGAACACGGCACGCGGAAATAGTAGCGGCTGGAGGTACCGGGGGCGATGCCCGCCCCGGCCCGGCGGCCAAGTTAAAAAAATAAATAATCCCCGTTCAGTCTCAATGGCAGGGTGCGGGCCGGCCCGGCGGCGATTGCGGCGGGCAGCAGGCCTCTTGGACAGGTTGAGAGATAAAAAAAATAATAATTCCCGTGCAGTCTCAATGGCGGGGTGCGGGCCGGGGAATAGGCCTCTTGGCCGGGGTGAATAGTGTTGGAACACGGCCCGCGGAAATAGTAGCGGCTGGAGGTACCGGGGGCGATGCCCGCCCCGGCCCGGCGGCCAAGTTAAAAAAATAAATAATCCCCGTTCAGTCTCAATGGCAGGGTGCGGGCCGGCCCGGCGGCGAGTGCGGCGGGCAGCAGGCCTCTTGGACAGGTTGAGAGATAAAAAAAGAATAATTCCCGTTCAGTCTCAATGGCAGGGTTCGGGCCGGCCCGGCGGCGATTGCGGCGGGCAGCAGGCCTCTTGGACAGGTTGAGAGATAAAAAAATAATAATTCCCATGCAGTCTCAATGGCGGGGTGCGGGCCGGGGAATAGGCCTCTTGGCCGGGGTGAATATGTTGGAACGCGGCGTGCGTAAATAGAAGCGGCTGGAGGTACCGGGGGCGAAGCCCGCCCCGGCCCGGCGGCCAAGTTAAAAAAATAAATAATCCCCGTTCAGTCTCAATGGCAGGGTGCGGCCGGCCCGGCGGCGAGTGCGGCGGGCAGCAGGCCTCTTGGACAGGTTGAGAGATAAAAAAATAATAATTCCCGTTCAGTCTCAATGGCAGGGTTCGGGCCGGCCCGGCGGCGATTGCGGCGGGCAGCAGGCCTCTTGGACAGGTTGAGAGATAAAAAAATAATAATTCCCATGCAGTCTCAATGGCGGGGTGCGGGCCGGGGAATAGGCCTCTTGGCCGGGGTGAATATGTTGGAACGCGGCGTGCGTAAATAGAAGCGGCTGGAGGTACCGGGGGCGAAGCCCGCCCCGGCCCGGAGGCCGAGTTAAAAAAAATAATAATCCCCGTTCAGTCTCAATGGCGGGGTGCGGGCCGGCCCGGCGGCGAGTGCGGCGGGCAGCAGGCCTCTTGGACAGGTTGAGAGATAAAAAAATAATAATTCCCGTGCAGTCTCAATGGCGGGGTGCGGGCCGGGGAATAGGCCTCTTGGCCGGGGTGAATAGTGTTGGAACACGGCCCGCGGAAATAGTAGCGGCTGGAGGTACCGGGGGCGATGCCCGCCCCGGGCCGGCGGCCAAGTTAAAAAAATAAATAATCCCCGTTCAGTCTCAATGGCGGGGTGCGGGCCGGCCCGGCGGCGAGTGCGGCGGGCAGCAGGCCTCTTGGACAGGTTGAGAGATAAAAAAATAATAATTCCCATGCAGTCTCAATGGCGGGGTGCGGGCCGGGGAATAGGCCTCTTGGCCGGGGTGAATATGTTGGAACGCGGCGCGCGTAAATAGAAGCGGCTGGAGGTACCGGGGGCGAAGCCCGCCCCGGCCCGGAGGCCGAGTTAAAAAAAATAATAATCCCCGTTCAGTCTCAATGGCGGGGTGCGGGCCGGCCCGGCGGCGAGTGCGGCGGGCAGCAGGCCTCTTGGACAGGTTGAGAGATAAAAAAATAATAATTCCCGTGCAGTCTCAATGGCGGGGTGCGGGCCGGGGAATAGGCCTCTTGGCCGGGGTGAATATGTTGGAACGCGGCGCGCGTAAATAGAAGCGGCTGGAGGTACCGGGGGCGAAGCCCGCCCCGGCCCGGAGGCCGAGTTAAAAAAAATAATAATCCCCGTTCAGTCTCAATGGCGGGGTGCGGGCCGGCCCGGCGGCGAGTGCGGCGGACAGCAGGCCTCTTGGACAGGTTGAGAGATAAAAAAAATAATAATTCCCGTGCAGTCTCAATGGCGGGGTGCGGGCCGGGGAATAGGCCTCTTGGCCGGGGTGAATATGTTGGAACGCGGCGCGCGTAAATAGAAGCGGCTGGAGGTACCGGGGGCGAAGCCCGCCCCGGCCCGGAGGCCGAGTTAAAAAAAATAATAATCCCCGTTCAGTCTCAATGGCGGGGTGCGGGCCGGCCCGGCGGCGAGTGCGGCGGGCAGCAGGCCTCTTGGACAGGGTGAGAGATAAAAAAATAATAATTCCCGTGCAGTCTCAATGGCGGGGTGCGGGCGGGGAATAGGCCTCTTGGCCGGGGTGAATAGTGTTGGAACACGGCCCGCGGAAATAGTAGCGGCTGGAGGTACCGGGGGCGATGCCCGCCCCGGCCCGGCGGCCAAGTTAAAAAAATAAATAATCCCCGTTCAGTCTCAATGGCAGGGTGCGGGCCGGCCCGGCGGCGATTGCGGCGGGCAGCAGGCCTCTTGGACAGGTTGAGAGATAAAAAAATAATAATTCCCGTTCAGTCTCAATGGCAGGGTGCGGGCCGGCCCGGCGGCAATTGCGGCGGGCAGCAGGCCTCTTGGACAGGTTGAGAGATAAAAAAATAATAATTCCCATGCAGTCTCAATGGCGGGGTGCGGGCCGGGGAATAGGCCTCTTGGCCGGGGTGAATGTGTTGGAACGCGGCGCGCGTAAATAGAAGCGGCTGGAGGTACCGGGGGCGAAGCCCGCCCCGGCCCGGAGGCCGAGTTAAAAAAAATAATAATCCCCGTTCAGTCTCAATGGCGGGGTGCGGGCCGGCCCGGCGGCGAGTGCGGCGGGCAGCAGGCCTCTTGGACAGGTTGAGAGATAAAAAAAATAATAATTCCCGTGCAGTCTCAATGGCGGGGTGCGGGCCGGGGAATAGGCCTCTTGGCCGGGGTGAATAGTGTTGGAACGCGGCGCGCGTAAATAGAAGCGGCTGGAGGTACCGGGGGCGAAGCCCGCCCCGGCCCGGAGGCCGAGTTAAAAAAAATAATAATCCCCGTTCAGTCTCAATGGCGGGGTGCGGGCCGGCCCGGCGGCGAGTGCGGCGGGCAGCAGGCCTCTTGGACAGGTTGAGAGATAAAAAAATAATAATTCCCGTGCAGTCTCAATGGCGGGGTGCGGGCCGGGGAATAGGCCTCTTGGCCGGGGTGAATAGTGTTGGAACACGGCCCGCGGAAATAGTAGCGGCTGGAGGTACCGGGGGCGATGCCCGCCCCGGCCCGGCGGCCAAGTTAAAAAAATAAATAATCCCCGTTCAGTCTCAATGGCAGGGTGCGGGCCGGCCCGGCGGCGATTGCGGCGGGCAGCAGGCCTCTTGGACAGGTTGAGAGATAAAAAAAATAATAATTCCCATGCAGTCTCAATGGCGGGGTGCGGGCCGGGGAATAGGCCTCTTGGCCGGGGTGAATAGTGTTGGAACACGGCCCGCGGAAATAGTAGCGGCTGGAGGTACCGGGGGCGATGCCCACCCCGGGCCGGCGGCCAAGTTAAAAAAATAAATAATCCCCGTTCAGTCTCAATGGCAGGGTGCGGGCCGGCCCGGCGGCGAGTGCGGCGGGCAGCAGGCCTCTTGGACAGGTTGAGAGATAAAAAAAATAATAATTCCCGTTCAGTCTCAATGGCAGGGTGCGGGCCGGCCCGGCGGCGAGTGCGGCGGGCAGCAGGCCTCTTGGACAGGTTGAGAGATAAAAAAATAATAATTCCCGTGCAGTCTCAATGGCGGGGTGCGGGCCGGGGAATAGGCCTCTTGGCCGGGGTGAATATGTTGGAACGCGGCGCGCGTAAATAGAAGCGGCTGGAGGTACCGGGGGCGAAGCCCGCCCCGGCCCGGAGGCCGAGTTAAAAAAAATAATAATCTCCGTTCAGTCTCAATGGCGGGGTGCGGGCCGGCCCGGCGGCGAGTGTGGCGGGCAGCAGGCCTCTTGGACAGGTTGAGAGATAAAAAAATAATAATTCCCGTGCAGTCTCAATGGCGGGGTGCGGGCCGGGGAATAGGCCTCTTGGCCGGGGTGAATAGTGTTGGAACACGGCCCGCGGAAATAGTAGCGGCTGGAGGTACCGGGGGCGATGCCCGCCCCGGCCCGGCGGCCAAGTTAAAAAAATAAATAATCCCGTTCAGTCTCAATGGCAGGGTGCGGGCCGGCCCGGCGGCGATTGCGGCGGGCAGCAGGCCTCTTGGACAGGTTGAGAGATAAAAAAATAATAATTCCCATGCAGTCTCAATGGCGGGGTGCGGGCCGGGGAATAGGCCTCTTGGCCGGGGTGAATATGTTGGAACGCGGCGCGCGTAAATAGAAGCGGCTGGAGGTACCGGGGGCGAAGCCCGCCCCGGCCCGGAGGCCGAGTTAAAAAAAATAATAATCCCCGTTCAGTCTCAATGGCGGGGTGCGGGCCGGCCCGGCGGCGAGTGCGGCGGGCAGCAGGCCTCTTGGACAGGTTGAGAGATAAAAAAATAATAATTCCCGTGCAGTCTCAATGGCGGGGTGCGGGCCGGGGAATAGGCCTCTTGGCTGTGGTGAATAGTGTTGGAACACGGCCCGCGGAAATAGTAGCGGCTGGAGGTACCGGGGGCGATGCCCGCCCCGGCCCTGCGGCCAAGTTAAAAAAATAAATAATCCCCGTTCAGTCTCAATGGCAGGGTGCGGGCCGGCCCGGCGGCGATTGCGGCGGGCAGCAGGCCTCTTGGACAGGTTGAGAGATAAAAAAATAATAATTCCCATGCAGTCTCAATGGCGGGGTGCGGGCCGGCGAATAGGCCTCTTGGCCGGGGTGAATAGTGTTGGAACACGGCCCGCGGAAATAGTAGCGGCTGGAGGTACCGGGGGCGATGCCCGCCCCGGGCCGGGGGCCAAGTTAAAAAAATAAATAATCCCGTTCAGTCTCAATGGCAGGGTGCGGGCCGGCCCGGCGGCGATTGCGGCGGGCAGCAGGCCTCTTGGACAGGTTGAGAGATATAAAAATAATAATTCCCGTGCAGTCTCAATGGCGGGGTACGGGCCGGCCCGGCGGACGAGTGTGGCCGGGGAAGAGGCCTCTTGGCCGGGGTGAATATGTTGGAACGCGGCGCGCGTAAATAGAAGCGGCTGGAGGTACCGGGGGCGAAGCCCGCCCCGGCCCGGAGGCCGAGTTAAAAAAAATAATAATCCCCGTTCAGTCTCAAAGGCGGGGTGCGGGCCGGCCCGGCGGCGAGTGCGGCGGGCAGCAGGCCTCTTGGACAGGTTGAGAGATAAAAAAATAATAATTCCCGTGCAGTCTCAATGGCGGGGTGCGGGCCGGGGAATAGGCCTCTTGGCCGGGGTGAATAGTGTTGGAACACGGCCCGCGGAAATAGTAGCGGCTGGAGGTACCGGGGGCGATGCCCGCCCCGGCCCGGCGGCCAAGTTAAAAAAATAAATAATCCCCGTTCAGTCTCAATGGCAGGGTGCGGGCCGGCCCGGCGGCGATTGCGGCGGGCAGCAGGCCTCTTGGACAGGTTGAGAGATATAAAAATAATAATTCCCGTGCAGTCTCAACGGCGGGGTGCGGGCCGGCCCGGCGGACGAGTGTGGCCGGGGAATAGGCCTCTTGGCCGGGGTGAATATGTTGGAACGCGGCGCGCGTAAATAGAAGCGGCTGGAGGTACCGGGGGCGAAGCCCGCCCCGGCCCGGAGGCCGAGTTAAAAAAAATAATAATCCCCGTTCAGTCTCAATGGCGGGGTGCGGGCCGGCCCGGCGGCGAGTGCGGCGGGCAGCAGGCCTCTTGGACAGGTTGAGAGATAAAAAAATAATAATTCCCGTGCAGTCTCAATGGCGGGGTGCGGGCCGGGGAATAGGCCTCTTGGCCGGGGTGAATAGTGTTGGAACACGGCCCGCGGAAATAGTAGCGGCTGGAGGTACCGGGGGCGATGCCCGCCCCGGCCCGGCGGCCAAGTTAAAAAAATAAATAATCCCCGTTCAGTCTCAATGGCAGGGTGCGGGCCGGCCCGGCGGCGATTGCGGCGGGCAGCAGGCCTCTTGGACAGGTTGAGAGATAAAAAAATAATAATTCCCATGCAGTCTCAATGGCGGGGTGCGGGCTGGGGAATAGGCCTCTTGGCCGGGGTGAATAGTGTTGGAACACGGCCCGCGGAAATAGTAGCGGCTGGAGGTACCGGGGGCGATGCCCGCCCTGGGCCGGCGGCCAAGTTAAAAAAATAAATAATCCCCGTTCAGTCTCAATGGCAGGGTGCGGGCCGGCCCGGCGGCGAGTGCGGCGGGCAGCAGGCCTCTTGGACAGGTTGAGAGATAAAAAAAATAATAATTCCCGTTCAGTCTCAATGGCAGGGTGCGGGCCGGCCCGGCGGCGAGTGCGGCGGGCAGCAGGCCTCTTGGACAGGTTGAGAGATAAAAAAATAATAATTCCCGTGCAGTCTCAATGGCGGGGTGCGGGCCGGGGAATAGGCCTCTTGGCCGGGGTGAATATGTTGGAACGCGGCGCGCGTAAATAGAAGCGGCTGGAGGTACCGGGGGCGAAGCCCGCCCCGGCCCGGAGGCCGAGTTAAAAAAAATAATAATCCCCGTTCAGTCTCAATGGCGGGGTGCGGGCCGGCCCGGCGGCGAGTGCGGCGGGCAGCAGGCCTCTTGGACAGGTTGAGAGATAAAAAAATAATAATTCCCGTGCAGTCTCAATGGCGGGGTGCGGGCCGGGGAATAGGCCTCTTGGCCGGGGTGAATAGTGTTGGAACACGGCCCGCGGAAATAGTAGCGGCTGGAGGTACCGGGGGCGATGCCCGCCCCGGCCCGGCGGCCAAGTTAAAAAAATAAATAATCCCCGTTCAGTCTCAATGGCAGGGTGCGGGAAGGCCCGGCGGCGAGTGCGGCGGGCAGCAGGCCTCTTGGACAGGTTGAGAGATAAAAAAATAATAATTCCCGTGCAGTCTCAATGGCGGGGTGCGGGCCGGGGAATAGGCCTCTTGGCCGGGGTGAATAGTGTTGGAACACGGCCCGCGGAAATAGTAGCGGCTGGAGGTACCGGGGGCGATGCCCGCCCCGGGCCGGCGGCCAAGTTAAAAAAATAATAATTCCCGTTCAGTCTCAATGGCAGGGTGCGGGCCGGCCCGGCGGCGAGTGCGGCGGGCAGCAGGCCTCTTGGACAGGATGAGAGATAAAAAAATAATAATTCCCGTGCAGTCTCAATGGCGGGGTGCGGGCCGGGGAATAGGCCTCTTGGCCGGGGTGAATAGTGTTGGAACACGGCCCGCGGAAATAGTAGCGGCTGGAGGTACCGGGGGCGATGCCCGCCCCGGGCCGGCGGCCAAGTTAAAAAAATAATAATTCCCGTTCAGTCTCAATGGCAGGGTGCGGGCCGGCCCGGCGGCGATTGTGGCGGGCAGCAGGCCTCTTGGACAGGTTGAGAGATAAAAAAATAATAATTCCCATGCAGTCTCAATGGCGGGGTGCGGGCCGGGGAATAGGCCTCTTGGCCGGGGTGAATATGTTGGAACGCGGCGCGCGTAAATAGAAGCGGCTGGAGGTACCGGGGGCGAAGCCCGCCCCGGCCCGGAGGCCGAGTTAAAAAAAATAATAATCCCCGTTCAGTCTCAATGGCGGGGTGCGGGCCGGCCCGGCGGCGAGTGCGGCGGGCAGCAGGCCTCTTGGACAGGTTGAGAGATAAAAAAATAATAATTCCCGTTCAGTCTCAATGGCAGGGTGCGGGCCGGCCCGGCGGCGATTGCGGCGGGCAGCAGGCCTCTTGGACAGGTTGAGAGATAAAAAAATAATAATTCCCATGCAGTCTCAATGGCGGGGTGCGGGCCGGGGAATAGGCCTCTTGGCCGGGGTGAATATGTTGGAACGCGGCGCGCGTAAATAGAAGCGGCTGGAGGTACCGGGGGCGAAGCCCGCCCCGGCCCGGAGGCCGAGTTAAAAAAAATAATAATCCCCGTTCAGTCTCAATGGCGGGGTGCGGGCCGGCCCGGCGGCGAGTGCGGCGGGCAGCAGGCCTCTTGGACAGGTTGAGAGATAAAAAAATAATAATTCCCGTGCAGTCTCAATGGCGGGGTGCGGGCCGGGGAATAGGCCTCTTGGCCGGGGTGAATAGTGTTGGAACACGGCCCGCGGAAATAGTAGCGGCTGGAGGTACCGGGGGCGATGCCCGCCCCGGCCCGGCGGCCAAGTTAAAAAAATAAATAATCCCCGTTCAGTCTCAATGGCAGGGTGCGGGCCGGCCCGGCGGCGATTGCGGCGGGCAGTAGGCCTCTTGGACAGGTTGAGAGATAAAAAAATAATAATTCCCATGCAGTCTCAATGGCGGGGTGCGGGCCGGGGAATAGGCCTCTTGGCCGGGGTGAATAGTGTTGGAACACGGCACGCGGAAATAGTAGCGGCTGGAGGTACCGGGGGCGATGCCCGCCCCGGCCCGGCGGCCAAGTTAAAAAAATAAATAATCCCCGTTCAGTCTCAATGGCAGGGTGCGGGCCGGCCCGGCGGCGAGTGCGGCGGGCAGCAGGCCTCTTGGACAGGATGAGAGATAAAAAAATAATAATTCCGTGCAGTCTCAATGGCGGGGTGCGGGCCGGGGAATAGGCCTCTTGGCCGGGGTGAATAGTGTTGGAACACGGCCCGCGGAAATAGTAGCGGCTGGAGGTACCGGGGGCGATGCCCGCCCCGGGCCGGCGGCCAAGTTAAAAAAATAATAATTCCCGTTCAGTCTCAATGGCAGGGTGCGGGCCGGCCCGGCGGCGAGTGCGGCGGGCAGCAGGCCTCTTGGACAGGATGAGAGATAAAAAAATAATAATTCCGTGCAGTCTCAATGGCGGGGTGCGGGCCGGGGAATAGGCCTCTTGGCCGGGGTGAATAGTGTTGGAACACGGCCCGCGGAAATAGTAGCGGCTGGAGGTACCGGGGGCGATGCCCGCCCCGGGCCGGCGGCCAAGTTAAAAAAATAATAATTCCCGTTCAGTCTCAATGGCAGGGTGCGGGCCGGCCCGGCGGCGATTGTGGCGGGCAGCAGGCCTCTTGGACAGGTTGAGAGATAAAAAAATAATAATTCCCATGCAGTCTCAATGGCGGGGTGCGGGCCGGGGAATAGGCCTCTTGGCCGGGGTGAATATGTTGGAACGCGGCGCGCGTAAATAGAAGCGGCTGGAGGTACCGGGGGCGAAGCCCGCCCCGGCCCGGAGGCCGAGTTAAAAAAAATAATAATCCCCGTTCAGTCTCAATGGCGGGGTGCGGGCCGGCCCGGCGGCGAGTGCGGCGGGCAGCAGGCCTCTTGGACAGGTTGAGAGATAAAAAAATAATAATTCCCGTTCAGTCTCAATGGCAGGGTGCGGGCCGGCCCGGCGGCGATTGTGGCGGGCAGCAGGCCTCTTGGACAGGTTGAGAGATAAAAAAATAATAATTCCCATGCAGTCTCAATGGCGGGGTGGGGGCCGGGGAATAGGCCTCTTGGCCGGGGTGAATATGTTGGAACGCAGCGCGCGTAAATAGAAGCGGCTGGAGGTACCGGGGGCGAAGCCCGCCCCGGCCCGGAGGCCGAGTTAAAAAAAATAATAATCCCCGTTCAGTCTCAATGGCGGGGTGCGGGCCGGCCCGGCGGCGAGTGCGGCGGGCAGCAGGCCTCTTGGACAGGTTGAGAGATAAAAAAATAATAATTCCCGTTCAGTCTCAATGGCAGGGTGCGGGCCGGCCCGGCGGCGATTGCGGCGGGCAGCAGGCCTCTTGGACAGGTTGAGAGATAAAAAAATAATAATTCCCATGCAGTCTCAATGGCGGGGTGCGGGCCGGGGAATAGGCCTCTTGGCCGGGGTGAATATGTTGGAACGCGGCGCGCGTAAATAGAAGCGGCTGGAGGTACCGGGGGCGAAGCCCGCCCCGGCCCGGAGGCCGAGTTAAAAAAAATAATAATCCCCGTTCAGTCTCAATGGCGGGGTGCGGGCCGGCCCGGCGGCGAGTGCGGCGGGCAGCAGGCCTCTTGGACAGGTTGAGAGATAAAAAAATAATAATTCCCGTGCAGTCTGAATGGCGGGGTGCGGGCCGGGGAATAGGCCTCTTGGCCGGGGTGAATAGTGTTGGAACACGGCCCGCGGAAATAGTAGCGGCTGGAGTTACCGGGGGCGATGCCCGCCCCGGGCCGGCGGCCAAGTTAAAAAAATAAATAATCCCCGTTCAGTCTCAATGGCAGGGTGCGGGCCGGCCCGGCGGCGATTGCGGCGGGCAGCAGGCCTCTTGGACAGGTTGAGAGATAAAAAAATAATAATTCCCGTGCAGTCTCAATGGCGGGGTGCGGGCCGGGGAATAGGCCTCTTGGCCGGGGTGAATAGTGTTGGAACACGGCCCGCGGAAATAGTAGCGGCTGGAGGTACCGGGGGCGATGCCCGCCCCGGCCCGGCGGCCAAGTTAAAAAAATAAATAATCCCGTTCAGTCTCAATGGCAGGGTGCGGGCCGGCCCGGCGGCGATTGCGGCGGGCAGCAGGCCTCTTGGACAGGTTGAGAGATAAAAAAATAATAATTCCCATGCAGTCTCAATGGCGGGGTGCGGGCCGGGGAATAGGCCTCTTGGCCGGGGTGAATAGTGTTGGAACACGGCACGCGGAAATAGTAGCGGCTGGAGGTACCGGGGGCGATGCCCGCCCCGGCCCGGCGGCCAAGTTAAAAAAATAAATAATCCCCGTTCAGTCTCAATGGCAGGGTGCGGGCCGGCCCGGCGGCGATTGCGGCGGGCAGCAGGCCTCTTGGACAGGTTGAGAGATAAAAAAAATAATAATTTCCATGCAGTCTCAATGGCGGGGTGCGGGCCGGGGAATAGGCCTCTTGGCCGGGGTGAATAGTGTTGGAACACGGCCCGCGGAAATAGTAGCGGCTGGAGGTACCGGGGGCGATGCCCGCCCCGGCCCGGCGGCCAAGTTAAAAAAATAAATAATCCCCGTTCAGTCTCAATGGCAGGGTGCGGGCCGGCCCGGCGGCGAGTGCGGCGGGCAGCAGGCCTCTTGGACAGGTTGAGAGATAAAAAAAGAATAATTCCCGTTCAGTCTCAATGGCAGGGTTCGGGCCGGCCCGGCGGCGATTGCGGCGGGCAGCAGGCCTCTTGGACAGGTTGAGAGATAAAAAAATAATAATTGCCATGCAGTCTCAATGGCGGGGTGCGGGCCGGGGAATAGGCCTCTTGGCCGGGGTGAATATGTTGGAACGCGGCGTGCGTAAATAGAAGCGGCTGGAGGTACCGGGGGCGAAGCCCGCCCCGGCCCGGCGGCCAAGTTAAAAAAATAAATAATCCCCGTTCAGTCTCAATGGCAGGGTGCGGCCGGCCCGGCGGCGAGTGCGGCGGGCAGCAGGCCTCTTGGACAGGTTGAGAGATAAAAAAATAATAATTCCCGTTCAGTCTCAATGGCAGGGTTCGGGCCGGCCCGGCGGCGATTGCGGCGGGCAGCAGGCCTCTTGGACAGGTTGAGAGATAAAAAAATAATAATTCCCATGCAGTCTCAATGGCGGGGTGCGGGCCGGGGAATAGGCCTCTTGGCCGGGGTGAATATGTTGGAACGCGGCGTGCGTAAATAGAAGCGGCTGGAGGTACCGGGGGCGAAGCCCGCCCCGGCCCGGAGGCCGAGTTAAAAAAAATAATAATCCCCGTTCAGTCTCAATGGCGGGGTGCGGGCCGGCCCGGCGGCGAGTGCGGCGGGCAGCAGGCCTCTTGGACAGGTTGAGAGATAAAAAAATAATAATTCCCGTGCAGTCTCAATGGCGGGGTGCGGGCCGGGGAATAGGCCTCTTGGCCGGGGTGAATAGTGTTGGAACACGGCCCGCGGAAATAGTAGCGGCTGGAGGTACCGGGGGCGATGCCCGCCCCGGGCCGGCGGCCAAGTTAAAAAAATAAATAATCCCCGTTCAGTCTCAATGGCGGGGTGCGGGCCGGCCCGGCGGCGAGTGCGGCGGGCAGCAGGCCTCTTGGACAGGTTGAGAGATAAAAAAATAATAATTCCCATGCAGTCTCAATGGCGGGGTGCGGGCCGGGGAATAGGCCTCTTGGCCGGGGTGAATATGTTGGAACGCGGCGCGCGTAAATAGAAGCGGCTGGAGGTACCGGGGGCGAAGCCCGCCCCGGCCCGGAGGCCGAGTTAAAAAAAATAATAATCCCCGTTCAGTCTCAATGGCGGGGTGCGGGCCGGCCCGGCGGCGAGTGCGGCGGGCAGCAGGCCTCTTGGACAGGTTGAGAGATAAAAAAATAATAATTCCCGTGCAGTCTCAATGGCGGGGTGCGGGCCGGGGAATAGGCCTCTTGGCCGGGGTGAATATGTTGGAACGCGGCGCGCGTAAATAGAAGCGGCTGGAGGTACCGGGGGCGAAGCCCGCCCCGGCCCGGAGGCCGAGTTAAAAAAAATAATAATCCCCGTTCAGTCTCAATGGCGGGGTGCGGGCCGGCCCGGCGGCGAGTGCGGCGGACAGCAGGCCTCTTGGACAGGTTGAGAGATTAAAAAAATAATAATTCCCGTGCAGTCTCAATGGCGGGGTGCGGGCCGGGGAATAGGCCTCTTGGCCGGGGTGAATATGTTGGAACGCGGCGCGCGTAAATAGAAGCGGCTGGAGGTACCGGGGGCGAAGCCCGCCCCGGCCCGGAGGCCGAGTTAAAAAAAATAATAATCCCCGTTCAGTCTCAATGGCGGGGTGCGGGCCGGCCCGGCGGCGAGTGCGGCGGGCAGCAGGCCTCTTGGACAGGTTGAGAGATAAAAAAATAATAATTCCCGTGCAGTCTCAATGGCGGGGTGCGGGCGGGGAATAGGCCTCTTGGCCGGGGTGAATAGTGTTGGAACACGGCCCGCGGAAATAGTAGCGGCTGGAGGTACCGGGGGCGATGCCCGCCCCGGCCCGGCGGCCAAGTTAAAAAAATAAATAATCCCCGTTCAGTCTCAATGGCAGGGTGCGGGCCGGCCCGGCGGCGATTGCGGCGGGCAGCAGGCCTCTTGGACAGGTTGAGAGATAAAAAAATAATAATTCCCGTTCAGTCTCAATGGCAGGGTGCGGGCCGGCCCGGCGGCAATTGCGGCGGGCAGCAGGCCTCTTGGACAGGTTGAGAGATAAAAAAATAATAATTCCCATGCAGTCTCAATGGCGGGGTGCGGGCCGGGGAATAGGCCTCTTGGCCGGGGTGAATGTGTTGGAACGCGGCGCGCGTAAATAGAAGCGGCTGGAGGTACCGGGGGCGAAGCCCGCCCCGGCCCGGAGGCCGAGTTAAAAAAAATAATAATCCCCGTTCAGTCTCAATGGCGGGGTGCGGGCCGGCCCGGCGGCGAGTGCGGCGGGCAGCAGGCCTCTTGGACAGGTTGAGAGATAAAAAAATAATAATTCCCGTGCAGTCTCAATGGCGGGGTGCGGGCCGGGGAATAGGCCTCTTGGCCGGGGTGAATATGTTGGAACGCGGCGCGCGTAAATAGAAGCGGCTGGAGGTACCGGGGGCGATGCCCGCCCCGGCCCGGCGGCCAAGTTAAAAAAATAAATAATCCCCGTTCAGTCTCAATGGCAGGGTGCGGGCCGGCCCGGCGGCGATTGCGGCGGGCAGCAGGCCTCTTGGACAGGTTGAGAGATAAAAAAATAATAATTCCCGTTCAGTCTCAATGGCAGGGTGCGGGCCGGCCCGGCGGCAATTGCGGCGGGCAGCAGGCCTCTTGGACAGGTTGAGAGATAAAAAAATAATAATTCCCATGCAGTCTCAATGGCGGGGTGCGGGCCGGGGAATAGGCCTCTTGGCCGGGGTGAATGTGTTGGAACGCGGCGCGCGTAAATAGAAGCGGCTGGAGGTACCGGGGGCGAAGCCCGCCCCGGCCCGGAGGCCGAGTTAAAAAAAATAATAATCCCCGTTCAGTCTCAATGGCGGGGTGCGGGCCGGCCCGGCGGCGAGTGCGGCGGGCAGCAGGCCTCTTGGACAGGTTGAGAGATAAAAAAATAATAATTCCCGTGCAGTCTCAATGGCGGGGTGCGGGCCGGGGAATAGGCCTCTTGGCCGGGGTGAATATGTTGGAACGCGGCGCGCGTAAATAGAAGCGGCTGGAGGTACCGGGGGCGAAGCCCGCCCCGGCCCGGAGGCCGAGTTAAAAAAAATAATAATCCCCGTTCAGTCTCAATGGCGGGGTGCGGGCCGGCCCGGCGGCGAGTGCGGCGGGCAGCAGGCCTCTTGGACAGGTTGAGAGATAAAAAAATAATAATTCCCGTGCAGTCTCAATGGCGGGGTGCGGGCCGGGGAATAGGCCTCTTGGCCGGGGTGAATATGTTGGAACGCGGCGCGCGTAAATAGAAGCGGCTGGAGGTACCGGGGGCGAAGCCCGCCCCGGCCCGGAGGCCGAGTTAAAAAAAATAATAATCCCCGTTCAGTCTCAATGGCGGGGTGCGGGCCGGCCCGGCGGCGAGTGCGGCGGGCAGCAGGCCTCTTGGACAGGTTGAGAGATAAAAAAAATAATAATTCCCGTGCAGTCTCAATGGCGGGGTGCGGGCCGGGGAATAGGCCTCTTGGCCGGGGTGAATAGTGTTGGAACACGGCCCGCGGAAATAGTAGCGGCTGGAGGTACCGGGGGCGATGCCCGCCCCGGCCCAGCGGCCAAGTTAAAAAAATAAATAATCCCGTTCAGTCTCAATGGTAGGGTGCGGGCCGGCCCGGCGGCGATTGCGGCGGGCAGCAGGCCTCTTGGACAGGTTGAGAGATAAAAAAATAATAATTCCCATGCAGTCTCAATGGCGGGGTGCGGGCCGGGGAATAGGCCTCTTGGCCGGGGTGAATAGTGTTGGAACACGGCCCGCGGAAATAGTAGCGGCTGGAGGTACCGGGGGCGATGCCCGCCCCGGCCCGGCGGCCAAGTTAAAAAAATAAATAATCCCCGTTCAGTCTCAATGGCAGGGTGCGGGCCGGCCCGGCGGCGAGTGCGGCGGGCAGCAGGCCTCTTGGACAGGTTGAGAGATAAAAAAATAATAATTCCCATGCAGTCTCAATGGCGGGGTGCGGGCCGGGGAATAGGCCTCTTGGCCGGGGTGAATATGTTGGAACGCGGCGCGCGTAAATAGAAGCGGCTGGAGGTACCGGGGGCGAAGCCCGCCCCGGCCCGGAGGCCGAGTTAAAAAAAATAATAATCCCCGTTCAGTCTCAATGGCGGGGTGCGGGCCGGCCCGGCGGCGAGTGCGGCGGGCAGCAGGCCTCTTGGACAGGTTGAGAGATAAAAAAATAATAATTCCCGTGCAGTCTCAATGGCGGGGTGCGGGCCGGGGAATAGGCCTCTTGGCCGGGGTGAATATGTTGGAACGCGGCGCGCGTAAATAGAAGCGGCAGGAGGTACCGGGGGCGAAGCCCGCCCCGGCCCGGAGGCCGAGTTAAAAAAAATAATAATCCCCGTTCAGTCTCAATGGCGGGGTGCGGGCCGGCCCGGCGGCGATTGCGGCGGGCAGCAGGCCTCTTGGACAGGTTGACAGATAAAAAAATAATAATTCCTGTGCAGTCTCAATGGCGGGGTGCGGGCCGGGGAATAGGCCTCTTGGCCGGGGTGAATAGTGTTGGAACACGGCCCGCGGAAATAGTAGCGGCTGGAGGTACCGGGGGCGATGCCCGCCCCGGCCCGGCGGCCAAGTTAAAAAAATAAATAATCCCGTTCAGTCTCAATGGCAGGGTGCGGGCCGGCCCGGCGGCGATTGCGGCGGGCAGCAGGCCTCTTGGACAGGTTGAGAGATAAAAAAATAATAATTCCCATGCAGTCTCAATGGCGGGGTGCGGGCCGGGGAATAGGCCTCTTGGCCGGGGTGAATATGTTGGAACGCGGCGCGCGTAAATAGAAGCGGCTGGAGGTACCGGGGGCGAAGCCCGCCCCGGCCCGGAGGCCGAGTTAAAAAAAATAATAATCCCCGTTCAGTCTCAATGGCGGGGTGCGGGCCGGCCCGGCGGCGATTGCGGCGGGCAGCAGGCCTCTTGGACAGGTTGAGAGATAAAAAAATAATAATTCCCATGCAGTCTCAATGGCGGGGTGCGGGCCGGGGAATAGGCCTCTTGGCCGGGGTGAATATGTTGGAACGCGGCGCGCGTAAATAGAAGCGGCTGGAGGTACCGGGGGCGAAGCCCGCCCCGGCCCGGAGGCCGAGTTAAAAAAAATAATAATCCCCGTTCAGTCTCAATGGCGGGGTGCGGGCCGGCCCGGCGGCGAGTGCGGCGGGCAGCAGGCCTCTTGGACAGGTTGAGAGATAAAAAAATAATAATTCCCGTGCAGTCTCAATGGCGGGGTGCGGGCCGGGGAATAGGCCTCTTGGCCGGGGTGAATATGTTGGAACGCGGCGCGCGTAAATAGAAGCGGCTGGAGGTACCGGGGGCGAAGCCCGCCCCGGCCCGGAGGCCGAGTTAAAAAAAATAATAATCCCCGTTCAGTCTCAATGGCGGGGTGCGGGCCGGCCCGGCGGCGAGTGCGGCGGGCAGCAGGCCTCTTGGACAGGTTGAGAGATAAAAAAATAATAATTCCCGTGCAGTCTCAATGGCGGGGTGCGGGCCGGGGAATAGGCCTCTTGGCCGGGGTGAATAGTGTTGGAACACGGCCCGCGGAAATAGTAGCGGCTGGAGGTACCGGGGGCGATGCCCGCCCCGGCCCGGCGGCCAAGTTAAAAAAATAAATAATCCCCGTTCAGTCTCAATGGCAGGGTGCGGGCCGGCCCGGCGGCGATTGCGGCGGGCAGCAGGCCTCTTGGACAGGTTGAGAGATAAAAAAATAATAATTCCCGTGCAGTCTCAATGGCGGGGTGCGGGCCGGGGAATAGGCCTCTTGGCCGGGGTGAATAGTGTTGGAACACGGCCCGCGGAAATAGTAGCGGCTGGAGGTACCGGGGGCGATGCCCGCCCCGGCCCGGCGGCCAAGTTAAAAAAATAAATAATCCCGTTCAGTCTCAATGGCAGGGTGCGGGCCGGCCCGGCGGCGATTGCGGCGGGCAGCAGGCCTCTTGGACAGGTTGAGAGATAAAAAAATAATAATTCCCATGCAGTCTCAATGGCGGGGTGCGGGCCGGGGAATAGGCCTCTTGGCCGGGGTGAATAGTGTTGGAACACGGCACGCGGAAATAGTAGCGGCTGGAGGTACCGGGGGCGATGCCCGCCCCGGCCCGGCGGCCAAGTTAAAAAAATAAATAATCCCCGTTCAGTCTCAATGGCAGGGTGCGGGCCGGCCCGGCGGCGATTGCGGCGGGCAGCAGGCCTCTTGGACAGGTTGAGAGATAAAAAAAATAATAATTTCCATGCAGTCTCAATGGCGGGGTGCGGGCCGGGGAATAGGCCTCTTGGCCGGGGTGAATAGTGTTGGAACACGGCCCGCGGAAATAGTAGCGGCTGGAGGTACCGGGGGCGATGCCCGCCCCGGCCCGGCGGCCAAGTTAAAAAAATAAATAATCCCCGTTCAGTCTCAATGGCAGGGTGCGGGCCGGCCCGGCGGCGAGTGCGGCGGGCAGCAGGCCTCTTGGACAGGTTGAGAGATAAAAAAAGAATAATTCCCGTTCAGTCTCAATGGCAGGGTTCGGGCCGGCCCGGCGGCGATTGCGGCGGGCAGCAGGCCTCTTGGACAGGTTGAGAGATAAAAAAATAATAATTGCCATGCAGTCTCAATGGCGGGGTGCGGGCCGGGGAATAGGCCTCTTGGCCGGGGTGAATATGTTGGAACGCGGCGTGCGTAAATAGAAGCGGCTGGAGGTACCGGGGGCGAAGCCCGCCCCGGCCCGGCGGCCAAGTTAAAAAAATAAATAATCCCCGTTCAGTCTCAATGGCAGGGTGCGGCCGGCCCGGCGGCGAGTGCGGCGGGCAGCAGGCCTCTTGGACAGGTTGAGAGATAAAAAAATAATAATTCCCGTTCAGTCTCAATGGCAGGGTTCGGGCCGGCCCGGCGGCGATTGCGGCGGGCAGCAGGCCTCTTGGACAGGTTGAGAGATAAAAAAATAATAATTCCCATGCAGTCTCAATGGCGGGGTGCGGGCCGGGGAATAGGCCTCTTGGCCGGGGTGAATATGTTGGAACGCGGCGTGCGTAAATAGAAGCGGCTGGAGGTACCGGGGGCGAAGCCCGCCCCGGCCCGGAGGCCGAGTTAAAAAAAATAATAATCCCCGTTCAGTCTCAATGGCGGGGTGCGGGCCGGCCCGGCGGCGAGTGCGGCGGGCAGCAGGCCTCTTGGACAGGTTGAGAGATAAAAAAATAATAATTCCCGTGCAGTCTCAATGGCGGGGTGCGGGCCGGGGAATAGGCCTCTTGGCCGGGGTGAATAGTGTTGGAACACGGCCCGCGGAAATAGTAGCGGCTGGAGGTACCGGGGGCGATGCCCGCCCCGGGCCGGCGGCCAAGTTAAAAAAATAAATAATCCCCGTTCAGTCTCAATGGCGGGGTGCGGGCCGGCCCGGCGGCGAGTGCGGCGGGCAGCAGGCCTCTTGGACAGGTTGAGAGATAAAAAAATAATAATTCCCATGCAGTCTCAATGGCGGGGTGCGGGCCGGGGAATAGGCCTCTTGGCCGGGGTGAATATGTTGGAACGCGGCGCGCGTAAATAGAAGCGGCTGGAGGTACCGGGGGCGAAGCCCGCCCCGGCCCGGAGGCCGAGTTAAAAAAAATAATAATCCCCGTTCAGTCTCAATGGCGGGGTGCGGGCCGGCCCGGCGGCGAGTGCGGCGGGCAGCAGGCCTCTTGGACAGGTTGAGAGATAAAAAAATAATAATTCCCGTGCAGTCTCAATGGCGGGGTGCGGGCCGGGGAATAGGCCTCTTGGCCGGGGTGAATATGTTGGAACGCGGCGCGCGTAAATAGAAGCGGCTGGAGGTACCGGGGGCGAAGCCCGCCCCGGCCCGGAGGCCGAGTTAAAAAAAATAATAATCCCCGTTCAGTCTCAATGGCGGGGTGCGGGCCGGCCCGGCGGCGAGTGCGGCGGACAGCAGGCCTCTTGGACAGGTTGAGAGATTAAAAAAATAATAATTCCCGTGCAGTCTCAATGGCGGGGTGCGGGCCGGGGAATAGGCCTCTTGGCCGGGGTGAATATGTTGGAACGCGGCGCGCGTAAATAGAAGCGGCTGGAGGTACCGGGGGCGAAGCCCGCCCCGGCCCGGAGGCCGAGTTAAAAAAAATAATAATCCCCGTTCAGTCTCAATGGCGGGGTGCGGGCCGGCCCGGCGGCGAGTGCGGCGGGCAGCAGGCCTCTTGGACAGGTTGAGAGATAAAAAAATAATAATTCCCGTGCAGTCTCAATGGCGGGGTGCGGGCGGGGAATAGGCCTCTTGGCCGGGGTGAATAGTGTTGGAACACGGCCCGCGGAAATAGTAGCGGCTGGAGGTACCGGGGGCGATGCCCGCCCCGGCCCGGCGGCCAAGTTAAAAAAATAAATAATCCCCGTTCAGTCTCAATGGCAGGGTGCGGGCCGGCCCGGCGGCGATTGCGGCGGGCAGCAGGCCTCTTGGACAGGTTGAGAGATAAAAAAATAATAATTCCCGTTCAGTCTCAATGGCAGGGTGCGGGCCGGCCCGGCGGCAATTGCGGCGGGCAGCAGGCCTCTTGGACAGGTTGAGAGATAAAAAAATAATAATTCCCATGCAGTCTCAATGGCGGGGTGCGGGCCGGGGAATAGGCCTCTTGGCCGGGGTGAATGTGTTGGAACGCGGCGCGCGTAAATAGAAGCGGCTGGAGGTACCGGGGGCGAAGCCCGCCCCGGCCCGGAGGCCGAGTTAAAAAAAATAATAATCCCCGTTCAGTCTCAATGGCGGGGTGCGGGCCGGCCCGGCGGCGAGTGCGGCGGGCAGCAGGCCTCTTGGACAGGTTGAGAGATAAAAAAATAATAATTCCCGTGCAGTCTCAATGGCGGGGTGCGGGCCGGGGAATAGGCCTCTTGGCCGGGGTGAATATGTTGGAACGCGGCGCGCGTAAATAGAAGCGGCTGGAGGTACCGGGGGCGAAGCCCGCCCCGGCCCGGAGGCCGAGTTTAAAAAAATAATAATCCCCGTTCAGTCTCAATGGCGGGGTGCGGGCCGGCCCGGCGGCGATTGCGGCGGGCAGCAGGCCTCTTGGACAGGTTGAGAGATAAAAAAATAATAATTCCCGTGCAGTCTCAATGGCGGGGTGCGGGCCGGGGAATAGGCCTCTTGGCCGGGGTGAATAGTGTTGGAACACGGCCCGCGGAAATAGTAGCGGCTGGAGGTACCGGGGGCGATGCCCGCCCCGGCGGCGGCCAAGTTAAAAAAATAAATAATCCCGTTCAGTCTCAATGGCAGGGTGCGGGCCGGCCCGGCGGCGATTGCGGCGGGCAGCAGGCCTCTTGGACAGGTTGAGAGATAAAAAAATAATAATTCCCGTGCAGTCTCAATGGCGGGGTGCGGGCCGGGAAATAGGCCTCTTGGCCGGGGTGAATATGTTGGAACGCGGCGCGCGTAAATAGAAGCGGCTGGAGGTACCGGGGGCGAAGCCCGCCCGGGCCCGGCGGCCAAGTTAAAAAAATAAATAATCCCCGTTCAGTCTCAATGGCAGGGTGCGGGCCGGCCCGGCGGCGATTGCGGCGGGCAGCAGGCCTCTTGGACAGGTTGAGAGATAAAAAAATAATAATTCCCGTTCAGTCTCAATGGCAGGGTGCGGGCCGGCCCGGCGGCAATTGCGGCGGGCAGCAGGCCTCTTGGACAGGTTGAGAGATAAAAAAATAATAATTCCCATGCAGTCTCAATGGCGGGGTGCGGGCCGGGGAATAGGCCTCTTGGCCGGGGTGAATATGTTGGAACGCGGCGCGCGTAAATAGAAGCGGCTGGAGGTACCGGGGGCGAAGCCCGCCCCGGCCCGGAGGCCGAGTTAAAAAAAATAATAATCCCCGTTCAGTCTCAATGGCGGGGTGCGGGCCGGCCCGGCGGCGAGTGCGGCGGGCAGCAGGCCTCTTGGACAGGTTGAGAGATAAAAAAATAATAATTCCCGTGCAGTCTCAATGGCGGGGTGCGGGCCGGGGAATAGGCCTCTTGGCCGGGGTGAATATGTTGGAACGCGGCGCGCGTAAATAGAAGCGGCTGGAGGTACCGGGGGCGAAGCCCGCCCCGGCCCGGAGGCCGAGTTAAAAAAAATAATAATCCCCGTTCAGTCTCAATGGCGGGGTGCGGGCCGGCCCGGCGGCGATTGCGGCGGGCAGCAGGCCTCTTGGACAGGTTGAGAGATAAAAAAATAATAATTCCCGTGCAGTCTCAATGGCGGGGTGCGGGCCGGGGAATAGGCCTCTTGGCCGGGGTGAATAGTGTTGGAACACGGCCCGCGGAAATAGTAGCGGCTGGAGGTACCGGGGGCGATAACCGCCCGGGCCCGGCGGCCAAGTTAAAAAAATAAATAATCCCCGTTCAGTCTCAATGGCAGGGTGCGGGCCGGCCCGGCGGCGATTGCGGCGGGCAGCAGGCCTCTTGGACAGGTTGAGAGATAAAAAAATAATAATTCTCGTTCAGTCTCAATGGCAGGGTGCGGGCCGGCCCGGCGGCAATTGCGGCGGGCAGCAGGCCTCTTGGACAGGTTGAGAGATAAAAAAATAATAATTCCCATGCAGTCTCAATGGCGGGGTGCGGGCCGGGGAATAGGCCTCTTGGCCGGGGTGAATATGTTGGAACGCGGCGCGCGTAAATAGAAGCGGCTGGAGGTACCGGGGGCGAAGCCCGCCCCGGCCCGGAGGCCGAGTTAAAAAAAATAATAATCCCGTTCAGTCTCAATGGCGGGGTGCGGGCCGGCCCGGCGGACGAGTGTGGCCGGGGAAGAGGCCTCTTGGCCGGGGTGAATATGTTGGAACGCGGCGCGCGTAAATAGAAGCGGCTGGAGGTACCGGGGGCGAAGCCCGCCCCGGCCCGGAGGCCGAGTTAAAAAAAATAATAATCCCGTTCAGTCTCAATGGCGGGGTGCGGGCCGGCCCGGCGGCGAGTGCGGCGGGCAGCAGGCCTCTTGGACAGGTTGAGAGATAAAAAAATAATAATTCCCGTGCAGTCTCAACGGCGGGGTGCGGGCCGGCCCGGCGGACGAGTGTGGCCGGGGAAGAGGCCTCTTGGCCGGGGTGAATATGTTGGAACGCGGCGCGCTTAAATAGAAGCGCCTGGAGGTACCGGGGGAGAAGCCCGCCCCGGCCCGGAGGCCGAGTTAAAAAAAATAATAATCCCCGTTCAGTCTCAATGGCGGGGTGCGGGCCGGCCCGGCGGCGAGTGCGGCGGGCAGCAGGCCTCTTGGACAGGTTGAGAGATAAAAAAATAATAATTCCCGTGCAGTCTCAATGGCGGGGTGCGGGCCGGCCCGGCGGACGAGTGTGGCCGGGGAAGAGGCCTCTTGGCCGGGGTGAATATGTTGGAACGCGGCGCGCGTAAATAGAAGCAGCTGGAGGTACCGGGGGCGAAGCCCGCCCCGGCCCGGAGGCCGAGTTAAAAAAAATAATAATCCCCGTTCAGTCTCAATGGCGGGGTGCGGGCCGGCCCGGCGGCGAGTGCGGCGGGCAGCAGGCCTCTTGGACAGGTTGAGAGATAAAAAAATAATAATTCCCGTGCAGTCTCAATGGCGGGGTGCGGGCCGGGGAATAGGCCTCTTGGCCGGGGTGAATAGTGTTGGAACACGGCCCGCGGAAATAGTAGCGGCTGGAGGTACCGGGGGCGATGCCCGCCCCGGCCCGGCGGCCAAGTTAAAAAAATAAATAATCCCGTTCAGTCTCAATGGCAGGGTGCGGGCCGGCCCGGCGGCGATTGCGGCGGGCAGCAGGCCTCTTGGACAGGTTGAGAGATAAAAAAATAATAATTCCCATGCAGTCTCAATGGCGGGGTATGGGCCGGTGAATAGGCCTCTTGGCCGGGGTGAATATGTTGGAACGCGGCGCGCGTAAATAGAAGCGGCTGGAGGTACCGGGGGCGAAGCCCGCCCCGGCCCGGAGGCCGAGTTAAAAAAAATAATAATCCCCGTTCAGTCTCAATGGCTAGGTGCGGGCCGGCCCGGCGGCGAGTGCGGCGGGCAGCAGGCCTCTTGGACAGGTTGAGAGATAAAAAAATAATAATTCCCGTGCAGTCTCAATGGCGGGGTGCGGGCCGGGGAATAGGCCTCTTGGCCGGGGTGAATAGTGTTGGAACACGGCCCGCGGAAATAGTAGCGGCTGGAGGTACCGGGGGCGATGCCCGCCCCGGCCCAGCGGCCAAGTTAAAAAAATAAATAATCCCGTTCAGTCTCAATGGCAGGGTGCGGGCCGGCCCGGCGGCGATTGCGGCGGGCAGCAGGCCTCTTGGACAGGTTGAGAGATAAAAAAATAATAATTCCCGTTCAGTCTCAATGGCAGGGTGCGGGCCGGCCCGGCGGCGATTGCGGCGGGCAGCAGGCCTCTTGGACAGGTTGAGAGATAAAAAAATAATAATTCCCATGCAGTCTCAATGGCGGGGTGCGGGCCGGGGAATAGGCCTCTTGGCCGGGGTGAATATGTTGGAACGCGGCGCGCGTAAATAGAAGCGGCTGGAGGTACCGGGGGCGAAGCCCGCCCCGGCCCGGAGGCCCAGTTAAAAAAAATAATAATCCCCGTTCAGTCTCAATGGCGGGGTGCGGGCCGGCCCGGCGGCGAGTGCGGCGGGCAGCAGGCCTCTTGGACAGGTTGAGAGATAAAAAAATAATAATTCCCGTGCAGTCTCAATGGCGGGGTGCGGGCCGGGGAATAGGCCTCTTGGCCGGGGTGAATATGTTGGAACGCGGCGCGCGTAAATAGAAGCGGCTGGAGGTACCGGGGGCGAAGCCCGCCCCGGCCCGGAGGCCGAGTTAAAAAAAATAATAATCCCCGTTCAGTCTCAATGGCAGGGTGCGGGCCGGCCCGGCGGCGAGTGCGGCGGGCAGCAGGCCTCTTGGACAGGTTGAGAGATAAAAAAATAATAATTCCCGTGCAGTCTCAATGGCGGGGTGCGGGCCGGGGAATAGGCCTCTTGGCCGGGGTGAATAGTGTTGGAACACGGCCCGCGGAAATAGTAGCGGCTGGAGGTACCGGGGGCGATGCCCGCCCCGGGCCGGCGGCCAAGTTAAAAAAATAAATAATCCCCGTTCAGTCTCAATGGCAGGGTGCGGGCCGGCCCGGCGGCGATTGCGGCGGGCAGCAGGCCTCTTGGACAGGTTGAGAGATATAAAAATAATAATTCCCGTGCAGTCTCAATGGCGGGGTGCGGGCCGGCCCGGCGGACGAGTGTGGCCGGGGAAGAGGCCTCTTGGCCGGGGTGAATATGTTGGAACGCGGCGCGCGTAAATAGAAGCGGCTGGAGGTACCGGGGGCGAAGCCCGCCCCGGCCCGGAGGCCGAGTTAAAAAAAATAATAATCCCGTTCAGTCTCAATGGCGGGGTGCGGGCCGGCCCGGCGGCGAGTGCGGCGGGCAGCAGGCCTCTTGGACAGGTTGAGAGATAAAAAAATAATAATTCCCGTGCAGTCTCAACGGCGGGGTGCGGGCCGGCCCGGCGGACGAGTGTGGCCGGGGAAGAGGCCTCTTGGCCGGGGTGAATATGTTGGAACGCGGCGCGCTTAAATAGAAGCGCCTGGAGGTACCGGGGGAGAAGCCCGCCCCGGCCCGGAGGCCGAGTTAAAAAAAATAATAATCCCCGTTCAGTCTCAATGGCGGGGTGCGGGCCGGCCCGGCGGCGAGTGCGGCGGGCAGCAGGCCTCTTGGACAGGTTGAGAGATAAAAAAATAATAATTCCCGTGCAGTCTCAATGGCGGGGTGCGGGCCGGCCCGGCGGACGAGTGTGGCCGGGGAAGAGGCCTCTTGGCCGGGGTGAATATGTTGGAACGCGGCGCGCGTAAATAGAAGCAGCTGGAGGTACAGGGGGCGAAGCCCGCCCCGGCCCGGAGGCCGAGTTAAAAAAAATAATAATCCCCGTTCAGTCTCAATGGCGGGGTGCGGGCCGGCCCGGCGGCGATTGCGGCGGGCAGCAGGCCTCTTGGACAGGTTGAGAAATAAAAAAATAATAATTCCCGTGCAGTCTCAATGGCGGGGTGCGGGCCGGGGAATAGGCCTCTTGGCCGGGGTGAATAGTGTTGGAACACGGCCCGCGGAAATAGTAGCGGCTGGAGGTACCGGGGGCGATGCCCGCCCCGGCCCGGCGGCCAAGTTAAAAAAATAAATAATCCCGTTCAGTCTCAATGGCGGGGTGCGGGCCGGGGAATAGGCCTCTTGGCCGGGGTGAATATGTTGGAACGCGGCGCGCGTAAATAGAAGCGGCTGGAGGTACCGGGGGCGAAGCCCGCCCCGGCCCGGAGGCCGAGTTAAAAAAAATAATAATCCCCGTTCAGTCTCAATGGCGGGGTGCGGGCCGGCCCGGCGGCGAGTGCGGCGGGCAGCAGGCCTCTTGGACAGGTTGAGAGATAAAAAAATAATAATTCCCATGCAGTCTCAATGGCGGGTTGCGGGCCGGGGAATAGGCCTCTTGGCCGGGGTGAATAGTGTTGGAACACGGCCCGCGGAAATAGTAGCGGCTGGAGGTACCGGGGGCGATGCCCGCCCCGGGCCGGCGGCCAAGTTAAAAAAATAAATAATCCCCGTTCAGTCTCAATGGCAGGGTGCGGGCCGGCCCGGCGGCGAGTGCGGCGGGCAGCAGGCCTCTTGGACAGGTTGAGAGATAAAAAAATAATAATTCCCGTGCAGTCTCAACGGCGGGGTGCGGGCCGGCCCGGCGGACGAGTGTGGCCGGGGAAGAGGCCTCTTGGCCGGGGTGAATATGTTGGAACGCGGCGCGCTTAAATAGAAGCGCCTGGAGGTACCGGGGGAGAAGCCCGCCCCGGCCCGGAGGCCGAGTTAAAAAAAATAATAATCCCCGTTCAGTCTCAATGGCAGGGTGCGGGCCGGCCCGGCGGCGAGTGCGGCGGGCAGCAGGCCTCTTGGACAGGTTGAGAGATAAAAAAATAATAATTCCCGTGCAGTCTCAATGGCGGGGTGCGGGCCGGCCCGGCGGACGAGTGTGGCCGGGGAAGAGGCCTCTTGGCCGGGGTGAATATGTTGGAACGCGGCGCGCGTAAATAGAAGCAGCTGGAGGTACCGGGGGCGAAGCCCGCCCCGGCCCGGAGGCCGAGTTAAAAAAAATAATAATCCCCGTTCAGTCTCAATGGCGGGGTGCGGGCCGGCCCGGCGGCGATTGCGGCGGGCAGCAGGCCTCTTGGACAGGTTGAGAGATAAAAAAATAATAATTCCCGTGCAGTCTCAATGGCGGGGTGCGGGCCGGGGAATAGGCCTCTTGGCCGGGGTGAATAGTGTTGGAACACGGCCCGCGGAAATAGTAGCGGCTGGAGGTACCGGGGGCGATGCCCGCCCCGGCCCGGCGGCCAAGTTAAAAAAATAAATAATCCCGTTCAGTCTCAATGGCAGGGTGCGGGCCGGCCCGGCGGCGATTGCGGCGGGCAGCAGGCCTCTTGGACAGGTTGAGAGATAAAAAAATAATAATTCCCATGCAGTCTCAATGGCGGGGTGCGGGCCGGGGAATAGGCCTCTTGGCCGGGGTGAATAGTGTTGGAACACGGCCCGCGGAAATAGTAGCGGCTGGAGGTACCGGGGGCGATGCCCGCCCCGGCCCGGCAGCCAAGTTAAAAAAATAAATAATCCCCGTTCAGTCTCAATGGCAGGGTGCGGGCCGGCCCGGCGGCGAGTGCGGCGGGCAGCAGGCCTCTTGGACAGGTTGAGAGATAAAAAAATAATAATTCCCATGCAGTCTCAATGGCGGGGTGCGGGCCGGGGAATAGGCCCCTTGGCCGGGGTGAATATGTTGGAACGCGGCGCGAGTAAATAGAAGCGGCTGGAGGTACCGGGGGCGAAGCCCGCCCCGGCCCGGAGGCCGAGTTAAAAAAAATAATAATCCCCGTTCAGTCTCAATGGCGGGGTGCGGGCCGGCCCGGCGGCGAGTGCGGCGGGCAGCAGGCCTCTTGGACAGGTTGAGAGATAAAAAAATAATAATTCCCGTGCAGTCTCAATGGCGGGGTGCGGGCCGGGGAATAGGCCTCTTGGCCGGGGTGAATATGTTGGAACGCGGCGCGCGTAAATAGAAGCGGCTGGAGGTACCGGGGGCGAAGCCCGCCCCGGCCCGGAGGCCGAGTTAAAAAAAATAATAATCCCCGTTCAGTCTCAATGGCGGGGTGCAGGCCGGCCCGGCGGCGAGTGCGGCGGGCAGCAGGCCTCTTGGACAGGTTGAGAGATAAAAAAATAATAATTCCCGTGCAGTCTCAATGGCGGGGTGCGGGCCGGGGAATAGGCCTCTTGGCCGGGGTGAATAGTGTTGGAACACGGCCCGCGGAAATAGTAGCGGCTGGAGGTACCGGGGGCGATGCCCGCCCCGCCCGGCGGCCAAGTTAAAAAAATAAATAATCCCCGTTCAGTCTCAATGGCAGGGTGCGGGCCCGCCCAGCGGCGATTGCGGCGGGCAGCAGGCCTCTTGGACAGGTTGAGAGATAAAAAAAATAATATTTCCCGTTCAGTCTCAATGGCAGGGTGCGGGCCGGCCCGGCGGCAATTGCGGCGGGCAGCAGGCCTCTTGGACAGGTTGAGAGATAAAAAAATAATAATTCCTATGCAGTCTCAATGGCGGGGTGCGGGCCGGGGAATAGGCCTCTTGGCCGGGGTGAATATGTTGGAACGCGGCGCGCGTAAATAGAAGCGGCTGGAGGTACCGGGGGCGAAGCCCGCCCCGGCCCGGAGGCCGAGTTAAAAAAAATAATAATCCCCGTTCAGTCTCAATGGCGGGGTGCGGGCCGGCCCGGCGGCGAGTGCGGCGGGCAGCAGGCCTCTTGGACAGGTTGAGAGATAAAAAAATAATAATTCCCGTGCAGTCTCAATGGCGGGGTGCGGGCCGGGGAATAGGCCTCTTGGCCGGGGTGAATAGTGTTGGAACACGGCCCGCGGAAATAGTAGCGGCTGGAGGTACCGGGGGCGATGCCCGCCCCGGCCCGGCGGCCAAGTTAAAAAAATAAATAATCCCGTTCAGTCTCAATGGCAGGGTGCGGGCCGGCCCGGCGGCGATTGCGGCGGGCAGCAGGCCTCTTGGACAGGTTGAGAGATAAAAAAATAATAATTCCCGTGCAGTCTCAATGGCGGGGTGCGGGCCGGGAAATAGGCCTCTTGGCCGGGGTGAATATGTTGGAACGCGGCGCGCGTAAATAGAAGCGGCTGGAGGTACCGGGGGCGAAGCCCGCCCGGGCCCGGCGGCCAAGTTAAAAAAATAAATAATCCCCGTTCAGTCTCAATGGCAGGGTGCGGGCCGGCCCGGCGGCGATTGCGGCGGGCAGCAGGCCTCTTGGACAGGTTGAGAGATAAAAAAATAATAATTCCCGTTCAGTCTCAATGGCAGGGTGCGGGCCGGCCCGGCGGCAATTGCGGCGGGCAGCAGGCCTCTTGGACAGGTTGAGAGATAAAAAAATAATAATTCCCATGCAGTCTCAATGGCGGGGTGCGGGCCGGGGAATAGGCCTCTTGGCCGGGGTGAATATGTTGGAACGCGGCGCGCGTAAATAGAAGCGGCTGGAGGTACCGGGGGCGAAGCCCGCCCCGGCCCGGAGGCCGAGTTAAAAAAAATAATAATCCCCGTTCAGTCTCAATGGCGGGGTGCGGGCCGGCCCGGCGGCGAGTGCGGCGGGCAGCAGGCCTCTTGGACAGGTTGAGAGATAAAAAAATAATAATTCCCGTGCAGTCTCAATGGCGGGGTGCGGGCCGGGGAATAGGCCTCTTGGCCGGGGTGAATATGTTGGAACGCGGCGCGCGTAAATAGAAGCGGCTGGAGGTACCGGGGGCGAAGCCCGCCCCGGCCCGGAGGCCGAGTTAAAAAAAATAATAATCCCCGTTCAGTCTCAATGGCGGGGTGCGGGCCGGCCCGGCGGCGATTGCGGCGGGCAGCAGGCCTCTTGGACAGGTTGAGAGATAAAAAAATAATAATTCCCGTGCAGTCTCAATGGCGGGGTGCGGGCCGGGGAATAGGCCTCTTGGCCGGGGTGAATAGTGTTGGAACACGGCCCGCGGAAATAGTAGCGGCTGGAGGTACCGGGGGCGATGCCCGCCCGGGCCCGGCGGCCAAGTTAAAAAAATAAATAATCCCCGTTCAGTCTCAATGGCAGGGTGCGGGCCGGCCCGGCGGCGATTGCGGCGGGCAGCAGGCCTCTTGGACAGGTTGAGAGATAAAAAAATAATAATTCTCGTTCAGTCTCAATGGCAGGGTGCGGGCCGGCCCGGCGGCAATTGCGGCGGGCAGCAGGCCTCTTGGACAGGTTGAGAGATAAAAAAATAATAATTCCCATGCAGTCTCAATGGCGGGGTGCGGGCCGGGGAATAGGCCTCTTGGCCGGGGTGAATATGTTGGAACGCGGCGCGCGTAAATAGAAGCGGCTGGAGGTACCGGGGGCGAAGCCCGCCCCGGCCCGGAGGCCGAGTTAAAAAAAATAATAATCCCGTTCAGTCTCAATGGCGGGGTGCGGGCCGGCCCGGCGGACGAGTGTGGCCGGGGAAGAGGCCTCTTGGCCGGGGTGAATATGTTGGAACGCGGCGCGCGTAAATAGAAGCGGCTGGAGGTACCGGGGGCGAAGCCCGCCCCGGCCCGGAGGCCGAGTTAAAAAAAATAATAATCCCGTTCAGTCTCAATGGCGGGGTGCGGGCCGGCCCGGCGGCGAGTGCGGCGGGCAGCAGGCCTCTTGGACAGGTTGAGAGATAAAAAAATAATAATTCCCGTGCAGTCTCAACGGCGGGGTGCGGGCCGGCCCGGCGGACGAGTGTGGCCGGGGAAGAGGCCTCTTGGCCGGGGTGAATATGTTGGAACGCGGCGCGCTTAAATAGAAGCGCCTGGAGGTACCGGGGGAGAAGCCCGCCCCGGCCCGGAGGCCGAGTTAAAAAAAATAATAATCCCCGTTCAGTCTCAATGGCGGGGTGCGGGCCGGCCCGGCGGCGAGTGCGGCGGGCAGCAGGCCTCTTGGACAGGTTGAGAGATAAAAAAATAATAATTCCCGTGCAGTCTCAATGGCGGGGTGCGGGCCGGCCCGGCGGACGAGTGTGGCCGGGGAAGAGGCCTCTTGGCCGGGGTGAATATGTTGGAACGCGGCGCGCGTAAATAGAAGCAGCTGGAGGTACCGGGGGCGAAGCCCGCCCCGGCCCGGAGGCCGAGTTAAAAAAAATAATAATCCCCGTTCAGTCTCAATGGCGGGGTGCGGGCCGGCCCGGCGGCGAGTGCGGCGGGCAGCAGGCCTCTTGGACAGGTTGAGAGATAAAAAAATAATAATTCCCGTGCAGTCTCAATGGCGGGGTGCGGGCCGGGGAATAGGCCTCTTGGCCGGGGTGAATAGTGTTGGAACACGGCCCGCGGAAATAGTAGCGGCTGGAGGTACCGGGGGCGATGCCCGCCCCGGCCCGGCGGCCAAGTTAAAAAAATAAATAATCCCGTTCAGTCTCAATGGCAGGGTGCGGGCCGGCCCGGCGGCGATTGCGGCGGGCAGCAGGCCTCTTGGACAGGTTGAGAGATAAAAAAATAATAATTCCCATGCAGTCTCAATGGCGGGGTGCGGGCCGGTGAATAGGCCTCTTGGCCGGGGTGAATATGTTGGAACGCGGCGCGCGTAAATAGAAGCGGCTGGAGGTACCGGGGGCGAAGCCCGCCCCGGCCCGGAGGCCGAGTTAAAAAAAATAATAATCCCCGTTCAGTCTCAATGGCTAGGTGCGGGCCGGCCCGGCGGCGAGTGCGGCGGGCAGCAGGCCTCTTGGACAGGTTGAGAGATAAAAAAATAATAATTCCCGTGCAGTCTCAATGGCGGGGTGCGGGCCGGGGAATAGGCCTCTTGGCCGGGGTGAATAGTGTTGGAACACGGCCCGCGGAAATAGTAGCGGCTGGAGGTACCGGGGGCGATGCCCGCCCCGGCCCAGCGGCCAAGTTAAAAAAATAAATAATCCCGTTCAGTCTCAATGGCAGGGTGCGGGCCGGCCCGGCGGCGATTGCGGCGGGCAGCAGGCCTCTTGGACAGGTTGAGAGATAAAAAAATAATAATTCCCGTTCAGTCTCAATGGCAGGGTGCGGGCCGGCCCGGCGGCGATTGCGGCGGGCAGCAGGCCTCTTGGACAGGTTGAGAGATAAAAAAATAATAATTCCCATGCAGTCTCAATGGCGGGGTGCGGGCCGGGGAATAGGCCTCTTGGCCGGGGTGAATATGTTGGAACGCGGCGCGCGTAAATAGAAGCGGCTGGAGGTACCGGGGGCGAAGCCCGCCCCGGCCCGGAGGCCCAGTTAAAAAAAATAATAATCCCCGTTCAGTCTCAATGGCGGGGTGCGGGCCGGCCCGGCGGCGAGTGCGGCGGGCAGCAGGCCTCTTGGACAGGTTGAGAGATAAAAAAATAATAATTCCCGTGCAGTCTCAATGGCGGGGTGCGGGCCGGGGAATAGGCCTCTTGGCCGGGGTGAATATGTTGGAACGCGGCGCGCGTAAATAGAAGCGGCTGGAGGTACCGGGGGCGAAGCCCGCCCCGGCCCGGAGGCCGAGTTAAAAAAAATAATAATCCCCGTTCAGTCTCAATGGCAGGGTGCGGGCCGGCCCGGCGGCGAGTGCGGCGGGCAGCAGGCCTCTTGGACAGGTTGAGAGATAAAAAAATAATAATTCCCGTGCAGTCTCAATGGCGGGGTGCGGGCCGGGGAATAGGCCTCTTGGCCGGGGTGAATAGTGTTGGAACACGGCCCGCGGAAATAGTAGCGGCTGGAGGTACCGGGGGCGATGCCCGCCCCGGGCCGGCGGCCAAGTTAAAAAAATAAATAATCCCCGTTCAGTCTCAATGGCAGGGTGCGGGCCGGCCCGGCGGCGATTGCGGCGGGCAGCAGGCCTCTTGGACAGGTTGAGAGATATAAAAATAATAATTCCCGTGCAGTCTCAATGGCGGGGTGCGGGCCGGCCCGGCGGACGAGTGTGGCCGGGGAAGAGGCCTCTTGGCCGGGGTGAATATGTTGGAACGCGGCGCGCGTAAATAGAAGCGGCTGGAGGTACCGGGGGCGAAGCCCGCCCCGGCCCGGAGGCCGAGTTAAAAAAAATAATAATCCCGTTCAGTCTCAATGGCGGGGTGCGGGCCGGCCCGGCGGCGAGTGCGGCGGGCAGCAGGCCTCTTGGACAGGTTGAGAGATAAAAAAATAATAATTCCCGTGCAGTCTCAACGGCGGGGTGCGGGCCGGCCCGGCGGACGAGTGTGGCCGGGGAAGAGGCCTCTTGGCCGGGGTGAATATGTTGGAACGCGGCGCGCTTAAATAGAAGCGCCTGGAGGTACCGGGGGAGAAGCCCGCCCCGGCCCGGAGGCCGAGTTAAAAAAAATAATAATCCCCGTTCAGTCTCAATGGCGGGGTGCGGGCCGGCCCGGCGGCGAGTGCGGCGGGCAGCAGGCCTCTTGGACAGGTTGAGAGATAAAAAAATAATAATTCCCGTGCAGTCTCAATGGCGGGGTGCGGGCCGGCCCGGCGGACGAGTGTGGCCGGGGAAGAGGCCTCTTGGCCGGGGTGAATATGTTGGAACGCGGCGCGCGTAAATAGAAGCAGCTGGAGGTACAGGGGGCGAAGCCCGCCCCGGCCCGGAGGCCGAGTTAAAAAAAATAATAATCCCCGTTCAGTCTCAATGGCGGGGTGCGGGCCGGCCCGGCGGCGATTGCGGCGGGCAGCAGGCCTCTTGGACAGGTTGAGAAATAAAAAAATAATAATTCCCGTGCAGTCTCAATGGCGGGGTGCGGGCCGGGGAATAGGCCTCTTGGCCGGGGTGAATAGTGTTGGAACACGGCCCGCGGAAATAGTAGCGGCTGGAGGTACCGGGGGCGATGCCCGCCCCGGCCCGGCGGCCAAGTTAAAAAAATAAATAATCCCGTTCAGTCTCAATGGCGGGGTGCGGGCCGGGGAATAGGCCTCTTGGCCGGGGTGAATATGTTGGAACGCGGCGCGCGTAAATAGAAGCGGCTGGAGGTACCGGGGGCGAAGCCCGCCCCGGCCCGGAGGCCGAGTTAAAAAAAATAATAATCCCCGTTCAGTCTCAATGGCGGGGTGCGGGCCGGCCCGGCGGCGAGTGCGGCGGGCAGCAGGCCTCTTGGACAGGTTGAGAGATAAAAAAATAATAATTCCCATGCAGTCTCAATGGCGGGTTGCGGGCCGGGGAATAGGCCTCTTGGCCGGGGTGAATAGTGTTGGAACACGGCCCGCGGAAATAGTAGCGGCTGGAGGTACCGGGGGCGATGCCCGCCCCGGGCCGGCGGCCAAGTTAAAAAAATAAATAATCCCCGTTCAGTCTCAATGGCAGGGTGCGGGCCGGCCCGGCGGCGAGTGCGGCGGGCAGCAGGCCTCTTGGACAGGTTGAGAGATAAAAAAATAATAATTCCCATGCAGTCTCAACGGCGGGGTGCGGGCCGGCCCGGCGGACGAGTGTGGCCGGGGAAGAGGCCTCTTGGCCGGGGTGAATATGTTGGAACGCGGCGCGCTTAAATAGAAGCGCCTGGAGGTACCGGGGGAGAAGCCCGCCCCGGCCCGGAGGCCGAGTTAAAAAAAATAATAATCCCCGTTCAGTCTCAATGGCGGGGTGCGGGCCGGCCCGGCGGCGAGTGCGGCGGGCAGCAGGCCTCTTGGACAGGTTGAGAGATAAAAAAATAATAATTCCCGTGCAGTCTCAATGGCGGGGTGCGGGCCGGCCCGGCGGACGAGTGTGGCCGGGGAAGAGGCCTCTTGGCCGGGGTGAATATGTTGGAACGCGGCGCGCGTAAATAGAAGCAGCTGGAGGTACCGGGGGCGAAGCCCGCCCCGGCCCGGAGGCCGAGTTAAAAAAAATAATAATCCCCGTTCAGTCTCAATGGCGGGGTGCGGGCCGGCCCGGCGGCGATTGCGGCGGGCAGCAGGCCTCTTGGACAGGTTGAGAGATAAAAAAATAATAATTCCCGTGCAGTCTCAATGGCGGGGTGCGGGCCGGGGAATAGGCCTCTTGGCCGGGGTGAATAGTGTTGGAACACGGCCCGCGGAAATAGTAGCGGCTGGAGGTACCGGGGGCGATGCCCGCCCCGGCCCGGCGGCCAAGTTAAAAAAATAAATAATCCCGTTCAGTCTCAATGGCAGGGTGCGGGCCGGCCCGGCGGCGATTGCGGCGGGCAGCAGGCCTCTTGGACAGGTTGAGAGATAAAAAAATAATAATTCCCATGCAGTCTCAATGGCGGGGTGCGGGCCGGGGAATAGGCCTCTTGGCCGGGGTGAATAGTGTTGGAACACGGCCCGCGGAAATAGTAGCGGCTGGAGGTACCGGGGGCGATGCCCGCCCCGGCCCGGCAGCCAAGTTAAAAAAATAAATAATCCCCGTTCAGTCTCAATGGCAGGGTGCGGGCCGGCCCGGCGGCGAGTGCGGCGGGCAGCAGGCCTCTTGGACAGGTTGAGAGATAAAAAAATAATAATTCCCATGCAGTCTCAATGGCGGGGTGCGGGCCGGGGAATAGGCCCCTTGGCCGGGGTGAATATGTTGGAACGCGGCGCGAGTAAATAGAAGCGGCTGGAGGTACCGGGGGCGAAGCCCGCCCCGGCCCGGAGGCCGAGTTAAAAAAAATAATAATCCCCGTTCAGTCTCAATGGCGGGGTGCGGGCCGGCCCGGCGGCGAGTGCGGCGGGCAGCAGGCCTCTTGGACAGGTTGAGAGATAAAAAAATAATAATTCCCGTGCAGTCTCAATGGCGGGGTGCGGGCCGGGGAATAGGCCTCTTGGCCGGGGTGAATATGTTGGAACGCGGCGCGCGTAAATAGAAGCGGCTGGAGGTACCGGGGGCGAAGCCCGCCCCGGCCCGGAGGCCGAGTTAAAAAAAATAATAATCCCCGTTCAGTCTCAATGGCGGGGTGCAGGCCGGCCCGGCGGCGAGTGCGGCGGGCAGCAGGCCTCTTGGACAGGTTGAGAGATAAAAAAATAATAATTCCCGTGCAGTCTCAATGGCGGGGTGCGGGCCGGGGAATAGGCCTCTTGGCCGGGGTGAATAGTGTTGGAACACGGCCCGCGGAAATAGTAGCGGCTGGAGGTACCGGGGGCGATGCCCGCCCCGCCCGGCGGCCAAGTTAAAAAAATAAATAATCCCCGTTCAGTCTCAATGGCAGGGTGCGGGCCCGCCCAGCGGCGATTGCGGCGGGCAGCAGGCCTCTTGGACAGGTTGAGAGATAAAAAAAATAATATTTCCCGTTCAGTCTCAATGGCAGGGTGCGGGCCGGCCCGGCGGCAATTGCGGCGGGCAGCAGGCCTCTTGGACAGGTTGAGAGATAAAAAAATAATAATTCCTATGCAGTCTCAATGGCGGGGTGCGGGCCGGGGAATAGGCCTCTTGGCCGGGGTGAATATGTTGGAACGCGGCGCGCGTAAATAGAAGCGGCTGGAGGTACCGGGGGCGAAGCCCGCCCCGGCCCGGAGGCCGAGTTAAAAAAAATAATAATCCCCGTTCAGTCTCAATGGCGGGGTGCGGGCCGGCCCGGCGGCGAGTGCGGCGGGCAGCAGGCCTCTTGGACAGGTTGAGAGATAAAAAAATAATAATTCCCGTGCAGTCTCAATGGCGGGGTGCGGGCCGGGGAATAGGCCTCTTGGCCGGGGTGAATAGTGTTGGAACACGGCCCGCGGAAATAGTAGCGGCTGGAGGTACCGTGGGCGATGCCCGCCCGGGCCCGGCGGCCAAGTTAAAAAAATAAATAATCCCCGTTCAGTCTCAATGGCAGGGTGCGGGCCGGCCCGGCGGCGATTGCGGCGGGCAGCAGGCCTCTTGGACAGGTTGAGAGATAAAAAAATAATAATCCCCGTTCAGTCTCAATGGCGGGGTGCGGGCCGGCCCGGCGGCAATTGCGGCGGGCAGCAGGCCTCTTGGACAGGTTGAGAGATAAAAAAATAATAATTCCCATGCAGTCTCAATGGCGGGGTGCGGGCCGGGGAATAGGCCTCTTGGCCGGGGTGAATATGTTGGAACGCGGCGCGCGTAAATAGAAGCGGCTGGAGGTACCGGGGGCGAAGCCCGCCCCGGCCCGGAGGCCGAGTTAAAAAAAAAAATAATCCCCGTTCAGTCTCAATGGCGGGGTGCGGGCCGGCCCGGCGGCGAGTGCGGCGGGCAGCAGGCCTCTTGGACAGGTTGAGAGATAAAAAAATAATAATTCCCGTGCAGTCTCAATGGCGGGGTGCGGGCCGGGGAATAGGCCTCTTGGCCGGGGTGAATAGTGTTGGAACACGGCCCGCGGAAATAGTAGCGGCTGGAGGTACCGGGGGCGATGCCCGCCCGGGCCCGGCGGCCAAGTTAAAAAAATAAATAATTCCCGTTCAGTCTCAATGGCAGGGTGCGGGCCGGCCCGGCGGCAATTGCGGCGGGCAGCAGGCCTCTTGGACAGGTTGAGAGATAAAAAAATAATAATTCCCATGCAGTCTCAATGGCGGGGTGCGGGCCGGGGAATAGGCCTCTTGGCCGGGGTGAATATGTTGGAACGCGGCGCGCGTAAATAGAAGCGGCTGGAGGTACCGGGCTTCGGCCGAGTTAAAAAAAATAATAATCCCCGTTCAGTCTCAATGGCGGGGTGCGGGCCGGCCCGGCGGCGAGTGCGGCGGGCAGCAGGCCTCTTGGACAGGTTGAGAGATAAAAAAATAATAATTCCCGTGCAGTCTCAATGGCGGGGTGCGGGCCGGGGAATAGGCCTCTTGGCCGGGGTGAATAGTGTTGGAACACGGCCCGCGGAAATAGTAGCGGCTGGAGGTACCGGGGGCGATGCCCGCCCCGGCCCGGCGGCCAAGTTAAAAAAATAAATAATCCCCGTTCAGTCTCAATGGCAGGGTGCGGGCCGGCCCGGCGGCGATTGCGGCGGGCAGCAGGCCTCTTGGACAGGTTGAGAGATAAAAAAATAATAATTCCCGTTCAGTCTCAATGGCAGGGTGCGGGCCGGCCCGGCGGCAATTGCGGCGGGCAGCAGGCCTCTTGGACAGGTTGAGAGATAAAAAAATAATAATTCCCATGCAGTCTCAATGGCGGGGTGCGGGCCGGGGAATAGGCCTCTTGGCCGGGGTGAATATGTTGGAACGCGGCGCGCGTAAATAGAAGCGGCTGGAGGTACCGGGGGCGAAGCCCGCCCCGGCCCGGAGGCCGAGTTAAAAAAAATAATAATCCCCGTTCAGTCTCAATGGCGGGGTGCGGGCCGGCCCGGCGGCGAGTGCGGCGGGCAGCAGGCCTCTTGGACAGGTTGAGAGATAAAAAAATAATAATTCCCGTGCAGTCTCAATGGCGGGGTGCGGGCCGGGAAATAGGCCTCTTGGCCGGGGTGAATATGTTGGAACGCGGCGCGCGTAAATAGAAGCGGCTGGAGGTACCGGGGGCGAAGCCCGCCCCGGCCCGGAGGCCGAGTTAAAAAAAATAATAATCCCCGTTCAGTCTCAATGGCGGGGTGCGGGCCGGCCCGGCGGCGATTGCGGCGGGCAGCAGGCCTCTTGGACAGGTTGAGAGATAAAAAAATAATAATTCCCGTGCAGTCTCAATGGCGGGGTGCGGGCCGGGGAATAGGCCTCTTGGCCGGGGTGAATAGTGTTGGAACACGGCCCGCGGAAATAGTAGCGGCTGGAGGTACCGGGGGCGATGCCCGCCCCGGCCCGGCGGCCAAGTTAAAAAAATAAATAATCCCGTTCAGTCTCAATGGCAGGGTGCGGGCCGGCCCGGCGGCGATTGCGGCGGGCAGCAGGCCTCTTGGACAGGTTGAGAGATAAAAAAATAATAATTCCCATGCAGTCTCAATGGCGGGGTGCGGGCCGGGGAATAGGCCTCTTGGCCGGGGTGAATATGTTGGAACGGGCGCGCGTAAATAGAAGCGGCTGGAGGTACCGGGGGCGAAGCCCGCCCCGGCCCGGAGGCCGAGTTAAAAAAAATAATAATCCCCGTTCAGTCTCAATGGCGGGGTGCGGGCCGGCCCGGCGGCGAGTGCGGCGGGCAGCAGGCCTCTTGGACAGGTTGAGAGATAAAAAAATAATAATTCCCGTGCAGTCTCAATGGCGGGGTGCGGGCCGGGGAATAGGCCTCTTGGCCGGGGTGAATATGTTGGAACGCGGCGCGCGTAAATAGAAGCGGCTGGAGGTACCGGGGGCGAAGCCCGCCCCGGCCCGGAGGCCGAGTTAAAAAAAATAATAATCCCCGTTCAGTCTCAATGGCGGGGTGCGGGCCGGCCCGGCGGCGAGTGCGGCGGGCAGCAGGCCTCTTGGACAGGTTGAGAGATAAAAAAATAATAATTCCCGTGCAGTCTCAATGGCGGGGTGCGGGCCGGGGAATAGGCCTCTTGGCCGGGGTGAATAGTGTTGGAACACGGCCCGCGGAAATAGTAGCGGCTGGAGGTACCGGGGGCGATGCCCGCCCGGGCCCGGCGGCCAAGTTAAAAAAATAAATAATCCCCGTTCAGACTCAATGGCAGGGTGCGGGCCGGCCCGGCGGCGATTGCGGCGGGCAGCAGGCCTCTTGGACAGGTTGAGAGATAAAAAAATAATAATTCCCGTTCAGTCTCAATGGCAGGGTGCGGGCCGGCCCGGCGGCAATTGCGGCGGGCAGCAGGCCTCTTGGACAGGTTGAGAGATAAAAAAATAATAATTCCCATGCAGTCTCAATGGCGGGGTGCGGGCCGGGGAATAGGCCTCTTGGCCGGGGTGAATATGTTGGAACGCGGCGCGCGTAAATAGAAGCGGCTGGAGGTACCGGGGGCGAAGCCCGCCCCGGCCCGGAGGCCGAGTTAAAAAAAATAATAATCCCCGTTCAGTCTCAATGGCGGGGTGCGGGCCGGCCCGGCGGCGAGTGCGGCGGGCAGCAGGCCTCTTGGACAGGTTGAGAGATAAAAAAATAATAATTCCCGTGCAGTCTCAATGGCGGGGTGCGGGCCGGGGAATAGGCCTCTTGGCCGGGGTGAATATGTTGGAACGCGGCGCGCGTAAATAGAAGCGGCTGGAGGTACCGGGGGCGAAGCCCGCCCCGGCCCGGAGGCCGAGTTAAAAAAAATAATAATCCCCGTTCAGTCTCAATGGCGGGGTGCGGGCCGGCCCGGCGGCGATTGCGGCGGGCAGCAGGCCTCTTGGACAGGTTGAGAGATAAAAAAATAATAATTCCCGTGCAGTCTCAATGGTGGGGTGCGGGCCGGGGAATAGGCCTCTTGGCCGGGGTGAATAGTGTTGGAACACGGCCCGCGGAAATAGTAGCGGCTGGAGGTACCGGGGGCGATGCCCGCCCCGGCCCGGCGGCCAAGTTAAAAAAATAAATAATCCCGTTCAGTCTCAATGGCAGGGTGCGGGCCGGCCCGGCGGCGATTGCGGCGGGCAGCAGGCCTCTTGGACAGGTTGAGAGATAAAAAAATAATAATTCCCATGCAGTCTCAATGGCGGGGTGCGGGCCGGGGAATAGGCCTCTTGGCCGGGGTGAATATGTTGGAACGCGGCGCGCGTAAATAGAAGCGGCTGGAGGTACCGGGGGCGAAGCCCGCCCCGGCCCGGAGGCCGAGTTAAAAAAAATAATAATCCCCGTTCAGTCTCAATGGCGGGGTGCGGGCCGGCCCGGCGGCGAGTGCGGCGGGCAGCAGGCCTCTTGGACATGTTGAGAGATAAAAAAAATAATAATTCCCGTGCAGTCTCAATGGCGGGGTGCGGGCCGGGGAATAGGCCTCTTGGCCGGGGTGAATAGTGTTGGAACACGGCCCGCGGAAATAGTAGCGGCTGGAGGTACCGGGGGCGATGCCCGCCCGGGCCCGGCGGCCAAGTTAAAAAAATAAATAATTCCCGTTCAGTCTCAATGGCAGGGTGCGGGCCGGCCCGGCGGCAATTGCGGCGGGCAGCAGGCCTCTTGGACAGGTTGAGAGATAAAAAAATAATAATTCCCATGCAGTCTCAATGGCGGGGTGCGGGCCGGGGAATAGGCCTCTTGGCCGGGGTGAATATGTTGGAACGCGGCGCGCGTAAATAGAAGCGGCTGGAGGTACCGGGCTTCGGCCGAGTTAAAAAAAATAATAATCCCCGTTCAGTCTCAATGGCGGGGTGCGGGCCGGCCCGGCGGCGAGTGCGGCGGGCAGCAGGCCTCTTGGACAGGTTGAGAGATAAAAAAATAATAATTCCCGTGCAGTCTCAATGGCGGGGTGCGGGCCGGGGAATAGGCCTCTTGGCCGGGGTGAATAGTGTTGGAACACGGCCCGCGGAAATAGTAGCGGCTGGAGGTACCGGGGGCGATGCCCGCCCCGGCCCGGCGGCCAAGTTAAAAAAATAAATAATCCCCGTTCAGTCTCAATGGCAGGGTGCGGGCCGGCCCGGCGGCGATTGCGGCGGGCAGCAGGCCTCTTGGACAGGTTGAGAGATAAAAAAATAATAATTCCCGTTCAGTCTCAATGGCAGGGTGCGGGCCGGCCCGGCGGCAATTGCGGCGGGCAGCAGGCCTCTTGGACAGGTTGAGAGATAAAAAAATAATAATTCCCATGCAGTCTCAATGGCGGGGTGCGGGCCGGGGAATAGGCCTCTTGGCCGGGGTGAATATGTTGGAACGCGGCGCGCGTAAATAGAAGCGGCTGGAGGTACCGGGGGCGAAGCCCGCCCCGGCCCGGAGGCCGAGTTAAAAAAAATAATAATCCCCGTTCAGTCTCAATGGCGGGGTGCGGGCCGGCCCGGCGGCGAGTGCGGCGGGCAGCAGGCCTCTTGGACAGGTTGAGAGATAAAAAAATAATAATTCCCGTGCAGTCTCAATGGCGGGGTGCGGGCCGGGAAATAGGCCTCTTGGCCGGGGTGAATATGTTGGAACGCGGCGCGCGTAAATAGAAGCGGCTGGAGGTACCGGGGGCGAAGCCCGCCCCGGCCCGGAGGCCGAGTTAAAAAAAATAATAATCCCCGTTCAGTCTCAATGGCGGGGTGCGGGCCGGCCCGGCGGCGATTGCGGCGGGCAGCAGGCCTCTTGGACAGGTTGAGAGATAAAAAAATAATAATTCCCGTGCAGTCTCAATGGCGGGGTGCGGGCCGGGGAATAGGCCTCTTGGCCGGGGTGAATAGTGTTGGAACACGGCCCGCGGAAATAGTAGCGGCTGGAGGTACCGGGGGCGATGCCCGCCCCGGCCCGGCGGCCAAGTTAAAAAAATAAATAATCCCGTTCAGTCTCAATGGCAGGGTGCGGGCCGGCCCGGCGGCGATTGCGGCGGGCAGCAGGCCTCTTGGACAGGTTGAGAGATAAAAAAATAATAATTCCCATGCAGTCTCAATGGCGGGGTGCGGGCCGGGGAATAGGCCTCTTGGCCGGGGTGAATATGTTGGAACGGGCGCGCGTAAATAGAAGCGGCTGGAGGTACCGGGGGCGAAGCCCGCCCCGGCCCGGAGGCCGAGTTAAAAAAAATAATAATCCCCGTTCAGTCTCAATGGCGGGGTGCGGGCCGGCCCGGCGGCGAGTGCGGCGGGCAGCAGGCCTCTTGGACAGGTTGAGAGATAAAAAAATAATAATTCCCGTGCAGTCTCAATGGCGGGGTGCGGGCCGGGGAATAGGCCTCTTGGCCGGGGTGAATATGTTGGAACGCGGCGCGCGTAAATAGAAGCGGCTGGAGGTACCGGGGGCGAAGCCCGCCCCGGCCCGGAGGCCGAGTTAAAAAAAATAATAATCCCCGTTCAGTCTCAATGGCGGGGTGCGGGCCGGCCCGGCGGCGAGTGCGGCGGGCAGCAGGCCTCTTGGACAGGTTGAGAGATAAAAAAATAATAATTCCCGTGCAGTCTCAATGGCGGGGTGCGGGCCGGGGAATAGGCCTCTTGGCCGGGGTGAATAGTGTTGGAACACGGCCCGCGGAAATAGTAGCGGCTGGAGGTACCGGGGGCGATGCCCGCCCGGGCCCGGCGGCCAAGTTAAAAAAATAAATAATCCCCGTTCAGACTCAATGGCAGGGTGCGGGCCGGCCCGGCGGCGATTGCGGCGGGCAGCAGGCCTCTTGGACAGGTTGAGAGATAAAAAAATAATAATTCCCGTTCAGTCTCAATGGCAGGGTGCGGGCCGGCCCGGCGGCAATTGCGGCGGGCAGCAGGCCTCTTGGACAGGTTGAGAGATAAAAAAATAATAATTCCCATGCAGTCTCAATGGCGGGGTGCGGGCCGGGGAATAGGCCTCTTGGCCGGGGTGAATATGTTGGAACGCGGCGCGCGTAAATAGAAGCGGCTGGAGGTACCGGGGGCGAAGCCCGCCCCGGCCCGGAGGCCGAGTTAAAAAAAATAATAATCCCCGTTCAGTCTCAATGGCGGGGTGCGGGCCGGCCCGGCGGCGAGTGCGGCGGGCAGCAGGCCTCTTGGACAGGTTGAGAGATAAAAAAATAATAATTCCCGTGCAGTCTCAATGGCGGGGTGCGGGCCGGGGAATAGGCCTCTTGGCCGGGGTGAATATGTTGGAACGCGGCGCGCGTAAATAGAAGCGGCTGGAGGTACCGGGGGCGAAGCCCGCCCCGGCCCGGAGGCCGAGTTAAAAAAAATAATAATCCCCGTTCAGTCTCAATGGCGGGGTGCGGGCCGGCCCGGCGGCGATTGCGGCGGGCAGCAGGCCTCTTGGACAGGTTGAGAGATAAAAAAATAATAATTCCCGTGCAGTCTCAATGGCGGGGTGCGGGCCGGGGAATAGGCCTCTTGGCCGGGGTGAATAGTGTTGGAACACGGCCCGCGGAAATAGTAGCGGCTGGAGGTACCGGGGGCGATGCCCGCCCCGGCCCGGCGGCCAAGTTAAAAAAATAAATAATCCCGTTCAGTCTCAATGGCAGGGTGCGGGCCGGCCCGGCGGCGATTGCGGCGGGCAGCAGGCCTCTTGGACAGGTTGAGAGATAAAAAAATAATAATTCCCATGCAGTCTCAATGGCGGGGTGCGGGCCGGGGAATAGGCCTCTTGGCCGGGGTGAATATGTTGGAACGCGGCGCGCGTAAATAGAAGCGGCTGGAGGTACCGGGGGCGAAGCCCGCCCCGGCCCGGAGGCCGAGTTAAAAAAAATAATAATCCCCGTTCAGTCTCAATGGCGGGGTGCGGGCCGGCCCGGCGGCGAGTGCGGCGGGCAGCAGGCCTCTTGGACAGGTTGAGAGATAAAAAAATAATAATTCCCGTGCAGTCTCAATGGCGGGGTGCGGGCCGGGGAATAGGCCTCTTGGCCGGGGTGAATATGTTGGAACGCGGCGCGCGTAAATAGAAGCGGCTGGAGGTACCGGGGGCGAAGCCCGCCCCGGCCCGGAGGCCGAGTTAAAAAAAATAATAATCCCCGTTCAGTCTCAATGGCGGGGTGCGGGCCGGCCCGGCGGCGAGTGCGGCGGGCAGCAGGCCTCTTGGACAGGTTGAGAGATAAAAAAATAATAATTCCCGTGCAGTCTCAATGGCGGGGTGCGGGCCGGGGAATAGGCCTCTTGGCCGGGGTGAATAGTGTTGGAACACGGCCCGCGGAAATAGTAGCGGCTGGAGGTACCGGGGGCGATGCCCGCCCCGGCCCGGCGGCCAAGTTAAAAAAATAAATAATCCCCGTTCAGTCTCAATGGCAGGGTGCGGGCCGGCCCGGCGGCGATTGCGGCGGGCAGCAGGCCTCTTGGACAGGTTGAGAGATAAAAAAATAATAATTCCCGTGCAGTCTCAATGGCGGGGTGCGGGCCGGGGAATAAGCCTCTTGGCCGGGGTGAATAGTGTTGGAACACGGCCCGCGGAAATAGTAGCGGCTGGAGGTACCGGGGAGGATGCCCGCCCCGGGCCGGCGGCCAAGTTAAAAAAATAAATAATCCCCGTTCAGTCTCAATGGCAGGGTGCGGGCCGGCCCGGCGGCGAGTGCGGCGGGCAGCAGGCCTCTTGGACAGGTTGAGAGATAAAAAAATAATAATTCCCGTTCAGTCTCAATGGCAGGGTGCGGGCCGGCCCGGCGGCGATTGCGGCGGGCAGCAGGCCTCTTGGACAGGTTGAGAGATAAAAAAATAATAATTCCCATGCAGTCTCAATGGCGGGGTGCGGGGCGGGGAATAGGCCTCTTGGCCGGGGTGAATATGTTGGAACGCGGCGCGCGTAAATAGAAGCGGCTGGAGGTACCAGGGTCGAAGCCCGCCCCGGCCTGGAGGCCGAGTTAAAAAAAATAATAATCCCCGTTCAGTCTCAATGGCGGGGTGCGGGCCGGCCCGGCGGCGAGTGCGGCGGGCAGCAGGCCTCTTGGACAGGTTGAGAGATAAAAAAATAATAATTCCCGTGCAGTCTCAATGGCGGGGTGCGGGCCGGGGAATAGGCCTCTTGGCCGGGGTGAATAGTGTTGGAACACGGCCCGCGGAAATAGTAGCGGCTGGAGGTACCGGGGGCGATGCCCGCCCCGGCCCGGCGGCCAAGTTAAAAAAATAAATAATCCCCGTTCAGTCTCAATGGCAGGGTGCGGGCCGGCCCGGCGGCGATTGCGGCGGGCAGCAGGCCTCTTGGACAGGTTGAGAGATAAAAAAATAATAATTCCCGTGCAGTCTCAATGGCGGGGTGCGGGCCGGGGAATAGGCCTCTTGGCCGGGGTGAATAGTGTTGGAACACGGCCCGCGGAAATAGTAGCGGCTGGAGGTACCGGGGAGGATGCCCGCCCCGGGCCGGCGGCCAAGTTAAAAAAATAAATAATCCCCGTTCAGTCTCAATGGCAGGGTGCGGGCCGGCCCGGCGGCGATTGCGGCGGGCAGCAGGCCTCTTGGACAGGTTGAGAGATAAAAAAATAATAATTCCCGTTCAGTCTCAATGGCAGGGTGCGGGCCGGCCCGGCGGCAATTGCGGCGGGCAGCAGGCCTCTTGGACAGGTTGAGAGATAAAAAAATAATAATTCCCATGCAGTCTCAATGGCGGGGTGCGGGCCGGGGAATAGGCCTCTTGGCCGGGGTGAATATGTTGGAACGCGGCGCGCGTAAATAGAAGCGGCTGGAGGTACCGGGGGCGAAGCCCGCCCCGGCCTGGAGGCCGAGTTAAAAAAAATAATAATCCCCGTTCAGTCTCAATGGCGGGGTGCGGGCCGGCCTGGCGGCGATTGCGGCGGGCAGCAGGCCTCTTGGACAGGTTGAGAGATAAAAAAATAATAATTCCCGTGCAGTCTCAATGGCGGGGTGCGGGCCGGGGAATAGGCCTCTTGGCCGGGGTGAATAGTGTTGGAACACGGCCCGCGGAAATAGTAGCGGCTGGAGGTACCGGGGGCGATGCCCGCCCCGGCCCGGCGGCCAAGTTAAAAAAATAAATAATCCCGTTCAGTCTCAATGGCAGGGTGCGGGCCGGCCCGGCGGCGATTGCGGCGGGCAGCAGGCCTCTTGGACAGGTTGAGAGATAAAAAAATAATAATTCCCATGCAGTCTCAATGGCGGGGTGCGGGCCGGGGAATAGGCCTCTTGGCCGGGGTGAATATGTTGGAACGCGGCGCGCGTAAATAGAAGCGGCTGGAGGTACCGGGGGCGAAGCCCGCTCCGGGCCGAGTTAAAAAAAATAATAATCCCCGTTCAGTCTCAATGGCGGGGTGCGGGCCGGCCCGGCGGCGAGTGCGGCGGGCAGCAGGCCTCTTGGACAGGTTGAGAGATAAAAAAATAATAATTCCCGTGCAGTCTCAATGGCGGGGTGCGGGCCGGGGAAATAGGCCTCTTGGCCGGGGTGAATATGTTGGAACGCGGCGCGCGTAAATAGAAGCGGCTGGAGGTACCGGGGGCGAAGCCCGCCCCGGCCCGGAGGCCGAGTTAAAAAAAAAAATAATCCCCGTTCAGTCTCAATGGCGGGGTGCGGGCCGGCCCGGCGGCGAGTGCGGCGGGCAGCAGGCCTCTTGGACAGGTTGAGAGATAAAAAAATAATAATTCCCGTGCAGTCTCAATGGCGGGGTGCGGGCCGGGGAATAGGCCTCTTGGCCGGGGTGAATAGTGTTGGAACACGGCCCGCGGAAATAGTAGCGGCTGGAGGTACCGTGGGCGATGCCCGCCCGGGCCCGGCGGCCAAGTTAAAAAAATAAATAATCCCCGTTCAGTCTCAATGGCAGGGTGCGGGCCGGCCCGGCGGCGATTGCGGCGGGCAGCAGGCCTCTTGGACAGGTTGAGAGATAAAAAAATAATAATCCCCGTTCAGTCTCAATGGCGGGGTGCGGGCCGGCCCGGCGGCAATTGCGGCGGGCAGCAGGCCTCTTGGACAGGTTGAGAGATAAAAAAATAATAATTCCCATGCAGTCTCAATGGCGGGGTGCGGGCCGGGGAATAGGCCTCTTGGCCGGGGTGAATATGTTGGAACGCGGCGCGCGTAAATAGAAGCGGCTGGAGGTACCGGGGGCGAAGCCCGCCCCGGCCCGGAGGCCGAGTTAAAAAAAATAATAATCCCCGTTCAGTCTCAATGGCGGGGTGCGGGCCGGCCCGGCGGCGAGTGCGGCGGGCAGCAGGCCTCTTGGACAGGTTGAGAGATAAAAAAATAATAATTCCCGTGCAGTCTCAATGGTGGGGTGCGGGCCGGGGAATAGGCCTCTTGGCCGGGGTGAATAGTGTTGGAACACGGCCCGCGGAAATAGTAGCGGCTGGAGGTACCGGGGGCGATGCCCGCCCGGGCCCGGCGGCCAAGTTAAAAAAATAAATAATCCCCGTTCAGTCTCAATGGCAGGGTGCGGGCCGGCCCGGCGGCGATTGCGGCGGGCAGCAGGCCTCTTGGACAGGTTGAGAGATAAAAAAATAATAATTCCCGTTCAGTCTCAATGGCAGGGTGCGGGCCGGCCCGGCGGCAATTGCGGCGGGCAGCAGGCCTCTTGGACAGGTTGAGAGATAAAAAAATAATAATTCCCATGCAGTCTCAATGGCGGGGTGCGGGCCGGGGAATAGGCCTCTTGGCCGGGGTGAATATGTTGGAACGCGGCGCGCGTAAATAGAAGCGGCTGGAGGTACCGGGCTTCGGCCGAGTTAAAAAAAATAATAATCCCCGTTCAGTCTCAATGGCGGGGTGCGGGCCGGCCCGGCGGCGAGTGCGGCGGGCAGCAGGCCTCTTGGACAGGTTGAGAGATAAAAAAATAATAATTCCCGTGCAGTCTCAATGGCGGGGTGCGGGCCGGGGAATAGGCCTCTTGGCCGGGGTGAATAGTGTTGGAACACGGCCCGCGGAAATAGTAGCGGCTGGAGGTACCGGGGGCGATGCCCGCCCCGGCCCGGCGGCCAAGTTAAAAAAATAAATAATCCCCGTTCAGTCTCAATGGCAGGGTGCGGGCCGGCCCTGCGGCGATTGCGGCGGGCAGCAGGCCTCTTGGACAGGTTGAGAGATAAAAAAATAATAATTCCCGTTCAGTCTCAATGGCAGGGTGCGGGCCGGCCCGGCGGCAATTGCGGCGGGCAGCAGGCCTCTTGGACAGGTTGAGAGATAAAAAAATAATAATTCCCATGCAGTCTCAATGGCGGGGTGCGGGCCGGGGAATAGGCCTCTTGGCCGGGGTGAATATGTTGGAACGCGGCGCGCGTAAATAGAAGCGGCTGGAGGTACCGGGGGCGAAGCCCGCCCCGGCCCGGAGGCCGAGTTAAAAAAAATAATAATCCCCGTTCAGTCTCAATGGCGGGGTGCGGGCCGGCCCGGCGGCGAGTGCGGCGGGCAGCAGGCCTCTTGGACAGGTTGAGAGATAAAAAAATAATAATTCCCGTGCAGTCTCAATGGCGGGGTGCGGGCCGGGAAATAGGCCTCTTGGCCGGGGTGAATATGTTGGAACGCGGCGCGCGTAAATAGAAGCGGCTGGAGGTACCGGGGGCGAAGCCCGCCCCGGCCCGGAGGCCGAGTTAAAAAAAATAATAATCCCCGTTCAGTCTCAATGGCGGGGTGCGGGCCGGCCCGGCGGCGATTGCGGCGGGCAGCAGGCCTCTTGGACAGGTTGAGAGATAAAAAAATAATAATTCCCGTGCAGTCTCAATGGCGGGGTGCGGGCCGGGGGAATAGGCCTCTTGGCCGGGGTGAATAGTGTTGGAACACGGCCCGCGGAAATAGTAGCGGCTGGAGGTACCGGGGGCGATGCCCGCCCCGGCCCGGCGGCCAAGTTAAAAAAATAAATAATCCCGTTCAGTCTCAATGGCAGGGTGCGGGCCGGCCCGGCGGCGATTGCGGCGGGCAGCAGGCCTCTTGGACAGGTTGAGAGATAAAAAAATAATAATTCCCATGCAGTCTCAATGGCGGGGTGCGGGCCGGGGAATAGGCCTCTTGGCCGGGGTGAATATGTTGGAACGCGGCGCGCGTAAATAGAAGCGGCTGGAGGTACCGGGGGCGAAGCCCGCCCCGGCCCGGAGGCCGAGTTAAAAAAAATAATAATCCCCGTTCAGTCTCAATGGCGGGGTGCGGGCCGGCCCGGCGGCGAGTGCGGCGGGCAGCAGGCCTCTTGGACAGGTTGAGAGATAAAAAAATAATAATTCCCGTGCAGTCTCAATGGCGGGGTGCGGGCCGGGGAATAGGCCTCTTGGCCGGGGTGAATATGTTGGAACGCGGCGCGCGTAAATAGAAGCGGCTGGAGGTACCGGGGCGAAGCCCGCCCCGGCCCGGAGGCCGAGTTAAAAAAAATAATAATCCCCGTTCAGTCTCAATGGCGGGGTGCGGGCCGGCCCGGCGGCGAGTGCGGCGGGCAGCAGGCCTCTTGGACAGGTTGAGAGATAAAAAAATAATAATTCCCGTGCAGTCTCAATGGCGGGGTGCGGGCCGGGGAATAGGCCTCTTGGCCGGGGTGAATAGTGTTGGAACACGGCCCGCGGAAATAGTAGCGGCTGGAGGTACCGGGGGCGATGCCCGCCCGGGCCCGGCGGCCAAGTTAAAAAAATAAATAATCCCCGTTCAGTCTCAATGGCAGGGTGCGGGCCGGCCCGGCGGCGATTGCAGCGGGCAGCAGGCCTCTTGGACAGGTTGAGAGATAAAAAAATAATAATTCCCGTTCAGTCTCAATGGCAGGGTGCGGGCCGGCCCGGCGGCAATTGCGGCGGGCAGCAGGCCTCTTGGACAGGTTGAGAGATAAAAAAATAATAATTCCCATGCAGTCTCAATGGCGGGGTGCGGGCCGGGGAATAGGCCTCTTGGCCGGGGTGAATATGTTGGAACGCGGCGCGCGTAAATAGAAGCGGCTGGAGGTACCGGGGGCGAAGCCCGCCCCGGCCCGGAGGCCGAGTTAAAAAAAATAATAATCCCCGTTCAGTCTCAATGGCGGGGTGCGGGCCGGCCCGGCGGCGAGTGCGGCGGGCAGCAGGCCTCTTGGACAGGTTGAGAGATAAAAAAATAATAATTCCCGTGCAGTCTCAATGGCGGGGTGCGGGCCGGGGAATAGGCCTCTTGGCCGGGGTGAATATGTTGGAACGCGGCGCGCGTAAATAGAAGCGGCTGGAGGTACCGGGGGCGAAGCCCGCCCCGGCCCGGAGGCCGAGTTAAAAAAAATAATAATCCCCGTTCAGTCTCAATGGCGGGGTGCGGGCCGGCCCGGCGGCGATTGCGGCGGGCAGCAGGCCTCTTGGACAGGTTGAGAGATAAAAAAATAATAATTCCCGTGCAGTCTCAATGGCGGGGTGCGGGCCGGGGAATAGGCCTCTTGGCCGGGGTGAATAGTGTTGGAACACGGCCCGCGGAAATAGTAGCGGCTGGAGGTACCGGGGGCGATGCCCGCCCCGGCCCGGCGGCCAAGTTAAAAAAATAAATAATCCCGTTCAGTCTCAATGGCAGGGTGCGGGCCGGCCCGGCGGCGATTGCGGCGGGCAGCAGGCCTCTTGGACAGGTTGAGAGATAAAAAAATAATAATTCCCATGCAGTCTCAATGGCGGGGTGCGGGCCGGGGAATAGGCCTCTTGGCCGGGGTGAATATGTTGGAACGCGGCGCGCGTAAATAGAAGCGGCTGGAGGTACCGGGGGCGAAGCCCGCCCCGGCCCGGAGGCCGAGTTAAAAAAAATAATAATCCCCGTTCAGTCTCAATGGCGGGGTGCGGGCCGGCCCGGCGGCGAGTGCGGCGGGCAGCAGGCCTCTTGGACAGGTTGAGAGATAAAAAAATAATAATTCCCGTGCAGTCTCAATGGCGGGGTGCGGGCCGGGGAATAGGCCTCTTGGCCGGGGTGAATAGTGTTGGAACACGGCCCGCGGAAATAGTAGCGGCTGGAGGTACCGGGGGCGATGCCCGCCCGGGCCCGGCGGCCAAGTTAAAAAAATAAATAATCCCCGTTCAGTCTCAATGGCGGGGTGCGGGCCGGCCCGGCGGCGATTGCGGCGGGCAGCAGGCCTCTTGGACAGGTTGAGAGATAAAAAAATAATAATTCCCGTTCAGTCTCAATGGCAGGGTGCGGGCCGGCCCGGCGGCAATTGCGGCGGGCAGCAGGCCTCTTGGACAGGTTGAGAGATAAAAAAATAATAATTCCCATGCAGTCTCAATGGCGGGGTGCGGGCCGGGGAATAGGCCTCTTGGCCGGGGTGAATATGTTGGAACGGGCGCGCGTAAATAGAAGCGGCTGGAGGTACCGGGGGCGAAGCCCGCCCCGGCCCGGAGGCCGAGTTAAAAAAAATAATAATCCCCGTTCAGTCTCAATGGCGGGGTGCGGGCCGGCCCGGCGGCGAGTGCGGCGGGCAGCAGGCCTCTTGGACAGGTTGAGAGATAAAAAAATAATAATTCCCGTGCAGTCTCAATGGCGGGGTGCGGGCCGGGGAATAGGCCTCTTGGCCGGGGTGAATATGTTGGAACGCGGCGCGCGTAAATAGAAGCGGCTGGAGGTACCGGGGGCGAAGCCCGCCCCGGCCCGGAGGCCGAGTTAAAAAAAATAATAATCCCCGTTCAGTCTCAATGGCGGGGTGCGGGCCGGCCCGGCGGCGATTGCGGCGGGCAGCAGGCCTCTTGGACAGGTTGAGAGATAAAAAAATAATAATTCCCGTGCAGTCTCAATGGCGGGGTGCGGGCCGGGGAATAGGCCTCTTGGCCGGGGTGAATAGTGTTGGAACACGGCCCGCGGAAATAGTAGCGGCTGGAGGTACCGGGGGCGATGCCCGCCCCGGCCCGGCGGCCAAGTTAAAAAAATAAATAATCCCGTTCAGTCTCAATGGCAGGGTGCGTGCCGGCCCGGCGGCGATTGCGGCGGGCAGCAGGCCTCTTGGACAGGTTGAGAGATAAAAAAATAATAATTCCCGTTCAGTCTCAATGGCAGGGTGCGGGCCGGCCCGGCGGCAATTGCGGCGGGCAGCAGGCCTCTTGGACAGGTTGAGAGATAAAAAAATAATAATTCCCATGCAGTCTCAATGGCGGGGTGCGGGCCGGGGAATAGGCCTCTTGGCCGGGGTGAATATGTTGGAACGCGGCGCGCGTAAATAGAAGCGGCTGGAGGTACCGGGGGCGAAGCCCGCCCCGGCCCGGAGGCCGAGTTAAAAAAAATAATAATCCCCGTTCAGTCTCAATGGCGGGGTGCGGGCCGGCCCGGCGGCGAGTGCGGCGGGCAGCAGGCCTCTTGGACAGGTTGAGAGATAAAAAAATAATAATTCCCGTGCAGTCTCAATGGCGGGGTGCGGGCCGGGGAATAGGCCTCTTGGCCGGGGTGAATATGTTGGAACGCGGCGCGCGTAAATAGAAGCGGCTGGAGGTACCGGGGGCGAAGCCCGCCCCGGCCCGGAGGCCGAGTTAAAAAAAATAATAATCCCCGTTCAGTCTCAATGGCGGGGTGCGGGCCGGCCCGGCGGCGATTGCGGCGGGCAGCAGGCCTCTTGGACAGGTTGAGAGATAAAAAAATAATAATTCCCGTGCAGTCTCAATGGCGGGGTGCGGGCCGGGGAATAGGCCTCTTGGCCGGGGTGAATAGTGTTGGAACACGGCCCGCGGAAATAGTAGCGGCTGGAGGTACCGGGGGCGATGCCCGCCCCGGCCCGGCGGCCAAGTTAAAAAAATAAATAATCCCGTTCAGTCTCAATGGCAGGGTGCGGGCCGGCCCGGCGGCGATTGCGGCGGGCAGCAGGCCTCTTGGACAGGTTGAGAGATAAAAAAATAATAATTCCCATGCAGTCTCAATGGCGGGGTGCGGGCCGGGGAATAGGCCTCTTGGCCGGGGTGAATATGTTGGAACGCGGCGCGCGTAAATAGAAGCGGCTGGAGGTACCGGGGGCGAAGCCCGCCCCGGCCCGGAGGCCGAGTTAAAAAAAAATAATAATCCCGTTCAGTCTCAATGGCGGGGTGCGGGCCGGCCCGGCGGCGAGTGCGGCGGGCAGCAGGCCTCTTGGACAGGTTGAGAGATAAAAAAATAATAATTCCCGTGCAGTCTCAATGGCGGGGTGCGGGCCGGGGAATAGGCCTCTTGGCCGGGGTGAATATGTTGGAACGCGGCGCGCGTAAATAGAAGCGGCTGGAGGTACCGGGGGCGAAGCCCGCCCCGGCCCGGAGGCCGAGTTAAAAAAAATAATAATCCCCGTTCAGTCTCAATGGCGGGGTGCGGGCCGGCCCGGCGGCGAGTGCGGCGGGCAGCAGGCCTCTTGGACAGGTTGAGAGATAAAAAAAATAATAATTCCCGTGCAGTCTCAATGGCGGGGTGCGGGCCGGGGAATAGGCCTCTTGGCCGGGGTGAATAGTGTTGGAACACGGCCCGCGGAAATAGTAGCGGCTGGAGGTACCGGGGGCGATGCCCGCCCCGGCCCGGCGGCCAAGTTAAAAAAATAAATAATCCCCGTTCAGTCTCAATGGCAGGGTGCGGGCCGGCCCGGCGGCGAGTGCGGCGGGCAGCAGGCCTCTTGGACAGGTTGAGAGATAAAAAAATAATAATTCCCGTGCAGTCTCAATGGCGGGGTGCGGGCCGGGGAATAGGCCTCTTGGCCGGGGTGAATAGTGTTGGAACACGGCCCGCGGAAATAGTAGCGGCTGGAGGTACCGGGGGCGATGCCCGCCCCGGCCCGGCGGCCAAGTTAAAAAAATAAATAATCCCGTTCAGTCTCAATGGCAGGGTGCGGGCCGGCCCGGCGGCGATTGCGGCGGGCAGCAGGCCTCTTGGACAGGTTGAGAGATAAAAAAATAATAATTCCCGTGCAGTCTCAATGGCGGGGTGCGGGCCGGGGAATAGGCCTCTTGGCCGGGGTGAATAGTGTTGGAACACGGCCCGCGGAAATAGTAGCGGCTGGAGGTACCGGGGAGGATGCCCGCCCCGGGCCGGCGGCCAAGTTAAAAAAATAAATAATCCCCGTTCAGTCTCAATGGCAGGGTGCGGGCCGGCCCGGCGGCGAGTGCGGCGGGCAGCAGGCCTCTTGGACAGGTTGAGAGATAAAAAAATAATAATTCCCGTGCAGTCTCAATGGCAGGGTGCGGGCCGGCCCGGCGGCGATTGCGGCGGGCAGCAGGCCTCTTGGACAGGTTGAGAGATAAAAAAATAATAATTCCCATGCAGTCTCAATGGCGGGGTGCGGGGCGGGGAATAGGCCTCTTGGCCGGGGTGAATATGTTGGAACGCGGCGCGCGTAAATAGAAGCGGCTGGAGGTACCGGGGTCGAAGCCCGCCCCGGCCCGGAGGCCGAGTTAAAAAAAATAATAATCCCCGTTCAGTCTCAATGGCGGGGTGCGGGCCGGCCCGGCGGCGAGTGCGGCGGGCAGCAGGCCTCTTGGACAGGTTGAGAGATAAAAAAATAATAATTCCCGTGCAGTCTCAATGGCGGGGTGCGGGCCGGGGAATAGGCCTCTTGGCCGGGGTGAATAGTGTTGGAACACGGCCCGCGGAAATAGTAGCGGCTGGAGGTACCGGGGGCGATGCCCGCCCCGGCCCGGCGGCCAAGTTAAAAAAATAAATAATCCCCGTTCAGTCTCAATGGCAGGGTGCGGGCCGGCCCGGCGGCGATTGCGGCGGGCAGCAGGCCTCTTGGACAGGTTGAGAGATAAAAAAATAATAATTCCCGTGCAGTCTCAATGGCGGGGTGCGGGCCGGGGAATAGGCCTCTTGGCCGGGGTGAATAGTGTTGGAACACGGCCCGCGGAAATAGTAGCGGCTGGAGGTACCGGGGAGGATGCCCGCCCCGGGCCGGCGGCCAAGTTAAAAAAATAAATAATCCCCGTTCAGTCTCAATGGCAGGGTGCGGGCCGGCCCGGCGGCGAGTGCGGCGGGCAGCAGGCCTCTTGGACAGGTTGAGAGATAAAAAAATAATAATTCCCGTTCAGTCTCAATGGCAGGGTGCGGGCCGGCCCGGCGGCGATTGCGGCGGGCAGCAGGCCTCTTGGACAGGTTGAGAGATAAAAAAATAATAATTCCCATGCAGTCTCAATGGCGGGGTGCGGGCCGGGGAATAGGCCTCTTGGCCGGGGTGAATATGTTGGAACGCGGCGCGCGTAAATAGAAGCGGCTGGAGGTACCGGGGGCGAAGCCCGCCCCGGCCCGGAGGCCGAGTTAAAAAAAATAATAATCCCCGTTCAGTCTCAATGGCGGGGTGCGGGCCGGCCCGGCGGCGAGTGCGGCGGGCAGCAGGCCTCTTGGACAGGTTGAGAGATAAAAAAATAATAATTCCCGTGCAGTCTCAATGGCGGGGTGCGGGCCGGGGAATAGGCCTCTTGGCCGGGGTGAATAGTGTTGGAACACGGCCCGCGGGAATAGTAGCGGCTGGAGGTACCGGGGGCGATGCCCGCCCCGGCCCGGCGGCCAAGTTAAAAAAATAAATAATCCCCGTTCAGTCTCAATGGCAGGGTGCGGGCCGGCCCGGCGGCGATTGCGGCGGGCAGCAGGCCTCTTGGACAGGTTGAGAGATAAAAAAATAATAATTCCCATGCAGTCTCAATGGCGGGGTGCGGGCCGGGGAATAGGCCTCTTGGCCGGGGTGAATATGTTGGAACGCGGCGCGCGTAAATAGAAGCGGCTGGAGGTACCGGGGGCGAAGCCCGCCCCGGCCCGGAGGCCGAGTTAAAAAAAATAATAATCCCCGTTCAGTCTCAATGGCGGGGTGCGGGCCGGCCCGGCGGCGAGTGCGGCGGGCAGCAGGCCTCTTGGACAGGTTGAGAGATAAAAAAATAATAATTCCCGTGCAGTCTCAATGGCGGGGTGCGGGCCGGGGAATAGGCCTCTTGGCCGGGGTGAATAGTGTTGGAACACGGCCCGCGGAAATAGTAGCGGCTGGAGGTACCGGGGGCGATGCCCGCCCCGGCCCGGCGGCCAAGTTAAAAAAATAAATAATCCCGTTCAGTCTCAATGGCAGGGTGCGGGCCGGCCCGGCGGCGATTGCGGCGGGCAGCAGGCCTCTTGGACAGGTTGAGAGATAAAAAAATAATAATTCCCGTGCAGTCTCAATGGCGGGGTGCGGGCCGGGGAATAGGCCTCTTGGCCGGGGTGAATAGTGTTGGAACACGGCCCGCGGAAATAGTAGCGGCTGGAGGTACCGGGGAGGATGCCCGCCCCGGGCCGGCGGCCAAGTTAAAAAAATAAATAATCCCCGTTCAGTCTCAATGGCAGGGTGCGGGCCGGCCCGGCGGCGAGTGCGGCGGGCAGCAGGCCTCTTGGACAGGTTGAGAGATAAAAAAATAATAATTCCCGTTCAGTCTCAATGGCAGGGTGCGGGCCGGCCCGGCGGCGATTGCGGCGGGCAGCAGGCCTCTTGGACAGGTTGAGAGATAAAAAAATAATAATTCCCATGCAGTCTCAATGGCGGGGTGCGGGCCGGGGAATAGGCCTCTTGGCCGGGGTGAATATGTTGGAACGCGGCGCGCGTAAATAGAAGCGGCTGGAGGTACCGGGGGCGAAGCCCGCCCCGGCCCGGAGGCCGAGTTAAAAAAAATAATAATCCCCGTTCAGTCTCAATGGCGGGGTGCGGGCCGGCCCGGCGGCGAGTGCGGCGGGCAGCAGGCCTCTTGGACAGGTTGAGAGATAAAAAAATAATAATTCCCGTGCAGTCTCAATGGCGGGGTGCGGGCCGGGGAATAGGCCTCTTGGCCGGGGTGAATATGTTGGAACGCGGCGCGCGTAAATAGAAGCGGCTGGAGGTACCGGGGGCGAAGCCCGCCCCGGCCCGGAGGCCGAGTTAAAAAAAATAATAATCCCCGTTCAGTCTCAATGGCGGGGTGCGGGCCGGCCCGGCGGCGATTGCGGCGGGCAGCAGGCCTCTTGGACAGGTTGAGAGATAAAAAAATAATAATTCCCGTGCAGTCTCAATGGCGGGGTGCGGGCCGGGGAATAGGCCTCTTGGCCGGGGTGAATAGTGTTGGAACACGGCCCGCGGAAATAGTAGCGGCTGGAGGTACCGGGGGCGATGCCCGCCCCGGCCCGGCGGCCAAGTTAAAAAAATAAATAATCCCGTTCAGTCTCAATGGCAGGGTGCGGGCCGGCCCGGCGGCGATTGCGGCGGGCAGCAGGCCTCTTGGACAGGTTGAGAGATAAAAAAATAATAATTCCCATGCAGTCTCAATGGCGGGGTGCGGGCCGGGGAATAGGCCTCTTGGCCGGGGTGAATATGTTGGAACGCGGCGCGCGTAAATAGAAGCGGCTGGAGGTACCGGGGGCGAAGCCCGCCCCGGCCCGGAGGCCGAGTTAAAAATAATAATAATCCCCGTTCAGTCTCAATGGCGGGGTGCGGGCCGGCCCGGCGGCGAGTGCGGCGGGCAGCAGGCCTCTTGGACAGGTTGAGAGATAAAAAAATAATAATTCCCGTGCAGTCTCAATGGCGGGGTGCGGGCCGGGGAATAGGCCTCTTGGCCGGGGTGAATAGTGTTGGAACACGGCCCGCGGAAATAGTAGCGGCTGGAGGTACCGGGGGCGATGCCCGCCCGGGCCCGGCGGCCAAGTTAAAAAAATAAATAATCCCCGTTCAGTCTCAATGGCAGGGTGCGGGCCGGCCCGGCGGCGATTGCGGCGGGCAGCAGGCCTCTTGGACAGGTTGAGAGATAAAAAAATAATAATTCCCGTTCAGTCTCAATGGCAGGGTGCGGGCCGGCCCGGCGGCAATTGCGGCGGGCAGCAGGCCTCTTGGACAGGTTGAGAGATAAAAAAATAATAATTCCCATGCAGTCTCAATGGCGGGGTGCGGGCCGGGGAATAGGCCTCTTGGCCGGGGTGAATATGTTGGAACGCGGCGCGCGTAAATAGAAGCGGCTGGAGGTACCGGGGGCGAAGCCCGCCCCGGCCCGGAGGCCGAGTTAAAAAAAATAATAATCCCCGTTCAGTCTCAATGGCGGGGTGCGGGCCGGCCCGGCGGCGAGTGCGGCGGGCAGCAGGCCTCTTGGACAGGTTGAGAGATAAAAAAATAATAATTCCCGTGCAGTCTCAATGGCGGGGTGCGGGCCGGGGAATAGGCCTCTTGGCCGGGGTGAATAGTGTTGGAACACGGCCCGCGGAAATAGTAGCGGCTGGAGGTACCGGGGGCGATGCCCGCCCCGGCCCGGCGGCCAAGTTAAAAAAATAAATAATCCCCGTTCAGTCTCAATGGCAGGGTGCGGGCCGGCCCGGCGGCGATTGCGGCGGGCAGCAGGCCTCTTGGACAGGTTGAGAGATAAAAAAATAATAATTCCCGTGCAGTCTCAATGGCGGGGTGCGGGCCGGCCCGGCGGCGATTGCGGCGGGCAGCAGGCCTCTTGGACAGGTTGAGAGATAAAAAAATAATAATTCCCATGCAGTCTCAATGGCGGGGTGCGGGCCGGGGAATAGGCCTCTTGGCCGGGGTGAATATGTTGGAACGCGGCGCGCGTAAATAGAAGCGGCTGGAGGTACCGGGGGCGAAGCCCGCCCCGGCCCGGAGGCCGAGTTAAAAAAAATAATAATCCCCGTTCAGTCTCAATGGCGGGGTGCGGGCCGGCCCGGCGGCGAGTGCGGCGGGCAGCAGGCCTCTTGGACAGGTTGAGAGATAAAAAAATAATAATTCCCGTGCAGTCTCAATGGCGGGGTGCGGGCCGGGGAATAGGCCTCTTGGCCGGGGTGAATAGTGTTGGAACACGGCCCGCGGGAATAGTAGCGGCTGGAGGTACCGGGGGCGATGCCCGCCCCGGCCCGGCGGCCAAGTTAAAAAAATAAATAATCCCCGTTCAGTCTCAATGGCAGGGTGCGGGCCGGCCCGGCGGCGATTGCGGCGGGCAGCAGGCCTCTTGGACAGGTTGAGAGATAAAAAAATAATAATTCCCGTGCAGTCTCAATGGCGGGGTGCGGGCCGGGGAATAGGCCTCTTGGCCGGGGTGAATAGTGTTGGAACACGGCCCGCGGAAATAGTAGCGGCTGGAGGTACCGGGGGCGATGCCCGCCCCGGGCCGGCGGCCAAGTTAAAAAAATAAATAATCCCAGTTCAGTCTCAATGGCAGGGTGCGGGCCGGCCCGGCAGCGATTGCGGCGGGCAGCAGGCCTCTTGGACAGGTTGAGAGATAAAAAAATAATAATTCCCGTTCAGTCTCAATGGCAGGGTGCGGGCCGGCCCGGCGGCGATTGCGGCGGGCAGCAGGCCTCTTGGACAGGTTGAGAGATAAAAAAATAATAATTCCCATGCAGTCTCAATGGCGGGGTGCGGGCCGGGGAATAGGCCTCTTGGCCGGGGTGAATATGTTGGAACGCGGCGCGCGTAAATAGAAGCGGCTGGAGGTACCGGGGGCGAAGCCCGCCCCGGCCCGGAGGCCCAGTTAAAAAAAATAATAATCCCCGTTCAGTCTCAATGGCGGGGTGCGGGCCGGCCCGGCGGCGAGTGCGGCGGGCAGCAGGCCTCTTGGACAGGTTGAGAGATAAAAAAATAATAATTCCCGTGCAGTCTCAATGGCGGGGTGCGGGCCGGCCCGGCGGCGATTGCGGCGGGCAGCAGGCCTCTTGGACAGGTTGAGAGATAAAAAAATAATAATTCCCGTGCAGTCTCAATGGCGGGGTGCGGGCCGGGGAATAGGCCTCTTGGCCGGGGTGAATAGTGTTGGAACACGGCCCGCGGAAATAGTAGCGGCTGGAGGTACCGGGGGCGATGCCCGCCCCGGCCCGGCGGCCAAGTTAAAAAAATAAATAATCCCGTTCAGTCTCAATGGCAGGGTGCGGGCCGGGGAATAGGCCTCTTGGCCGGGGTGAATATGTTGGAACGCGGCGCGCGTAAATAGAAGCGGCTGGAGGTACCGGGGGCGAAGCCCGCCCCGGCCCGGAGGCCGAGTTAAAAAAAATAATAATCCCCGTTCAGTCTCAATGGCGGGGTGCGGGCCGGCCCGGCGGCGAGTGCGGCGGGCAGCAGGCCTCTTGGACAGGTTGAGAGATAAAAAAATAATAATTCCCATGCAGTCTCAATGGCGGGGTGCGGGCCGGGGAATAGGCCTCTTGGCCGGGGTGAATAGTGTTGGAACACGGCCCGCGGAAATAGTAGCGGCTGGAGGTACCGGGGGCGATGCCCGCCCCGGCCCGGCGGCCAAGTTAAAAAAATAAATAATCCCCGTTCAGTCTCAATGGCAGGGTGCGGGCCGGCCCGGCGGCGAGTGCGGCGGGCAGCAGGCCTCTTGGACAGGTTGAGAGATAAAAAAATAATAATCCCCGTTCAGTCTCAATGGCGGGGTGCGGGCCGGCCCGGCGGCGATTGCGGCGGGCAGCAGGCCTCTTGGACAGGTTGAGAGATAAAAAAATAATAATTCCCATGCAGTCTCAATGGCGGGGTGCGGGCCGGGGAATAGGCCTCTTGGCCGGGGTGAATATGTTGGAACGCGGCGCGCGTAAATAGAAGCGGCTGGAGGTACCGGGGGCGAAGCCCGCCCCGGCCCGGAGGCCGAGTTAAAAAAAATAATAATCCCCGTTCAGTCTCAATGGCGGGGTGCGGGCCGGCCCGGCGGCGAGTGCGGCGGGCAGCAGGCCTCTTGGACAGGTTGAGAGATAAAAAAATAATAATTCCCGTGCAGTCTCAATGGCGGGGTGCGGGCCGGGGAATAGGCCTCTTGGCCGGGGTGAATAGTGTTGGAACACGGCCCGCGGAAATAGTAGCGGCTGGAGGTACCGGGGGCGATGCCCGCCCCGGCCCGGCGGCCAAGTTAAAAAAATAAATAATCCCCGTTCAGTCTCAATGGCAGGGTGCGGGAAGGCCCGGCGGCGAGTGCGGCGGGCAGCAGGCCTCTTGGACAGGTTGAGAGATAAAAAAATAATAATTCCCGTGCAGTCTCAATGGCGGGGTGCGGGCCGGGGAATAGGCCTCTTGGCCGGGGTGAATAGTGTTGGAACACGGCCCGCGGAAATAGTAGCGGCTGGAGGTACCGGGGGCGATGCCCGCCCCGGGCCGGCGGCCAAGTTAAAAAAATAATAATTCCCGTTCAGTCTCAATGGCAGGGTGCGGGCCGGCCCGGCGGCGATTGCGGCGGGCAGCAGGCCTCTTGGACAGGTTGAGAGATAAAAAAATAATAATTCCCATGCAGTCTCAATGGCGGGGTGCGGGCCGGGGAATAGGCCTCTTGGCCGGGGTGAATATGTTGGAACGCGGCGCGAGTAAAGAGAAGCGGCTGGAGGTACCGGGGGCGAAGCCCGCCCCGGCCCGGAGGCCGAGTTAAAAAAAATAATAATCCCCGTTCAGTCTCAATGGCGGGGTGCGGGCCGGCCCGGCGGCGAGTGCGGCGGGCAGCAGGCCTCTTGGACAGGTTGAGAGATAAAAAAAATAATAATTCCCGTGCAGTCTCAATGGCGGGGTGCGGGCCGGGGAATAGGCCTCTTGGCCGGGGTGAATAGTGTTGGAACACGGCCCGCGGAAATAGTAGCGGCTGGAGGTACCGGGGGCGATGCCCGCCCCGGCCCGGCGGCCAAGTTAAAAAAATAAATAATCCCCGTTCAGTCTCAATGGCAGGGTGCGGGCCGGCCCGGCGGCGATTGCGGCGGGCAGCAGGCCTCTTGGACAGGTTGAGAGATAAAAAAATAATAATTCCCGTGCAGTCTCAATGGCGGGGTGCGGGCCGGGGAATAGGCCTCTTGGCCGGGGTGAATAGTGTTGGAACACGGCCCGCGGAAATAGTAGCGGCTGGAGGTACCGGGGGCGATGCCCGCCCCGGGCCGGCGGCCAAGTTAAAAAAATAAATAATCCCCGTTCAGTCTCAATGGCAGGGTGCGGGCCGGCCCGGCGGCGAGTGCGGCGGGCAGCAGGCCTCTTGGACAGGTTGAGAGATAAAAAAATAATAATTCCCGTTCAGTCTCAATGGCAGGGTGCGGGCCGGCCCGGCGGCGATTGCGGCGGGCAGCAGGCCTCTTGGACAGGTTGAGAGATAAAAAAAATAATAATTCCCATGCAGTCTCAATGGCGGGGTGCGGGCCGGGGAATAGGCCTCTTGGCCGGGGTGAATAGTGTTGGAACACGGCCCGCGGAAATAGTAGCGGCTGGAGGTACCGGGGGCGATGCCCGCCCCGGCCCGGCGGCCAAGTTAAAAAAATAAATAATCCCCGTTCAGTCTCAATGGCAGGGTGCGGGCCGGCCCGGCGGCGAGTGCGGCGGGCAGCAGGCCTCTTGGACAGGTTGAGAGATAAAAAAATAATAATTCCCGTTCAGTCTCAATGGCAGGGTGCGGGCCGGCCCGGCGGCGATTGCGGCGGGCAGCAGGCCTCTTGGACAGGTTGAGAGATAAAAAAATAATAATTCCCATGCAGTCTCAATGGCGGGGTGCGGGCCGGGGAATAGGCCTCTTGGCCGGGGTGAATATGTTGGAACGCGGCGCGCGTAAATAGAAGCGGCTGGAGGTACCGGGGGCGAAGCCCGCCCCGGCCCGGAGGCCGAGTTAAAAAAAATAATAATCCCCGTTCAGTCTCAATGGCGGGGTGCGGGCCGGCCCGGCGGCGAGTGCGGCGGGCAGCAGGCCTCTTGGACAGGTTGAGAGATAAAAAAATAATAATTCCCGTGCAGTCTCAATGGCGGGGTGCGGGCCGGGGAATAGGCCTCTTGGCCGGGGTGAATAGTGTTGGAACACGGCCCGCGGAAATAGTAGCGGCTGGAGGTACCGGGGGCGATGCCCGCCCCGGGCCGGCGGCCAAGTTAAAAAAATAAATAATCCCCGTTCAGTCTCAATGGCAGGGTGCGGGCCGGCCCGGCGGCGATTGCGGCGGGCAGCAGGCCTCTTGGACAGGTTGAGAGATAAAAAAATAATAATTCCCGTGCAGTCTCAATGGCGGGGTGCGGGCCGGGGAATAGGCCTCTTGGCCGGGGTGAATAGTGTTGGAACACGGCCCGCGGAAATAGTAGCGGCTGGAGGTACCGGGGGCGATGCCCGCCCCGGCCCGGCGGCCAAGTTAAAAAAATAAATAATCCCGTTCAGTCTCAATGGCAGGGTGCGGGCCGGCCCGGCGGCGATTGCGGCGGGCAGCAGGCCTCTTGGACAGGTTGAGAGATAAAAAAATAATAATTCCCATGCAGTCTCAATGGCGGGGTGCGGGCCGGGGAATAGGCCTCTTGGCCGGGGTGAATAGTGTTGGAACACGGCACGCGGAAATAGTAGCGGCTGGAGGTACCGGGGGCGATGCCCGCCCCGGCCCGGCGGCCAAGTTAAAAAAATAAATAATCCCCGTTCAGTCTCAATGGCAGGGTGCGGGCCGGCCCGGCGGCGAGTGCGGCGGGCAGCAGGCCTCTTGGACAGGTTGAGAGATAAAAAAATAATAATTCCCGTTCAGTCTCAATGGCAGGGTGCGGGCCGGCCCGGCGGCGATTGCGGCGGGCAGCAGGCCTCTTGGACAGGTTGAGAGATAAAAAAATAATAATTCCCATGCAGTCTCAATGGCGGGGTGCGGGCCGGGGAATAGGCCTCTTGGCCGGGGTGAATATGTTGGAACGCGGCGCGCGTAAATAGAAGCGGCTGGAGGTACCGGGGGCGAAGCCCGCCCCGGCCCGGAGGCCGAGTTAAAAAAAATAATAATCCCCGTTCAGTCTCAATGGCGGGGTGCGGGCCGGCCCGGCGGCGAGTGCGGCGGGCAGCAGGCCTCTTGGACAGGTTGAGAGATAAAAAAATAATAATTCCCGTGCAGTCTCAATGGCGGGGTGCGGGCCGGGGAATAGGCCTCTTGGCCGGGGTGAATAGTGTTGGAACACGGCCCGCGGAAATAGTAGCGGCTGGAGGTACCGGGGGCGATGCCCGCCCCGGGCCGGCGGCCAAGTTAAAAAAATAAATAATCCCCGTTCAGTCTCAATGGCAGGGTGCGGGCCGGCCCGGCGGCGATTGCGGCGGGCAGCAGGCCTCTTGGACAGGTTGAGAGATAAAAAAATAATAATTCCCGTGCAGTCTCAATGGCGGGGTGCGGGCCGGGGAATAAGCCTCTTGGCCGGGGTGAATAGTGTTGGAACACGGCCCGCGGAAATAGTAGCGGCTGGAGGTACCGGGGGCGATGCCCGCCCCGGCCCGGCGGCCAAGTTAAAAAAATAAATAATCCCGTTCAGTCTCAATGGCAGGGTGCGGGCCGGCCCGGCGGCGATTGCGGCGGGCAGCAGGCCTCTTGGACAGGTTGAGAGATAAAAAAATAATAATTCCCATGCAGTCTCAATGGCGGGGTGCGGGCCGGGGAATAGGCCTCTTGGCCGGGGTGAATAGTGTTGGAACACGGCCCGCGGAAATAGTAGCGGCTGGAGGTACCGGGGGCGATGCCCGCCCCGGGCCGGCGGCCAAGTTAAAAAAATAAATAATCCCGTTCAGTCTCAATGGCAGGGTGCGGGCCGGCCCGGCGGCGATTGCGGCGGGCAGCAGGCCTCTTGGACAGGTTGAAAGATAAAAAAATAATAATTCCCATGCAGTCTCAATGGCGGGGTGCGGGCCGGGGAATAGGCCTCTTGGCCGGGGTGAATAGTGTTGGAACACGGCACGCGGAAATAGTAGCGGCTGGAGGTACCGGGGGCGATGCCCGCCCCGGCCCGGCGGCCAAGTTAAAAAAATAAATAATCCCCGTTCAGTCTCAATGGCAGGGTGCGGGCCGGCCCGGCGGCGATTGCGGCGGGCAGCAGGCCTCTTGGACAGGTTGAGAGATAAAAAAAATAATAATTCCCATGCAGTCTCAATGGCGGGGTGCGGGCCGGGGAATAGGCCTCTTGGCCGGGGTGAATAGTGTTGGAACACGGCCCGCGGAAATAGTAGCGGCTGGAGGTACCGGGGGCGATGCCCGCCCCGGCCCGGCGGCCAAGTTAAAAAAATAAATAATCCCCGTTCAGTCTCAATGGCAGGGTGCGGGCCGGCCCGGCGGCGAGTGCGGCGGGCAGCAGGCCTCTTGGACAGGTTGAGAGATAAAAAAATAATAATTCCCGTTCAGTCTCAATGGCAGGGTGCGGGCCGGCCCGGCGGCGATTGCGGCGGGCAGCAGGCCTCTTGGACAGGTTGAGAGATAAAAAAATAATAATTCCCATGCAGTCTCAATGGCGGGGTGCGGGCCGGGGAATAGGCCTCTTGGCCGGGGTGAATACTGTTGGAACACGGCCCGCGGAAATAGTAGCGGCTGGAGGTACCGGGGGCGATGCCCGCCCCGGGCCGGCGGCCAAGTTAAAAAAATAAATAATCCCCGTTCAGTCTCAATGGCAGGGTGCGGGCCGGCCCGGCGGCGATTGCGGCGGGCAGCAGGCCTCTTGGACAGGTTGAGAGATAAAAAAATAATAATTCCCGTGCAGTCTCAATGGCGGGGTGCGGGCCGGGGAAAAGGCCTCTTGGCCGGGGTGAATAGTGTTGGAACACGGCCCGCGGAAATAGTAGCGGCTGGAGGTACCGGGGGCGATGCCCGCCCCGGCCCGGCGGCCAAGTTAAAAAAATAAATAATCCCCGTTCAGTCTCAATGGCAGGGTGCGGGCCGGCCCGGCGGCGATTGCGGCGGGCAGCAGGCCTCTTGGACAGGTTGAGAGATAAAAAAAATAATAATTCCCATGCAGTCTCAATGGCGGGGTGCGGGCCGGGGAATAGGCCTCTTGGCCGGGGTGAATAGTGTTGGAACACGGCCCGCGGAAATAGTAGCGGCTGGAGGTACCGGGGGCGATGCCCGCCCCGGCCCGGCGGCCAGGTTAAAAAAATAAATAATCCCCGTTCAATCTCAATGGCAGGGTGCGGGCCGGCCCGGCGGCGATTGCGGCGGGCAGCAGGCCTCTTGGACAGGTTGAGAGATAAAAAAATAATAATTCCCATGCAGTCTCAATGGCGGGGTGCGGGCCGGGGAATAGGCCTCTTGGCCGGGGTGAATATGTTGGAACGCGGCGCGCGTAAATAGAAGCGGCTGGAGGTACCGGGGGCGAAGCCCGCCCCGGCCCGGAGGCCGAGTTAAAAAAAATAATAATCCCCGTTCAGTCTCAATGGCGGGGTGCTGGCCGGCCCGGCGGCGAGTGCGGCGGGCAGCAGGCCTCTTGGACAGGTTGAGAGATAAAAAAATAATAATTCCCGTGCAGTCTCAATGGCGGGGTGCGGGCCGGGGAATAGGCCTCTTGGCCGGGGTGAATAGTGTTGGAACACGGCCCGCGGAAATAGTAGCGGCTGGAGGTACCGGGGGCGATGCCCGCCCCGGGCCGGCGGCCAAGTTAAAAAAATAAATAATCCCCGTTCAGTCTCAATGGCAGGGTGCGGGCCGGCCCGGCGGCGATTGCGGCGGGCAGCAGGCCTCTTGGACAGGTTGAGAGATAAAAAAATAATAATTCCCGTGCAGTCTCAATGGCGGGGTGCGGGCCGGGGAATAGGCCTCTTGGCCGGGGTGAATAGTGTTGGAACACGGCCCGCGGAAATAGTAGCGGCTGGAGGTACCGGGGGCGATGCCCGCCCCGGCCCGGCGGCCAAGTTAAAAAAATAAATAATCCCGTTCAGTCTCAATGGCAGGGTGCGGGCCGGCCCGGCGGCGATTGCGGCGGGCAGCAGGCCTCTTGGACAGGTTGAGAGATAAAAAAATAATAATTCCCATGCAGTCTCAATGGCGGGGTGCGGGCCGGGGAATAGGCCTCTTGGCCGGGGTGAATAGTGTTGGAACACGGCACGCGGAAATAGTAGCGGCTGGAGGTACCGGGGGCGATGCCCGCCCCGGCCCGGCGGCCAAGTTAAAAAAATAAATAATCCCCGTTCAGTCTCAATGGCAGGGTGCGGGAAGGCCCGGCGGCGAGTGCGGCGGGCAGCAGGCCTCTTGGACAGGTTGAGAGATAAAAAAATAATAATTCCCGTGCAGTCTCAATGGCGGGGTGCGGGCCGGGGAATAGGCCTCTTGGCCGGGGTGAATAGTGTTGGAACACGGCCCGCGGAAATAGTAGCGGCTGGAGGTACCGGGGGCGATGCCCGCCCCGGGCCGGCGGCCAAGTTAAAAAAATAATAATTCCCGTTCAGTCTCAATGGCAGGGTGCTTTCCGGCCCGGCGGCGATTGCGGCGGGCAGCAGGCCTCTTGGACAGGTTGAGAGATAAAAAAATAATAATTCCCATGCAGTCTCAATGGCGGGGTGCGGGCCGGGGAATAGGCCTCTTGGCCGGGGTGAATATGTTGGAACGCGGCGCGAGTAAAGAGAAGCGGCTGGAGGTACCGGGGGCGAAGCCCGCCCCGGCCCGGAGGCCGAGTTAAAAAAAATAATAATCCCCGTTCAGTCTCAATGGCGGGGTGCGGGCCGGCCCGGCGGCGAGTGCGGCGGGCAGCAGGCCTCTTGGACAGGTTGAGAGATAAAAAAAATAATAATTCCCGTGCAGTCTCAATGGCGGGGTGCGGGCCGGGGAATAGGCCTCTTGGCCGGGGTGAATAGTGTTGGAACACGGCCCGCGGAAATAGTAGCGGCTGGAGGTACCGGGGGCGATGCCCGCCCCGGCCCGGCGGCCAAGTTAAAAAAATAAATAATCCCCGTTCAGTCTCAATGGCAGGGTGCGGGCCGGCCCGGCGGCGATTGCGGCGGGCAGCAGGCCTCTTGGACAGGTTGAGAGATAAAAAAATAATAATTCCCGTGCAGTCTCAATGGCGGGGTGCGGGCCGGGGAATAGGCCTCTTGGCCGGGGTGAATAGTGTTGGAACACGGCCCGCGGAAATAGTAGCGGCTGGAGGTACCGGGGGCGATGCCCGCCCCGGGCCGGCGGCCAAGTTAAAAAAATAAATAATCCCCGTTCAGTCTCAATGGCAGGGTGCGGGCCGGCCCGGCGGCGAGTGCGGCGGGCAGCAGGCCTCTTGGACAGGTTGAGAGATAAAAAAATAATAATTCCCGTTCAGTCTCAATGGCAGGGTGCGGGCCGGCCCGGCGGCGATTGCGGCGGGCAGCAGGCCTCTTGGACAGGTTGAGAGATAAAAAAAATAATAATTCCCATGCAGTCTCAATGGCGGGGTGCGGGCCGGGGAATAGGCCTCTTGGCCGGGGTGAATAGTGTTGGAACACGGCCCGCGGAAATAGTAGCGGCTGGAGGTACCGGGGGCGATGCCCGCCCCGGCCCGGCGGCCAAGTTAAAAAAATAAATAATCCCCGTTCAGTCTCAATGGCAGGGTGCGGGCCGGCCCGGCGGCGATTGCGGCGGGCAGCAGGCCTCTTGGACAGGTTGAGAGATAAAAAAATAATAATTCCCATGCAGTCTCAATGGCGGGGTGCGGGCCGGGGAATAGGCCTCTTGGCCGGGGTGAATATGTTGGAACGCGGCGCGCGTAAATAGAAGCGGCTGGAGGTACCGGGGGCGAAGCCCGCCCCGGCCCGGAGGCCGAGTTAAAAAAAATAATAATCCCCGTTCAGTCTCAATGGCGGGGTGCGGGCCGGCCCGGCGGCGAGTGCGGCGGGCAGCAGGCCTCTTGGACAGGTTGAGAGATAAAAAAATAATAATTCCCGTGCAGTCTCAATGGCGGGGTGCGGGCCGGGGAATAGGCCTCTTGGCCGGGGTGAATAGTGTTGGAACACGGCCCGCGGAAATAGTAGCGGCTGGAGGTACCGGGGGCGATGCCCGCCCCGGGCCGGCGGCCAAGTTAAAAAAATAAATAATCCCCGTTCAGTCTCAATGGCAGGGTGCGGGCCGGCCCGGCGGCGATTGCGGTGGGCAGCAGGCCTCTTGGACAGGTTGAGAGATAAAAAAATAATAATTCCCGTGCAGTCTCAATGGCGGGGTGCGGGCCGGGGAATAGGCCTCTTGGCCGGGGTGAATAGTGTTGGAACACGGCCCGCGGAAATAGTAGCGGCTGGAGGTACCGGGGGCGATGCCCGCCCCGGCCCGGCGGCCAAGTTAAAAAAATAAATAATCCCGTTCAGTCTCAATGGCAGGGTGCGGGCCGGCCCGGCGGCGATTGCGGCGGGCAGCAGGCCTCTTGGACAGGTTGAGAGATAAAAAAATAATAATTCCCATGCAGTCTCAATGGCGGGGTGCGGGCCGGGGAATAGGCCTCTTGGCCGGGGTGAATAGTGTTGGAACACGGCACGCGGAAATAGTAGCGGCTGGAGGTACCGGGGGCGATGCCCGCCCCGGCCCGGCGGCCAAGTTAAAAAAATAAATAATCCCCGTTCAGTCTCAATGGCAGGGTGCGGGCCGGCCCGGCGGCGAGTGCGGCGGGCAGCAGGCCTCTTGGACAGGTTGAGAGATAAAAAAATAATAATTCCCGTTCAGTCTCAATGGCAGGGTGCGGGCCGGCCCAGCGGCGATTGCGGCGGGCAGCAGGCCTCTTGGACAGGTTGAGAGATAAAAAAATAATAATTCCCATGCAGTCTCAATGGCGGGGTGCGGGCCGGGGAATAGGCCTCTTGGCCGGGGTGAATATGTTGGAACGCGGCGCGCGTAAATAGAAGCGGCTGGAGGTACCGGGGGCGAAGCCCGCCCCGGCCCGGAGGCCGAGTTAAAAAAAATAATAATCCCCGTTCAGTCTCAATGGCGGGGTGCGGGCCGGCCCGGCGGCGAGTGCGGCGGGCAGCAGGCCTCTTGGACAGGTTGAGAGATAAAAAAATAATAATTCCCGTGCAGTCTCAATGGCGGGGTGCGGGCCGGGGAATAGGCCTCTTGGCCGGGGTGAATAGTGTTGGAACACGGCCCGCGGAAATAGTAGCGGCTGGAGGTACCGGGGGCGATGCCCGCCCCGGCCCGGCGGCCAAGTTAAAAAAATAAATAATCCCCGTTCAGTCTCAATGGCAGGGTGCGGGAAGGCCCGGCGGCGAGTGCGGCGGGCAGCAGGCCTCTTGGACAGGTTGAGAGATAAAAAAATAATAATTCCCGTGCAGTCTCAATGGCGGGGTGCGGGCCGGGGAATAGGCCTCTTGGCCGGGGTGAATAGTGTTGGAACACGGCCCGCGGAAATAGTAGCGGCTGGAGGTACCGGGGGCGATGCCCGCCCCGGGCCGGCGGCCAAGTTAAAAAAATAATAATTCCCGTTCAGTCTCAATGGCAGGGTGCGGGCCGGCCCGGCGGCGAGTGCGGCGGGCAGCAGGCCTCTTGGACAGGATGAGAGATAAAAAAATAATAATTCCCGTGCAGTCTCAATGGCGGGGTGCGGGCCGGGGAATAGGCCTCTTGGCCGGGGTGAATAGTGTTGGAACACGGCCCGCGGAAATAGTAGCGGCTGGAGGTACCGGGGGCGATGCCCGCCCCGGGCCGCGGCCAAGTTAAAAAAATAATAATTCCCGTTCAGTCTCAATGGCAGGGTGCGGGCCGGCCCGGCGGCGAGTGCGGCGGGCAGCAGGCCTCTTGGACAGGATGAGAGATGAAAAAATAATAATTCCCGTGCAGTCTCAATGGCGGGGTGCGGGCCGGGGAATAGGCCTCTTGGCCGGGGTGAATAGTGTTGGAACACGGCCCGCGGAAATAGTAGCGGCTGGAGGTACCGGGGGCGATGCCCGCCCCGGGCCGGCGGCCAAGTTAAAAAAATAATAATTCCCGTTCAGTCTCAATGGCAGGGTGCGGGCCGGCCCGGCGGCGATTGTGGCGGGCAGCAGGCCTCTTGGACAGGTTGAGAGATAAAAAAATAATAATTCCCATGCAGTCTCAATGGCGGGGTGCGGGCCGGGGAATAGGCCTCTTGGCCGGGGTGAATATGTTGGAACGCGGCGCGCGTAAATAGAAGCGGCTGGAGGTACCGGGGGCGAAGCCCGCCCCGGCCCGGAGGCCGAGTTAAAAAAAATAATAATCCCCGTTCAGTCTCAATGGCGGGGTGCGGGCCGGCCCGGCGGCGAGTGCGGCGGGCAGCAGGCCTCTTGGACAGGTTGAGAGATAAAAAAATAATAATTCCCGTTCAGTCTCAATGGCAGGGTGCGGGCCGGCCCGGCGGCGATTGCGGCGGGCAGCAGGCCTCTTGGACAGGTTGAGAGATAAAAAAATAATAATTCCCGTGCAGTCTCAATGGCGGGGTGCGGGCCGGGGAATAGGCCTCTTGGCCGGGGTGAATAGTGTTGGAACACGGCCCGCGGAAATAGTAGCGGCTGGAGGTACCGGGGGCGATGCCCGCCCCGGCCCGGCGGCCAAGTTAAAAAAATAAATAATCCCCGTTCAGTCTCAATGGCAGGGTGCGGGAAGGCCCGGCGGCGAGTGCGGCGGGCAGCAGGCCTCTTGGACAGGTTGAGAGATAAAAAAATAATAATTCCCGTGCAGTCTCAATGGCGGGGTGCGGGCCGGGGAATAGGCCTCTTGGCCGGGGTGAATAGTGTTGGAACACGGCCCGCGGAAATAGTAGCGGCTGGAGGTACCGGGGGCGATGCCCGCCCCGGGCCGGCGGCCAAGTTAAAAAAATAATAATTCCCGTTCAGTCTCAATGGCAGGGTGCGGGCCGGCCCGGCGGCGATTGCGGCGGGCAGCAGGCCTCTTGGACAGGTTGAGAGATAAAAAAATAATAATTCCCGTGCAGTCTCAATGGCGGGGTGCGGGCCGGGGAATAGGCCTCTTGGCCGGGGTGAATATGTTGGAACGCGGCGCGAGTAAAGAGAAGCGGCTGGAGGTACCGGGGGCGAAGCCCGCCCCGGCCCGGAGGCCGAGTTAAAAAAAATAATAATCCCCGTTCAGTCTCAATGGCGGGGTGCGGGCCGGCCCGGCGGCGAGTGCGGCGGGCAGCAGGCCTCTTGGACAGGTTGAGAGATAAAAAAAATAATAATTCCCGTGCAGTCTCAATGGCGGGGTGCGGGCCGGGGAATAGGCCTCTTGGCCGGGGTGAATAGTGTTGGAACACGGCCCGCGGAAATAGTAGCGGCTGGAGGTACCGGGGGCGATGCCCGCCCCGGCCCGGCGGCCAAGTTAAAAAAATAAATAATCCCCGTTCAGTCTCAATGGCAGGGTGCGGGCCGGCCCGGCGGCGATTGCGGCGGGCAGCAGGCCTCTTGGACAGGTTGAGAGATAAAAAAATAATAATTCCCGTGCAGTCTCAATGGCGGGGTGCGGGCCGGGGAATAGGCCTCTTGGCCGGGGTGAATAGTGTTGGAACACGGCCCGCGGAAATAGTAGCGGCTGGAGGTACCGGGGGCGATGCCCGCCCCGGGCCGGCGGCCAAGTTAAAAAAATAAATAATCCCCGTTCAGTCTCAATGGCAGGGTGCGGGCCGGCCCGGCGGCGAGTGCGGCGGGCAGCAGGCCTCTTGGACAGGTTGAGAGATAAAAAAAATAATAATTCCCATGCAGTCTCAATGGCGGGGTGCGGGCCGGGGAATAGGCCTCTTGGCCGGGGTGAATAGTGTTGGAACACGGCCCGCGGAAATAGTAGCGGCTGGAGGTACCGGGGGCGATGCCCGCCCCGGCCCGGCGGCCAAGTTAAAAAAATAAATAATCCCCGTTCAGTCTCAATGGCAGGGTGCGGGCCGGCCCGGCGGCGATTGCGGCGGGCAGCAGGCCTCTTGGACAGGTTGAGAGATAAAAAAATAATAATTCCCATGCAGTCTCAATGGCGGGGTGCGGGCCGGGGAATAGGCCTCTTGGCCGGGGTGAATATGTTGGAACGCGGCGCGCGTAAATAGAAGCGGCTGGAGGTACCGGGGGCGAAGCCCGCCCCGGCCCGGAGGCCGAGTTAAAAAAAATAATAATCCCCGTTCAGTCTCAATGGCGGGGTGCGGGCCGGCCCGGCGGCGAGTGCGGCGGGCAGCAGGCCTCTTGGACAGGTTGAGAGATAAAAAAATAATAATTCCCGTGCAGTCTCAATGGCGGGGTGCGGGCCGGGGAATAGGCCTCTTGGCCGGGGTGAATAGTGTTGGAACACGGCCCGCGGAAATAGTAGCGGCTGGAGGTACCGGGGGCGATGCCCGCCCCGGGCCGGCGGCCAAGTTAAAAAAATAAATAATCCCCGTTCAGTCTCAATGGCAGGGTGCGGGCCGGCCCGGCGGCGATTGCGGTGGGCAGCAGGCCTCTTGGACAGGTTGAGAGATAAAAAAATAATAATTCCCGTGCAGTCTCAATGGCGGGGTGCGGGCCGGGGAATAGGCCTCTTGGCCGGGGTGAATAGTGTTGGAACACGGCCCGCGGAAATAGTAGCGGCTGGAGGTACCGGGGGCGATGCCCGCCCCGGCCCGGCGGCCAAGTTAAAAAAATAAATAATCCCGTTCAGTCTCAATGGCAGGGTGCGGGCCGGCCCGGCGGCGATTGCGGCGGGCAGCAGGCCTCTTGGACAGGTTGAGAGATTAAAAAAATAATAATTCCCATGCAGTCTCAATGGCGGGGTGCGGGCCGGGGAATAGGCCTCTTGGCCGGGGTGAATAGTGTTGGAACACTGCACGCGGAAATAGTAGCGGCTGGAGGTACCGGGGGCGATGCCCGCCCCGGCCCGGCGGCCAAGTTAAAAAAATAAATAATCCCCGTTCAGTCTCAATGGCAGGGTGCGGGCCGGCCCGGCGGCGAGTGCGGCGGGCAGCAGGCCTCTTGGACAGGTTGAGAGATAAAAAAATAATAATTCCCGTTCAGTCTCAATGGCAGGGTGCGGGCCGGCCCAGCGGCGATTGCGGCGGGCAGCAGGCCTCTTGGACAGGTTGAGAGATAAAAAAATAATAATTCCCATGCAGTCTCAATGGCGGGGTGCGGGCCGGGGAATAGGCCTCTTGGCCGGGGTGAATATGTTGGAACGCGGCGCGCGTAAATAGAAGCGGCTGGAGGTACCGGGGGCGAAGCCCGCCCCGGCCCGGAGGCCGAGTTAAAAAAAATAATAATCCCCGTTCAGTCTCAATGGCGGGGTGCGGGCCGGCCCGGCGGCGAGTGCGGCGGGCAGCAGGCCTCTTGGACAGGTTGAGAGATAAAAAAATAATAATTCCCGTGCAGTCTCAATGGCGGGGTGCGGGCCGGGGAATAGGCCTCTTGGCCGGGGTGAATAGTGTTGGAACACGGCCCGCGGAAATAGTAGCGGCTGGAGGAACGGGGGCGATGCCCGCCCCGGCCCGGCGGCCAAGTTAAAAAAATAAATAATCCCGTTCAGTCTCAATGGCAGGGTGCGGGCCGGCCCGGCGGCGATTGCGGCGGGCAGCAGGCCTCTTGGACAGGTTGAGAGATTAAAAAAATAATAATTCCCATGCAGTCTCAATGGCGGGGTGCGGGCCGGGGAATAGGCCTCTTGGCCGGGGTGAATAGTGTTGGAACACTGCACGCGGAAATAGTAGCGGCTGGAGGTACCGGGGGCGATGCCCGCCCCGGCCCGGCGGCCAAGTTAAAAAAATAAATAATCCCCGTTCAGTCTCAATGGCAGGGTGCGGGCCGGCCCGGCGGCGAGTGCGGCGGGCAGCAGGCCTCTTGGACAGGTTGAGAGATAAAAAAATAATAATTCCCGTTCAGTCTCAATGGCAGGGTGCGGGCCGGCCCAGCGGCGATTGCGGCGGGCAGCAGGCCTCTTGGACAGGTTGAGAGATAAAAAAATAATAATTCCCATGCAGTCTCAATGGCGGGGTGCGGGCCGGGGAATAGGCCTCTTGGCCGGGGTGAATATGTTGGAACGCGGCGCGCGTAAATAGAAGCGGCTGGAGGTACCGGGGGCGAAGCCCGCCCCGGCCCGGAGGCCGAGTTAAAAAAAATAATAATCCCCGTTCAGTCTCAATGGCGGGGTGCGGGCCGGCCCGGCGGCGAGTGCGGCGGGCAGCAGGCCTCTTGGACAGGTTGAGAGATAAAAAAATAATAATTCCCGTGCAGTCTCAATGGCGGGGTGCGGGCCGGGGAATAGGCCTCTTGGCCGGGGTGAATAGTGTTGGAACACGGCCCGCGGAAATAGTAGCGGCTGGAGGTACCGGGGGCGATGCCCGCCCGGGCCCGGCGGCCAAGTTAAAAAAATAAATAATCCCCGTTCAGTCTCAATGGCGGGGTGCGGGCCGGCCCGGCGGCGATTGCGGCGGGCAGCAGGCCTCTTGGACAGGTTGAGAGATAAAAAAATAATAATTCCCGTGCAGTCTCAATGGCGGGGTGCGGGCCGGGGAATAGGCCTCTTGGCCGGGGTGAATAGTGTTGGAACACGGCCCGCGGAAATAGTAGCGGCTGGAGGTACCGGGGGCGATGCCCGCCCCGGGCCGGCGGCCAAGTTAAAAAAATAATAATTCCCGTTCAGTCTCAATGGCAGGGTGCGGGCCGGCCCGGCGGCGAGTGCGGCGGGCAGCAGGCCTCTTGGACAGGATGAGAGATAAAAAAATAATAATTCCCGTGCAGTCTCAATGGCGGGGTGCGGGCCGGGGAATAGGCCTCTTGGCCGGGGTGAATAGTGTTGGAACACGGCCCGCGGAAATAGTAGCGGCTGGAGGTACCGGGGGCGATGCCCGCCCCGGGCCGGCGGCCAAGTTAAAAAAATAATAATTCCCGTTCAGTCTCAATGGCAGGGTGCGGGCCGGCCCGGCGGCGATTGTGGCGGGCAGCAGGCCTCTTGGACAGGTTGAGAGATAAAAAAATAATAATTCCCATGCAGTCTCAATGGCGGGGTGCGGGCCGGGGAATAGGCCTCTTGGCCGGGGTGAATATGTTGGAACGCGGCGCGCGTAAATAGAAGCGGCTGGAGGTACCGGGGGCGAAGCCCGCCCCGGCCCGGAGGCCGAGTTAAAAAAAATAATAATCCCCGTTCAGTCTCAATGGCGGGGTGCGGGCCGGCCCGGCGGCGAGTGCGGCGGGCAGCAGGCCTCTTGGACAGGTTGAGAGATAAAAAAATAATAATTCCCGTTCAGTCTCAATGGCAGGGTGCGGGCCGGCCCGGCGGCGATTGCGGCGGGCAGCAGGCCTCTTGGACAGGTTGAGAGATAAAAAAATAATAATTCCCATGCAGTCTCAATGGCGGGGTGCGGGCCGGGGAATAGGCCTCTTGGCCGGGGTGAATATGTTGGAACGCGGCGCGTGTAAATAGAAGCGGCTGGAGGTACCGGGGGCGAAGCCCGCCCCGGCCCGGAGGCCGAGTTAAAAAAAATAATAATCCCCGTTCAGTCTCAATGGCGGGGTGCGGGCCGGCCCGGCGGCGAGTGCGGCGGGCAGCAGGCCTCTTGGACAGGTTGAGAGATAAAAAAATAATAATTCCCGTGCAGTCTCAATGGCGGGGTGCGGGCCGGGGAATAGGCCTCTTGGCCGGGGTGAATAGTGTTGGAACACGGCCCGCGGAAATAGTAGCGGCTGGAGGTACCGGGGGCGATGCCCGCCCCGGGCCGGCGGCCAAGTTAAAAAAATAAATAATCCCCGTTCAGTCTCAATGGCAGGGTGCGGGCCGGCCCGGCGGCGATTGCGGCGGGCAGCAGGCCTCTTGGACAGGTTGAGAGATAAAAAAATAATAATTCCCATGCAGTCTCAATGGCGGGGTGCGGGCCGGGGAATAGGCCTCTTGGCCGGGGTGAATAGTGTTGGAACACGGCACGCGGAAATAGTAGCGGCTGGAGGTACCGGGGGCGATGCCCGCCCCGGCCCGGCGGCCAAGTTAAAAAAATAAATAATCCCCGTTCAGTCTCAATGGCAGGGTGCGGGCCGGCCCGGCGGCGATTGCGGCGGGCAGCAGGCCTCTTGGACAGGTTGAGAGATAAAAAAAATAATAATTCCCATGCAGTCTCAATGGCGGGGTGCGGGCCGGGGAATAGGCCTCTTGGCCGGGGTGAATAGTGTTGGAACACGGCCCGCGGAAATAGTAGCGGCTGGAGTTACCGGGGGCGATGCCCGCCCCGGGCCGGCGGCCAAGTTAAAAAAATAATAATTCCCGTTCAGTCTCAATGGCAGGGTGCGGGCCGGCCCGGCGGCGAGTGCGGCGGGCAGCAGGCCTCTTGGACAGGATGAGAGATAAAAAAATAATAATTCCGTGCAGTCTCAATGGCGGGGTGCGGGCCGGGGAATAGGCCTCTTGGCCGGGGTGAATAGTGTTGGAACACGGCCCGCGGAAATAGTAGCGGCTGGAGGTACCGGGGGCGATGCCCGCCCCGGGCCGGCGGCCAAGTTAAAAAAATAATAATTCCCGTTCAGTCTCAATGGCAGGGTGCGGGCCGGCCCGGCGGCGATTGTGGCGGGCAGCAGGCCTCTTGGACAGGTTGAGAGATAAAAAAATAATAATTCCCATGCAGTCTCAATGGCGGGGTGCGGGCCGGGGAATAGGCCTCTTGGCCGGGGTGAATATGTTGGAACGCGGCGCGCGTAAATAGAAGCGGCTGGAGGTACCGGGGGCGAAGCCCGCCCCGGCCCGGAGGCCGAGTTAAAAAAAATAATAATCCCCGTTCAGTCTCAATGGCGGGGTGCGGGCCGGCCCGGCGGCGAGTGCGGCGGGCAGCAGGCCTCTTGGACAGGTTGAGAGATAAAAAAATAATAATTCCCGTTCAGTCTCAATGGCAGGGTGCGGGCCGGCCCGGCGGCGATTGTGGCGGGCAGCAGGCCTCTTGGACAGGTTGAGAGATAAAAAAATAATAATTCCCATGCAGTCTCAATGGCGGGGTGGGGGCCGGGGAATAGGCCTCTTGGCCGGGGTGAATATGTTGGAACGCGGCGCGCGTAAATAGAAGCGGCTGGAGGTACCGGGGGCGAAGCCCGCCCCGGCCCGGAGGCCGAGTTAAAAAAAATAATAATCCCCGTTCAGTCTCAATGGCGGGGTGCGGGCCGGCCCGGCGGCGAGTGCGGCGGGCAGCAGGCCTCTTGGACAGGTTGAGAGATAAAAAAATAATAATTCCCGTTCAGTCTCAATGGCAGGGTGCGGGCCGGCCCGGCGGCGATTGCGGCGGGCAGCAGGCCTCTTGGACAGGTTGAGAGATAAAAAAATAATAATTCCCATGCAGTCTCAATGGCGGGGTGCGGGCCGGGGAATAGGCCTCTTGGCCGGGGTGAATATGTTGGAACGCGGCGCGCGTAAATAGAAGCGGCTGGAGGTACCGGGGGCGAAGCCCGCCCCGGCCCGGAGGCCGAGTTAAAAAAAATAATAATCCCCGTTCAGTCTCAATGGCGGGGTGCGGGCCGGGCCGGCGGCGAGTGCGGCGGGCAGCAGGCCTCTTGGACAGGTTGAGAGATAAAAAAATAATAATTCCCATGCAGTCTCAATGGCGGGGTGCGGGCCGGGGAATAGGCCTCTTGGCCGGGGTGAATATGTTGGAACGCGGCGCGCGTAAATAGAAGCGGCTGGAGGTACCGGGGGCGAAGCCCGCCCCGGCCCGGAGGCCGAGTTAAAAAAAATAATAATCCCCGTTCAGTCTCAATGGCGGGTGCGGGCCGGCCCGGCGGCGAGTGCGGCGGGCAGCAGGCCTCTTGGACAGGTTGAGAGATAAAAAAATAATAATTCCCGTGCAGTCTCAATGGCGGGGTGCGGGCCGGGGAATAGGCCTCTTGGCCGGGGTGAATAGTGTTGGAACACGGCCCGCGGAAATAGTAGCGGCTGGAGGTACCGGGGGCGATGCCCGCCCCGGGCCGGCGGCCAAGTTAAAAAAATAAATAATCCCCGTTCAGTCTCAATGGCAGGGTGCGGGCCGGCCCGGCGGCGATTGCGGCGGGCAGCAGGCCTCTTGGACAGGTTGAGAGATAAAAAAATAATAATTCCCGTGCAGTCTCAATGGCGGGGTGCGGGCCGGGGAATAGGCCTCTTGGCCGGGGTGAATAGTGTTGGAACACGGCCCGCGGAAATAGTAGCGGCTGGAGGTACCGGGGGCGATGCCCGCCCCGGCCCGGCGGCCAAGTTAAAAAAATAAATAATCCCGTTCAGTCTCAATGGCAGGGTGCGGGCCGGCCCGGCGGCGATTGCGGCGGGCAGCAGGCCTCTTGGACAGGTTGAGAGATAAAAAAATAATAATTCCCATGCAGTCTCAATGGCGGTGTGCGGGCCGGGGAATAGGCATCTTGGCCGGGGTGAATAGTGTTGGAACACGGCACGCGGAAATAGTAGCGGCTGGAGGTACCGGGGGCGATGCCCGCCCCGGCCCGGCGGCCAAGTTAAAAAAATAAATAATCCCCGTTCAGTCTCAATGGCAGGGTGCGGGCCGGCCCGGCGGCGATTGCGGCGGGCAGCAGGCCTCTTGGACAGGTTGAGAGATAAAAAAAATAATAATTTCCATGCAGTCTCAATGGCGGGGTGCGGGCCGGGGAATAGGCCTCTTGGCCGGGGTGAATAGTGTTGGAACACGGCCCGCGGAAATAGTAGCGGCTGGAGGTACCGGGGGCGATGCCCGCCCCGGCCCGGCGGCCAAGTTAAAAAAATAAATAATCCCCGTTCAGTCTCAATGGCAGGGTGCGGGCCGGCCCGGCGGCGAGTGCGGCGGGCAGCAGGCCTCTTGGACAGGTTGAGAGATAAAAAAAGAATAATTCCCGTTCAGTCTCAATGGCAGGGTTCGGGCCGGCCCGGCGGCGATTGCGGCGGGCAGCAGGCCTCTTGGACAGGTTGAGAGATAAAAAAATAATAATTCCCATGCAGTCTCAATGGCGGGGTGCGGGCCGGGGAATAGGCCTCTTGGCCGGGGTGAATATGTTGGAACGCGGCGTGCGTAAATAGAAGCGGCTGGAGGTACCGGGGGCGAAGCCCGCCCCGGCCCGGCGGCCAAGTTAAAAAAATAAATAATCCCCGTTCAGTCTCAATGGCAGGGTGCGGCCGGCCCGGCGGCGAGTGCGGCGGGCAGCAGGCCTCTTGGACAGGTTGAGAGATAAAAAAATAATAATTCCCGTTCAGTCTCAATGGCAGGGTTCGGGCCGGCCCGGCGGCGATTGCGGCGGGCAGCAGGCCTCTTGGACAGGTTGAGAGATAAAAAAATAATAATTCCCATGCAGTCTCAATGGCGGGGTACGGGCCGGGGAATAGGCCTCTTGGCCGGGGTGAATATGTTGGAACGCGGCGTGCGTAAATAGAAGCGGCTGGAGGTACCGGGGGCGAAGCCCGCCCCGGCCCGGAGGCCGAGTTAAAAAAAATAATAATCCCCGTTCAGTCTCAATGGCGGGGTGCGGGCCGGCCCGGCGGCGAGTGCGGCGGGCAGCAGGCCTCTTGGACAGGTTGAGAGATAAAAAAATAATAATTCCCGTGCAGTCTCAATGGCGGGGTGCGGGCCGGGGAATAGGCCTCTTGGCCGGGGTGAATAGTGTTGGAACACGGCCCGCGGAAATAGTAGCGGCTGGAGGTACCGGGGGCGATGCCCGCCCCGGGCCGGCGGCCAAGTTAAAAAAATAAATAATCCCCGTTCAGTCTCAATGGCGGGGTGCGGGCCGGCCCGGCGGCGAGTGCGGCGGGCAGCAGGCCTCTTGGACAGGTTGAGAGATAAAAAAATAATAATTCCCATGCAGTCTCAATGGCGGGGTGCGGGCCGGGGAATAGGCCTCTTGGCCGGGGTGAATATGTTGGAACGCGGCGCGCGTAAATAGAAGCGGCTGGAGGTACCGGGGGCGAAGCCCGCCCCGGCCCGGAGGCCGAGTTAAAAAAAATAATAATCCCCGTTCAGTCTCAATGGCGGGGTGCGGGCCGGCCCGGCGGCGAGTGCGGCGGGCAGCAGGCCTCTTGGACAGGTTGAGAGATAAAAAAATAATAATTCCCGTGCAGTCTCAATGGCGGGGTGCGGGCCGGGGAATAGGCCTCTTGGCCGGGGTGAATATGTTGGAACGCGGCGCGCGTAAATAGAAGCGGCTGGAGGTACCGGGGGCGAAGCCCGCCCCGGCCCGGAGGCCGAGTTAAAAAAAATAATAATCCCCGTTCAGTCTCAATGGCGGGGTGCGGGCCGGCCCGGCGGCGAGTGCGGCGGACAGCAGGCCTCTTGGACAGGTTGAGAGATAAAAAAAATAATAATTCCCGTGCAGTCTCAATGGCGGGGTGCGGGCCGGGGAATAGGCCTCTTGGCCGGGGTGAATATGTTGGAACGCGGCGCGCGTAAATAGAAGCGGCTGGAGGTACCGGGGGCGAAGCCCGCCCCGGCCCGGAGGCCGAGTTAAAAAAAATAATAATCCCCGTTCAGTCTCAATGGCGGGGTGCGGGCCGGCCCGGCGGCGAGTGCGGCGGGCAGCAGGCCTCTTGGACAGGTTGAGAGATAAAAAAATAATAATTCCCGTGCAGTCTCAATGGCGGGGTGCGGGCGGGGAATAGGCCTCTTGGCCGGGGTGAATAGTGTTGGAACACGGCCCGCGGAAATAGTAGCGGCTGGAGGTACCGGGGGCGATGCCCGCCCCGGCCCGGCGGCCAAGTTAAAAAAATAAATAATCCCCGTTCAGTCTCAATGGCAGGGTGCAGGCCGGCCCGGCGGCGATTGCGGCGGGCAGCAGGCCTCTTGGACAGGTTGAGAGATAAAAAAATAATAATTCCCGTTCAGTCTCAATGGCAGGGTGCGGGCCGGCCCGGCGGCAATTGCGGCGGGCAGCAGGCCTCTTGGACAGGTTGAGAGATAAAAAAATAATAATTCCCATGCAGTCTCAATGGCGGGGTGCGGGCCGGGGAATAGGCCTCTTGGCCGGGGTGAATGTGTTGGAACGCGGCGCGCGTAAATAGAAGCGGCTGGAGGTACCGGGGGCGAAGCCCGCCCCGGCCCGGAGGCCGAGTTAAAAAAAATAATAATCCCCGTTCAGTCTCAATGGCGGGGTGCGGGCCGGCCCGGCGGCGAGTGCGGCGGGCAGCAGGCCTCTTGGACAGGTTGAGAGATAAAAAAATAATAATTCCCGTGCAGTCTCAATGGCGGGGTGCGGGCCGGGGAATAGGCCTCTTGGCCGGGGTGAATATGTTGGAACGCGGCGCGTGTAAATAGAAGCGGCTGGAGGTACCGGGGGCGAAGCCCGCCCCGGCCCGGAGGCCGAGTTTAAAAAAATAATAATCCCCGTTCAGTCTCAATGGCGGGGTGCGGGCCGGCCCGGCGGCGAGTGCGGCGGGCAGCAGGCCTCTTGGACAGGTTGAGAGATAAAAAAATAATAATTCCCGTGCAGTCTCAATGGCGGGGTGCGGGCCGGGGAATAGGCCTCTTGGCCGGGGTGAATAGTGTTGGAACACGGCCCGCGGAAATAGTAGCGGCTGGAGGTACCGGGGGCGATGCCCGCCCCGGCCCGGCGGCCAAGTTAAAAAAATAAATAATCCCGTTCAGTCTCAATGGCAGGGTGCGGGCCGGCCCGGCGGCGATTGCGGCGGGCAGCAGGCCTCTTGGACAGGTTGAGAGATAAAAAAATAATAATTCCCATGCAGTCTCAATGGCGGGGTGCGGGCCGGGGAATAGGCCTCTTGGCCGGGGTGAATGTGTTGGAACGCGGCGCGCGTAAATAGAAGCGGCTGGAGGTACCGGGGGCGAAGCCCGCCCCGGCCCGGAGGCCGAGTTAAAAAAAATAATAATCCCCGTTCAGTCTCAATGGCGGGGTGCGGGCCGGCCCGGCGGCGAGTGCGGCGGGCAGCAGGCCTCTTGGACAGGTTGAGAGATAAAAAAAATAATAATTCCCGTGCAGTCTCAATGGCGGGGTGCGGGCCGGGGAATAGGCCTCTTGGCCGGGGTGAATAGTGTTGGAACGCGGCGCGCGTAAATAGAAGCGGCTGGAGGTACCGGGGGCGAAGCCCGCCCCGGCCCGGAGGCCGAGTTAAAAAAAATAATAATCCCCGTTCAGTCTCAATGGCGGGGTGCGGGCCGGCCCGGCGGCGAGTGCGGCGGGCAGCAGGCCTCTTGGACAGGTTGAGAGATAAAAAAATAATAATTCCCGTGCAGTCTCAATGGCGGGGTGCGGGCCGGGGAATAGGCCTCTTGGCCGGGGTGAATAGTGTTGGAACACGGCCCGCGGAAATAGTAGCGGCTGGAGGTACCGGGGGCGATGCCCGCCCCGGCCCGGCGGCCAAGTTAAAAAAATAAATAATCCCCGTTCAGTCTCAATGGCAGGGTGCGGGCCGGCCCGGCGGCGATTGCGGCGGGCAGCAGGCCTCTTGGACAGGTTGAGAGATAAAAAAAATAATAATTCCCATGCAGTCTCAATGGCGGGGTGCGGGCCGGGGAATAGGCCTCTTGGCCGGGGTGAATAGTGTTGGAACACGGCCCGCGGAAATAGTAGCGGCTGGAGGTACCGGGGGCGATGCCCACCCCGGGCCGGCGGCCAAGTTAAAAAAATAAATAATCCCCGTTCAGTCTCAATGGCAGGGTGCGGGCCGGCCCGGCGGCGAGTGCGGCGGGCAGCAGGCCTCTTGGACAGGTTGAGAGATAAAAAAAATAATAATTCCCGTTCAGTCTCAATGGCAGGGTGCGGGCCGGCCCGGCGGCGAGTGCGGCGGGCAGCAGGCCTCTTGGACAGGTTGAGAGATAAAAAAATAATAATTCCCGTGCAGTCTCAATGGCGGGGTGCGGGCCGGGGAATAGGCCTCTTGGCCGGGGTGAATATGTTGGAACGCGGCGCGCGTAAATAGAAGCGGCTGGAGGTACCGGGGGCGAAGGCCGCCCCGGCCCGGAGGCCGAGTTAAAAAAAATAATAATCTCCGTTCAGTCTCAATGGCGGGGTGCGGGCCGGCCCGGCGGCGAGTGTGGCGGGCAGCAGGCCTCTTGGACAGGTTGAGAGATAAAAAAATAATAATTCCCGTGCAGTCTCAATGGCGGGGTGCGGGCCGGGGAATAGGCCTCTTGGCCGGGGTGAATAGTGTTGGAACACGGCCCGCGGAAATAGTAGCGGCTGGAGGTACCGGGGGCGATGCCCGCCCCGGCCCGGCGGCCAAGTTAAAAAAATAAATAATCCCGTTCAGTCTCAATGGCAGGGTGCGGGCCGGCCCGGCGGCGATTGCGGCGGGCAGCAGGCCTCTTGGACAGGTTGAGAGATAAAAAAATAATAATTCCCATGCAGTCTCAATGGCGGGGTGCGGGCCGGGGAATAGGCCTCTTGGCCGGGGTGAATATGTTGGAACGCGGCGCGCGTAAATAGAAGCGGCTGGAGGTACCGGGGGCGAAGCCCGCCCCGGCCCGGAGGCCGAGTTAAAAAAAATAATAATCCCCGTTCAGTCTCAATGGCGGGGTGCGGGCCGGCCCGGCGGCGAGTGCGGCGGGCAGCAGGCCTCTTGGACAGGTTGAGAGATAAAAAAATAATAATTCCCGTGCAGTCTCAATGGCGGGGTGCGGGCCGGGGAATAGGCCTCTTGGCTGTGGTGAATAGTGTTGGAACACGGCCCGCGGAAATAGTAGCGGCTGGAGGTACCGGGGGCGATGCCCGCCCCGGCCCTGCGGCCAAGTTAAAAAAATAAATAATCCCCGTTCAGTCTCAATGGCAGGGTGCGGGCCGGCCCGGCGGCGATTGCGGCGGGCAGCAGGCCTCTTGGACAGGTTGAGAGATAAAAAAATAATAATTCCCATGCAGTCTCAATGGCGGGGTGCGGGCCGGCGAATAGGCCTCTTGGCCGGGGTGAATAGTGTTGGAACACGGCCCGCGGAAATAGTAGCGGCTGGAGGTACCGGGGGCGATGCCCGCCCCGGGCCGGGGGCCAAGTTAAAAAAATAAATAATCCCGTTCAGTCTCAATGGCAGGGTGCGGGCCGGCCCGGCGGCGATTGCGGCGGGCAGCAGGCCTCTTGGACAGGTTGAGAGATATAAAAATAATAATTCCCGTGCAGTCTCAATGGCGGGGTACGGGCCGGCCCGGCGGACGAGTGTGGCCGGGGAAGAGGCCTCTTGGCCGGGGTGAATATGTTGGAACGCGGCGCGCGTAAATAGAAGCGGCTGGAGGTACCGGGGGCGAAGCCCGCCCCGGCCCGGAGGCCGAGTTAAAAAAAATAATAATCCCCGTTCAGTCTCAAAGGCGGGGTGCGGGCCGGCCCGGCGGCGAGTGCGGCGGGCAGCAGGCCTCTTGGACAGGTTGAGAGATAAAAAAATAATAATTCCCGTGCAGTCTCAATGGCGGGGTGCGGGCCGGGGAATAGGCCTCTTGGCCGGGGTGAATAGTGTTGGAACACGGCCCGCGGAAATAGTAGCGGCTGGAGGTACCGGGGGCGATGCCCGCCCCGGCCCGGCGGCCAAGTTAAAAAAATAAATAATCCCCGTTCAGTCTCAATGGCAGGGTGCGGGCCGGCCCGGCGGCGATTGCGGCGGGCAGCAGGCCTCTTGGACAGGTTGAGAGATATAAAAATAATAATTCCCGTGCAGTCTCAACGGCGGGGTGCGGGCCGGCCCGGCGGACGAGTGTGGCCGGGGAATAGGCCTCTTGGCCGGGGTGAATATGTTGGAACGCGGCGCGCGTAAATAGAAGCGGCTGGAGGTACCGGGGGCGAAGCCCGCCCCGGCCCGGAGGCCGAGTTAAAAAAAATAATAATCCCCGTTCAGTCTCAATGGCGGGGTGCGGGCCGGCCCGGCGGCGAGTGCGGCGGCCAGCAGGCCTCTTGGACAGGTTGAGAGATAAAAAAATAATAATTCCCGTGCAGTCTCAATGGCGGGGTGCGGGCCGGGGAATAGGCCTCTTGGCCGGGGTGAATAGTGTTGGAACACGGCCCGCGGAAATAGTAGCGGCTGGAGGTACCGGGGGCGATGCCCGCCCCGGCCCGGCGGCCAAGTTAAAAAAATAAATAATCCCCGTTCAGTCTCAATGGCAGGGTGCGGGCCGGCCCGGCGGCGATTGCGGCGGGCAGCAGGCCTCTTGGACAGGTTGAGAGATAAAAAAATAATAATTCCCATGCAGTCTCAATGGCGGGGTGCGGGCTGGGGAATAGGCCTCTTGGCCGGGGTGAATAGTGTTGGAACACGGCCCGCGGAAATAGTAGCGGCTGGAGGTACCGGGGGCGATGCCCGCCCTGGGCCGGCGGCCAAGTTAAAAAAATAAATAATCCCCGTTCAGTCTCAATGGCAGGGTGCGGGCCGGCCCGGCGGCGAGTGCGGCGGGCAGCAGGCCTCTTGGACAGGTTGAGAGATAAAAAAAATAATAATTCCCGTTCAGTCTCAATGGCAGGGTGCGGGCCGGCCCGGCGGCGAGTGCGGCGGGCAGCAGGCCTCTTGGACAGGTTGAGAGATAAAAAAATAATAATTCCCGTGCAGTCTCAATGGCGGGGTGCGGGCCGGGGAATAGGCCTCTTGGCCGGGGTGAATATGTTGGAACGCGGCGCGCGTAAATAGAAGCGGCTGGAGGTACCGGGGGCGAAGCCCGCCCCGGCCCGGAGGCCGAGTTAAAAAAAATAATAATCCCCGTTCAGTCTCAATGGCGGGGTGCGGGCCGGCCCGGCGGCGAGTGCGGCGGGCAGCAGGCCTCTTGGACAGGTTGAGAGATAAAAAAATAATAATTCCCGTGCAGTCTCAATGGCGGGGTGCGGGCCGGGGAATAGGCCTCTTGGCCGGGGTGAATATGTTGGAACGCGGCGTGCGTAAATAGAAGCGGCTGGAGGTACCGGGGGCGAAGCCCGCCCCGGCCCGGAGGCCGAGTTAAAAAAAATAATAATCCCCGTTCAGTCTCAATGGCGGGGTGCGGGCCGGCCCGGCGGCGAGTGCGGCGGGCAGCAGGCCTCTTGGACAGGTTGAGAGATAAAAAAATAATAATTCCCGTGCAGTCTCAATGGCGGGGTGCGGGCCGGGGAATAGGCCTCTTGGCCGGGGTGAATAGTGTTGGAACACGGCCCGCGGAAATAGTAGCGGCTGGAGGTACCGGGGGCGATGCCCGCCCCGGGCCGGCGGCCAAGTTAAAAAAATAAATAATCCCCGTTCAGTCTCAATGGCGGGGTGCGGGCCGGCCCGGCGGCGAGTGCGGCGGGCAGCAGGCCTCTTGGACAGGTTGAGAGATAAAAAAATAATAATTCCCATGCAGTCTCAATGGCGGGGTGCGGGCCGGGGAATAGGCCTCTTGGCCGGGGTGAATATGTTGGAACGCGGCGCGCGTAAATAGAAGCGGCTGGAGGTACCGGGGGCGAAGCCCGCCCCGGCCCGGAGGCCGAGTTAAAAAAAATAATAATCCCCGTTCAGTCTCAATGGCGGGGTGCGGGCCGGCCCGGCGGCGAGTGCGGCGGGCAGCAGGCCTCTTGGACAGGTTGAGAGATAAAAAAATAATAATTCCCGTGCAGTCTCAATGGCGGGGTGCGGGCCGGGGAATAGGCCTCTTGGCCGGGGTGAATATGTTGGAACGCGGCGCGCGTAAATAGAAGCGGCTGGAGGTACCGGGGGCGAAGCCCGCCCCGGCCCGGAGGCCGAGTTAAAAAAAATAATAATCCCCGTTCAGTCTCAATGGCGGGGTGCGGGCCGGCCCGGCGGCGAGTGCGGCGGACAGCAGGCCTCTTGGACAGGTTGAGAGATAAAAAAAATAATAATTCCCGTGCAGTCTCAATGGCGGGGTGGGGGCCGGGGAATAGGCCTCTTGGCCGGGGTGAATATGTTGGAACGCGGCGCGCGTAAATAGAAGCGGCTGGAGGTACCGGGGGCGAAGCCCGCCCCGGCCCGGAGGCCGAGTTAAAAAAAATAATAATCCCCGTTCAGTCTCAATGGCGGGGTGCGGGCCGGCCCGGCGGCGAGTGCGGCGGGCAGCAGGCCTCTTGGACAGGTTGAGAGATAAAAAAATAATAATTCCCGTGCAGTCTCAATGGCGGGGTGCGGGCGGGGAATAGGCCTCTTGGCCGGGGTGAATAGTGTTGGAACACGGCCCGCGGAAATAGTAGCGGCTGGAGGTACCGGGGGCGATGCCCGCCCCGGCCCGGCGGCCAAGTTAAAAAAATAAATAATCCCCGTTCAGTCTCAATGGCAGGGTGCGGGCCGGCCCGGCGGCGATTGCGGCGGGCAGCAGGCCTCTTGGACAGGTTGAGAGATAAAAAAATAATAATTCCCGTTCAGTCTCAATGGCAGGGTGCGGGCCGGCCCGGCGGCAATTGCGGCGGGCAGCAGGCCTCTTGGACAGGTTGAGAGATAAAAAAATAATAATTCCCATGCAGTCTCAATGGCGGGGTGCGGGCCGGGGAATAGGCCTCTTGGCCGGGGTGAATGTGTTGGAACGCGGCGCGCGTAAATAGAAGCGGCTGGAGGTACCGGGGGCGAAGCCCGCCCCGGCCCGGAGGCCGAGTTAAAAAAAATAATAATCCCCGTTCAGTCTCAATGGCGGGGTGCGGGCCGGCCCGGCGGCGAGTGCGGCGGGCAGCAGGCCTCTTGGACAGGTTGAGAGATAAAAAAATAATAATTCCCGTGCAGTCTCAATGGCGGGGTGCGGGCCGGGGAATAGGCCTCTTGGCCGGGGTGAATATGTTGGAACGCGGCGCGCGTAAATAGAAGCGGCTGGAGGTACCGGGGGCGAAGCCCGCCCCGGCCCGGAGGCCGAGTTTAAAAAAATAATAATCCCCGTTCAGTCTCAATGGCGGGGTGCGGGCCGGCCCGGCGGCGATTGCGGCGGGCAGCAGGCCTCTTGGACAGGTTGAGAGATAAAAAAATAATAATTCCCGTGCAGTCTCAATGGCGGGGTGCGGGCCGGGGAATAGGCCTCTTGGCCGGGGTGAATAGTGTTGGAACACGGCCCGCGGAAATAGTAGCGGCTGGAGGTACCGGGGGCGATGCCCGCCCCGGCCCGGCGGCCAAGTTAAAAAAATAAATAATCCCGTTCAGTCTCAATGGCAGGGTGCGGGCCGGCCCGGCGGCGATTGCGGCGGGCAGCAGGCCTCTTGGACAGGTTGAGAGATAAAAAAATAATAATTCCCGTGCAGTCTCAATGGCGGGGTGCGGGCCGGGAAATAGGCCTCTTGGCCGGGGTGAATATGTTGGAACGCGGCGCGCGTAAATAGAAGCGGCTGGAGGTACCGGGGGCGAAGCCCGCCCCGGCCCGGAGGCCGAGTTAAAAAAAATAATAATCCCCGTTCAGTCTCAATGGCGGGGTGCGGGCCGGCCCGGCGGCGATTGCGGCGGGCAGCAGGCCTCTTGGACAGGTTGAGAGATAAAAATAATAATAATACCCGTGCAGTCTCAATGGCGGGGTGCGGGCCGGGGAATAGGCCTCTTGGCCGGGGTGAATAGTGTTGGAACACGCCCGCGGAAATAGTAGCGGCTGGAGGTACCGGGGGCGATGCCCGCCCGGGCCCGGCGGCCAAGTTAAAAAAATAAATAATCCCCGTTCAGTCTCAATGGCAGGGTGCGGGCCGGCCCGGCGGCGATTGCGGCGGGCAGCAGGCCTCTTGGACAGGTTGAGAGATAAAAAAATAATAATTCCCGTTCAGTCTCAATGGCAGGGTGCGGGCCGGCCCGGCGGCAATTGCGGCGGGCAGCAGGCCTCTTGGACAGGTTGAGAGATAAAAAAATAATAATTCCCATGCAGTCTCAATGGCGGGGTGCGGGCCGGGGAATAGGCCTCTTGGCCGGGGTGAATATGTTGGAACGCGGCGCGCGTAAATAGAAGCGGCTGGAGGTACCGGGGGCGAAGCCCGCCCCGGCCCGGAGGCCGAGTTAAAAAAAATAATAATCCCCGTTCAGTCTCAATGGCGGGGTGCGGGCCGGCCCGGCGGCGAGTGCGGCGGGCAGCAGGCCTCTTGGACAGGTTGAGAGATAAAAAAATAATAATTCCCGTGCAGTCTCAATGGCGGGGTGCGGGCCGGGGAATAGGCCTCTTGGCCGGGGTGAATATGTTGGAACGCGGCGCGCGTAAATAGAAGCGGCTGGAGGTACCGGGGGCGAAGCCCGCCCCGGCCCGGAGGCCGAGTTAAAAAAAATAATAATCCCCGTTCAGTCTCAATGGCGGGGTGCGGGCCGGCCCGGCGGCGATTGCGGCGGGCAGCAGGCCTCTTGGACAGGTTGAGAGATAAAAAAATAATAATTCCCGTGCAGTCTCAATGGCGGGGTGCGGGCCGGGGAATAGGCCTCTTGGCCGGGGTGAATAGTGTTGGAACACGGCCCGCGGAAATAGTAGCGGCTGGAGGTACCGGGGGCGATGCCCGCCCGGGCCCGGCGGCCAAGTTAAAAAAATAAATAATCCCCGTTCAGTCTCAATGGCAGGGTGCGGGCCGGCCCGGCGGCGATTGCGGCGGGCAGCAGGCCTCTTGGACAGGTTGAGAGATAAAAAAATAATAATTCTCGTTCAGTCTCAATGGCAGGGTGCGGGCCGGCCCGGCGGCAATTGCGGCGGGCAGCAGGCCTCTTGGACAGGTTGAGAGATAAAAAAATAATAATTCCCATGCAGTCTCAATGGCGGGGTGCGGGCCGGGGAATAGGCCTCTTGGCCGGGGTGAATATGTTGGAACGCGGCGCGCGTAAATAGAAGCGGCTGGAGGTACCGGGGGCGAAGCCCGCCCCGGCCCGGAGGCCGAGTTAAAAAAAATAATAATCCCGTTCAGTCTCAATGGCGGGGTGCGGGCCGGCCCGGCGGACGAGTGTGGCCGGGGAAGAGGCCTCTTGGCCGGGGTGAATATGTTGGAACGCGGCGCGCGTAAATAGAAGCGGCTGGAGGTAACGGGGGCGAAGCCCGCCCCGGCCCGGAGGCCGAGTTAAAAAAAATAATAATCCCGTTCAGTCTCAATGGCGGGGTGCGGGCCGGCCCGGCGGCGAGTGCGGCGGGCAGCAGGCCTCTTGGACAGGTTGAGAGATAAAAAAATAATAATTCCCGTGCAGTCTCAACGGCGGGGTGCGGGCCGGCCCGGCGGACGAGTGTGGCCGGGGAAGAGGCCTCTTGGCCGGGGTGAATATGTTGGAACGCGGCGCGCTTAAATAGAAGCGCCTGGAGGTACCGGGGGAGAAGCCCGCCCCGGCCCGGAGGCCGAGTTAAAAAAAATAATAATCCCCGTTCAGTCTCAATGGCGGGGTGCGGGCCGGCCCGGCGGCGAGTGCGGCGGGCAGCAGGCCTCTTGGACAGGTTGAGAGATAAAAAAATAATAATTCCCGTGCAGTCTCAATGGCGGGGTGCGGGCCGGCCCGGCGGACGAGTGTGGCCGGGGAAGAGGCCTCTTGGCCGGGGTGAATATGTTGGAACGCGGCGCGCGTAAATAGAAGCAGCTGGAGGTACCGGGGGCGAAGCCCGCCCCGGCCCGGAGGCCGAGTTAAAAAAAATAATAATCCCCGTTCAGTCTCAATGGCGGGGTGCGGGCCGGCCCGGCGGCGAGTGCGGCGGGCAGCAGGCCTCTTGGACAGGTTGAGAGATAAAAAAATAATAATTCCCGTGCAGTCTCAATGGCGGGGTGCGGGCCGGGGAATAGGCCTCTTGGCCGGGGTGAATAGTGTTGGAACACGGCCCGCGGAAATAGTAGCGGCTGGAGGTACCGGGGGCGATGCCCGCCCCGGCCCGGCGGCCAAGTTAAAAAAATAAATAATCCCGTTCAGTCTCAATGGCAGGGTGCGGGCCGGCCCGGCGGCGATTGCGGCGGGCAGCAGGCCTCTTGGACAGGTTGAGAGATAAAAAAATAATAATTCCCATGCAGTCTCAATGGCGGGGTGCGGGCCGGTGAATAGGCCTCTTGGCCGGGGTGAATATGTTGGAACGCGGCGCGCGTAAATAGAAGCGGCTGGAGGTACCGGGGGCGAAGCCCGCCCCGGCCCGGAGGCCGAGTTAAAAAAAAAAATAATCCCCGTTCAGTCTCAATGGCTAGGTGCGGGCCGGCCCGGCGGCGAGTGCGGCGGGCAGCAGGCCTCTTGGACAGGTTGAGAGATAAAAAAATAATAATTCCCGTGCAGTCTCAATGGCGGGGTGCGGGCCGGGGAATAGGCCTCTTGGCCGGGGTGAATAGTGTTGGAACACGGCCCGCGGAAATAGTAGCGGCTGGAGGTACCGGGGGCGATGCCCGCCCCGGCCCAGCGGCCAAGTTAAAAAAATAAATAATCCCGTTCAGTCTCAATGGCAGGGTGCGGGCCGGCCCGGCGGCGATTGCGGCGGGCAGCAGGCCTCTTGGACAGGTTGAGAGATAAAAAAATAATAATTCCCGTTCAGTCTCAATGGCAGGGTGCGGGCCGGCCCGGCGGCGATTGCGGCGGGCAGCAGGCCTCTTGGACAGGTTGAGAGATAAAAAAATAATAATTCCCATGCAGTCTCAATGGCGGGGTGCGGGCCGGGGAATAGGCCTCTTGGCCGGGGTGAATATGTTGGAACGCGGCGCGCGTAAATAGAAGCGGCTGGAGGTACCGGGGGCGAAGCCCGCCCCGGCCCGGAGGCCCAGTTAAAAAAAATAATAATCCCCGTTCAGTCTCAATGGCGGGGTGCGGGCCGGCCCGGCGGCGAGTGCGGCGGGCAGCAGGCCTCTTGGACAGGTTGAGAGATAAAAAAATAATAATTCCCGTGCAGTCTCAATGGCGGGGTGCGGGCCGGGGAATAGGCCTCTTGGCCGGGGTGAATATGTTGGAACGCGGCGCGCGTAAATAGAAGCGGCTGGAGGTACCGGGGGCGAAGCCCGCCCCGGCCCGGAGGCCGAGTTAAAAAAAATAATAATCCCCGTTCAGTCTCAATGGCGGGGTGCGGGCCGGCCCGGCGGCGAGTGCGGCGGGCAGCAGGCCTCTTGGACAGGTTGAGAGATAAAAAAATAATAATTCCCGTGCAGTCTCAATGGCGGGGTGCGGGCCGGGGAATAGGCCTCTTGGCCGGGGTGAATAGTGTTGGAACACGGCCCGCGGAAATAGTAGCGGCTGGAGGTACCGGGGGCGATGCCCGCCCCGGGCCGGCGGCCAAGTTAAAAAAATAAATAATCCCCGTTCAGTCTCAATGGCAGGGTGCGGGCCGGCCCGGCGGCGATTGCGGCGGGCAGCAGGCCTCTTGGACAGGTTGAGAGATATAAAAATAATAATTCCCGTGCAGTCTCAATGGCGGGGTGCGGGCCGGCCCGGCGGACGAGTGTGGCCGGGGAAGAGGCCTCTTGGCCGGGGTGAATATGTTGGAACGCGGCGCGCGTAAATAGAAGCGGCTGGAGGTACCGGGGGCGAAGCCCGCCCCGGCCCGGAGGCCGAGTTAAAAAAAATAATAATCCCGTTCAGTCTCAATGGCGGGGTGCGGGCCGGCCCGGCGGCGAGTGCGGCGGGCAGCAGGCCTCTTGGACAGGTTGAGAGATAAAAAAATAATAATTCCCGTGCAGTCTCAACGGCGGGGTGCGGGCCGGCCCGGCGGACGAGTGTGGCCGGGGAAGAGGCCTCTTGGCCGGGGTGAATATGTTGGAACGCGGCGCGCTTAAATAGAAGCGCCTGGAGGTACCGGGGGAGAAGCCCGCCCCGGCCCGGAGGCCGAGTTAAAAAAAATAATAATCCCCGTTCAGTCTCAATGGCGGGGTGCGGGCCGGCCCGGCGGCGAGTGCGGCGGGCAGCAGGCCTCTTGGACAGGTTGAGAGATAAAAAAATAATAATTCCCGTGCAGTCTCAATGGCGGGGTGCGGGCCGGCCCGGCGGACGAGTGTGGCCGGGGAAGAGGCCTCTTGGCCGGGGTGAATATGTTGGAACGCGGCGCGCGTAAATAGAAGCAGCTGGAGGTACAGGGGGCGAAGCCCGCCCCGGCCCGGAGGCCGAGTTAAAAAAAATAATAATCCACGTTCAGTCTCAATGGCGGGGTGCGGGCCGGCCCGGCGGCGATTGCGGCGGGCAGCAGGCCTCTTGGACAGGTTGAGAAATAAAAAAATAATAATTCCCGTGCAGTCTCAATGGCGGGGTGCGGGCCGGGGAATAGGCCTCTTGGCCGGGGTGAATAGTGTTGGAACACGGCCCGCGGAAATAGTAGCGGCTGGAGGTACCGGGGGCGATGCCCGCCCCGGCCCGGCGGCCAAGTTAAAAAAATAAATAATCCCGTTCAGTCTCAATGGCAGGGTGCGGGCCGGCCCGGCGGCGATTGCGGCGGGCAGCAGGCCTCTTGGACAGGTTGAGAGATAAAAAAATAATAATTCCCATGCAGTCTCAATGGCGGGGTGCGGGCCGGGGAATAGGCCTCTTGGCCGGGGTGAATATGTTGGAACGCGGCGCGCGTAAATAGAAGCGGCTGGAGGTACCGGGGGCGAAGCCCGCCCCGGCCCGGAGGCCGAGTTAAAAAAAATAATAATCCCCGTTCAGTCTCAATGGCGGGGTGCGGGCCGGCCCGGCGGCGAGTGCGGCGGGCAGCAGGCCTCTTGGACAGGTTGAGAGATAAAAAAATAATAATTCCCATGCAGTCTCAATGGCGGGTTGCGGGCCGGGGAATAGGCCTCTTGGCCGGGGTGAATAGTGTTGGAACACGGCCCGCGGAAATAGTAGCGGCTGGAGGTACCGGGGGCGATGCCCGCCCCGGGCCGGCGGCCAAGTTAAAAAAATAAATAATCCCCGTTCAGTCTCAATGGCAGGGTGCGGGCCGGCCCGGCGGCGATTGCGGCGGGCAGCAGGCCTCTTGGACAGGTTGAGAGATATAAAAATAATAATTCCCGTGCAGTCTCAATGGCGGGGTGCGGGCCGGCCCGGCGGACGAGTGTGGCCGGGGAAGAGGCCTCTTGGCCGGGGTGAATATGTTGGAACGCGGCGCGCGTAAATAGAAGCGGCTGGAGGTACCGGGGGCGAAGCCCGCCCCGGCCCGGAGGCCGAGTTAAAAAAAATAATAATCCCGTTCAGTCTCAATGGCGGGGTGCGGGCCGGCCCGGCGGCGAGTGCGGCGGGCAGCAGGCCTCTTGGACAGGTTGAGAGATAAAAAAATAATAATTCCCGTGCAGTCTCAACGGCGGGGTGCGGGCCGGCCCGGCGGACGAGTGTGGCCGGGGAAGAGGCCTCTTGGCCGGGGTGAATATGTTGGAACGCGGCGCGCTTAAATAGAAGCGCCTGGAGGTACCGGGGGAGAAGCCCGCCCCGGCCCGGAGGCCGAGTTAAAAAAAATAATAATCCCCGTTCAGTCTCAATGGCGGGGTGCGGGCCGGCCCGGCGGCGAGTGCGGCGGGCAGCAGGCCTCTTGGACAGGTTGAGAGATAAAAAAATAATAATTCCCGTGCAGTCTCAATGGCGGGGTGCGGGCCGGCCCGGCGGACGAGTGTGGCCGGGGAAGAGGCCTCTTGGCCGGGGTGAATATGTTGGAACGCGGCGCGCGTAAATAGAAGCAGCTGGAGGTACCGGGGGCGAAGCCCGCCCCGGCCCGGAGGCCGAGTTAAAAAAAATAATAATCCCCGTTCAGTCTCAATGGCGGGGTGCGGGCCGGCCCGGCGGCGATTGCGGCGGGCAGCAGGCCTCTTGGACAGGTTGAGAGATAAAAAAATAATAATTCCCGTGCAGTCTCAATGGCGGGGTGCGGGCCGGGGAATAGGCCTCTTGGCCGGGGTGAATAGTGTTGGAACACGGCCCGCGGAAATAGTAGCGGCTGGAGGTACCGGGGGCGATGCCCGCCCCGGCCCGGCGGCCAAGTTAAAAAAATAAATAATCCCGTTCAGTCTCAATGGCAGGGTGCGGGCCGGCCCGGCGGCGATTGCGGCGGGCAGCAGGCCTCTTGGACAGGTTGAGAGATAAAAAAATAATAATTCCCATGCAGTCTCAATGGCGGGGTGCGGGCCGGGGAATAGGCCTCTTGGCCGGGGTGAATAGTGTTGGAACACGGCCCGCGGAAATAGTAGCGGCTGGAGGTACCGGGGGCGATGCCCGCCCCGGCCCGGCGGCCAAGTTAAAAAAATAAATAATCCCCGTTCAGTCTCAATGGCAGGGTGCGGGCCGGCCCGGCGGCGAGTGCGGCGGGCAGCAGGCCTCTTGGACAGGTTGAGAGATAAAAAAATAATAATTCCCATGCAGTCTCAATGGCGGGGTGCGGGCCGGGGAATAGGCCCCTTGGCCGGGGTGAATATGTTGGAACGCGGCGCGAGTAAATAGAAGCGGCTGGAGGTACCGGGGGCGAAGCCCGCCCCGGCCCGGAGGCCGAGTTAAAAAAAATAATAATCCCCGTTCAGTCTCAATGGCGGGGTGCGGGCCGGCCCGGCGGCGAGTGCGGCGGGCAGCAGGCCTCTTGGACAGGTTGAGAGATAAAAAAATAATAATTCCCGTGCAGTCTCAATGGCGGGGTGCGGGCCGGGGAATAGGCCTCTTGGCCGGGGTGAATATGTTGGAACGCGGCGCGCGTAAATAGAAGCGGCTGGAGGTACCGGGGGCGAAGCCCGCCCCGGCCCGGAGGCCGAGTTAAAAAAAATAATAATCCCCGTTCAGTCTCAATGGCGGGGTGCAGGCCGGCCCGGCGGCGAGTGCGGCGGGCAGCAGGCCTCTTGGACAGGTTGAGAGATAAAAAAATAATAATTCCCGTGCAGTCTCAATGGCGGGGTGCGGGCCGGGGAATAGGCCTCTTGGCCGGGGTGAATAGTGTTGGAACACGGCCCGCGGAAATAGTAGCGGCTGGAGGTACCGGGGGCGATGCCCGCCCCGCCCGGCGGCCAAGTTAAAAAAATAAATAATCCCCGTTCAGTCTCAATGGAGGGTGCGGGCCCGCCCAGCGGCGATTGCGGCGGGCAGCAGGCCTCTTGGACAGGTTGAGAGATAAAAAAAATAATATTTCCCGTTCAGTCTCAATGGCAGGGTGCGGGCCGGCCCGGCGGCAATTGCGGCGGGCAGCAGGCCTCTTGGACAGGTTGAGAGATAAAAAAATAATAATTCCTATGCAGTCTCAATGGCGGGGTGCGGGCCGGGGAATAGGCCTCTTGGCCGGGGTGAATATGTTGGAACGCGGCGCGCGTAAATAGAAGCGGCTGGAGGTACCGGGGGCGAAGCCCGCCCCGGCCCGGAGGCCGAGTTAAAAAAAATAATAATCCCCGTTCAGTCTCAATGGCGGGGTGCGGGCCGGCCCGGCGGCGAGTGCGGCGGGCAGCAGGCCTCTTGGACAGGTTGAGAGATAAAAAAATAATAATTCCCGTGCAGTCTCAATGGCGGGGTGCGGGCCGGGGAATAGGCCTCTTGGCCGGGGTGAATAGTGTTGGAACACGGCCCGCGGAAATAGTAGCGGCTGGAGGTACCGGGGGCGATGCCCGCCCCGGCCCGGCGGCCAAGTTAAAAAAATAAATAATCCCGTTCAGTCTCAATGGCAGGGTGCGGGCCGGCCCGGCGGCGATTGCGGCGGGCAGCAGGCCTCTTGGACAGGTTGAGAGATAAAAAAAAAATAATTCCCATGCAGTCTCAATGGCGGGGTGCGGGCCGGGGAATAGGCCTCTTGGCCGGGGTGAATATGTTGGAACGCGGCGCGCGTAAATAGAAGCGGCTGGAGGTACCGGGGGCGAAGCCCGCCCCGGCCCGGAGGCCGAGTTAAAAAAAATAATAATCCCCGTTCAGTCTCAATGGCGGGGTGCGGGCCGGCCCGGCGGCGAGTGCGGCGGGCAGCAGGCCTCTTGGACAGGTTGAGAGATAAAAAAATAATAATTCCCGTGCAGTCTCAATGGCGGGGTGCGGGCCGGGGAATAGGCCTCTTGGCTGTGGTGAATAGTGTTGGAACACGGCCCGCGGAAATAGTAGCGGCTGGAGGTACCGGGGGCGATGCCCGCCCCGGCCCTGCGGCCAAGTTAAAAAAATAAATAATCCCCGTTCAGTCTCAATGGCAGGGTGCGGGCCGGCCCGGCGGCGATTGCGGCGGGCAGCAGGCCTCTTGGACAGGTTGAGAGATAAAAAAATAATAATTCCCATGCAGTCTCAATGGCGGGGTGCGGGCCGGCGAATAGGCCTCTTGGCCGGGGTGAATAGTGTTGGAACACGGCCCGCGGAAATAGTAGCGGCTGGAGGTACCGGGGGCGATGCCCGCCCCGGGCCGGGGGCCAAGTTAAAAAAATAAATAATCCCGTTCAGTCTCAATGGCAGGGTGCGGGCCGGCCCGGCGGCGATTGCGGCGGGCAGCAGGCCTCTTGGACAGGTTGAGAGATATAAAAATAATAATTCCCGTGCAGTCTCAATGGCGGGGTACGGGCCGGCCCGGCGGACGAGTGTGGCCGGGGAAGAGGCCTCTTGGCCGGGGTGAATATGTTGGAACGCGGCGCGCGTAAATAGAAGCGGCTGGAGGTACCGGGGGCGAAGCCCGCCCCGGCCCGGAGGCCGAGTTAAAAAAAATAATAATCCCCGTTCAGTCTCAAAGGCGGGGTGCGGGCCGGCCCGGCGGCGAGTGCGGCGGGCAGCAGGCCTCTTGGACAGGTTGAGAGATAAAAAAATAATAATTCCCGTGCAGTCTCAATGGCGGGGTGCGGGCCGGGGAATAGGCCTCTTGGCCGGGGTGAATAGTGTTGGAACACGGCCCGCGGAAATAGTAGCGGCTGGAGGTACCGGGGGCGATGCCCGCCCCGGCCCGGCGGCCAAGTTAAAAAAATAAATAATCCCCGTTCAGTCTCAATGGCAGGGTGCGGGCCGGCCCGGCGGCGATTGCGGCGGGCAGCAGGCCTCTTGGACAGGTTGAGAGATATAAAAATAATAATTCCCGTGCAGTCTCAACGGCGGGGTGCGGGCCGGCCCGGCGGACGAGTGTGGCCGGGGAATAGGCCTCTTGGCCGGGGTGAATATGTTGGAACGCGGCGCGCGTAAATAGAAGCGGCTGGAGGTACCGGGGGCGAAGCCCGCCCCGGCTCGGAGGCCGAGTTAAAAAAAATAATAATCCCCGTTCAGTCTCAATGGCGGGGTGCGGGCCGGCCCGGCGGCGAGTGCGGCGGGCAGCAGGCCTCTTGGACAGGTTGAGAGATAAAAAAATAATAATTCCCGTGCAGTCTCAATGGCGGGGTGCGGGCCGGGGAATAGGCCTCTTGGCCGGGGTGAATAGTGTTGGAACACGGCCCGCGGAAATAGTAGCGGCTGGAGGTACCGGGGGCGATGCCCGCCCCGGCCCGGCGGCCAAGTTAAAAAAATAAATAATCCCCGTTCAGTCTCAATGGCAGGGTGCGGGCCGGCCCGGCGGCGATTGCGGCGGGCAGCAGGCCTCTTGGACAGGTTGAGAGATAAAAAAATAATAATTCCCATGCAGTCTCAATGGCGGGGTGCGGGCTGGGGAATAGGCCTCTTGGCCGGGGTGAATAGTGTTGGAACACGGCCCGCGGAAATAGTAGCGGCTGGAGGTACCGGGGGCGATGCCCGCCCTGGGCCGGCGGCCAAGTTAAAAAAATAAATAATCCCCGTTCAGTCTCAATGGCAGGGTGCGGGCCGGCCCGGCGGCGAGTGCGGCGGGCAGCAGGCCTCTTGGACAGGTTGAGAGATAAAAAAAATAATAATTCCCGTTCAGTCTCAATGGCAGGGTGCGGGCCGGCCCGGCGGCGAGTGCGGCGGGCAGCAGGCCTCTTGGACAGGTTGAGAGATAAAAAAATAATAATTCCCGTGCAGTCTCAATGGCGGGGTGCGGGCCGGGGTGAATATGTTGGAACGCGGCGCGCGTAAATAGAAGCGGCTGGAGGTACCGGGGGCGAAGCCCGCCCCGGCCCGGAGGCCGAGTTAAAAAAAATAATAATCCCCGTTCAGTCTCAATGGCGGGGTGCGGGCCGGCCCGGCGGCGAGTGTGGCGGGCAGCAGGCCTCTTGGACAGGTTGAGAGATAAAAAAATAATAATTCCCGTGCAGTCTCAATGGCGGGGTGCGGGCCGGGGAATAGGCCTCTTGGCCGGGGTGAATAGTGTTGGAACACGGCCCGCGGAAATAGTAGCGGCTGGAGGTACCGGGGGCGATGCCCGCCCCGGCCCGGCGGCCAAGTTAAAAAAATAAATAATCCCGTTCAGTCTCAATGGCAGGGTGCGGGCCGGCCCGGCGGCGATTGCGGCGGGCAGCAGGCCTCTTGGACAGGTTGAGAGATAAAAAAATAATAATTCCCATGCAGTCTCAATGGCGGGGTGCGGGCCGGGGAATAGGCCTCTTGGCCGGGGTGAATATGTTGGAACGCGGCGCGCGTAAATAGAAGCGGCTGGAGGTACCGGGGGCGAAGCCCGCCCCGGCCCGGAGGCCGAGTTAAAAAAAAAAAAATCCCCGTTCAGTCTCAATGGCGGGGTGCGGGCCGGCCCGGCGGCGAGTGCGGCGGGCAGCAGGCCTCTTGGACAGGTTGAGAGATAAAAAAATAATAATTCCCATGCAGTCTCAATGGCGGGTTGCGGGCCGGGGAATAGGCCTCTTGGCCGGGGTGAATAGTGTTGGAACACGGCCCGCGGAAATAGTAGCGGCTGGAGGTACCGGGGGCGATGCCCGCCCCGGGCCGGCGGCCAAGTTAAAAAAATAAATAATCCCCGTTCAGTCTCAATGGCAGGGTGCGGGCCGGCCCGGCGGCGATTGCGGCGGGCAGCAGGCCTCTTGGACAGGTTGAGAGATATAAAAATAATAATTCCCGTGCAGTCTCAATGGCGGGGTGCGGGCCGGCCCGGCGGACGAGTGTGGCCGGGGAAGAGGCCTCTTGGCCGGGGTGAATATGTTGGAACGCGGCGCGCGTAAATAGAAGCGGCTGGAGGTACCGGGGGCGAAGCCCGCCCCGGCCCGGAGGCCGAGTTAAAAAAAATAATAATCCCCGTTCAGTCTCAATGGCGGGGTGCGGGCCGGCCCGGCGGCGAGTGCGGCGGGCAGCAGGCCTCTTGGACAGGTTGAGAGATAAAAAAATAATAATTCCCGTGCAGTCTCAATGGCGGGGTGCGGGCCGGGGAATAGGCCTCTTGGCCGGGGTGAATAGTGTTGGAACACGGCCCGCGGAAATAGTAGCGGCTGGAGGTACCGGGGGCGATGCCCGCCCCGGCCCGGCGGCCAAGTTAAAAAAATAAATAATCCCCGTTCAGTCTCAATGGCAGGGTGCGGGCCGGCCCGGCGGCGATTGCGGCGGGCAGCAGGCCTCTTGGACAGGTTGAGAGATAAAAAAATAATAATTCCCATGCAGTCTCAATGGCGGGGTGCGGGCCGGGGAATAGGCCTCTTGGCCGGGGTGAATAGTGTTGGAACACGGCCCGCGGAAATAGTAACGGCTGGAGGTACCGGGGGCGATGCCCGCCCCGGGCCGGCGGCCAAGTTAAAAAAATAAATAATCCCCGTTCAGTCTCAATGGCAGGGTGCGGGCCGGCCCGGCGGCGATTGCGGCGGGCAGCAGGCCTCTTGGACAGGTTGAGAGATATAAAAATAATAATTCCCGTGCAGTCTCAACGGCGGGGTGCGGGCCGGCCCGGCGGACGAGTGTGGCCGGGGAATAGGCCTCTTGGCCGGGGTGAATATGTTGGAACGCGGCGCGCGTAAATAGAAGCGGCTGGAGGTACCGGGGGCGAAGCCCGCCCCGGCCCGGAGGCCGAGTTAAAAAAAATAATAATCCCCGTTCAGTCTCAATGGCGGGGTGCGGGCCGGCCCGGCGGCGAGTGCGGCGGGCAGCAGGCCTCTTGGACAGGTTGAGAGATAAAAAAATAATAATTCCCGTGCAGTCTCAATGGCGGGGTGCGGGCCGGGGAATAGGCCTCTTGGCCGGGGTGAATAGTGTTGGAACACGGCCCGCGGAAATAGTAGCGGCTGGAGGTACCGGGGGCGATGCCCGCCCCGGCCCGGCGGCCAAGTTAAAAAAATAAATAATCCCCGTTCAGTCTCAATGGCAGGGTGCGGGCCGGCCCGGCGGCGATTGCGGCGGGCAGCAGGCCTCTTGGACAGGTTGAGAGATAAAAAAATAATAATTCCCATGCAGTCTCAATGGCGGGGTGCGGGCCGGGGAATAGGCCTCTTGGCCGGGGTGAATAGTGTTGGAACACGGCCCGCGGAAATAGTAGCGGCTGGAGGTACCGGGGGCAATGCCCGCCCCGGGCCGGCGGCCAAGTTAAAAAAATAAATAATCCCCGTTCAGTCTCAATGGCAGGGTGCGGGCCGGCCCGGCGGCGAGTGCGGCGGGCAGCAGGCCTCTTGGACAGGGTGAGAGATAAAAAAATAATAATTCCCGTTCAGTCTCAATGGCAGGGTGCGGGCCGGCCCGGCGGCAATTGCGGCGGGCAGCAGGCCTCTTGGACAGGTTGAGAGATAAAAAAATAATAATTCCCATGCAGTCTCAATGGCGGGGTGCGGGCCGGGGAATAGGCCTCTTGGCCGGGGTGAATATGTTGGAACGCGGCGCGCGTAAATAGAAGCGGCTGGAGGTACCGGGGGCGAAGCCCGCCCCGGCCCGGAGGCCGAGTTAAAAAAAATAATAATCCCCGTTCAGTCTCAATGGCGGGGTGCGGGCCGGCCCGGCGGCGAGTGCGGCGGGCAGCAGGCCTCTTGGACAGGTTGAGAGATAAAAAAATAATAATTCCCATGCAGTCTCAATGGCGGGGTGCGGGCCGGGGAATAGGCCTCTTGGCCGGGGTGAATATGTTGGAACGCGGCGCGCGTAAATAGAAGCGGCTGGAGGTACCGGGGGCGAAGCCCGCCCCGGCCCGGAGGCCGAGTTAAAAAAAATAATAATCCCCGTTCAGTCTCAATGGCGGGTGCGGGCCGGCCCGGCGGCGAGTGCGGCGGGCAGCAGGCCTCTTGGACAGGTTGAGAGATAAAAAAATAATAATTCCCATGCAGTCTCAATGGCGGGGTGCGGGCCGGGGAATAGGCCTCTTGGCCGGGGTGAATAGTGTTGGAACACGGCCCGCGGAAATAGTAGCGGCTGGAGGTACCGGGGGCGATGCCCGCCCCGGCCCGGCGGCCAAGTTAAAAAAATAAATAATTCCCGTTCAGTCTCAATGGCGGGGTGCGGGCCGGCCCGGCGGCAATTGCGGCGGGCAGCAGGCCTCTTGGACAGGTTGAGAGATAAAAAAATAATAATTCCCATGCAGTCTCAATGGCGGGGTGCGGGCCGGGGAATAGGCCTCTTGGCCGGGGTGAATGTGTTGGAACGCGGCGCGCGTAAATAGAAGCGGCTGGAGGTACCGGGGGCGAAGCCCGCCCCGGCCCGGAGGCCGAGTTAAAAAAAATAATAATCCCCGTTCAGTCTCAATGGCGGGGTGCGGGCCGGCCCGGCGGCGAGTGCGGCGGGCAGCAGGCCTCTTGGACAGGTTGAGAGATAAAAAAATAATAATTCCCGTGCAGTCTCAATGGCGGGGTGCGGGCCGGGGAATAGGCCTCTTGGCCGGGGTGAATATGTTGGAACGCGGTGCGCGTAAATAGAAGCGGCTGGAGGTACCGGGGGCGAAGCCCGCCCCGGCCCGGAGGCCGAGTTAAAAAAAATAATAATCCCCGTTCAGTCTCAATGGCGGGGTGCGGGCCGGCCCGGCGGCGAGTGCGGCGGGCAGCAGGCATCTTGGACAGGTTGAGAGATAAAAAAATAATAATTCCCGCGCAGTCTCAATGGCGGGGTGCGGGCCGGGGAATAGGCCTCTTGGCCGGGGTGAATAGTGTTGGAACACGGCCCGCGGAAATAGTAGCGGCTGGAGGTACCGGGGGCGATGCCCGCCCCGGCCCGGCGGCCAAGTTAAAAAAATAAATAATCCCGTTCAGTCTCAATGGCAGGGTGCGGGCCGGCCCGGCGGCGATTGCGGCGGGCAGCAGGCCTCTTGGACAGGTTGAGAGATAAAAAAATAATAATTCCCATGCAGTCTCAATGGCGGGGTGCGGGCCGGGGAATAGGCCTCTTGGCCGGGGTGAATATGTTGGAACGCGGCGCGCGTAAATAGAAGCGGCTGGAGGTACCGGGGGCGAAGCCCGCCCCGGCCCGGAGGCCGAGTTAAAAAAAAAAATAATCCCCGTTCAGTCTCAATGGCGGGGTGCGGGCCGGCCCGGCGGCGAGTGCGGCGGGCAGCAGGCCTCTTGGACAGGTTGAGAGATAAAAAAATAATAATTCCCGTGCAGTCTCAATGGCGGGGTGCGGGCCGGGGAATAGGCCTCTTGGCCGGGGTGAATATGTTGGAACGCGGCGCGCGTAAATAGAAGCGGCTGGAGGTACCGGGGGCGATGCCCGCCCCGGCCCGGCGGCCAAGTTAAAAAAATAAATAATCCCCGTTCAGTCTCAATGGCAGGGTGCGGGCCGGCCCGGCGGCGATTGCGGCGGGCAGCAGGCCTCTTGGACAGGTTGAGAGATAAAAAAATAATAATTCCCATGCAGTCTCAATGGCGGGGTGCGGGCCGGGGAATAGGCCTCTTGGCCGGGGTGAATAGTGTTGGAACACGGCCCGCGGAAATAGTAGCGGCTGGAGGTACCGGGGCGATGCCCGCCCCGGCCCGGCGGCCAAGTTAAAAAAATAAATAATCCCGTTCAGTCTCAATGGCAGGGTGCGGGCCGGCCCGGCGGCGATTGCGGCGGGCAGCAGGCCTCTTGGACAGGTTGAGAGATAAAAAAATAATAATTCCCATGCAGTCTCAATGGCGGGGTGCGGGCCGGGAATAGGCCTCTTGGCCGGGGTGAATAGTGTTGGAACACGGCCCGCGGAAATAGTAGCGGCTGGAGGTACCGGGGGCGATGCCCGCCCCGGCCCGGCGGCCAAGTTAAAAAAATAAATAATCCCCTTCAGTCTCATGGCAGGGTGCGGGCCGGCCCGGCGGCGAGTGCGGCGGGCAGCAGGCCTCTTGGACAGGTTGAGAGATAAAAAAATAATAATTCCCGTTCAGTCTCAATGGCAGGGTGCGGGCCGGCCCGGCGGCAATTGCGGCGGGCAGCAGGCCTCTTGGACAGGTTGAGAGATAAAAAAATAATAATTCCCATGCAGTCTCAATGGCGGGGTGCGGGCCGGGGAATAGGCCTCTTGGCCGGGGTGAATATGTTGGAACGCGGCGCGCGTAAATAGAAGCGGCTGGAGGTACCGGGGGCGAAGCCCGCCCCGGCCCGGAGGCCGAGTTAAAAAAAATAATAATCCCCGTTCAGTCTCAATGGCGGGGTGCGGGCCGGCCCGGCGGCGAGTGCGGCGGGCAGCAGGCCTCTTGGACAGGTTGAGAGATAAAAAAATAATAATTCCCGTGCAGTCTCAATGGCGGGGTGCGGGCCGGGGAATAGGCCTCTTGGCCGGGGTGAATATGTTGGAACGCGGCGCGTGTAAATAGAAGCGGCTGGAGGTACCGGGGGCGAAGCCCGCCCCGGCCCGGAGGCCGAGTTAAAAAAAATAATAATCCCCGTTCAGTCTCAATGGCGGGGTGCGGGCCGGCCCGGCGGCGAGTGCGGCGGGCAGCAGGCCTCTTGGACAGGTTGAGAGATAAAAAAATAATAATTCCCGTGCAGTCTCAATGGCGGGGTGCGGGCCGGGGAATAGGCCTCTTGGCCGGGGTGAATAGTGTTGGAACACGGCCCGCGGAAATAGTAGCGGCTGGAGGTACCGGGGGCGATGCCCGCCCCGGCCCGGCGGCCAAGTTAAAAAAATAAATAATCCCGTTCAGTCTCAATGGCAGGGTGCGGGCCGGCCCGGCGGCGATTGCGGCGGGCAGCAGGCCTCTTGGACAGGTTGAGAGATAAAAAAATAATAATTCCCATGCAGTCTCAATGGCGGGGTGCGGGCCGGGGAATAGGCCTCTTGGCCGGGGTGAATAGTGTTGGAACACGGCCCGCGGAAATAGTAACGGCTGGAGGTACCGGGGGCGATGCCCGCCCCGGCCCGGCGGCCAAGTTAAAAAAATAAATAATCCCCGTTCAGTCTCAATGGCAGGGTGCGGGCCTGCCCGGCGGCGATTGCGGCGGGCAGCAGGCCTCTTGGACAGGTTGAGAGATATAAAAATAATAATTCCCGTGCAGTCTCAATGGCGGGGTGCGGGCCGGCCCGGCGGACGAGTGTGGCCGGGGAAGAGGCCTCTTGGCCGGGGTGAATATGTTGGAACGCGGCGCGCGTAAATAGAAGCGGCTGGAGGTACCGGGGGCGAAGCCCGCCCCGGCCCGGAGGCCGAGTTAAAAAAAAAAAAAATCCCCGTTCAGTCTCAATGGCGGGGTGCGGGCCTGCCCGGCGGCGAGTGCGGCGGGCTGCAGGCCTCTTGGACAGGTTGAGAGATAAAAAAATAATAATTCCCGTGCAGTCTCAATGGCGGGGTGCGGGCCGGCCCGGCGGACGAGTGTGGCCGGGGAAGAGGCCTCTTGGCCGGGGTGAATATGTTGGAACGCGGCGCGCGTAAATAGAAGCGGCTGGAGGTACCGGGGGCGAAGCCCGCCCCGGCCCGGCGGCCGAGTTAAAAAAAATAATAATCCCCGTTCAGTCTCAATGGCGGGGTGCGGGCCGGCCCGGCGGCGAGTGTGGCGGGCAGCAGGCCTCTTGGACAGGTTGAGAGATAAAAAAATAATAATTCCCGTGCAGTCTCAATGGCGGGGTGCGGGCCGGGGAATAGGCCTCTTGGCCGGGGTGAATAGTGTTGGAACACGGCCCGCGGAAATAGTAGCGGCTGGAGGTACCGGGGGCGATGCCCGCCCCGGCCCGGCGGCCAAGTTAAAAAAATAAATAATCCCGTTCAGTCTCAATGGCAGGGTGCGGGCCGGCCCGGCGGCGATTGCGGCGGGCAGCAGGCCTCTTGGACAGGTTGAGAGATAAAAAAATAATAATTCCCATGCAGTCTCAATGGCGGGGTGCGGGCCGGGGAATAGGCCTCTTGGCCGGGGTGAATATGTTGGAACGCGGCGCGCGTAAATAGAAGCGGCTGGAGGTACCGGGGGCGAAGCCCGCCCCGGCCCGGAGGCCGAGTTAAAAAAAATAATAATCCCCGTTCAGTCTCAATGGCGGGGTGCGGGCCGGCCCGGCGGCGAGTGCGGCGGGCAGCAGGCCTCTTGGACAGGTTGAGAGATAAAAAAATAATAATTCCCGTGCAGTCTCAATGGCGGGGTGCGGGCCGGGGAATAGGCCTCTTGGCTGTGGTGAATAGTGTTGGAACACGGCCCGCGGAAATAGTAGCGGCTGGAGGTACCGGGGGCGATGCCCGCCCCGGCCCGGCGGCCAAGTTAAAAAAATAAATAATCCCCGTTCAGTCTCAATGGCAGGGTGCGGGCCGGCCCGGCGGCGATTGCGGCGGGCAGCAGGCCTCTTGGACAGGTTGAGAGATAAAAAATTAATAATTCCCATGCAGTCTCAATGGCGGGTTGCGGGCCGGGGAATAGGCCTCTTGGCCGGGGTGAATAGTGTTGGAACACGGCCCGCGGAAATAGTAGCGGCTGGAGGTACCGGGGGCGATGCCCGCCCCGGGCCGGCGGCCAAGTTAAAAAAATAAATAATCCCCGTTCAGTCTCAATGGCAGGGTGCGGGCCGGCCCGGCGGCGATTGCGGCGGGCAGCAGGCCTCTTGGACAGGTTGAGAGATATAAAAATAATAATTCCCGTGCAGTCTCAATGGCGGGGTGCGGGCCGGCCCGGCGGACGAGTGTGGCCGGGGAAGAGGCCTCTTGGCCGGGGTGAATATGTTGGAACGCGGCGCGCGTAAATATAAGCGGCTGGAGGTACCGGGGGCGAAGCCCGCCCCGGCCCGGAGGCCGAGTTAAAAAAAATAATAATCCCCGTTCAGTCTCAATGGCGGGGTGCGGGCCGGCCCGGCGGCGAGTGCGGCGGGCAGCAGGCCTCTTGGACAGGTTGAGAGATAAAAAATTAATAATTCCCGTGCAGTCTCAATGGCGGGTTGCGGGCCGGGGAATAGGCCTCTTGGCCGGGGTGAATAGTGTTGGAACGCGGCGCGCGTAAATAGAAGCGGCTGGAGCTACCGGGGGCGAAGCCCGCCCCGGCCCGGAGGCCGAGTTAAAAAAAAAAATAATCCCCGTTCAGTCTCAATGGCGGGGTGCGGGCCGGCCCGGCGGCGAGTGCGGCGGGCAGCAGGCCTCTTGGACAGGTTGAGAGATAAAAAAATAATAATTCCCGTGCAGTCTCAATGGCGAGGTGCGGGCCGGGGAATAGGCCTCTTGGCCGGGGTGAATAGTGTTGGAACACGGCCCGCGGAAATAGTAGCGGCTGGAGGTACCGGGGGCGATGCCCGCCCCGGCCCGGCGGCCAAGTTAAAAAAATAAATAATCCCCGTTCAGTCTCAATGGCAGGGTGCGGGCCGGCCCGGCGGCGATTGCGGCGGGCAGCAGGCCTCTTGGACAGGTTGAGAGATAAAAAATTAATAATTCCCATGCAGTCTCAATGGCGGGTTGCGGGCCGGGGAATAGGCCTCTTGGCCGGGGTGAATAGTGTTGGAACACGGCCCGCGGAAATAGTAGCGGCTGGAGGTACCGGGGGCGATGCCCGCCCCGGGCCGGCGGCCAAGTTAAAAAAATAAATAATCCCCGTTCAGTCTCAATGGCAGGGTGCGGGCCGGCCCGGCGGCGATTGCGGCGGGCAGCAGGCCTCTTGGACAGGTTGAGAGATATAAAAATAATAATTCCCGTGCAGTCTCAATGGCGGGGTGCGGGCCGGCCCGGCGGACGAGTGTGGCCGGGGAAGAGGCCTCTTGGCCGGGGTGAATATGTTGGAACGCGGCGCGCGTAAATAGAAGCGGCTGGAGGTACCGGGGGCGAAGCCCGCCCCGGCCCGGAGGCCGAGTTAAAAAAAATAATAATCCCCGTTCAGTCTCAATGGCGGGGTGCGGGCCGGCCCGGCGGCGAGTGCGGCGGGCAGCAGGCCTCTTGGACAGGTTGAGAGATAAAAAATTAATAATTCCCGTGCAGTCTCAATGGCGGGGTGCGGGCCGGGGAATAGGCCTCTTGGCCGGGGTGAATAGTGTTGGAACGCGGCGCGCGTAAATAGAAGCGGCTGGAGCTACCGGGGGCGACGCCCGCCCCGGCCCGGAGGCCGAGTTAAAAAAAATAATAATCCCCGTTCAGTCTCAATGGCGGGGTGCGGGCCGGCCCGGCGGCGAGTGCGGCGGGCAGCAGGCCTCTTGGACAGGTTGAGAGATAAAAAAATAATAATTCCCGTGCAGTCTCAATGGCGGGGTGCGGGCCGGGGAATAGGCCTCTTGGCCGGGGTGAATAGTGTTGGAACACGGCCCGCGGAAATAGTAGCGGCTGGAGGTACCGGGGGCGATGCCCGCCCCGGCCCGGCGGCCAAGTTAAAAAAATAAATAATCCCCGTTCAGTCTCAATGGCAGGGTGCGGGCCGGCCCGGCGGCGATTGCGGCGGGCAGCAGGCCTCTTGGACAGGTTGAGAGATAAAAAAATAATAATTCCCATGCAGTCTCAATGGCGGGGTGCGGGCCGGGGAATAGGCCTCTTGGCCGGGGTGAATAGTGTTGGAACACGGCCCGCGGAAATAGTAACGGCTGGAGGTACCGGGGGCGATGCCCGCCCCGGGCCGGCGGCCAAGTTAAAAAAATAAATAATCCCCGTTCAGTCTCAATGGCAGGGTGCGGGCCGGCCCGGCGGCGATTGCGGCGGGCAGCAGGCCTCTTGGACAGGTTGAGAGATATAAAAATAATAATTCCCGTGCAGTCTCAACGGCGGGGTGCGGGCCGGCCCGGCGGACGAGTGTGGCCGGGGAATAGGCCTCTTGGCCGGGGTGAATATGTTGGAACGCGGCGCGCGTAAATAGAAGCGGCTGGAGGTACCGGGGGCGAAGCCCGCCCCGGCCCGGAGGCCGAGTTAAAAAAAATAATAATCCCCGTTCAGTCTCAATGGCGGGGTGCGGGCCGGCCCGGCGGCGAGTGCGGCGGGCAGCAGGCCTCTTGGACAGGTTGAGAGATAAAAAAATAATAATTCCCGTGCAGTCTCAATGGCGGGGTGCGGGCCGGGGAATAGGCCTCTTGGCCGGGGTGAATAGTGTTGGAACACGGCCCGCGGAAATAGTAGCGGCTGGAGGTACCGGGGGCGATGCCCGCCCCGGCCCGGCGGCCAAGTTAAAAAAATAAATAATCCCCGTTCAGTCTCAATGGCAGGGTGCGGGCCGGCCCGGCGGCGATTGCGGCGGGCAGCAGGCCTCTTGGACAGGTTGAGAGATAAAAAAATAATAATTCCCATGCAGTCTCAATGGCGGGGTGCGGGCCGGGGAATAGGCCTCTTGGCCGGGGTGAATAGTGTTGGAACACGGCCCGCGGAAATAGTAGCGGCTGGAGGTACCGGGGGCGATGCCCGCCCCGGGCCGGCGGCCAAGTTAAAAAAATAAATAATCCCCGTTCAGTCTCAATGGCAGGGTGCGGGCCGGCCCGGCGGCGAGTGCGGCGGGCAGCAGGCCTCTTGGACAGGTTGAGAGATAAAAAAAATAATAATTCCCGTTCAGTCTCAATGGCAGGGTGCGGGCCGGCCCGGCGGCGAGTGCGGCGGGCAGCAGGCCTCTTGGACAGGTTGAGAGATAAAAAAATAATAATTCCCGTGCAGTCTCAATGGCGGGGTGCAGGCCGGGGAATAGGCCTCTTGGCCGGGGTGAATATGTTGGAACGCGGCGCCCGTAAATAGAAGCGGCTGGAGGTACCGGGGGCGAAGCCCGCCCCGGCCCGGAGGCCGAGTTAAAAAAAATAATAATCCCCGTTCAGTCTCAATGGCGGGGTGCGGGCCGGCCCGGCGGCGAGTGTGGCGGGCAGCAGGCCTCTTGGACAGGTTGAGAGATAACAAAATAATAATTCCCGTGCAGTCTCAATGGCGGGGTGCGGGCCGGGGAATAGGCCTCTTGGCCGGGGTGAATAGTGTTGGAACACGCCCCGCGGAAATAGTAGCGGCTGGAGGTACCGGGGGCGATGCCCGCCCCGGCCCGGCGGCCAAGTTAAAAAAATAAATAATCCCCGTTCAGTCTCAATGGCAGGGTGCGGGCCGGCCCGGCGGCGATTGCGGCGGGCAGCAGGCCTCTTGGACAGGTTGAGAGATAAAAAAATAATAATTCCCATGCAGTCTCAATGGCGGGGTGCGGGCCGGGGAATAGGCCTCTTGGCCGGGGTGAATAGTGTTGGAACACGGCCCGCGGAAATAGTAGCGGCTGGAGGTACCGGGGGCGATGCCCGCCCCGGGCCGGCGGCCAAGTTAAAAAAATAAATAATCCCCGTTCAGTCTCAATGGCAGGGTGCGGGCCGGCCCGGCGGCGAGTGCGGCGGGCAGCAGGCCTCTTGGACAGGGTGAGAGATAAAAAAATAATAATTCCCGTTCAGTCTCAATGGCAGGGTGCGGGCCGGCCCGGCGGCAATTGCGGCGGGCAGCAGGCCTCTTGGACAGGTTGAGAGATAAAAAAATAATAATTCCCATGCAGTCTCAATGGCGGGGTGCGGGCCGGGGAATAGGCCTCTTGGCCGGGGTGAATATGTTGGAACGCGGCGCGCGTAAATAGAAGCGGCTGGAGGTACCGGGGGCGAAGCCCGCCCCGGCCCGGAGGCCGAGTTAAAAAAAATAATAATCCCCGTTCAGTCTCAATGGCGGGGTGCGGGCCGGCCCGGCGGCGAGTGCGGCGGGCAGCAGGCCTCTTGGACAGGTTGAGAGATAAAAAAATAATAATTCCCATGCAGTCTCAATGGCGGGGTGCGGGCCGGGGAATAGGCCTCTTGGCCGGGGTGAATATGTTGGAACGCGGCGCGCGTAAATAGAAGCGGCTGGAGGTACCGGGGGCGAAGCCCGCCCCGGCCCGGAGGCCGAGTTAAAAAAAATAATAATCCCCGTTCAGTCTCAATGGCGGGTGCGGGCCGGCCCGGCGGCGAGTGCGGCGGGCAGCAGGCCTCTTGGACAGGTTGAGAGATAAAAAAATAATAATTCCCATGCAGTCTCAATGGCGGGGTGCGGGCCGGGGAATAGGCCTCTTGGCCGGGGTGAATAGTGTTGGAACACGGCCCGCGGAAATAGTAGCGGCTGGAGGTACCGGGGGCGATGCCCGCCCCGGCCCGGCGGCCAAGTTAAAAAAATAAATAATTCCCGTTCAGTCTCAATGGCGGGGTGCGGGCCGGCCCGGCGGCAATTGCGGCGGGCAGCAGGCCTCTTGGACAGGTTGAGAGATAAAAAAATAATAATTCCCATGCAGTCTCAATGGCGGGGTGCGGGCCGGGGAATAGGCCTCTTGGCCGGGGTGAATGTGTTGGAACGCGGCGCGCGTAAATAGAAGCGGCTGGAGGTACCGGGGGCGAAGCCCGCCCCGGCCCGGAGGCCGAGTTAAAAAAAATAATAATCCCCGTTCAGTCTCAATGGCGGGGTGCGGGCCGGCCCGGCGGCGAGTGCGGCGGGCAGCAGGCCTCTTGGACAGGTTGAGAGATAAAAAAATAATAATTCCCGTGCAGTCTCAATGGCGGGGTGCGGGCCGGGGAATAGGCCTCTTGGCCGGGGTGAATAGTGTTGGAACACGGCCCGCGGAAATAGTAGCGGCTGGAGGTACCGGGGGCGATGCCCGCCCCGGCCCGGCGGCCAAGTTAAAAAAATAAATAATCCCCGTTCAGTCTCAATGGCAGGGTGCGGGCCGGCCCGGCGGCGATTGCGGCGGGCAGCAGGCCTCTTGGACAGGTTGAGAGATAAAAAAATAATAATTCCCATGCAGTCTCAATGGCGGGGTGCGGGCCGGGGAATAGGCCTCTTGGCCGGGGTGAATAGTGTTGGAACACGGCCCGCGGAAATAGTAGCGGCTGGAGGTACCGGGGCCGATGCCCGCCCCGGCCCGGCGGCCAAGTTAAAAAAATAAATAATCCCCGTTCAGTCTCAATGGCAGGGTGCGGGCCGGCCCGGCGGCGATTGCGGCGGGCAGCAGGCCTCTTGGACAGGTTGAGAGATAAAAAAATAATAATTCCCATGCAGTCTCAATGGCGGGGTGCGGGCCGGGGAATAGGCCTCTTGGCCGGGGTGAATAGTGTTGGAACACGGCCCGCGGAAATAGTAGCGGCTGGAGGTACCGGGGGCGATGCCCGCCCCGGGCCGGCGGCCAAGTTAAAAAAATAAATAATCCCGTTCAGTCTCAATGGCAGGGTGCGGGCCGGCCCGGCGGCGATTGCGGCGGGCAGCAGGCCTCTTGGACAGGTTGAGAGATAAAAAAATAATAATTCCCATGCAGTCTCAATGGCGGGGTGCGGGCCGGGGAATAGGCCTCTTGGCCGGGGGGAATATGTTGGAACGCGGCGCGCGTAAATAGAAGCGGCTGGAGGTACCGGGGGCGAAGCCCGCCCCGGCCCGGAGGCCGAGTTAAAAAAAAAAATAATCCCCGTTCAGTCTCAATGGCGGGGTGCGAGTGCGGCGGGCAGCAGGCCTCTTGGACAGGTTGAGAGATAAAAAAATAATAAATCCCGTTCAGTCTCAATGGCAGGGTGCGGGCCGGCCCGGCGGCGATTGCGGCGGGCAGCAGGCCTCTTGGACAGGTTGAGAGATAAAAAAATAATAATTCCCATGCAGTCTCAATGGCGGGGTGCGGGCCGGGGAATAGGCCTCTTGGCCGGGGTGAATAGTGTTGGAACACGGCCCGCGGAAATAGTAGCGGCTGGAGGTACCGGGGGCGATGCCCGCCCCGGGCCGGCGGCCAAGTTAAAAAAATAAATAATCCCCGTTCAGTCTCAATGGCAGGGTGCGGGCCGGCCCGGCGGCGATTGCGGCGGGCAGCAGGCCTCTTGGACAGGTTGAGAGATAAAAAAAATAATAATTCCCGTGCAGTCTCAATGGCGGGGTGCGGGCCGGGGAATAGGCCTCTTGGCCGGGGTGAATAGTGTTGGAACACGGCCCGCGGAAATAGTAGCGGCTGGAGGTACCGGGGGCGATGCCCGCCCCGGCCCGGCGGCCAAGTTAAAAAAATAAATAATCCCCGTTCAGTCTCAATGGCAGGGTGCGGGCCGGCCCGGCGGCGATTGCGGCGGGCAGCAGGCCTCTTGGACAGGTTGAGAGATAAAAAAAATAATAATTCCCATGCAGTCTCAATGGCGGGGTGCGGGCCGGGGAATAGGCCTCTTGGCCGGGGTGAATAGTGTTGGAACACGGCCCGCGGAAATAGTAGCGGCTGGAGGTACCGGGGGCGATGCCCGCCCCGGGCCGGCGGCCAAGTTAAAAAAATAAATAATCCCCGTTCAGTCTCGATGGCAGGGTGCGGGCCGGCCCGGCGGCGATTGCGGCGGGCAGCAGGCCTCTTGGACAGGTTGAGAGATAAAAAAATAATAATTCCCGTGCAGTCTCAATGGCGGGGTGCGGGCCGGGGAATAGGCCTCTTGGCCGGGGTGAATAGTGTTGGAACACGGCCCGCGGAAATAGTAGCGGCTGGAGGTACCGGGGGCGATGCCCGCCCCGGGCCGGCGGCCAAGTTAAAAAAATAAATAATCCCCATTCAGTCTCAATGGCAGGGTGCGGGCCGGCCCGGCGGCGATTGCGGCGGGCACCCGGCCTCTTGGACAGGTTGAGAGATATAAAAATAATAATTCCCGTGCAGTCTCAATGGCGGGGTGCGGGCCGGCTCGGCGGACGAGTGTGGCCGGGGAAGAGGCCTCTTGGCCGGGGTGAATATGTTGGAACGCGGCGCGCGTAAATAGAAGCGGCTGGAGGTACCGGGGGCGAAGCCCGCCCCGGCCCGGAGGCCGAGTTAAAAAAAATAATAATCCCCGTTCAGTCTCAATGGCGGGGTGCGAGTGCGGCGGGCAGCAGGCCTCTTGGACAGGTTGAGAGATAAAAAAATAATAATTCCCGTTCAGTCTCAATGGCAGGGTGCGGGCCGGCCCGGCGGCGATTGCGGCGGGCAGCAGGCCTCTTGGACAGGTTGAGAGATAAAAAAATAATAATTCCCATGCAGTCTCAATGGCGGGGTGCGGGCCGGGGAATAGGCCTCTTGGCCGGGGTGAATAGTGTTGGAACACGGCCCGCGGAAATAGTAGCGGCTGGAGGTACCGGGGGCGATGCCCGCCCCGGGCCGGCGGCCAAGTTAAAAAAATAAATAATCCCCGTTCAGTCTCAATGGCAGGGTGCGGGCCGGCCCGGCGGCGATTGCGGCGGGCAGCAGGCCTCTTGGACAGGTTGAGAGATAAAAAAAATAATAATTCCCGTGCAGTCTCAATGGCGGGGTGCGGGCCGGGGAATAGGCCTCTTGGCCGGGGTGAATAGTGTTGGAACACGGCCCGCGGAAATAGTAGCGGCTGGAGGTACCGGGGGCGATGCCCGCCCCGGCCCGGCGGCCAAGTTAAAAAAATAAATAATCCCCGTTCAGTCTCAATGGCAGGGTGCGGGCCGGCCCGGCGGCGATTGCGGCGGGCAGCAGGCCTCTTGGACAGGTTGAGAGATAAAAAAAATAATAATTCCCATGCAGTCTCAATGGCGGGGTGCGGGCCGGGGAATAGGCCTCTTGGCCGGGGTGAATAGTGTTGGAACACGGCCCGCGGAAATAGTAGCGGCTGGAGGTACCGGGGGCGATGCCCGCCCCGGGCCGGCGGCCAAGTTAAAAAAATAAATAATCCCCGTTCAGTCTCGATGGCAGGGTGCGGGCCGGCCCGGCGGCGATTGCGGCGGGCAGCAGGCCTCTTGGACAGGTTGAGAGATAAAAAAATAATAATTCCCGTGCAGTCTCAATGGCGGGGTGCGGGCCGGGGAATAGGCCTCTTGGCCGGGGTGAATAGTGTTGGAACACGGCCCGCGGAAATAGTAGCGGCTGGAGGTACCGGGGGCGATGCCCGCCCCGGGCCGGCGGCCAAGTTAAAAAAATAAATAATCCCCATTCAGTCTCAATGGCAGGGTGCGGGCCGGCCCGGCGGCGATTGCGGCGGGCACCCGGCCTCTTGGACAGGTTGAGAGATATAAAAATAATAATTCCCGTGCAGTCTCAATGGCGGGGTGCGGGCCGGCCCGGCGGACGAGTGTGGCCGGGGAAGAGGCCTCTTGGCCGGGGTGAATATGTTGGAACGCGGCGCGCGTAAATAGAAGCGGCTGGAGGTACCGGGGGCGAAGCCCGCCCCGGCCCGGAGGCCGAGTTAAAAAAAATAATAATCCCCGTTCAGTCTCAATGGCGGGGTGCGGGCCGGCCCGGCGGCGAGTGCGGCGGGCAGCAGGCCTCTTGGACAGGTTGAGAGATAAAAAAATAATAATTCCCGTGCAGTCTCAATGGCGGGGTGCGTGCCGGGGAATAGGCCTCTTGGCCGGGGTGAATAGTGTTGGAACACGGCCCGCGGAAATAGTAGCGGCTGGAGGTACCGGGGGCGATGCCCGCCCCGGCCCGGCGGCCAAGTTAAAAAAATAAATAATCCCCGTTCAGTCTCAATGGCATGGTGCGGGCCGGCCCGGCGGCGATTGCGGCGGGCAGCAGGCCTCTTGGACAGGTTGAGAGATAAAAAAATAATAATTCCCATGCAGTCTCAATGGCGGGGTGCGGGCCGGGGAATAGGCCTCTTGGCCGGGGTGAATAGTGTTGGAACACGGCCCGCGGAAATAGTAGCGGCTGGAGGTACCGGGGGCGATGCCCGCCCCGGCCCGGCGGCCAAGTTAAAAAAATAAATAATCCCCGTTCAGTCTCAATGGCAGGGTGCGGGCCGGCCCGGCGGCGAGTGCGGCGGGCAGCAGGCCTCTTGGACAGGTTGAGAGATAAAAAAATAATAATTCCCGTTCAGTCTCAATGGCAGGGTGCGGGCCGGCCCGGCGGCGATTGCGGCGGGCAGCAGGCCTCTTGGACAGGTTGAGAGATAAAAAAATAATAATTCCCATGCAGTCTCAATGGCGGGGTGCGGGCCGGGGAATAGGCCTCTTGGCCGGGGTGAATATGTTGGAACGCGGCGCGCGTAAATAGAAGCGGCTGGAGGTACCGGGGGCGAAGCCCGCCCCGGCCCGGAGGCCGAGTTAAAAAAAAAAAATAATCCCCGTTCAGTCTCAATGGCGGGGTGCGGGCCGGCCCGGCGGCGAGTGCGGCGGGCAGCAGGCCTCTTGGACAGGTTGAGAGATAAAAAAATAATAATTCCCGTGCAGTCTCAATGGCGGGGTGCGGGCCGGGGAATAGGCCTCTTGGCCGGGGTGAATAGTTTTGGAACACGGCCCGCGGAAATAGTAGCGGCTGGAGGTACCGGGGGCGATGCCCGCCCCGGCCCGGCGGCCAAGTTAAAAAAATAAATAATCCCCGTTCAGTCTCAATGGCAGGGTGCGGGCCGGCCCGGCGGCGATTGCGGCGGGCAGCAGGCCTCTTGGACAGGTTGAGAGATAAAAAAATAATAATTCCCGTGCAGTCTCAATGGCGGGGTGCGGGCCGGGGAATAGGCCTCTTGGCCGGGGTGAATAGTGTTGGAACACGGCCCGCGGAAATAGTAGCGGCTGGAGGTACCGGGGGCGATGCCCGCCCCGGGCCGGCGGCCAAGTTAAAAAAATAAATAATCCCCGTTCAGTCTCAATGGCAGGGTGCGGGCCGGCCCGGCGGCGAGTGCGGTGGGCAGCAGGCCTCTTGGACAGGTTGAGAGATAAAAAAATAATAATTCCCGTTCAGTCTCAATGGCAGGGTGCGGGCCGGCCCGGCGGCGATTGCGGCGGGCAGCAGGCCTCTTGGACAGGTTGAGAGATAAAAAAATAATAATTCCCATTCAGTCTCAATGGCGGGGTGCGGGCCGGGGAATAGGCCTCTTGGCCGGGGTGAATATGTTGGAACGCGGCGCGCGTAAATAGAAGCGGCTGGAGGTACCGGGGGCGAAGCCCGCCCCGGCCCGGAGGCCGAGTTAAAAAAAATAATAATCCCCGTTCAGTCTCAATGGCGGGGTGCGGGGCCGGCCCGGCGGCGAGTGCGGCGGGCAGCAGGCCTCTTGGACAGGTTGAGAGATAAAAAAATAATAATTCCCGTGCAGTCTCAATGGCGGGGTGCGGGCCGGGGAATAGGCCTCTTGGCCGGGGTGAATAGTGTTGGAACACGGCCCGCGGAAATAGTAGCGGCTGGAGGTACCGGGGGCGATGCCCGCCCCGGCCCGGCGGCCAAGTTAAAAAAAAAAATAATCCCCGTTCAGTCTCAATGGCAGGGTGCGGGCCGGCCCGGCGGCGATTGCGGCGGGCAGCAGGCCTCTTGGACAGGTTGAGAGATAAAAAAATAATAATTCCCGTGCAGTCTCAATGGCGGGGTGCGGGCCGGGGAATAGGCCTCTTGGCCGGGGTGAATAGTGTTGGAACACGGCCCGCGGAAATAGTAGCGGCTGGAGGTACCGGGGGCGATGCCCGCCCCGGGCCGGCGGCCAAGTTAAAAAAATAAATAATCCCCGTTCAGTCTCAATGGCAGGATGCGGGCCGGCCCGGCGGCGAGTGCGGCGGGCAGCAGGCCTCTTGGACAGGTTGAGAGATAAAAAAATAATAATTCCCGTTCAGTCTCAATGGCAGGGTGCGGGCCGGCCCGGCGGCGATTGCGGCGGGCAGCAGGCCTCTTGGACAGGTTGAGAGATAAAAAAATAATACTGTAATTCCCATGCAGTCTCAATGGCGGGGTGCGGGCCGGGGAATAGGCCTCTTGGCCGGGGTGAATATGTTGGAACGCGGCGCGCGTAAATAGAAGCGGCTGGAGGTACCGGGGGCGAAGCCCGCCCCGGCCCGGACGCCGAGTTAAAAAAAAAAATAATCCCCGTTCAGTCTCAATGGCGGGGTGCGGGCCGGCCCGGCGGCGAGTGCGGCGGGCAGCAGGCCTCTTGGACAGGTTGAGAGATAAAAAAATAATAATTCCCATGCAGTCTCAATGGCGGGGTGCGGGCCGGGGAATAGGCCTCTTGGCCGGGGTGAATAGTGTTGGAACACGGCCCGCGGAAATAGTAGCGGCTGGAGGTACCGGGGGCGATGCCCGCCCCGGGCCGGCGGCCAAGTTAAAAAAATAAATAATCCCCGTTCAGTCTCGATGGCAGGGTGCGGGCCGGCCCGGCGGCGATTGCGGCGGGCAGCAGGCCTCTTGGACAGGTTGAGAGATAAAAAAATAATAATTCCCGTGCAGTCTCAATGGCGGGGTGCGGGCCGGGGAATAGGCCTCTTGGCCGGGGTGAATAGTGTTGGAACACGGCCCGCGGAAATAGTAGCGGCTGGAGGTACCGGGGGCGATGCCCGCCCCGGGCCGGCGGCCAAGTTAAAAAAATAAATAATCCCCATTCAGTCTCAATGGCAGGGTGCGGGCCGGCCCGGCGGCGATTGCGGCGGGCACCCGGCCTCTTGGACAGGTTGAGAGATATAAAAATAATAATTCCCGTGCAGTCTCAATGGCGGGGTGCGGGCCGGCCCGGCGGACGAGTGTGGCCGGGGAAGAGGCCTCTTGGCCGGGGTGAATATGTTGGAACGCGGCGCGCGTAAATAGAAGCGGCTGGAGGTACCGGGGGCGAAGCCCGCCCCGGCCCGGAGGCCGAGTTAAAAAAAATAATAATCCCCGTTCAGTCTCAATGGCGGGGTGCGGGCCGGCCCGGCGGCGAGTGCGGCGGGCAGCAGGCCTCTTGGACAGGTTGAGAGATAAAAAAATAATAATTCCCGTGCAGTCTCAATGGCGGGGTGCGGGCCGGGGAATAGGCCTCTTGGCCGGGGTGAATAGTGTTGGAACACGGCCCGCGGAAATAGTAGCGGCTGGAGGTACCGGGGGCGATGCCCGCCCCGGCTCGGCGGCCAAGTTAAAAAAATAAATAATCCCCGTTCAGTCTCAATGGCAGGGTGCGGGCCGGCCCGGCGGCGATTGCGGCGGGCAGCAGGCCTCTTGGACAGGTTGAGAGATAAAAAAATAATAATTCCCATGCAGTCTCAATGGCGGGGTGCGGGCCGGGGAATAGGCCTCTTGGCCGGGGTGAATAGTGTTGGAACACGGCCCGCGGAAATAGTAGCGGCTGGAGGTACCGGGGCCGATGCCCGCCCCGGCCCGGCGGCCAAGTTAAAAAAATAAATAATCCCCGTTCAGTCTCAATGGCAGGGTGCGGGCCGGCCCGGCGGCGATTGCGGCGGGCAGCAGGCCTCTTGGACAGGTTGAGAGATAAAAAAATAATAATTCCCATGCAGTCTCAATGGCGGGGTGCGGGCCGGGGAATAGGCCTCTTGGCCGGGGTGAATAGTGTTGGAACACGGCCCGCGGAAATAGTAGCGGCTGGAGGTACCGGGGGCGATGCCCGCCCCGGGCCGGCGGCCAAGTTAAAAAAATAAATAATCCCGTTCAGTCTCAATGGCAGGGTGCGGGCCGGCCCGGCGGCGATTGCGGCGGGCAGCAGGCCTCTTGGACAGGTTGAGAGATAAAAAAATAATAATTCCCATGCAGTCTCAATGGCGGGGTGCGGGCCGGGGAATAGGCCTCTTGGCCGGGGGGAATATGTTGGAACGCGGCGCGCGTAAATAGAAGCGGCTGGAGGTACCGGGGGCGAAGCCCGCCCCGGCCCGGAGGCCGAGTTAAAAAAAAAAATAATCCCCGTTCAGTCTCAATGGCGGGGTGCGAGTGCGGCGGGCAGCAGGCCTCTTGGACAGGTTGAGAGATAAAAAAATAATAATTCCCGTTCAGTCTCAATGGCAGGGTGCGGGCCGGCCCGGCGGCGATTGCGGCGGGCAGCAGGCCTCTTGGACAGGTTGAGAGATAAAAAAATAATAATTCCCATGCAGTCTCAATGGCGGGGTGCGGGCCGGGGAATAGGCCTCTTGGCCGGGGTGAATAGTGTTGGAACACGGCCCGCGGAAATAGTAGCGGCTGGAGGTACCGGGGGCGATGCCCGCCCCGGGCCGGCGGCCAAGTTAAAAAAATAAATAATCCCCGTTCAGTCTCAATGGCAGGGTGCGGGCCGGCCCGGCGGCGATTGCGGCGGGCAGCAGGCCTCTTGGACAGGTTGAGAGATAAAAAAAATAATAATTCCCGTGCAGTCTCAATGGCGGGGTGCGGGCCGGGGAATAGGCCTCTTGGCCGGGGTGAATAGTGTTGGAACACGGCCCGCGGAAATAGTAGCGGCTGGAGGTACCGGGGGCGATGCCCGCCCCGGCCCGGCGGCCAAGTTAAAAAAATAAATAATCCCCGTTCAGTCTCAATGGCAGGGTGCGGGCCGGCCCGGCGGCGATTGCGGCGGGCAGCAGGCCTCTTGGACAGGTTGAGAGATAAAAAAAATAATAATTCCCATGCAGTCTCAATGGCGGGGTGCGGGCCGGGGAATAGGTCTCTTGGCCGGGGTGAATAGTGTTGGAACACGGCCCGCGGAAATAGTAGCGGCTGGAGGTACCGGGGGCGATGCCCGCCCCGGGCCGGCGGCCAAGTTAAAAAAATAAATAATCCCCGTTCAGTCTCGATGGCAGGGTGCGGGCCGGCCCGGCGGCGATTGCGGCGGGCAGCAGGCCTCTTGGACAGGTTGAGAGATAAAAAAATAATAATTCCCGTGCAGTCTCAATGGCGGGGTGCGGGCCGGGGAATAGGCCTCTTGGCCGGGGTGAATAGTGTTGGAACACGGCCCGCGGAAATAGTAGCGGCTGGAGGTACCGGGGGCGATGCCCGCCCCGGGCCGGCGGCCAAGTTAAAAAAATAAATAATCCCCATTCAGTCTCAATGGCAGGGTGCGGGCCGGCCCGGCGGCGATTGCGGCGGGCACCCGGCCTCTTGGACAGGTTGAGAGATATAAAAATAATAATTCCCGTGCAGTCTCAATGGCGGGGTGCGGGCCGGCCCGGCGGACGAGTGTGGCCGGGGAAGAGGCCTCTTGGCCGGGGTGAATATGTTGGAACGCGGCGCGCGTAAATAGAAGCGGCTGGAGGTACCGGGGGCGAAGCCCGCCCCGGCCCGGAGGCCGAGTTAAAAAAAATAATAATCCCCGTTCAGTCTCAATGGCGGGGTGCGGGCCGGCCCGGCGGCGAGTGCGGCGGGCAGCAGGCCTCTTGGACAGGTTGAGAGATAAAAAAATAATAATTCCCGTGCAGTCTCAATGGCGGGGTGCGTGCCGGGGAATAGGCCTCTTGGCCGGGGTGAATAGTGTTGGAACACGGCCCGCGGAAATAGTAGCGGCTGGAGGTACCGGGGGCGATGCCCGCCCCGGCCCGGCGGCCAAGTTAAAAAAATAAATAATCCCCGTTCAGTCTCAATGGCAGGGTGCGGGCCGGCCCGGCGGCGATTGCGGCGGGCAGCAGGCCTCTTGGACAGGTTGAGAGATAAAAAAATAATAATTCCCATGCAGTCTCAATGGCGGGGTGCGGGCCGGGGAATAGGCCTCTTGGCCGGGGTGAATAGTGTTGGAACACGGCCCGCGGAAATAGTAGCGGCTGGAGGTACCGGGGGCGATGCCCGCCCCGGGCCGGCGGCCAAGTTAAAAAAATAAATAATCCCGTTCAGTCTCAATGGCAGGGTGCGGGCCGGCCCGGCGGCGATTGCGGCGGGCAGCAGGCCTCTTGGACAGGTTGAGAGATAAAAAAAATAATAATTCCCATGCAGTCTCAATGGCGGGGTGCGGGCCGGGGAATAGGCCTCTTGACCGGGGTGAATAGTGTTGGAACACGGCCCGCGGAAATAGTAGCGGCTGGAGGTACCGGGGGCGATGCCCGCCCCGGCCCGGCGGCCAAGTTAAAAAAATAAATAATCCCCGTTCAGTCTCAATGGCAGGGTGCGGGCCGGCCCGGCGGCGAGTGCGGCGGGCAGCAGGCCTCTTGGACAGGTTGAGAGATAAAAAAATAATAATTCCCGTTCAGTCTCAATGGCAGGGTGCGGGCCGGCCCGGCGGCGATTGCGGCGGGCAGCAGGCCTCTTGGACAGGTTGAGAGATAAAAAAATAATAATTCCCATGCAGTCTCAATGGCGGGGTGCGGGCCGGGGAATAGGCCTCTTGGCCGGGGTGAATATGTTGGAACGCGGCGCGCGTAAATAGAAGCGGCTGGAGGTACCGGGGGCGAAGCCCGCCCCGGCCCGGAGGCCGAGTTAAAAAAAATAATAATCCCCGTTCAGTCTCAATGGCGGGGTGCGGGCCGGCCCGGCGGCGAGTGCGGCGGGCAGCAGGCCTCTTGGACAGGTTGAGAGATAAAAAAATAATAATTCCCGTGCAGTCTCAATGGCGGGGTGCGGGCCGGGGAATAGGCCTCTTGGCCGGGGTGAATAGTGTTGGAACACGGCCCGCGGAAATAGTAGCGGCTGGAGGTACCGGGGGCGATGCCCGCCCCGGGCCGGCGGCCAAGTTAAAAAAATAAATAATCCCCGTTCAGTCTCAATGGCAGGGTGCGGGCCGGCCCGGCGGCGATTGCGGCGGGCAGCAGGCCTCTTGGACAGGTTGAGAGATAAAAAAATAATAATTCCCGTGCAGTCTCAATGGCGGGGTGCGTGCCGGGGAATAGGCCTCTTGGCCGGGGTGAATAGTGTTGGAACACGGCCCGCGGAAATAGTAGCGGCTGGAGGTACCGGGGGCGATGCCCGCCCCGGCCCGGCGGCCAAGTTAAAAAAATAAATAATCCCCGTTCAGTCTCAATGGCAGGGTGCGGGCCGGCCCGGCGGCGATTGCGGCGGGCAGCAGGCCTCTTGGACAGGTTGAGAGATAAAAAAATAATAATTCCCATGCAGTCTCAATGGCGGGGTGCGGGCCGGGGAATAGGCCTCTTGGCCGGGGTGAATAGTGTTGGAACACGGCCCGCGGAAATAGTAGCGGCTGGAGGTACCGGGGGCGATGCCCGCCCCGGGCCGGCGGCCAAGTTAAAAAAATAAATAATCCCCGTTCAGTCTCAATGGCAGGGTGCGGGCCGGCCCGGCGGCGAGTGCGGCGGGCAGCAGGCCTCTTGGACAGGTTGAGAGATAAAAAAATAATAATTCCCATGCAGTCTCAATGGCGGGGTGCGGGCCGGGGAATAGGCCTCTTGGCCGGGGTGAATATGTTGGAACGCGGCGCGCGTAAATAGAAGCGGCTGGAGGTACCGGGGGCGAAGCCCGCCCCGGCCCGGAGGCCGAGTTAAAAAAAAATAATAATCCCCGTTCAGTCTCAATGGCGGGGTGCGGGCCGGCCCGGCGGCGAGTGCGGCGGGCAGCAGGCCTCTTGGACAGGTTGAGAGATAAAAAAATAATAATTCCCGTGCAGTCTCAATGGCGGGGTGCGGGCCGGGGAATAGGCCTCTTGGCCGGGGTGAATAGTGTTGGAACACGGCCCGCGGAAATAGTAGCGGCTGGAGGTACCGGGGGCGATGCCCGCCCCGGCCCGGCGGCCAAGTTAAAAAAATAAATAATCCCCGTTCAGTCTCAATGGCAGGGTGCGGGCCGGCCCGGCGGCGATTGCGGCGGGCAGCAGGCCTCTTGGACAGGTTGAGAGATAAAAAAATAATAATTCCCGTGCAGTCTCAATGGCGGGGTGCGGGCCGGGGAATAGGCCTCTTGGCCGGGGTGAATAGTGTTGGAACACGGCCCGCGGAAATAGTAGCGGCTGGAGGTACCGGGGGCGATGCCCGCCCCGGGCGGCGGCCAAGTTAAAAAAATAAATAATCCCCGTTCAGTCTCAATGGCAGGGTGCGGGCCGGCCCGGCGGCGAGTGCGGTGGGCAGCAGGCCTCTTGGACAGGTTGAGAGATAAAAAAAATAATAATTCCCGTTCAGTCTCAATGGCAGGGTGCGGGCCGGCCCGGCGGCGATTGCGGCGGGCAGCAGGCCTCTTGGACAGGTTGAGAGATAAAAAAATAATAATTCCCATGCAGTCTCAATGGCGGGGTGCGGGCCGGGGAATAGGCCTCTTGGCCGGGGTGAATAGTGTTGGAACACGGCCCGCGGAAATAGTAGCGGCTGGAGGTACCGGGGGCGATGCCCGCCCCGGGCCGGCGGCCAAGTAAAAAAAATAAATAATCCCCGTTCAGTCTCAATGGCAGGGTGCGGGCCGGCCCGGCGGCGATTGCGGCGGGCAGCAGGCCTCTTGGACAGGTTGAGAGATAAAAAAATAATAATTCCCGTGCAGTCTCAATGGCGGGGTGCGGGCCGGGGAATAGGCCTCTTGGCCGGGGTGAATAGTGTTGGAACACGGCCCGCGGAAATAGTAGCGGCTGGAGGTACCGGGGGCGATGCCCGCCCCGGCCCGGCGGCCAAGTTAAAAAAATAAATAATCCCCGTTCAGTCTCAATGGCAGGGTGCGGGCCGACCCGGCGGCGAGTGCGGCGGGCAGCAGGCCTCTTGGACAGGTTGAGAGATAAAAAAATAATAATTCCCGTTCAGTCTCAATGGCAGGGTGCGGGCCGGCCCGGCGGCGATTGCGGCGGGCAGCAGGCCTCTTGGACAGGTTGAGAGATAAAAAAATAATAATTCCCATGCAGTCTCAATGGCGGGGTGCGGGCCGGGGAATAGGCCTCTTGGCCGGGGTGAATATGTTGGAACGCGGCGCGCGTAAATAGAAGCGGCTGGAGGTACCGGGGGCGAAGCCCGCCCCGGCCCGGAGGCCGAGTTAAAAAAAATAATAATCCCCGTTCAGTCTCAATGGCGGGGTGCGGGCCGGCCCGGCGGCGAGTGCGGCGGGCAGCAGGCCTCTTGGACAGGTTGAGAGATAAAAAAATAATAATTCCCGTGCAGTCTCAATGGCGGGGTGCGGGCCGGGGAATAGGCCTCTTGGCCGGGGTGAATAGTGTTGGAACACGGCCAGCGGAAATAGTAGCGGCTGGAGGTACCGGGGGCGATGCCCGCCCCGGCCCGGCGGCCAAGTTAAAAAAATAAATAATCCCCGTTCAGTCTCAATGGCAGGGTGCGGGCCGGCCCGGCGGCGAGTGCGGCGGGCAGCAGGCCTCTTGGACAGGTTGAGAGATAAAAAAATAATAATTCCCGTTCAGTCTCAATGGCAGGGTGCGGGCCGGCCCGGCGGCGATTGCGGCGGGCAGCAGGCCTCTTGGACAGGTTGAGAGATAAAAAAATAATAATTCCCATGCAGTCTCAATGGCGGGGTGCGGGCCGGGGAATAGGCCTCTTGGCCGGGGTGAATATGTTGGAACGCGGCGCGCGTAAATAGAAGCGGCTGGAGGTACCGGGGGCGAAGCCCGCCCCGGCCCGGACGCCGAGTTAAAAAAAATAATAATCCCCGTTCAGTCTCAATGGCGGGGTGCGGGCCGGCCCGGCGGCGAGTGCGGCGGGCAGCAGGCCTCTTGGACAGGTTGAGAGATAAAAAAATAATAATTCCCGTGCAGTCTCAATGGCGGGGTGCGGGCCGGGGAATAGGCCTCTTGGCCGGGGTGAATAGTGTTGGAACACGGCCCGCGGAAATAGTAGCGGCTGGAGGTACCGGGGGCGATGCCCGCCCCGGCCCGGCGGCCAAGTTAAAAAAATAAATAATCCCCGTTCAGTCTCAATGGCAGGGTGCGGGCCTGCCCGGCGGCGATTGCGGCGGGCAGCAGGCCTCTTGGACAGGTTGAGAGATAAAAAAATAATAATTCCCATGCAGTCTCAATGGCGGGGTGCGGGCCGGGGAATAGGCCTCTTGGCCGGGGTGAATAGTGTTGGAACACGGCCCGTGGAAATAGTAGCGGCTGGAGGTACCGGGGGCGATGCCCGCCCCGGGCCGGCGGCCAAGTTAAAAAAATAAATAATCCCCGTTCAGTCTCGATGGCAGGGTGCGGGCCGGCCCGGCGGCGATTGCGGCGGGCAGCAGGCCTCTTGGACAGGTTGAGAGCTAAAAAAATAATAATTCCCGTGCAGTCTCAATGGCGGGGTGCGGGCCGGGGAATAGGCCTCTTGGCCGGGGTGAATAGTGTTGGAACACGGCCCGCGGAAATAGAAGCGGCTGGAGGTACCGGGGGCGATGCCCGCCCCGGCCCGGCGGCCAAGTTAAAAAAATAAATAATCCCCGTTCAGTCTCAATGGCAGGGTGCGGGCCGGCCCGGCGGCGATTGCGGCGGGCAGCAGGCCTCTTGGACAGGTTGAGAGATAAAAAAATAATAATTCCCATGCAGTCTCAATGGCGGGGTGCGGGCCGGGGAATAGGCCTCTTGGCCGGGGTGAATAGTGTTGGAACACGGCCCGCGGAAATAGTAGCGGCTGGAGGTACCGGGGGCGATGCCCGCCCCGGGCCGGCGGCCAAGTTAAAAAAATAAATAATCCCCATTCAGTCTCAATGGCAGGGTGCGGGCCGGCCCGGCGGCGATTGCGGCGGGCACCCGGCCTCTTGGACAGGTTGAGAGATATAAAAATAATAATTCCCGTGCAGTCTCAATGGCGGGGTGCGGGCCGGGGAATAGGCCTCTTGGCCGGGGTGAATAGTGTTGGAACACGGCCCGCGGAAATAGTAGCGGCTGGAGGTACCGGGGGCGATGCCCGCCCCGGGCCGGCGGCCAAGTTAAAAAAATAAATAATCCCGTTCAGTCTCAATGGCAGGGTGCGGGCCGGCCCGGCGGCGATTGCGGCAGGCAGCAGGCCTCTTGGACAGGTTGAGAGATAAAAAAATAATAATTCCCATGCAGTCTCAATGGCGGGGTGCGGGCCGGGGAATAGGCCTCTTGGCCGGGGTGAATATGTTGGAACGCGGCGCGCGTAAATAGAAGCGGCTGGAGGTACCGGGGGCGAAGCCCGCCCCGGCCCGGAGGCCGAGTTAAAAAAAATAATAATCCCCGTTCAGTCTCAATGGCGGGGTGCGAGTGCGGCGGGCAGCAGGCCTCTTGGACAGGTTGAGAGATAAAAAAATAATAATTCCCGTTGAGTCTCAATGGCAGGGTGCGGGCCGGCCCGGCGGCGATTGCGGCGGGCAGCAGGCCTCTTGGACAGGTTGAGAGATAAAAAAATAATAATTCCCATGCAGTCTCAATGGCGGGGTGCGGGCCGGGGAATAGGCCTCTTGGCCGGGGTGAATAGTGTTGGAACACGGCCCGCGGAAATAGTAGCGGCTGGAGGTACCGGGGGCGATGCCCGCCCCGGGCCGGCGGCCAAGTTAAAAAAATAAATAATCCCCGTTCAGTCTCAATGGCAGGGTGCGGGCCGGCCCGGCGGCGATTGCGGCGTGCAGCAGGCCTCTTGGACAGGTTGAGAGATAAAAAAATAATAATTCCCGTGCAGTCTCAATGGCGGGGTGCGGGCCGGGGAATAGGCCTCTTGGCCGGGGTGAATAGTGTTGGAACACGGCCCGCGGAAATAGTAGCGGCTGGAGGTACCGGGGGCGATGCCCGCCCCGGCCCGGCGGCCAAGTTAAAAAAATAAATAATCCCCGTTCAGTCTCAATGGCAGGGTGCGGGCCGGCCCGGCGGCGATTGCGGCGGGCAGCAGGCCTCTTGGACAGGTTGAGAGATAAAAAAATAATAATTCCCATGCAGTCTCAATGGCGGGGTGCGGGCCGGGGAATAGGCCTCTTGGCCGGGGTGAATAGTGTTGGAACACGGCCCGCGGAAATAGTAGCGGCTGGAGGTACCGGGGGCGATGCCCTCCCCGGCCCGGCGGCCAAGTTAAAAAAATAAATAATCCCCGTTCAGTCTCAATGGCAGGGTGCGGGCCGGCCCGGCGGCGAGTGCGGCGGGCAGCAGGCCTCTTGGACAGGTTGAGAGATAAAAAAATAATAATTCCCGTTCAGTCTCAATGGCAGGGTGCGGGCCGGCCCGGCGGCGATTGCGGCGGGCAGCAGGCCTCTTGGACAGGTTGAGAGATAAAAAAATAATAATTCCCATGCAGTCTCAATGGCGGGGTGCGGGCCGGGGAATAGGCCTCTTGGGCGGGGTGAATATGTTGGAACGCGGCGCGCGTAAATAGAAGCGGCTGGAGGTACCGGGGGCGAAGCCCGCCCCGGCCCGGAGGCCGAGTTAAAAAAAAAAATAATCCCCGTTCAGTCTCAATGGCGGGGTGCGGGCCGGTTCGGCGGCGAGTGCGGCGGGCAGCAGGCCTCTTGGACAGGTTGAGAGATAAAAAAATAATAATTCCCGTGCAGTCTCAATGGCGGGGTGCGGGCCGGGGAATAGGCCTCTTGGCCGGGGTGAATAGTGTTGGAACACGGCCCGCGGAAATAGTAGCGGCTGGAGGTACCGGGGGCGATGCCCGCCCCGGCCCGGCGGCCAAGTTAAAAAAATAAATAATCCCCGTTCAGTCTCAATGGCAGGGTGCGGGCCGGCCCGGCGGCGATTGCGGCGGGCAGCAGGCCTCTTGGACAGGTTGAGAGATAAAAAAATAATAATTCCCGTGCAGTCTCAATGGCGGGGTGCGGGCCGGGGAATAGGCCTCTTGGCCGGGGTGAATAGTGTTGGAACACGGCCCGCGGAAATAGTAGCGGCTGGAGGTACCGGGGGCGATGCCCGCCCCGGCCCGGCGGCCAAGTTAAAAAAATAAATAATCCCCGTTCAGTCTCAATGGCAGGGTGCGGGCCGGCCCGGCGGCGATTGCGGCGGGCACCCGGCCTCTTGGACAGGTTGAGAGATATAAAAATAATAATTCCCGTGCAGTCTCAATGGCGGGGTGCGGGCCGGCCCGGCGGCGATTGCGGCGGGCAGCAGGCCTCTTGGACAGGTTGAGAGATAAAAAAATAATAATTCCCATGCAGTCTCAATGGCGGGGTGCGGGCCGGGGAATAGGCCTCTTGGCCGGGGTGAATATGTTGGAACGCGGCGCGCGTAAATAGAAGCGGCTGGAGGTACCGGGGGCGAAGCCCGCCCCGGCCCGGAGGCCGAGTTAAAAAAAATAATAATCCCCGTTCAGTCTCAATGGCGGGGTGCGGGCCGGCCCGGCGGCGAGTGCGGCGGGCAGCAGGCCTCTTGGACAGGTTGAGAGATAAAAAAATAATAATTCCCGTGCAGTCTCAATGGCGGGGTGCGGGCCGGGGAATAGGCCTCTTGGCCGGGGTGAATAGTGTTGGAACACGGCCCGCGGAAATAGTAGCGGCTGGAGGTACCGGGGGCGATGCCCGCCCCGGGCCGGCGGCCAAGTTAAAAAAATAAATAATCCCCGTTCAGTCTCAATGGCAGGGTGCGGGCCGGCCCGGCGGCGAGTGCGGCGGGCAGCAGGCCTCTTGGACAGGTTGAGAGATAAAAAAATAATAATTCCCGTTCAGTCTCAATGGCAGGGTGCGGGCCGGCCCGGCGGCGATTGCGGCGGGCAGCAGGCCTCTTGGACAGGTTGAGAGATAAAAAAATAATAATTCCCATGCAGTCTCAATGGCGGGGTGCGGGCCGGGGAATAGGCCTCTTGGCCGGGGTGAATATGTTGGAACGCGGCGCGCGTAAATAGAAGCGGCTGGAGGTACCGGGGGCGAAGCCCGCCCCGGCCCGGAGGCCGAGTTAAAAAAAATAATAATCCCCGTTCAGTCTCAATGGCGGGGTGCGGGCCGGCCCGGCGGCGAGTGCGGCGGGCAGCAGGCCTCTTGGACAGGTTGAGAGATAAAAAAATAATAATTCCCGTGCAGTCTCAATGGCGGGGTGCGGGCCGGGGAATAGGCCTCTTGGCCGGGGTGAATAGTGTTGGAACACGGCCCGCGGAAATAGTAGCGGCTGGAGGTACCGGGGGCGATGCCCGCCCCGGCCCGGCGGCCAAGTTAAAAAAATAAATAATCCCCGTTCAGTCTCAATGGCAGGGTGCGGGCCGGCCCGGCGGCGATTGCGGCGGGCAGCAGGCCTCTTGGACAGGTTGAGAGATAAAAAAATAATAATTCCCATGCAGTCTCAATGGCGGGGTGCGGGCCGGGGAATAGGCCTCTTGGCCGGGGTGAATAGTGTTGGAACACGGCCCGCGGAAATAGTAGCGGCTGGAGGTACCGGGGGCGATGCCCGCCCCGGCCCGGCGGCCAAGTTAAAAAAATAAAGAATCCCCGTTCAGTCTCAATGGCAGGGTGCGGGCCGGCCCGGCGGCGATTGCGGCGGGCAGCAGGCCTCTTGGACAGGTTGAGAGATATAAAAATAATAATTCCCGTGCAGTCTCAATGGCGGGGTGCGGGCCGGCCCGGCGGACGAGTGTGGCCGGGGAAGAGGCCTCTTGGCCGGGGTGAATATGTTGGAACGCGGCGCGCGTAAATAGAAGCGGCTGGAGGTACCGGGGGCGAAGCCCGCCCCGGCCCGGAGGCCGAGTTAAAAAAAATAATAATCCCCGTTCAGTCTCAATGGCGGGGTGCGGGCCGGCCCGGCGGCGAGTGCGGCGGGCAGCAGGCCTCTTGGACAGGTTGAGAGATAAAAAAATAATAATTCCCGTGCAGTCTCAATGGCGGGGTGCGGGCCGGCCCGGCGGACGAGTGTGGCCGGGGAAGAGGCCTCTTGGCCGGGGTGAATATGTTGGAACGCGGCGCGCGTAAATAGAAGCGGCTGGAGGTACCGGGGGCGAAGCCCGCCCCGGCCCGGAGGCCGAGTTAAAAAAAATAATAATCCCCGTTCAGTCTCAATGGCAGGGTGCGGGCCGGCCCGGCGGCGATTGCGGCGGGCAGCAGGCCTCTTGGACAGGTTGAGAGATAAAAAAATAATAATTCCCATGCAGTCTCAATGGCGGGGTGCGGGCCGGGGAATAGGCCTCTTGGCCGGGGTGAATAGTGTTGGAACACGGCCCGCGGAAATAGTAGCGGCTGGAGGTACCGGGGGCGATGCCCGCCCCGGGCCGGCGGCCAAGTTAAAAAAATAAATAATCCCCGTTCAGTCTCAATGGCAGGGTGCGGGCCGGCCCGGCGGCGATTGTGGCGGGCAGCAGGCCTCTTGGACAGGTTGAGAGATAAAAAAATAATAATTCCCGTGCAGTCTCAATGGCGGGGTGCGGGCCGGGGAATAGGCCTCTTGGCCGGGGTGAATAGTGTTGGAACACGGCCCGCGGAAATAGTAGCGGCTGGAGGTACCGGGGGCGATTCCCGCCCCGGCCCGGCGGCCAAGTTAAAAAAATAAATAATCCCCGTTCAGTCTCAATGGCAGGGTGCGGGCCGGCCCGGCGGCGATTGCGGCGGGCAGCAGGCCTCTTGGACAGGTTGAGAGATAAAAAAAAAATAATTCCCATGCAGTCTCAATGGCGGGGTGCGGGCCGGGGAATAGGCCTCTTGGCCGGGGTGAATATGTTGGAACGCGGCGCGCGTAAATAGAAGCGGCTGGAGGTACCGGGGGCGAAGCCCGCCCCGGCCCGGAGGCCGAGTTAAAAAAAATAATAATCCCCGTTCAGTCTCAATGGCGGGGTGCGGGCCGGCCCGGCGGCGAGTGCGGCGGGCAGCGGGCCTCTTGGACAGGTTGAGAGATAAAAAAATAATAATTCCCGTGCAGTCTCAATGGCGGGGTGCGGGCCGGCCCGGCGGCGAGTGCGGCAGGCAGCAGGCCTCTTGGACAGGTTGAGAGATAAAAAAATAATAATTCCCGTTCAGTCTCAATGGCAGGGTGCGGGCCGGCCCGGCGGCGATTGCGGCGGGCAGCAGGCCTCTTGGACAGGTTGAGAGATAAAAAAATAATAATTCCCATGCAGTCTCAATGGCGGGGTGCGGGCCGGGGAATAGGCCTCTTGGCCGGGGTGAATAGTGTTGGAACACGGCCCGCGGAAATAGTAGCGGCTGGAGGTACCGGGGGCGATGCCCGCCCCGGGCCGGCGGCCAAGTTAAAAAAATAAATAATCCCCGTTCAGTCTCAATGGCAGGGTGCGGGCCGGCCCGGCGGCGATTGCGGCGGGCAGCAGGCCTCTTGGACAGGTTGAGAGATAAAAAAATAATAATTCCCGTGCAGTCTCAATGGCGGGGTGCGGGCCGGCCCGGCGGACGAGTGTGGCCGGGGAAGAGGCCTCTTGGCCGGGGTGAATATGTTGGAACGCGGCGCGCGTAAATAGAAGCGGCTGGAGGTACCGGGGGCGAAGCCCGCCCCGGCCCGGAGTCCGAGTTAAAAAAAATAATAATCCCCGTTCAGTCTCAATGGCGGGGTGCGGGCCGGCCCGGCGGCGAGTGCGGCGGGCAGCAGGCCTCTTGGACAGGTTGAGAGATAAAAAAATAATAATTCCCGTGCAGTCTCAATGGCGGGGTGCGGGCCGGCCCGGCGGACGAGTGTGGCCGGGGAAGAGGCCTCTTGGCCGGGGTGAATATGTTGGAACGTGGCGCGCGTAAATAGAAGCGGCTGGAGGTACCGGGGGCGAAGCCCGCCCCGGCCCGGAGGCCGAGTTAAAAAAAATAATAATCCCCGTTCAGTCTCAATGGCGGGGTGCGGGCCGGCCCGGCGGCGAGTGCGGCGGGCAGCAGGCCTCTTGGACAGGTTGAGAGATAAAAAAATAATAATTCCCGTTCAGTCTCAATGGCAGGGTGCGGGCCGGCCCGGCGGCGATTGCGGCGGGCAGCAGGCCTCTTGGACAGGTTGAGAGATAAAAAAATAATAATTCCCGTGCAGTCTCAATGGCGGGGTGCGGGCCGGGGAATAGGCCTCTTGGCCGGGGTGAATAGTGTTGGAACACGGCCCGCGGAAATAGTAGCGGCTGGAGGTACCGGGGGCGATGCCCGCCCCGGCCCGGCGGCCAAGTTAAAAAAATAAATAATCCCCGTTCAGTCTCAATGGCAGGGTGCGGGCCGGCCCGGCGGCGATTGCGGCGGGCAGCAGGCCTCTTGGACAGGTTGAGAGATAAAAAAATAATAATTCCCATGCAGTCTCAATGGCGGGGTGCGGGCCGGGGAATAGGCCTCTTGGCCGGGGTGAATAGTGTTGGAACACGGCCCGCGGAAATAGTAGCGGCTGGAGGTACCGGGGGCGATGCCCGCCCCGGCCCGGCGGCCAAGTTAAAAAAATAAAGAATCCCCGTTCAGTCTCAATGGCAGGGTGCGGGCCGGCCCGGCGGCGATTGCGGCGGGCAGCAGGCCTCTTGGACAGGTTGAGAGATATAAAAATAATAATTCCCGTGCAGTCTCAATGGCGGGGTGCGGGCCGGCCCAGCGGACGAGTGTGGCCGGGGGAAGAGGCCTCTTGGCCGGGGTGAATATGTTGGAACGCGGCGCGCGTAAATAGAAGCGGCTGGAGGTACCGGGGGCGAAGCCCGCCCCGGCCCGGAGGCCGAGTTAAAAAAAATAATAATCCCCGTTCAGTCTCAATGGCGGGGTGCGGGCCGGCCCGGCGGCGAGTGCGGCGGGCAGCAGGCCTCTTGGACAGGTTGAGAGATAAAAAAATAATAATTCCCGTGCAGTCTCAATGGCGGGGTGCGGGCCGGCCCGGCGGACGAGTGTGGCCGGGCAAGAGGCCTCTTGGCCGGGGTGAATATGTTGGAACGCGGCGCGCGTAAATAGAAGCGGCTGGAGGTACCGGGGGCGAAGCCCGCCCCGGCCCGGCGGCCGAGTTAAAAAAAATAATAATCCCCGTTCAGTCTCAATGGCGGGGTGCGGGCCGTCCCGGCGGCGAGTGCGGCGGGCAGCAGGCCTCTTGGACAGGTTGAGAGATAAAAAAATAATAATTCCCGTGCAGTCTCAATGGCGGGGTGCGGGCCGGGGAATAGGCCTCTTGGCCGGGGTGAATAGTGTTGGAACACGGCCCGCGGAAATAGTAGCGGCTGGAGGTACCGGGGGCGATGCCCGCCCCGGCCCGGCGGCCAAGTTAAAAAAATAAATAATCCCCGTTCAGTCTCAATGGCAGGGTGCGGGCCGGCCCGGCGGCGATTGCGGCGGGCAGCAGGCCTCTTGGACAGGTTGAGAGATAAAAAAATAATAATTCCCATGCAGTCTCAATGGCGGGGTGCGGGCCGGGGAATAGGCCTCTTGGCCGGGGTGAATAGTGTTGGAACACGGCCCGCGGAAATAGTAGCGGCTCGAGGTACCGGGGGCGATGCCCGCCCCGGGCCGGCGGCCAAGTTAAAAAAATAAATAATCCCGTTCAGTCTCAATGGCAGGGTGCGGGCCGGCCCGGCGGCGATTGCGGCGGGCAGCAGGCCTCTTGGACAGGTTGAGAGATATAAAAATAATAATTCCCGTGCAGTCTCAATGGCGGGGTGTGGGCCGGCCCGGCGGACGAGTGTGGCCGGGGAAGAGGCCTCTTGGCCGGGGTGAATATGTTGGAACGCGGCGCGCGTAAATAGAAGCGGCTGGAGGTACCGGGGGCGAAGCCCGCCCCGGCCCGGAGGCCGAGTTAAAAAAAATAATAATCCCCGTTCAGTCTCAATGGCGGGGTGCGGGCCGGCCCGGCGGCGATTGCGGCGGGCAGCAGGCCTCTTGGACAGGTTGAGAGATAAAAAAATAATAATTCCCATGCAGTTTCAATGGCGGGGTGCGGGCCGGGGAATAGGCCTCTTGGCCGGGGTGAATAGTGTTGGAACACGGCCCGCGGAAATAGTAGCGGCTGGAGGTACCGGGGGCGATGCCCGCCCCGGCCCGGCGGCCAAGTTAAAAAAATAAATAATCCCCGTTCAGTCTCAATGGCAGGGTGCGGGCCGGCCCGGCGGCGATTGCGGCGGGCAGCAGGCCTCTTGGACAGGTTGAGAGATAAAAAAATAATAATTCCCATGCAGTCTCAATGGCGGGGTGCGGGCCGGGGAATAGGCCTCTTGGCCGGGGTGAATAGTGTTGGAACACGGCCCGCGGAAATAGTAGCGGCTGGAGGTACCGGGGGCGATGCCCGCCCCGGGCCGGCGGCCAAGTTAAAAAAATAAATAATCCCCATTCAGTCTCAATGGCAGGGTGCGGGCCGGCCCGGCGGCGATTGCGGCGGGCACGGCCTCTTGGACAGGTTGAGAGATATAAAAATAATAATTCCCGTGCAGTCTCAATGGCGGGGTGCGGGCCGGCCCGGCGGACGAGTGTGGCCGGGGAAGAGGCCTCTTGGCCGGGGTGAATATGTTGGAACGCGGCGCGCGTAAATAGAAGCGGCTGGAGGTACCGGGGGCGAAGCCCGCCCCGGCCCGGAGGCCGAGTTAAAAAAAAAAAAAAATCCCCGTTCAGTCTCAATGGCGGGGTGCGGGCCGGCCCGGCGGCGAGTGCGGCGGGCAGCAGGCCTCTTGGACAGGTTGAGAGATAAAAAAATAATAATTCCCGTGCAGTCTCAATGGCGGGGTGCGGGCCGGGGAATAGGCCTCTTGGCCGGGGTGAATAGTGTTGGAACACGGCCCGCGGAAATAGTAGCGGCTGGAGGTACCGGGGGCGATGCCCGCCCCGGGCCGGCGGCCAAGTTAAAAAAATAAATAATCCCCGTTCAGTCTCAATGGCAGGGTGCGGGCCGGCCCGGCGGCGATTGCGGCGGGCAGCAGGCCTCTTGGACAGGTTGAGAGATATAAAAATAATAATTCCCGTGCAGTCTCAATGGCGGGGTGCGGGCCGGCCCGGCGGACGAGTGTGGCCGGGGAAGAGGCCTCTTGGCCGGGGTGAATATGTTCGAACGCGGCGCGCGTAAATAGAAGCGGCTGGAGGTACCGGGGGCGAAGCCCGCCCCGGCCCGGAGGCCGAGTTAAAAAAAATAATAATCCCCGTTCAGTCTCAATGGCGGGGTGCGGGCCGGCCCGGCGGCGAGTGCGGCGGGCAGCAGGCCTCTTGGACAGGTTGAGAGATAAAAAAATAATAATTCCCGTGCAGTCTCAATGGCAGGGTGCGGGCCGGCCCGGCGGACGAGTGTGGCCGGGGAAGAGGCCTCTTGGCTGGGGTGAATATGTTGGAACGCGGCGCGCGTAAATAGAAGCGGCTGGAGGTACCGGGGGCGAAGCGCCGCCCCGGCCCGGAGGCCGAGTTAAAAAAAAAAATAATCCCCGTTCAGTCTCAATGGCGGGGTGCGGGCCGGCCCGGCGGCGAGTGCGGCGGGCAGCAGGCCTCTTGGACAGGTTGAGAAATAAAAAAATAATAATTCCCGTTCAGTCTCAATGGCAGGGTGCGGGCCGGCCCGGCGGCGATTGCGGCGGGCAGCAGGCCTCTTGGACAGGTTGAGAGATAAAAAAATAATAATTCCCGTGCAGTCTCAATGGCGGGGTGCGGGCCGGGGAATAGGCCTCTTGGCCGGGGTGAATAGTGTTGGAACACGGCCCGCGGAAATAGTAGCGGCTGGAGGTACCGGGGGCGATGCCCGCCCCGGGCCGGCGGCCAAGTTAAAAAAATAAATAATCCCCGTTCAGTCTCAATGGCAGGGTGCGGGCCGGCCCGGCGGCGATTGCGGCGGGCAGCAGGCCTCTTGGACAGGTTGAGAGATATAAAAATAATAATTCCCGTGCAGTCTCAATGGCGGGGTGCGGGCCGGCCCGGCGGACGAGTGTGGCCGGGGAAGAGGCCTCTTGGCCGGGGTGAATATGTTGGAACGCGGCGCGCGTAAATAGAAGCGGCTGGAGGTACCGGGGGCGAAGCCCGCCCCGGCCCGGAGGCCGAGTTAAAAAAAATAATAATCCCAGTTCAGTCTCAATGGCGGGGTGCGGGCCGGCCCGGCGGCGAGTGCGGCGGGCAGCAGGCCTCTTGGACAGGTTGAGAGATAAAAAAATAATAATTCCCGTGCAGTCTCAATGGCGGGGTGCGGGCCGGCCCGGCGGACGAGTGTGGCCGGGGAAGAGGCCTCTTGGCCGGGGTGAATATGTTGGAACGCGGCGCGCGTAAATAGAAGCGGCTGGAGGTACCGGGGGCGAAGCCCGCCCCGGCCCGGAGGCCGAGTTAAAAAAAATAATAATCCCCGTTCAGTCTCAATGGCGGGGTGCGGGCCGGCCCGGCGGCGAGTGCGGCGGGCAGCAGGCCTCTTGGACAGGTTGAGAGATAAAAAAAATAATAATTCCCGTGCAGTCTCAATGGCGGGGTGCGGGCCGGCGCGGCGGACGAGTGTGGCCGGGGAAGAGGCCTCTTGGCCGGGGTGAATATGTTGGAACGCGGCGCGCGTAAATAGAAGCGGCTGGAGGTACCGGGGGCGAAGCCCGCCCCGGCCCGGAGGCCGAGTTAAAAAAAATAATAATCCCCGTTCAGTCTCAATGGCGGGGTGCGGGCCGGCCCGGCGGCGAGTGCGGCGGGCAGCAAGCCTCTTGGACAGGTTGAGAGATAAAAAAATAATAATTCCCATGCAGTCTCAATGGCGGGGTGCGGGCCGGGGAATAGGCCTCTTGGCCGGGGTGAATAGTGTTGGAACACGGCCCGCGGAAATAATAGCGGCTGGAGGTACCGGGGGCGATGCCCGCCCCGGGCCGGCGGCCAAGTTAAAAAAATAAATAATCCCCGTTCAGTCTCAATGGCAGGGTGCGGGCCGGCCCGGCGGCGATTGCGGCGGGCAGCAGGCCTCTTGGACAGGTTGAGAGATATAAAAATAATAATTGCCGTGCAGTCTCAATGGCGGGGTGCGGGCCGGCCCGGCGGACGAGTGTGGCCGGTGAAGAGGCCTCTTGGCCGGGGTGAATATGTTGGAACGCGGCGCGCGTAAATAGAAGCGGCTGGAGGTACCGGGGGCGAAGCCCTCCCCGGCCCGGAGGCCGAGTTAAAAAAAAATTATAATCCCCGTTCAGTCTCAATGGCGGGGTGCGGGCCGGCCCGGCGGCAAGTGCGGCGGGCAGCAGGCCTCTTGGACAGGTTGAGAGATAAAAAAATAATAATTCCCGTGCAGTCTCAATGGCGGGGTGCGGGCCGGCCCGGCGGACGAGTGTGGCCGGGGAAGAGGCCTCTTGGCCGGGGTGAATATGTTGGAACGCGGCGCGCGTAAATAGAAGCGGCTGGAGGTACCGGGGGCGAAGCCCGCCCCGGCCCGGAGGCCGAGTTAAAAAAAAAAAAAATCCCCGTTCAGTCTCAATGGCGGGGTGCGGGCCGGCCCGGCGGCGAGTGCGGCGGGCAGCAGGCCTCTTGGACAGGTTGAGAGATAAAAAAATAATAATTCCCGTGCAGTCTCAATGGCGGGGTGCGGGCCGGCCCGGCGGACGAGTGTGGCCGGGGAAGAGGCCTCTTGGCCGGGGTGAATATGTTGGAACGCGGCGCGCGTAAATAGAAGCGGCTGGAGGTACCGGGGGCGAAGCCCGCCCCGGCCCGGAGGCCGAGTTAAAAAAAATAATAATCCCCGTTCAGTCTCAATGGCGGGGTGCGGGCCGGCCCGGCGGCGAGTGCGGCGGGCAGCAGGCCTCTTGGACAGGTTGAGAGATAAAAAAATAATAATTCCCGTTCAGTCTCAATGGCAGGGTGCGGGCCGGCCCGGCGGCGATTGCGGCGGGCAGCAGGCCTCTTGGACAGGTTGAGAGATAAAAAAATAATAATTCCCATGCAGTCTCAATGGCGGGGTGCCGGCCGGGGAATAGGCCTCTTAACCGGGGTGAATAGTGTTGGAACACGGCCCGCGGAAATAGTAGCGGCTGGAGGTACCGGGGGCGATGCCCGCCCCGGGCCGGCGGCCAAGTTAAAAAAATAAATAATCCCCGTTCAGTCTCAATGGCAGGGTGCGGGCCGGCCCGGCGGCGATTGCGGCGGGCAGCAGGCCTCTTGGACAGGTTGAGAGATATAAAAATAATAATTCCCGTGCAGTCTCAATGGCGGGGTGCGGGCCGGCCCGGCGGACGAGTGTGGCCGGGGAAGAGGCCTCTTGGCCGGGGTGAATATGTTGGAACGCGGCGCGCGTAAATAGAAGCGGCTGGAGGTACCGGGGGCGATGCCCGCCCCGGGCCGGCGGCCAAGTTAAAAAAATAAATAATCCCCGTTCAGTCTCAATGGCAGGGTGCGGGCCGGCCCGGTGGCCGAGTGTGGCCGGGGAAGAGGCCTCTTGGCCGGGGTTAATAGTGTTGGAACGCGGCCCGCGGAAATAGTAGCGGCTGGAGGTACCGGGGGCGAAGCCCGCCCCGGCCCGGCGGCCGAGTTAAAAAAAAAAAAAATCCCCGTTCAGTCTCAATGGCGGGGTGCGGGCCGGCCCGGCGGCGATTGCGGCGGGCAGCAGGCCTCTTGGAAAGGTTGAGAGATAAAAAAATAATAATCCCCGTTCAGTCTCAATGGCGGGGTGCGGGCCGGCCCGGCGGCGATTGCGGCGGGCAGCAGGCCTCTTGGACAGGTTGAGAGATAAAAAAATAATAATTCCCATGCAGTCTCAATGGCAGGGTGCGGTCCGGCCCGGCGGCGAGTGCGGCGGGCAGCAGGCCTCTTGGACAGGTTGAGAGATAAAAAAATAATAATTCCCGTGCAGTCTCAATGGCGGGGTGCGGGCCGGCCCGGCGGACGAGTGTGGCCGGGGAAGAGGCCTCTTGGCCGGGGTGAATAGTGTTGGAACGCGGCCCGCGGAAATAGTAGCGGCTGGAGGTACCGGGGGTGATGCCCGCCCCGGCCCGGCGGCCAAGTTAAAAAAATAAATAATTCCCGTTCAGTCTCAATGGCAGGGTGCGGGCCGGCCCGGTGGCCGAGTGTGGCCGAGGAAGAGGCCTCTTGGCCGGGGTGAATAGTGTTGGAACGCGGCCCGCGGAAATAGTAGCGGCTGGAGGTACCGGGGGCGAAGCCCGCCCCGGCCCGGCGGCCGAGTTAAAAAAAATAATAATCCCCGTTCAGTCTCAATGGCGGGGTGCGGGCCGGCCCGGCGGCGAGTGCGGCGGGCAGCAGGCCTCTTGGACAGTTTGAGAGATAAAAAAAATAATAATTCCCGTGCAGTCTCAATGGCGGGGTGCGGGCCGGCCCGGCGGACGAGTGTGGCCGGGGAAGAGGCCTCTTGGCCGGGATTAATAGTTTTGGAACGCGGCCCGCGGAAATAGTAGCGGCTGGAGGTACCGGGTTTGAAGCCCGGCCCGGCGGCCGAGTTAAAAAAAAAAAAATCCCCGTTCAGTCTCAATGGCGGGGTGCGGGCCGGCCCGGCGGCGATTGCGGCGGGCAGCAGGCCTCTTGGACAGGTTGAGAGATAAAAAAATAATAATTCCGGTGCAGTCTCAATGGCGGGGTGCGGGCCGGGGAATAGGCCTCTTGTGGATAGTGTTGGAACGCGAACCGCGAAATAGTAGCGGCTGGAGGTACCGGGGGCGATGCCCGCCCCGGCCCGGCGGCCAAGTTAAAAAAATAAATAATCCCCGTTCAGTCTCAATGGCAGGGTGCAGGCCGGCCCGGCGGCGATTGCGGCAGGCAGCAGGCCTCTTGGACAGGTTGAGAGATAAAAAAATAATAATTCCCATGCAGTCTCAATGGCGGGGTGCGGGCCGGCCCGGCGGCGAGTGCGGCGGGCAGCAGGCCTCTTGGACAGTTTGAGAGATAAAAAAATAATAATTCCCTGCAGTCTCAATGGCGGGGTGCGGGCCGGCCCGGCGGACGAGTGTGGCCGGGGAAGAGGCCTCTTGGCCGGGGTGAATAGTGTTGGAACGCGGCCCGCGGAAATAGTAGCGGCTGGAGGTAACGGGGGCGATGCCCGCCCCGGCCCGGCGGCCAAGTTAAAAAAATAAATAATCCCCGTTCAGTCTCAATGGCAGGGTGCGGGCCGGCCCGGTGGCCGAGTGTGGCCGGGGAAGAGGCCTCTTGGCCGGGGTTAATAGTGTTGGAACGCGGCCCGCGGAAATAGTAGCGGCTGGAGGTACCGGGGGCGAAGCCCGCCCCGGCCCGGCGGCCGAGTTAAAAAAAATAATAATCCCCGTTCAGTCTCAATGGCGGGATGCGGGCCGGCCCGGCGGCGAGTGCGGCGGGCAGCAGGCCTCTTGGACAGTTTGAGAGATAAAAAAAATAATAATTCCCGTGCAGTCTCAATGGCGGGGTGCGGGCCGGCCCGGCGGACGAGTGTGGCCGGGGAAGAGGCCTCTTGGCCGGGGTGAATAGTGTTGGAACGCGGCCCGCGGAAATAGTAGCGGCTGGAGGTACCGGGGGCGAAGCCCGCCCCGGCCCGGCGGCCGAGTTAAAAAAAATAATAATCCCCGTTCAGTCTCAATGGCGGGGTGCGGGCCGGCCCGGCGGCGAGTGCGGCGGGCAGCAGGCCTCTTGGACAGTTTGAGAGATAAAAAAAATAATAATTCCCGTGCAGTCTCAATGGCGGGGTGCGGGCCGGCCCGGCGGCCAAGTTAAAAAAATAAATAATCCCCGTTCAGTCTCAATGGCAGGGTGCGGGCCGGCCCGGTGGCCGAGTGGTGCCGGGCAAGAGGCCTCTTGGCCGGGGTTAATAGTGTTGGAACGCGGCCCGCGGAAATAGTAGCGGCTGAAGGTACCGGGGGCGAAGCCCGCCCCGGCCCGGCGGCCGAGTTAAAAAAAATAATAATCCCCTTCAGTCTCAATGGCGGGGTGCGGGCCGGCCCGCTGGCCGGGTGTGGCCGGAGAAGAGGCCTCTTGGCCGGGATTAATAGTTTTGGAACGCGGCCCGCGGAAATAGTAGCGGCTGGAGGTACCGGGTTCGAAGCCCGCCCCGGCCCGGCGGCCGAGTTAAAAAAAAAAATAATCCCCGTTCAGTCTCAATGGCGGGATGCGGGCCGGCCCGGCGGCCGACTGTGGCCGGGGAAGAGGCCTCTTGGCCGGGGTGAATATGTTGGAACGCGGCGCGCGGAAATAGTAGCGGCTGGAGGTACCGGTGGCGAAGCCCGCCCCGGCCCGGCGGCCGAGTTAAAAAAAATAATAATCCCCGTTCAGTCTCAATGGCGGGGTGCGGGCCGGCCCGGCGGCGAGTGCGGCGGGCAGCAGGCCTCTTGGACAGGTTGAGAGATAAAAAAATAATAATTCCCGTGCAGTCTCAATGGCGGGGTGCGGGACGGGGAATAGGCCTCTCTGCCGGGGTGAATAGTGTTGGAACGCGGCCCGCGGAAATAGTAGCGGCTGGAGGTACCGGGGGCGATGCCCGCCCCGGCCCGGCGGCCAAGTTAAAAAAATAAATAATCCCTGTTCAGTCTCAATGGCAGGGTGCGGGCCGGCCCGGCGGCGATTGCGGCGGGCAGCAGGCCTCTTGGACAGGTTGAGAGATAAAAAAATAATAATTCCCATGCAGTCTCAATGGCGGGGTGCGGGCCGGCCCGGCGGCGAGTGCGGCGGGCAGCAGGCCTCTTGGACAGTTTGAGAGATAAAAAAAATAATAATTCCCGTGCAGTCTCAATGGCGGGGTGCGGGCCGGCCCGGTGGACGAGTGTGGCCGGGGAAGAGGCCTCTTGGCCGGGGTGAATAGTGTTGGAACGCGGCCCGCGGAAATAGTAGCGGCTGGAGGTACCGGGGGCGATGCCCGCCCCGGCCCGGCGGCCAAGTTAAAAAAATAAATAATCCCCGTTCAGTCTCAATGGCAGGGTGCGGGCCGGCCCGGTGGCCGAGTGTGGCCGGGGAAGAGGCCTCTTGGCCGGGGTGAATAGTGTTGGAACGCAGCCCGCGGAAATAGTAGCGGCTGGAGGTACCGGGGGCGATGCCCGCCCCGCCCGGCGGCCGAGTTAAAAAAAATAATAATCCCCGTTCAGTCTCAATGGCGGGGTGCGGGCCGGCCCGGCGGCGATTGCGGCGGGCAGCAGGCCTCTTGGACAGGTTGAGAGATAAAAAAATAATAATTCCCATGCAGTCTCAATGGCGGGGTGCGGGCCGGCCCGGCGGCGAGTGCGGCGGGCAGCAGGCCTCTTGGACAGGTTGAGAGATAAAAAAATAATAATTCCCGTGCAGTCTCAATGGCGGGGTGCAGGTTGCCGGGCGACGAGTGCGGCGGGCAGCAGGCCTCTTGAACAGGTTGAGAGATAAAAAAATAATAATTCCCGTTCAGTCTCAATGGCAGGGTGCGGGCCGGCCCGGCGGCGATTGCGGCGGGCAGCAGGCCTCTTGGACAGGTTGAGAGATTCCGAGGTTGAGAGATTGACAGGTTCCGAGCTGGCGCGCTCGGAAGCGTGTGTGTCACAGAGAAAGAGAGGGAGCGGGATCGCTGGCCTGTATGTACTCTATGTGAAACACACAGGACATTTGTAATTTCGTCCCTTTCACATTTTTTGGCTTTTTTAAATATAAAACTTATTTCATCAATGGTTCATAATGAGTGTCACGCCTAGACCAAATGACTTATGCACACATTTCAACATTTATTTAGTTCAGGTTGACCTCCTGAAGCCTAAATGAGCATTAATTAGACTACACAACTCATTCCTATGAAGGTACATTCAAAGTCACAAAACGTGCTCAACTAGGCCTGAAAGTGCATTTAAAGCAATAAAAACTCAAAATGAGTGTCACACCTAAACCAAAGGATTTATGCACACATTACAAGATGTATTTAGTTCAGGTTGATCTCCTGAAGCCTAAATGAGCATTAATTTGACTACACATCCCATTCCTATGAAGATACATTCAAAGTAAAAAAACGTGCTCTACTCGGCCTGAAAATGCATTTAAAGCAATAAAAACTCAAAATGAGTGTCACGCCTAAACCAAAGTACTTATGCACACATTTCAACATGTATTTTGTTCAGGTTGACCTCCTGAAGCCTAAATGAGCATTAATTTGACTACACAACTCATTCCTATGAAGGAACATTCAAAGTAAAAAAACGGGCTCAACTCGGACTGAAAGTGCATTTAAAGAAATAAAAACTGAAAATGAGTGTCACGCCTAAACCAAAGGACTTATGCACACATTTCAACATGTATTTAGTTCAGGTTGACCTCCTGAAGCCTAAATGAGCATTTATTTGACTACACAACTCATTCCTATGAAGGTACATTCAAAGTCACAAAACATGCTCAACTAGGCCTGAAAGTGCATTTAAAGCAATAAAAACTCAAAATGAGTGTCAAGCCTAAACCAAAGGACTTATGCACACATTTCAACATGTATTTAGTTCAGGTTGATATTCTGAAGCCTAAATGAGCATTAATTTGACTACACAACTTATTCCTATGAAGATACATTCAAAGTCAAAAAACGTGCTCTACTCGGCCCGAAAATGCATTTAAAGCAATAAAAACTCAAATTGAGTGTCACACCTAAACCAAAGGACTTATGCACACATTTCAACATGTATTTAGTTCAGGTTGACCTCCTGAAGCCTAAATGAGCATTTATTTGACTACACAACTCATTCCTATGAAGGTACATTCAAAGTCACAAAACGTGCTCAACTAGGCCTGAAAGTGCATTTAGCAATAAAAACTCAAAATGAGTGTCACGCCTAAACCAAAAGACTTATGCACACATTTCAACATGTATTTAGTTCAGGTTGACCTCCTGAAGCCTAAATCACCATTAATTTGACTACACATCCCATTCCTATGAAGATACATTCAAAGTAAAAAAACGTGCTCTACTCGGCCTGAAAATGCATTTAAAGCAATAAAAACTCAAATTGAGTGTCACACCTAAACCAAAGGACTTATGCACACATTTCAACATGTATTTATTCAGGTTGACCTCCTGAAGCCTAAATCACCATTAATTTGATCACACAACTCATTCCTATGAAGATACATTCAAACTAAGAAACGTGCTCTACTCGGCCTGAAAATGCATTTAAAGCAATAAAAACTCAAAATGAGTGTCCCGCCTAAACCAAAGTACTTATGCACACATTTCAACATGTATTTAGTTCAGGTTGACATTCTGAAGCCTAAATGAGCATTAATTTGACTACACAACTTATTCCTATGAAGATACATTCAAAGTCAAAAAACGTGCTCATTTCAGCCTGAAAGTGCATTTAAAGCAATAAAAACTCAAATTGAGCGTCACGCCTAAACCAAAGGCCTTATGCACACATTTCAACATGTATTTAGTTCAGGTTGACCTCCTGAAGCCTAAATGAGCATTAATTTGACTACACAACTCATTCCTATGAAGGTACATTCAAAGTCACAAAACGTGCTCAACTAGGCCTGAAAGTGCATTTAAAGCAATAAAAACTCAAAATGAGTGTCACGCCTAAACCAAAGGACTTATGCACACATTTCAACATGTATTTAGTTCAGGTTGACATTCTGAAGCCTAAATGAGCATTAATTTGACTACACAACTTATTCCTATGAAGATACATTCAAAGTCAAAAAACGTGCTCTACTCGGCCTGAAAATGCATTTAAAGCAATAAAAACTCAAATTGAGTGTCACACCTAAACCAAAGGACTTATGCACACATTTCAACATGTATTTAGTTCAGGTTGACCTCCTGAAGCCTAAATGAGCATTTATTTGACTACACAACTCATTCCTATGAAGGTACATTCAAAGTCACAAAACGTGCTCAACTAGGCCTGAAAGTGCATTTAAAGCAATAAAAACTCAAAATGAGTGTCACGCCTAAACCAAAGGACTTATGCACACATTTCAACATGTATTTAGTTCAGGTTGACATTCTGAAGCCTAAATGAGCATTAATTTGACTACACAACTTATTCCTATGAAGATACATTCAAAGTCAAAAAACGTGCTCTACTCGGCCTGAAAATGCATTTAAAGCAATAAAAACTCAAATTGAGTGTCACACCTAAACCAAAGGACTTATGCACACATTTCAACATGTATTTATTCAGGTTGACCTCCTGAAGCCTAAATCACCATTAATTTGATCACACAACTCATTCCTATGAAGATACATTCAAACTAAGAAACGTGCTCTACTCGGCCTGAAAATGCATTTAAAGCAATAAAAACTCAAAATGAGTGTCACGCCTAAACCAAAGTACTTATGCACACATTTCAACATGTATTTAGTTCAGGTTGACATTCTGAAGCCTAAATGAGCATTAATTTGACTACACAACTTATTCCTATGAAGATACATTCAAAGTCAAAAAACGTGCTCATTTCAGCCTGAAAGTGCATTTAAAGCAATAAAAACTCAAATTGAGCGTCACGCCTAAACCAAAGGCCTTATGCACACATTTCAACATGTATTTAGTTCAGGTTGACCTCCTGAAGCCTAAATGAGCATTAATTTGACTACACAACTCATTCCTATGAAGGTACATTCAAAGTCACAAAACGTGCTCAACTAGGCCTGAAAGTGCATTTAAAGCAATAAAAACTCAAAATGAGTGTCACGCCTAAACCAAAGGACTTATGCACACATTTCAACATGTATTTAGTTCAGGTTGACATTCTGAAGCCTAAATGAGCATTAATTTGACTACACAACTTATTCCTATGAAGATACATTCAAAGTCAAAAAACGTGCTCTACTCGGCCTGAAAATGCATTTAAAGCAATAAAAACTCAAATTGAGTGTCACACCTAAACCAAAGGACTTATGCACACATTTCAACATGTATTTAGTTCAGGTTGACCTCCTGAAGCCTAAATGAGCATTTATTTGACTACACAACTCATTCCTATGAAGGTACATTCAAAGTCACAAAACGTGCTCAACTAGGCCTGAAAGTGCATTTAAAGCAATAAAAACTCAAAATGAGTGTCACGCCTAAACCAAAGGACCTATGCACACATTTCAACATGTATTTAGTTCAGGTTGACATTCTGAAGCCTAAATGAGCATTAATTTGACTACACAACTTATTCCTATGAAGATACATTCAAAGTCAAAAAACGTGCTCTACTCGGCCTGAAAATGCATTTAAAGCAATAAAAACTCAAATTGAGTGTCACACCTAAACCAAAGGACTTATGCACACATTTCAACATGTATTTAGTTCAGGTTGACCTCCTGAAGCCTAAATGAGCATTTATTTGACTACACAACTCATTCCTATGAAGGTACATTCAAAGTCACAAAACGTGCTCAACTAGGCCTGAAAGTGCATTTAGCAATAAAAACTCAAAATGAGTGTCACGCCTAAACCAAAAGACTTATGCACACATTTCAACATGTATTTAGTTCAGGTTGACCTCCTGAAGCCTAAATCACCATTAATTTGACTACACATCCCATTCCTATGAAGATACATTCAAAGTAAAAAAACGTGCTCTACTCGCCCTGAAAATGCATTTAAAGCAATAAAAACTCAAATTGAGTGTCACACCTAAACCAAAGGACTTATGCACACATTTCAACATGTATTTATTCAGGTTGACCTCCTGAAGCCTAAATCACCGTTAATTTGATCACACAACTCATTCCTATGAAGATACATTCAAACTAAGAAACGTGCTCTACTCGGCCTGAAAATGCATTTAAAGCAATAAAAACTCAAAATGAGTGTCACGCCTAAACTAAAGTACTTATGCACACATTTCAACATGTATTTAGTTCAGGTTGACATTCTGAAGCCTAAATGAGCATTAATTTGACTACACAACTTATTCCTATGAAGATACATTCAAAGTCAAGAAACGTGCTCATTTCAGCCTGAAAGTGCATTTAAAGCAATAAAAACTCAAATTGAGCGTCACGCCTAAACCAAAGGCCTTATGCACACATTTCAACATGTATTTATTTCAGGTTGACCTCCTGAAGCCTAAATGAGCATTAATTGGACTACACAACTCATTCCTATGAAGGAACATTCAAAGTAAAAAAACGGGCTCAACTCGGACTGAAAGTGCATTTAAAGCAATAAAAACTGAAAATGAGTGTCACGCCTAAACCAAAGGACTTATGCACACATTTCAACATGTATTTAGTTCAGGTTGACCTCCTGAAGCCTAAATGAGCATTAATTTGACTACACAACTCATTCCTATGAAGGTACATTCAAAGTCACAAAACGTGCTCAACTAGGCCTGAAAGTGCATTTAAAGCAATAAAAACTCAAAATGAGTGTCACGCCTAAACCAAAGGACTTATGCACACATTTCAACATGTATTTAGTTCAGGTTGACATTCTGAAGCCTAAATGAGCATCAATTTGACTACACAACTTATTCCTATGAAGATACATTCAAAGTCAAAAAACGTGCTCTACTCGGCCTGAAAATGCATTTAAAGCAATAAAAACTCAAAATGAGTGTCACACCTAAACCAAAGGATTTATGCACACATTTCAACATGTATTTTGTTCAGGTTGACCTCCTGAAGCCTAAATGAGCATTAATTTGACTACACATCCCATTCCTATGAAGATACATTCAAAGTAAAAAAAATGTGCTCTACTCGGCCTGAAAATGCATTTAAAGCAATAAAAACTCAAAATGAGTGTCACGCCTAAACCAAAGTACTTATGCACACATTTCAACATGTATTTTGTTCAGGTTGACCTCCTGAAGCCTAAATGAGCATTAATTTGACTACACAACTTATTCCTATGAAGGAACATTCAAAGTAAAAAAACGGGCTCAACTCGGACTGAAAGTGCATTTAAAGCAATAAAAACTGAAAATGAGTGTCACGCCTAAACCAAAGGACTTATGCACACATTTCAACATGTATTTAGTTCAGGTTGACCTCCTGAAGCCTAAATGAGCATTAATTTGACTACACAACTCATTCCTATGAAGGTACATTCAAAGTCACAAAACGTGCTCAACTAGGCCTGAAAGTGCATTTAAAGCAATAAAAACTCAAAATGAGTGTCACGCCTAAACCAAAGGACTTATGCACACATTTCAACATGTATTTAGTTCAGGTTGACATTCTGAAGCCTAAATGAGCATTAATTTGACTACACAACTTATTCCTATGAAGGTACATTCAAAGTCAAAAAACGTGCTTTACTCGGCCTGAAAATGCATTTAAAGCAATAAAAACTCAAATTGAGTGTCACACCTAAACCAAAGGACTTATGCACACATTTCAACATGTATTTAGTTCAGGTTGACCTCCTGAAGCCTAAATGAGCATTTATTTGACTACACAACTCATTCCTATGAAGGTACATTCAAAGTCACAAAACGTGCTCAACTAGGCCTGAAAGTGCATTTAAAGCAATAAAAACTCAAAATGAGTGTCACGCCTAAACCAAAGGACTTATGCACACATTTCAACATGTATTTAGTTCAGGTTGACCTCCTGAAGCCAAAATCACCATTAATTTGACTCCACATCCCATTCCTATGAAGATACATTCAAAGTAAAAAAACGTGCTCTACTCGGCCTGAAAATGCATTTAAAAAGCAATAAAAACTCAAATTGAGTGTCACACCTAAACCAAAGGATTTATGCACACATTTCAACATGTATTTAGTTCAGGTTGACCTCCTGAAGCCTAAATGAGCATTATTTCGTCTATACATCTCATTCCTATGAAGGTACATTCAAAGTCACAAAACGTGCTCAACTAGGCCTGAAAGTGCATTTAAAGCAATAAAAACTCAAAATGAGTGTCACGCCTAAACCAAAGGACTTATGCACACATTTCAACATGTATTTAGTTCAGGTTGACCTCCTGAAGCCTAAATGAGCATTATTTCGTCTATACATCTCATTCCTATGAAGGTACATTCAAAGTCACAAAACGTGCTCAACTAGGCCTGAAAGTGCATTTAAAGCAATAAAAACTCAAAATGAGTGTCACGCCTAAACCAAAGGACTTATGCACACATTTGAACATGTATTTTGTTCAGGTTGACCTCCTGAAGCCTAAATGAGCATTAATTTGACTACACATCCCATTCCTATGAAGATACATTCAAAGTAAAAAAACATGCTCTACTCGGCCTGAAAATGCATTTAAAGCAATAAAAACTCAAATTGAGTGTCACACCTAAACCAAAGGACTTATGCACACATTTCAACATGTATTTAGTTCAGGTTGACCTCCTGAAGCCTAAATGAGCATTTATTTGACTACACAACTCATTCCTATGAAGGTACATTCAAAGTCACAAAACGTGCTCAACTCGGCCTGAAAGTGCATTTAAAGCAATAAAAACTCAAAATGAGTGTCACGCCTAAACCAAAGGACTTATGCACACATTTCAACATGTATTTAGTTCAGGTTGACCTCCTGAAGCCTAAATCACCATTAATTTGATCACACAACTCATTCCTATGAAGATACATTCAAACTCAGAAACGTGCTCTACTCGGCCTGAAAATGCATTTTAAGCAATAAAAACTCAAATTGGGTGTCACGCCTAAACCAAAGGACTTATACACACATTTCAACATGTATTTAGTTCAGGTTGACCTCCTGAAGCCTAAATGAGCCTAAACCAAAGGACTTATACACACATTTCAACATGTATTTAGTTCAGGTTGACCTCCTGAAGCCTAAATGAGCATTATTTCGTCTATACAACTCATTCCTATGAAGGTACATTCAAAGTCACAAAACGTGCTCAACTAGGCCTGAAAGTGCATTTAAAGCAATAAAAACTCAAAATGAGTGTCACGCCTAAACCAAAGGACTTATGCACACATTTCAACGTGTATTTAGTTCAGGTTGACCTCCTGAAGCCTAAATGAGCATTAATTTGACTACACAACTCATTCCTATGAAGATACATTCAAAGTAAAAAAACGTGCTCTACTCGGCCTGAAAATGCATTTAAAGCAAGAAAAAATCAAAATGAGTGTCACACCTAAACCTACATTTAAAGTAAAAAAACGTGCTCTACTCGGCCTGAAAATGCATTTAAAGCAATAAAAACTCAAATTGAGTGTCACACCTAAACCAAAGGACTTATGCACACATTTCAACATGTATTTAGTTCAGGTTGACCTCCTGAAGCCTAAATCACCATTAATTTGATCACACAACTCATTCCTATGAAGATACATTCAAACTCAGAAACGTGCTCTACTCGGCCTGAAAATGCATTTAAAGCAATAAAAACTCAAAATGAGCGTCACGCCTAAACCAAAGGACTTATGCACACATTTCAACATGTATTTAGTTCAGGTTGACATTCTGAAGCCTAAATGAGCATTAATTTGACTACACAACTTATTCCTATGAAGATACATTCAAAGTCAAAAAACGTGCTCTACTCGGCCTGAAAATGCATTTAAAGCAATAAAAACTCAAATTGAGTGTCACACCTAAACCAAAGGACTTATGCACACATTTCAACATGTATTTAGTTCAGGTTGACCTCCTGAAGCCTAAATGAGCATTTATTTGACTACACAACTCATTCCTATGAAGGTACATTCAAAGTCACAAAACGTGCTCAACTAGGCCTGAAAGTACATTTAAAGCAATAAAAACTCAAAATGAGTGTCACGCCTAAACCAAAGGACTTATGCACACATTTCAACATGTATTTAGTTCAGGTTGACATTCTGAAGCCTACATGAGCATTAATTTGATCACACAACTCATTCCTATGAAGATACATTCAAACTAAGAAACGTGCTCTACTCGGCCTGAAAGTGCATTTAAAGCAATAAAAACTGAAAATGAGTGTCACGCCTAAACCAAAGGACTTATGCACACATTTCAACATGTATTTAGTTCAGGTTGACCTCCTGAAGCCTAAATGAGCATTAATTTGACTACACAACTCATTCCTATGAAGGTACATTCAAAGTCACAAAACGTGCTCAACTAGGCCTGAAAGTGCATTTAAAGCAATAAAAACTCAAAATGAGTGTCACGCCTAAACCAAAGGACTTATGCACACATTTCAACATGTATTTAGTTCAGGTTGACGTCCTGAAGCCTAAATGAGCATTAATTTGACTACACAACTTATTCCTATGAAGATACATTCAAAGTAAAAAAACGGGCTCAACTCGGACTGAAAGTGCATTTAAAGCAATAAAAACTGAAAATGAGTGTCACGCCTAAACCCAAGGGTTTTATGCACACATTTCAACATGTATTTAGTTCAGGTTGACCTCCTGAAGCCTAAATCACCATTAATTTGATCACACAACTCATTCCTATGAAGATACATTAAAACTCAGAAACGTGCTCTACTCGGCCTGAAAATGCATTTAAAGCAATAAAAACTCAAATTGGGTGTCACGCCTAAACCAAAGGACTTATGCACACATTTCAACATGTATTTAGTTCAGGTTGACCTCCTGAAGCCTAAATGAGCATTTATTTGACTACACAACTCATTCCTATGAAGGTACATTCAAAGTCACAAAACGTGCTCAACTAGGCCTGAAAATGCATTTAAAGCAATAAAAACTCAAATTGAGTGTCACGCCTAAACCAAAGGACTTATGCACACATTTCAACATGTATTTAGTTCAGGTTGACCTCCTGAAGCCTAAATGAGCATTAATTTGACTACACAACTCATTCCTATGAAGGTACATTCAAAGTCACAAAACGTGCTCAACTAGGCCTGAAAGTGCATTTAAAGCAATAAAAACTCAAAATGAGTGTCACGCCTAAACCAAAGGACTTATGCACACATTTCAACATGTATTTAGTTCAGGTTGACATTCTGAAGCCTAAATGAGCATTAATTTGACTACACAACTCATTCCGATGAAGATACATTCAAAGTCAAAAAACGTGCTCTACTCGGACTGAAAGTGCATTTAAAGCAATAAAAACTGAAAATGAGTGTCACGCCTAAACCAAAGGACTTATGCACACATTTCAACATGTATTTAGTTCAGGTTGACCTTCTGAAGCCTAAATCACCATTAATTTGACTACACAACTTATTCCTATGAAGATACATTCAAAGTAAAAAAACGTGCTCTACTCGGACTGAAAGTGCATTTAAAGCAATAAAAACTTAAAATGAGTGTCACGCCTAAACCAAAGGACTTATGCACACATTTGAACATGTATTTAGTTCAGGTTGACATTCTGAAGCCTAAATGAGCATTAATTTGATCACACAACTCATTTCTATGAAGATACATTCAAACTCAGAAACGTGCTCTACTCGGCCTGAAAATGCATTTAAAGCAACAAAAACTCAAAATGAGTGTCACGCCTAAACCAAAGGACTTATGCACACATTTCAACATGTATTTAGTTCAGGTTGACATTCTGAAGCCTAAATGAGCATTAATTTGACTACACAACTTATTCCTATGAAGATACATTCAAAGTCAAAAACCGTGCTCTACTCGGCCTGAAAATGCATTTAAAGCAATAAAAACTCAAATTGAGTGTCACACCTAAACCAAAGGACTTACGCACACATTTCAACATGTATTTAGTTCAGGTTGACCTCCTGAAGCCTAAATGAGCATTTATTTGACTACACAACTCATTCCTATGAAGGTACATTCAAAGTCACAAAACGTGCTCAACTAGGCCTGAAAGTGCATTTAAAGCAATAAAAACTCAAAATGAGTGTCACGCCTAAACCAAAGGACTTATGCACACATTTCAAAATGTATTTAGTCCAGGTTGACCTCCTGAAGCCTAAATCACCATTAATTTGATCACACAACTCATTCCTATGAAGATACATTCAAACTCAGAAACGTGCTCTACTCGGCCTGAAAATGCATTTAAAGCAATAAAAACTCAAATTGGGTGTCACGCCTAAACCAAAGGACTTATACACACATTTCAACATGTATTTAGTTCAGGTTGACCTCCTGAAGCCTAAATGAGCCTAAACCAAAGGACTTATACACACATTTCAACATGTATTTAGTTCAGGTTGACCTCCTGAAGCCTAAATGAGCATTATTTCGTCTATACAACTCATTCCTATGAAGGTACATTCAAAGTCACAAAACGTGCTCAACTAGGCCTGAAAGTGCATTTAAAGCAATAAAAACTCAAAATGAGTGTCACGCCTAAACCAAAGGACTTATGCACACATTTCAACGTGTATTTAGTTCAGGTTGACCTCCTGAAGCCTAAATGAGCATTAATTTGACTACACAACTCATTCCTATGAAGATACATTCAAAGTAAAAAAACGTGCTCTACTCGGCCTGAAAATGCATTTAAAGCAATAAAAACTCAAATTGAGTGTCACGCCTAAACCAAAGGACTTATACACACATTTCTACATGTATTTAATTCAGGTTGACCTCCTGAAGCCTAAATCACCATTAATTTGACTACACAACTTATTCCTATGAAGGAACATTCAAAGTAAAAAAACGGGCTCAACTCGGACTGAAAGTGCATTTAAAGCAATAAAAACTGAAAATGAGTGTCACGCCTAAACCAAAGGACTTATGCACACATTTCAACATGTATTTAGTTCAGGTTGACCTCCTGAAGCCTAAATCACCATTAATTTGACTACACAACTTATTCCTATGAAGATACATTCAAAGTCAAAAAACGTGCTCTACTCGGACTGAAAGTGCATTTAAAGCAATAAAAACTGAAAATGAGTGTCACGCCTAAACCAAAGGACTTATGCACACATTTCAACATGTATTTAGTTCAGGTTGACCTCCTGAAGCCTAAATGAGCATTAATTTGACTACACAACTCATTCCTATGAAGGTACATTCAAAGTCACAAAACGTGCTCAACTAGGCCTGAAAATGCATTTAAAGCAATAAAAACTTAAAATGAGTGTCACGCCTAAACCAAAGGACTTATGCACACATTTGAACATGTATTTAGTTCAGGTTGACATTCTGAAGCCTAAATGAGCATTAATTTGATCACACAACTCATTCCTATGAAGATACATTCAAACTCAGAAACGTGCTCTACTCGGCCTGAAAATGCATTTAAAGCAACAAAAACTCAAAATGAGTGTCACGCCTAAACCAAAGGACTTATGCACACATTTCAACATGTATTTAGTTCAGGTTGACATTCTGAAGCCTAAATGAGCATTAATTTGACTACACAACTTATTCCTATGAAGATACATTCAAAGTCAAAAAACGTGCTCTACTCGGCCTGAAAATGCATTTAAAGCAATAAAAACTCAAATTGAGTGTCACACCTAAACCAAAGGACTTAGGCACACATTTCAACATGTATTTAGTTCAGGTTGACCTCCTGAAGCCTAAATGAGCATTAATTTGACTACACAACTCATTCCTATGAAGGAACATTCAAAGTAAAAAAACGGGCTCTACTCGGACTGAAAGTGCATTTAAAGCAATAAAAACTGAAAATGAGTGTCACGCCTAAACCAAAGGACTTATGCACACATTTCAACATGTATTTAGTTCAGTTTGACCTCCTGAAGCCTAAATGAGCATTTATTTGACTACACAACTCATTCCTATGAAGGTACATTCAAAGTCACAAAACGTGCTCAACTAGGCCTGAAAGTGCATTTAAAGCAATAAAAACTCAAAATGAGTGTCACGCCTAAACCAAAGGACTTATGCACACATTTCAACATGTATTTAGTTCAGGTTGACCTCCTGAAGCCTAAATGAGCATTAATTTGACTACACAACTCATTCCTATGAAGGAACATTCAAAGTAAAAAAACGGGCTCAACTCGGACTGAAAGTGCATTTAAAGCAATAAAAACTGAAAATGAGTGTCACGCCTAAACCAAAGGACTTATGCACACATTTCAACATGTATTTAGTTCAGGTTGACCTCCTGAAGCCTAAATGAGCATTAATTTGACTACACAACTTATTCCTATGAAGATACATTCAAAGTCAAAAAACGTGCTCTACTCGGCCTGAAAATGCATTTAAAGCAATAAAAACTCAAAATGAGTGTCACGCCTAAACCAAAGGACTTATGCACACATTTCAACATGTATTTAGTTCAGGTTGACCTCCTGAAGCCTAAATGAGCATTAATTTGACTACACAACTCATTCCTATGAAGGAACATTCAAAGTAAAAAAACGGGCTCAACTCGGACTGAAAGTGCATTTAAAGCAATAAAAACTGAAAATGAGTGTCACGCCTAAACCCAAGGGTCTTATGCACACATTTCAACATGTATTTAGTTCAGGTTGACCTCCTGAAGCCTAAATGAGCATTAATTTGACTACACAACTCATTCCTATGAAGGTACATTCAAAGTCACAAAACGTGCTCAACTAGGCCTGAAAGTGCATTTAAAGCAACAAAAACTCAAAATGAGTGTCACGCCTAAACCAAAGGACTTATGCACACATTTCAACATGTATTTAGTTCAGGTTGACATTCTGAAGCCTAAATGAGCATTAATTTGATCACACAACTCATTCCTATGAAGATACATTCAAACTCAGAAACGTGCTCTCCTCGGCCTGAAAATGCATTTAAAGCAATAAAAACTCAAAATGAGTGTCACGCCTAAACCAAAGGACTTATGCACACATTTCAACATGTATTTAGTTCAGGTTGACATTCTGAAGCCTAAATGAGCATTAATTTGACTACACAACTTATTCCTATGAAGGTACATTCAAAGTCACAAAACGTGCTCCACTAGGCCTGAAAGTGCCTTTAAAGCAATAAAAACTCAAAATGAGTGTCACGCCTAAACCAAAGGACTTATGCACACATTTCAACGTGTATTTAGTTCAGGTTGACCTCCTGAAGCCTAAATGAGCATTAATTTGACTACACAACTCATTCCTATGAAGATACATTCAAAGTAAAAAAACGTGCTCTACTCGGCCTGAAAATGCATTTAAAGCAAGAAAAAATCAAAATGAGTGTCACACCTAAACCTACATTTAAAGTAAAAAAACGTGCTCTACTCGGCCTGAAAATGCATTTAAAGCAATAAAAACTCAAATTGAGTGTCACACCTAAACCAAAGGACTTATGCACACATTTCAACATGTATTTAGTTCAGGTTGACCTCCTGAAGCCTAAATGAGCATTTATTTGACTACACAACTCATTCCTATGAAGGTACATTCAAAGTCACAAAACGTGCTCAACTAGGCCTGAAAGTACATTTAAAGCAATAAAAACTCAAATTGGGTGTCACGCCTAAACCAAAGGACTTAGGCACACATTTCAACATGTATTTAGTTCAGGTTGATCTCCTGAAGCCTAAATGAGCATTATTTCGTCTATACAACTCATTCCTATGAAGGTACATTCAAAGTCACAAAACGTGCTCAACTAGGCCTGAAAGTGCATTTAAAGCAATAAAAACTCAAAATGAGTGTCACGGCTAAACCAAAGGACTTATGCACACATTTCAACGTGTATTTAGTTCAGGTTGACCTCCTGAAGCCTAAATGAGCATTAATTTGACTACACAACTCATTCCTATGAAGATACATTCAAAGTAAAAAAACGTGCTCTACTCGTCCTGAAAATGCATTTAAAGCAAGAAAAAATCAAAATGAGTGTCACACCTAAACCTACATTTAAAGTAAAAAAACGTGCTCTACTCGGCCTGAAAATGCATTTAAAGCAATAAAAACTCAAATTGAGTGTCACGCCTAAACCAAAGGACTTATACACACATTTCAACATGTATTTAGTTCAGGTTGACCTCCTGAAGCCTAAATGAGCATTAATTTGACTACACAACTCATTCCTATGAAGATACATTCAAAGTAAAAAAACGTGCTCTACTCGTCCTGAAAATGCATTTAAAGCAATAAAAACTCAAATTGGGTGTCACGCCTAAACCAAAGGACTTATACACACATGTCAACATGTATTTAGTTCAGGTTGACCTCCTGAAGCCTAAATGAGCCTAAACCAAAGGACTTATACACACATTTCAACATGTATTTAGTTCAGGTTGACCTCCTGAAGCCTAAATCACCATTAATTTGACTACACAACTTATTCCTATGAAGATACGATCAAAGTAAAAAAACGTGCTCAACTAGGCCTGAAAGTGCATTTAAAGCAATAAAAACTCAAAATGAGTGTCACGGCTAAACCAAAGGACTTATGCACACATTTCAACATGTATTTAGTTCAGGTTGACCTCCTGAAGCCTAAATCACCATTAATTTGATCACACAACTCATTCCTATGAAGATACATTCAAACTCAGAAACGTGCTCTACTCGGCCAGAAAATGCATTTAAAGCAATAAAAACTCAAATTGGGTGTCACGCCTAAACCAAAGGACTTATACACACATTTCAACATGTATTTAGTTCAGGTTGAGCTCCTGAAGCCTAAATGAGCATTATTTCGTCTATACAACTCATTCCTATGAAGGTACATTCAAAGTCACAAAACGTGCTCAACTAGGCCTGAAAGTGCATTTAAAGCAATAAAAATTCAAAATGAGTGTCACGCCTAAACCAAAGGACTTATGCACACATTTCAACGTGTATTTAGTTCAGGTTGACCTCCTCAAGCCTAAATGAGCATTAATTTGACTACACAACTCATTCCTATGAAGATACATTCAAAGTAAAAAAACGTGCTCTACTCGGCCTGAAAATGCATTTAAAGCAAGAAAAAATCAAAATGAGTGTCACACCTAAACCTACTTTTAAAGTAAAAAAACGTGCTCTACTCGGCCTGAAAATGCATTTAAAGCAATAAAAACTCAAATTGAGTGTCACACCTAAACCAAAGGACTTATGCACACATTTCAACATGTATTTAGTTCAGGTTGACCTCCTGAAGCCTAAATCACCATTAATTTGACTACACAACTTATTCCTATGAAGATACGATCAAAGTAAAAAAACGGGCTCAACTCGGACTGAAAGTGCATTTAAAGCAATAAAAACTGAAAATGAGTGTCACGCCTAAACCAAAGGACTTATGCACACATTTCAACATGTATTTAGTTCAGGTTGACCTCCTGAAGCCTAAATGAGCATTAATTTGACTACACAACTCATTCCTATGAAGGAACATTCAAAGTAAAAAAACGGGCTCAACTCGGACTGAAAGTGCATTTAAAGCAATAAAAACTGAAAATGAGTGTCACGCCTAAACCAAAGGACTTATGCACACATTTCAACATGTATTTAGTTCAGGTTGACCTCCTGAAGCCTAAATGAGCATTAATTTGACTACACAACTCATTCCTATGAAGGTACATTCAAAGTCACAAAACGTGCTCAACTAGGCCTGAAAGTGCATTTAAAGCAATAAAAACTCAAAATGAGTGTCACGCCTAAACCAAAGGACTTATGCACACATTTCAACATGTATTTAGTTCAGGTTGACATTCTGAAGCCTACATGAGCATTAATTTGATCACACAACTCATTCCTATGAAGATACATTCAAACTCAGAAACGTGCTCTACTCGGCCTGAAAATGCATTTAAAGCAATAAAAACTCAAAATGAGTGTCACGCCTAAACCAAAGGACTTATGCACACATTTCAACATGTATTTAGTTCAGGTTGACGTCCTGAAGCCTAAATGAGCATTAATTTGACTACACAACTTATTCCTATGAAGATACATTCAAAGTAAAAAAACGTGCTCTACTCGGCCTGAAAATGCATTTAAAGCAATAAAAACTCAAAATGAGTGTCACGCCTAAACCAAAGGCCTTATGCACACATTTCAACATGTATTTAGTTCAGGTTGACCTCCTGAAGCCTAAATGAGCATTAATTTGACTACACAACTCATTCCTATGAAGGAACATTCAAAGTAAAAAAACGGGCTCAACTCGGACTGAAAGTGCATTTAAAGCAATAAAAACTGAAAATGAGTGTCACGCCTAAACCCAAGGGTCTTATGCACACATTTCAACATGTATTTAGTTCAGGTTGACCTCCTGAAGCCTAAATGAGCATTAATTTGACTACACAACTCATTCCTATGAAGGTACATTCAAAGTCACAAAACGTGCTCAACTAGGCCTGAAAGTGCATTTAAAGCAACAAAAACTCAAAATGAGTGTCACGCCTAAACCAAAGGACTTATGCACACATTTCAACATGTATTTTGTTCAGGTTGACATTCTGAAGCCTAAATGAGCATTAATTTGATCACACAACTCATTCCTATGAAGATACATTCAAACTCAGAAACGTGCTCTCCTCGGCCTGAAAATGCATTTAAAGCAATAAAAACTCAAAATGAGTGTCACGCCTAAACCAAAGGACTTATGCACACATTTCAACATGTATTTAGTTCAGGTTGACGTCCTGAAGCCTAAATGAGCATTAATTTGACTACACAACTCATTCCTATGAAGGTACATTCAAAGTCACAAAACGTGCTCAACTAGGCCTGAAAGTGCATTTAAAGCAATAAAAACTCAAAATGAGTGTCACGCCTAAACCAAAGGACTTATGCACACATTTCAACATGTATTTAGTTCAGGTTGACATTCTGAAGCCTAAATGAGCATTAATTTGACTACACAACTTATTCCTATGAAGATACATTCAAAGTAAAAAAACGGGCACAACTCGGACTGAAAGTGCATTTAAAGCAATAAAAACTGAAAATGAGTGTCACGCCTAAACCAAAGGACTTATGCACACATTTCAACATGTATTTAGTTCAGGTTGACATTCTGAAGCCTAAATGAGCATTAATTTGACTACACAACTTATTCCTATGAAGGTACATTCAAAGTCACAAAACGTGCTCAACTAGGCCTGAAAGTGCATTTAAAGCAATAAAAACTCAAAATGAGTGTCACGCCTAAACCAAAGGACTTATGCACACATTTCAACGTGTATTTAGTTCAGGTTGACCTCCTGAAGCCTAAATGAGCATTAATTTGACTACACAACTCATTCCTATGAAGATACATTCAAAGTAAAAAAACGTGCTCTACTCGGCCTGAAAATGCATTTAAAGCAAGAAAAAATCAAAATGAGTGTCACGTCTAAACCTACATTTAAAGTAAAAAAACGTGCTCTACTCGGCCTGAAAATGCATTTAAAGCAATAAAAACCTCAAATTGAGTGTCACACCTAAACCAAAGGACTTATGCACACATTTCAACATGTATTTAGTTCAGGTTGACCTCCTGAAGCCTAAATGAGCATTTATTTGACTACACAACTCATTCCTATGAAGGTACATTCAAAGTCACAAAACGTGCTCAACTAGGCCTGAAAGTACATTTAAAGCAATAAAAACTCAAAATGAGTGTCACGCCTAAACCAAAGGACTTATGCACACATTTCAACATGTATTTAGTTCAGGTTGACCTCCTGAAGCCTAAATCACCATTAATTTGATCACACAACTCATTCCTATGAAGATACATTCAAACTCAGAAACGTGCTCTACTCGGCCTGAAAATGCATTTAAAGCAATAAAAACTCAAATTGGGTGTCACGCCTAAACCAAAGGACTTAGGCACACATTTCAACATGTATTTAGTTCAGGTTGATCTTCTGAAGCCTAAATGAGCATTATTTCGTCTATACAACTCATTCCTATGAAGGTACATTCAAAGTCACAAAACGTGCTCAACTAGGCCTGAAAGTGCATTTAAAGCAATAAAAACTCAAAATGAGTGTCACGCCTAAACCAAAGGACTTATGCACACATTTCAACGTGTATTTAGCTCAGGCTGACCTCCTGAAGCCTAAATAAGCATTAATTTGACTACACAACTCATTCCTATGAAGATACATTCAAAGTAAAAAAACGTGCTCTACTCGTCCTGAAAATGCATTTAAAGCAAGAAAAAATCAAAATGAGTGTCACACTTAAACCTACATTTAAAGTAAAAAAACGTGCTCTACTCGGCCTGAAAATGCATTTAAAGCAATAAAAACTCAAATTGAGTGTCACGCCTAAACCAAAGGACTTATACACACATTTCAACATGTATTTAGTTCAGGTTGACATTCTGAAGCCTAAATGAGCATTATTTTGTCTATACAACTCATTCCTATGAAGGTACATTCAAAGTCACAAAACGTGCTCAACTAGGCCTGAAAGTGCATTTAAAGCAATAAAAACTCAAAATGAGTGTCACGCCTAAACCAAAGGACTTATGCACACATTTCAACATGTATTTAGTTCAGGTTGACATTCTGAAGCCTAAATGAGCATTAATTTGATCACACAACTCATTCCTATGAAGATACATTCAAACTCAGAAACGTGCTCTACTCGGCCTGAAAATGCATTTAAAGCAATAAAAACTCAAAATGAGTGTCACGCCTAAACCAAAGGACTTATGCACACATTTCAACATGTATTTAGTTCAGGTTGACGTCCTGAAGCCTAAATGAGCATTAATTTGACTACACAACTTATTCCTATGAAGATACATTCAAAGTAAAAAAACGTGCTCTACTCGGCCTGAAAATGCATTTAAAGCAATAAAAACACATAATGAGTGTCACGCCTAAACCAAAGGCCTTATGCACACATTTCAACATGTATTTAGTTCAGGTTGACCTCCTGAAGCCTAAATGAGCATTAATTTGACTACACAACTCATTCCTATGAAGGAACATTCAAAGTAAAAAAACGGGCTCAACTCGGACTGAAAGTGCATTTAAAGCAATAAAAACTGAAAATGAGTGTCACGCCTAAACCCAAGGGTCTTATGCACACATTTCAACATGTATTTAGTTCAGGTTGACCTCCTGAAGCCTAAATGAGCATTAATTTGACTACACAACTCATTCCTATGAAGGTACATTCAAAGTCACAAAACGTGCTCAACTAGGCCTGAAAGTGCATTTAAAGCAACAAAAACTCAAAATGAGTGTCACGCCTAAACCAAAGGACTTATGCACACATTTCAACATGTATTTTGTTCAGGTTGACATTCTGAAGCCTAAATGAGCATTAATTTGATCACACAACTCATTCCTATGAAGATACATTCAAACTCAGAAACGTGCTCTCCTCGGCCTGAAAATGCATTTAAAGCAATAAAAACTCAAAATGAGTGTCACCCCTAAACCAAAGGACTTATGCACACATTTCAACATGTATTTAGTTCAGGTTGACGTCCTGAAGCCTAAATGAGCATTAATTTGACTACACAACTCATTCCTATGAAGGTACATTCAAAGTCACAAAACGTGCTCAACTAGGCCTGAAAGTGCATTTAAAGCAATAAAAACTCAAAATGAGTGTCACGCCTAAACCAAAGGACTTATGCACACATTTCAACATGTATTTAGTTCAGGTTGACATTCTGAAGCCTAAATGAGCATTAATTTGACTACACAACTTATTCCTATGAAGATACATTCAAAGTAAAAAAACGGGCACAACTCGGACTGAAAGTGCATTTAAAGCAATAAAAACTGAAAATGAGTGTCACGCCTAAACCAAAGGACTTATGCACACATTTCAACATGTATTTAGTTCAGGTTGACATTCTGAAGCCTAAATGAGCATTAATTTGACTACACAACTTATTCCTATGAAGGTACATTCAAAGTCACAAAACGTGCTCAACTAGGCCTGAAAGTGCATTTAAAGCAATAAAAACTCAAAATGAGTGTCACGCCTAAACCAAAGGACTTATGCACACATTTCAACGTGTATTTAGTTCAGGTTGACCTCCTGAAGCCTAAATGAGCATTAATTTGACTACACAACTCATTCCTATGAAGATACATTCAAAGTAAAAAAACGTGCTCTACTCGGCCTGAAAATGCATTTAAAGCAAGAAAAAATCAAAATGAGTGTCACGCCTAAACCTACATTTAAAGTAAAAAAACGTGCTCTACTCGGCCTGAAAATGCATTTAAAGCAATAAAAACCTCAAATTGAGTGTCACACCTAAACCAAAGGACTTATGCACACATTTCAACATGTATTTAGTTCAGGTTGACCTCCTGAAGCCTAAATGAGCATTTATTTGACTACACAACTCATTCCTATGAAGGTACATTCAAAGTCACAAAACGTGCTCAACTAGGCCTGAAAGTACATTTAAAGCAATAAAAACTCAAAATGAGTGTCACGCCTAAACCAAAGGACTTATGCACACATTTCAACATGTATTTAGTTCAGGTTGACCTCCTGAAGCCTAAATCACCATTAATTTGATCACACAACTCATTCCTATGAAGATACATTCAAACTCAGAAACGTGCTCTACTCGGCCTGAAAATGCATTTAAAGCAATAAAAACTCAAATTGGGTGTCACGCCTAAACCAAAGGACTTAGGCACACATTTCAACATGTATTTAGTTCAGGTTGATCTTCTGAAGCCTAAATGAGCATTATTTCGTCTATACAACTCATTCCTATGAAGGTACATTCAAAGTCACAAAACGTGCTCAACTAGGCCTGAAAGTGCATTTAAAGCAATAAAAACTCAAAATGAGTGTCACGCCTAAACCAAAGGACTTATGCACACATTTCAACGTGTATTTAGCTCAGGCTGACCTCCTGAAGCCTAAATAAGCATTAATTTGACTACACAACTCATTCCTATGAAGATACATTCAAAGTAAAAAAACGTGCTCTACTCGTCCTGAAAATGCATTTAAAGCAAGAAAAAATCAAAATGAGTGTCACACCTAAACCTACATTTAAAGTAAAAAAACGTGCTCTACTCGGCCTGAAAATGCATTTAAAGCAATAAAAACTCAAATTGAGTGTCACGCCTAAACCAAAGGACTTATACACACATTTCAACATGTATTTAGTTCAGGTTGACATTCTGAAGCCTAAATGAGCATTATTTTGTCTATACAACTCATTCCTATGAAGGTACATTCAAAGTCACAAAACGTGCTCAACTAGGCCTGAAAGTGCATTTAAAGCAATAAAATCTCAAAATGAGTTTCACGCCTAAATCAAAGGACTTATGCACATATTTCAACATGTATTTAGTTTAGGTTGACCTCCTGAAGCCTAAATGAGCATTAATTTGATCACACAACTCATTCCCATGAAGATACATTCAAAGTCAGTAAGTGCCCTGCTCTGTCTGAAAATGCATTTGAATCAATAAAAACTAAAATTGAGTGTCATGCCTAAACCAAAGGACGTCTGCACACATTTCAACGTCTAAAGTGTTGTTTCCGATGCGTGCTAGTGTATGTGTGCGTGCGTGTGTGAGAGTGTGTAGGTGTGTGCGTGTGTTTGTGTGTGTTTGTGTGGGTGCGTGCGTGTGTGTATGCGTGTGTGTGTTGTGCGCACCCCCCCCCCCAAAAAGTACTGTATTCGGATAAAAATGACGAATTACTCAGAGGTTTTAACTTTTGCTTGCACTTGATTTGTTCTGACACCGACGACGTCCACCAATGACAGCCCGAGTGGATCTAGCCCACGTGGTGTGAGAGCAGGGGGAGGTGAAAAGATGCAAAGCCTAGGTGATTGGCTGTGCATCTTTCAGTCTTCCACGTGGGTTAGTCTTTGATCTTCAATCAGTGTCCAAATGTTGTTTACATGCGTAGCGTGTGCGGATGTGTGTGCCTCTCATGAGTTTGTGTGTGTGTTTGCGCGCGCGTGATCGTGTGCCCATACATGTGTGAGTGTTTCTTTGATCTAAATCATCGTTGGTGTGTTGTTTACGATACGTGCTCGTCTGTGCGTACGTTTGTGTGAGTGTGTGTGCGTGCGTTTGTGTGTGTGCTTGCTGCGTGCTGGCGCGCTCGGAAGCGTGTGTGTCACAGAGAAAGAGAGGGAGCGGGATCGCTGGCCTGTATGTACTCTATGTGAAACACACAGGACATTTGTAATTTCGTCCCTTTCACATTTTTTGGCTTTTTTAAAAATAAAACTTATTTTCATCAATGGTTCATAATGAGTGTCACGCCTAGACCAAATGACTTATGCACACATTTCAACATTTATTTAGTTCAGGTTGACCTCCTGAAGCCTAAATGAGCGTTAATTTGACCACACAACTCATTCCTATGAAGGAACATTCAAAGTAAAAAAACGGGCTCAACTCGGACTGAAGTGCATTTAAAGCAATAAAAACTGAAAATGAGTGTCACGCCTAAACCAAAGGACTTATGCACACATTTCAACATGTATTTAGTTCAGGTTGACCTCCTTCAAGCCTAAATGAGCATTAATTTGACTACACAACTCATTCCTATGAAGGAACATTCAAAGTAAAAAAACGGGCTCAACTCGGACTGAAAGTGCATTTAAAGCAATAAAAACTGAAAATGAGTGTCACGCCTAAACCAAAGGACTTATGCACACATTTCAACATGTATTTAGTTCAGGTTGACCTCCTGAAGCCTAAATGAGCATTTATTTGACTACACAACTCATTCCTATGAAGGTACATTCATAGTCACAAAACGTGCTCAACTAGGCCTGAAAGTGCATTTAAAGCAATAAAAACTCAAAATGAGTGTCACGCCTAAACCAAAGGACTTATGCACACATTTCAACATGTATTTAGTTCAGGTTGACCTCCTGAAGCCTAAATCACCATTAATTTGATCACACAACTCATTCCTATGAAGATACATTCAAACTCAGAAACGTGCTCTACTCGGCCTGAAAATGCATTTAAAGCAATAAAAACTCAAATTGGGTGTCACGCCTAAACCAAAGGACTTATACACACATTTCAACATGTATTTAGTTCAGGTTGAGCTCCTGAAGCCTAAATGAGCATTATTTCGTCTATACAACTCATTCCTATGAAGATACATTCAAAGTCACAAAACGTGCTCAACTAGGCCTGAAAGTGCATTTAAAGCAATAAAAACTCAAAATGAGTGTCACGCCTAAACCAAAGGACTTATGCACACATTTCAACATGTATTTAGTTCAGGTTGACCTCCTGAAGCCTAAATCCCCATTAATTTGATCACACAACTCATTCCTATGAAGATACATTCAAAGTCACAAAACGTGCTCAACTAGGCCTGAAAGTGCATTTTAAAGCAATAAAAACTCAAAATGAGTGTCACGCCTAAACCAAATGACTTATGCACACATTTCAACATGTATTTAGTTCAGGTTGACGTCCTGAAGCCTAAATGAGCATTAATTTGACTACACAACTTATTCCTATGAAGATACATTCAAAGTAAAAAAACGTGCTCTACACGGCCTGAAAATGCATTTAAAGCAATAAAAACTCAAAATGAGTGTCACGCCTAAACCAAAGGCCTTATGCACACATTTCAACATGTATTTAGTTCAGGTTGACCTCCTGAAGCCTAAATGAGCATTAATTTGACTACACAACTCATTCCTATGAAGGAACATTCAAAGTAAAAAAACGGGCTCAACTAGGCCTAAAAGTGCATTTAAAGCAATAAAAACTGAAAATGAGTGTCACGCCTAAACCAAAGGACTTATGCACACATTTCAACATGTATTTAGTTCGGGTTGACCTCCTGAAGCCTAAATCAGCATTAATCTGACTACACAACTCATTCCTATGAAGGAACATTCAAAGGAAAAAAACGGGCTCAACTCGGACTGAAAGTACATTTAAAGCAATAAAAACTGAAAATGAGTGTCACGCCTAAACCAAAGGACTTATGCACACATTTCAACATGTATTTAGTTTAGGTTGACCTCCTGAAGCCTAAATGAGCATTAATTTGACTACACAACTCATTCCTATGAAGGTACATTCAAAGTCACAAAACGTGCTCAACTAGGCCTGAAAGTGCATTTAAAGCAATAAAAACTCAAAATGAGTGTCACGCCTAAACCAAAGGACTTATGCACACATTTCAACATGTATTTAGTTCAGGTTGACATTCTGAAGCCTAAATGAGCATTAATTTGACTACACAACTTATTCCTATGAAGATACATTCAAAGTAAAAAAACGGGCTCAACTCGGACTGAAAGTGCATTTAAAGCAATAAAAACTGAAAATGAGTGTCACGCCTAAACCAAAGGACTTATGCACACATTTCAACATGTATTTAGTTCAGGTTGACCTCCTGAAGCCTAAATCACCATTAATTTGACTACACAACTTATTCCTATGAAGATACATTCAAAGTAAAAAAACGGGCTCAACTCGGACTGAAAGTGCATTTAAAGCAATAAAAACTGAAAATGAGTGTCACGCCTAAACCAAAGGACTTATGCACACATTTCAACATGTATTTAGTTCAGGTTGACGTCCTGAAGCCTAAATGAGCATTAATTTGACTACACAACTTATTCCTATGAAGATACATTCAAAGTAAAAAAACGTGCTCTACTCGGCCTGAAAATGCATTTAAAGCAATAAAAACTCAAAATGAGTGCCACGCCTAAACCAAAGGCCTTATGCACACATTTCAACATGTATTTAGTTCAGGTTGACCTCCTGAAGCCTAAATGAGCATTAATTTGACTACACAACTCATTCCTATGAAGGAACATTCAAAGGAAAAAAACGGGCTCAACTCGGACTGAAAGTACATTTAAAGCAATAAAAACTGAAAATGAGTGTCACGCCTAAACCAAAGGACTTATGCACACATTTCAACATGTATTTAGTTCAGGTTGACCTCCTGAAGCCTAAATGAGCATTAATTTGACTACACAACTCATTCCTATGAAGGTACATTCAAAGTCACAAAACGTGCTCAACTAGGCCTGAAAGTGCATTTAAAGCAATAAAAACTCAAAATGAGTGTCACGCCTAAACCAAAGGACTTATGCACACATTTCAACATGTATTTAGTTCAGGTTGACATTCTGAAGCCTAAATGAGCATTAATTTGACTACACAACTTATTCCTATGAAGATACATTCAAAGTAAAAAAACGGGCTCAACTCGGACTGAAAGTGCATTTAAAGCAATAAAAACTGAAAATGAGTGTCACGCCTAAACCAAAGGACTTATGCACACATTTCAACATGTATTTAGTTCAGGTTGACCTCCTGAAGCCTAAATGAGCATTAATTTGACTACACAACTCATTCCTATGAAGGTACATTCAAAGTCACAAAACGTGCTCAACTAGGCCTGAAAGTGCATTTAAAGCAATAAAAACTCAAAATGAGTGTCACGCCTAAACCAAAGGACTTATGCACACATTTCAACATGTATTTAGTTCAGGTTGACCTCCTGAAGCCTAAATCACCATTATTTTGTCTATACAACTCATTCCTATGAAGATATATTCAAAGTCACAAAACGTGCTCAACTAGGCCTGAAAGTGCATTTAAAGCAATAAAAACTCAAAATGAGTGTCACGCCTAAACCAAAGGACTTATGCACACATTTCAACATGTATTTAGTTCAGGTTGACATTCTGAAGCCTAAATGAGCATTAATTTGACTACACAACTTATTCCTATGAAGATACATTCAAAGTAAAAAAACGGGCTCAACTCCGACTGAAAGTGCATTTAAAGCAATAAAAACTGAAAATGAGTGTCACGCCTAAACCAAAGGACTTATGCACACATTTCAACATGTATTTAGTTCAGGTTGACCTCCTGAAGCCTAAATGAGCATTAATTTGACTACACAACTCATTCCTATGAAGGTACATTCAAAGTCACAGAACGTGCTCAACTAGGCCTGAAAGTGCATTTAAAGCAATAAAAACTCAAAATGAGTGTCACGCCTAAACCAAAGGACTTATGCACACATTTCAACATGTATTTAGTTCAGGTTGACATTCTGAAGCCTAAATGAGCATTAATTTGACTACACAACTTATTCCTATGAAGATACATTCAAAGTAAAAAAACGGGCTCAACTCGGACTGAAAGTGCATTTAAAGCAATAAAAACTGAAAATGAGTGTCACGCCTAAACCAAAGGACTTATGCACACATTTCAACATGTATTTAGTTCAGGTTGACCTCCTGAAGCCTAAATGAGCATTAATTTGACTACACAACTCATTCCTATGAAGGTACATTCAAAGTCACAAAACGTGCTCTACTCGGCCTGAAAATGCATTTAAAGCAAGAAAAAATCAAAATGAGTGTCACACCTAAACCTACATTTAAAGTAAAAAAATGTGCTCTACTCGGCCTGAAAATGCATTTAAAGCAATAAAAACTCAAATTGAGTGTCACGCCTAAACCAAAGGACTTATACACACATTTCAACATGTATTTAATTCAGGTTGACCTCCTGAAGCCTAAATCACCATTAATTTGACTACACAACTTATTCCTATGAAGATACATTCAAAGTAAAAAAACGGGCTCAACTCGGACTGAAAGTGCATTTAAAGCAATAAAAACTGAAAATGAGTGTCACGCCTAAACCAAAGGACTTATGCACACATTTCAACATGTATTTAGTTCAGGTTGACGTCCTGAAGCCTAAATGAGCATTAATTTGACTACACAACTTATTCCTATGAAGATACATTCAAAGTAAAAAAACGTGCTCTACTCGGCCTGAAAATGCATTTAAAGCAATAAAAACTCAAAATGAGTGCCACGCCTAAACCAAAGGCCTTATGCACACATTTCAACATGTATTTAGTTTAGGTTGACCTCCTGAAGCCTAAATGAGCATTAATTTGACTACACAACTCATTCCTATGAAGGAACATTCAAAGGAAAAAAACGGGCTCAACTCGGACTGAAAGTACATTTAAAGCAATAAAAACTGAAAATGAGTGTCACGCCTAAACCAAAGGACTTATGCACACATTTCAACATGTATTTAGTTCAGGTTGACCTCCTGAAGCCTAAATGAGCATTAATTTGACTACACACCTCATTCCTATGAAGGTACATTCAAAGTCACAAAACGTGCTCAACTAGGCCTGAAAGTGCATTTAAAGCAATAAAAACTCAAAATGAGTGTCACGCCTAAACCAAAGGACTTATGCACACATTTCAACATGTATTTAGTTCAGGTTGACATTCTGAAGCCTAAATGAGCATTAATTTGACTACACAACTTATTCCTATGAAGATACATTCAAAGTAAAAAAACGGGCTCAACTCGGACTGAAAGTGCATTTAAAGCAATAAAAACTGAAAATGAGTGTCACACCTAAACCAAAGGACTTATGCACACATTTCAACATGTATTTAGTTCAGGTTGACCTCCTGAAGCCTAAATCACCATTATTTTGTCTATACAACTCATTCCTATGAAGATATATTCAAAGTCACAAAACGTGCTCAACTAGGCCTGAAAGTGCATTTAAAGCAATAAAAACTCAAAATGAGTGTCACGCCTAAACCAAAGGACTTATGCACACATTTCAACATGTATTTAGTTCAGGTTGACATTCTGAAGCCTAAATGAGCATTAATTTGACTACACAACTTATTCCTATGAAGATACATTCAAAGTAAAAAAACGGGCTCAACTCGGACTGAAAGTGCATTTAAAGCAATAAAAACTGAAAATGAGTGTCACGCCTAAACCAAAGGACTTATGCACACATTTCAACATGTATTTAGTTCAGGTTGACCTCCTGAAGCCTAAATGAGCATTAATTTGACTACACAACTCATTCCTATGAAGGTACATTCAAAGTCACAAAACGTGCTCAACTAGGCCTGAAAGTGCATTTAAAGCAATAAAAACTCAAAATGAGTGTCACGCCTAAACCAAAGGACTTATGCACACATTTCAACATGTATTTAGTTCAGGTTGACCTCCTGAAGCCTAAATCACCATTATTTTGTCTATACAACTCATTCCTATGAAGATATATTCAAAGTCACAAAACGTGCTCAACTAGGCCTGAAAGTGCATTTAAAGCAATAAAAACTCAAAATGAGTGTCACGCCTAAACCAAAGGACTTATGCACACATTTCAACATGTATTTAGTTCAGGTTGACATTCTGAAGCCTAAATGAGCATTAATTTGACTACACAACTTATTCCTATGAAGATACATTCAAAGTAAAAAAACGGGCTCAACTCCGACTGAAAGTGCATTTAAAGCAATAAAAACTGAAAATGAGTGTCACGCCTAAACCAAAGGACTTATGCACACATTTCAACATGTATTTAGTTCAGGTTGACCTCCTGAAGCCTAAATGAGCATTAATTTGACTACACAACTCATTCCTATGAAGGTACATTCAAAGTCACAGAACGTGCTCAACTAGGCCTGAAAGTGCATTTAAAGCAATAAAAACTCAAAATGAGTGTCACGCCTAAACCAAAGGACTTATGCACACATTTCAACATGTATTTAGTTCAGGTTGACATTCTGAAGCCTAAATGAGCATTAATTTGACTACACAACTTATTCCTATGAAGATACATTCAAAGTAAAAAAACGGGCTCAACTCGGACTGAAAGTGCATTTAAAGCAATAAAAACTGAAAATGAGTGTCACGCCTAAACCAAAGGACTTATGCACACATTTCAACATGTATTTAGTTCAGGTTGACCTCCTGAAGCCTAAATGAGCATTAATTTGACTACACAACTCATTCCTATGAAGGTACATTCAAAGTCACAAAACGTGCTCTACTCGGCCTGAAAATGCATTTAAAGCAAGAAAAAATCAAAATGAGTGTCACACCTAAACCTACATTTAAAGTAAAAAAATGTGCTCTACTCGGCCTGAAAATGCATTTAAAGCAATAAAAACTCAAATTGAGTGTCACGCCTAAACCAAAGGACTTATACACACATTTCAACATGTATTTAATTCAGGTTGACCTCCTGAAGCCTAAATCACCATTAATTTGACTACACAACTTATTCCTATGAAGATACATTCAAAGTAAAAAAACGGGCTCAACTCGGACTGAAAGTGCATTTAAAGCAATAAAAACTGAAAATGAGTGTCACGCCTAAACCAAAGGACTTATGCACACATTTCAACATGTATTTAGTTCAGGTTGACCTCCTGAAGCCTAAATGAGCATTAATTTGACTACACAACTCATTCCTATGAAGGTACATTCAAAGTCACAAAACGTGCTCAACTAGGCCTGAAAGTGCATTTAAAGCAATAAAAACTCAAAATGAGTGTCACGCCTAAACCAAAGGACTTATGCACACATTTCAACATGTATTTAGTTCAGGTTGACCTCCTGAAGCCTAAATCACCATTATTTTGTCTATACAACTCATTCCTATGAAGATATATTCAAAGTCACAAAACGTGCTCAACTAGGCCTGAAAGTGCATTTAAAGCAATAAAAACTCAAAATGAGTGTCACGCCTAAACCAAAGGACTTATGCACACATTTCAACATGTATTTAGTTCAGGTTGACATTCTGAAGCCTAAATGAGCATTAATTTGACTACACAACTTATTCCTATGAAGATACATTCAAAGTAAAAAAACGGGCTCAACTCCGACTGAAAGTGCATTTAAAGCAATAAAAACTGAAAATGAGTGTCACGCCTAAACCAAAGGACTTATGCACACATTTCAACATGTATTTAGTTCAGGTTGACCTCCTGAAGCCTAAATGAGCATTAATTTGACTACACAACTCATTCCTATGAAGGTACATTCAAAGTCACAGAACGTGCTCAACTAGGCCTGAAAGTGCATTTAAAGCAATAAAAACTCAAAATGAGTGTCACGCCTAAACCAAAGGACTTATGCACACATTTCAACATGTATTTAGTTCAGGTTGACATTCTGAAGCCTAAATGAGCATTAATTTGACTACACAACTTATTCCTATGAAGATACATTCAAAGTAAAAAAACGGGCTCAACTCGGACTGAAAGTGCATTTAAAGCAATAAAAACTGAAAATGAGTGTCACGCCTAAACCAAAGGACTTATGCACACATTTCAACATGTATTTAGTTCAGGTTGACCTCCTGAAGCCTAAATGAGCATTAATTTGACTACACAACTCATTCCTATGAAGGTACATTCAAAGTCACAAAACGTGCTCTACTCGGCCTGAAAATGCATTTAAAGCAAGAAAAAATCAAAATGAGTGTCACACCTAAACCTACATTTAAAGTAAAAAAATGTGCTCTACTCGGCCTGAAAATGCATTTAAAGCAATAAAAACTCAAATTGAGTGTCACGCCTAAACCAAAGGACTTATACACACATTTCAACATGTATTTAATTCAGGTTGACCTCCTGAAGCCTAAATCACCATTAATTTGACTACACAACTTATTCCTATGAAGATACATTCAAAGTAAAAAAACGGGCTCAACTCGGACTGAAAGTGCATTTAAAGCAATAAAAACTGAAAATGAGTGTCACGCCTAAACCAAAGGACTTATGCACACATTTCAACATGTATTTAGTTCAGGTTGACGTCCTGAAGCCTAAATGAGCATTAATTTGACTACACAACTTATTCCTATGAAGATACATTCAAAGTAAAAAAACGTGCTCTACTCGGCCTGAAAATGCATTTAAAGCAATAAAAACTCAAAATGAGTGCCACGCCTAAACCAAAGGCCTTATGCACACATTTCAACATGTATTTAGTTTAGGTTGACCTCCTGAAGCCTAAATGAGCATTAATTTGACTACACAACTCATTCCTATGAAGGAACATTCAAAGGAAAAAAACGGGCTCAACTCGGACTGAAAGTACATTTAAAGCAATAAAAACTGAAAATGAGTGTCACGCCTAAACCAAAGGACTTATGCACACATTTCAACATGTATTTAGTTCAGGTTGACCTCCTGAAGCCTAAATGAGCATTAATTTGACTACACACCTCATTCCTATGAAGGTACATTCAAAGTCACAAAACGTGCTCAACTAGGCCTGAAAGTGCATTTAAAGCAATAAAAACTCAAAATGAGTGTCACGCCTAAACCAAAGGACTTATGCACACATTTCAACATGTATTTAGTTCAGGTTGACATTCTGAAGCCTAAATGAGCATTAATTTGACTACACAACTTATTCCTATGAAGATACATTCAAAGTAAAAAAACGGGCTCAACTCGGACTGAAAGTGCATTTAAAGCAATAAAAACTGAAAATGAGTGTCACACCTAAACCAAAGGACTTATGCACACATTTCAACATGTATTTAGTTCAGGTTGACCTCCTGAAGCCTAAATCACCATTATTTTGTCTATACAACTCATTCCTATGAAGATATATTCAAAGTCACAAAACGTGCTCAACTAGGCCTGAAAGTGCATTTAAAGCAATAAAAACTCAAAATGAGTGTCACGCCTAAACCAAAGGACTTATGCACACATTTCAACATGTATTTAGTTCAGGTTGACATTCTGAAGCCTAAATGAGCATTAATTTGACTACACAACTTATTCCTATGAAGATACATTCAAAGTAAAAAAACGGGCTCAACTCGGACTGAAAGTGCATTTAAAGCAATAAAAACTGAAAATGAGTGTCACGCCTAAACCAAAGGACTTATGCACACATTTCAACATGTATTTAGTTCAGGTTGACCTCCTGAAGCCTAAATGAGCATTAATTTGACTACACAACTCATTCCTATGAAGGTACATTCAAAGTCACAAAACGTGCTCAACTAGGCCTGAAAGTGCATTTAAAGCAATAAAAACTCAAAATGAGTGTCACGCCTAAACCAAAGGACTTATGCACACATTTCAACATGTATTTAGTTCAGGTTGACCTCCTGAAGCCTAAATCACCATTATTTTGTCTATACAACTCATTCCTATGAAGATATATTCAAAGTCACAAAACGTGCTCAACTAGGCCTGAAAGTGCATTTAAAGCAATAAAAACTGAAAATGAGTGTCACGCCTAAACCAAAGGACTTATGCACACATTTCAACATGTATTTAGTTCAGGTTGACATTCTGAAGCCTAAATGAGCATTAATTTGACTACACAACTTATTCCTATGAAGATACATTCAAAGTAAAAAAACGGGCTCAACTCGGACTGAAAGTGCATTTAAAGCAATAAAAACTGAAAATGAGTGTCACGCCTAAACCAAAGGACTTATGCACACATTTCAACATGTATTTAGTTCAGGTTGACCTCCTGAAGCCTAAATGAGCATTAATTTGACTACACAACTCATTCCTATGAAGGTACATTCAAAGTCACAAAACGTGCTCTACTCGGCCTGAAAATGCATTTAAAGCAAGAAAAAATCAAAATGAGTGTCACACCTAAACCTACATTTAAAGTAAAAAAATGTGCTCTACTCGGCCTGAAAATGCATTTAAAGCAATAAAAACTCAAATTGAGTGTCACGCCTAAACCAAAGGACTTATACACACATTTCAACATGTATTTAATTCAGGTTGACCTCCTGAAGCCTAAATCACCATTAATTTGACTACACAACTTATTCCTATGAAGATACATTCAAAGTAAAAAAACGGGCTCAACTCGGACTGAAAGTGCATTTAAAGCAATAAAAACTGAAAATGAGTGTCACGCCTAAACCAAAGGACTTATGCACACATTTCAACATGTATTTAGTTCAGGTTGACCTCCTGAAGCCTAAATGAGCATTAATTTGACTACACAACTCATTCCTATGAAGGTACATTCAAAGTCACAAAACGTGCTCAACTAGGCCTGAAAGTGCATTTAAAGCAATAAAAACTCAAAATGAGTGTCACGCCTAAACCAAAGGACTTATGCACACATTTCAACATGTATTTAGTTCAGGTTGACCTCCTGAAGCCTAAATCACCATTATTTTGTCTATACAACTCATTCCTATGAAGATATATTCAAAGTCACAAAACGTGCTCAACTAGGCCTGAAAGTGCATTTAAAGCAATAAAAACTCAAAATGAGTGTCACGCCTAAACCAAAGGACTTATGCACACATTTCAACATGTATTTAGTTCAGGTTGACATTCTGAAGCCTAAATGAGCATTAATTTGACTACACAACTTATTCCTATGAAGATACATTCAAAGTAAAAAAACGGGCTCAACTCCGACTGAAAGTGCATTTAAAGCAATAAAAACTGAAAATGAGTGTCACGCCTAAACCAAAGGACTTATGCACACATTTCAACATGTATTTAGTTCAGGTTGACCTCCTGAAGCCTAAATGAGCATTAATTTGACTACACAACTCATTCCTATGAAGGTACATTCAAAGTCACAGAACGTGCTCAACTAGGCCTGAAAGTGCATTTAAAGCAATAAAAACTCAAAATGAGTGTCACGCCTAAACCAAAGGACTTATGCACACATTTCAACATGTATTTAGTTCAGGTTGACATTCTGAAGCCTAAATGAGCATTAATTTGACTACACAACTTATTCCTATGAAGATACATTCAAAGTAAAAAAACGGGCTCAACTCGGACTGAAAGTGCATTTAAAGCAATAAAAACTGAAAATGAGTGTCACGCCTAAACCAAAGGACTTATGCACACATTTCAACATGTATTTAGTTCAGGTTGACCTCCTGAAGCCTAAATGAGCATTAATTTGACTACACAACTCATTCCTATGAAGGTACATTCAAAGTCACAAAACGTGCTCTACTCGGCCTGAAAATGCATTTAAAGCAAGAAAAAATCAAAATGAGTGTCACACCTAAACCTACATTTAAAGTAAAAAAATGTGCTCTACTCGGCCTGAAAATGCATTTAAAGCAATAAAAACTCAAATTGAGTGTCACGCCTAAACCAAAGGACTTATACACACATTTCAACATGTATTTAATTCAGGTTGACCTCCTGAAGCCTAAATCACCATTAATTTGACTACACAACTTATTCCTATGAAGATACATTCAAAGTAAAAAAACGGGCTCAACTCGGACTGAAAGTGCATTTAAAGCAATAAAAACTGAAAATGAGTGTCACGCCTAAACCAAAGGACTTATGCACACATTTCAACATGTATTTAGTTCAGGTTGACGTCCTGAAGCCTAAATGAGCATTAATTTGACTACACAACTTATTCCTATGAAGATACATTCAAAGTAAAAAAACGTGCTCTACTCGGCCTGAAAATGCATTTAAAGCAATAAAAACTCAAAATGAGTGCCACGCCTAAACCAAAGGCCTTATGCACACATTTCAACATGTATTTAGTTTAGGTTGACCTCCTGAAGCCTAAATGAGCATTAATTTGACTACACAACTCATTCCTATGAAGGAACATTCAAAGGAAAAAAACGGGCTCAACTCGGACTGAAAGTACATTTAAAGCAATAAAAACTGAAAATGAGTGTCACGCCTAAACCAAAGGACTTATGCACACATTTCAACATGTATTTAGTTCAGGTTGACCTCCTGAAGCCTAAATGAGCATTAATTTGACTACACACCTCATTCCTATGAAGGTACATTCAAAGTCACAAAACGTGCTCAACTAGGCCTGAAAGTGCATTTAAAGCAATAAAAACTCAAAATGAGTGTCACGCCTAAACCAAAGGACTTATGCACACATTTCAACATGTATTTAGTTCAGGTTGACCTCCTGAAGCCTAAATCACCATTATTTTGTCTATACAACTCATTCCTATGAAGATATATTCAAAGTCACAAAACGTGCTCAACTAGGCCTGAAAGTGCATTTAAAGCAATAAAAACTCAAAATGAGTGTCACGCCTAAACCAAAGGACTTATGCACACATTTCAACATGTATTTAGTTCAGGTTGACATTCTGAAGCCTAAATGAGCATTAATTTGACTACACAACTTATTCCTATGAAGATACATTCAAAGTAAAAAAACGGGCTCAACTCGGACTGAAAGTGCATTTAAAGCAATAAAAACTGAAAATGAGTGTCACGCCTAAACCAAAGGACTTATGCACACATTTCAACATGTATTTAGTTCAGGTTGACCTCCTGAAGCCTAAATGAGCATTAATTTGACTACACAACTCATTCCTATGAAGGTACATTCAAAGTCACAAAACGTGCTCAACTAGGCCTGAAAGTGCATTTAAAGCAATAAAAACTCAAAATGAGTGTCACGCCTAAACCAAAGGACTTATGCACACATTTCAACATGTATTTAGTTCAGGTTGACATTCTGAAGCCTAAATGAGCATTAATTTGACTACACAACTTATTCCTATGAAGATACATTCAAAGTAAAAAAACGGGCTCAACTCGGACTGAAAGTGCATTTAAAGCAATAAAAACTGAAAATGAGTGTCACGCCTAAACCAAAGGACTTATGCACACATTTCAACATGTATTTAGTTCAGGTTGACCTCCTGAAGCCTAAATGAGCATTAATTTGACTACACAACTCATTCCTATGAAGGTACATTCAAAGTCACAAAACGTGCTCTACTCGGCCTGAAAATGCATTTAAAGCAAGAAAAAATCAAAATGAGTGTCACACCTAAACCTACATTTAAAGTAAAAAAATGTGCTCTACTCGGCCTGAAAATGCATTTAAAGCAATAAAAACTCAAATTGAGTGTCACGCCTAAACCAAAGGACTTATACACACATTTCAACATGTATTTAATTCAGGTTGACCTCCTGAAGCCTAAATCACCATTAATTTGACTACACAACTTATTCCTATGAAGATACATTCAAAGTAAAAAAACGGGCTCAACTCGGACTGAAAGTGCATTTAAAGCAATAAAAACTGAAAATGAGTGTCACGCCTAAACCAAAGGACTTATGCACACATTTCAACATGTATTTAGTTCAGGTTGACGTCCTGAAGCCTAAATGAGCATTAATTTGACTACACAACTTATTCCTATGAAGATACATTCAAAGTAAAAAAACGTGCTCTACTCGGCCTGAAAATGCATTTAAAGCAATAAAAACTCAAAATGAGTGCCACGCCTAAACCAAAGGCCTTATGCACACATTTCAACATGTATTTAATTCAGGTTGACCTCCTGAAGCCTAAATGAGCATTAATTTGACTACACAACTCATTCCTATGAAGGAACATTCAAAGGAAAAAAACGGGCTCAACTCGGACTGAAAGTACATTTAAAGCAATAAAAACTGAAAATGAGTGTCACGCCTAAACCAAAGGACTTATGCACACATTTCAACATGTATTTAGTTCAGGTTGACCTCCTGAAGCCTAAATGAGCATTAATTTGACTACACAACTCATTCCTATGAAGGTACATTCAAAGTCACAAAACGTGCTCAACTAGGCCTGAAAGTGCATTTAAAGCAATAAAAACTCAAAATGAGTGTCACGCCTAAACCAAAGGACTTATGCACACATTTCAACATGTATTTAGTTCAGGTTGACATTCTGAAGCCTAAATGAGCATTAATTTGACTACACAACTTATTCCTATGAAGATACATTCAAAGTAAAAAAACGGGCTCAACTCGGACTGAAAGTGCATTTAAAGCAATAAAAACTGAAAATGAGTGTCACGCCTAAACCAAAGGACTTATGCACACATTTCAACATGTATTTAGTTCAGGTTGACCTCCTGAAGCCTAAATCACCATTATTTTGTCTATACAACTCATTCCTATGAAGATATATTCAAAGTCACAAAACGTGCTCAACTAGGCCTGAAAGTGCATTTAAAGCAATAAAAACTCAAAATGAGTGTCACGCCTAAACCAAAGGACTTATGCACACATTTCAACATGTATTTAGTTCAGGTTGACATTCTGAAGCCTAAATGAGCATTAATTTGACTACACAACTTATTCCTATGAAGATACATTCAAAGTAAAAAAACGGGCTCAACTCGGACTGAAAGTGCATTTAAAGCAATAAAAACTGCAAATGAGTTTCACGCCTAAACCAAAGGACTTATGCACACATTTCAACATGTATTTAGTTCAGGTTGACCTCCTGAAGCCTAAATGAGCATTAATTTGACTACACAACTCATTCCTATGAAGGTACATTCAAAGTCACAAAACGTGCTCAACTAGGCCTGAAAGTGCATTTAAAGCAATAAAAACTCAAAATGAGTGTCACGCCTAAACCAAAGGACTTATGCACACATTTCAACATGTATTTAGTTCAGGTTGACCTCCTGAAGCCTAAATGACCATTATTTTGTCTATACAACTCATTCCTATGAAGATATATTCAAAGTCACAAAATGTGCTCAACTAGGCCTGAAAGTGCATTTAAAGCAATAAAAACTGAAAATGAGTGTCACGCCTAAACCAAAGGACTTATGCACACATTTCAACATGTATTTAGTTCAGGTTGACCTCCTGAAGCCTAAATGAGCATTAATTTGACTACACAACTCATTCCTATGAAGGTACATTCAAAGTCACAAAACGTGCTCTACTCGGCCTGAAAATGCATTTAAAGCAAGAAAAAATCAAAATGAGTGTCACACCTAAACCTACATTTAAAGTAAAAAAATGTGCTCTACTCGGCCTGAAAATGCATTTAAAGCAATAAAAACTCAAATTGAGTGTCACGCCTAAACCAAAGGACTTATACACACATTTCAACATGTATTTAATTCAGGTTGACCTCCTGAAGCCTAAATCACCATTAATTTGACTACACAACTTATTCCTATGAAGATACATTCAAAGTAAAAAAACGGGCTCAACTCGGACTGAAAGTTCATTTAAAGCAATAAAAACTGAAAATGAGTGTCACGCCTAAACCAAAGGACTTATGCACACATTTCAACATGTATTTAGTTCAGGTTGACGTCCTGAAGCCTAAATGAGCATTAATTTGACTACACAACTTATTCCTATGAAGATACATTCAAAGTAAAAAAAACGTGCTCTACTCGGCCTGAAAATGCATTTAAAGCAATAAAAACTCAAAATGAGTGCCACGCCTAAACCAAAGGCCTTATGCACACATTTCAACATGTATTTAGTTCAGGTTGACCTCCTGAAGCCTAAATGAGCATTAATTTGACTACACAACTCATTCCTATGAAGGAACATTCAAAGGAAAAAAACGGGCTCAACTCGGACTGAAAGTACATTTAAACCAATAAAAACTGAAAATGAGTGTCACGCCTAAACCAAAGGACTTATGCACACATTTCAACATGTATTTAGTTCAGGTTGACCTCCTGAAGCCTAAATGAGCATTAATTTGACTACACAACTCATTCCTATGAAGGTACATTCAAAGTCACAAAACGTGCTCAACTAGGCCTGAAAGTGAATTTAAAGCAATAAAAACTCAAAATGAGTGTCACGCCTAAACCAAAGGACTTATGCACACATTTCAACATGTATTTAGTTCAGGTTGACATTCTGAAGCCTAAATGAGCATTAATTTGACTACACAACTTATTCCTATGAAGATACATTCAAAGTAAAAAAACGGGCTCAACTCCGACTGAAAGTGCATTTAAAGCAATAAAAACTGAAAATGAGTGTCACGCCTAAACCAAAGGACTTATGCACACATTTCAACATGTATTTAGTTCAGGTTGACCTCCTGAAGCCTAAATGAGCATTAATTTGACTACACAACTTATTCCTATGAAGATACATTCAAAGTCACAAAACGTGCTCTACTCGGCCTGAAAATGCATTTAAAGCAAGAAAAAATCAAAATGAGTGTCACGCCTAAACCAAAGGACTTATGCACACATTTCAACATGTATTTAGTTCAGGTTGACATTCTGAAGCCTAAATGAGCATTAATTTGACTACACAACTTATTCCTATGAAGATACATTCAAAGTAAAAAAACGGGCTCAACTCGGACTGAAGTGCATTTAAAGCAATAAAAACTGAAAATGAGTATCACGCCTAAACCAAATGACTTATGCACACATTTCAACATGTATTTAGTTCAGGTTGACATTCTGAAGCCTAAATGAACATTAATTTGATCACACAACTCATTCCTATGAAGGAACATTCAAAGTAATAAAACGGGCTCAACTCGGACTGAAAGTGCATTTAAAGCAATAAAAACTGAAAATGAGTGTCACGCCTAAACCAAAGGACTTATGCACACATTTCAACATGTATTTAGTTCAGGTTGACCTCCTTCAAGCCTAAATGAGCATTAATTTGACTACACAACTCATTCCTATGAAGGAACATTCAAAGTAAAAAAACGGGCTCAACTCGGACTGAAAGTGCATTTAAAGCAATAAAAACTGAAAATGAGTGTCACGCCTAAACCAAAGGACTTATGCACACATTTGAACATGTATTTAGTTCAAGTTGACCTCCTGAAGCCTAAATGAGCATTAATTTGACTACACAACTCATTCCTATGAAGGTACATTCAAAGTCACAAAACGTGCTCTACTCGGCCTGAAAATGCATTTAAAGCAAGAAAAAATCAAAATGAGTGTCACACCTAAACCTACATTTAAAGTAAAAAAATGTGCTCTACTCGGCCTGAAAATGCATTTAAAGCAATAAAAACTCAAATTGAGTGTCACGCCTAAACCAAAGGACTTATACACACATTTCAACATGTATTTAATTCAGGTTGACCTCCTGAAGCCTAAATCACCATTAATTTGACTACACAACTTATTCCTATGAAGATACATTCAAAGTAAAAAAACGGGCTCAACTCGGACTGAAAGTGCATTTAAAGCAATAAAAACTGAAAATGAGTGTCACGCCTAAACCAAAGGACTTATGCACACATTTCAACATGTATTTAGTTCAGGTTGACGTCCTGAAGCCTAAATGAGCATTAATTTGACTACACAACTTATTCCTATGAAGATACATTCAAAGTAAAAAAACGTGCTCTACTCGGCCTGAAAATGCATTTAAAGCAATAAAAACTCAAAATGAGTGCCACGCCTAAACCAAAGGCCTTATGCACACATTTCAACATGTATTTAGTTCAGGTTGACCTCCTGAAGCCTAAATGAGCATTAATTTGACTACACAACTCATTCCTATGAAGGAACATTCAAAGGAAAAAAACGGGCTCAACTCGGACTGAAAGTACATTTAAAGCAAAAAAAACTGAAAATGAGTGTCACGCCTAAACCAAAGGACTTATGCACACATTTCAACATGTATTTAGTTCAGGTTGACCTCCTGAAGCCTAAATGAGCATTAATTTGACTACACAACTCATTCCTATGAAGGTACATTCAAAGTCACAAAACGTGCTCAACTGGGCCTGAAAGTGCATTTAAAGCAATAAAAACTCAAAATGAGTGTCACGCCTAAACCAAAGGACTTATGCACACATTTCAACATGTATTTAGTTCAGGTTGACATTCTGAAGCCTAAATGAGCATTAATTTGACTACACAACTTATTCCTATGAAGATACATTCAAAGTAAAAAAACGGGCTCAACTCGGACTGAAAGTGCATTTAAAGCAATAAAAACTGAAAATGAGTGTCACGCCTAAACCAAAGGACTTATGCACACATTTCAACATGTATTTAGTTCAGGTTGACCTCCTGAAGCCTAAATCACCATTATTTTGTCTATACAACTCATTCCTATGAAGATATATTCAAAGTCACAAAACGTGCTCAACTAGGCCTGAAAGTGCATTTAAAGCAATAAAAACTCAAAATGAGTGTCACGCCTAAACCAAAGGACTTATGCACACATTTCAACATGTATTTAGTTCAGGTTGACATTCTGAAGCCTAAATGAGCATTAATTTGACTACACAACTTATTCCTATGAAGATACATTCAAAGTAATAAACGGGCTCAACTCGGACTGAAAGTGCATTTAAAGCAATAAAAACTGAAAATGAGTGTCACGCCTAAACCAAAGGACTTATGCACACATTTCAACATGTATTTAGTTCAGGTTGACCTCCTGAAGCCTAAATGAGCATTAATTTGACTACACAACTCATTCCTATGAAGGTACATTCAAAGTCACAAAACGTGCTCAACTAGGCCTGAAAGTGCATTTAAAGCAATAAAAACTAAAATGAGTGTCACGCCTAAACCAAAGGACTTATGCACACATTTCAACATGTATTTAGTTCAGGTTGACATTCTGAAGCCTAAATGAGCATTAATTTGACTACACAACTTATTCCTATGAAGATACATTCAAAGTAAAAAAACGGGCTCAACTCGGACTGAAAGTGCATTTAAAGCAATAAAAACTGAAAATGAGTGTCACGCCTAAACCAAAGGACTTATGCACACATTTCAACATGTATTTAGTTCAGGTTGACCTCCTGAAGCCTAAATCACCATTATTTTGTCTATACAACTCATTCCTATGAAGATATATTCAAAGTCACAAAACGTGCTCAACTAGGCCTGAAAGTGCATTTAAAGCAATAAAAACTCAAACGAGTGTCACGCCTAAACCAAAGGACTTATGCACACATTTCAACATGTAGTTAGTTCAGGTTGACATTCTGAAGCCTAAATGAGCATTAATTTGACTACACAACTCATTACTATGAAGGTACATTCAAAGTCACAAAACGTGCTCTACTCGGCCTGAAAATGCATTTAAAGCAATAAAAACTCAAATTGAGTGTCACGCCTAAACCAAAGGACTTATACACACATTTCAACATGTATTTAATTCAGGTTGACCTCCTGAAGCCTAAATCGCCATTAATTTGACTACACAACTTATTCCTATGAAGATACATTCAAAGTAAAAAAACGGGCTCAACTCGGACTGAAAGTGCATTTAAAGCAATAAAAACTGAAAATGAGTGTCACGCCTAAACTAAAGGACTTATGCACACATTTCAACATGTATTTAGTTCAGGTTGACGTCCTGAAGCCTAAATGAGCATTAATTTGACTACACAACTTATTCCTATGAAGATACATTCAAAGGAAAAAAACGGGCTCAACTCGGACTGAAAGTACATTTAAAGCAATAAAAACTGAAAATGAGTGTCACGCCTAAACCAAAGGACTTATGCACACATTTCAACATGTATTTAGTTCAGGTTGACCTCCTGAAGCCTAAATGAGCATTAATTTGACTACACAACTCATTCCTATGAAGGTACATTCAAAGTCACAAAACGTGCTCAACTAGGCCTGAAAGTGCATTTAAAGCAATAAAAACTCAAAATGAGTGTCACGCCTAAACCAAAGGACTTATGCACACATTTCAACATGTATTTAGTTCAGGTTGACATTCTGAAGCCTAAATGAGCATTAATTTGACTACACAACTTATTCCTATGAAGATACATTCAAAGTAAAAAAACGGGCTCAACTCGGACTGAAAGTGCATTTAAAGCAATAAAAACTGAAAATGAGTGTCACGCCTAAACCAAAGGACTTATGCACACATTTCAACATGTATTTAGTTCAGGTTGACCTCCTGAAGCCTAAATGAGCATTAATTTGACTACACAACTCATTCCTATGAAGGTACATTCAAAGTCACAAAACGTGCTCAACTAGGCCTGAAAGTGCATTTAAAGCAATAAAAACTCAAAATGAGTGTCACGCCTAAACCAAAGGACTTATGCACACATTTCAACATGTACTTAATTCAGGTTGACCTCCTGAAGCCTAAATCACCATTAATTTGACTACACAACTTATTCCTATGAAGATACATTCAAAGTAAAAAAACAGGCTCAACTCGGACTGAAAGTGCATTTAAAGCAATAAAAACTGAAAATGAGTGTCACGCCTAAACCAAAGGACTTATGCACACATTTCAACATGTATTTAGTTCAGGTTGACGTCCTGAAGCCTAAATGAGCATTAATTTGACTACACAACTTATTCCTATGAAGATACATTCAAAGTAAAAAAACGTGCTCTACTCGGCCTGAAAGTGCATTTAAAGCAATAAAAACTCAAAATGAGTGTCACGCCTAAACCAAAGGACTTATGCACACATTTCAACATGTATTTAGTTCAGGTTGACATTCTGAAGCCTAAATGAGCATTAATTTGACTACACAACTTATTCCTATGAAGATACATTCAAAGTAAAAAAACGGGCTCAACTCGGACTGAAAGTGCATTTAAAGCAATAAAAACTGCAAATGAGTGTCACGCCTAAACCAAAGGACTTATGCACACATTTCAACATGTATTTAGTTCAGGTTGACCTCCTGAAGCCTAAATGAGCATTAATTTGACTACACAACTCATTCCTATGAAGGTACATTCAAAGTCACAAAACCTGCTCAACTAGGCCTGAAAGTGCATTTAAAGCAATAAAAACTCAAAATGAGTGTCACGCCTAAACCAAAGGACTTATGCACACATTTCAACATGTATTTAGTTCAGGTTGACCTCCTGAAGCCTAAATGACCATTATTTTGTCTATACAACTCATTCCTATGAAGATATATTCAAAGTCACAAAATGTGCTCAACTAGGCCTGAAAGTGCATTTAAAGCAATAAAAACTGAAAATGAGTGTCACGCCTAAACCAAAGGACTTATACACATTTCAACATGTATTTAGTTCAGGTTGACGTCCTGAAGCCTAAATGAGCATTAATTTGACTACACAACTTATTCCTATGAAGATACATTCAAAGTAAAAAAACGTGCTCTACTCGGCCTGAAAATGCATTTAAAGCAATAAAAACTCAAAATGAGTGCCACGCCTAAACCAAAGGCCTTATGCACACATTTCAACATGTATTTAGTTCAGGTTGACCTCCTGAAGCCTAAATGAGCATTAATTTGACTACACAACTCATTCCTATGAAGGAACATTCAAAGGAAAAAAACGGGCTCAACTCGGACTGAAAGTACATTTAAAGCAATAAAAACTGAAAATGAGTGTCACGCCTAAACCAAAGGACTTATGCACACATTTCAACATGTATTTAGTTCAGGTTGACATTCTGAAGCCTAAATGAGCATTAATTTGACTACACAACTTATTCCTATGAAGATACATTCAAAGTAAAAAAACGGGCTCAACTCGGACTGAAAGTGCATTTAAAGCAATAAAAACTGAAAATGAGTGTCACGCCTAAACCAAAGGACTTATGCACACATTTCAACATGTATTTAGTTCAGGTTGACCTCCTGAAGCCTAAATGAGCATTAATTTGACTACACAACTCATTCCTATGAAGGTACATTCAAAGTCACAAAACGTGCTCAACTAGGCCTGAAAGTGCATTTAAAGCAATAAAAACTCAAAATGAGTGTCACGCCTAAACCAAAGGACTTATGCACACATTTCAACATGTATTTAGTTCAGGTTGACATTCTGAAGCCTAAATGAGCATTAATTTGACTACACAACTTATTCCTATGAAGATACATTCAAAGTAAAAAAACGGGCTCAACACGGACTGAAAGTGCATTTAAAGCAATAAAAACTGAAAATGAGTGTCACGCCTAAACCAAAGGACTTATGCACACATTTCAACATGTATTTAGTTCAGGTTGACCTCCTGAAGCCTAAATGAGCATTAATTTGACTACACAACTCATTCCTATGAAGGTACATTCAAAGTCACAAAACGTGCTCAACTAGGCCTGAAAGTGCATTTAAAGCAATAAAAACTCAAAATGAGTGTCACGCCTAAACCAAAGGACTTATGCACACATTTCAACATGTATTTAGTTCGGGTTGACCTCCTGAAGCCTAAATGAGCATTAATTTGACTACACAACTCATTCCTATGAAGGAACATTCAAAGGAAAAAAACGGGCTCAACTCGGACTGAAAGTACATTTAAAGCAATAAAAACTGCAAATGAGTGTCACGCCTAAACCAAAGGACTTATGCACACATTTCAACATGTATTTAGTTCAGGTTGACCTCCTGAAGCCTAAATGAGCATTAATTCGACTACACAACTCATTCCTATGAAGGTACATTCAAAGTCACAAAACGTGCTCAACTAGGCCTGAAAGTGCATTTAAAGCAATAAAAACTCAAAATGAGTGTCACGCCTAAACCAAAGGACTTATGCACACATTTCAACATGTATTTAGTTCAAGTTGACATTCTGAAGCCTAAATGAGCATTAATTTGACTACACAACTTATTCCTATGAAGATACATTCAAAGTAAAAAAACGGGCTCAACTCGGACTGAAAGTGCATTTAAAGCAATAAAAACTGCAAATGAGTGTCACGCCTAAACCAAAGGACTTATGCACACATTTCAACATGTATTTAGTTCAGGTTGACCTCCTGAAGCCTAAATGAGCATTAATTTGACTACACAACTCATTCCTATGAAGGTACATTCAAAGTCACAAAACGTGCTCAACTAGGCCTGAAAGTGCATTTAAAGCAATAAAAACTCAAAATGAGTGTCACGCCTAAACCAAAGGACTTATGCACACATTTCAACATGTATTTAGTTCAGGTTGACCTCCTGAAGCCTAAATGACCATTATTTTGTCTATACAACTCATTCCTATGAAGATATATTCAAAGTCACAAAATGTGCTCAACTAGGCCTGAAAGTGCATTTAAAGCAATAAAAACTCAAAATGAGTGTCACGCCTAAACCAAAGGACTTATGCACACATTTCAACATGTATTTAGTTCAGGTTGACATTCTGAAGCCTAAATGAGCATTAATTTGACTACACAAATTATTCCTATGAAGATACATTCAAAGTAAAAAAACGGGCTCAACTCGGACTGAAAGTGCATTTAAAGCAATAAAAACTGAAAATGAGTGTCACGCCTAAACCAAAGGACTTATGCACACATTTCAACATGTATTTAGTTCAGGTTGACCTCCTGAAGCCTAAATGAGCATTAATTTGACTACACAACTCATTCCTATGAAGGTACATTCAAAGTCACAAAACGTGCTCAACTAGGCCTGAAAGTGCATTTAAAGCAATAAAAACTGAAAATGAGTGTCACGCCTAAACCAAAGGACTTATGCACACATTTCAACATGTATTTAGTTCAGGTTGACATTCTGAAGCCTAAATGAGCATTAATTTGACTACACAACTTATTCCTATGTATATACATTCAAAGTAAAAAAACGGGCTCAACTCGGACTGAAAGTGCATTTAAAGCAATAAAAACTGAAAATGAGTGTCACGCCTAAACCAAAGGACTTATGCACACATTTCAACATGTATTTAGTTCAGGTTGACCTCCTGAAGCCTAAATGAGCATTAATTTGACTACACAACTCATTCCTATGAAGGTACATTCAAAGTCACAAAACGTGCTCTACTCGGCCTGAAAATGCATTTAAAGCAAGAAAAAAATCAAAATGAGTGTCACACCTAAACCTACATTTAAAGTAAAAAAATGTGCTCTACTCAGCCTGAAAATGCATTTAAAGCAATAAAAACTCAAATTGAGTGTCACGCCTAAACCAAAGGACTTATGCACACATTTCAACATGTATTTAGTTCAGGTTGACATTCTGAAGCCTAAATGAGCATTATTTTGTCTATACAACTCATTCCTATGAAGGTACATTCAAAGTCACAAAACGTGCTCAACTAGGCCTGAAAGTGCATTTAAAGCAATAAAATCTCAAAATGAGTTTCACGCCTAAATCAAAGGACTTATGCACACATTTCAACATGTATTTAGTTTAGGTTGACCTCCTGAAGCCTAAATGAGCATTAATTTGATCACACAACTCATTCCCATGAAGATACATTCAAAGTCAGTAAGTGCCCTGCTCTGTCTGAAAATGCATTTGAATCAATAAAAACTAAAATTGAGTGTCATGCCTAAACCAAAGGACGTCTGCACACATTTCAACATCTAAAGTGTTGTTTCCGATGCGTGCTAGTGTATGTGTGCGTGCGTGTGTGAGAGTGTGTAGGTGTGTGCGTGTGTTTGTGTGTGTTTGTATGGGTGCGTGCGTGTGTGTGTGCGTGTGTGTGTTGTGCGCACCCCCCCGCCCCCCAAAAAAGTACTGTATTCGGATAAAAATGACGAATTACTCAGAGGTTTTAACTTTTGCTTGCACTTGATTTGTTCTGACACCGACGACGTCCACCAATGACAGCCCGAGTGGATCTAGCCCACGTGGTGTGAGAGCAGGGGGAGGTGAAAAGATGCAAAGCCTAGGTGATTGGCTGTGCATCTTTCAGTCTTCCACGTGGGTTAGTCTTTGATCTTCAATCAGTGTCCAAATGTTGTTTACATGCGTAGCGTGTGCGGATGTGTGTGCCTCTCATGAGTTTGTGTGTGTGTTTGCGCGCGCGTGATCGTGTGCCCATACATGTGTGAGTGTTTCTTTGATCTAAATCATCGTTGGTGTGTTGTTTACGATACGTGCTCGTCTGTGCGTACGTTTGTGTGAGGTGTGTGCGTGCTTTTGTGTGTGTGCTTGCTGCGTGCTGGCGCGCTCGGAAGCGTGTGTGTCACAGAGAAAGAGAGGGAGCGGGATCGCTGGCCTGTATGTACTCTATGTGAAACACACAGGACATTTGTAATTTCGTCCCTTTCACATTTTTTGGCTTTTTTAAAAATAAAACTTATTTTCATCAATGGTTCATAATGAGTGTCACGCCTAGACCAAATGACTTATGCACACATTTCAACATTTATTTAGTTCAGGTTGACCTCCTGAAGCCCAAATGAGCGTTAATTTGACCACACAACTCATTCCTATGAAGGAACATTCAAAGTCACAAAACGTGCTCAACTAGGCCTGAAAGTGCATTTAAAGCAATAAAAACTCAAAATGAGTGTCACGCCTAAACCAAAGGACTTATGCACACATTTCAACATGTATTTAGTTCAGGTTGACCTCCTGAAGCCTAAATCACCATTAATTTGACTACACAACCTATTCCTATGAAGATACATTCAAAGTAAAAAAACGGGCTCAACTCGGACTGAAAGTGCATTTAAAGCAATAAAAACTGAAAATGAGTGTCACGCCTAAACCAAAGGACTTATGCACACATTTCAACATGTATTTAGTTCAGGTTGACGTCCTGAAGCCTAAATGAGCATTAATTTGACTACACAACTTATTCCTATGAAGATACATTCAAAGTAAAAAAACGTGCTCTACTCGGCCTGAAAATGCATTTAAAGCAATAAAAACTCAAAATGAGTGCCACGCCTAAACCAAAGGCCTTATGCACACATTTCAACATGTATTTAGTTCAGGTTGACCTCCTGAAGCCTAAATGAGCATTAATTTGACTACACAACTCATTCCTATGAAGGAACATTCAAAGGAAAAAAACGGGCTCAACTCGGACTGAAAGTACATTTAAAGCAATAAAAACTGAAAATGAGTGTCACGCCTAAACCAAAGGACTTATGCACACATTTCAACATGTATTTAGTTCAGGTTGACATTCTGAAGCCTAAATGAGCATTAATTTGACTACACAACTTATTCCTATGAAGATACATTCAAAGTAAAAAAACGGGCTCAACTCGGAATGAAAGTGCATTTAAAGCAATAAAAACTGAAAATGAGTGTCACGCCTAAACCAAAGGACTTATGCACACATTTCAACATGTATTTAGTTCAGGTTGACCTCCTGAAGCCTAAATGAGCATTAATTTGACTACACAACTTATTCCTATGAAGATACATTCAAAGTCAAAAAACGTGCTCTACTCGGCCTGAAAATGCATTTAAAGCAATAAAAACTCAAATTGAGTGTCACGCCTAGACCAAATGACTTATGCACACATTTCAACATTTATTTAGTTCAGGTTGACCTCCTGAAGCCTAAATGAGCGTTAATTTGACCACACAAGTCATTCCTATGAAGGAACATTCAAAGTAAAAAAACGGGCTCAACTCGGACTGAAAGTGCATTTAAAGCAATAAAAACTGAAAATGAGTGTCACGCCTAAACCAAAGGACTTATGCACACATTTCAACATGTATTTAGTTCAGGTTGACATTCTGAAGCCTAAATGAGCATTAATTTGATCACACAACTCATTCCTATGAAGGAACATTCAAAGTAAAAAAACGGGCTCAACTCGGACTGAAAGTGCATTTAAAGCAATAAAAACTGAAAATGAGTGTCACGCCTAAACCAAAGGACTTATGCACACATTTCAACATGTATTTAGTTCAGGTTGACGTCCTGAAGCCTAAATGAGCATTAATTTGACTACACAACTTATTCCTATGAAGATACATTCAAAGTAAAAAAACGTGCTCTACTCGGCCTGAAAATGCATTTAAAGCAATAAAAACTCAAAATGAGTGTCACGCCTAAACCAAAGGCCTTATGCACACATTTCAACATGTATTTAGTTCAGGTTGACCTCCTGAAGCCTAAATGAGCATTAATTTGACTACACAACTTATTCCTATGAAGATACATTCAAAGTAAAAAAACGGGCTCAACTCGGACTGAAAGTGCATTTAAAGCAATAAAAACTGAAAATGAGTGTCACGCCTAAACCAAAGGACTTATGCACACATTTCAACATGTATTTAGTTCAGGTTGACCTCCTGAAGCCTAAATGAGCATTAATTTGACTACACAACTCATTCCTATGAAGATATATTCAAAGTCACAAAACGTGCTCAAATAGGCCTGAAAGTGCATTTAAAGCAATAAAAACTCAAAATGAGTGTCACGCCTAAACCAAAGGACTTATGCACACATTTCAACATGTATTTAGTTCAGGTTGACATTCTGAAGCCTAAATGAGCATTAATTTGACTACACAACTTATTCCTATGAAGATACATTCAAAGTAAAAAAAACGGGCTCAACTCGGACTGAAAGTGCATTTAAAGCAATAAAAACTGAAAATGAGTGTCACGCCTAAACCAAAGGACTTATGCACACATTTCAACATGTATTTAGTTCAGGTTGACCTCCTGAAGCCTAAATGAGCATTAATTTGACTACACAACTCATTCCTATGAAGGTACATTCAAAGTCACAAAACGTGCTCAACTAGGCCTGAAAGTGCATTTAAAGCAATAAAAACTCAAAATGAGTGTCACGCCTAAACCAAAGGACTTATGCACACATTTCAACATGTATTTAGTTCAGGTTGACATTCTGAAGCCTAAATGAGCATTAATTTGATCACACAACTCATTCCTATGAAGGAACATTCAAAGTAAAAAAACGGGCTCAACTCGGACTGAAAGTGCATTTAAAGCAATAAAAACTCAAAATGAGTGTCACGCCTAAACCAAAGGACTTATGCACACATTTCAACATGTATTTAGTTCAGGTTGACATTCTGAAGCCTAAATGAGCATTAATTTGACTACACAACTTATTCCTATGAAGATACATTCAAAGTAAAAAAACGGGCTCAACTCGGACTGAAAGTGCATTTAAAGCAATAAAAACTGAAAATGAGTGTCACGCCTAAACCAAAGGACTTATGCACACATTTCAAAATGTATTTAGTTCAGGTTGACCTCCTGAAGCCTAAATGAGCATTAATTTGACTACACAACTTATTCCTATGAAGATACATTCAAAGTAAAAAAACGTGCTCTACTCGGCCTGAAAATGCATTTAAAGCAATAAAAACTCAAAATGAGTGCCACGCCTAAACCAAAGGCCTTATGCACACATTTCAACATGTATTTAGTTCAGGTTGACCTCCTGAAGCCTAAATGAGCATTAATTTGACTACACAACTCATTCCTATGAAGGAACATTCAAAGGAAAAAAACGGGCTCAACTCGGACTGAAAGTACATTTAAAGCAATAAAAACTGAAAATGAGTGTCACGCCTAAACCAAAGGACTTATGCACACATTTCAACATGTATTTAGTTCAGGTTGACCTCCTGAAGCCTAAATGAGCATTAATTTGACTACACAACTCATTCCTATGAAGGTACATTCAAAGTCACAAAACGTGCTCAACTAGGCCTGAAAGTGCATTTAAAGCAATAAAAACTCAAAATGAGTGTCACGCCTAAACCAAAGGACTTATGCACACATTTCAACATGTATTTAGTTCAGGTTGACATTCTGAAGCCTAAATGAGCATTAATTTGACTACACAACTTATTCCTATGAAGATACATTCAAAGTAAAAAAACGGGCTCAACTCGGACTGAAAGTGCATTTAAAGCAATAAAAACTGAAAATGAGTGTCACGCCTAAACCAAAGGACTTATGCACACATTTCAACATGTATTTAGTTCAGGTTGACCTCCTGAAGCCTAAATCACCATTATTTTGTCTATACAACTCATTCCTATGAAGATATATTCAAAGTCACAAAACGTGCTCAACTAGGCCTGAAAGTGCATTTAAAGCAATAAAAACTCAAAATGAGTGTCACGCCTAAACCAAAGGACTTATGCACACATTTCAACATGTATTTAGTTCAGGTTGACATTCTGAAGCATAAATGAGCATTAATTTGACTACACAACTTATTCCTATGAAGATACATTCAAAGTAAAAAAACGGGCTCAACTCGGACTGAAAGTGCATTTAAACCAATAAAAACTGAAAATGAGTGTCACGCCTAAACCAAAGGACTTATGCACACATTTCAACATGTATTTAGTTCAGGTTGACCTCCTGAAGCCTAAATGAGCATTAATTTGACTACACAACTCATTCCTATGAAGGAACATTCAAAGTAAAAAAACGGGTTCAACTCGAACTGAAAGTGCATTTAAAGCAATAAAAACTGAAAATGAGTGTCACGCCTAAACCAAAGGACTTATGCACACATTTCAACACGTATTTAGTTCAGGTTGACCTCCTGAAGCCTAAATGAGCATTAATTTGACGACACAACTCATTCCTATGAAGGAACATTCAAAGTAAAAAAACGGGCTCAACTCGGACTGAAAGTGCATTTAAAGCAATAAAAACTCAAAATGAGTGTCACGCCTAAACCAAAGGACTTATGCACACATTTCAACATGTATTTAGTTCAGGTTGACATTCTGAAGCCTAAATGAGCATTAATTTGACTACACAACTTATTCCTATGAAGATACATTCAAAGTAAAAAAACGGGCTCAACTCGGACTGAAAGTGCATTTAAAGCAATAAAAACTGAAAATGAGTGTCACGCCTAAACCAAAGGACTTATGCACACATTTCAACATGTATTTAGTTCAGGTTGACGTCCTGAAGCCTAAATCACCATTAATTTGACTACACAACTCATTCCTATGAAGGTACATTCAAAGTCAAATACGTGCTCTACTCGGCCTGAAAATGCATTTAAAGCAATAAAAACTCAAATTGAGTGTCACACCTAAACCAAAGGACTTATGCACACATTTCAACATGTATTTAGTTCAGCTTGACCTCCTGAAGCCTAAATGAGCATTTATTTGACTACACAACTCATTCCTATGACGGTACATTCAAAGTCACAAAACGTGCTCAACTAGGCCTGAAAGTGCATTTAAAGCAATAAAAACTCAAAATGAGTGTCACGCCTAAACCAAAGGACTTATGCACACATTTAAACATGTATTTAGTTCAGGTTGACCTCCTGAAGCCTAAATCACCATTAATTTGATCACACAACTCATTCCTATGAAGATACATTCAAACTCAGAAACGTGCTCTACTCGGCCTGAAAATGCATTTAAAGCAATAAAAACTGAAAATGAGTGTCACGCCTAAACCAAAGGACTTATGCACACATTTCAACATGTATTTAGTTCAGGTTGACGCCCTGAAGCCTAAATGAGCATTAATTTGACTACACAACTCATTCCTATGAAGGTACATTCAAAGTCACAAAACGTGCTCAACTAGGCCTGAAAGTGCATTTAAAGCAATAAAAACTCAAAATGAGTGTCACGCCTAAACCAAAGGACTTATGCACACATTTCAACATGTATTTAGTTCAGGTTGACATTCTGAAGCCTAAATGAGCATTAATTTGATCACACAACTCATTCCTATGAAGGAACATTCAAAGTAAAAAAACGGGCTCAACTCGGACTGAAAGTGCATTTAAAGCAATAAAAACTCAAAATGAGTGTCACGCCTAAACCAAAGGACTTATGCACACATTTCAACATGTATTTAGTTCAGGTTGACATTCTGAAGCCTAAATGAGCATTAATTTGACTACACAACTTATTCCTATGAAGATACATTCAAAGTAAAAAAACGGGCTCAACTCGGACTGAAAGTGCATTTAAAGCAATAAAAACTGAAAATGAGTGTCACGCCTAAACCAAAGGACTTATGCACACATTTCAACATGTATTTAGTTCAGGTTGACCTCCTGAAGCCTAAATGAGCATTAATTTGACTACACAACTTATTCCTATGAAGATACATTCAAAGTAAAAAAACGTGCTCTACTCGGCCTGAAAATGCATTTAAAGCAATAAAAACTCAAAATGAGTGCCACGCCTAAACCAAAGGCCTTATGCACACATTTCAACATGTATTTAGTTCAGGTTGACCTCCTGAAGCCTAAATGAGCATTAATTTGACTACACAACTCATTCCTATGAAGGAACATTCAAAGGAAAAAAACGGGCTCAACTCGGACTGAAAGTACATTTAAAGCAATAAAAACTGAAAATGAGTGTCACGCCTAAACCAAAGGACTTATGCACACATTTCAACATGTATTTAGTTCAGGTTGACCTCCTGAAGCCTAAATGAGCATTAATTTGACTACACAACTCATTCCTATGAAGGTACATTCAAAGTCACAAAACGTGCTCAACTAGGCCTGAAAGTGCATTTAAAGCAATAAAAACTCAAAATGAGTGTCACGCCTAAACCAAAGGACTTATGCACACATTTCAACATGTATTTAGTTCAGGTTGACATTCTGAAGCCTAAATGAGCATTAATTTGACTACACAACTTATTCCTATGAAGATACATTCAAAGTAAAAAAACGGGCTCAACTCGGACTGAAAGTGCATTTAAAGCAATAAAAACTGAAAATGAGTGTCACGCCTAAACCAAAGGACTTATGCACACATTTCAACATGTATTTAGTTCAGGTTGACCTCCTGAAGCCTAAATGAGCATTAATTTGACTACACAACTCATTCCTATGAAGGTACATTCAAAGTCACAAAACGTGCTCTACTCGGCCTGAAAATGCATTTAAAGCAAGAAAAAATCAAAATGAGTGTCACATCTAAACCTACATTTAAAGTAAAAAAATGTGCTCTACTCGGCCTGAAAATGCATTTAAAGCAATAAAAACTCAAATTGAGTGTCACGCCTAAACCAAAGGACTTATGCACACATTTCAACATGTATTTAGTTCAGGTTGACATTCTGAAGCCTAAATGAGCATTATTTTGTCTATACAACTCATTCCTATGAAGGTACATTCAAAGTCACAAAACGTGCTCAACTAGGCCTGAAAGTGCATTTAAAGCAATAAAATCTCAAAATGAGTTTCACGCCTAAATCAAAGGACTTATGCACACATTTCAACATGTATTTAGTTTAGGTTGACCTCCTGAAGCCTAAATGAGCATTAATTTGATCACACAACTCATTCCCATGAAGATACATTCAAAGTCAGTAAGTGCCCTGCTCTGTCTGAAAATGCATTTGAATCAATAAAAACTAAAATTGAGTGTCATGCCTAAACCAAAGGACGTCTGCACACATTTCAACATCTAAAGTGTTGTTTCCGATGCGTGCTAGTGTATGTGTGCGTGCGTGTGTGAGAGTGTGTAGGTGTGTGCGTGTGTTTGTGTGTGTTTGTGTGGGTGCGTGCGTGTGTGTGTGCGTGTGTGTGTTGTGCGCACCCCCCCCCCCAAAAAAGTACTGTATTCGGATAAAAATGACGAATTACTCAGAGGTTTTAACTTTTGCTTGCACTTGATTTGTTCTGACACCGACGACGTCCACCAATGACAGCCCGAGTGGATCTAGCCCACGTGGTGTGAGAGCAGGGGGAGGTGAAAAGATGCAAAGCCTAGGTGATTGGCTGTGCATCTTTCAGTCTTCCACGTGGGTTAGTCTTTGATCTTCAATCAGTGTCCAAATGTTGTTTACATGCGTAGCGTGTGCGGATGTGTGTGCCTCTCATGAGTTTGTGTGTGTGTTTGCGCGCGCGTGATCGTGTGCCCATACATGTGTGAGTGTTTCTTTGATCTAAATCATCGTTGGTGTGTTGTTTACGATACGTGCTCGTCTGTGCGTACGTTTGTGTGAGGTGTGTGCGTGCTTTTGTGTGTGTGCTTGCTGCGTGCTGGCGCGCTCGGAAGCGTGTGTGTCACAGAGAAAGAGAGGGAGCGGGATCGCTGGCCTGTATGTACTCTATGTGAAACACACAGGACATTTGTAATTTCGTCCCTTTCACATTTTTTGGCTTTTTTAAAAATAAAACTTATTTTCATCAATGGTTCATAATGAGTGTCACGCCTAGACCAAATGACTTATGCACACATTTCAACATTTATTTAGTTCAGGTTGACCTCCTGAAGCCTAAATGAGCGTTAATTTGACCACACAACTCATTCCTATGAAGGAACATTCAAAGTAAAAAAACGGGCTCAACTCGGACTGAAAGTGCATTTAAAGCAATAAAAACTGAAAATGAGTGTCACGCCTAAACCAAAGGACTTATGCACACATTTCAACATGTATTTAGTTCAGGTTGACGTCCTGAAGCCTAAATGAGCATTAATTTGACTACACAACTTATTCCTATGAAGATACATTCAAAGTAAAAAAACGTGCTCTACTCGGCCTGAAAATGCATTTAAAGCAATAAAAACTCAAAATTAGTGTCACGCCTAAACCAAAGGCCTTATGCACACATTTCAACATGTATTTAGTTCAGGTTGACCTCCTGAAGCCTAAATGAGCATTAATTTGACTACACAACTTATTCCTATGAAGATACATTCAAAGTAAAAAAACGGGCTCAACTCGGACTGAAAGTGCATTTAAAGCAATAAAAACTGAAAATGAGTGTCACGCCTAAACCAAAGGACTTATGCACACATTTCAACATGTATTTAGTTCAGGTTGACCTCCTGAAGCCTAAATGAGCATTAATTTGACTACACAACTCATTCCTATGAAGATATATTCAAAGTCACAAAACGTGCTCAACTAGGCCTGAAAGTGCATTTAAAGCAATAAAAACTCAAAATGAGTGTCACGCCTAAACCAAAGGACTTATGCACAAATTTCAACATGTATTTAGTTCAGGTTGACATTCTGAAGCCTAAATGAGCATTAATTTGACTACACAACTTATTCCAATGAAGATACATTCAAAGTAAAAAAAACGGGCTCAACTCGGACTGAAAGTGCATTTAAAGCAATAAAAACTGAAAATGAGTGTCACGCCTAAACCAAAGGACTTATGCACACATTTCAACATGTATTTAGTTCAGGTTGACCTCCTGAAGCCTAAATGAGCATTAATTTGACTACACAACTCATTCCTATGAAGGTACATTCAAAGTCACAAAACGTGCTCAACTAGGCCTGAAAGTGCATTTAAAGCAATAAAAACTCAAAATGAGTGTCACGCCTAAACCAAAGGACTTATGCACACATTTCAACATGTATTTAGTTCAGGTTGACATTCTGAAGCCTAAATGAGCATTAATTTGATCACACAACTCATTCCTATGAAGGAACATTCAAAGTAAAAAAACGGGCTCAACTCGGACTGAAAGTGCATTTAAAGCAATAAAAACTGCAAATGAGTGTCACGCCTAAACCAAAGGACTTATGCACACATTTCAACATGTATTTAGTTCAGGTTGACGTCCTGAAGCCTAAATGAGCATTAATTTGACTACACAACTTATTCCTATGAAGATACATTCAAAGTAAAAAAACGTGCTCTACTCGGCCTGAAAATGCATTTAAAGCAATAAAAACTCAAAATGAGTGTCACGCCTAAACCAAAGGCCTTATGCACACATTTCAACATGTATTTAGTTCAGGTTGACCTCCTGAAGCCTAAATGAGCATTAATTTGACTACACAACTCATTCCTATGAAGGAACATTCAAAGGAAAAAAACGGGCTCAACTCGGACTGAAAGTACATTTAAAGCAATAAAAACTGAAAATGAGTGTCACGCCTAAACCAAAGGACTTATGCACACATTTCAACATGTATTTAGTTCAGGTTGACCTCCTGAAGCCTAAATGAGCATTAATTTGACTACACAACTCATTCCTATGAAGGTACATTCAAAGTCACAAAACGTGCTCAACTAGGCCTGAAAGTGCATTTAAAGCAATAAAAACTCAAAATGAGTGTCACGCCTAAACCAAAGGACTTATGCACAAATTTCAACATGTATTTAGTTCAGGTTGACATTCTGAAGCCTAAATGAGCATTAATTTGACTACACAACTTATTCCTATGAAGATACATTCAAAGTAAAAAAACGGGCTCAACTCGGACTGAAAGTGCATTTAAAGCAATAAAAACTGAAAATGAGTGTCACGCCTAAACCAAAGGACTTATGCACACATTTCAACATGTATTTAGTTCAGGTTGACCTCCTGAAGCCTAAATGAGCATTAATTTGACTACACAACTCATTCCTATGAAGATATATTCAAAGTCACAAAACGTGCTCAACTAGGCCTGAAAGTGCATTTAAAGCAATAAAAACTCAAAATGAGTGTCACGCCTAAACCAAAGGACTTATGCACACATTTCAACATGTATTTAGTTCAGGTTGACATTCTGAAGCCTAAATGAGCATTAATTTGACTACACAACTTATTCCTATGAAGATACATTCAAAGTAAAAAAACGGGCTCAACTCGGACTGAAAGTGCATTTAAAGCAATAAAAACTGAAAATGAGTGTCACGCCTAAACCAAAGGACTTATGCACACATTTCAACATGTATTTAGTTCAGGTTGACCTCCTGAAGCCTAAATGAGCATTAATTTGACTACACAACTCATTCCTATGAAGGTACATTCAAAGTCACAAAACGTGCTCTACTCGGCCTGAAAATGCATTTAAAGCAAGAAAAAATCAAAATGAGTGTCACACCTAAACCTACATTTAAAGTAAAAAAATGTGCTCTACTCGGCCTGAAAATGCATTTAAAGCAATAAAAACTCAAATTGAGTGTCACGCCTAAACCAAAGGACTTATACACAAATTTCAACATGTATTTAATTCAGGTTGACATTCTGAATCCTAAATGAGCATTATTTTGTCTATACAACTCATTCCTATGAAGGTACATTCAAAGTCACAAAACGTGCTCAACTAGGCCTGAAAGTACATTTAAAGCAATAAAATCTCAAAATGAGTTTCACGCCTAAATCAAAGGACTTATGCACACATTTCAACATGTATTTAGTTTAGGTTGACCTCCTGAAGCCTAAATGAGCATTAATTTGATCACACTCATTCCCATGAAGATACATTCAAAGTCAGTAAGTGCCCTGCTCTGTCTGAAAATGCATTTGAATCAATAAAAACTAAAATTGAGTGTCATGCCTAAACCAAAGGACGTCTGCACACATTTCAACGTCTAAAGTGTTGTTTCCGATGCGTGCTAGTGTATGTGTGCGTGCGTGTGTGAGAGTGTGTAGGTGTGTGCGTGTGTTTGTGTGTGTTTGTGTGGGTGCGTGCGTGTGTGTGTGCGTGTGTGTGTTGTGCGCACCCCCCCCCCCCCCAAAAAAAGTACTGTATTCGGATAAAAATGACGAATTACTCAGAGGTTTTAACTTTTGCTTGCACTTGATTTGTTCTGACACCGACGACGTCCACCAATGACAGCCCGAGTGGATCTAGCCCACGTGGTGTGAGAGCAGGGGGAGGTGAAAAGATGCAAAGCCTAGGTGATTGGCTGTGCATCTTTCAGTCTTCCACGTGGGTTAGTCTTTGATCTTCAATCAGTGTCCAAATGTTGTTTACATGCGTAGCGTGGATGTGTGTGCCTCTCATGAGTTTGTGTGTGTGTTTGCGCGCGCGTGATCGTGTGCCCATACATGTGTGAGTGTTTCTTTGATCTAAATCATCGTTGGTGTGTTGTTTACGATACGTGCTCGTCTGTGCGTACGTTTGTGTGAGGTGTGTGCGTGCTTTTGTGTGTGTGCTTGCTGCGTGCTGGCGCGCTCGGAAGCGTGTGTGTCACAGAGAAAGAGAGGGAGCGGGATCGCTGGCCTGTATGTACTCTATGTGAAACACACAGGACATTTGTAATTTCGTCCCTTTCACATTTTTTGGCTTTTTTAAAAATAAAACTTATTTTCATCAATGGTTCATAATGAGTGTCACGCCTAGACCAAATGACTTATGCACACATTTCAACATTTATTTAGTTCAGGTTGACCTCCTGAAGCCCAAATGAGCGTTAATTTGACCACACAACTCATTCCTATGAAGGAACATTCAAAGTCACAAAACGTGCTCAACTAGGCCTGAAAGTGCATTTAAAGCAATAAAAACTGAAAATGAGTGTCACGCCTAAACCAAAGGACTTATGCACACATTTCAACATGTATTTAGTTCAGGTTGACCTCCTGAAGCCTCAATCACCATTAATTTGACTACACAACTTATTCCTATGAAGATACATTCAAAGTAAAAAAACGGGCTCAACTCGGACTGAAAGTGCATTTAAAGCAATAAAAACTGAAAATGAGTGTCACGCCTAGACCAAATGACTTATGCACACATTTCAACATTTATTTAGTTCAGGTTGACCTCCTGAAGCCTAAATGAGCGTTAATTTGACCACACAACTCATTCCTATGAAGGAACATTCAAAGTAAAAAAACGGGCTCAACTCGGACTGAAAGTGCATTTAAAGCAATAAAAACTGAAAATGAGTGTCACGCCTAAACCAAAGGACTTATGCACACATTTCAACATGTATTTAGTTCAGGTTGACATTCTGAAGCCTAAATGAGCATTAATTTGACTACACAACTTATTCCTATGAAGATACATTCAAAGTAAAAAAACGGGCTCAACTCGGACTGAAAGTGCATTTAAAGCAATAAAAACTGAAAATGAGTGTCACGCCTAAACCAAAGGACTTATGCACACATTTCAACATGTATTTAGTTCAGGTTGACCTCCTGAAGCCTAAATGAGCATTAATTTGACTACACAACTCATTCCTATGAAGATATATTCAAAGTCACAAAACGTGCTCAACTAGGCCTGAAAGTGCATTTAAAGCAATAAAAACTCAAAATGAGTGTCACGCCTAAACCAAAGGACTTATGCACACATTTCAACATGTATTTAGTTCAGGTTGACATTCTGAAGCCTAAATGAGCATTAATTTGACTACACAACTTATTCCTATGAAGATACATTCAAAGTAAAAAAACGGGCTCAACTCGGACTGAAAGTGCATTTAAAGCAATAAAAACTGAAAATGAGTGTCACGCCTAAACCAAAGGACTTATGCACACATTTCAACATGTATTTAGTTCAGGTTGACCTCCTGAAGCCTAAATGAGCATTAATTTGACTACACAACTCATTCCTATGAAGGTACATTCAAAGTCACAAAACGTGCTCTACTCGGCCTGAAAATGCATTTAAAGCAAGAAAAAATCAAAATGAGTGTCACACCTAAACCTACATTTAAAGTAAAAAAATGTGCTCTACTCGGCCTGAAAATGCATTTAAAGCAATAAAAACTCAAATTGAGTGTCACGCCTAAACCAAAGGACTTATACACAAATTTCAACATGTATTTAATTCAGGTTGACATTCTGAATCCTAAATGAGCATTATTTTGTCTATACAACTCATTCCTATGAAGGTACATTCAAAGTCACAAAACGTGCTCAACTAGGCCTGAAAGTACATTTAAAGCAATAAAATCTCAAAATGAGTTTCACGCCTAAATCAAAGGACTTATGCACACATTTCAACATGTATTTAGTTTAGGTTGACCTCCTGAAGCCTAAATGAGCATTAATTTGATCACACTCATTCCCATGAAGATACATTCAAAGTCAGTAAGTGCCCTGCTCTGTCTGAAAATGCATTTGAATCAATAAAAACTAAAATTGAGTGTCATGCCTAAACCAAAGGACGTCTGCACACATTTCAACGTCTAAAGTGTTGTTTCCGATGCGTGCTAGTGTATGTGTGCGTGCGTGTGTGAGAGTGTGTAGGTGTGTGCGTGTGTTTGTGTGTGTTTGTGTGGGTGCGTGCGTGTGTGTGTGCGTGTGTGTGTTGTGCGCACCCCCCCCCCCCCCAAAAAAAGTACTGTATTCGGATAAAAATGACGAATTACTCAGAGGTTTTAACTTTTGCTTGCACTTGATTTGTTCTGACACCGACGACGTCCACCAATGACAGCCCGAGTGGATCTAGCCCACGTGGTGTGAGAGCAGGGGGAGGTGAAAAGATGCAAAGCCTAGGTGATTGGCTGTGCATCTTTCAGTCTTCCACGTGGGTTAGTCTTTGATCTTCAATCAGTGTCCAAATGTTGTTTACATGCGTAGCGTGGATGTGTGTGCCTCTCATGAGTTTGTGTGTGTGTTTGCGCGCGCGTGATCGTGTGCCCATACATGTGTGAGTGTTTCTTTGATCTAAATCATCGTTGGTGTGTTGTTTACGATACGTGCTCGTCTGTGCGTACGTTTGTGTGAGGTGTGTGCGTGCTTTTGTGTGTGTGCTTGCTGCGTGCTGGCGCGCTCGGAAGCGTGTGTGTCACAGAGAAAGAGAGGGAGCGGGATCGCTGGCCTGTATGTACTCTATGTGAAACACACAGGACATTTGTAATTTCGTCCCTTTCACATTTTTTGGCTTTTTTAAAAATAAAACTTATTTTCATCAATGGTTCATAATGAGTGTCACGCCTAGACCAAATGACTTATGCACACATTTCAACATTTATTTAGTTCAGGTTGACCTCCTGAAGCCCAAATGAGCGTTAATTTGACCACACAACTCATTCCTATGAAGGAACATTCAAAGTCACAAAACGTGCTCAACTAGGCCTGAAAGTGCATTTAAAGCAATAAAAACTGAAAATGAGTGTCACGCCTAAACCAAAGGACTTATGCACACATTTCAACATGTATTTAGTTCAGGTTGACCTCCTGAAGCCTCAATCACCATTAATTTGACTACACAACTTATTCCTATGAAGATACATTCAAAGTAAAAAAACGGGCTCAACTCGGACTGAAAGTGCATTTAAAGCAATAAAAACTGAAAATGAGTGTCACGCCTAGACCAAATGACTTATGCACACATTTCAACATTTATTTAGTTCAGGTTGACCTCCTGAAGCCTAAATGAGCGTTAATTTGACCACACAACTCATTCCTATGAAGGAACATTCAAAGTAAAAAAACGGGCTCAACTCGGACTGAAAGTGCATTTAAAGCAATAAAAACTGAAAATGAGTGTCACGCCTAAACCAAAGGACTTATGCACACATTTCAACATGTATTTAGTTCAGGTTGACATTCTGAAGCCTAAATGAGCATTAATTTGACTACACAACTTATTCCTATGAAGATACATTCAAAGTAAAAAAACGGGCTCAACACGGACTGAAAGTGCATTTAAAGCAATAAAAACTGAAAATGAGTGTCACGCCTAAACCAAAGGACTTATGCACACATTTCAACATGTATTTAGTTCAGGTTGACCTCCTGAAGCCTAAATGAGCATTAATTTGACTACACAACTCATTCCTATGAAGGTACATTCAAAGTCACAAAACGTGCTCAACTAGGCCTGAAAGTGCATTTAAAGCAATAAAAACTCAAAATGAGTGTCACGCCTAAACCAAAGGACTTATGCACACATTTCAACATGTATTTAGTTCAGGTTGACATTCTGAAGCCTAAATGAGCATTAATTTGACTACACAACTTATTCCTATGAAGATACATTCAAAGTAAAAAAACGGGCTCAACTCGGACTGAAAGTGCATTTAAAGCAATAAAAACTGAAAATGAGTGTCACGCCTAAACCAAAGGACTTATGCACACATTTCAACATGTATTTAGTTCAGGTTGACCTCCTGAAGCCTAAATGAGCATTAATTTGACTACACAACTTATTCCTATGAAGATACATTCAAAGTAAAAAAACGTGCTCTACTCGGCCTGAAAATGCATTTAAAGCAATAAAAACTCAAAATGAGTGTCACGCCTAAACCAAAGGCCTTATGCACACATTTCAACATGTATTTAGTTCGGGTTGACCTCCTGAAGCCTAAATGAGCATTAATTTGACTACACAACTCATTCCTATGAAGGAACATTCAAAGGAAAAAAACGGGCTCAACTCGGACTGAAAGTACATTTAAAGCAATAAAAACTGAAAATGAGTGTCACGCCTAAACCAAAGGACTTATGCACACATTTCAACATGTATTTAGTTCAGGTTGACCTCCTGAAGCCTAAATGAGCATTAATTCGACTACACAACTCATTCCTATGAAGGTACATTCAAAGTCACAAAACGTGCTCAACTAGGCCTGAAAGTGCATTTAAAGCAATAAAAACTCAAAATGAGTGTCACGCCTAAACCAAAGGACTTATGCACACATTTCAACATGTATTTAGTTCAGGTTGACATTCTGAAGCCTAAATGAGCATTAATTTGACTACACAACTTATTCCTATGAAGATACATTCAAAGTAAAAAAACGGGCTCAACTCGGACTGAAAGTGCATTTAAAGCAATAAAAACTGCAAATGAGTGTCACGCCTAAACCAAAGGACTTATGCACACATTTCAACATGTATTTAGTTCAGGTTGACCTCCTGAAGCCTAAATGAGCATTAATTTGACTACACAACTCATTCCTATGAAGGTACATTCAAAGTCACAAAACGTGCTCAACTAGGCCTGAAAGTGCATTTAAAGCAATAAAAACTCAAAATGAGTGTCACGCCTAAACCAAAGGACTTATGCACACATTTCAACATGTATTTAGTTCAGGTTGACCTCCTGAAGCCTAAATGACCATTATTTTGTCTATACAACTCATTCCTATGAAGATATATTCAAAGTCACAAAATGTGCTCAACTAGGCCTGAAAGTGCATTTAAAGCAATAAAAACTCAAAATGAGTGTCACGCCTAAACCAAAGGACTTATGCACACATTTCAACATGTATTTAGTTCAGGTTGACATTCTGAAGCCTAAATGAGCATTAATTTGACTACACAACTTATTCCTATGAAGATACATTCAAAGTAAAAAAACGGGCTCAACTCGGACTGAAAGTGCATTTAAAGCAATAAAAACTGAAAATGAGTGTCACGCCTAAACCAAAGGACTTATGCACACATTTCAACATGTATTTAGTTCAGGTTGACCTCCTGAAGCCTAAATGAGCATTAATTTGACTACACAACTCATTCCTATGAAGGTACATTCAAAGTCACAAAACGTGCTCAACTAGGCCTGAAAGTGCATTTAAAGCAATAAAAACTCAAAATGAGTGTCACGCCTAAACCAAAGGACTTATGCACACATTTCAACATGTATTTAGTTCAGGTTGACCTCCTGAAGCCTAAATGAGCATTAATTTGACTACACAACTCATTCCTATGAAGGAACATTCAAAGGAAAAAAACGGGCTCAACTCGGACTGAAAGTACATTTAAAGCAATAAAAACTGAAAATGAGTGTCACGCCTAAACCAAAGGACTTATGCACACATTTCAACATGTATTTAGTTCAGGTTGACCTCCTGAAGCCTAAATGAGCATTAATTTGACTACACAACTCATTCCTATGAAGGTACATTCAAAGTCACAAAACGTGCTCAACTAGGCCTGAAAGTGCATTTAAAGCAATAAAAACTCAAAATGAGTGTCACGCCTAAACCAAAGGACTTATGCACAAATTTCAACATGTATTTAGTTCAGGTTGACATTCTGAAGCCTAAATGAGCATTAATTTGACTACACAACTTATTCCTATGAAGATACATTCAAAGTAAAAAAACGGGCTCAACTCGGACTGAAAGTGCATTTAAAGCAATAAAAACTGAAAATGAGTGTCACGCCTAAACCAAAGGACTTATGCACACATTTCAACATGTATTTAGTTCAGGTTGACCTCCTGAAGCCTAAATGAGCATTAATTTGACTACACAACTCATTCCTATGAAGATATATTCAAAGTCACAAAACGTGCTCAACTAGGCCTGAAAGTGCATTTAAAGCAATAAAAACTCAAAATGAGTGTCACGCCTAAACCAAAGGACTTATGCACACATTTCAACATGTATTTAGTTCAGGTTGACATTCTGAAGCCTAAATGAGCATTAATTTGACTACACAACTTATTCCTATGAAGATACATTCAAAGTAAAAAAACGGGCTCAACTCGGACTGAAAGTGCATTTAAAGCAATAAAAACTGAAAATGAGTGTCACGCCTAAACCAAAGGACTTATGCACACATTTCAACATGTATTTAGTTCAGGTTGACCTCCTGAAGCCTAAATGAGCATTAATTTGACTACACAACTCATTCCTATGAAGGTACATTCAAAGTCACAAAACGTGCTCTACTCGGCCTGAAAATGCATTTAAAGCAAGAAAAAATCAAAATGAGTGTCACACCTAAACCTACATTTAAAGTAAAAAAATGTGCTCTACTCGGCCTGAAAATGCATTTAAAGCAATAAAAACTCAAATTGAGTGTCACGCCTAAACCAAAGGACTTATACACAAATTTCAACATGTATTTAATTCAGGTTGACATTCTGAATCCTAAATGAGCATTATTTTGTCTATACAACTCATTCCTATGAAGGTACATTCAAAGTCACAAAACGTGCTCAACTAGGCCTGAAAGTACATTTAAAGCAATAAAATCTCAAAATGAGTTTCACGCCTAAATCAAAGGACTTATGCACACATTTCAACATGTATTTAGTTTAGGTTGACCTCCTGAAGCCTAAATGAGCATTAATTTGATCACACAACTCATTCCCATGAAGATACATTCAAAGTCAGTAAGTGCCCTGCTCTGTCTGAAAATGCATTTGAATCAATAAAAACTAAAATTGAGTGTCATGCCTAAACCAAAGGACGTCTGCACACATTTCAACGTCTAAAGTGTTGTTTCCGATGCGTGCTAGTGTATGTGTGCGTGCGTGTGTGAGAGTGTGTAGGTGTGTGCGTGTGTTTGTGTGTGTTTGTGTGGGTGCGTGCGTGTGTGTGTGCGTGTGTGTGTTGTGCGCACCCCCCCCCCCAAAAAAAGTACTGTATTCGGATAAAAATGACGAATTACTCAGAGGTTTTAACTTTTGCTTGCACTTGATTTGTTCTGACACCGACGACGTCCACCAATGACAGCCCGAGTGGATCTAGCCCACGTGGTGTGAGAGCAGGGGGAGGTGAAAAGATGCAAAGCCTAGGTGATTGGCTGTGCATCTTTCAGTCTTCCACGTGGGTTAGTCTTTGATCTTCAATCAGTGTCCAAATGTTGTTTACATGCGTAGCGTGGATGTGTGTGCCTCTCATGAGTTTGTGTGTGTGTTTGCGCGCGCGTGATCGTGTGCCCATACATGTGTGAGTGTTTCTTTGATCTAAATCATCGTTGGTGTGTTGTTTACGATACGTGCTCGTCTGTGCGTACGTTTGTGTGAGGTGTGTGCGTGCTTTTGTGTGTGTGCTTGCTGCGTGCTGGCGCGCTCGGAAGCGTGTGTGTCACAGAGAAAGAGAGGGAGCGGGATCGCTGGCCTGTATGTACTCTATGTGAAACACACAGGACATTTGTAATTTCGTCCCTTTCACATTTTTTGGCTTTTTTAAAAATAAAACTTATTTTCATCAATGGTTCATAATGAGTGTCACGCCTAGACCAAATGACTTATGCACACATTTCAACATTTATTTAGTTCAGGTTGACCTCCTGAAGCCCAAATGAGCGTTAATTTGACCACACAACTCATTCCTATGAAGGAACATTCAAAGTCACAAAACGTGCTCAACTAGGCCTGAAAGTGCATTTAAAGCAATAAAAACTGAAAATGAGTGTCACGCCTAAACCAAAGGACTTATGCACACATTTCAACATGTATTTAGTTCAGGTTGACCTCCTGAAGCCTAAATCACCATTAATTTGACTACACAACTTATTCCTATGAAGATACATTCAAAGTAAAAAAACGGGCTCAACTCGGACTGAAAGTGCATTTAAAGCAATAAAAACTGAAAATGAGTGTCACGCCTAGACCAAATGACTTATGCACACATTTCAACATTTATTTAGTTCAGGTTGACCTCCTGAAGCCTAAATGAGCGTTAATTTGACCACACAACTCATTCCTATGAAGGAACATTCAAAGTAAAAAAACGGGCTCAACTCGGACTGAAAGTGCATTTAAAGCAATAAAAACTGAAAATGAGTGTCACGCCTAAACCAAAGGACTTATGCACACATTTCAACATGTATTTAGTTCAGGTTGACATTCTGAAGCCTAAATGAGCATTAATTTGACTACACAACTTATTCCTATGAAGATACATTCAAAGTAAAAAAACGGGCTCAACACGGACTGAAAGTGCATTTAAAGCAATAAAAACTGAAAATGAGTGTCACGCCTAAACCAAAGGACTTATGCACACATTTCAACATGTATTTAGTTCAGGTTGACCTCCTGAAGCCTAAATGAGCATTAATTTGACTACACAACTCATTCCTATGAAGGTACATTCAAAGTCACAAAACGTGCTCAACTAGGCCTGAAAGTGCATTTAAAGCAATAAAAACTCAAAATGAGTGTCACGCCTAAACCAAAGGACTTATGCACACATTTCAACATGTATTTAGTTCAGGTTGACATTCTGAAGCCTAAATGAGCATTAATTTGACTACACAACTTATTCCTATGAAGATACATTCAAAGTAAAAAAACGGGCTCAACTCGGACTGAAAGTGCATTTAAAGCAATAAAAACTGAAAATGAGTGTCACGCCTAAACCAAAGGACTTATGCACACATTTCAACATGTATTTAGTTCAGGTTGACCTCCTGAAGCCTAAATGAGCATTAATTTGACTACACAACTTATTCCTATGAAGATACATTCAAAGTAAAAAAACGTGCTCTACTCGGCCTGAAAATGCATTTAAAGCAATAAAAACTCAAAATGAGTGTCACGCCTAAACCAAAGGCCTTATGCACACATTTCAACATGTATTTAGTTCGGGTTGACCTCCTGAAGCCTAAATGAGCATTAATTTGACTACACAACTCATTCCTATGAAGGAACATTCAAAGGAAAAAAACGGGCTCAACTCGGACTGAAAGTACATTTAAAGCAATAAAAACTGAAAATGAGTGTCACGCCTAAACCAAAGGACTTATGCACACATTTCAACATGTATTTAGTTCAGGTTGACCTCCTGAAGCCTAAATGAGCATTAATTCGACTACACAACTCATTCCTATGAAGGTACATTCAAAGTCACAAAACGTGCTCAACTAGGCCTGAAAGTGCATTTAAAGCAATAAAAACTCAAAATGAGTGTCACGCCTAAACCAAAGGACTTATGCACACATTTCAACATGTATTTAGTTCAGGTTGACATTCTGAAGCCTAAATGAGCATTAATTTGACTACACAACTTATTCCTATGAAGATACATTCAAAGTAAAAAAACGGGCTCAACTCGGACTGAAAGTGCATTTAAAGCAATAAAAACTGCAAATGAGTGTCACGCCTAAACCAAAGGACTTATGCACACATTTCAACATGTATTTAGTTCAGGTTGACCTCCTGAAGCCTAAATGAGCATTAATTTGACTACACAACTCATTCCTATGAAGGTACATTCAAAGTCACAAAACGTGCTCAACTAGGCCTGAAAGTGCATTTAAAGCAATAAAAACTCAAAATGAGTGTCACGCCTAAACCAAAGGACTTATGCACACATTTCAACATGTATTTAGTTCAGGTTGACCTCCTGAAGCCTAAATGACCATTATTTTGTCTATACAACTCATTCCTATGAAGATATATTCAAAGTCACAAAATGTGCTCAACTAGGCCTGAAAGTGCATTTAAAGCAATAAAAACTCAAAATGAGTGTCACGCCTAAACCAAAGGACTTATGCACACATTTCAACATGTATTTAGTTCAGGTTGACATTCTGAAGCCTAAATGAGCATTAATTTGACTACACAACTTATTCCTATGAAGATACATTCAAAGTAAAAAAACGGGCTCAACTCGGACTGAAAGTGCATTTAAAGCAATAAAAACTGAAAATGAGTGTCACGCCTAAACCAAAGGACTTATGCACACATTTCAACATGTATTTAGTTCAGGTTGACCTCCTGAAGCCTAAATGAGCATTAATTTGACTACACAACTCATTCCTATGAAGGTACATTCAAAGTCACAAAACGTGCTCAACTAGGCCTGAAAGTGCATTTAAAGCAATAAAAACTCAAAATGAGTGTCACGCCTAAACCAAAGGACTTATGCACACATTTCAACATGTATTTAGTTCAGGTTGACATTCTGAAGCCTAAATGAGCATTAATTTGACTACACAACTTATTCCTATGAAGATACATTCAAAGTAAAAAACGGGCTCAACTCGGACTGAAAGTGCATTTAAAGCAATAAAAACTGAAAATGAGTGTCACGCCTAAACCAAAGGACTTATGCACACATTTCAACATGTATTTAGTTCAGGTTGACATTCTGAAGCCTAAATGAGCATTAATTTGACTACACAACTTATTCCTATGAAGATACATTCAAAGTAAAAAAACGGGCTCAACTCGGACTGAAAGTGCATTTAAAGCAATAAAAACTGAAAATGAGTGTCACGCCTAAACCAAAGGACTTATGCACACATTTCAACATGTATTTAGTTCAGGTTGACCTCCTGAAGCCTAAATGAGCATTAATTTGACTACACAACTCATTCCTATGAAGGTACATTCAAAGTCACAAAACGTGCTCAACTAGGCCTGAAAGTGCATTTAAAGCAATAAAAACTCAAAATGAGTGTCACGCCTAAACCAAAGGACTTATGCACACATTTCAACATGTATTTAGTTCAGGTTGACATTCTGAAGCCTAAATGAGCATTAATTTGACTACACAACCTATTCCTATGAAGATACATTCAAAGTAAAAAAACGGGCTCAACTCGGACTGAAAGTGCATTTAAAGCAATAAAAACTGAAAATGAGTGTCACGCCTAAACCAAAGGACTTATGCACACATTTCAACATGTATTTAGTTCAGGTTGACCTCCTGAAGCCTAAATGAGCATTAATTTGACTACACAACTCATTCCTATGAAGGTACATTCAAAGTCACAAAACGTGCTCTACTCGGCCTGAAAATGCATTTAAAGCAAGAAAAAATCAAAATGAGTGTCACACCTAAACCTACATTTAAAGTAAAAAAATGTGCTCTACTCGGCCTGAAAATGCATTTAAAGCAATAAAAACTCAAATTGAGTGTCACGCCTAAACCAAAGGACTTATGCACACATTTCAACATGTATTTAGTTCAGGTTGACATTCTGAAGCCTAAATGAGCATTATTTTGTCTATACAACTCATTCCTATGAAGGTACATTCAAAGTCACAAAACGTGCTCAACTAGGCCTGAAAGTGCATTTAAAGCAATAAAATCTCAAAATGAGTTTCACGCCTAAATCAAAGGACTTATGCACACATTTCAACATGTATTTAGTTTAGGTTGACCTCCTGAAGCCTAAATGAGCATTAATTTGATCACACAACTCATTCCCATGAAGATACATTCAAAGTCAGTAAGTGCCCTGCTCTGTCTGAAAATGCATTTGAATCAATAAAAACTAAAATTGAGTGTCATGCCTAAACCAAAGGACGTCTGCACACATTTCAACATCTAAAGTGTTGTTTCCGATGCGTGCTAGTGTATGTGTGCGTGCGTGTGTGAGAGTGTGTAGGTGTGTGCGTGTGTTTGTGTGTGTTTGTGTGGGTGCGTGCGTGTGTGTGTGCGTGTGTGTGTTGTGCGCACCCCCCCCCCAAAAAAAGTACTGTATTCGGATAAAAATGACGAATTACTCAGAGGTTTTAACTTTTGCTTGCACTTGATTTGTTCTGACACCGACGACGTCCACCAATGACAGCCCGAGTGGATCTAGCCCACGTGGTGTGAGAGCAGGGGGAGGTGAAAAGATGCAAAGCCTAGGTGATTGGCTGTGCATCTTTCAGTCTTCCACGTGGGTTAGTCTTTGATCTTCAATCAGTGTCCAAATGTTGTTTACATGCGTAGCGTGTGCGGATGTGTGTGCCTCTCATGAGTTTGTGTGTGTGTTTGCGCGCGCGTGATCGTGTGCCCATACATGTGTGAGTGTTTCTTTGATCTAAATCATCGTTGGTGTGTTGTTTACGATACGTGCTCGTCTGTGCGTACGTTTGTGTGAGGTGTGTGCGTGCTTTTGTGTGTGTGCTTGCTGCGTGCTGGCGCGCTCGGAAGCGTGTGTGTCACAGAGAAAGAGAGGGAGCGGGATCGCTGGCCTGTATGTACTCTATGTGAAACACACAGGACATTTGTAATTTCGTCCCTTTCACATTTTTTGGCTTTTTTAAAAATAAAACTTATTTTCATCAATGGTTCATAATGAGTGTCACGCCTAGACCAAATGACTTATGCACACATTTCAACATTTATTTAGTTCAGGTTGACCTCCTGAAGCCTAAATGAGCGTTAATTTGACCACACAACTCATTCCTATGAAGGAACATTCAAAGTAAAAAAACGGGCTCAACTCGGACTGAAAGTGCATTTAAAGCAATAAAAACTGAAAATGAGTGTCACGCCTAAACCAAAGGACTTATGCACACATTTCAACATGTATTTAGTTCAGGTTGACATTCTGAAGCCTAAATGAGCATTAATTTGATCACACAACTCATTCCTATGAAGGAACATTCAAAGTAAAAAAACGGGCTCAACTCGGACTGAAAGTGCATTTAAAGCAATAAAAACTGAAAATGAGTGTCACGCCTAAACCAAAGGACTTATGCACACATTTCAACATGTATTTAGTTCAGGTTGACATTCTGAAGCCTAAATGAGCATTAATTTGATCACACAACTCATTCCTATGAAGGAACATTCAAAGTAAAAAAACGGGCTCAACTCGGACTGAAAGTGCATTTAAAGCAATAAAAACTGAAAATGAGTGTCACGCCTAAACCAAAGGACTTATGCACACATTTCAACATGTATTTAGTTCAGGTTGACGTCCTGAAGCCTAAATGAGCATTAATTTGACTACACAACTTATTCCTATGAAGATACATTCAAAGTAAAAAAACGTGCTCTACTCGGCCTGAAAATGCATTTAAAGCAATAAAAACTCAAAATTAGTGTCACGCCTAAACCAAAGGCCTTATGCACACATTTCAACATGTATTTAGTTCAGGTTGACCTCCTGAAGCCTAAATGAGCATTAATTTGACTACACAACTTATTCCTATGAAGATACATTCAAAGTAAAAAAACGGGCTCAACTCGGACTGAAAGTGCATTTAAAGCAATAAAAACTGAAAATGAGTGTCACGCCTAAACCAAAGGACTTATGCACACATTTCAACATGTATTTAGTTCAGGTTGACCTCCTGAAGCCTAAATGAGCATTAATTTGACTACACAACTCATTCCTATGAAGATATATTCAAAGTCACAAAACGTGCTCAACTAGGCCTGAAAGTGCATTTAAAGCAATAAAAACTCAAAATGAGTGTCACGCCTAAACCAAAGGACTTATGCACAAATTTCAACATGTATTTAGTTCAGGTTGACATTCTGAAGCCTAAATGAGCATTAATTTGACTACACAACTTATTCCAATGAAGATACATTCAAAGTAAAAAAAACGGGCTCAACTCGGACTGAAAGTGCATTTAAAGCAATAAAAACTGAAAATGAGTGTCACGCCTAAACCAAAGGACTTATGCACACATTTCAACATGTATTTAGTTCAGGTTGACCTCCTGAAGCCTAAATGAGCATTAATTTGACTACACAACTCATTCCTATGAAGGTACATTCAAAGTCACAAAACGTGCTCAACTAGGCCTGAAAGTGCATTTAAAGCAATAAAAACTCAAAATGAGTGTCACGCCTAAACCAAAGGACTTATGCACACATTTCAACATGTATTTAGTTCAGGTTGACATTCTGAAGCCTAAATGAGCATTAATTTGATCACACAACTCATTCCTATGAAGGAACATTCAAAGTAAAAAAACGGGCTCAACTCGGACTGAAAGTGCATTTAAAGCAATAAAAACTGAAAATGAGTGTCACGCCTAAACCAAAGGACTTATGCACACATTTCAACATGTATTTAGTTCAGGTTGACGTCCTGAAGCCTAAATGAGCATTAATTTGACTACACAACTTATTCCTATGAAGATACATTCAAAGTAAAAAAACGTGCTCTACTCGGCCTGAAAATGCATTTAAAGCAATAAAAACTCAAAATGAGTGTCACGCCTAAACCAAAGGCCTTATGCACACATTTCAACATGTATTTAGTTCAGGTTGACCTCCTGAAGCCTAAATGAGCATTAATTTGACTACACAACTCATTCCTATGAAGGAACATTCAAAGGAAAAAAACGGGCTCAACTTGGACTGAAAGTACATTTAAAGCAATAAAAACTGAAAATGAGTGTCACGCCTAAACCAAAGGACTTATGCACACATTTCAACATGTATTTAGTTCAGGTTGACCTCCTGAAGCCTAAATGAGCATTAATTTGACTACACAACTCATTCCTATGAAGGTACATTCAAAGTCACAAAACGTGCTCAACTAGGCCTGAAAGTGCATTTAAAGCAATAAAAACTCAAAATGAGTGTCACGCCTAAACCAAAGGACTTATGCACAAATTTCAACATGTATTTAGTTCAGGTTGACATTCTGAAGCCTAAATGAGCATTAATTTGACTACACAACTTATTCCTATGAAGATACATTCAAAGTAAAAAAACGGGCTCAACTCGGACTGAAAGTGCATTTAAAGCAATAAAAACTGAAAATGAGTGTCACGCCTAAACCAAAGGACTTATGCACACATTTCAACATGTATTTAGTTCAGGTTGACCTCCTGAAGCCTAAATGAGCATTAATTTGACTACACAACTCATTCCTATGAAGATATATTCAAAGTCACAAAACGTTCTCAACTAGGCCTGAAAGTGCATTTAAAGCAATAAAAACTCAAAATGAGTGTCACGCCTAAACCAAAGGACTTATGCACACATTTCAACATGTATTTAGTTCAGGTTGACCTCCTGAAGCCTAAATGAGCATTAATTTGACTACACAACTCATTCCTATGAAGGTACATTCAAAGTCACAAAACGTGCTCTACTCGGCCTGAAAATGCATTTAAAGCAAGAAAAAATCAAAATGAGTGTCACACCTAAACCTACATTTAAAGTAAAAAAATGTGCTCTACTCGGCCTGAAAATGCATTTAAAGCAATAAAAACTCAAATTGAGTGTCACGCCTAAACCAAAGGACTTATACACAAATTTCAACATGTATTTAATTCAGGTTGACATTCTGAATCCTAAATGAGCATTATTTTGTCTATACAACTCATTCCTATGAAGGTACATTCAAAGTCACAAAACGTGCTCAACTAGGCCTGAAAGTACATTTAAAGCAATAAAATCTCAAAATGAGTTTCACGCCTAAATCAAAGGACTTATGCACACATTTCAACATGTATTTAGTTTAGGTTGACCTCCTGAAGCCTAAATGAGCATTAATTTGATCACACAACTCATTCCCATGAAGATACATTCAAAGTCAGTAAGTGCCCTGCTCTGTCTGAAAATGCATTTGAATCAATAAAAACTAAAATTGAGTGTCATGCCTAAACCAAAGGACGTCTGCACTCATTTCAACGTCTAAAGTGTTGTTTCCGATGCGTGCTAGTGTATGTGTGCGTGCGTGTGTGAGAGTGTGTAGGTGTGTGCGTGTGTTTGTGTGTGTTTGTGTGGGTGCGTGCGTGTGTGTGTGCGTGTGTGTGTTGTGCGCACCCCCCCCCAAAAAAAAGTACTGTATTCGGATAAAAATGACGAATTACTCAGAGGTTTTAACTTTTGCTTGCACTTGATTTGTTCTGACACCGACGACGTCCACCAATGACAGCCCGAGTGGATCTAGCCCACGTGGTGTGAGAGCAGGGGGAGGTGAAAAGATGCAAAGCCTAGGTGATTGGCTGTGCATCTTTCAGTCTTCCACGTGGGTTAGTCTTTGATCTTCAATCAGTGTCCAAATGTTGTTTACATGCGTAGCGTGTGCGGATGTGTGTGCCTCTCATGAGTTTGTGTGTGTGTTTGCGCGCGCGTGATCGTGTGCCCATACACGTGTGAGTGTTTCTTTGATCTAAATCATCGTTGGTGTGTTGTTTACGATACGTGCTCGTCTGTGCGTACGTTTGTGTGAGGTGTGTGCGTGCTTTTGTGTGTGTGCTTGCTGCGTGCTGGCGCGCTCGGAAGCGTGTGTGTCACAGAGAAAGAGAGGGAGCGGGATCGCTGGCCTGTATGTACTCTATGTGAAACACACAGGACATTTGTAATTTCGTCCCTTTCACATTTTTTGGCTTTTTTAAAAATAAAACTTATTTTCATCAATGGTTCATAATGAGTGTCACGCCTAGACCAAATGACTTATGCACACATTTCAACATTTATTTAGTTCAGGTTGACCTCCTGAAGCCTAAATGAGCGTTAATTTGACCACACAACTCATTCCTATGAAGGAACATTCAAAGTAAAAAAACGGGCTCAACTCGGACTGAAAGTGCATTTAAAGCAATAAAAACTGAAAATGAGTGTCACGCCTAAACCAAAGGACTTATGCACACATTTCAACATGTATTTAGTTCAGGTTGACATTCTGAAGCCTAAATGAGCATTAATTTGATCACACAACTCATTCCTATGAAGGAACATTCAAAGTAAAAAAACGGGCTCAACTCGGACTGAAAGTGCATTTAAAGCAATAAAAACTGAAAATGAGTGTCACGCCTAAACCAAAGGACTTATGCACACATTTCAACATGTATTTAGTTCAGGTTGACGTCCTGAAGCCTAAATGGGCATTAATTTGACTACACAACTTATTCCTATGAAGATACATTCAAAGTAAAAAAACGTGCTCTACTCGGCCTGAAAATGCATTTAAAGCAATAAAAACTCAAAATGAGTGTCACGCCTAAACCAAAGGCCTTATGCACACATTTCAACATGTATTTAGTTCAGGTTGACCTCCTGAAGCCTAAATGAGCATTAATTTGACTACACAACTCATTCCTATGAAGGAACATTCAAAGGAAAAAAACGGGCTCAACTCGGACTGAAAGTACATTTAAAGCAATAAAAACTGAAAATGAGTGTCACGCCTAAACCAAAGGACTTATGCACACATTTCAAAATGTATTTAGTTCAGGTTGACCTCCTGAAGCCTAAATGAGCATTAATTTGACTACACAACTCATTCCTATGAAGGTACATTCAAAGTCACAAAACGTGCTCAACTAGGCCTGAAAGTGCATTTAAAGCAATAAAAACTCAAAATGAGTGTCACGCCTAAACCAAAGGACTTATGCACAAATTTCAACATGTATTTAGTTCAGGTTGACATTCTGAAGCCTAAATGAGCATTAATTTGACTACACAACTTATTCCTATGAAGATACATTCAAAGTAAAAAAACGTGCTCTACTCGGCCTGAAAGTGCATTTAAAGCAATAAAAACTGAAAATGAGTGTCACGCCTAAACCAAAGGACTTATGCACACATTTCAACATGTATTTAGTTCAGGTTGACCTCCTGAAGCCTAAATGAGCATTAATTTGACTACACAACTCATTCCTATGAAGGTACATTCAAAGTCACAAAACGTGCTCTACTCGGCCTGAAAATGCATTTAAAGCAAGAAAAAATCAAAATGAGTGTCACACCTAAACCTACATTTAAAGTAAAAAAATGTGCTCTACTCGGCCTGAAAATGCATTTAAAGCAATAAAAACTCAAATTGAGTGTCACGCCTAAACCAAAGGACTTATACACAAATTTCAACATGTATTTAATTCAGGTTGACATTCTGAATCCTAAATGAGCATTATTTTGTCTATACAACTCATTCCTATGAAGGTACATTCAAAGTCACAAAACGTGCTCAACTAGGCCTGAAAGTACATTTAAAGCAATAAAATCTCAAAATGAGTTTCACGCCTAAATCAAAGGACTTATGCACACATTTCAACATGTATTTAGTTTAGGTTGACCTCCTGAAGCCAAAATGAGCATTAATTTGATCACACAACTCATTCCCATGAAGATACATTCAAAGTCAGTAAGTGCCCTGCTCTGTCTGAAAATGCATTTGAATCAATAAAAACTAAAATTGAGTGTCATGCCTAAACCAAAGGACGTCTGCACACATTTCAACGTCTAAAGTGTTGTTTCCGATGCGTGCTAGTGTATGTGTGCGTGCGTGTGTGAGAGTGTGTAGGTGTGTGCGTGTGTTTGTGTGTGTTTGTGTGGGTGCGTGCGTGTGTGTGTGCGTGTGTGTGTTGTGCGCACCCCCCCCCCCCAAAAAAGTACTGTATTCGGATAAAAATGACGAATTACTCAGAGGTTTTAACTTTTGCTTGCACTTGATTTGTTCTGACACCGACGACGTCCACCAATGACAGCCCGAGTGGATCTAGCCCACGTGGTGTGAGAGCAGGGGGAGGTGAAAAGATGCAAAGCCTAGGTGATTGGCTGTGCATCTTTCAGTCTTCCACGTGGGTTAGTCTTTGATCTTCAATCAGTGTCCAAATGTTGTTTACATGCGTAGCGTGTGCGGATGTGTGTGCCTCTCATGAGTTTGTGTGTGTGTTTGCGCGCGCGTGATCGTGTGCCCATACATGTGTGAGTGTTTCTTTGATCTAAATCATCGTTGGTGTGTTGTTTACGATACGTGCTCGTCTGTGCGTACGTTTGTGTGAGGTGTGTGCGTGCTTTTGTGTGTGTGCTTGCTGCGTGCTGGCGCGCTCGGAAGCGTGTGTGTCACAGAGAAAGAGAGGGAGCGGGATCGCTGGCCTGTATGTACTCTATGTGAAACACACAGGACATTTGTAATTTCGTCCCTTTCACATTTTTTGGCTTTTTTAAAAATAAAACTTATTTTCATCAATGGTTCATAATGAGTGTCACGCCTAGACCAAATGACTTATGCACACATTTCAACATTTATTTAGTTCAGGTTGACCTCCTGAAGCCTAAATGAGCGTTAATTTGACCACACAACTCATTCCTATGAAGGAACATTCAAAGTAAAAAAACGGGCTCAACTCGGACTGAAAGTGCATTTAAAGCAATAAAAACTGAAAATGAGTGTCACGCCTAAACCAAAGGACTTATGCACACATTTCAACATGTATTTAGTTCAGGTTGACATTCTGAAGCCTAAATGAGCATTAATTTGATCACACAACTCATTCCTATGAAGGAACATTCAAAGTAAAAAAACGGGCTCAACTCGGACTGAAAGTGCATTTAAAGCAATAAAAACTGAAAATGAGTGTCACGCCTAAACCAAAGGACTTATGCACACATTTCAACATGTATTTAGTTCAGGTTGACGTCCTGAAGCCTAAATGAGCATTAATTTGACTACACAACTTATTCCTATGAAGATACATTCAAAGTAAAAAAACGTGCTCTACTCGGCCTGAAAATGCATTTAAAGCAATAAAAACTCAAAATGAGTGTCACGCCTAAACCAAAGGCCTTATGCACACATTTCAACATGTATTTAGTTCAGGTTGACCTCCTGAAGCCTAAATGAGCATTAATTTGACTACACAACTCATTCCTATGAAGGAACATTCAAAGGAAAAAAACGGGCTCAACTCGGACTGAAAGTACATTTAAAGCAATAAAAACTCAAAATGAGTGTCACGCCTAAACCAAAGGACTTATGCACAAATTTCAACATGTATTTAGTTCAGGTTGACATTCTGAAGCCTAAATGAGCATTAATTTGACTACACAACTTATTCCTATGAAGATACATTCAAAGTAAAAAAACGGGCTCAACTCGGACTGAAAGTGCATTTAAAGCAATAAAAACTCAAAATGAGTGTCACGCCTAAACCAAAGGACTTATGCACACATTTCAACATGTATTTAGTTCAGGTTGACCTCCTGAAGCCTAAATGAGCATTAATTTGACTACACAACTCATTCCTATGAAGGTACATTCAAAGTCACAAAACGTGCTCTACTCGGCCTGAAAATGCATTTAAAGCAAGAAAAAATCAAAATGAGTGTCACACCTAAACCTACATTTAAAGTAAAAAAATGTGCTCTACTCGGCCTGAAAATGCATTTAAAGCAATAAAAACTCAAATTGAGTGTCACGCCTAAACCAAAGGACTTATACACAAATTTCAACATGTATTTAATTCAGGTTGACATTCTGAATCCTAAATGAGCATTATTTTGTCTATACAACTCATTCCTATGAAGGTACATTCAAAGTCACAAAACGTGCTCAACTAGGCCTGAAAGTACATTTAAAGCAATAAAATCTCAAAATGAGTTTCACGCCTAAATCAAAGGACTTATGCACACATTTCAACATGTATTTAGTTTAGGTTGACCTCCTGAAGCCTAAATGAGCATTAATTTGATCACACAACTCATTCCCATGAAGATACATTCAAAGTCAGTAAGTGCCCTGCTCTGTCTGAAAATGCATTTGAATCAATAAAAACTAAAATTGAGTGTCATGCCTAAACCAAAGGACGTCTGCACACATTTCAACGTCTAAAGTGTTGTTTCCGATGCGTGCTAGTGTATGTGTGCGTGCGTGTGTGAGAGTGTGTAGGTGTGTGCGTGTGTTTGTGTGTGTTTGTGTGGGTGCGTGCGTGTGTGTGTGCGTGTGTGTGTTGTGCGCACCCCCCCCCAAAAAAAAGTACTGTATTCGGATAAAAATGACGAATTACTCAGAGGTTTTAACTTTTGCTTGCACTTGATTTGTTCTGACACCGACGACGTCCACCAATGACAGCCCGAGTGGATCTAGCCCACGTGGTGTGAGAGCAGGGGGAGGTGAAAAGATGCAAAGCCTAGGTGATTGGCTGTGCATCTTTCAGTCTTCCACGTGGGTTAGTCTTTGATCTTCAATCAGTGTCCAAATGTTGTTTACATGCGTAGCGTGTGCGGATGTGTGTGCCTCTCATGAGTTTGTGTGTGTGTTTGCGCGCGCGTGATCGTGTGCCCATACATGTGTGAGTGTTTCTTTGATCTAAATCATCGTTGGTGTGTTGTTTACGATACGTGCTCGTCTGTGCGTACGTTTGTGTGAGGTGTGTGCGTGCTTTTGTGTGTGTGCTTGCTGCGTGCTGGCGCGCTCGGAAGCGTGTGTGTCACAGAGAAAGAGAGGGAGCGGGATCGCTGGCCTGTATGTACTCTATGTGAAACACACAGGACATTTGTAATTTCGTCCCTTTCACATTTTTTGGCTTTTTTAAAAATAAAACTTATTTTCATCAATGGTTCATAATGAGTGTCACGCCTAGACCAAATGACTTATGCACACATTTCAACATTTATTTAGTTCAGGTTGACCTCCTGAAGCCTAAATGAGCGTTAATTTGACCACACAACTCATTCCTATGAAGGAACATTCAAAGTAAAAAAACGGGCTCAACTCGGACTGAAAGTGCATTTAAAGCAATAAAAACTGAAAATGAGTGTCACGCCTAAACCAAAGGACTTATGCACACATTTCAACATGTATTTAGTTCAGGTTGACATTCTGAAGCCTAAATGAGCATTAATTTGATCACACAACTCATTCCTATGAAGGAACATTCAAAGTAAAAAAACGGGCTCAACTCGGACTGAAAGTGCATTTAAAGCAATAAAAACTGAAAATGAGTGTCACGCCTAAACCAAAGGACTTATGCACACATTTCAACATGTATTTAGTTCAGGTTGACGTCCTGAAGCCTAAATGAGCATTAATTTGACTACACAACTTATTCCTATGAAGATACATTCAAAGTAAAAAAACGTGCTCTACTCGGCCTGAAAATGCATTTAAAGCAATAAAAACTCAAAATGAGTGTCACGCCTAAACCAAAGGCCTTATGCACACATTTCAACATGTATTTAGTTCAGGTTGACCTCCTGAAGCCTAAATGAGCATTAATTTGACTACACAACTCATTCCTATGAAGGAACATTCAAAGGAAAAAAACGGGCTCAACTCGGACTGAAAGTACATTTAAAGCAATAAAAACTGAAAATGAGTGTCACGCCTAAACCAAAGGACTTATGCACACATTTCAACATGTATTTAGTTCAGGTTGACCTCCTGAAGCCTAAATGAGCATTAATTTGACTACACAACTCATTCCTATGAAGGAACATGCAAAGGAAAAAAACGGGCTCAACTCGGACTGAAAGTACATTTAAAGCAATAAAAACTGAAAATGAGTGTCACGCCTAAACCAAAGGACTTATGCACACATTTCAAAATGTATTTAGTTCAGGTTGACCTCCTGAAGCCTAAATGAGCATTAATTTGACTACACAACTCATTCCTATGAAGGTACATTCAAAGTCACAAAACGTGCTCAACTAGGCCTGAAAGTGCATTTAAAGCAATAAAAACTCAAAATGAGTGTCACGCCTAAACCAAAGGACTTATGCACAAATTTCAACATGTATTTAGTTCAGGTTGACATTCTGAAGCCTAAATGAGCATTAATTTGACTACACAACTTATTCCTATGAAGATACATTCAAAGTAAAAAAACGTGCTCTACTCGGCCTGAAAGTGCATTTAAAGCAATAAAAACTGAAAATGAGTGTCACGCCTAAACCAAAGGACTTATGCACACATTTCAACATGTATTTAGTTCAGGTTGACCTCCTGAAGCCTAAATGAGCATTAATTTGACTACACAACTCATTCCTATGAAGGTACATTCAAAGTCACAAAACGTGCTCTACTCGGCCTGAAAATGCATTTAAAGCAAGAAAAAATCAAAATGAGTGTCACACCTAAACCTACATTTAAAGTAAAAAAATGTGCTCTACTCGGCCTGAAAATGCATTTAAAGCAATAAAAACTCAAATTGAGTGTCACGCCTAAACCAAAGGACTTATACACAAATTTCAACATGTATTTAATTCAGGTTGACATTCTGAATCCTAAATGAGCATTATTTTGTCTATACAACTCATTCCTATGAAGGTACATTCAAAGTCACAAAACGTGCTCAACTAGGCCTGAAAGTACATTTAAAGCAATAAAATCTCAAAATGAGTTTCACGCCTAAATCAAAGGACTTATGCACACATTTCAACATGTATTTAGTTTAGGTTGACCTCCTGAAGCCTAAATGAGCATTAATTTGATCACACAACTCATTCCCATGAAGATACATTCAAAGTCAGTAAGTGCCCTGCTCTGTCTGAAAATGCATTTGAATCAATAAAAACTAAAATTGAGTGTCATGCCTAAACCAAAGGACGTCTGCACACATTTCAACGTCTAAAGTGTTGTTTCCGATGCGTGCTAGTGTATGTGTGCGTGCGTGTGTGAGAGTGTGTAGGTGTGTGCGTGTGTTTGTGTGTGTTTGTGTGGGTGCGTGCGTGTGTGTGTGTGCGTGTGTGTGTTGTGCGCACCCCCCCCCCAAAAAAAAGTACTGTATTCGGATAAAAATGACGAATTACTCAGAGGTTTTAACTTTTGCTTGCACTTGATTTGTTCTGACACCGACGACGTCCACCAATGACAGCCCGAGTGGATCTAGCCCACGTGGTGTGAGAGCAGGGGGAGGTGAAAAGATGCAAAGCCTAGGTGATTGGCTGTGCATCTTTCAGACTTCCACGTGGGTTAGTCTTTGATCTTCAATCAGTGTCCAAATGTTGTTTACATGCGTAGCGTGTGCGGATGTGTGTGCCTCTCATGAGTTTGTGTGCGTGTTTGCGCGCGCGTGATCGTGTGCCCATACATGTGTGAGTGTTTATTTGATCTAAATCATCGTTGGTGTGTTGTTTACGATACGTGCTCGTCTGTGCGTACGTTTGTGTGAGGTGTGTGCGTGCTTTTGTGTGTGTGCTTGCTGCGTGCTGGCGCGCTCGGAAGCGTGTGTGTCACAGAGAAAGAGAGGGAGCGGGATCGCTGGCCTGTATGTACTCTATGTGAAACACACAGGACATTTGTAATTTCGTCCCTTTCACATTTTTTGGCTTTTTTAAAAATAAAACTTATTTTCATCAATGGTTCATAATGAGTGTCACGCCTAGACCAAATGACTTATGCACACATTTCAACATTTATTTAGTTCAGGTTGACCTCCTGAAGCCCAAATGAGCGTTAATTTGACCACACAACTCATTCCTATGAAGGAACATTCAAAGTCACAAAACGTGCTCAACTAGGCCTGAAAGTGCATTTAAAGCAATAAAAACTCAAAATGAGTGTCACGCCTAAACCAAAGGACTTATGCACACATTTCAACATGTATTTAGTTCAGGTTGACCTCCTGAAGCCTAAATCACCATTAATTTGACTACACAACTTATTCCTATGAAGATACATTCAAAGTAAAAAAACGGGCTCAACTCGGACTGAAAGTGCATTTAAAGCAATAAAAACTGAAAATGAGTGTCACGCCTAAACCAAAGGACTTATGCACACATTTCAACATGTATTTAGTTCAGGTTGACGTCCTGAAGCCTAAATGAGCATTAATTTGACTACACAACTCATTCCCATGAAGATACATTCAAAGTCAGTAAGTGCCCTGCTCTGTCTGAAAATGCATTTGAATCAATAAAAACTAAAATTGAGTGTCATGCCTAAACCAAAGGACGTCTGCACACATTTCAACGTCTAAAGTGTTGTTTCCGATGCGTGCTAGTGTATGTGTGCGTGCGTGTGTGAGAGTGTGTAGGTGTGTGCGTGTGTTTGTGTGTGTTTGTGTGGGTGCGTGCGTGTGTGTGTGCGTGTGTGTGTTGTGCGCACCCCCCCCCCCCAAAAAAGTACTGTATTCGGATAAAAATGACGAATTACTCAGAGGTTTTAACTTTTGCTTGCACTTGATTTGTTCTGACACCGACGACGTCCACCAATGACAGCCCGAGTGGATCTAGCCCACGTGGTGTGATAGCAGGGGGAGGTGAAAAGATGCAAAGCCTAGGTGATTGGCTGTGCATCTTTCAGACTTCCACGTGGGTTAGTCTTTGATCTTCAATCAGTGTCCAAATGTTGTTTACATGCGTAGCGTGTGCGGATGTGTGTGCCTCTCATGAGTTTGTGTGTGTGTTTGCGCGCGCGTGATCGTGTGCCCATACATGTGTGAGTGTTTCTTTGATCTAAATCATCGTTGGTGTGTTGTTTACGATACGTGCTCGTCTGTGTGTACGTTTGTGTGAGGTGTGTGCGTGCTTTTGTGTGTGTGCTTGCTGCGTGCTGGCGCGCTCGGAAGCGTGTGTGTCACAGAGAAAGAGAGGGAGCGGGATCGCTGGCCTGTATGTACTCTTTGTGAAACACACAGGACATTTGTAATTTCGTCCCTTTCACATTTTTTGGCTTTTTTAAAAATAAAACTTATTTTCATCAATGGTTCATAATGAGTGTCACGCCTAGACCAAATGACTTATGCACACATTTCAACATTTATTTAGTTCAGGTTGACCTCCTGAAGCCCAAATGAGCGTTAATTTGACCACACAACTCATTCCTATGAAGGAACATTCAAAGTCACAAAACGTGCTCAACTAGGCCTGAAAGTGCATTTAAAGCAATAAAAACTCAAAATGAGTGTCACGCCTAAACCAAAGGACTTATGCACACATTTCAACATGTATTTAGTTCAGGTTGACCTCCTGAAGCCTAAATCACCATTAATTTGACTACACAACTTATTCCTATGAAGATACATTCAAAGTAAAAAAACGGGCTCAACTCGGACTGAAAGTGCATTTAAAGCAATAAAAACTGAAAATGAGTGTCACGCCTAAACCAAAGGACTTATGCACACATTTCAACATGTATTTAGTTCAGGTTGACGTCCTGAAGCCTAAATGAGCATTAATTTGACTACACAACTTATTCCTATGAAGATACATTCAAAGTAAAAAAACGTGCTCTACTCGGCCTGAAAATGCATTTAAAGCAATAAAAACTCAAAATGAGTGCCACGCCTAAACCAAAGGCCTTATGCATACATTTCAACATGTATTTAGTTCAGGTTGACCTCCTGAAGCCTAAATGAGCATTAATTTGACTACACAACTCATTCCTATGAAGGAACATTCAAAGGAAAAAAACGGGCTCAACTCGGACTGAAAGTACATTTAAAGCAATAAAAACTGAAAATGAGTGTCACGCCTAAACCAAAGGACTTATGCACACATTTCAACATGTATTTAGTTCAGGTTGACATTCTGAAGCCTAAATGAGCATTAATTTGACTACACAACTTATTCCTATGAAGATACATTCAAAGTAAAAAAACGGGCTCAACTCGGACTGAAAGTGCATTTAAAGCAATAAAAACTGAAAATGAGTGTCACGCCTAAACCAAAGGACTTATGCACACATTTCAACATGTATTTAGTTCAGGTTGACCTCCTGAAGCCTAAATGAGCATTAATTTGACTACACAACTCATTCCTATGAAGGTACATTCAAAGTCACAAAACGTGCTCAACTAGGCCTGAAAGTGCATTTAAAGCAATAAAAACTCAAATTGAGAGTCACGCCTAAACCAAAGGACTTATGCACACATTTCAACATGTATTTAGTTCAGGTTGACATTCTGAAGCCTAAATGAGCATTAATTTGACTACACAACTTATTCCTATGAAGATACATTCAAAGTAAAAAAACGGGCTCAACACGGACTGAAAGTGCATTTAAAGCAATAAAAACTGAAAATGAGTGTCACGCCTAAACCAAAGGACTTATGCACACATTTCAACATGTATTTAGTTCAGGTTGACCTCCTGAAGCCTAAATGAGCATTAATTTGACTACACAACTCATTCCTATGAAGGTACATTCAAAGTCACAAAACGTGCTCAACTAGGCCTGAAAGTGCATTTAAAGCAATAAAAACTCAAAATGAGTGTCACGCCTAAACCAAAGGCCTTATGCACACATTTCAACATGTATTTAGTTCAGGTTGACCTCCTGAAGCCTAAATGAGCATTAATTTGACTACACAACTCATTCCTATGAAGGAACATTCAAAGGAAAAAAACGGGCTCAACTAGGCCTGAAAGTGCATTTAAAGCAATAAAATCTCAAAATGAGTTTCACGCCTAAATCAAAGGACTTATGCACACATTTCAACATGTATTTAGTTCAGGTTGACATTCTGAAGCCTAAATGATCATTAATTTGACTACACAACTTATTCCTATGAAGATACATTCAAAGTAAAAAAACGGGCTCAACTCGGACTGAAAGTGCATTTAAAGCAATAAAAACTCAAAATGAGTGTCACGCCTAAACCAAAGGACTTATGCACACATTTCAACATGTATTTAGTTCAGGTTGACCTCCTGAAGCCTAAATGAGCATTAATTTGACTACACAACTCATTCCTATGAAGGTACATTCAAAGTCACAAAACGTGCTCAACTAGGCCTGAAAGTGCATTTAAAGCAATAAAAACTCAAAATGAGTGTCACGCCTAAACCAAAGGACTTATGCACACATTTCAACATGTATTTAGTTCAGGTTGACCTCCTGAAGCCTAAATCACCATTATTTTGTCTATACAACTCATTCCTATGAAGATATATTCAAAGTCACAAAACGTGCTCAACTAGGCCTGAAAGTGCATTTAAAGCAATAAAAACTCAAAATGAGTGTCACGCCTAAACCAAAGGACTTATGCACACATTTCAACATGTATTTAGTTCAGGTTGACATTCTGAAGCCTAAATGAGCATTAATTTGACTACACAACTTATTCCTATGAAGATACATTCAAAGTAAAAAAACGGGCTCAACTCCGACTGAAAGTGCATTTAAAGCAATAAAAACTGAAAATGAGTGTCACGCCTAAACCAAAGGACTTATGCACACATTTCAACATGTATTTAGTTCAGGTTGACCTCCTGAAGCCTAAATGAGCATTAATTTGACTACACAACTCATTCCTATGAAGGTACATTCAAAGTCACAAAACGTGCTCAACTAGGCCTGAAAGTGTATTTAAAGCAATAAAAACTCAAAATGAGTGTCACGCCTAAACCAAAGGACTTATGCACACATTTCAACATGTATTTAGTTCAGGTTGACATTCTGAAGCCTAAATGAGCATTAATTTGACTACACAACTTATTCCTATGAAGATACATTCAAAGTAAAAAAACGGGCTCAACTCGGACTGAAAGTGCATTTAAAGCAATAAAAACTGAAAATGAGTGTCACGCCTAAACCAAAGGACTTATGCACACATTTCAACATGTATTTAGTTCAGGTTGACCTCCTGAAGCCTAAATGAGCATTAATTTGACTACACAACTCATTCCTATGAAGGTACATTCAAAGTCACAAAACGTGCTCTACTCGGCCTGAAAATGCATTTAAAGCAATAAAAACTCAAATTGAGTGTCACGCCTAAACCAAAGGACTTATACACACATTTCAACATGTATTTAATTCAGGTTGACCTCCTGAAGCCTAAATCACCATTAATTTGACTACACAACTTATTCCTATGAAGATACATTCAAAGTAAAAAAACGGGCTCAACTCGGACTGAAAGTGCATTTAAAGCAATAAAAACTGAAAATGAGTGTCACGCCTAAACCAAAGGACTTATGCACACATTTCAACATGTATTTAGTTCAGGTTGACCTCCTGAAGCCTAAATGAGCATTAATTTGACTACACAACTCATTCCTATGAAGGTACATTCAAAGTCACAAAACGTGCTCTACTCGGCCTGAAAATGCATTTAAAGCAATAAAAACTCAAATTGAGTGTCACGCCTAAACCAAAGGACTTATACACACATTTCAACATGTATTTAATTCAGGTTGACCTCCTGAAGCCTAAATCACCATTAATTTGACTACACAACTCATTCCTATGAAGGTACATTCAAAGTCACAAAACGTGCTCTACTCGGCCTGAAAATGCATTTAAAGCAATAAAAACTCAAATTGAGTGTCACGCCTAAACCAAAGGACTTATGCACACATTTCAACATGTATTTAGTTCAGGTTGACCTCCTGAAGCCTAAATGAGCATTAATTTGACTACACAACTCATTCCTATGAAGGTACATTCAAAATCACAAAACGTGCTCAACTAGGCCTGAAAATGCATTTAAAGCAAGAAAAAATCAAAATGAGTGTCACACCTAAACCTACATTTAAAGTAAAAAAATGTGCTCTACTCGGCCTGAAAATGCATTTAAAGCAATAAAAACTCAAATTGAGTGTCACGCCTAAACCAAAGGACTTAAACACACATTTCAACATGTATTTAATTCAGGTTGACATTCTGAAGCCTAAATGAGCATTATTTTGTCTATACAACTCATTCCTATGAAGGTACATTCAAAGTCACAAAACGTGCTCAACTAGGCCTGAAAGTGCATTTAAAGCAATAAAATCTCAAAATGAGTTTCACGCCTAAATCAAAGGACTTATGCACACATTTCAACATGTATTTAGTTTAGGTCTACCTCCTGAAGCCTAAATGAGCATTAATTTGATCACACAACTCATTCCCATGAAGATACATTCAAAGTCAGTAAGTGCCCTGCTCTGTCTGAAAATGCATTTGAATCAATAAAAACTAAAATTGAGTGTCATGCCTAAACCAAAGGACGTCTGCACACATTTCAACGTCTAAAGTGTTGTTTCCGATGCGTGCTAGTGTATGTGTGCGTGCGTGTGTGAGAGTGTGTAGGTGTGTGCGTGTGTTTGTGTGTGTTTGTGTGGGTGCGTGCGTGTGTGTGTGCGTGTGTGTGTTGTGCGCACCCCCCCCCCCAAAAAAAGTACTGTATTCGGATAAAAATGACGAATTACTCAGAGGTTTTAACTTTTGCTTGCACTTGATTTGTTCTGACACCGACGACGTCCACCAATGACAGCCCGAGTGGATCTAGCCCACGTGGTGTGAGAGCAGGGGGAGGTGAAAAGATGCAAAGCCTAGGTGATTGGCTGTGCATCTTTCAGACTTCCACGTGGGTTAGTCTTTGATCTTCAATCAGTGTCCAAATGTTGTTTACATGCGTAGCGTGTGCGGATGTGTGTGCCTCTCATGAGTTTGTGTGCGTGTTTGCGCGCGCGTGATCGTGTGCCCATACATGTGTGAGTGTTTCTTTGATCTAAATCATCGTTGGTGTGTTGTTTACGATACGTGCTCGTCTGTGCGTACGTTTGTGTGAGGTGTGTGCGTGCTTTTGTGTGTGTGCTTGCTGCGTGCTGGCGCGCTCGGAAGCGTGTGTGTCACAGAGAAAGAGAGGGAGCGGGATCGCTGGCCTGTATGTACTCTATGTGAAACACACAGGACATTTGTAATTTCGTCCCTTTCACATTTTTTGGCTTTTTTAAAAATAAAACTTATTTTCATCAATGGTTCATAATGAGTGTCACGCCTAGACCAAATGACTTATGCACACATTTCAACATTTATTTAGTTCAGGTTGACCTCCTGAAGCCCAAATGAGCGTTAATTTGACCACACAACTCATTCCTATGAAGGAACATTCAAAGTCACAAAACGTGCTCAACTAGGCCTGAAAGTGCATTTAAAGCAATAAAAACTCAAAATGAGTGTCACGCCTAAACCAAAGGACTTATGCACACATTTCAACATGTATTTAGTTCAGGTTGACCTCCTGAAGCCTAAATCACCATTAATTTGACTACACAACTTATTCCTATGAAGATACATTCAAAGTAAAAAAACGGGCTCAACTCGGACTGAAAGTGCATTTAAAGCAATAAAAACTGAAAATGAGTGTCACGCCTAAACCAAAGGACTTATGCACACATTTCAACATGTATTTAGTTCAGGTTGACGTCCTGAAGCCTAAATGAGCATTAATTTGACTACACAACTCATTCCCATGAAGATACATTCAAAGTCAGTAAGTGCCCTGCTCTGTCTGAAAATGCATTTGAATCAATAAAAACTAAAATTGAGTGTCATGCCTAAACCAAAGGACGTCTGCACACATTTCAACGTCTAAAGTGTTGTTTCCGATGCGTGCTAGTGTATGTGTGCGTGCGTGTGTGAGAGTGTGTAGGTGTGTGCGTGTGTTTGTGTGTGTTTGTGTGGGTGCGTGCGTGTGTGTGTGCGTGTGTGTGTTGTGCGCACCCCCCCCCCCAAAAAAAAGTACTGTATTCGGATAAAAATGACGAATTACTCAGAGGTTTTAACTTTTGCTTGCACTTGATTTGTTCTGACACCGACGACGTCCACCAATGACAGCCCGAGTGGATCTAGCCCACGTGGTGTGAGAGCAGGGGGAGGTGAAAAGATGCAAAGCCTAGGTGATTGGCTGTGCATCTTTCAGACTTCCACGTGGGTTAGTCTTTGATCTTCAATCAGTGTCCAAATGTTGTTTACATGCGTAGCGTGTGCGGATGTGTGTGCCTCTCATGAGTTTGTGTGTGTGTTTGCGCGCGCGTGATCGTGTGCCCATACATGTGTGAGTGTTTCTTTGATCTAAATCATCGTTGGTGTGTTGTTTACGATACGTGCTCGTCTGTGTGTACGTTTGTGTGAGGTGTGTGCGTGCTTTTGTGTGTGTGCTTGCTGCGTGCTGGCGCGCTCGGAAGCGTGTGTGTCACAGAGAAAGAGAGGGAGCGGGATCGCTGGCCTGTATGTACTCTATGTGAAACACACAGGACATTTGTAATTTCGTCCCTTTCACATTTTTTGGCTTTTTTAAAAATAAAACTTATTTTCATCAATGGTTCATAATGAGTGTCACGCCTAGACCAAATGACTTATGCACACATTTCAACATTTATTTAGTTCAGGTTGACCTCCTGAAGCCCAAATGAGCGTTAATTTGACCACACAACTCATTCCTATGAAGGAACATTCAAAGTCACAAAACGTGCTCAACTAGGCCTGAAAGTGCATTTAAAGCAATAAAAACTCAAAATGAGTGTCACGCCTAAACCAAAGGACTTATGCACACATTTCAACATGTATTTAGTTCAGGTTGACCTCCTGAAGCCTAAATCACCATTAATTTGACTACACAACTTATTCCTATGAAGATACATTCAAAGTAAAAAAACGGGCTCAACTCGGACTGAAAGTGCATTTAAAGCAATAAAAACTGAAAATGAGTGTCACGCCTAAACCAAAGGACTTATGCACACATTTCAACATGTATTTAGTTCAGGTTGACCTCCTGAAGCCTAAATGAGCATTAATTTGACTACACAACTCATTCCTATGAAGGTACATTCAAAGTCACAAAACGTGCTCAACTAGGCCTGAAAGTGCATTTAAAGCAATAAAAACTCAAAATGAGTGTCACGCCTAAACCAAAGGACTTATGCACACATTTCAACATGTATTTAGTTCAGGTTGACCTCCTGAAGCCTAAATGACCATTATTTTGTCTATACAACTCATTCCTATGAAGATATATTCAAAGTCACAAAATGTGCTCAACTAGGCCTGAAAGTGCATTTAAAGCAATAAAAACTCAAAATGAGTGTCACGCCTAAACCAAAGGACTTATGCACACATTTCAACATGTATTTAGTTCAGGTTGACATTCTGAAGCCTAAATGAGCATTAATTTGATCACACAACTCATTCCTATGAAGGAACATTCAAAGTAAAAAAACGGGCTCAACTCGGACTGAAAGTGCATTTAAAGCAATAAAAACTGAAAATGAGTGTCACGCCTAAACCAAAGGACTTATGCACACATTTCAACATGTATTTAGTTCAGGTTGACGTCCTGAAGCCTAAATGAGCATTAATTTGACTACACAACTCATTCCTATGAAGATACATTCAAAGTAAAAAAACGTGCTCTACTCGGCCTGAAAATGCATTTAAAGCAATAAAAACTCAAAATGAGTGCCACGCCTAAACCAAAGGCCTTATGCACACATTTCAACATGTATTTAGTTCAGGTTGACCTCCTGAAGCCTAAATGAGCATTAATTTGACTACACAACTCATTCCTATGAAGGAACATTCAAAGGAAAAAAACGGGCTCAACTCGGACTGAAAGTACATTTAAAGCAATAAAAACTGAAAATGAGTGTCACGCCTAAACCAAAGGACTTATGCACACATTTCAACATGTATTTAGTTCAGGTTGACATTCTGAAGCCTAAATGAGCATTAATTTGACTACACAACTTATTCCTATGAAGATACATTCAAAGTAAAAAAACGGGCTCAACTCGGACTGAAAGTGCATTTAAAGCAATAAAAACTGAAAATGAGTGTCACGCCTAAACCAAAGGACTTATGCACACATTTCAACATGTATTTAGTTCAGGTTGACCTCCTGAAGCCTAAATGAGCATTAATTTGACTACACAACTTATTCCTATGAAGATACATTCAAAGTCAAAAAACGTGCTCTACTCGGCCTGAAAATGCATTTAAAGCAATAAAAACTCAAATTGAGTGTCACGCCTAGACCAAATGACTTATGCACACATTGCAACATTTATTTAGTTCAGGTTGACCTCCTGAAGCCTAAATGAGCGTTAATTTGACCACACAACTCATTCCTATGAAGGTACATTCAAAGTCACAAAACGTGCTCAACTAGGCCTGAAAGTGCATTTAAAGCAATAAAAACTCAAAATGAGTGTCACGCCTAAACCAAAGGACTTATGCACACATTTCAACATGTATTTAGTTCAGGTTGACCTCCTGAAGCCTAAATGACCATTATTTTGTCTATACAACTCATTCCTATGAAGATATATTCAAAGTCACAAAATGTGCTCAACTAGGCCTGAAAGTGCATTTAAAGCAATAAAAACTCAAAATGAGTGTCACGCCTAAACCAAAGGACTTATGCACACATTTCAACATGTATTTAGTTCAGGTTGACATTCTGAAGCCTAAATGAGCATTAATTTGATCACACAACTCATTCCTATGAAGGAACATTCAAAGTAAAAAAACGGGCTCAACTCGGACTGAAAGTGCATTTAAAGCAATAAAAACTGAAAATGAGTGTCACGCCTAAACCAAAGGACTTATGCACACATTTCAACATGTATTTAGTTCAGGTTGACATTCTGAAGCCTAAATGAGCATTAATTTGATCACACAACTCATTCCTATGAAGGAACATTCAAAGTAAAAAAACGGGCTCAACTCGGACTGAAAGTGCATTTAAAGCAATAAAAACTGAAAATGAGTGTCACGCCTAAACCAAAGGACTTATGCACACATTTCAACATGTATTTAGTTCAGGTTGACGTCCTGAAGCCTAAATGAGCATTAATTTGACTACACAACTTATTCCTATGAAGATACATTCAAAGTAAAAAAACGTGCTCTACTCGGCCTGAAAATGCATTTAAAGCAATAAAAACTCAAAATGAGTGTCACGCCTAAACCAAAGGCCTTATGCACACATTTCAACATGTATTTAGTTCAGGTTGACCTCCTGAAGCCTAAATGAGCATTAATTTGACTACACAACTTATTCCTATGAAGATACATTCAAAGTAAAAAAACGGGCTCAACTCGGACTGAAAGTGCATTTAAAGCAATAAAAACTGAAAATGAGTGTCACGCCTAAACCAAAGGACTTATGCACACATTTCAACATGTATTTAGTTCAGGTTGACCTCCTGAAGCCTAAATGAGCATTAATTTGACTACACAACTCATTCCTATGAAGATATATTCAAAGTCACAAAACGTGCTCAAATAGGCCTGAAAGTGCATTTAAAGCAATAAAAACTGAAAATGAGTGTCACGCCTAAACCAAAGGACTTATGCACACATTTCAACATGTATTTAGTTCAGGTTGACATTCTGAAGCCTAAATGAGCATTAATTTGACTACACAACTTATTCCTATGAAGATACATTCAAAGTAAAAAAAACGGGCTCAACTCGGACTGAAAGTGCATTTAAAGCAATAAAAACTGAAAATGAGTGTCACGCCTAAACCAAAGGACTTATGCACACATTTCAACATGTATTTAGTTCAGGTTGACCTCCTGAAGCCTAAATGAGCATTAATTTGACTACACAACTCATTCCTATGAAGGTACATTCAAAGTCACAAAACGTGCTCAACTAGGCCTGAAAGTGCATTTAAAGCAATAAAAACTCAAAATGAGTGTCACGCCTAAACCAAAGGACTTATGCACACATTTCAACATGTATTTAGTTCAGGTTGACATTCTGAAGCCTAAATGAGCATTAATTTGATCACACAACTCATTCCTATGAAGGAACATTCAAAGTAAAAAAACGGGCTCAACTCGGACTGAAAGTGCATTTAAAGCAATAAAAACTGAAAATGAGTGTCACGCCTAAACCAAAGGACTTATGCACACATTTCAACATGTATTTAGTTCAGGTTGACCTCCTGAAGCCTAAATGAGCATTAATTTGACTACACAACTTATTCCTATGAAGATACATTCAAAGTCAAAAAACGTGCTCTACTCGGCCTGAAAATGCATTTAAAGCAATAAAAACTCAAATTGAGTGTCACGCCTAGACCAAATGACTTATGCACACATTGCAACATTTATTTAGTTCAGGTTGACCTCCTGAAGCCTAAATGAGCGTTAATTTGACCACACAACTCATTCCTATGAAGGTACATTCAAAGTCACAAAACGTGCTCAACTAGGCCTGAAAGTGCATTTAAAGCAATAAAAACTCAAAATGAGTGTCACGCCTAAACCAAAGGACTTATGCACACATTTCAACATGTATTTAGTTCAGGTTGACCTCCTGAAGCCTAAATGACCATTATTTTGTCTATACAACTCATTCCTATGAAGATATATTCAAAGTCACAAAATGTGCTCAACTAGGCCTGAAAGTGCATTTAAAGCAATAAAAACTCAAAATGAGTGTCACGCCTAAACCAAAGGACTTATGCACACATTTCAACATGTATTTAGTTCAGGTTGACATTCTGAAGCCTAAATGAGCATTAATTTGATCACACAACTCATTCCTATGAAGGAACATTCAAAGTAAAAAAACGGGCTCAACTCGGACTGAAAGTGCATTTAAAGCAATAAAAACTGAAAATGAGTGTCACGCCTAAACCAAAGGACTTATGCACACATTTCAACATGTATTTAGTTCAGGTTGACATTCTGAAGCCTAAATGAGCATTAATTTGATCACACAACTCATTCCTATGAAGGAACATTCAAAGTAAAAAAACGGGCTCAACTCGGACTGAAAGTGCATTTAAAGCAATAAAAACTGAAAATGAGTGTCACGCCTAAACCAAAGGACTTATGCACACATTTCAACATGTATTTAGTTCAGGTTGACGTCCTGAAGCCTAAATGAGCATTAATTTGACTACACAACTTATTCCTATGAAGATACATTCAAAGTAAAAAAACGTGCTCTACTCGGCCTGAAAATGCATTTAAAGCAATAAAAACTCAAAATGAGTGTCACGCCTAAACCAAAGGCCTTATGCACACATTTCAACATGTATTTAGTTCAGGTTGACCTCCTGAAGCCTAAATGAGCATTAATTTGACTACACAACTTATTCCTATGAAGATACATTCAAAGTAAAAAAACGGGCTCAACTCGGACTGAAAGTGCATTTAAAGCAATAAAAACTGAAAATGAGTGTCACGCCTAAACCAAAGGACTTATGCACACATTTCAACATGTATTTAGTTCAGGTTGACCTCCTGAAGCCTAAATGAGCATTAATTTGACTACACAACTCATTCCTATGAAGATATATTCAAAGTCACAAAACGTGCTCAAATAGGCCTGAAAGTGCATTTAAAGCAATAAAAACTGAAAATGAGTGTCACGCCTAAACCAAAGGACTTATGCACACATTTCAACATGTATTTAGTTCAGGTTGACATTCTGAAGCCTAAATGAGCATTAATTTGACTACACAACTTATTCCTATGAAGATACATTCAAAGTAAAAAAAACGGGCTCAACTCGGACTGAAAGTGCATTTAAAGCAATAAAAACTGAAAATGAGTGTCACGCCTAAACCAAAGGACTTATGCACACATTTCAACATGTATTTAGTTCAGGTTGACCTCCTGAAGCCTAAATGAGCATTAATTTGACTACACAACTCATTCCTATGAAGGTACATTCAAAGTCACAAAACGTGCTCAACTAGGCCTGAAAGTGCATTTAAAGCAATAAAAACTCAAAATGAGTGTCACGCCTAAACCAAAGGACTTATGCACACATTTCAACATGTATTTAGTTCAGGTTGACATTCTGAAGCCTAAATGAGCATTAATTTGATCACACAACTCATTCCTATGAAGGAACATTCAAAGTAAAAAAACGGGCTCAACTCGGACTGAAAGTGCATTTAAAGCAATAAAAACTGAAAATGAGTGTCACGCCTAAACCAAAGGACTTATGCACACATTTCAACATGTATTTAGTTCAGGTTGACGTCCTGAAGCCTTAATGAGCATTAATTTGACTACACAACTTATTCCTATGAAGATACATTCAAAGTAAAAAAACGTGCTCTACTCGGCCTGAAAATGCATTTAAAGCAATAAAAACTCAAAATTAGTGTCACGCCTAAACCAAAGGCCTTATGCACACATTTCAACATGTATTTAGTTCAGGTTGACCTCCTGAAGCCTAAATGAGCATTAATTTGACTACACAACTTATTCCTATGAAGATACATTCAAAGTAAAAAAACGGGCTCAACTCGGACTGAAAGTGCATTTAAAGCAATAAAAACTGAAAATGAGTGTCACGCCTAAACCAAAGGACTTATGCACACATTTCAACATGTATTTAGTTCAGGTTGACCTCCTGAAGCCTAAATGAGCATTAATTTGACTACACAACTAATTCCTATGAAGATATATTCAAAGTCACAAAACGTGCTCAACTAGGCCTGAAAGTGCATTTAAAGCAATAAAAACTCAAAATGAGTGTCACGCCTAAACCAAAGGACTTATGCACAAATTTCAACATGTATTTAGTTCAGGTTGACATTCTGAAGCCTAAATGAGCATTAATTTGACTACACAACTTATTCCAATGAAGATACATTCAAAGTAAAAAAAACGGGCTCAACTCGGACTGAAAGTGCATTTAAAGCAATAAAAACTGAAAATGAGTGTCACGCCTAAACCAAAGGACTTATGCACACATTTCAACATGTATTTAGTTCAGGTTGACCTCCTGAAGCCTAAATGAGCATTAATTTGACTACACAACTCATTCCTATGAAGGTACATTCAAAGTCACAAAACGTGCTCAACTAGGCCTGAAAGTGCATTTAAAGCAATAAAAACTCAAAATGAGTGTCACGCCTAAACCAAAGGACTTATGCACACATTTCAACATGTATTTAGTTCAGGTTGACATTCTGAAGCCTAAATGAGCATTAATTTGATCACACAACTCATTCCTATGAAGGAACATTCAAAGTAAAAAAACGGGCTCAACTCGGACTGAAAGTGCATTTAAAGCAATAAAAACTGAAAATGAGTGTCACGCCTAAACCAAAGGACTTATGCACACATTTCAACATGTATTTAGTTCAGGTTGACGTCCTGAAGCCTTAATGAGCATTAATTTGACTACACAACTTATTCCTATGAAGATACATTCAAAGTAAAAAAACGTGCTCTACTCGGCCTGAAAATGCATTTAAAGCAATAAAAACTCAAAATTAGTGTCACGCCTAAACCAAAGGCCTTATGCACACATTTCAACATGTATTTAGTTCAGGTTGACCTCCTGAAGCCTAAATGAGCATTAATTTGACTACACAACTTATTCCTATGAAGATACATTCAAAGTAAAAAAACGGGCTCAACTCGGACTGAAAGTGCATTTAAAGCAATAAAAACTGAAAATGAGTGTCACGCCTAAACCAAAGGACTTATGCACACATTTCAACATGTATTTAGTTCAGGTTGACCTCCTGAAGCCTAAATGAGCATTAATTTGACTACACAACTCATTCCTATGAAGATATATTCAAAGTCACAAAACGTGCTCAACTAGGCCTGAAAGTGCATTTAAAGCAATAAAAACTCAAAATGAGTGTCACGCCTAAACCAAAGGACTTATGCACAAATTTCAACATGTATTTAGTTCAGGTTGACATTCTGAAGCCTAAATGAGCATTAATTTGACTACACAACTTATTCCAATGAAGATACATTCAAAGTAAAAAAAACGGGCTCAACTCGGACTGAAAGTGCATTTAAAGCAATAAAAACTGAAAATGAGTGTCACGCCTAAACCAAAGGACTTATGCACACATTTCAACATGTATTTAGTTCAGGTTGACCTCCTGAAGCCTAAATGAGCATTAATTTGACTACACAACTCATTCCTATGAAGGTACATTCAAAGTCACAAAACGTGCTCAACTAGGCCTGAAAGTGCATTTAAAGCAATAAAAACTCAAAATTAGTGTCACGCCTAAACCAAAGGACTTATGCACACATTTCAACATGTATTTAGTTCAGGTTGACATTCTGAAGCCTAAATGAGCATTAATTTGATCACACAACTCATTCCTATGAAGGAACATTCAAAGTAAAAAAACGGGCTCAACTCGGACTGAAAGTGCATTTAAAGCAATAAAAACTGAAAATGAGTGTCACGCCTAAACCAAAGGACTTATGCACACATTTCAACATGTATTTAGTTCAGGTTGACGTCCTGAAGCCTAAATGAGCATTAATTTGACTACACAACTTATTCCTATGAAGATACATTCAAAGTAAAAAAACGTGCTCTACTCGGCCTGAAAATGCATTTAAAGCAATAAAAACTCAAAATGAGTGTCACGCCTAAACCAAAGGCCTTATGCACACATTTCAACATGTATTTAGTTCAGGTTGACCTCCTGAAGCCTAAATGAGCATTAATTTGACTACACAACTCATTCCTATGAAGGAACATTCAAAGGAAAAAAACGGGCTCAACTTGGACTGAAAGTGCATTTAAAGCAATAAAAACTCAAAATGAGTGTCACGCCTAAACCAAAGGACTTATGCACAAAATTCAACATGTATTTAGTTCAGGTTGACATTCTGAAGCCTAAATGAGCATTAATTTGACTACACAACTTATTCCTATGAAGATACATTCAAAGTAAAAAAACGGGCTCAACTCGGACTGAAAGTGCATTTAAAGCAATAAAAACTGAAAATGAGTGTCACGCCTAAACCAAAGGACTTATGCACACATTTCAACATGTATTTAGTTCAGGTTGACCTCCTGAAGCCTAAATGAGCATTAATTTGACTACACAACTCATTCCTATGAAGATATATTCAAAGTCACAAAACGTTCTCAACTAGGCCTGAAAGTGCATTTAAAGCAATAAAAACTCAAAATGAGTGTCACGCCTAAACCAAAGGACTTATGCACACATTTCAACATGTATTTAGTTCAGGTTGACATTCTGAAGCCTAAATGAGCATTAATTTGACTACACAACTTATTCCTATGAAGATACATTCAAAGTAAAAAAACGGGCTCAACTCGGACTGAAAGTGCATTTAAAGCAATAAAAACTCAAAATGAGTGTCACGCCTAAACCAAAGGACTTATGCACACATTTCAACATGTATTTAGTTCAGGTTGACCTCCTGAAGCCTAAATGAGCATTAATTTGACTACACAACTCATTCCTATGAAGATATATTCAAAGTCACAAAACGTTCTCAACTAGGCCTGAAAGTGCATTTAAAGCAATAAAAACTGAAAATGAGTGTCACGCCTAAACCAAAGGACTTATGCACACATTTCAACATGTATTTAGTTCAGGTTGACCTCCTGAAGCCTAAATGAGCATTAATTTGACTACACAACTTATTCCTATGAAGATACATTCAAAGTCAAAAAACGTGCTCTACTCGGCCTGAAAATGCATTTAAAGCAATAAAAACTCAAATTGAGTGTCACGCCTAGACCAAATGAATTATGCACACATTGCAACATTTATTTAGTTCAGGTTGACCTCCTGAAGCCTAAATGAGCGTTAATTTGACCACACAACTCATTCCTATGAAGGTACATTCAAAGTCACAAAACGTGCTCAACTAGGCCTGAAAGTGCATTTAAAGCAATAAAAACTCAAAATGAGTGTCACGCCTAAACCAAAGGACTTATGCACACATTTCAACATGTATTTAGTTCAGGTTGACCTCCTGAAGCCTAAATGACCATTATTTTGTCTATACAACTCATTCCTATGAAGATATATTCAAAGTCACAAAATGTGCTCAACTAGGCCTGAAAGTGCATTTAAAGCAATAAAAACTCAAAATGAGTGTCACGCCTAAACCAAAGGACTTATGCACACATTTCAACATGTATTTAGTTCAGGTTGACATTCTGAAGCCTAAATGAGCATTAATTTGATCACACAACTCATTCCTATGAAGGAACATTCAAAGTAAAAAAACGGGCTCAACTCGGACTGAAAGTGCATTTAAAGCAATAAAAACTGAAAATGAGTGTCACGCCTAAACCAAAGGACTTATGCACACATTTCAACATGTATTTAGTTCAGGTTGACATTCTGAAGCCTAAATGAGCATTAATTTGATCACACAACTCATTCCTATGAAGGAACATTCAAAGTAAAAAAACGGGCTCAACTCGGACTGAAAGTGCATTTAAAGCAATAAAAACTGAAAATGAGTGTCACGCCTAAACCAAAGGACTTATGCACACATTTCAACATGTATTTAGTTCAGGTTGACCTCCTGAAGCCTAAATGAGCATTAATTTGACTACACAACTTATTCCTATGAAGATACATTCAAAGTAAAAAAACGTGCTCTACTCGGCCTGAAAATGCATTTAAAGCAATAAAAACTCAAAATGAGTGTCACGCCTAAACCAAAGGCCTTATGCACACATTTCAACATGTATTTAGTTCAGGTTGACCTCCTGAAGCCTAAATGAGCATTAATTTGACTACACAACTTATTCCTATGAAGATACATTCAAAGTAAAAAAACGGGCTCAACTCGGACTGAAAGTGCATTTAAAGCAATAAAAACTGAAAATGAGTGTCACGCCTAAACCAAAGGACTTATGCACACATTTCAACATGTATTTAGTTCAGGTTGACCTCCTGAAGCCTAAATGAGCATTAATTTGACTACACAACTCATTCCTATGAAGATATATTCAAAGTCACAAAACGTGCTCAAATAGGCCTGAAAGTGCATTTAAAGCAATAAAAACTGAAAATGAGTGTCACGCCTAAACCAAAGGACTTATGCACACATTTCAACATGTATTTAGTTCAGGTTGACATTCTGAAGCCTAAATGAGCATTAATTTGACTACACAACTTATTCCTATGAAGATACATTCAAAGTAAAAAAAACGGGCTCAACTCGGACTGAAAGTGCATTTAAAGCAATAAAAACTGAAAATGAGTGTCACGCCTAAACCAAAGGACTTATGCACACATTTCAACATGTATTTAGTTCAGGTTGACCTCCTGAAGCCTAAATGAGCATTAATTTGACTACACAACTCATTCCTATGAAGGTACATTCAAAGTCACAAAACGTGCTCAACTAGGCCTGAAAGTGCATTTAAAGCAATAAAAACTCAAAATGAGTGTCACGCCTAAACCAAAGGACTTATGCACACATTTCAACATGTATTTAGTTCAGGTTGACATTCTGAAGCCTAAATGAGCATTAATTTGATCACACAACTCATTCCTATGAAGGAACATTCAAAGTAAAAAAACGGGCTCAACTCGGACTGAAAGTGCATTTAAAGCAATAAAAACTGAAAATGAGTGTCACGCCTAAACCAAAGGACTTATGCACACATTTCAACATGTATTTAGTTCAGGTTGACGTCCTGAAGCCTTAATGAGCATTAATTTGACTACACAACTCATTCCCATGAAGATACATTCAAAGTCAGTAAGTGCCCTGCTCTGTCTGAAAATGCATTTGAATCAATAAAAACTAAAATTGAGTGTCATGCCTAAACCAAAGGACGTCTGCACACATTTCAACGTCTAAAGTGTTGTTTCCGATGCGTGCTAGTGTATGTGTGCGTGCGTGTGTGAGAGTGTGTAGGTGTGTGCGTGTGTTTGTGTGTGTTTGTGTGGGTGCGTGCGTGTGTGTGTGCGTGTGTGTGTTGTGCGCACCCCCCCCCCCCAAAAAAGTACTGTATTCGGATAAAAATGACGAATTACTCAGAGGTTTTAACTTTTGCTTGCACTTGATTTGTTCTGACACCGACGACGTCCACCAATGACAGCCCGAGTGGATCTAGCCCACGTGGTGTGATAGCAGGGGGAGGTGAAAAGATGCAAAGCCTAGGTGATTGGCTGTGCATCTTTCAGACTTCCACGTGGGTTAGTCTTTGATCTTCAATCAGTGTCCAAATGTTGTTTACATGCGTAGCGTGTGCGGATGTGTGTGCCTCTCATGAGTTTGTGTGTGTGTTTGCGCGCGCGTGATCGTGTGCCCATACATGTGTGAGTGTTTCTTTGATCTAAATCATCGTTGGTGTGTTGTTTACGATACGTGCTCGTCTGTGTGTACGTTTGTGTGAGGTGTGTGCGTGCTTTTGTGTGTGTGCTTGCTGCGTGCTGGCGCGCTCGGAAGCGTGTGTGTCACAGAGAAAGAGAGGGAGCGGGATCGCTGGCCTGTATGTACTCTTTGTGAAACACACAGGACATTTGTAATTTCGTCCCTTTCACATTTTTTGGCTTTTTTAAAAATAAAACTTATTTTCATCAATGGTTCATAATGAGTGTCACGCCTAGACCAAATGACTTATGCACACATTTCAACATTTATTTAGTTCAGGTTGACCTCCTGAAGCCCAAATGAGCGTTAATTTGACCACACAACTCATTCCTATGAAGGAACATTCAAAGTCACAAAACGTGCTCAACTAGGCCTGAAAGTGCATTTAAAGCAATAAAAACTCAAAATGAGTGTCACGCCTAAACCAAAGGACTTATGCACACATTTCAACATGTATTTAGTTCAGGTTGACCTCCTGAAGCCTAAATCACCATTAATTTGACTACACAACTTATTCCTATGAAGATACATTCAAAGTAAAAAAACGGGCTCAACTCGGACTGAAAGTGCATTTAAAGCAATAAAAACTGAAAATGAGTGTCACGCCTAAACCAAAGGACTTATGCACACATTTCAACATGTATTTAGTTCAGGTTGACGTCCTGAAGCCTAAATGAGCATTAATTTGACTACACAACTTATTCCTATGAAGATACATTCAAAGTAAAAAAACGTGCTCTACTCGGCCTGAAAATGCATTTAAAGCAATAAAAACTCAAAATGAGTGCCACGCCTAAACCAAAGGCCTTATGCATACATTTCAACATGTATTTAGTTCAGGTTGACCTCCTGAAGCCTAAATGAGCATTAATTTGACTACACAACTCATTCCTATGAAGGAACATTCAAAGGAAAAAAACGGGCTCAACTCGGACTGAAAGTACATTTAAAGCAATAAAAACTGAAAATGAGTGTCACGCCTAAACCAAAGGACTTATGCACACATTTCAACATGTATTTAGTTCAGGTTGACATTCTGAAGCCTAAATGAGCATTAATTTGACTACACAACTTATTCCTATGAAGATACATTCAAAGTAAAAAAACGGGCTCAACTCGGACTGAAAGTGCATTTAAAGCAATAAAAACTGAAAATGAGTGTCACGCCTAAACCAAAGGACTTATGCACACATTTCAACATGTATTTAGTTCAGGTTGACCTCCTGAAGCCTAAATGAGCATTAATTTGACTACACAACTCATTCCTATGAAGGTACATTCAAAGTCACAAAACGTGCTCAACTAGGCCTGAAAGTGCATTTAAAGCAATAAAAACTCAAATTGAGAGTCACGCCTAAACCAAAGGACTTATGCACACATTTCAACATGTATTTAGTTCAGGTTGACATTCTGAAGCCTAAATGAGCATTAATTTGACTACACAACTTATTCCTATGAAGATACATTCAAAGTAAAAAAACGGGCTCAACACGGACTGAAAGTGCATTTAAAGCAATAAAAACTGAAAATGAGTGTCACGCCTAAACCAAAGGACTTATGCACACATTTCAACATGTATTTAGTTCAGGTTGACCTCCTGAAGCCTAAATGAGCATTAATTTGACTACACAACTCATTCCTATGAAGGTACATTCAAAGTCACAAAACGTGCTCAACTAGGCCTGAAAGTGCATTTAAAGCAATAAAAACTCAAAATGAGTGTCACGCCTAAACCAAAGGCCTTATGCACACATTTCAACATGTATTTAGTTCAGGTTGACCTCCTGAAGCCTAAATGAGCATTAATTTGACTACACAACTCATTCCTATGAAGGAACATTCAAAGGAAAAAAACGGGCTCAACTAGGCCTGAAAGTGCATTTAAAGCAATAAAATCTCAAAATGAGTTTCACGCCTAAATCAAAGGACTTATGCACACATTTCAACATGTATTTAGTTCAGGTTGACATTCTGAAGCCTAAATGATCATTAATTTGACTACACAACTTATTCCTATGAAGATACATTCAAAGTAAAAAAACGGGCTCAACTCGGACTGAAAGTGCATTTAAAGCAATAAAAACTCAAAATGAGTGTCACGCCTAAACCAAAGGACTTATGCACACATTTCAACATGTATTTAGTTCAGGTTGACCTCCTGAAGCCTAAATGAGCATTAATTTGACTACACAACTCATTCCTATGAAGGTACATTCAAAGTCACAAAACGTGCTCAACTAGGCCTGAAAGTGCATTTAAAGCAATAAAAACTCAAAATGAGTGTCACGCCTAAACCAAAGGACTTATGCACACATTTCAACATGTATTTAGTTCAGGTTGACCTCCTGAAGCCTAAATCACCATTATTTTGTCTATACAACTCATTCCTATGAAGATATATTCAAAGTCACAAAACGTGCTCAACTAGGCCTGAAAGTGCATTTAAAGCAATAAAAACTCAAAATGAGTGTCACGCCTAAACCAAAGGACTTATGCACACATTTCAACATGTATTTAGTTCAGGTTGACATTCTGAAGCCTAAATGAGCATTAATTTGACTACACAACTTATTCCTATGAAGATACATTCAAAGTAAAAAAACGGGCTCAACTCCGACTGAAAGTGCATTTAAAGCAATAAAAACTGAAAATGAGTGTCACGCCTAAACCAAAGGACTTATGCACACATTTCAACATGTATTTAGTTCAGGTTGACCTCCTGAAGCCTAAATGAGCATTAATTTGACTACACAACTCATTCCTATGAAGGTACATTCAAAGTCACAAAACGTGCTCAACTAGGCCTGAAAGTGTATTTAAAGCAATAAAAACTCAAAATGAGTGTCACGCCTAAACCAAAGGACTTATGCACACATTTCAACATGTATTTAGTTCAGGTTGACATTCTGAAGCCTAAATGAGCATTAATTTGACTACACAACTTATTCCTATGAAGATACATTCAAAGTAAAAAAACGGGCTCAACTCGGACTGAAAGTGCATTTAAAGCAATAAAAACTGAAAATGAGTGTCACGCCTAAACCAAAGGACTTATGCACACATTTCAACATGTATTTAGTTCAGGTTGACCTCCTGAAGCCTAAATGAGCATTAATTTGACTACACAACTCATTCCTATGAAGGTACATTCAAAGTCACAAAACGTGCTCTACTCGGCCTGAAAATGCATTTAAAGCAATAAAAACTCAAATTGAGTGTCACGCCTAAACCAAAGGACTTATACACACATTTCAACATGTATTTAATTCAGGTTGACCTCCTGAAGCCTAAATCACCATTAATTTGACTACACAACTTATTCCTATGAAGATACATTCAAAGTAAAAAAACGGGCTCAACTCGGACTGAAAGTGCATTTAAAGCAATAAAAACTGAAAATGAGTGTCACGCCTAAACCAAAGGACTTATGCACACATTTCAACATGTATTTAGTTCAGGTTGACCTCCTGAAGCCTAAATGAGCATTAATTTGACTACACAACTCATTCCTATGAAGGTACATTCAAAGTCACAAAACGTGCTCTACTCGGCCTGAAAATGCATTTAAAGCAATAAAAACTCAAATTGAGTGTCACGCCTAAACCAAAGGACTTATACACACATTTCAACATGTATTTAATTCAGGTTGACCTCCTGAAGCCTAAATCACCATTAATTTGACTACACAACTCATTCCTATGAAGGTACATTCAAAGTCACAAAACGTGCTCTACTCGGCCTGAAAATGCATTTAAAGCAATAAAAACTCAAATTGAGTGTCACGCCTAAACCAAAGGACTTATGCACACATTTCAACATGTATTTAGTTCAGGTTGACCTCCTGAAGCCTAAATGAGCATTAATTTGACTACACAACTCATTCCTATGAAGGTACATTCAAAATCACAAAACGTGCTCAACTAGGCCTGAAAATGCATTTAAAGCAAGAAAAAATCAAAATGAGTGTCACACCTAAACCTACATTTAAAGTAAAAAAATGTGCTCTACTCGGCCTGAAAATGCATTTAAAGCAATAAAAACTCAAATTGAGTGTCACGCCTAAACCAAAGGACTTAAACACACATTTCAACATGTATTTAATTCAGGTTGACATTCTGAAGCCTAAATGAGCATTATTTTGTCTATACAACTCATTCCTATGAAGGTACATTCAAAGTCACAAAACGTGCTCAACTAGGCCTGAAAGTGCATTTAAAGCAATAAAATCTCAAAATGAGTTTCACGCCTAAATCAAAGGACTTATGCACACATTTCAACATGTATTTAGTTTAGGTCTACCTCCTGAAGCCTAAATGAGCATTAATTTGATCACACAACTCATTCCCATGAAGATACATTCAAAGTCAGTAAGTGCCCTGCTCTGTCTGAAAATGCATTTGAATCAATAAAAACTAAAATTGAGTGTCATGCCTAAACCAAAGGACGTCTGCACACATTTCAACGTCTAAAGTGTTGTTTCCGATGCGTGCTAGTGTATGTGTGCGTGCGTGTGTGAGAGTGTGTAGGTGTGTGCGTGTGTTTGTGTGTGTTTGTGTGGGTGCGTGCGTGTGTGTGTGCGTGTGTGTGTTGTGCGCACCCCCCCCCCCAAAAAAAGTACTGTATTCGGATAAAAATGACGAATTACTCAGAGGTTTTAACTTTTGCTTGCACTTGATTTGTTCTGACACCGACGACGTCCACCAATGACAGCCCGAGTGGATCTAGCCCACGTGGTGTGAGAGCAGGGGGAGGTGAAAAGATGCAAAGCCTAGGTGATTGGCTGTGCATCTTTCAGACTTCCACGTGGGTTAGTCTTTGATCTTCAATCAGTGTCCAAATGTTGTTTACATGCGTAGCGTGTGCGGATGTGTGTGCCTCTCATGAGTTTGTGTGCGTGTTTGCGCGCGCGTGATCGTGTGCCCATACATGTGTGAGTGTTTCTTTGATCTAAATCATCGTTGGTGTGTTGTTTACGATACGTGCTCGTCTGTGCGTACGTTTGTGTGAGGTGTGTGCGTGCTTTTGTGTGTGTGCTTGCTGCGTGCTGGCGCGCTCGGAAGCGTGTGTGTCACAGAGAAAGAGAGGGAGCGGGATCGCTGGCCTGTATGTACTCTATGTGAAACACACAGGACATTTGTAATTTCGTCCCTTTCACATTTTTTGGCTTTTTTAAAAATAAAACTTATTTTCATCAATGGTTCATAATGAGTGTCACGCCTAGACCAAATGACTTATGCACACATTTCAACATTTATTTAGTTCAGGTTGACCTCCTGAAGCCCAAATGAGCGTTAATTTGACCACACAACTCATTCCTATGAAGGAACATTCAAAGTCACAAAACGTGCTCAACTAGGCCTGAAAGTGCATTTAAAGCAATAAAAACTCAAAATGAGTGTCACGCCTAAACCAAAGGACTTATGCACACATTTCAACATGTATTTAGTTCAGGTTGACCTCCTGAAGCCTAAATCACCATTAATTTGACTACACAACTTATTCCTATGAAGATACATTCAAAGTAAAAAAACGGGCTCAACTCGGACTGAAAGTGCATTTAAAGCAATAAAAACTGAAAATGAGTGTCACGCCTAAACCAAAGGACTTATGCACACATTTCAACATGTATTTAGTTCAGGTTGACGTCCTGAAGCCTAAATGAGCATTAATTTGACTACACAACTCATTCCCATGAAGATACATTCAAAGTCAGTAAGTGCCCTGCTCTGTCTGAAAATGCATTTGAATCAATAAAAACTAAAATTGAGTGTCATGCCTAAACCAAAGGACGTCTGCACACATTTCAACGTCTAAAGTGTTGTTTCCGATGCGTGCTAGTGTATGTGTGCGTGCGTGTGTGAGAGTGTGTAGGTGTGTGCGTGTGTTTGTGTGTGTTTGTGTGGGTGCGTGCGTGTGTGTGTGCGTGTGTGTGTTGTGCGCACCCCCCCCCCCAAAAAAAAGTACTGTATTCGGATAAAAATGACGAATTACTCAGAGGTTTTAACTTTTGCTTGCACTTGATTTGTTCTGACACCGACGACGTCCACCAATGACAGCCCGAGTGGATCTAGCCCACGTGGTGTGAGAGCAGGGGGAGGTGAAAAGATGCAAAGCCTAGGTGATTGGCTGTGCATCTTTCAGACTTCCACGTGGGTTAGTCTTTGATCTTCAATCAGTGTCCAAATGTTGTTTACATGCGTAGCGTGTGCGGATGTGTGTGCCTCTCATGAGTTTGTGTGTGTGTTTGCGCGCGCGTGATCGTGTGCCCATACATGTGTGAGTGTTTCTTTGATCTAAATCATCGTTGGTGTGTTGTTTACGATACGTGCTCGTCTGTGTGTACGTTTGTGTGAGGTGTGTGCGTGCTTTTGTGTGTGTGCTTGCTGCGTGCTGGCGCGCTCGGAAGCGTGTGTGTCACAGAGAAAGAGAGGGAGCGGGATCGCTGGCCTGTATGTACTCTATGTGAAACACACAGGACATTTGTAATTTCGTCCCTTTCACATTTTTTGGCTTTTTTAAAAATAAAACTTATTTTCATCAATGGTTCATAATGAGTGTCACGCCTAGACCAAATGACTTATGCACACATTTCAACATTTATTTAGTTCAGGTTGACCTCCTGAAGCCCAAATGAGCGTTAATTTGACCACACAACTCATTCCTATGAAGGAACATTCAAAGTCACAAAACGTGCTCAACTAGGCCTGAAAGTGCATTTAAAGCAATAAAAACTCAAAATGAGTGTCACGCCTAAACCAAAGGACTTATGCACACATTTCAACATGTATTTAGTTCAGGTTGACCTCCTGAAGCCTAAATCACCATTAATTTGACTACACAACTTATTCCTATGAAGATACATTCAAAGTAAAAAAACGGGCTCAACTCGGACTGAAAGTGCATTTAAAGCAATAAAAACTGAAAATGAGTGTCACGCCTAAACCAAAGGACTTATGCACACATTTCAACATGTATTTAGTTCAGGTTGACCTCCTGAAGCCTAAATGAGCATTAATTTGACTACACAACTCATTCCTATGAAGGTACATTCAAAGTCACAAAACGTGCTCAACTAGGCCTGAAAGTGCATTTAAAGCAATAAAAACTCAAAATGAGTGTCACGCCTAAACCAAAGGACTTATGCACACATTTCAACATGTATTTAGTTCAGGTTGACCTCCTGAAGCCTAAATGACCATTATTTTGTCTATACAACTCATTCCTATGAAGATATATTCAAAGTCACAAAATGTGCTCAACTAGGCCTGAAAGTGCATTTAAAGCAATAAAAACTCAAAATGAGTGTCACGCCTAAACCAAAGGACTTATGCACACATTTCAACATGTATTTAGTTCAGGTTGACATTCTGAAGCCTAAATGAGCATTAATTTGATCACACAACTCATTCCTATGAAGGAACATTCAAAGTAAAAAAACGGGCTCAACTCGGACTGAAAGTGCATTTAAAGCAATAAAAACTGAAAATGAGTGTCACGCCTAAACCAAAGGACTTATGCACACATTTCAACATGTATTTAGTTCAGGTTGACGTCCTGAAGCCTAAATGAGCATTAATTTGACTACACAACTCATTCCTATGAAGATACATTCAAAGTAAAAAAACGTGCTCTACTCGGCCTGAAAATGCATTTAAAGCAATAAAAACTCAAAATGAGTGCCACGCCTAAACCAAAGGCCTTATGCACACATTTCAACATGTATTTAGTTCAGGTTGACCTCCTGAAGCCTAAATGAGCATTAATTTGACTACACAACTCATTCCTATGAAGGAACATTCAAAGGAAAAAAACGGGCTCAACTCGGACTGAAAGTACATTTAAAGCAATAAAAACTGAAAATGAGTGTCACGCCTAAACCAAAGGACTTATGCACACATTTCAACATGTATTTAGTTCAGGTTGACATTCTGAAGCCTAAATGAGCATTAATTTGACTACACAACTTATTCCTATGAAGATACATTCAAAGTAAAAAAACGGGCTCAACTCGGACTGAAAGTGCATTTAAAGCAATAAAAACTGAAAATGAGTGTCACGCCTAAACCAAAGGACTTATGCACACATTTCAACATGTATTTAGTTCAGGTTGACCTCCTGAAGCCTAAATGAGCATTAATTTGACTACACAACTTATTCCTATGAAGATACATTCAAAGTCAAAAAACGTGCTCTACTCGGCCTGAAAATGCATTTAAAGCAATAAAAACTCAAATTGAGTGTCACGCCTAGACCAAATGACTTATGCACACATTGCAACATTTATTTAGTTCAGGTTGACCTCCTGAAGCCTAAATGAGCGTTAATTTGACCACACAACTCATTCCTATGAAGGTACATTCAAAGTCACAAAACGTGCTCAACTAGGCCTGAAAGTGCATTTAAAGCAATAAAAACTCAAAATGAGTGTCACGCCTAAACCAAAGGACTTATGCACACATTTCAACATGTATTTAGTTCAGGTTGACCTCCTGAAGCCTAAATGACCATTATTTTGTCTATACAACTCATTCCTATGAAGATATATTCAAAGTCACAAAATGTGCTCAACTAGGCCTGAAAGTGCATTTAAAGCAATAAAAACTCAAAATGAGTGTCACGCCTAAACCAAAGGACTTATGCACACATTTCAACATGTATTTAGTTCAGGTTGACATTCTGAAGCCTAAATGAGCATTAATTTGATCACACAACTCATTCCTATGAAGGAACATTCAAAGTAAAAAAACGGGCTCAACTCGGACTGAAAGTGCATTTAAAGCAATAAAAACTGAAAATGAGTGTCACGCCTAAACCAAAGGACTTATGCACACATTTCAACATGTATTTAGTTCAGGTTGACATTCTGAAGCCTAAATGAGCATTAATTTGATCACACAACTCATTCCTATGAAGGAACATTCAAAGTAAAAAAACGGGCTCAACTCGGACTGAAAGTGCATTTAAAGCAATAAAAACTGAAAATGAGTGTCACGCCTAAACCAAAGGACTTATGCACACATTTCAACATGTATTTAGTTCAGGTTGACGTCCTGAAGCCTAAATGAGCATTAATTTGACTACACAACTTATTCCTATGAAGATACATTCAAAGTAAAAAAACGTGCTCTACTCGGCCTGAAAATGCATTTAAAGCAATAAAAACTCAAAATGAGTGTCACGCCTAAACCAAAGGCCTTATGCACACATTTCAACATGTATTTAGTTCAGGTTGACCTCCTGAAGCCTAAATGAGCATTAATTTGACTACACAACTTATTCCTATGAAGATACATTCAAAGTAAAAAAACGGGCTCAACTCGGACTGAAAGTGCATTTAAAGCAATAAAAACTGAAAATGAGTGTCACGCCTAAACCAAAGGACTTATGCACACATTTCAACATGTATTTAGTTCAGGTTGACCTCCTGAAGCCTAAATGAGCATTAATTTGACTACACAACTCATTCCTATGAAGATATATTCAAAGTCACAAAACGTGCTCAAATAGGCCTGAAAGTGCATTTAAAGCAATAAAAACTGAAAATGAGTGTCACGCCTAAACCAAAGGACTTATGCACACATTTCAACATGTATTTAGTTCAGGTTGACATTCTGAAGCCTAAATGAGCATTAATTTGACTACACAACTTATTCCTATGAAGATACATTCAAAGTAAAAAAAACGGGCTCAACTCGGACTGAAAGTGCATTTAAAGCAATAAAAACTGAAAATGAGTGTCACGCCTAAACCAAAGGACTTATGCACACATTTCAACATGTATTTAGTTCAGGTTGACCTCCTGAAGCCTAAATGAGCATTAATTTGACTACACAACTCATTCCTATGAAGGTACATTCAAAGTCACAAAACGTGCTCAACTAGGCCTGAAAGTGCATTTAAAGCAATAAAAACTCAAAATGAGTGTCACGCCTAAACCAAAGGACTTATGCACACATTTCAACATGTATTTAGTTCAGGTTGACATTCTGAAGCCTAAATGAGCATTAATTTGATCACACAACTCATTCCTATGAAGGAACATTCAAAGTAAAAAAACGGGCTCAACTCGGACTGAAAGTGCATTTAAAGCAATAAAAACTGAAAATGAGTGTCACGCCTAAACCAAAGGACTTATGCACACATTTCAACATGTATTTAGTTCAGGTTGACCTCCTGAAGCCTAAATGAGCATTAATTTGACTACACAACTTATTCCTATGAAGATACATTCAAAGTCAAAAAACGTGCTCTACTCGGCCTGAAAATGCATTTAAAGCAATAAAAACTCAAATTGAGTGTCACGCCTAGACCAAATGACTTATGCACACATTGCAACATTTATTTAGTTCAGGTTGACCTCCTGAAGCCTAAATGAGCGTTAATTTGACCACACAACTCATTCCTATGAAGGTACATTCAAAGTCACAAAACGTGCTCAACTAGGCCTGAAAGTGCATTTAAAGCAATAAAAACTCAAAATGAGTGTCACGCCTAAACCAAAGGACTTATGCACACATTTCAACATGTATTTAGTTCAGGTTGACCTCCTGAAGCCTAAATGACCATTATTTTGTCTATACAACTCATTCCTATGAAGATATATTCAAAGTCACAAAATGTGCTCAACTAGGCCTGAAAGTGCATTTAAAGCAATAAAAACTCAAAATGAGTGTCACGCCTAAACCAAAGGACTTATGCACACATTTCAACATGTATTTAGTTCAGGTTGACATTCTGAAGCCTAAATGAGCATTAATTTGATCACACAACTCATTCCTATGAAGGAACATTCAAAGTAAAAAAACGGGCTCAACTCGGACTGAAAGTGCATTTAAAGCAATAAAAACTGAAAATGAGTGTCACGCCTAAACCAAAGGACTTATGCACACATTTCAACATGTATTTAGTTCAGGTTGACATTCTGAAGCCTAAATGAGCATTAATTTGATCACACAACTCATTCCTATGAAGGAACATTCAAAGTAAAAAAACGGGCTCAACTCGGACTGAAAGTGCATTTAAAGCAATAAAAACTGAAAATGAGTGTCACGCCTAAACCAAAGGACTTATGCACACATTTCAACATGTATTTAGTTCAGGTTGACGTCCTGAAGCCTAAATGAGCATTAATTTGACTACACAACTTATTCCTATGAAGATACATTCAAAGTAAAAAAACGTGCTCTACTCGGCCTGAAAATGCATTTAAAGCAATAAAAACTCAAAATGAGTGTCACGCCTAAACCAAAGGCCTTATGCACACATTTCAACATGTATTTAGTTCAGGTTGACCTCCTGAAGCCTAAATGAGCATTAATTTGACTACACAACTTATTCCTATGAAGATACATTCAAAGTAAAAAAACGGGCTCAACTCGGACTGAAAGTGCATTTAAAGCAATAAAAACTGAAAATGAGTGTCACGCCTAAACCAAAGGACTTATGCACACATTTCAACATGTATTTAGTTCAGGTTGACCTCCTGAAGCCTAAATGAGCATTAATTTGACTACACAACTCATTCCTATGAAGATATATTCAAAGTCACAAAACGTGCTCAAATAGGCCTGAAAGTGCATTTAAAGCAATAAAAACTGAAAATGAGTGTCACGCCTAAACCAAAGGACTTATGCACACATTTCAACATGTATTTAGTTCAGGTTGACATTCTGAAGCCTAAATGAGCATTAATTTGACTACACAACTTATTCCTATGAAGATACATTCAAAGTAAAAAAAACGGGCTCAACTCGGACTGAAAGTGCATTTAAAGCAATAAAAACTGAAAATGAGTGTCACGCCTAAACCAAAGGACTTATGCACACATTTCAACATGTATTTAGTTCAGGTTGACCTCCTGAAGCCTAAATGAGCATTAATTTGACTACACAACTCATTCCTATGAAGGTACATTCAAAGTCACAAAACGTGCTCAACTAGGCCTGAAAGTGCATTTAAAGCAATAAAAACTCAAAATGAGTGTCACGCCTAAACCAAAGGACTTATGCACACATTTCAACATGTATTTAGTTCAGGTTGACATTCTGAAGCCTAAATGAGCATTAATTTGATCACACAACTCATTCCTATGAAGGAACATTCAAAGTAAAAAAACGGGCTCAACTCGGACTGAAAGTGCATTTAAAGCAATAAAAACTGAAAATGAGTGTCACGCCTAAACCAAAGGACTTATGCACACATTTCAACATGTATTTAGTTCAGGTTGACGTCCTGAAGCCTTAATGAGCATTAATTTGACTACACAACTTATTCCTATGAAGATACATTCAAAGTAAAAAAACGTGCTCTACTCGGCCTGAAAATGCATTTAAAGCAATAAAAACTCAAAATTAGTGTCACGCCTAAACCAAAGGCCTTATGCACACATTTCAACATGTATTTAGTTCAGGTTGACCTCCTGAAGCCTAAATGAGCATTAATTTGACTACACAACTTATTCCTATGAAGATACATTCAAAGTAAAAAAACGGGCTCAACTCGGACTGAAAGTGCATTTAAAGCAATAAAAACTGAAAATGAGTGTCACGCCTAAACCAAAGGACTTATGCACACATTTCAACATGTATTTAGTTCAGGTTGACCTCCTGAAGCCTAAATGAGCATTAATTTGACTACACAACTAATTCCTATGAAGATATATTCAAAGTCACAAAACGTGCTCAACTAGGCCTGAAAGTGCATTTAAAGCAATAAAAACTCAAAATGAGTGTCACGCCTAAACCAAAGGACTTATGCACAAATTTCAACATGTATTTAGTTCAGGTTGACATTCTGAAGCCTAAATGAGCATTAATTTGACTACACAACTTATTCCAATGAAGATACATTCAAAGTAAAAAAAACGGGCTCAACTCGGACTGAAAGTGCATTTAAAGCAATAAAAACTGAAAATGAGTGTCACGCCTAAACCAAAGGACTTATGCACACATTTCAACATGTATTTAGTTCAGGTTGACCTCCTGAAGCCTAAATGAGCATTAATTTGACTACACAACTCATTCCTATGAAGGTACATTCAAAGTCACAAAACGTGCTCAACTAGGCCTGAAAGTGCATTTAAAGCAATAAAAACTCAAAATGAGTGTCACGCCTAAACCAAAGGACTTATGCACACATTTCAACATGTATTTAGTTCAGGTTGACATTCTGAAGCCTAAATGAGCATTAATTTGATCACACAACTCATTCCTATGAAGGAACATTCAAAGTAAAAAAACGGGCTCAACTCGGACTGAAAGTGCATTTAAAGCAATAAAAACTGAAAATGAGTGTCACGCCTAAACCAAAGGACTTATGCACACATTTCAACATGTATTTAGTTCAGGTTGACGTCCTGAAGCCTTAATGAGCATTAATTTGACTACACAACTTATTCCTATGAAGATACATTCAAAGTAAAAAAACGTGCTCTACTCGGCCTGAAAATGCATTTAAAGCAATAAAAACTCAAAATTAGTGTCACGCCTAAACCAAAGGCCTTATGCACACATTTCAACATGTATTTAGTTCAGGTTGACCTCCTGAAGCCTAAATGAGCATTAATTTGACTACACAACTTATTCCTATGAAGATACATTCAAAGTAAAAAAACGGGCTCAACTCGGACTGAAAGTGCATTTAAAGCAATAAAAACTGAAAATGAGTGTCACGCCTAAACCAAAGGACTTATGCACACATTTCAACATGTATTTAGTTCAGGTTGACCTCCTGAAGCCTAAATGAGCATTAATTTGACTACACAACTCATTCCTATGAAGATATATTCAAAGTCACAAAACGTGCTCAACTAGGCCTGAAAGTGCATTTAAAGCAATAAAAACTCAAAATGAGTGTCACGCCTAAACCAAAGGACTTATGCACAAATTTCAACATGTATTTAGTTCAGGTTGACATTCTGAAGCCTAAATGAGCATTAATTTGACTACACAACTTATTCCAATGAAGATACATTCAAAGTAAAAAAAACGGGCTCAACTCGGACTGAAAGTGCATTTAAAGCAATAAAAACTGAAAATGAGTGTCACGCCTAAACCAAAGGACTTATGCACACATTTCAACATGTATTTAGTTCAGGTTGACCTCCTGAAGCCTAAATGAGCATTAATTTGACTACACAACTCATTCCTATGAAGGTACATTCAAAGTCACAAAACGTGCTCAACTAGGCCTGAAAGTGCATTTAAAGCAATAAAAACTCAAAATTAGTGTCACGCCTAAACCAAAGGACTTATGCACACATTTCAACATGTATTTAGTTCAGGTTGACATTCTGAAGCCTAAATGAGCATTAATTTGATCACACAACTCATTCCTATGAAGGAACATTCAAAGTAAAAAAACGGGCTCAACTCGGACTGAAAGTGCATTTAAAGCAATAAAAACTGAAAATGAGTGTCACGCCTAAACCAAAGGACTTATGCACACATTTCAACATGTATTTAGTTCAGGTTGACGTCCTGAAGCCTAAATGAGCATTAATTTGACTACACAACTTATTCCTATGAAGATACATTCAAAGTAAAAAAACGTGCTCTACTCGGCCTGAAAATGCATTTAAAGCAATAAAAACTCAAAATGAGTGTCACGCCTAAACCAAAGGCCTTATGCACACATTTCAACATGTATTTAGTTCAGGTTGACCTCCTGAAGCCTAAATGAGCATTAATTTGACTACACAACTCATTCCTATGAAGGAACATTCAAAGGAAAAAAACGGGCTCAACTTGGACTGAAAGTGCATTTAAAGCAATAAAAACTCAAAATGAGTGTCACGCCTAAACCAAAGGACTTATGCACAAAATTCAACATGTATTTAGTTCAGGTTGACATTCTGAAGCCTAAATGAGCATTAATTTGACTACACAACTTATTCCTATGAAGATACATTCAAAGTAAAAAAACGGGCTCAACTCGGACTGAAAGTGCATTTAAAGCAATAAAAACTGAAAATGAGTGTCACGCCTAAACCAAAGGACTTATGCACACATTTCAACATGTATTTAGTTCAGGTTGACCTCCTGAAGCCTAAATGAGCATTAATTTGACTACACAACTCATTCCTATGAAGATATATTCAAAGTCACAAAACGTTCTCAACTAGGCCTGAAAGTGCATTTAAAGCAATAAAAACTCAACATGAGTGTCACGCCTAAACCAAAGGACTTATGCACACATTTCAACATGTATTTAGTTCAGGTTGACATTCTGAAGCCTAAATGAGCATTAATTTGACTACACAACTTATTCCTATGAAGATACATTCAAAGTAAAAAAACGGGCTCAACTCGGACTGAAAGTGCATTTAAAGCAATAAAAACTCAAAATGAGTGTCACGCCTAAACCAAAGGACTTATGCACACATTTCAACATGTATTTAGTTCAGGTTGACCTCCTGAAGCCTAAATGAGCATTAATTTGACTACACAACTCATTCCTATGAAGATATATTCAAAGTCACAAAACGTTCTCAACTAGGCCTGAAAGTGCATTTAAAGCAATAAAAACTGAAAATGAGTGTCACGCCTAAACCAAAGGACTTATGCACACATTTCAACATGTATTTAGTTCAGGTTGACCTCCTGAAGCCTAAATGAGCATTAATTTGACTACACAACTTATTCCTATGAAGATACATTCAAAGTCAAAAAACGTGCTCTACTCGGCCTGAAAATGCATTTAAAGCAATAAAAACTCAAATTGAGTGTCACGCCTAGACCAAATGAATTATGCACACATTGCAACATTTATTTAGTTCAGGTTGACCTCCTGAAGCCTAAATGAGCGTTAATTTGACCACACAACTCATTCCTATGAAGGTACATTCAAAGTCACAAAACGTGCTCAACTAGGCCTGAAAGTGCATTTAAAGCAATAAAAACTCAAAATGAGTGTCACGCCTAAACCAAAGGACTTATGCACACATTTCAACATGTATTTAGTTCAGGTTGACCTCCTGAAGCCTAAATGACCATTATTTTGTCTATACAACTCATTCCTATGAAGATATATTCAAAGTCACAAAATGTGCTCAACTAGGCCTGAAAGTGCATTTAAAGCAATAAAAACTCAAAATGAGTGTCACGCCTAAACCAAAGGACTTATGCACACATTTCAACATGTATTTAGTTCAGGTTGACATTCTGAAGCCTAAATGAGCATTAATTTGATCACACAACTCATTCCTATGAAGGAACATTCAAAGTAAAAAAACGGGCTCAACTCGGACTGAAAGTGCATTTAAAGCAATAAAAACTGAAAATGAGTGTCACGCCTAAACCAAAGGACTTATGCACACATTTCAACATGTATTTAGTTCAGGTTGACATTCTGAAGCCTAAATGAGCATTAATTTGATCACACAACTCATTCCTATGAAGGAACATTCAAAGTAAAAAAACGGGCTCAACTCGGACTGAAAGTGCATTTAAAGCAATAAAAACTGAAAATGAGTGTCACGCCTAAACCAAAGGACTTATGCACACATTTCAACATGTATTTAGTTCAGGTTGACCTCCTGAAGCCTAAATGAGCATTAATTTGACTACACAACTTATTCCTATGAAGATACATTCAAAGTAAAAAAACGTGCTCTACTCGGCCTGAAAATGCATTTAAAGCAATAAAAACTCAAAATGAGTGTCACGCCTAAACCAAAGGCCTTATGCACACATTTCAACATGTATTTAGTTCAGGTTGACCTCCTGAAGCCTAAATGAGCATTAATTTGACTACACAACTTATTCCTATGAAGATACATTCAAAGTAAAAAAACGGGCTCAACTCGGACTGAAAGTGCATTTAAAGCAATAAAAACTGAAAATGAGTGTCACGCCTAAACCAAAGGACTTATGCACACATTTCAACATGTATTTAGTTCAGGTTGACCTCCTGAAGCCTAAATGAGCATTAATTTGACTACACAACTCATTCCTATGAAGATATATTCAAAGTCACAAAACGTGCTCAAATAGGCCTGAAAGTGCATTTAAAGCAATAAAAACTGAAAATGAGTGTCACGCCTAAACCAAAGGACTTATGCACACATTTCAACATGTATTTAGTTCAGGTTGACATTCTGAAGCCTAAATGAGCATTAATTTGACTACACAACTTATTCCTATGAAGATACATTCAAAGTAAAAAAAACGGGCTCAACTCGGACTGAAAGTGCATTTAAAGCAATAAAAACTGAAAATGAGTGTCACGCCTAAACCAAAGGACTTATGCACACATTTCAACATGTATTTAGTTCAGGTTGACCTCCTGAAGCCTAAATGAGCATTAATTTGACTACACAACTCATTCCTATGAAGGTACATTCAAAGTCACAAAACGTGCTCAACTAGGCCTGAAAGTGCATTTAAAGCAATAAAAACTCAAAATGAGTGTCACGCCTAAACCAAAGGACTTATGCACACATTTCAACATGTATTTAGTTCAGGTTGACATTCTGAAGCCTAAATGAGCATTAATTTGATCACACAACTCATTCCTATGAAGGAACATTCAAAGTAAAAAAACGGGCTCAACTCGGACTGAAAGTGCATTTAAAGCAATAAAAACTGAAAATGAGTGTCACGCCTAAACCAAAGGACTTATGCACACATTTCAACATGTATTTAGTTCAGGTTGACGTCCTGAAGCCTTAATGAGCATTAATTTGACTACACAACTTATTCCTATGAAGATACATTCAAAGTAAAAAAACGTGCTCTACTCGGCCTGAAAATGCATTTAAAGCAATAAAAACTCAAAATTAGTTTCACGCCTAAACCAAAGGCCTTATGCACACATTTCAACATGTATTTAGTTCAGGTTGACCTCCTGAAGCCTAAATGAGCATTAATTTGACTACACAACTTATTCCTATGAAGATACATTCAAAGTAAAAAAACGGGCTCAACTCGGACTGAAAGTGCATTTAAAGCAATAAAAACTGAAAATGAGTGTCACGCCTAAACCAAAGGACTTATGCACACATTTCAACATGTATTTAGTTCAGGTTGACCTCCTGAAGCCTAAATGAGCATTAATTTGACTACACAACTCATTCCTATGAAGATATATTCAAAGTCACAAAACGTGCTCAACTAGGCCTGAAAGTGCATTTAAAGCAATAAAAACTCAAAATGAGTGTCACGCCTAAACCAAAGGACTTATGCACAAATTTCAACATGTATTTAGTTCAGGTTGACATTCTGAAGCCTAAATGAGCATTAATTTGACTACACAACTTATTCCAATGAAGATACATTCAAAGTAAAAAAAACGGGCTCAACTCGGACTGAAAGTGCATTTAAAGCAATAAAAACTGAAAATGAGTGTCACGCCTAAACCAAAGGACTTATGCACACATTTCAACATGTATTTAGTTCAGGTTGACCTCCTGAAGCCTAAATGAGCATTAATTTGACTACACAACTCATTCCTATGAAGGTACATTCAAAGTCACAAAACGTGCTCAACTAGGCCTGAAAGTGCATTTAAAGCAATAAAAACTCAAAATTAGTGTCACGCCTAAACCAAAGGACTTATGCACACATTTCAACATGTATTTAGTTCAGGTTGACATTCTGAAGCCTAAATGAGCATTAATTTGATCACACAACTCATTCCTATGAAGGAACATTCAAAGTAAAAAAACGGGCTCAACTCGGACTGAAAGTGCATTTAAAGCAATAAAAACTGAAAATGAGTGTCACGCCTAAACCAAAGGACTTATGCACACATTTCAACATGTATTTAGTTCAGGTTGACGTCCTGAAGCCTAAATGAGCATTAATTTGACTACACAACTTATTCCTATGAAGATACATTCAAAGTAAAAAAACGTGCTCTACTCGGCCTGAAAATGCATTTAAAGCAATAAAAACTCAAAATGAGTGTCACGCCTAAACCAAAGGCCTTATGCACACATTTCAACATGTATTTAGTTCAGGTTGACCTCCTGAAGCCTAAATGAGCATTAATTTGACTACACAACTCATTCCTATGAAGGAACATTCAAAGGAAAAAAACGGGCTCAACTTGGACTGAAAGTGCATTTAAAGCAATAAAAACTCAAAATGAGTGTCACGCCTAAACCAAAGGACTTATGCACAAAATTCAACATGTATTTAGTTCAGGTTGACATTCTGAAGCCTAAATGAGCATTAATTTGACTACACAACTTATTCCTATGAAGATACATTCAAAGTAAAAAAACGGGCTCAACTCGGACTGAAAGTGCATTTAAAGCAATAAAAACTGAAAATGAGTGTCACGCCTAAACCAAAGGACTTATGCACACATTTCAACATGTATTTAGTTCAGGTTGACCTCCTGAAGCCTAAATGAGCATTAATTTGACTACACAACTCATTCCTATGAAGATATATTCAAAGTCACAAAACGTTCTCAACTAGGCCTGAAAGTGCATTTAAAGCAATAAAAACTCAAAATGAGTGTCACGCCTAAACCAAAGGACTTATGCACACATTTCAACATGTATTTAGTTCAGGTTGACATTCTGAAGCCTAAATGAGCATTAATTTGACTACACAACTTATTCCTATGAAGATACATTCAAAGTAAAAAAACGGGCTCAACTCGGACTGAAAGTGCATTTAAAGCAATAAAAACTGAAAATGAGTGTCACGCCTAAACCAAAGGACTTATGCACACATTTCAACATGTATTTAGTTCAGGTTGACCTCCTGAAGCCTAAATGAGCATTAATTTGACTACACAACTCATTCCTATGAAGGTACATTCAAAGTCACAAAACGTGCTCTACTCGGCCTGAAAATGCATTTAAAGCAAGAAAAAATCAAAATGAGTGTCACACCTAAACCTACATTTAAAGTAAAAAAATGTGCTCTACTCGGCCTGAAAATGCATTTAAAGCAATAAAAACTCAAATTGAGTGTCACGCCTAAACCAAAGGACTTATACACAAATTTCAACATGTATTTAATTCAGGTTGACATTCTGAATCCTAAATGAGCATTATTTTGTCTATACAACTCATTCCTATGAAGGTACATTCAAAGTCACAAAACGTGCTCAACTAGGCCTGAAAGTACATTTAAAGCAATAAAATCTCAAAATGAGTTTCACGCCTAAATCAAAGGACTTATGCACACATTTCAACATGTATTTAGTTTAGGTTGACCTCCTGAAGCCTAAATGAGCATTAATTTGATCACACAACTCATTCCCATGAAGATACATTCAAAGTCAGTAAGTGCCCTGCTCTGTCTGAAAATGCATTTGAATCAATAAAAACTAAAATTGAGTGTCATGCCTAAACCAAAGGACGTCTGCACACATTTCAAGGTCTAAAGTGTTGTTTCCGATGCGTGCTAGTGTATGTGTGCGTGCGTGTGTGAGAGTGTGTAGGTGTGTGCGTGTGTTTGTGTGTGTTTGTGTGGGTGCGTGCGTGTGTGTGTGCGTGTGTGTGTTGTGCGCACCCCCCCCCCCCCAAAAAAAGTACTGTATTCGGATAAAAATGACGAATTACTCAGAGGTTTTAACTTTTGCTTGCACTTGATTTGTTCTGACACCGACGACGTCCACCAATGACAGCCCGAGTGGATCTAGCCCACGTGGTGTGAGAGCAGGGGGAGGTGAAAAGATGCAAAGCCTAGGTGATTGGCTGTGCATCTTTCAGTCTTCCACGTGGGTTAGTCTTTGATCTTCAATCAGTGTCCAAATGTTGTTTACATGCGTAGCGTGTGCGGATGTGTGTGCCTCTCATGAGTTTGTGTGTGTGTTTGCGCGCGCGTGATCGTGTGCCCATACATGTGTGAGTGTTTCTTTGATCTAAATCATCGTTGGTGTGTTGTTTACGATACGTGCTCGTCTGTGCGTACGTTTGTGTGAGGTGTGTGCGTGCTTTTGTGTGTGTGCTTGCTGCGTGCTGGCGCGCTCGGAAGCGTGTGTGTCACAGAGAAAGAGAGGGAGCGGGATCGCTGGCCTGTATGTACTCTATGTGAAACACACAGGACATTTGTAATTTCGTCCCTTTCACATTTTTTGGCTTTTTTAAAAATAAAACTTATTTTCATCAATGGTTCATAATGAGTGTCACGCCTAGACCAAATGACTTATGCACACATTTCAACATTTATTTAGTTCAGGTTGACCTCCTGAAGCCTAAATGAGCGTTAATTTGACCACACAACTCATTCCTATGAAGGAACATTCAAAGTAAAAAAACGGGCTCAACTCGGACTGAAAGTGCATTTAAAGCAATAAAAACTGAAAATGAGTGTCACGCCTAAACCAAAGGACTTATGCACACATTTCAACATGTATTTAGTTCAGGTTGACATTCTGAAGCCTAAATGAGCATTAATTTGATCACACAACTCATTCCTATGAAGGAACATTCAAAGTAAAAAAACGGGCTCAACTCGGACTGAAAGTGCATTTAAAGCAATAAAAACTGAAAATGAGTGTCACGCCTAAACCAAAGGACTTATGCACACATTTCAACATGTATTTAGTTCAGGTTGACGTCCTGAAGCCTAAATGAGCATTAATTTGACTACACAACTTATTCCTATGAAGATACATTCAAAGTAAAAAAACGTGCTCTACTCGGCCTGAAAATGCATTTAAAGCAATAAAAACTCAAAATGAGTGTCACGCCTAAACCAAAGGCCTTATGCACACATTTCAACATGTATTTAGTTCAGGTTGACCTCCTGAAGCCTAAATGAGCATTAATTTGACTACACAACTCATTCCTATGAAGGAACATTCAAAGGAAAAAAACGGGCTCAACTCGGACTGAAAGTACATTTAAAGCAATAAAAACTGAAAATGAGTGTCACGCCTAAACCAAAGGACTTATGCACACATTTTAAAATGTATTTAGTTCAGGTTGACCTCCTGAAGCCTAAATGAGCATTAATTTGACTACACAACTCATTCCTATGAAGGAACATTCAAAGGAAAAAAACGGGCTCAACTCGGACTGAAAGTACATATAAAGCAATAAAAACTGAAAATGAGTGTCACGCCTAAACCAAAGGACTTATGCACACATTTCAAAATGTATTTAGTTCAGGTTGACCTCCTGAAGCCTAAATGAGCATTAATTTGACTACACAACTCATTCCTATGAAGGTACATTCAAAGTCACAAAACGTGCTCAACTAGGCCTGAAAGTGCATTTAAAGCAATAAAAACTCAAAATGAGTGTCACGCCTAAACCAAAGGACTTATGCACAAATTTCAACATGTATTTAGTTCAGGTTGACATTCTGAAGCCTAAATGAGCATTAATTTGACTACACAACTTATTCCTATGAAGATACATTCAAAGTAAAAAAACGTGCTCTACTCGGCCTGAAAGTGCATTTAAAGCAATAAAAACTGAAAATGAGTGTCACGCCTAAACCAAAGGACTTATGCACACATTTCAACATGTATTTAGTTCAGGTTGACCTCCTGAAGCCTAAATGAGCATTAATTTGACTACACAACTCATTCCTATGAAGGTACATTCAAAGTCACAAAACGTGCTCTACTCGGCCTGAAAATGCATTTAAAGCAAGAAAAAATCAAAATGAGTGTCACACCTAAACCTACATTTAAAGTAAAAAAATGTGCTCTACTCGGCCTGAAAATGCATTTAAAGCAATAAAAACTCAAATTGAGTGTCACGCCTAAACCAAAGGACTTATACACAAATTTCAACATGTATTTAATTCAGGTTGACATTCTGAATCCTAAATGAGCATTATTTTGTCTATACAACTCATTCCTATGAAGGTACATTCAAAGTCACAAAACGTGCTCAACTAGGCCTGAAAGTACATTTAAAGCAATAAAATCTCAAAATGAGTTTCACGCCTAAATCAAAGGACTTATGCACACATTTCAACATGTATTTAGTTTAGGTTGACCTCCTGAAGCCTAAATGAGCATTAATTTGATCACACAACTCATTCCCATGAAGATACATTCAAAGTCAGTAAGTGCCCTGCTCTGTCTGAAAATGCATTTGAATCAATAAAAACTAAAATTGAGTGTCATGCCTAAACCAAAGGACGTCTGCACACATTTCAACGTCTAAAGTGTTGTTTCCGATGCGTGCTAGTGTATGTGTGCGTGCGTGTGTGAGAGTGTGTAGGTGTGTGCGTGTGTTTGTGTGTGTTTGTGTGGGTGCGTGCGTGTGTGTGTGCGTGTGTGTGTTGTGCGCACCCCCCCCCCAAAAAAAAGTACTGTATTCGGATAAAAATGACGAATTACTCAGAGGTTTTAACTTTTGCTTGCACTTGATTTGTTCTGACACCGACGACGTCCACCAATGACAGCCCGAGTGGATCTAGCCCACGTGGTGTGAGAGCAGGGGGAGGTGAAAAGATGCAAAGCCTAGGTGATTGGCTGTGCATCTTTCAGTCTTCCACGTGGGTTAGTCTTTGATCTTCAATCAGTGTCCAAATGTTGTTTACATGCGTAGCGTGTGCGGATGTGTGTGCCTCTCATGAGTTTGTGTGTGTGTTTGCGCGCGCGTGATCGTGTGCCCATACATGTGTGAGTGTTTCTTTGATCTAAATCATCGTTGGTGTGTTGTTTACGATACGTGCTCGTCTGTGCGTACGTTTGTGTGAGGTGTGTGCGTGCTTTTGTGTGTGTGCTTGCTGCGTGCTGGCGCGCTCGGAAGCGTGTGTGTCACAGAGAAAGAGAGGGAGCGGGATCGCTGGCCTGTATGTACTCTATGTGAAACACACAGGACATTTGTAATTTCGTCCCTTTCACATTTTTTGGCTTTTTTAAAAATAAAACTTATTTTCATCAATGGTTCATAATGAGTGTCACGCCTAGACCAAATGACTTATGCACACATTTCAACATTTATTTAGTTCAGGTTGACCTCCTGAAGCCTAAATGAGCGTTAATTTGACCACACAACTCATTCCTATGAAGGAACATTCAAAGTAAAAAAACGGGCTCAACTCGGACTGAAAGTGCATTTAAAGCAATAAAAACTGAAAATGAGTGTCACGCCTAAACCAAAGGACTTATGCACACATTTCAACATGTATTTAGTTCAGGTTGACATTCTGAAGCCTAAATGAGCATTAATTTGATCACACAACTCATTCCTATGAATGAGTAAAAAAACGGGCTCAACTCGGACTGAAAGTGCATTTAAAGCAATAAAAACTGAAAATGAGTGTCACGCCTAAACCAAAGGACTTATGCACACATTTCAACATGTATTTAGTTCAGGTTGACGTCCTGAAGCCTAAATGAGCATTAATTTGACTACACAACTTATTCCTATGAAGATACATTCAAAGTAAAAAAACGTGCTCTACTCGGCCTGAAAATGCATTTAAAGCAATAAAAACTCAAAATGAGTGTCACGCCTAAACCAAAGGCCTTATGCACACATTTCAACATGTATTTAGTTCAGGTTGACCTCCTGAAGCCTAAATGAGCATTAATTTGACTACACAACTCATTCCTATGAAGGAACATTCAAAGTAAAAAAACGGGCTCAACTCGGACTGAAAGTACATTTAAAGCAATAAAAACTGAAAATGAGTGTCACGCCTAAACCAAAGGACTTATGCACACATTTCAAAATGTATTTAGTTCAGGTTGACCTCCTGAAGCCTAAATGAGCATTAATTTGACTACACAACTCATTCCTATGAAGGTACATTCAAAGTCACAAAACGTGCTCAACTAGGCCTGAAAGTGCATTTAAAGCAATAAAATCTCAAAATGAGTTTCACGCCTAAATCAAAGGACTTATGCACACATTTCAACATGTATTTAGTTCAGGTTGACATTCTGAAGCCTAAATGATCATTAATTTGACTACACAACTTATTCCTATGAAGATACATTCAAAGTAAAAAAACGGGCTCAACTCGGACTGAAAGTGCATTTAAAGCAATAAAAACTCAAAATGAGTGTCACGCCTAAACCAAAGGACTTATGCACACATTTCAACATGTATTTAGTTCAGGTTGACCTCCTGAAGCCTAAATGAGCATTAATTTGACTACACAACTCATTCCTATGAAGGTACATTCAAAGTCACAAAACGTGCTCAACTAGGCCTGAAAGTGCATTTAAAGCAATAAAAACTCAAAATGAGTGTCACGCCTAAACCAAAGGACTTATGCACACATTTCAACATGTATTTAGTTCAGGTTGACCTCCTGAAGCCTAAATCACCATTATTTTGTCTATACAACTCATTCCTATGAAGATATATTCAAAGTCACAAAACGTGCTCAACTAGGCCTGAAAGTGCATTTAAAGCAATAAAAACTCAAAATGAGTGTCACGCCTAAACCAAAGGACTTATGCACACATTTCAACATGTATTTAGTTCAGGTTGACATTCTGAAGCCTAAATGAGCATTAATTTGACTACACAACTTATTCCTATGAAGATACATTCAAAGTAAAAAAACGGGCTCAACTCCGACTGAAAGTGCATTTAAAGCAATAAAAACTGAAAATGAGTGTCACGCCTAAACCAAAGGACTTATGCACACATTTCAACATGTATTTAGTTCAGGTTGACCTCCTGAAGCCTAAATGAGCATTAATTTGACTACACAACTCATTCCTATGAAGGTACATTCAAAGTCACAAAACGTGCTCAACTAGGCCTGAAAGTGTATTTAAAGCAATAAAAACTCAAAATGAGTGTCACGCCTAAACCAAAGGACTTATGCACACATTTCAACATGTATTTAGTTCAGGTTGACATTCTGAAGCCTAAATGAGCATTAATTTGACTACACAACTTATTCCTATGAAGATACATTCAAAGTAAAAAAACGGGCTCAACTCGGACTGAAAGTGCATTTAAAGCAATAAAAACTGAAAATGAGTGTCACGCCTAAACCAAAGGACTTATGCACACATTTCAACATGTATTTAGTTCAGGTTGACCTCCTGAAGCCTAAATGAGCATTAATTTGACTACACAACTCATTCCTATGAAGGTACATTCAAAGTCACAAAACGTGCTCTACTCGGCCTGAAAATGCATTTAAAGCAATAAAAACTCAAATTGAGTGTCACGCCTAAACCAAAGGACTTATACACACATTTCAACATGTATTTAATTCAGGTTGACCTCCTGAAGCCTAAATCACCATTAATTTGACTATACAACTCATTCCTATGAAGGTACATTCAAAGTCACAAAACGTGCTCAACTAGGCCTGAAAGTACATTTAAAGCAATAAAATCTCAAAATGAGTTTCACGCCTAAATCAAAGGACTTATGCACACATTTCAACATGTATTTAGTTTAGGTTGACCTCCTGAAGCCTAAATGAGCATTAATTTGATCACACAACTCATTCCCATGAAGATACATTCAAAGTCAGTAAGTGCCCTGCTCTGTCTGAAAATGCATTTGAATCAATAAAAACTAAAATTGAGTGTCATGCCTAAACCAAAGGACGTCTGCACACATTTCAACGTCTAAAGTGTTGTTTCCGATGCGTGCTAGTGTATGTGTGCGTGCGTGTGTGAGAGTGTGTAGGTGTGTGCGTGTGTTTGTGTGTGTTTGTGTGGGTGCGTGCGTGTGTGTGTGCGTGTGTGTGTTGTGCGCACCCCCCCCCCCCCAAAAAGTACTGTATTCGGATAAAAATGACGAATTACTCAGAGGTTTTAACTTTTGCTTGCACTTGATTTGTTCTGACACCGACGACGTCCACCAATGACAGCCCGAGTGGATCTAGCCCACGTGGTGTGAGAGCAGGGGGAGGTGAAAAGATGCAAAGCCTAGGTGATTGGCTGTGCATCTTTCAGACTTCCACGTGGGTTAGTCTTTGATCTTCAATCAGTGTCCAAATGTTGTTTACATGCGTAGCGTGTGCGGATGTGTGTGCCTCTCATGAGTTTGTGTGCGTGTTTGCGCGCGCGTGATCGTGTGCCCATACATGTGTGAGTGTTTCTTTGATCTAAATCATCGTTGGTGTGTTGTTTACGATACGTGCTCGTCTGTGCGTACGTTAGTGTGAGGTGTGTGCGTGCTTTTGTGTGTGTGCTTGCTGCGTGCTGGCGCGCTCGGAAGCGTGTGTGTCACAGAGAAAGAGAGGGAGCGGGATCGCTGGCCTGTATGTACTCTATGTGAAACACACAGGACATTTGTAATTTCGTCCCTTTCACATTTTTTGGCTTTTTTAAAAATAAAACTTATTTTCATCAATGGTTCATAATGAGTGTCACGCCTAGACCAAATGACTTATGCACACATTTCAACATTTATTTAGTTCAGGTTGACCTCCTGAAGCCCAAATGAGCGTTAATTTGACCACACAACTCATTTCTATGAAGGAACATTCAAAGTCACAAAACGTGCTCAACTAGGCCTGAAAGTGCATTTAAAGCAATAAAAACTCAAAATGAGTGTCACGCCTAAACCAAAGGACTTATGCACACATTTCAACATGTATTTAGTTCAGGTTGACCTCCTGAAGCCTAAATCACCATTAATTTGACTACACAACTTATTCCTATGAAGATACATTCAAAGTAAAAAAACGGGCTCAACTCGGACTGAAAGTGCATTTAAAGCAATAAAAACTGAAAATGAGTGTCACGCCTAAACCAAAGGACTTATGCACACATTTCAACATGTATTTAGTTCAGGTTGACGTCCTGAAGCCTAAATGAGCATTAATTTGACTACACAACTCATTCCCATGAAGATACATTCAAAGTCAGTAAGTGCCCTGCTCTGTCTGAAAATGCATTTGAATCAATAAAAACTAAAATTGAGTGTCATGCCTAAACCAAAGGACGTCTGCACACATTTCAACGTCTAAAGTGTTGTTTCCGATGCGTGCTAGTGTATGTGTGCGTGCGTGTGTGAGAGTGTGTAGGTGTGTGCGTGTGTTTGTGTGTGTTTGTGTGGGTGCGTGCGTGTGTGTGTGCGTGTGTGTGTTGTGCGCACCCCCCCCCCAAAAAAAAGTACTGTATTCGGATAAAAATGACGAATTACTCAGAGGTTTTAACTTTTGCTTGCACTTGATTTGTTCTGACACCGACGACGTCCACCAATGACAGCCCGAGTGGATCTAGCCCACGTGGTGTGAGAGCAGGGGGAGGTGAAAAGATGCAAAGCCTAGGTGATTGGCTGTGCATCTTTCAGACTTCCACGTGGGTTAGTCTTTGATCTTCAATCAGTGTCCAAATGTTGTTTACATGCGTAGCGTGTGCGGATGTGTGTGCCTCTCATGAGTTTGTGTGTGTGTTTGCGCGCGCGTGATCGTGTGCCCATACATGTGTGAGTGTTTCTTTGATCTAAATCATCGTTGGTGTGTTGTTTACGATACGTGCTCGTCTGTGTGTACGTTTGTGTGAGGTGTGTGCGTGCTTTTGTGTGTGTGCTTGCTGCGTGCTGGCGCGCTCGGAAGCGTGTGTGTCACAGAGAAAGAGAGGGAGCGGGATCGCTGGCCTGTATGTACTCTATGTGAAACACACAGGACATTTGTAATTTCGTCCCTTTCACATTTTTTGGCTTTTTTAAAAATAAAACTTATTTTCATCAATGGTTCATAATGAGTGTCACGCCTAGACCAAATGACTTATGCACACATTTCAACATTTATTTAGTTCAGGTTGACCTCCTGAAGCCCAAATGAGCGTTAATTTGACCACACAACTCATTCCTATGAAGGAACATTCAAAGTCACAAAACGTGCTCAACTAGGCCTGAAAGTGCATTTAAAGCAATAAAAACTCAAAATGAGTGTCACGCCTAAACCAAAGGACTTATGCACACATTTCAACATGTATTTAGTTCAGGTTGACCTCCTGAAGCCTAAATCACCATTAATTTGACTACACAACTTATTCCTATGAAGATACATTCAAAGTAAAAAAACGGGCTCAACTCGGACTGAAAGTGCATTTAAAGCAATAAAAACTGAAAATGAGTGTCACGCCTAAACCAAAGGACTTATGCACACATTTCAACATGTATTTAGTTCAGGTTGACCTCCTGAAGCCTAAATGAGCATTAATTTGACTACACAACTCATTCCTATGAAGGTACATTCAAAGTCACAAAACGTGCTCAACTAGGCCTGAAAGTGCATTTAAAGCAATAAAAACTCAAAATGAGTGTCACGCCTAAACCAAAGGACTTATGCACACATTTCAACATGTATTTAGTTCAGGTTGACCTCCTGAAGCCTAAATGACCATTATTTTGTCTATACAACTCATTCCTATGAAGATATATTCAAAGTCACAAAATGTGCTCAACTAGGCCTGAAAGTGCATTTAAAGCAATAAAAACTCAAAATGAGTGTCACGCCTAAACCAAAGGACTTATGCACACATTTCAACATGTATTTAGTTCAGGTTGACATTCTGAAGCCTAAATGAGCATTAATTTGATCACACAACTCATTCCTATGAAGGAACATTCAAAGTAAAAAAACGGGCTCAACTCGGACTGAAAGTGCATTTAAAGCAATAAAAACTGAAAATGAGTGTCACGCCTAAACCAAAGGACTTATGCACACATTTCAACATGTATTTAGTTCAGGTTGACGTCCTGAAGCCTAAATGAGCATTAATTTGACTACACAACTCATTCCTATGAAGATACATTCAAAGTAAAAAAACGTGCTCTACTCGGCCTGAAAATGCATTTAAAGCAATAAAAACTCAAAATGAGTGCCACGCCTAAACCAAAGGCCTTATGCACACATTTCAACATGTATTTAGTTCAGGTTGACCTCCTGAAGCCTAAATGAGCATTAATTTGACTACACAACTCATTCCTATGAAGGAACATTCAAAGGAAAAAAACGGGCTCAACTCGGACTGAAAGTACATTTAAAGCAATAAAAACTGAAAATGAGTGTCACGCCTAAACCAAAGGACTTATGCACACATTTCAACATGTATTTAGTTCAGGTTGACATTCTGAAGCCTAAATCACCATTAATTTGACTACACAACTTATTCCTATGAAGATACATTCAAAGTAAAAAAACGGGCTCAACTCGGACTGAAAGTGCATTTAAAGCAATAAAAACTGAAAATGAGTGTCACGCCTAAACCAAAGGACTTATGCACACATTTCAACATGTATTTAGTTCAGGTTGACATTCTGAAGCCTAAATGAGCATTAATTTGATCACACAACTCATTCCTATGAAGGAACATTCAAAGTAAAAAAACGGGCTCAACTCGGACTGAAAGTGCATTTAAAGCAATAAAAACTGAAAATGAGTGTCACGCCTAAACCAAAGGACTTATGCACACATTTCAACATGTATTTAGTTCAGGTTGACGTCCTGAAGCCTAAATGAGCATTAATTTGACTACACAACTTATTCCTATGAAGATACATTCAAAGTAAAAAAACGTGCTCTACTCGGCCTGAAAATGCATTTAAAGCAATAAAAACTCAAAATGAGTGTCACGCCTAAACCAAAGGCCTTATGCACACATTTCAACATGTATTTAGTTCAGGTTGACCTCCTGAAGCCTAAATGAGCATTAATTTGACTACACAACTTATTCCTATGAAGATACATTCAAAGTAAAAAAACGGGCTCAACTCGGACTGAAAGTGCATTTAAAGCAATAAAAACTGAAAATGAGTGTCACGCCTAAACCAAAGGACTTATGCACACATTTCAACATGTATTTAGTTCAGGTTGACCTCCTGAAGCCTAAATGAGCATTAATTTGACTACACAACTCATTCCTATGAAGATATTTTCAAAGTCACAAAACGTGCTCAAATAGGCCTGAAAGTGCATTTAAAGCAATAAAAACTGAAAATGAGTGTCACGCCTAAACCAAAGGACTTATGCACACATTTCAACATGTATTTAGTTCAGGTTGACATTCTGAAGCCTAAATGAGCATTAATTTGACTACACAACTTATTCCTATGAAGATACATTCAAAGTAAAAAAAACGGGCTCAACTCGGACTGAAAGTGCATTTAAAGCAATAAAAACTGAAAATGAGTGTCACGCCTAAACCAAAGGACTTATGCACACATTTCAACATGTATTTAGTTCAGGTTGACCTCCTGAAGCCTAAATGAGCATTAATTTGACTACACAACTTATTCCTATGAAGATACATTCAAAGTCACAAAACGTGCTCAACTCGGACTGAAAGTGCATTTAAAGCAATAAAAACTCAAAATGAGTGTCACGCCTAAACCAAAGGACTTATGCACACATTTCAACATGTATTTAGTTCAGGTTGACATTCTGAAGCCTAAATGAGCATTAATTTGATCACACAACTCATTCCTATGAAGGAACATTCAAAGTAAAAAAACGGGCTCAACTCGGACTGAAAGTGCATTTAAAGCAATAAAAACTGAAAATGAGTGTCACGCCTAAACCAAAGGACTTATGCACACATTTCAACATGTATTTAGTTCAGGTTGACGTCCTGAAGCCTTAATGAGCATTAATTTGACTACACAACTTATTCCTATGAAGATACATTCAAAGTAAAAAAACGTGCTCTACTCGGCCTGAAAATGCATTTAAAGCAATAAAAACTCAAAATTAGTGTCACGCCTAAACCAAAGGCCTTATGCACACATTTCAACATGTATTTAGTTCAGGTTGACCTCCTGAAGCCTAAATGAGCATTAATTTGACTACACAACTTATTCCTATGAAGATACATTCAAAGTAAAAAAACGGGCTCAACTCGGACTGAAAGTGCATTTAAAGCAATAAAAACTGAAAATGAGTGTCACGCCTAAACCAAAGGACTTATGCACACATTTCAACATGTATTTAGTTCAGGTTGACCTCCTGAAGCCTAAATGAGCATTAATTTGACTACACAACTCATTCCTATGAAGATATATTCAAAGTCACAAAACGTGCTCAACTAGGCCTGAAAGTGCATTTAAAGCAATAAAAACTCAAAATGAGTGTCACGCCTAAACCAAAGGACTTATGCACAAATTTCAACATGTATTTAGTTCAGGTTGACATTCTGAAGCCTAAATGAGCATTAATTTGACTACACAACTTATTCCAATGAAGATACATTCAAAGTAAAAAAAACGGGCTCAACTCGGACTGAAAGTGCATTTAAAGCAATAAAAACTGAAAATGAGTGTCACGCCTAAACCAAAGGACTTATGCACACATTTCAACATGTATTTAGTTCAGGTTGACCTCCTGAAGCCTAAATGAGCATTAATTTGACTACACAACTCATTCCTATGAAGGTACATTTAAAGTCACAAAACGTGCTCAACTAGGCCTGAAAGTGCATTTAAAGCAATAAAAACTCAAAATTAGTGTCACGCCTAAACCAAAGGACTTATGCACACATTTCAACATGTATTTAGTTCAGGTTGACATTCTGAAGCCTAAATGAGCATTAATTTGATCACACAACTCATTCCTATGAAGGAACATTCAAAGTGAAAAAACGGGCTCAACTCGGACTGAAAGTGCATTTAAAGCAATAAAAACTGAAAATGAGTGTCACGCCTAAACCAAAGGACTTATGCACACATTTCAACATGTATTTAGTTCAGGTTGACGTCCTGAAGCCTAAATGAGCATTAATTTGACTACACAACTTATTCCTATGAAGATACATTCAAAGTAAAAAAACGTGCTCTACTCGGCCTGAAAATGCATTTAAAGCAATAAAAACTCAAAATGAGTGTCACGCCTAAACCAAAGGCCTTATGCACACATTTCAACATGTATTTAGTTCAGGTTGACCTCCTGAAGCCTAAATGAGCATTAATTTGACTACACAACTCATTCCTATGAAGGAACATTCAAAGGAAAAAAACGGGCTCAACTTGGACTGAAAGTGCATTTAAAGCAATAAAAACTCAAAATGAGTGTCACGCCTAAACCAAAGGACTTATGCACAAAATTCAACATGTATTTAGTTCAGGTTGACATTCTGAAGCCTAAATGAGCATTAATTTGACTACACAACTTATTCCTATGAAGATACATTCAAAGTAAAAAAACGGGCTCAACTCGGACTGAAAGTGCATTTAAAGCAATAAAAACTGAAAATGAGTGTCACGCCTAAACCAAAGGACTTATGCACACATTTCAACATGTATTTAGTTCAGGTTGACCTCCTGAAGCCTAAATGAGCATTAATTTGACTACACAACTCATTCCTATGAAGATATATTCAAAGTCACAAAACGTTCTCAACTAGGCCTGAAAGTGCATTTAAAGCAATAAAAACTCAAAATGAGTGTCACGCCTAAACCAAAGGACTTATGCACACATTTCAACATGTATTTAGTTCAGGTTGACATTCTGAAGCCTAAATGAGCATTAATTTGACTACACAACTTATTCCTATGAAGATACATTCAAAGTAAAAAAACGGGCTCAACTCGGACTGAAAGTGCATTTAAAGCAATAAAAACTGAAAATGAGTGTCACGCCTAAACCAAAGGACTTATGCACACATTTCAACATGTATTTAGTTCAGGTTGACCTCCTGAAGCCTAAATGAGCATTAATTTGACTACACAACTCATTCCTATGAAGGTACATTCAAAGTCACAAAACGTGCTCTACTCGGCCTGAAAATGCATTTAAAGCAAGAAAAAATCAAAATGAGTGTCACACCTAAACCTACATTTAAAGTAAAAAAATGTGCTCTACTCGGCCTGAAAATGCATTTAAAGCAATAAAAACTCAAATTGAGTGTCACGCCTAAACCAAAGGACTTATACACAAATTTCAACATGTATTTAATTCAGGTTGACATTCTGAATCCTAAATGAGCATTATTTTGTCTATACAACTCATTCCTATGAAGGTACATTCAAAGTCACAAAACGTGCTCAACTAGGCCTGAAAGTACATTTAAAGCAATAAAATCTCAAAATGAGTTTCACGCCTAAATCAAAGGACTTATGCACACATTTCAACATGTATTTAGTTTAGGTTGACCTCCTGAAGCCTAAATGAGCATTAATTTGATCACACAACTCATTCCCATGAAGATACATTCAAAGTCAGTAAGTGCCCTGCTCTGTCTGAAAATGCATTTGAATCAATAAAAACTAAAATTGAGTGTCATGCCTAAACCAAAGGACGTCTGCACACATTTCAACGTCTAAAGTGTTGTTTCCGATGCGTGCTAGTGTATGTGTGCGTGCGTGTGTGAGAGTGTGTAGGTGTGTGCGTGTGTTTGTGTGTGTTTGTGTGGGTGCGTGCGTGTGTGTGTGCGTGTGTGTGTTGTGCGCACCCCCCCCCCCCCAAAAAAAGTACTGTATTCGGATAAAAATGACGAATTACTCAGAGGTTTTAACTTTTGCTTGCACTTGATTTGTTCTGACACCGACGACGTCCACCAATGACAGCCCGAGTGGATCTAGCCCACGTGGTGTGAGAGCAGGGGGAGGTGAAAAGATGCAAAGCCTAGGTGATTGGCTGTGCATCTTTCAGTCTTCCACGTGGGTTAGTCTTTGATCTTCAATCAGTGTCCAAATGTTGTTTACATGCGTAGCGTGTGCGGATGTGTGTGCCTCTCATGAGTTTGTGTGTGTGTTTGCGCGCGCGTGATCGTGTGCCCATACATGTGTGAGTGTTTCTTTGATCTAAATCATCGTTGGTGTGTTGTTTACGATACGTGCTCGTCTGTGCGTACGTTTGTGTGAGGTGTGTGCGTGCTTTTGTGTGTGTGCTTGCTGCGTGCTGGCGCGCTCGGAAGCGTGTGTGTCACATTGTAATTTCGTCCCTTTCACATTTTTTGGCTTTTTTAAAAATAAAACTTATTTTCATCAATGGTTCATAATGAGTGTCACGCCTAGACCAAATGACTTATGCACACATTTCAACATTTATTTAGTTCAGGTTGACCTCCTGAAGCCTAAATGAGCGTTAATTTGACCACACAACTCATTCCTATGAAGGAACATTCAAAGTAAAAAAACGGGCTCAACTCGGACTGAAAGTGCATTTAAAGCAATAAAAACTGAAAATGAGTGTCACGCCTAAACCAAAGGACTTATGCACACATTTCAACATGTATTTAGTTCAGGTTGACATTCTGAAGCCTAAATGAGCATTAATTTGATCACACAACTCATTCCTATGAAGGAACATTCAAAGTAAAAAAACGGGCTCAACTCGGACTGAAAGTGCATTTAAAGCAATAAAAACTGAAAATGAGTGTCACGCCTAAACCAAAGGACTTATGCACACATTTCAACATGTATTTAGTTCAGGTTGACGTCCTGAAGCCTAAATGAGCATTAATTTGACTACACAACTTATTCCTATGAAGATACATTCAAAGTAAAAAAACGTGCTCTACTCGGCCTGAAAATGCATTTAAAGCAATAAAAACTCAAAATGAGTGTCACGCCTAAACC